>NC_092816.1:133246532-134470699 GCF_023375885.2 Dermacentor andersoni
CAACTTCGCTCTCGTAGCAAAATTTACTGCTGACTTGGGGGTCGCTGTTGACATTATTAGATAGAAGTTGCACTAAAGCTAAATAAAATATCGGCATTTGATTTTCAGTATTATTGATGACTGCTTAATTTCAGTCCTGTTTTTGCCGCTTAGCCTTAATGTCAAATCCTAATTGAACGCTGTATTTTAACCCCCGATTGCGTGGTTTATGTTGTGTAGGCCCTTGCTTCTGTTCCGAAAGTTGATCAAACGTTCATCCGAAGATTCTTCATACAAAAGAACTTTGCCTTTAGCGTAGCAGTTCAACCTTTTTTTGTATTTCTTGTTCTTCCGAGGTGATACTAGCTACTTAAAGGCGTCATGCTTTAAAGCCTTTATTAGCCGTTTGCGGAGCTTTGAACTTACGAGAATATCAATTTTGCCGAAGTGCTTCGCTGTCTTCTGCACCACATCTTCGACATCCTTTTGCACCGCTACGTCACCAGGCACGACAAGAACCTGGAAAGAATTAGGCAGCAATGTACTAAGGAAGTACACATGGTGTAACACGAAGTGAGCTAAATAGCTGAGCTCTGGCGTTATAGTGTTACTCCGACAAGTACCACAATATAAATGACGTGGCGGATTATAGAAAGAACAATTCCGGAAGCTTATGCACAAAATCTTTAGTAACATGTACATGTCTAATCTGATCAGGAGAAGTCGAAAAAGCGACGTGCCTCAGGCTGGAGCCAATGTATTCGCGAGGCGACCCGTATCATAACCCGACTTGTCGAAACGTTGACTCGAGTCATTAGACATGCATTTTGCAACCACCGTTAATCGCTTGTACCCTGTCCATATTTAATGGTAATTTCTGTGTAATATGGTGGTATAGATTTTAGTAACTTGCTCAAAAAGACAGATGATTACACATTTATTTAGCTAAAGTAACTCACGGAACTCCTCCTCCGCACTACACAAAGTTTCGTGCTAAGAATAAGGAGCACTTTGACGATGCAACACCAGGAAATTTTATAGAGCGTTGGGATTTTTAGTCAACATGCGGCCATGTGCTTAGATCCAAATGTGAATTATGCTCTCAATTTTATATTCTTCACGGCTCAATGCTGCCTTTTTAGACTTCGCAATATTCATGGCCAGGAGTAATTGAAAGAAAAGAGCGGCTCACAGGAAGATAAGAGAATTGAAGTATTTCAGCACTGGTAGATCAAAGAGTGTAACTAAAGTTGTTATTTCGACAAGAAACCTTGTCTTCGGGTTGGCAACAGTTGCTTCAGTTGAAATTGCTTTCTTCAAAAGGAAAGCAGTGGTTGGTCTTGTGAAAGCATTTCCCTTGTCGAAGAGTTCGCTCTCGAGATAGCCTTTGTTCAACCACTGTTGATAATTAAGAGGACTAAAACTTTTTCGCTGTCTGAGTTGTCGTGGAAAAATCAGTTATATAAAAGGTGCACAGTTTATTATCCTTTAGTCTGTAAATTTCGCAAGTGAACTAAATAAATGAACTTTCACTGCGGCAGAAATTTAGCGTTGTAGCCTCTTATTTGGTGCCAAATTTTAGAAGAGTGATACGTTAGTACGGAGAGGTCACTCAAGTAAATGAAACGTTCTGATGTCGCACATTTGTCATGAAAAACTTGTTCTACAAATGTTAGCGAAGGGTTCATAACGGGTATAGCCAATTGCGCCACAAAAGAATACTGTATGTTTTTTCCCTCTAGTCAATCGCCATAGGCAACAGGCGTCTGCACGTATTCTGGTCAATAAAACATTTCCTAATTATTACCAAAAGAACACTTTTTACGCACTGGTGACAGACGAGCCGGTATGTCTATAATAAAGTTACTTATGACGCAGCATTTACAGCTGAGTTTATCGCAGGGAAGGAGTCGGCTTTTCCTGTTTTATTTGTGGGCTTTCACATTCTAATGCAACACAGGTGTCATGACTAGAGTTATGCGTTTCCTCTTTAAAGCGAAACAAAAACAAAAACATCCACAAGTTATTTTCTTGACGATTCGATTTGATCTGAGAAAAACACCTGTTTGTCCACCATGACAGACGGAAAAAAAGAAAGAAAATCCGACTCCTATGTTTTCGGGGGGAAAGCAGCACCGGCCCAAAAAAAGTTGAAATACGAAGTTCTTAAGGAGCCTTATAATAAACCAATGCGCCGTGAAATTAGGGCACTTGTCGGAAAAATTTGCAAGCGCAAAAAAACCTGGAAAATGTGAAGGAAACGAAATTTTCCTAGTGGTTAAATCAAGATGTTTACAGATCTTTATGAATCGTCGAACGAAGGAACCCTCATTGGAAAGTTTTGCCGAATGTTCCGGAATTTAGGAATAGCAAAGGCGCTATTTGAATGGAAGATCATCTGCAATGTCAACAGCACCTACAAGAGAAAAAAACCTCGCCTGAAAAGAGGTTAGTGATGTTTCCATTTTCAGACAGACAGACAGACAAAAAACTTTAATTAGTCCTAAGGGACTACGTTGTCGTAGCCCCTTAGGACTAATATTTTTCAGAGAAATATTTTTTGCGTATGACTGCAGCGATATATGCGACTCAAAGGTCCCAGGTTGTGTCCTTGCAAGGTGCACGCACGTTTATTGAGGTAATTCGAAACTATGTCAGGAGTCCATTTTTCGTACGGTCTCTTGCGTGAAGCTTTTTCACCCCGCCTATACACAGCTGCATCCAGTGTTACATCTACATTTCTAACTTCGGCTTTGTATTTTTTGTAATTCGCAGTAGCAAAGTTCATTTGAGGAATCCATCACTTATGCATGATTTCGTGGAAGGAAACAGAAGATATTCTACGCACGTTCTGCCGTGCCCTCAGCCATGTTAGCAATCACCTGCACCAAGCCGACGGATCTGTTGGTAGTCTATTTCGAATTACCTGTCCGCTACACGCACAATGCCGAACAGGGATCATCTGTGCCAAAAATAATTGCACAAGATCTACGAAAAGGGCATTGACGCTATCAAAGCAGTTGTCAAAGATCACACAGTCGTCATCATTGTTGGCGAAACGTTTCAGCTCCACGGTTGTCCAGCAGTCGGAATACTGGCTGAGTTCCACGACGATGATCTTGCAGGCCGAATGGCACTTATTGCAAGAAGTTCATCAGTATAACGTTATATCCATGGGCATGCTGCTACGGGAAGTTCTACAATAAATTGGAAAGGCTTTAGCCATCGTATCAGTGCTTTCCTTCGATTCTGCCTCCTACATACTCCTCTTACAGTTCTTCCGCCCGCTGTCGGAAGAAACTCTTTGACGCTGACTCGAAGCAATGGGAATATGGAACTCAGTTTCTCCTGGTGTTCAACAACATCACTGATGTAATTTTTTGGAGGTTACTGGGTATGTGCCAGTAGACGTGTACCCATCTTCAATGAAGGTATTTGACGCCAACTTGGACAACTAAGTATGTGCCACGGCGAACGCGCGTCTCTGCAATAACGACAAAGAACCCTCAAATGTCTGGGATGCCGAACGTAATCGAAACCACGTCTCAAGAGCTCCTCAAGGACAGCTACCCAATCCTTTAGCAAGATGCGCCACAAACGCACTGGGTATAGGCCGCGTTTCAATGAACGTCAGGCACGCCAACACTTTATCGAACTTAGCCACGAACGCACTGCGTATGTGGCGCTAGTCAATGAACCTCTCGCCAACATGGATCACTGTGCACATGTGAGAGAGTGGGCAGCAAAGAAGGGAAGTATTGTCAGATTTTGCGGGCACCCGAAAGCAGCGCTTCTCGAATGCGACGCTGAACGCGGAATTCTCAACAGAAGCACTAGATAGTGCAGAGTGTTCAGAAAAAAAGCACTAAAGAGGAGCCTGGTTGCCGCATGACGCGTTTCTCTCTCTGCGCACCCGCGCACCATGCATTTCAGAGCCTAGAAGCAGGCTCCGGTGTAGCAACGCTAGATGGCACCGAGGGTTCTTTGGAAAGTGGGAAAGAGGTGTCCCGCTGCAGCATAGGCATCACGCATAACTCGTTTAGACGGTGGCGACTCATCGTATGGCTATATATTGATGCACTGCCAAACGCATAGCCATCCACAGTAAACATGAGATGGGTTTTGTCGATATTTTTCGTTTATCAAACCAATGTTAAAGCGGCACATCTTTTCCGAATTGTTGATCGATTTCTACAGTACTGGCTGCGTGCTTTTGTGGTTTCTTACGCAACGAGTCTGCTCATATAAAGGGGAAGCATTCATTTTTGGCCACGTCGTGATAAGGCATAAGCTATGCAAGTAGTGTTATTATTAAGGTCTGTTCGATTCATAGAAATGTATTTGCACGTTCTACACCTATTTGCGGGGCGCTGCACCTCTGCGACAGAATTAATCCATGGCATTTCGTTTCTTAATGGGAGACCACAGAACTCGAGATACTCACTCGCAAATTCTTGCTTGTACAAAACCACGCATATGCGCCGCCATGAATTGAGGGATATTACGGCCCTGCCGCGTAATTGGATGCCGCGTGAGGCAGCACCGCTAATTAGCGTGAACTTTGTTTTAAGTTCGTAACACGCTTTGCATAAAGCACAAACGGACACGTGATACTAAGACGACGATGTTTAACAATAAGTGTGCGGCAGTCTACAACAGCTGATTTAGGGGCAGTAATCTCATATACTACACCTCCAGAACCAAGGTTTTATGGCTAATTTTCGCCATTTTCTGCGCTAATATACAATCAAAATCCATGCTTATACCGTGAACTGCATTCTCTATCATATCACTATAAATTCTGGTCTTTTCATTTGCACCAACATGTCATGACGCATCCTAGACAGTTGTCAGTCCCTTTAAGGCCAATTGATCCATTGTGCTGTCAATATTTCAGTACAGTGGTGTATGAAGTAGGATTTCGTTTTTGTGCTTTACTCAGTCATTGGCACGATCAATCAGTGATGAGCTTCACTGCTGATGTTTCGGGTCTTAAAGACTTGCCAGACGATCATTACTGCACCAATACGGTGGGGTGGGATGCCAGCACACGTGCTCTGCCACTATTACTAAATAGAGTCGCAGACTGTTGGAAGCGATCTTGTTGAGCAAATGAAGTGTGCGATCGAATATTTTTGGTTCAGTGTTCAGATACTCTGAAGAATACTCGGTACAGACTAGGTACAATAATCGTAAGCTCTAGGCAGAGCCTCGAAGTTGCTTAGCGCACCATGAGTACATATTGAAGCTGGTGCCTTGGCAGGGACTACAGGCCGTACCTCATGGATGATTGCATAAAAAATGAAATCTGCATGGTGCACACTATCAAACCTATCAAATCCCGCTGCGCACTCACACTGCTCGCTTTATCAGTTCCCAGCGCCAATGTGGAAGGCGCATTGATGCTAAGAGTTATTACTCGAAAGGAGCGTGCTAGCATCACTAACACGAACCTTGTTGAGTGTACCTTTAAATACTACAACTAGTTCTAACGCGCGTGGTACCATCGTGCTTGTATTGATCTACCATCACTGTGAATATTTCATCTTAATAAAGTTACTTTCGGCACCCTGGATACGTCTTTCTGTAGTTGGTGTATCTATTTATCACGTGCGGCAATTCAAAAGACAAAACTAACTCCCAATTTAGGCTACTTGGAAATAACGAAATAACGCAGATAAGCACCTAATTCTTCAGCAATATAATCAACGCCGAAATACATTCACTGTCTTCGGTCAAAAAGAAAACACCAAAAACAAGGAACTCTGTGATGAACACCATAATGAAGCGCGCCGAACAAGTTTTGACCGAGTGAGATTCTTTAATGGTAATGTAACGCCGAGCACACAGGGGTCATTTAGTTGCCCCCATAGGAACGTGGCGTCTTGGGCCGATAGAGGACCTGCGACCTCATGCAGGAAGACCTGGTCATTCAGCGAGAAAGTCAAGTCATGATTACAAGTAGAGCTGCAGGTCGTGCGCTTCTTATTTTGAATAGGAAATTACTTTATCCGTCATGCTAACTTCATATTTCTCCAACTGCCTTTCACATTCTTTTTCATGTCTGCGCAATGTGCTGCTAAGAAGAAGTAAAGATTCCTCCTAAAAATTGCGCTACTTCATGCGCCGTTTCGTCATTCTGACGAAAAGCAAAAGGCATTTTCCAGGCTTTGGTTCCTTTCTAGAAGAATTTTAAAAATATGACCGTGTGGGAGAGCTAATCGCAAGTGAAAGATTGAAGAACACGCCGGCTGACTTCACAGTAGGCGATGATACATTTATGAATGCAAAACGCGCCGTAAAAGTTAATCAAACGCCATTCTATTTGTTTCGAGTGAATGTCCGTAATGCGAAGTAAGTGACATGATACTTTGCCATCAGCCTATGCTATGTACAGTGCGCGTCACCCTTGTGTAGACAGCGGGAATGGCTGCCGCCGGGCTTCTTCGCAGCCAGCCAGCGACGTCTAACGGTAGTGGCCGGGCCCAAGATTAGATGCACCGGCCGTGCATGCCCAGACACTTCTTATCTCGAGCCCAGCAGCTACGTTTAGGCGTCGCCGGCTGGCTACGGGGCGGCCCGGTGGCCGCCATTCCCGCGCTCTACACAAGAATGGCGTGGACTGTACATTACAGAGCAACGGTCTTGCCCAACGACCTACAGTCATCCCTGTCTCGGGATATGCGACAGAATTCCATGCCTGGAAATTTCCCTGGTTCATGATATGGCCTATATTTAGCCGTACTTAGACATATTTCTCCCGCTCCAATGCCCCTGTGGCGATTAGTCTAGGATAAGTATTATACTCTTGTGATTCTTCAAGAGACTAACTTTTCATTACGAAAATGTATTTTTCTCGTGCTATTGGAGGTTACGTAGGTTTCTAACGATTAGTAAATTTATACCGATTTTCCCTCTATAGGCACTCAGTCATGTTTTACAAGGTACATCCGGTATTGCTCAACAAACCACTATCACCATCAAACTCCATATTTTGTGACGTCACGCGAAATATTACACCGCATCTTTTCTAAACTAGCACCTTCAGTATCCTTTGCAATCACGAAGCAAAAAACAACGAAGAAAATTTCTTGACGTCCTTGTTACCTGCTATTTCCTCGGTTTCCTTGTTTTAGCACTTTTGTAGGTATAGTGGATCTATAGAAGAATTGTGATACGCTTAAACAAGGAACTCTCATCATTACTCTTTAAATTTACAGAGGTTCTGTTTTGTTGATTTTAAGCCTAGAATCACAGTTGCGGTAATATCAGCCAATGTTGAGGTTGATGTGGATACGATCTGGACAGCTTTTCAAGTGCCGGTTTCGTGAGCTGCGTAAATAAATTTTCAGTTCGCCACAACCTGCCACTTGCCTTGTCCCGTGGAAGCCCCCGTGCGCAGCAAGCTTCAGCCACTCTCTCCAGATTCGCGGTGTTACGCCCAGTCAGGGAGAGCCAGCAGCCAAGCGAAGCAAAATGCTTCGCCGTGCCTTCGCCAATGCCCACCGAGGCGCCTGTCGCTCGCGAAGAAAGAGCACAATGCGAGAAAAGTTACTCTAATAAAACATCAATAAGATAAGGCTACACAAACAATCTGTAGCGGAAACTAAACTATACGCAACACCTTGTGTATGAGCGTCTGTAATGGCTGGTTGTGTTCTTAAAGCTATGCAACGTAACTTGCCTTATATGACCGTGAAAATATATAAACTTTAGAGCACGTTCAAACACTTTGGCCTCTAGGCAAAATATTAGTAGGCGTACATCATGAAGAGCGCGAGCTGCGACAGAAGCCCTAAAAGCCTGTAGTGATTTGGAAATCTCCCATTTTCCCCCTTTGCTCTGTTGTGTGTGTACGTGCACACGTCACTTATGTGGTCAAGCTAGTCTTGGGGACCAACACGGTTTCTCCGCGATGACGCGTGTACAAAATGAACACGTTTCGTATTTGTTACCGCACATGCGGAAAGAAATTGTCTGGAGCTACCGTGAATCTTTATAAAGCATAAACAGCAACCGCTCTCAAAAAGCCATTTCAGTATTTGTATCTGTCCCTTGTTTCCAATAATAACAACGGCTGAAAGCCAAACTTTCAAGCTTGCAACCGATGGCGCTTAGATAAAGACTGTATTGAGAGTAGCACGTGAGATCCTGAGGCCTACCGAATGCATTATTTCGAAACGCGTGAACAACCAAAGAAGATGAAGATTAAATGTGACAATAATGATTACGTACTAGTGAAAACGATGAAGTCCACAATTGGCGCTCACCTGCGTGCATCTACCATGTTGCCACGCATCCGTTTCAACGTGTGGGCTTTCGGGGCAAGGTGCAATGGTTTGAGCATAGGGCTCATTGATGGTGATATTACTTCTGCGTAGATAGTTGCGGATTTCAAGGCCATGCTGTGATTTATATTTGCATAATGCTCAGTGGTGACCAGGTCGTTACGATGCTGTTTCAGCGGTGTTTGTAAGCGCAGGGCTGTTCACTATACGCTCGAAAGTATTAGGGCACACTTGCCACCTCGGGAACCCGCGCATTGAGAAAATCTGTTTTAAGGGAGAGTTAATCCCCGCTGATATTGAGCTCGACCACATTCGACAAGCAGTAGGCCGATTGATTCAAAATCCGATTAAATGCAGTCAGTGCCTGAAGACTGGACACTTCTGAGTACGGACTTAGTGGTTTGCGTGTCGAGTCATTTGAACTGACGAGAGTTCACACTGCTCGAGCAGCTGTGCAACTCGAGCAGTGCGAAATGGTTGTCGAATTACCAAGCTCGAATTAAAGACGGGCTCGTCATTGTAATAGATACGGCCATAGTAGATTTTGGCAACAATGAAGCAGCTGAAATTGGCAAACGTCGACGTTGTGGCTATCGATGCCTCTCAGACAAGATACGGTGGCTGCGAATCCAATGATACCTTTCCAAAAATAAAAAAATGTTCTATTTCAAGAGTTTGAAGGTGTCATCCTGGTGCAATGATACTGAGAGTTTGATACAATGTGTTTAAGACACAAACATCAAATGAGGTAAAACAAAAGTCGCAGTTTCTCTCGAAAGGCGGAGCATTTATTGCGATAGCAAGCTATTAGTTACACGAAACAAGGTTAGTAGTTTTATCAGCTTTCTAAGCTGTTTTGAGCATTCGCCTTACTAACTACATTAAGTATGCCAAACAAACACTGTGTCTCACTCTATGACCGCAGACTCTCCCTGCCAGAGCGCGGGCGTGATTAAGGGTGGCAGCAGCGGCGAGAGAACTTGCCTTCGTGCTGCCTCTGGCGGAAACGCGAACTAGGCGCGCGAGAAGCCAGCAAACGCAAAGTGACAGATACCCCTGGTCACCCAGCCTTCGAGCTTGGTTACCTCCAAGACAACGAACACGCGGACGCGCTCAACCGTGCCATGTGCAGCCACAGCCACAGTAGAAGGGGACATGCGCACTAACGTAATCTTCTTCCTTTCCACCCCCTCCCGCGTACACGTCTCTCCGCTCCGCGCACCCCTCGCGCGCGCGACAAGACGCCTCTGCGTGAAGCCACCGTCCTTGCCGGCTGACGATCACACATTTTCTTTCCTGCGCGTACCGTGCGCTGTGCGGCTGCGATCGGGTCGCACTTGGACTTGATACGAAACCACGACGACCCCGAGAACGACGGCGCAGATTGGGTTGGAGTGTCCATATCTTTGCTATCGCAAGAATAAGGGGAAAGTTAAGCTTAATGCGTGGCCGAACCCGCATCCGCAAAAATACGTGGATTCGGCCGCGGCACGTTCTTGATAAAGGTGTGCAATTTGTCGTTTGAGCTGGTCTGGAGTATTGCGATCATGGCATTTCCATTTTGTTAACCATCCTCGGACACAACATGCGTATGGCGTCAAATCCGAACAGCGAAACCGCCACTTTATGCCGACTACGAGGACTAAATCGCTAATTATGAAACTGTTCCTCAGCCGCGATGGCATTCAAAGGATGTTGGTGCGCGGTGTCCTGATAATTGATTGCTTAAAGCTATACAGTTACGTCAATCTTCAACACGATTAAGTACAGTTCTACATGCTTTGCAACATGCAGGATAATCAATCCCGCCAATTGGGTTGATGTCCTGAGTGACCGAACGGCACTGTCACAGTTGGTCGACATCTCATTCGAGTATTTAGCATCAGCAAGCGAGTATAATTATTTGTGGGCCTGACCGACCGATCGAGGAAGTAGAGCACTCTCCTTGGTCACATTCGTGCGATTTAGTTCACCTATGCCTGGCAGGAACGCGGACGAGCCCGGAATTAATTTACGTAGACAAACATTGCTCTTCGCAGAAGAAAAAAAGCAGACCTGGTGAGACGAAAAGTCCTTCGTGCTCGGAACATTTATAAAACCCTTGCCTTAGTGTTCGCACGTAGTCTACGAGAGAACTGGCCCCAGTACTGCTCTCTACGATCTCTAAGCACTGAAGAATATTGCCAATGCATATTATTAGGTCGTGAGTGACCAGCACAGTAAGTTAAATTAGGCGTGCGTCCGGACACAACCCGGCGAACGTTACCTTAAGATAATTGAACAAGAAGGGACATCAAATGGGGGCTACGACTCGCCTCTGACTCCTTGATTAATAGTGCTTCCGTAAAATGTGAAAATCGCTTTTTGAATAAAACAGTATCAGACTCACTTGTTCTTTAATTTTTGAAACAGCACCATTGCGCCGGGAAAGCGAAGTATTGATTGCGATAACAAATTATTAGACCGCTATACGAAGTAAGGTTATTAGCTTTATCGGCCCTACGAACAGCTGTAAACATCTCACTCGGCGACCGCAGACAGTGGCGTAGCCAGAGATTTCGTTTGGAAGGGGCTCACGTTCAAGCTCGGCCTCCTCCTTGGTTGAGATTGTCGAGGGATCAAATGCATAAATAACTGCATTACCATTCCCATAGATGCTGAAAACGAATTCTTGAACGCTACGCACTATCAAGACAAGTAAAATATGTATTTATTTATACAAGAATATACTCGTATGACCCGAAAATTGCACCCGAAATAACTGATATCAATGGTTCCATGTTTTGTTATACTTAAAAAGTACAGAAAATATCACACGAACTGATTAAATATATCAGTTTGAAACCAGTACAGCAGTGCATGTTGCTGATATTGGCCATAAAATGAACAAGTTCAAAACAAATATTTTGATGAAACTTTGACATTCAAGAACTATGCTTACATTTTTGCACATATGCAATGGCCAGTGAAAACTCTCAATGACGCTTTCCTTTATTCCAATGTATTGCGCAGGAGAAACTCTCACCGATCGTGTATTGTGAGTAATTGCATGGAAATTATAGTCTCAACAGAGAGAATACATTAAGCGCAGAAGTTCTGCAACATATACGAGGGCGAGGCAAATGAAACTTAGCCAATGCGAATATAGGACTAGCGGGGTACTTTATTAAAAAGTAGCCTCCATGAGCATTTAGACATTTGTCCCACTGAATAACGAGACGCGTGATTCCCGTCTCATAAAATTCCTTGGGTTGTTGCTTCTAAAAGTCTGTACTTGACTCTTTCACATCATCGTCCAACACGAATTCAGGTTCCCGTGAACTTCAATAGCCCCAAAATACAGAAGTCCCAAGGCGACAAGTTTGGGATGTATGGCAGCTGTTGCAGTGTTTCCCACTTGAACTTTGCCAGTTTCGTGTTAACCACATCAGCGAGGTGGGGACGGGCATTGTCGTGGAGAAAGATGACCCCATTCGTCAATTTTCCACATCGCTTATTCTTGATTGTGGCACGCAGCCGATTCGGCATTTCACAATACCGGAAACGATTGACAGTCTCTGCAGGTTTAACAATTCGATCAGCAATGTCCCCTGACGATCGAAAAAGAAGTCGGCAACACCTTTCAGCATTGCCATTTGTTGGGCGTGTTGGTAAACTGAAAGCATATTTATTGCCAGCAAACAAGGACGGGAGGGAGACGACACCACAATGCGCTAACTTCAACAACTTGATTTTCAAGAAATACACTTATATAACCCATGCACAGTGGTGCACCCTCACCCAAGTCTTAACCGTCCAAAAAAGCTGTCTCCTTATCCAACAAGTCGACCGAAGGGGCACTAACACACGTATCACTATTCCGCCAGATAGTCAGATAGGAATCAGTGCAAGTATCGGTCGTAGAGGGGCTGCTAAAAAGGTGCAGGTCAAATAGCTCAATTCGGGACGCGGCAAATCAACGGACGGAACGCAGAAGGAAGGTAGCGGTAGTGCCCTACCTACATAGAACGGCCCATAATCTTAAGAAAATGGCTAGCCGGGTGGGTACAAAAGTGATCTTTTCAGCACCAGAAAAGCTGGCAAAAATATGTCGATTAAGGGACTCGTACCGTAAGCCAGCTACCGAATGCTCTACGATTCATCGAAAAGCACCAGTGGATTGCGTAGAAGCTGTTGTATATGAGCTTCCGCTGTACTGTGGGAAAAAATATATCGGACAGACAGGCAGATGTCTTAATGACCGATTACGGGAACATAGCCTAAACGTGAAAAATAAGCAATGCGGTCATCTGTCAACTCACTGTCAGGAATGCGGCTGTGCGCCGGTGTATGCATCCTGCCGGGTTCTTGCGAAGCACAAAGATAAAGACGTGCGAGAGATTATTGAGGCTCAGGCTATCTGGCGGAATAGTGATACGTGTGTTAGTGCCGCTTCGGTCGAATTGTTAGATAACGAGACGGCTTTTTTGGACAGTTAAGATGTGGATGAGGTGATGCCACTGTGCATGGGTTATATAAGTGTATTTCCTTAGAATCAAGTTGTTGAAGTTAGCGCATTGTGGTGTCCTCTCCCTTCAGTTCTTGTTTGCTGGCGCTAAATATGCTTTCAACACCTTTCATGCGGAAATTACGACCTTTGCTTTCTTTGGGGGGAGGGATTTCGAATGTTTGCACTGTAAGCTGTTTCATGCTCGTAGTAGTGACACCATGATTCGTCCCCGGTCACAATTTCAGAAAAGAAGACGTCACACACATTGGGATATTGGATGAGATGAGCCAAGGCAGCGCCGAACCTCTTCGGCTTCTGGTGGTGGTTGAAAATGTTGGGCATCCAGTGCGCACACAAGAGCCGATAACCGAGTTGTTCCTGAATAATGGTGTGAACCGAACCATGACTGATGTTCATACGCTCTGCCAGTTTTCCGATGCTTATCCTTCGTTCTTTTCTACTCAGATCATCAACCTTTGCAATTGTGTTGGGGGTGATCGCACGGTGGTGTGGCCCGGTCTTGGATCGTCTTTCCAACTTTCACGTACCTTTTTGAGCCGTTTGATGCAAGGCTTCACAGTGGCCAATGAAATGCAATGTTCAATGGAAACGGCAGCCATACGGCTACTAATTTCTTTTCGGGAAACACCTTCAACTGTCAAAAACCTCACGAAACCACACCGTTCAACTTTTTAAGCACCCATTATGTCACGTAACCTTGTTAAACCCAGTGTATGAGAGCATTAAAGAACATTTAAGTTCACATCTGCGTGTCACTATTGTAAATAAAAGATGCCTGTGTGCTACGCGCATGCCTTGTACATGATCAACCGAACCATTATTGTGTGGGTGCGGTCGCTCACATTCATTTGTCTCGCCTTCGTACATTAGAAATGGGAAGTTACAATGGAATGTACAAATGCGAAGATGCAGCTTAATAAAAGGCAAAATGCGTCAATGAAAACAGTTTACTGCACGTATACACAAAACCTCGCAACGAAAAAAATTGAAGATACTCCAATAGATGTGAGAATCTAAGAAAAAGTCACCATATATACTACGCCAAACATGCAAGTAAACATGTGACGATATCACAGATTCACAGAATCCTAAGGCCCGGCCCGCCTCCCTCTACTCCCCCTGATATTCGCGCGCGACAGAAGGCGGCGCGCTTCCTCACCGCTTTTCTGCCCTGCACACATGGGGATACACTTGGAACACAAAGAAGGGAGAGGAGCTATGGAGTCTTGCCATGGATCTGGGGTTATGCTTGATTACTGATCCGGCGTATTCCACCCGTTGTGGCACGTCCACAAGCAGGGACTCCACACCAGATTTTACTTTTGTAAACAAGTCAAGAGGAGCCAAATGGGAAAATTCAGATTTGGATCTCGGAAGCAATCATTACATCATACACATAACCATACGCATACCGAGACAGGAAACTAGAATTTCCAAATTGACTGATAGGGATCAGTTCAGGAAAATCAGGGTGAACAGAAGGAAAGTGGGGCCTCTAGATGCCGAGCAGGAGCCCCTTCAGACATGGACCATCCAGCTCAGAGAGGACGTCAAGGAGGCCAATAAAGAAATCAGTGCAGAGTAAAATATTGAAGCTACGGACAGCAGGTTGGTGCGTCTGATTGAGGCCAAACAGGCTATATTACAGAGATGGAAAACGCAGAGACTTACCAGAAGGCTAAGGGAAAAAATAGCGCAATTAAACAGAGAAATTGATTATCATTCGAAGACCCTCGTGAAGCAACAGTGGGATGAGATCTGTAATTCGGCTGATGGTAGACTCAAGCATGGAGGTAGCTGAAGCCTCCTCAAGCACTTGCTCAACGAGAATGAAACAAGGACAAGCAAAATAACAGCTATAGCTGAGTTGGTTCATCAGGAAAGGCAAGATAAAGCAGAGAGGGATATCATGGATAGTCTCGTAGCGAAATATTTCCCACTTAAACACCCAAACAAAGGAGACGAGAGCCCCGAATATACGGGAGGCATATGTGAAGAACTTGACCGGGACCTCACTGAGAGTGAAGTGAGGGCGGCTCTTCACAGTCTTAATGGTAGACCGGCGGCTGGACCTGACGGAATAACTAACAAGATATTAAGAAATGCAGATGATGCATCAATCTCTTATCTAACTGAACACTTCAATGAATGTTGGAGAAAAGGGGTATATTCATAGGAATGGATGGTGGCCAATACTATCCTCATACCAAACCCAGGCGAACAACACACTCTAGACAACTTCCGTCCTATTTCCATAACGTCATGTCTAGGCAAAGTTATGGAACATGTCATCCTAAATCGACTCACGAAATACGTTGAGCAGAACGACATCCTCCCATACAACTTGATAGGCTTTCGTCCCGGGCTGTCAACTCAGGATGCTATGCTACTGATCAAACATCAACTTATACAAGCCAGCCCAGCGCATACGAAAGCTCTTTTGGGATTTGATGTGGAAAAAGCTTTTGATCGTATAAAACAGAAGGCAATACTTGACGTTCTCTCGGAGATGGGTTTGGGTAAGAGACTTCTTGACATGATTAAGGACTTCCTTAGAAATAGAACTGCATAACTCATGCTGCGTGAGCTTAAATCAGAACCTAAGAATTTGGGAAATAGGGGCACTCCACAAGGTGTTGTGCTCTCACCCATGCTATTCAATTTAGCGATGTCAAAGGCTGCAAGAAATCTGGAGAAAATCGAGGTATACATTATGTGATATATGCCGACGACATAACCATATGGAGTGCCAAGGGCAATGTAGGACATACATTGGAACACCAGATTACAGGGAATTTTATATGTTGTAGAGAACACACTGAAAGACATGGGGTTGAAATGCTCGGCAGCCAAATCAGAACTCTTAGTCATTAAACATCGCAGAAAAGGTCGTAAACCTAGAGGTTACATTCCGGAAGATGAGCCAAGAGTGTGCTTATACACTCATGAAGGATCCGCAATCAGACTAGTTGAAAAAATCAAGGTTCTTGGGTATCACATAGACGGAAACAATATTAACTATAGAACAATACAACATATCTCGAATAAAACAAATGAAGTCTTTAGGTTACTAAGGAGAATTACCAATAGACACAGAGGCTTAGGAGAAGACAGCGCTTTGAGGCTAATACACGCCTTTGCTCTCTCTCACTTTACTTATGTGGCTGGATTATTCAAATGGAAGCAGGCAGAACTCAACAAACTTGATATTATGCTAAGGAAGCTCGTTAAAGTAGCCCTAGGAATTCCCAGTAATGCTGCAACCGACAAACTCATGAGTCTAGGGGTGCGCAACACAATGGAAGAAATCGCGGAGGCCCAACAGCTAGCGCAAAACGAAAGATTGACAAAGTCACGAGTTGGCAGGAACATATTAAAGGCAATAGGTGCAGAACTGAATACATCAAGGAGCCCATGTTACGACTTTGCACCGCTGCACCACTATTACGACTTCGTGGTCCCGTAGCGCCCGTCACCCGTTTCGTGACAGAGCGTTGGTAGCGAAGACTCCGAGCCAGGCGTCGATGAGAATAACAAAAGGGACTTTATACACTATATACAGGTCATTATACAGGACATGAAGGGATCGGCACTGGGGCCGAGAGCTCACAGCAAACGCGACTGTTCCCGAACGGCAACGTCCGGCGAAAACGCGTGACACATCTCGCTCCAGTCGAGAGCGGCACTGGCTCCCGGTGGGTCGGCGGATCCGTTTTTCAGGCGGCGCGCCTCCGCTTATAAGCCCCCAAAACCATTGTCACCCAAACGGCCCAATACAAAGCGAGCACTCGACGGTCGTCAGAGAGGTCCAACCAGCGACCGCGCTGGCCACCTGGTTCAATTGTGGCGGGCGCGGTGACCTCCAGGCAAGGGCCGGAGGTCACCTAGTGGATGTCTACGGCGCCGGGCTGTCTGGCACTTGGCGACACGTCCGAACAAGTTGCTCGCCGATGCTTCTCCCGCAGGACACCGCTGCCTGACGGCTCAGCATCTTGACTTTACAAGGGAGAATTTGGGCGCTCGAAGGATACTTTTGCATCTTGCAGATTGGGAATCCGGGCTGGTGGTAATGGCACAACACCCAATACAGGCTGAAGTAGAATAAGGACTGAAGTTAGGAACAAGATCAGAACCAACCCTCTCCCCAGAAACATGCATCCAGAGTATAATTTCGAAAGGAGAAAGGCAATAGCTAAAGCACTCTTGCAGGAAATAGAGCAGCAGAACCAACTGGCAGCTACAGTTGATGCTGCCTGGGTGAAAGGTAAAGAAGCATATACGGCCATTGTATCAAATTATCAAGGGAAGGTGCAAGACGCTCTCACTATTTTTAACCAAGGACCCCATGGTGGTGGTACAAGCGGCAATTGCTCTAGCCATCAGGAGTAATAAGTGGGCCTGCATTTACAGTGATTCGAAATCCGCTGTAAAGTGTTTTGATAGAGGCTACGTAGCTGGAGTTGCAGCTAAACTTTTTGAAAACATTGAGATTATGAGAACTGAAATCGGATGGTTTCCTGCGCATATGGGGAAAGTGGACGAGACTCGGGTAAACCTCAATGAGGTTGCTCATGACTTGGCACGAGGACTTGCTAACCGTGACAGTCACAACCGAGCCGTTCACCCTCAAGCCAGGGAATCTAGAGATCATATAATAACATACAATGACTTTATCAAACATTACTATTTAGGACGCAGACAATTCCCATTGCCACATTCAAAACTGAGCAGGGCTCAGGCAGTCTCACTGCGCTTATTGCAAACGGGTACACATCCCACACCGTACACCATTAATAAAATATATCCAGAGGGAGATTAAGATGGACTGCAATGATTGCAACGGCATCATTGGAATCATAAATATGCTGGCGTGGTGTCCCGCGACTCTCCCTAACCTCGTTGAAGAATGGACATAGTGGGAGAAAAGGATTCAAAGCCCATTGGTTTACGACCAACCAAGGGCAGTCCAGAGGGCCCATGATGTCGCTGAAAGGCTTAGCCTGACAGTGCCAACGTGGGCGCGGCCCGCCTTGGCTCAAGAAGTCGAGCCTCCGGACCTCAATACAATAACAGTTTTCACACACACACACGCACTGAAGACAGCCACTATCGTCAGCTCACCCCTGCCATCCCCCCCATGCTTTCACTGAACCCACGTGGCATCATGCCACGTGGGTTCACGATGTTATCGCCCTGGCACTTTACACGGAAGGTGAGGGAGACGACGACTGTAGGAATGCGCTTGGAGTGCCCACATAATTGCTAGCGCAATAGTACAGTATGAGAACCCTGCAATTGAAGCGTCGCGTGGCCCATTTTTTACCGCAAAAGAAGAAGCGGTAAGAAAATTTAACTTTCACCATGAGACAATTCGCTGCGCCCCAACAATGTCGTTACTTTTTCTTTTGTTAGCCGGTGGCACCGAAATGGAAAAAAAAAAAGAAACGTGAAGGAAATCATGCTGACCACAGTCGAATGCCTACTTTACGCACCCACCGATGCAATATCAAAGGAAACGTGAGACTCTTGGCCCACAGAGAACCATACGCATACTGCTCGGTATCCTACACCGGCGAGACAAGACTTTCCATAGAGGTTGAGCTCAAGCGAACGCGTTGCATTCCGTCGAGTCCCCACAGTAATGGCAGCGAGCGACCATTGTTTCTTCCACTCGTCTGCTAGCCAGAAAGTGTCCAATACTCTGGCGGGCGAAAATCCACACGGCCAGATTAAAACGAACGTGCACCGAAGTGCGCCGCGCGGTGGTCCGGGCAACAGGAGAAAAACGGATGCCCTCTGGCTGGCTCTGGCAGCCCGCGCGTAACGAGAACTAGAGAATCGAAGAGGCTCAATGTGTCCTCGCGAATAAAAGTCGAAGTAGAAAAATAAATAAGAACGTAGTTACCTTTTCTGGCTTTAGTGTCTTCCCATAGATGCTTTGGTGCAGGTTAAAAAAAATGTTGATATACTTTTCTGTGACAAGACGGCACAAATGAACCATCACAATGCTTGGTCTCATCGGAATTCACTGTGTGCTTTGTCAACTGGTCTGATAGTATGTTGATTTGACTTGTCTCCTTATATGGGCCAATGTACGACTTTGGAAAAGTGAAGGCACCTTTGAAGTCATAGGTTTACAAGGGCATTAAAGCCACAAAGTTCCGGAATTCAAGATGTAAAGCACAACTTTCGAAATGTCAATTCACCTTTCGCATAAGAAGCTTATTGGGAGTGTGTACCCATAGAATTTGGAAATTCTAATCCACGCGCTCTTCAGATTCCCCGGCATCCGCGGAATCTGAAGAGCGAATCAAAACGCCCTTGAAACTTTGTGCTTGAATGAAGCTCCTTGCTTTATGACAATCCCGGTGCGTGGGTTTTACAACGATATTTACCACGTGGTTTTACCACGTGGGATTACCACGAAACCAGAGTTCGCAATGATCGAGCCTAAATGTCCTTTCGAGCATAACAAGGACATTCTAGACCAAATCCGGAATGATTTGAGGCGACGAGGGCTGTTTTGGCTGGCGGTGCAAGGCAGCACGAAAAAAATTTCACGGAGGGGGGCTGAAGCCCCATAAGCACCCCCCCCCCCCTGGCGCCATCCTTGCACCAATGTGAAGCTTAGTAAAGTCCGGCTATCTTATGCGGTAAATTTGTGTCCGAAGTTTATAGTGTATGGATCAAATGGAGTTTGTTTGGAAAATTCGTTAAATGCCTGAAAGTGCTACACGGCCTTTATCAGCTACGTTTCTCAATGTCCCGGGTCTAGTCTGCGTCGCGCAAATATTTTTTTGAGTAGATAAGAGGGAATAGTGAGTATGTTTTGCAATATGTTCCCTTGTTTAGGTTAATTAGGACCGTCACAAATTATGTAACTAGAACTTTTTTCAATGCGACATGTCATCGAGCTTCTCAAATCGTCTTCGCTGAACCAAACGAGGCACCACGTTTATGCTTTGTGAATAGACATGTAAGCAAGTTAAAACATGTAAGACATGTAAGCGAGGTTAAGACATGTAAGCGAAGTTAAAAGTGGGCCTAATGTTTACGGCCTTTGCAATAAATTAGGTATACCAGCAACCTTACACCAGCCGTGGTTGCTTAGGGGCTGTGGTGTTGGGCTGCTAAGCACGAGGTCGCGGGATTAGTATCCGGCCATGGTGGCTTCATTTTGATGGGGGCACAATGCAAAAGCATCCATTTACTTAGATTTTGGTGCACGTTAACGAACCTCAGATGGTCCAAAGTATTCCGGAGTCCCCCACTAGGGCGTGGTTTAGGCACGTTAAACTGGACTGCTTTTTTTTTGTTAATCACAGCGCCCTATAGCACGAGAAGTGTGTCTACGAGCTACCCAAAATTTAGCTTTTTGCCCTGGCAGAACTAGAAGCGCCACCGAGGTAAAACTTAGCGAAAATAAGTGAAACACTACTGCACATTTATGATACAGCTTTTATGATGGTAGCCTTTGCGATACATTTTATAAAATGTTTATCGAATTTGCTTATGTTTATAAAATGTTTATCGAATTGCCATGTCACATTGGGAGCTATCGCGGGTTTTGCGACGTCGCATGACAGACAGGCGAAGTGGGGGTTGTCCAAAAAAGTTTTTACCAATCTTGCAGGGCTGATTGCCGAATTGGAATAGAAAACTTTGGAATAGCTTTACGTAATAGCGCTCTTAGAGACGCCGCATGTCATACAGGTAAAGTTGGCGTTGTCCGAAATATCGGCGCACACCTGGAAGCCTAATGACAGAAATGAATAGAAGCTGCTTGCGATAGCTTTACGTATACAGCACCTAAGGTTTCAAACGAACCACTCATATACCGGCAACGCTTTAAAGGATGCGTTTTAATTACAGTGATCTGAAGCTCTTCCGTCTGTTCCAAAGACTCAGCTGCGCTCTAAATTGCGCTGTGCTTCTGCAAAGTCGCACAACTCTGGTGTATTTCTGAAATATGCTAGCATTGCGCTCGCCATTATAGACTTGCGCTCTCTTGCGTTATCGTCTATCTTCCTCTTTTTGCCCTACCCAGTGCAGTATAGTGAACCGGATCTTTCAACATGGTTAGCAATGAAGTTATGCAAGCTTTCTTCACAGGTTAGGACTAGGTGTGGCGTTCACTCGTCCCCAACTACACCTTGTTGGCCGTGCAGAGAGTCCGGACTGCCAGCAGGAAGATGTACTCTGAACAGCAGAACTCGTCTTATGCACTTATCTATGACTAGCTGTGCAAAGACAGTCACGGGTAAAACATTTGGTCGAGTTCACCGATCAACCTTTGTCTGAAAAAGTTCTATTGGAACCATGACCGGATTCTTGTCAATGTGATGTTGTAAAAGCTCCAATCAAGTTTTTGCAAGAAAGCTGTCGAGATTTGAGGCCTTGAAGCGACTTTGCTGCTCATTTCGACTCAGCAACATATTCACTTTCATCATGAACATCGCTCTCACTATCACTCCCTTTTTACTTCCAACACATTTCGCCAATGCTGAGTAGCAAGTCAGAACTTTGACTCAGGCCAGCCTTTCAGCTTTTCTACTAAAACAAATGCTTCTCTCTCCCAGCCTTTCCCTATATGCCCCTGTTTCTCTTTCTTCAGCATGGCATCAAGTAAACAAATAACGGGTAACGGAATTCCACTAGGAAATCATTCGCGAGAACCACTTTGCATATCAGCTTGTTTGACGGGACAAGTTAAACTTGAATGCTGGATGGACCCTGAAGATCCTTGCCAGAGCTCATTTTTCTCCGAGATCGCAGGGAATGGGAACCGTTCATTTGTGAAGGTGGCATTACCACAGGACAGGTTACGAGGCCAGTCTTTTTCCTTCTGCAGATATTTCAAATCCCAAGTTTACTTTCCGTTCGAATAGAGAACCTACATAAAAGGCCCTTGCGGCTGGCGGAGCGTAACTTACCTGTACACAGTTGACAAAGCGCTCAAACTACAAAATTTTGCAACGCAGAAATGAAAAATATTACGTAGGCGCTATGCACGCAGCTAAAGGTAATGAGTGAATGGCGCCTGAACTATGCAAAATATATCGCGGTTTCACTCATTGCTGAGGTGAAAGCGACTCCATAACAAATTACATATATCTGTAGATGACACTGTTCACGATAATAGTAACAGAACGCACTGTTCTGAAAATTATGTAATTAAGTTTTGTGAAGTAATGCCTAATTGTGCTTGTAAACAACTTTGCGCGCAAAACATTGTGAGACGGATATGCTGTATTGATTGGTGAGAAATCATTATGTCAGTCTCTGATTATAAAGACTACGGATAATGGAAACTTGTTTGTTTCTACAGGATGAATTAACAGCTGTAGTGCTTATCAACCTCTATGGTACTATCTTGCTGAGGATAATCACTGATCTTCATATCCTTCATACCATTGGTGAATTTAATGCCTTCTTGAGACTTTCACAAAGCGCACATGAAGTGTCCATCTTGAGGAAGACGCGGAAAGTGAACGTTCGCGACCCATAATTGCTGCCTAAATATTGTATGTTTCATACATACAATACATTTCAGCGCGTTCATGACTCGACGTATAGTGCTAAGAAATAAACAGAGCTTCTTACACTACTACATAGAGTAAAATCTGGCGCCACCGTCTATGCGAGTTTCCAAAACGGCAATGTAAAGCCTTCAGAATTCCAATATTTAAGTACCTGAGACTGTCTCGATTGTGGCTTGGCCTAATAAATAATTATGGCTGGACAATTGTGTACTGGGAAGGGCCGGTGTAACGTCAGCATAGCACAATAATGCGAGAACCGTGGTCGCTTTTTGAGATGACGCCACCAAACAGTCACGGCGAACGACTGGTGGGCCTAGCGCGCGCCATTTGGCCAAAGCATTCTGCATTTCGAAACAAAAACGCACTGCAGACACAATTAGAGCTATTATATTTACCAATAAATGAATAAAACAAAGTAATTGGATAAAGCACTCACACCGTCTATACTTGCATGTTTCCAGGCATAATTCAATTTTCTGAGCGTTTGCTTAGTGTCTCAGTTGAGGAAGAAAAGCGAATGCTCCTCTGCCTTTATACACACAAGCACACACAATTTCCACGGTTTTCAACGAGTTCCCATCCCTTGTGATGCAACCATTTTTCTTGCGTAACAGCGAAAGCCTGCGACATATTTTAAATAAAGCACGTAACGTGCCCGCGTGCATCCTGCGATTGCATTGATGCATTGCTCTCTTTGCTCTCTTGCATTGCTCTATTTATGAGTGAACAGTGCGTTTCCCCTTACGTGCAGCTGCTTCAGAAGTGACCCGGCAGTGGCGCCGACACTGGCTGCCCAATTGACGCCAGCGATGTGGTTTCATCGCTGGCGTGAAACCACATCGCAGAGAAGATAAGTAAAGAAGATAAGCAGAGAAGATAAGTGAAGATCAAGCTAAATCACTGTTGGTTCATATGTGGCACGCAGGAGAGCACTGCAGTTGCGTCGCGCGAGGTTGTACGTCAGTGCTGCTTTAAATTTCGTGGGTTATATTCACGACTACTATAAAGCGATTGCGTAACAAGTAGGAAGTTAGAAGCTGTTCAACTGAACGTTTTTTTTTTTTTTGCAGCACTTCATAGCTTTACCGTTACATGCATTGCGCTAAGCTTATTACTTCCGACATTGGCTAATGAATCTTTCACTAGTTGTGAGATTATGCAGACTGGAAGAGCTAATGCGACTTCCAGCATACAATAGGCGCAACCGGCACTTGGCCGCTTCCTCCCAGAGCGCTTAGGCGAACTTTTAAAACTCTGGGCACAGTTAGCTGGGAACTCCTGTATAAAACAAGACTGTGATTTTTCAGCTGCGATTCAGGCGGCTCAACTTGCCCGAGTACGGTGTGCAGTGCGCTCCAGTAACCCTTCGTCCGTGTCGCCATTCGACGGCGGCCTATCGACGTGGATAGGCGCGGTAACGAAATAGATAAGACTCTGCCCCCGAAGTACGACAAACACTACGGAATAATTGTGGAGCAGTTACCCGATTTCAAAAGCTCGTTACATGCAGCGGAAAATGATACAACAAATGCATATTTTGCTTCTTGCAGCAGAATGTAATATGCATATTTATCACATATATTGCTCTCTATTCGTATTTCTTCATTCTGATACGGTGAAAATATTCGCATGAACGCGATCCTTGCTTTGATAATTTTTCGGAAGCGTACGTGCTCGGTGCTGCTGCTGGTTTGTTACATAGCTCACGCACAGAGCAGCACTCATTCAAAGAACCGGCTTATGCACATAGCCGGCTATGCTATCCGCATAATGTCCCCGTGATGGGCTCTGTTCTCTATGGAATAAGGCAATCGAACTGGAAGTGGGACATAAGAATCCTAGTAGCAGCAAATGCACACCTTCAAGTGCGTAATTATTCTAAATAAAGTGAACCGTTATATTCCAAACTCCCGGGAGCGTTTGCCCGTTTGCTTGGTCAAGTACTCCTGGTAGTAAAATTGGCCTATGCTGGAGACGGTGTAACGGCGAACTGGACCGATTCCTCAGAAACTGTTATAAGTTGGCCGATCCCTGAGACAGCCTAATCCATCGCCGTGTGGGTCACGTGGCGCGCGTGGTCTAGCATTGTTCCCACGGGCGGCGTGCGATTGCTATGCTACAAAACGGGGCGCAGAACGTCAACCGTCCAATCATATTTCATTAACCCTTTCGCGGAGGCTTCCCTTCACAAAATTTGCAGAATGGGTGGGGGATCTGCATAATTTTATGCTAATTTTGTTATTCGTGACGCTTTCGTTTCCATGAGCGCTATAACGTAGAGCTATTCCAAACTTTTTTATTCCAAATCTGCAATCAAACTTCCTCTAGTGCTCAAAAACTTTTTTTGACCAACCCACTTCACCTGTCAGTAAAGTGACATCACGCAAACCGCGATAGCTCCCCATCTTACATGACGTGTGCACAGTGATTATGCATGCTTTGAACCAACAAAAGAAAAATAGTTATCGACGCCCTTCGGTCAATTCGATAAGACAAGCCTCTCAGTGTAGGCAATGATATTCGTTTTCCAAGCAAACGAAAGTGACCTTCAATGAACGAGGAGAGCGTTCGATTGGTCTGTTTAGACCACCCTGCGGGTCACCGCCCGATGCTTTCGTAAGCTGTTACGCAAATTTGATGACAGCAGATTGGAATAAAAACATATTAAAATAGGTTTACGCTATAGGACCGCAGATGCGAGGTTCTCATCGTTATCATTCTCCATTACCTTTGGCTAAGTTTGCGAAATATCAGGTGCTGGGACAGCTAATTCTCGGAATGTTCGCGCATGCGGCAAGCGGTATGCGCTTCCTAAGAACCACGAATACGTACCCTTGTTTTGGTAACTTGTCACACAGTGCTATCGCTGTATATTACTAAGAGATGTTTGCAAAAGGGTGGTTGTGATCCGAAAAGGTTGAGCATGATGAAAAATTGCTCTACTGCAACCGTTACAGGGTATCTGCTCGCTTGGGGCCGGACTTCTCAGACTGATCAGGTGTCGCAGAAACCGCGTTTGCTTCCATTGGCTCTGCTAACGGCGAGAATAGGCATAGTGGACTTTGCCGCTGGTGTCCTGCTCCTGAAGCAGACCGAAACAGCTTTTTCGTACATTTTGCAGCAATCGCTGAAAGGTTGACGATGTCGGAATCCATCAACGAGCGAGTGGAATCTGTTAAACTCGTCGATGCTACGGTTGCAGAGATTGTTGCTCCTACAATGAAATAGAACTGATGAAGGCCAAGGTTGAGGAGTACCGGTCGACGACTGAGGTTCTTTCCCAAAAAGTGCGTTAGTGCTTCGGCTTGCTACGGTGCAGTATTTATTAATTTTGCATTTTAAGTTATCACTTCTTTCAGGGAAGCTCTTATATTCAGTTTAGGTTAACTAGACTGGCCGGAGGCGTATTACTTCCAAGCTCTTTTGTTGGGCCCCATTTAGCTCTTGCTACCTACTTATTCGATATTTGAAAATATAACGAAGGAAACAGTTAATGGAGCAGAAAAAAATTGCCGCAGCATGAAATCAGGGACAAGATAACTTATGGTAGGACAAGCAAAGATGCATGCAGGGAGAGATAAGTAAGATAGTGCAATCAGCAATTTCGATGATATAGTAAAAGCAGCAGAAAATTTCTCTATTGTCCTGTACAGTGTCCAAAGCAGCCATGGAACTATCACTGGTAGTGGTGAACAGGGTACAGAGGTTCCTTCTATAACTAACACTGAAGCTAGAAGGGCCTTGCCAGACATGTACGGGGGAAAGCTGCACGAGAAGGTGAAGTGACTGTCGATTTAACTAAAGATCTGTTTCGTTGAATGTGTTTGCGCTTCCAAAGAACCATGAATACGTACCCTTGTTTTGGCAGCTTGTCACCCACTGCTATCGCTATATTTTAGTGTGAGATGTTTGCAAAAGAGTGGCTGTGATCCGAAAAGGTTGCGCATGATGAAAAATTCCACTAGTTCAACCGTTACAGGGGATCTGCTCGCTTGGGGCCAGGCTGCTCAGACTGGTCAGGTGTCGCAGAAACCGCGTCTGCTTCCATTGGACATGCTAACGGCGAGAATAGGCGTTGTTGACTTTGCAATTCGTCTCCTGGTTCTGAAGCAGACCTAAACAGGTTTTCGTACATTTTGCTGCAATCACTGAAAGGTTGGGGATGTCGGAATCCATCAACGAGTGAGTGAAATCTGTTCCACTCGTCGATGCTGCGGTTGCAGAGATTGTTGCTCTTACAATGAAACAGAACCGAGGAAGGCCATTGTCTCGTTGGAGGAGTACCGGTTGACAGCTGAGGTTTTTCCCAAAAAGTATGACTTGCTATTGGTTGATTTGGTGACACCTCAACATACCGCTGCAGCGTTGTCTTCCAGGGTTGCGTCCCTTGAGAAACAGGTGTCGTCTCAAGCCTCAGCCATGTACGGCTGTCATGCGATTTAAACGTAACTAAACAGCAGAGCCGATCCTTAATTCCAGAGCCGCGCGGCTTTCGTACAAATCCGAATGAAAATCTTGTCGCTTTTACGTCTTAGTTGGCGGCCACCAAAGATGAAATTAGTTCCCATGAGCACACTCAGGTCTTGGCAGTGCACCGTTTGCCTGTGCGCGGAGGGAAAGCACCCACAATTCGTCAAATTTGTCTCGTCTTCCAGTCGCGGTTCCTGGCTGCCCGATAGAACTAGGCAGTGAGTTCTGATTCTAAATGGTGGAGTTGCAGCTGTGTTCGCAGGGAATATCAGTCGACACAACAAGGAACTGCCGTCAGCCGCGTGATCATTGCCGTAGAAAAAAACAAAAAGCCTTCAGTTCTTGTGGGTCAAACGCGGTCGTATACTTATTCGCTAGGCAATGGTTTATCCAGCTATTCGCATTGCATATCTAAGTGATTTGTTTACGATTGATTGAGTACTTGCGGTTTTACATCTTGAATATTTAAATTACATGTCTATCGACTATTACAACTTGAGAGACTTTGTTGAACTCCGTAGTAGTGTCTCGTCATCGAAAATTTTTTGTTTTATTTCATTCATGTGAATATACAAGAATACGCAAAGATTGGGCAATTTTTTTACTTAGCTGAATAAGTGTGAAAAACGTCACTCTTTCGAGCTCACTGAAATATATATACGTATACCCAAGGAACTAACGCATCCAGTTTTACATGGGGGCTATGCATAACCCCTTTACTCTCGTCATAACTGCCGAGGTGGTCGGATGGCAAAGTTACTTAAATAGGTTTGGGTTAGTATACAAATTGGTGTCCAATATTACTGTGCTGAATCGCTGTCTTTACGCATATCGGGTTCTTCTTTTTCTGTTCCTCTTATTTGTCTTTCTATACCTCTAAATCAGAGCGCACGCGAGTTTATTGATCAACCTAATCATACTTAAATTCCTTCCATAACTGCTTGCATTACTATTGATACGATCATATATGCTTTTGAAGAAACAGAAGACTAATGTTGTAGACTATTTGAACGTTCTTGTACATTTGGGAATATTAGTACCGGTATGCTCTACTCCACGTGTTGAACTCCTCTGTGCTTCTATTTATCATCCTGCCCAGATAATGTCATTGCACACATTGACATTGACATTAAGCACATGAACAAATTCATGTGCTTGCCTTTCTTATCGAACATTTGCCCGAGCATTTTTTTGCAGCTGTCGTTTTTTTATTACCGGCTTTCAACCTTAATTTGTTCATAACGCACGTTGAGTTCACGGACAAGCGGATGTTTGTCGAGTCACTAAAAAAAGCCTGTTGGAATCCATTCTTGCATCCTGTGCAGAAAGCGGGGTTTATGATTCTGAAGTGCGCCTATAACGTAAAACTATTCCACACGCTTCTATTCCAATTCTGCAACCAGTTCTCAGGGATTGGTCAAAAGCTTTTTTGGACTACCCGTCTTCACCTGTCTGTGAAGCGATCTCACGAAAACCGCGATAGCTTCCCATCTGATATGACACGTACACATTGATTATGCATTATTTGACCGAACAAAAGAAAACTAGTTGTTTCCCATTCGATGCTTTTTGCCATTAACCCTCCGCTATTTGTCAAAAGTTTTCGGGCTGCACCCACTTCATCTGCCTGTCACGCCACGTCACAAAACTGCTAAAACTGACCGCGTCAAATTCATGTGTAAGCGTTAAAGATGCATTTATATGCCGAACAAAACTGAATTTTATTCTGAATAGCCGTAGGCTGCCCCATTCATAAAGGAATAAAAGATGGCTGCCGCCAATCACTCAGGCACTGGCTACTCGCACATGCCGCAGAACACGTATTTATTTGCGTGTAATAAAATTTTTGCCGTGCCGGTGTAACGTTTTGGAGTATTTTTGAAACGGTTAAGACCTCGTTCTGCCGATTTTTCTTTGCTGACGATTCGTTTTAGGGTCGTTATTACGCTTCCGTTGCATGCCGCCGTGATTTTCGAGAAGGCACCACCAGCTGATTAAGGGAAAGCGGATCAATTGCAGACGCCTGTACCATCCTGTTCATTCATTTATCAATTTTCAGTGCAGTGACTCGGCCCCATCGAATCCCTTCCCACTGGACTGTGCTGATCGCCTCTTGTCAGCCAACTAGATAAGACAAGCCGCTCAGTGTAGGCAATGTTATTCCTTTTTCAAGCAAACAAAAGTAACCTCATGTGAACGTGTAGAGCGCTTCATTAGTCTGGTCAGACAACCCTGCGTGTTACTGCCGGATGCCTGCGTCGGTGGTTACGCAAATTTGACGTCATGAGAAAGGAATAAAACCATTTTTGAATAGCTTTATGTTATAGGGCCCCTGTTGTTTGCATCTTCTCCGAAATTTTTATGCTTCTGAAACTGCATCCTGCACATAAAAGGATCGTACCGAATGCCCACAGGTTAACAAAAAACAGGCAATATTATTACTAATATGGATAAAATAGTTCAAGTGGCTGAGCAGTTCTATAGAGATTTATACAGTACTATGTGGCACCCACGAAGATAATAGAAGAGGCAAAGATCTAGCGGAATTTGACATCCCCAAAGTAACGCCGGAAGAAGTAAGTAACGCCATGAGAGCTATGCGAGGGGGGCAGGCAGCTGGGGAGGATCAGGTTACAGCAGATTTTTTGAAGGATGGTGGGCAGATTGTTCTAGAAAATCTGGCCTCCCTGAACACGCAATGCCTCATGACCTGGAGCGTACCGCAATCTTGGAAGAACGCCAACATATACTTAATCCATAAGAAAGGGGACGCCAAAGACTTAAAAAATTATACACCGATCAGCTTACTGTCCGTTGTCTACAAAGTATTTACTAAGGCAATCGCAAATAGTGTCAGAAACACCTTAGAGTTCAGTCAACCAAAGGACCAGGCAGGATTTCGTAAAGGTTACTCAGCAATACACCATATTCGCACTATCATACAGGTGATAGACAAATACGCGGAATATAACCAACGCTTATATACTGCTTTCATTGATTATGAGAAAGCGTTTGATTCACTCGAAACCTCAATAGTAATGCAGGCATTACGGAATCAGGGTGTAGACGAGCCGTGTGTAAAGTTGCTTAAAGATATCTAGAGCGGCTCCACAGCCACCTTAATCCTCCATAAAGAACGCAACAAAATCCCAATAAAGAAGAGCGTCAGGCAGGGAGATACGATATCTCCGATGATGTTCACAGCGTGATTACAGGAGGTATTCAGATACCTGGATTGGGAAGAATTGGGGATAATTGTTAATGGAGAATGCCTTAGTAACTTGCGATTCACTGATGATATTGCCTTGCTTAGTAACTCAGGGGACCAATTGCAATGTATGCTCCCTGACCTGGACAGCCAAAGCAGAAGGGTGGGTCCAAAACTTATTCTGCAGAAAAGTCAAGTAACGTTTAACAGTCTCGGAAGAGAACAGCAGTTTACGGTAGCTGGGTGTAACGTAGTGATGGGTGTAATGGGTAGTGATGGGTAGTGATGGGTGTAACGTTAAGGGATAAAAAAAGAGCAGATTGGATGAGGGGGCAAACGCGAGTTAATGACATCTTAGTTAAAATTAAGAAAAAGAAATGGGCGTGGGCAGCATATGGTAATAAGGAGGGAAGATAACCGGTGGTAATTAAGGGTTACGGACTGAATTCCAAGAAAATGTAAGCGTAGCAGGGGGCGGCAGAAAGTAAGGTGGGCGGATGAGATCACGTTTGCAGGGACAACATGGCCACAATTAGCACATGACCAGGGTAGTTCGAGAAGTATGGGAGAGGCCTTTGCCCTGTAGTGGGTGCCACTCCCACTGCAGCGTAAAGTAGAGCGTAGAGTGGGAGAGGCTAAGGCCTCTCCCACTCTACACCTTGCAAGTAAATAACCTACGGTGTGCTGTACAGATCGAGGTCGAGGAGTCGATCCGGGCCGTTGTGGCCGCATTTCTATGGGAGCGAAAAGACGAAACGCGCGTCTATTCAGATTTAGGTTCACCTGAGCAATTCCAAGTACACGAGTGATCTAATGCCTCCAGAACGACGCCAAAGCCAAGATTGGGCGTTATAGGCCACAATTCATCTAATGTTCACATTCTTCAATCCTAAGGCGTCTATTTTTTGAAGTGTTCCGATTATAGGGAACTATATGATTGCTGTTTCGCTCAGTAGCATTATTAATACGAACTTTTGGCCACGGTAGCAGCGTCAGAATGCCGCCTAACAAGCCGCTACGTTTTTCTATCGAGGCGCTCCTGATTCTGCTGCTTGAACCAACAGCACCAACGGGAGCCCCATCGACCACAGATGCACAGCAGATATAGCTTCTGGATATCGATGGCGCAACTCGTGAATCGACCGTCAACTGAATGGCCTTAGAACTGCCTCAGCCCTCCCCCCCGGAAATCCTCACTGCGCCACCAGCGTCAACACCTGTGCCTAGTATAAAGCTGACCTGCAACGGGGTCGCTCGGCAGTTGCCACGGCAGCAGCGTCAGAATGCCACCCAACAATCCGCTCCTATTTTGTATCCAGGTGAGAAAAAGTTTTGGAGAATGCCTCCGCAGTACTGATGTATTCCTTATTTTGCTGCCATGCCCACCGCCACTATGCAACTTGGTTGGTAATTCCTGTGCTTCTTTGCGGTTCTTGCTGCTTCTCGGTGGCGATGTCGAGTTCAACTCGGGACCCACGCTTGAAGAGCTGGCTGCCAACTGAAACTTATCGCGGGTGAAATAAAATATGGCCGAGCAGAGACGAATGAAAAACTCAATGCGCTTGATAAAAAGGTAGAGAAGATTGCTAGCCTTGAGGCTAAAGTGACTGACTTAGTCAACAGAGTAGCTGAACTTGAGTGTAGTGCGGAAATTATGGCCAAGAAGCTAGATGCCCTCGAAAATAGAAGCCGTCGTTCTAATCTGATCGTATATGGTGTCGATGAACAAGAAAACGAGTCGACTCAAGTACTCGAAACAACTGTATTAATGGAAATTTTCTAGGGTGTACTTGGCGTAACGATACCGAGAGTCGAACGTATTCACCGTCTTGGTAGGCCAAAGCAGGGCAATGAGCAAAAATCCAGGCCTATCTTAATTAAGCTTGTTGACTACCAAGACAAAACAAACATTATGAAAAACTGCTCAAAATAGAAAGGCTCAACAATTTCCGTCGGTGAGGATTTTTCCCAGCCTATCCGAGAAACTAGAAGGAAGCTGTGGGCTCACACGAAAGAAAATCGTGAACGACGTGATCCGTTGATCGTTTGAGCTTAGTTTTTGGAACGGACATTCTGCGCAGCCTATACTGGCAATAACAGCACCAACGCAAGAAACGTGAATAGGAAAAAAAACCTGTAAATGAATAAGTGTTCGTTTTATTAAATGAAACAGTGTGCTGCTGATTTAATTAAACTCTTTCACATAGATGTTGGTGTAAAAATATGTCAACGCTTTGACGCCAAAAACATACCACACAGACTCGAGTCAAGCGGCAGGGTCACGAGATATCTTTGCAAAAAAAGTTAAAAAAAGGAAGAGCCCAATGCACACTTCACATCCACTGTAATCAAGGCCACGTACGGTAAACGGCACATAACTTTATTTTGCATTTTGCGTACATTGCTCAATGAAGGCGGCCCATGCTTTGTGCTTCCTACATAATACCAACAATGTCTTGTAGGCAATTCTCCTCTGCGCGAATAACTGGTCGTTCAATATGTAGTGTATTGCAAACTGTTGTATTCGTCCTTTGCTCTAGCGGGCCCTAGACAAAAGCAAAAGTTCATTCTAAGAGCGTGAGTTCAAAAAATAGAGTTTGCATATATATGTGGCTGCCAGTACTTCCTTAGTGTCTGCATTTTGCTCTGGCAGAACGACAAGGCAACGTCCATGGCATATCAAGTAGTCTTTTGATCATCAAACACTCTAGTGGAACCCGAGACTCTGGACAGAAGAAGGAAGCCTCCATCGACGGGCACCGTGGTCCCTGTGACAAATGTGGCGTCATCTGATGCAAGGAAGGCGATGCATTGAGCCACTTCTTCCGGTGTGCCCATTCGTTCCAGTGCATGCCAAGCACTGGTCTTTTTCTCCATCACCTGGACGGACGCAAAGATCAGACAACAAAAAGTCCAGAAAAGTCACCATTTGCCGGGAATGTAATATACAACATTAGGTGATGCTTAAGCACAGTGCGCTTAGTGCAGATAAAACAGTAGTACCACATCTGTAGAAGGACCTCAAAACCAAACTGCATCTTTTCAATTTCCTTTCAAGCTCCGCTGCCGAAGTTAACAGAATTTAACAAGATTTAACAGGAGTTGACAGGTCAACAGCTTGAAAGGAAGTTGAAAAGATGCAGAAGAGAGCTTGAGGGTATGCACAAGAGACCACTCGTACTGCTTTGCACGCATAAGATTGCCCATAAGTTCAAAAAAGTTGCGGACAGGCACAACAGATTTCTCGACAACAGCAAAGCACGTCGTCGTTCTCAGATGAGCCAATGACTGCTTAAGACACGTCTCACTAAATCGAAAGGTCGACATCATCGACTTTGAGTAGCACTTAGCGTGATCGCCAGCGGCAGAAGCACCGGCCCGGCGCCATTGAAGGCCCACAGCAGAGGACCGGTAGTAATGCGTGATTTTGAAAGCGTAGACGACGTCGCAGGAGTAGTAACACAAGATGTAGTGCGACTCACAGAAAGAATCTCGAACGTGACGTCCGTCACTTGTCGAATGACGTGGTATGGGCTCGGTTAGCGAGAAAGGACCATTTCGAAAGGCCCAAACGTCGGGAGGGGGTCCACCGTAGCACGAGAGCACCTGGAGGAAACATTCGTCGTGGTATCGGTGGTCGTAAAGGCGCTTCTGGTATTCTTCGGAAGCAGCTACGGGCTATCTGCCGCGCGTAATCAGCCCATGCGATGGCGTCGCATGCACATTCACTAGTCGAAGGAAGAAATGTGTCTAACGGTAAAGTTGGTTCCCGTCCGAACGAAAGGTAAGAGGGAGAGTATCCAGGAGTGCTGTGACTGGAGGAACTATAAGCGAACGTCACGTTTTTCAGCGTAAGCTTCCAATCATGGTGGCCAGCCGACACGTACATTAAATTAATGTCAGTTAAGGCTCGATTCAAGCGCTCGGTGAGCCCGTTTTTTTATGGATGGTATGACGGGACGATCTTGTTCTGCGTGGTGCAGCAGCGCAGGATACCATGAATTAATTTAGATAGAAAGTACGGCCTCGGTCAGTGAACAGTTTAGGTGGGGCACCGCGTACTAAAATTACATCAAAGAAGAGAAAGTACCACAGGTCTGTAGCACAGCTGATCGCCAGTGCTCGTGTCATTGCGTAGCGCCTCGCGGAATTGTAACGACAGCAAACTATTTCGTTCTTAAAGCAGATGTAGGAAAGGGTCTCAGAAAGTGCAAGCCTTCGTGGCAGAAGAGCTCAAGTGGAACATCGATGGGCTAAATTTACCCAGTAGGAAGTGTAGACCGTTTCCTATGGCGTTGACAGAGCTCACAGGCGCTGACATAACTCCACACTGAGCCGGATAGGTCAGGGCAATAGAAGCGACAACACAAGCGCCCATGTGTGCGAGTTACCCCAGGGTGAGCAGCGGTTGCGTCGTGAAACTCACGAAAAGCTGTCCAGGGCAGGTGTGACGCTACAACTAGAAGACAGAGGCCGTCAGGTTAAACGCTACGCCGATATAAGGTGCCATCCTTCAGGGTGAACATGCGCACAGAGACGTTCCTGGGACAGGTTTCCATGCACTTGATTATTTCTCTTAAATAGGTATCCTGACGCTGTTCGCCGGCGATATTAAGCAGCCATCTCAGGGAAAAGATGCAGTCGACTAATTCAGTGCGCGAAGTGCCACAGTCGGCGACAGGGTAGCGGGACAACCAATCCGCATCTTTGTACAGGCTCCTTGTCTTGTGTGCGACCGTGTAGGTGGAATACTCCTGCAGGCAAAGTGCCCATCGTGTGAATCTGCCTGTAGTATCTTTCAATGAGGCCAGCCAACAGAGGGCGTCATCGTCGGAAACTACTGTGAACGGTTGGCCGAATAGATAATGGTGAAATGTTGCAACTGTCCATACAACAGCAAGTCATTGATGTTTTGTTTTTGAGTAATTTTGCTCCGATGCGGACAGCAGCCTGCGGGCAAAAGCGATGGCGCAGTTCACGGCACGTTCACGTTGGGCCAAAACCATAGCCAGTCGCCTCAGTGCGGACTTACCTTTGGGTAGATGGGTCGAAGTGGGCCAAAATGGGAGGCGTTGTAAGGAGTGTGGTTAACTCGGAGAAAGGCGTGGCTTCTGCGGGGCCACAGCTAAAAATGATGTCATGTTTAAGAAGATATGTAAGAGGTTTCTACACAAACCGGTGAATATAGGAGCAGAGCCCCACAAAGCTGCAAAAATCTTTGGCGTACTTGGGCGCAGGGAAGTCGTTCACGGTTGGAATTTTCTACGGGTCAGGTTGTACGCCGGCAGCACCTACAATATGGCCCAGGATCGTAATGCGGCGAGGGCCAAAACAGCACTTCGATGAAATCAGATGAAATCTGGCACGGCGGAACACGTCAAGAATGGCTGACAGGCATTTGAGGTGTGTATCAAACGTTGGCGAAAACACGGTTACATCGTCCAAACAACACATGCATTTGTACCACTTTAATCCGTGAAGCAGAAAGTTCATCACTAGCTCGACGTGGTTAGGGCTTTACTTAGACCTAGAGGCATGCGCTTGACGTGGTAAAGCCCACAAGAGATCACAAAAGCCGTTATCTCTCGGTCGATTCGCTCGACAGCAATCTGCCAATATCCATATTGAAGGTCTATAGAAGTAAGCGTCGCATACAGACAATCGAGGGCATCATCAATTCGCGCTAACGGGTCGAGTGTCTTTCTTCGTAATGTTGTTGAGGTGGCGATAGTCGACAAAAAAACGCCACGAGCCATCCTTATTTTAACTAAGACAACAGGGAAGCCCAGGGACTGGATGATGGCTCCATAACGTCCTTTGCGAGCATATAGTTGACTTCCTGCTGGTTGGCGCTTCGCTAAGACGCAAACACTCGATAGGGCCGTCGGTGAACAAGGCTGGCATCGCCTGTGCGTATGCTATGCGCTACAATCAACGTCTGGCCCAACGGCCGTTTATCGAAGTAAGTCGGAAATATGTCGGTACGACTCGAGGATACGTCAAAGAGCTTCAGCGTGCTCAGGGTGAAGGTCAGTGGCGATCGTGCTGCAAATTTCGTAGCTGCCACAAGGTTTTGGCGTCAGAGTGCCCTTCGGAAGATATTTAGCACTCAGTGCGAAAGCTTTAGATGAAAGTCTCCCAAGGAACAAAACTGGGCCATCGAATGCCCCTGTGGAAATACTTCCTTGATGAAACAGAAATTCACAAGTGAAATGCGCCTTCTGTTAGCCGTAGTTTTCAAGACTGTGCATGATCCAGCGATATCGTGAGAGAGCGGGACTTCAGTAAGAGGCGCGACGTAGTAGTCGCCATCTGGAACAGCTTGCGAACATACCAATTCGACATCCGTCATGGTTTTAGATGGTAGGTGAACAAAGGCGCTGCAGTTTACGCGACACGAAGTAGTTTTGTCACTGCGCTCACAAATACGTGGTAAGTTCAAGGCGGAGGACACCTGTAGATCAATCAGTCAGAGCGGAATTGGCAGAAAGGAAATCAAATCCAAGAATCAGATCGTGAGGGCAATGCCCAAGGACCGTAGAAAAAACAACAGCCCGGTGACGAACAACGGTGACCCGAGCTGTGCACATTCCAACAACAGCAACCTTCGCACCGTCACGGACACGTACTACTCGCGTCGTGGGAGGTGTAAGGACCTTACGACCACGAAAACTGGCACTCATGACAGAGGCGTCTGCCCCAGTATCAACCAAAGCCCAAACGGGGACGCCGTCGACGTGGACTTCAAGAATCTTCCGGCAAGCACGTAAGCGCAACAGAGGATTTTGGGTCAAAGTCGACAGTGCACATACCTCCAGAAGCTGTGCAGTGTAGTGTCCCTGCGAAAACCGGCTGCTAAAAGACGGCGAATGAGAGGGCAGGCGATTCGGTGTACGAGATGGACGGCGTGGCAGCGGAGGCGGCTGGGCATAGTGGGTAGCTTCCTCAAGGATATTGGGTGCGGAGGATTCGGTGTGGGGCAGATATCAGCTTACAGTACGGAAGGAACCAAAGTGCTAAATGGGCTAGACCACTGGGAGCGCCACTGGTTGCCACAATAGCGAGCAATATGTCCAGCTCACCTGCAGCGGAAACAGTACGCTTATCATAGGCTGTTCTTCATTTCAGTGGGTTTCTGGATCGATGGAGTGCGTATGGTCCGCGACGAGGCCTGTCCACGGGGACCAGGACGGCATCAGGGTGTTCATGGCGCAGGCATTGAGACCAAGGTTCGCAAATTCCTGGCGAACAACGGCCCGCGCTAATAAAACAGCCGGTGTCCAGGTCTCGAATACCATGGGTTTATGAGAAGTCGGATATGCGGCCTCCACTTCTCGGAGGACGATGCGCGTGACGTCGTCTGATGTGGACGTTTGCAATGAGTTCCCTCGCAGGATGATGTTGCAGCGGGATTCGGTAGGCGCTCGAACTCGGGCGAGACACGCCGTCATTTCGCTTGCTCTAGACGACGGAACTACTTGATCACGCGGTCAACGGTGGTCACGTTGGTGAATGCGAGCAGTTTGAACGCGTGGTCAGCGATATCCTTCCATATGTGGGCGATCGTCTCAGCCTCAGACGTCTTCTGGTCAGCTTGTACACACAAGGCCAGCACGTCCCCTGTACGTGGCTGGGGGATCGGGCTCAAGTAAGGCCCTGGGCGTGCTTGGCCTTCTCCGCCCAGTCCACCAGTTCAAGCTGTCGGTCGACGTCCCCAAAACTGAGCCAGGCTGTCCAGCAGTCTCGCGGCTGACGGTGGGATGAGAAAATGGGAACGAGGTGCATTCCCACATTATGTGTGTGAGTGTTCCTGTGTGTGAACAGAGCCTACATTGGTCGCTTTCCTTGCCCACTGTTATTTGTGATTTTGTTAATTTACTTTGGGTATGGGTATGTGTTTGTCCGGAGTCGCCTAAATGCGACCGCTTGTGTTTTATCGAGTTCCTTGGCCGCTGGTGGGAGCACGCAACGCCTCAAGCGATACCTATGGGCTATTTCCCGGTAAGTCTCGCAGGCTTCCTAGTGTCTTTTGTCCACATTCACGCCGTCCGCCTCCGCGGACGAGGATCGGCGAGCGAGATCTCAAGCCAAACTGTGAGCCGACGCGTTGCCGGGCACAGCCGTGTGAGTGAGGGTCCCCACGAGGGTTTTCGAGTCGCTTAGGGGGCGCCGCATGAGGACATGGTACGCCTGTTTGGTAATTCTACCGTGCACGAAATTGCCGATGGCCTGCTTGCTATCGCTAATGATGGTATTCGCTTCCGCATGCATGGCCATGGCAATCGTGGTTTCCTCCGCTTCCGCCACTCGGCCAGCCGTGATTGTTCTGTGTTCTATGAATCCTCCTTTGTGATCCGCTACCACCGCGGTCATGAGGTCGCCGCGAGGGTGCCTCGCTGCATCTGTGTATACCACTCCATCTTGCAAGCCGTAGCATCGCCAAATGGCTTCACTACGGGCCTGCCGACGGCCCTGATGGAACTCGGGGTCCATGTTGCGGGGTAGAGACGGGGCAAGTATGCCCCCTGACCTTTCACGGAATCGTCATCTACTCTGTAACCTCGTGTTTGGCCTCGAGACTGAGCTTCCGGAGGACTGTGCGGCCAGCCGTGGTTAGCGAGAGACGACGGACTTGGGCTGTGTGGTGAGCGTCTAAGAGCTCCTCGATCGTGTGGTGCATGCCTAAGACCTCTAGCCTCGCGGTGGCCGCGTGGTCCAGAAGGCCCAGGGCTGCCTTTGTGTTTCGTCTGATCATTGTGTTTAACTAAGTCCGTGGCTACGAGTTTGTCATATGGTGTCAAGAACATGGTTCTGCTGGTTATGTATGCCTGCACAAGTCGAAGCAGCTCGCCCTCGTCCATGCAGTGGTACCGATTAGCCACCCGGCGAATGAGCTGTAGTGTGTACTTGGTCGTCCTCAGGAGTTTCTTTAACATGAGCCCGCAGCGCAGCGTGTTCTGAAAGTCTAGCCCCAATATCTTGATACTGGGGTGCTCCGGGATCGTAAGTTCTCCGACCTTAAGTTCAAATACTGCATGTACGACAAGTAAAGCTCAGCGCATCTCAGGGTCCGTACCGCCAGTTGTTTCAAGGCCGCAAGCTGTTGACCAAACGGGTCGCAAAAACGTCGCGAGGCTGCTCCTTCAACCTGTCGCAGGAGGCGAGATTGACCTTGTAGGTTCCAAACCAGACGCGAGGGGTTCCGCCGAGGTAAAGTATGGCGTTGGCTAGCATTAGAGTTGCATCCCAGCCATTCTGGTTACTGACACGCTCGTACATGCTGACAGACTCACCCACGTCAACGCTGTTTGTCTGGGAAAAGGTCCCGGGATCGCGTAACTGTGGGAAGGCGATAAACTGGGCAGTGGCAGCAGACATGTCCGCTCATGGGCACGCCCCACTAATCGAATGGTCGACATCATCTCCGTCGAGTAGCACATGGCTGTATTAAGAAGGGTGGTTCTTGCATCAGGGCGCCTTCTGTATCGCTCTTCAACAGTGAATGTTTATTTTTTTATAGTTCTTCGAGCGGCTACGTGTCACCATCTGGCAGCATGGCGGTGGATTCAAGGTGGCGTCTTCTGTGAAGCTCCGTCGTCAGAAATACCGCGCACCTTCACCAAACAAATGTTACCTGGAAGCACGGTAGGGAGAGAAAGAGAGAGAAGTAAACTTTATTACAGGCGTAATAGTTATTGAGACCCCGGTAGTGCAGCTAGCGTTAAGGCCACGTGGCCGTGACGCGGTTAGCCCATTCTGCCAGCAATGCTTGGCATTTCTGGTCATCAGTCTTGATCGTACGCTGCGAGGTCTCGAGCGTGGGAGCTTGCCGAAGAATCGTTCTTGGTGGGATGTTGGATGGGGCACAGTAGGAAAACTATATACAAGTTGTATATACAAGTGGTCGCAAGCGCTTGCGAGCATAGAAGCCAGTCAACATCAAGCAAGGAATGCCGTCGTCCTCAGGTCAGGCAGTGGCCGCTCATGGGCACGTCCCACTAATCGAATGGTCGACATCATCTTCGTCGAGTAGCACATGGCTATATTAAGAAGGGTGGTTCTTGCATCAGCGTGCCTTCCGTATCGCTCTTCAAGAGTGAATGTTTATTTTTTTACAGTTCGAGATACGGGTAGTTCGTTTGCAAGTGCTGCACTATATGCCTGTCCGCATCTCTGAAAACTAAACATATTTAGGCGGTGTGCTGAAAATAAGCAAGATTGAAGTTTGGTATCATATCCTGTCTCTCCTTGTGTTCTGCCACTTAATTTACGCCTCAACTCTTTCGTCCAAGCTACGCACCAACTTCCCAAAATTATACTCTGCTATTCTAATCATAAGAAGCCAACAAACACTGACACCAAGGACAACATAGGGGAAATTACTTGTGCATAATAAATGAAATAAAGAAACGATAAATTCATGGAAATTAAAGTGGATGAAAAAACGACTTGCCGCAGGTGGGAACCGAACCCACAACCTCCGCATTCTAGTTACTTATTTAGCAAACATTATAGTATGCGTTGAAGCAGAAAATCAACTGGACCGCCAATGTATTTCTTCGCAAAGATTGGGAACTTTCATCACTTTACAGGCGTCATCCTGAGAATTCGTTCTATGTGGGTCCGCCTTACTAACTGGGTAGTGGTAACTCCGTGGCTACAATCGGTAAAGTGAAATATTTGCCGTATGATTATTAGTTAGAAACAGAATTATTGAATATTTCTCAATTATTCTATATTTATTTCGATTTGTGCTGGGAATAATTTCCACCTGTTTAAGCAATCCATCCACATCATTTAATAATTATACTTGTGCTATCAGCCACACGTTGTATTAAAAAATATATATGAAATCCTCGCAGGAACACCTGCTGTAGTGTTACCAATTCTCTGCAGATAGTGTAGCTGGAAAGGATAGCACCCATTTTTTGAAATTTCCGAAAATATTTTAACATCACGACCTTTTGCATTGTTTCACTGTATTTATGACACAATAGCTAATAGTGTATGTCAAGAAACTATTGTATCTTGCAGTGTTTGTCTATCACTGATTTGTTGTTTCCTATGTACAATATTTGATCCACTTCCCTCTTTGGGCCTCAGGTCCTGTGGGTTACTCAAGTGAATAAAAAGCACACAAATCTGTTCTACATGCAAAATCTACTCTATGGACGTGCGCGTATATTATAGGAGGAATACTGCGAAGTTTATTATTACAATTATTATTGTTGCTAATATTAGTATTATTTAGGGCTCATACCTCCATATGTTCCTCTACGCTGACAGTAGGTGGCTTTATCATCGTCGTCTTCATATAACCTGATCTGGAAAAAAGAAAGCAGAGAATTTCCATATGATTCTGTCATTTTTGACTTCTTCGCACGCCACCTTAACACTTGCAAGCAAGGCTAGGCCAGGCGCAAATGTCTTCGCTTGCATACCTCAGCACCACGATGCAAGGAAAGTAATGTAGGTGCTAACACTCCTACAGAAGACGCGTTCAAATATCGTTCGCCACTTCTCATAGATTTAACAGGTGATGTTCTAGAGGTAAACAAGAAATTTCGTTATGGCAAAGAGTCCCACCAAGTCGCATCAGCCCTACTGCAGCTGCTACGGCGTCGCTCGTTGCCGTGGCTTATGCTCACCCTCGCAGAAGTACATGGACCAGCGATTCAATGTCAATGCCGTGTTTCGTCTCCGGCTGTGAGCCTAGCTTGAAGTTGAGGACAACAGCACAAGCTTGGCATTGCAAAACTCGCAGTGCATTTATCAAATTGAGTTTCCGCATCTGAATTACGAATGAATTGCTTTTTTTCTTTTACTTTTTTTGGAGAACCTCTGGTATGTTTGTCTTTCTCCCACAGAACCGAATGGAACCATCTTTTTTTGTGACCAGAACCAGCGGTGATGCCCACAGGCTATTCGAAGGTCGAATGACGCCGCGCTGAAGCATGTCGTCCACGTGCTCACTGATCACCTGACGCTGCTTGGTGGATACGCGGTACGGGCGCTGCCGCAATGGCGCGTTGGAGCCAGTGTCGATGTGGTGGCTGACGGTTGACGAGCGACCCAGAGTAGGTTGAGCGACATCAAAAGAAGAGCGGAACTGGGCAAGCACAAGCTTATGATCTCTGCTACGGTGCGCGGGCTCTTGGCGATCAACATTTGGAAAATATCATCGGCGATGCTCTTCAAAATGTGCTTCAATTTGTCATTTTCGGGCATAGACGCATCCACACGTTTGCATAGGTCGAGAACCTCTTCAATATAACAGGTGAATGTTTCACCGGGTTGTTGCGCTCGCTCTCGTAACCGCTGCTCGGCGCGCAACTTGTGGACGGCAGGGCGACCGAAAACTGCAGTGAAACTGGTCTTGAACGCGGACCAGGACTGAAAGTCGGCTTCGTGATTTTTAAACCACAGGTGAGCCACTCCCGCAAGGTAGAATATGACGGCATTTAACTTGGCGGTATCATCCCATCGATTGTGCAAGCTCACCCGTTCGTACGTAGCCAACCAGTCATTGACGTCCTGTTCATCCATACCGCTGAAAACCACTGGATGGCGTTGCGGGAAAGCGCCAGAGCAGGCAACGGGGGGTGGCGGCGGCGTCGGCTGGGGAGAGTCGGGCATGGCGAGAGGCAGAGTCCGAGACCGGGGTTCCAGGGTGTAGATGTTCTTGTGTATCCCGCACCTCCACCAATTGTAATGGGTGCACTGAGCAGTTCCGAGGGTAACGTCTCTTCGTAACCGAGGAGGCAGGTGACGCAGAGCAAGAACAGCTGGTTGCCCGAACGGCTCACACTCTTGCCAAGCACTGGCGATCCGGCTGGCCCACTGGTTGCGCAGCAGGCCTGGAAGACACGATCTGGCAGGCCTTGTTCTTGTGCTCTTCTTCTTCATTACAATATATATATATATATATATATATATATATATATATATATATATATATATATATATATATATATATATATTATTACGATATGCTCAAGCGATGCTCAAGAAATGAGCCGCCGCGAGAACGACGACGAAGTTGGTCGGTGCGCTTGGCGCGAGCGAGTGTCAGCCTGGCTGCCTGGCTCCAGTGTAAATAGCCTGTAAATAGCCTCTTCTGTTTGTGTCTTTCCACACGCAACATTCTGGTGGAGGTCAGCGATCCCCGTCCTCACCACGGAACTCAGAAGTGGTCGGCACACCGAGCTTGTCACCATGCCTCCCGGTGACGCGCCCACCTCTGCAACGGCTTCGGCATATCCCACTGCTCCAATCGTCACGGTCGCCCCACATCGCGACCCAGGTGTGTTCTCTGGCCTGGAGGGCCAGGATGTTGACGACTGGATCAAACTCTATGAACACGCCAGTGCTAATAACAGGTGGGACCCAACGATTATGCTCGCAAATGTCATCTTTTATCTCGGCGGCACCCCACGCGTGTGGCACCAAACGCATGACGACGAGATAACGAGTTGGGACAATTTCAAAGAGAAGCTACGGGAACTGTTCAGCGATCCCATTGGGCGCAAGGCTGCCGCGAGAAAGGCTCTTGCGTCTCGTGTACAGTCATCTACGGAGCCGTACGTTTCCTACATCCTCGACGTCTTAGCTCTATGCCGCAAAGCTGACGATGGTATGTCCGAAGCCGATAAAGTGTCACATATTCTAAAAGGCATCGCCGACGACGCTTTCAATTTGCTTGTTTTCGGCAACGTCTCGACTATCGACGCCATCATCAAAGAATGCCGTCGCCTTGAGCAAGCTAAGAGCCGCCGTATTACACACCACATCACACGGCTACCCAACACTGCTGCTACGTCGACATGTGAGGGTCGACCACGTCAGACCACCACCTCTGACGACGTCACCAGTATTGTTCGCCGCGAACTCGAGGCCACCTGTTCGCCAGCTTTCTCCACGACGCCTCCCGATCCGCCAGCAACCACCATTGCGATGATCCAGGCCGTCGTCCGAGAGGAATTTCAGAACATGGGTCTGAACTCTGTGTGTTCCACGTCTCAACCCAACGTTTCCCGGTTCTCTAGCGGCCCTCCTCGTCCTCGGCAGTCCTTTTCCTCCACATCTCACCGCAACCCGTCCGATTGGCGTACCCCTGATGACCGGCCGATCTGCTTCCACTGCTGTCGCATCGGCCACGTCGCTCGTCACTGCCGCAACCGATGGCCACCAACTCCTCGAACATACACCGCCGCTTATTCCCGCACCTTTGGACCTTCCGTTCCCTATACCAGCCGCCATGAATCCACTGCCGCTGATGCTCCTGCTCCGAACCTTCGGTACAGCCGCTCGCCCTCACCTCGACGCCATCAGTCTCGTTCGCCCCAACCCCGTCGCTTCTCTTCGCCGCCTATCGCCTCCCAGATCCAGCCGGAAAACTAGGCACTGCAGCTTCTGGAGGTGAAGCTGCATTATCGACCCTGCCCTCAAATCCTCTGCTCACGTTACCCACGAACCGAAACCTTCTTGACGTTGACGTTGACGGCTATCCTGTCACGGCACTCATCGATACAGGAGCACATCTTTCAATTATGCGTGCTGCCGTCCGACGACGACTCAAAAAGCTCCTCACCCCAGCGCCGGCCCGCGTCGTACGCGTCGCGGATGGCGGTACTGTGCCTATCATCGGCATGTGTACGGCACGCGTCAGCATCGCCGGCCGCCACACTCCAGTCCTCTTCACCGTAATTGCTCATTGCCCCCACGACCTCATTCTCGGCCTCGATTTTCTCTCCGCACATTCTGCTCTTATTGACTGCTCTTCCGGTACCCTTCGCCTTGAGTTGCCGATGCTCGCAGAACCTTCTGACGCACCCCACTGCCGCTTACGTCCCACCGGTTTTCATCGCCTGCAGCCAAAGTCAATAGCCTACATTGAACTGTTTTCTTTCCCACCAGTTCCTGATGGCGAGTACCTTGTCACTCCTCTGCCCGACATTCCAATAAGGTATGACGTTACAGTGCCTCACAGTATACTTAATATTACTGGGAACCGCACTCGAATGCCTGTCTGCAACTTTGGATTGGCAAAGCAAATTCTACCGCAAGGTATTTGCCTTGCCACCGTTGATTGTCTCGGCGACCAATACGTGGCAGCGTTATCGACCGATGATTCTCGCGAGCTTAGCAGGCCCCTCACGCCAGCCTCGGGTGCCGATCCCAATATAAAGAAAATGGTTGCAACGGACCTGTCCTCGGCGCAGGCTGAAGAGCTTTGCCAAGTATTATCGTCCTGCCGAGATATTTTCGACATCGACGATCGCCCTTTAGGCCAGACGCTCGCGGTCAAGCATCGTATTGACACGTGTACTTATATTTATCGGGCGACCACGTTTCGCCGCCTAACAAATGTTATCGCACAGCGCGGGACGCGCCTGAATGTATCCGAAGTTTCTGGAAAGTTATCGATACTTCTATCCGCTCTCTGTTGTCGCCGAACTTCATGTTATCTGATTTCATCGCCTGACGCGAATGGTGTAGAACTTTGTGGAAGGCACGCGGGTCCGAACGATTAGTCTGGAACATTCGACGACTGCTGTATAAAAGCCGACGCTCTTGACCCGCTGATCAGATTTTCGACGATCGCCGAGCGTGTTCGCCGCTATCGTTGTGCTATAAGTGTAGCCTGTTTTGTGGGCACAGGTTCGCCCAATAAAAGTTTGTTTTGTCGTTCACAGTATTGCTACTGTGTTATTCAACGTCACCACCACGTGACATCTGGTGGAGGTGCTTTTCGTTCATGTACCGGACGCCCCCGACAAGCCGTGATCCAAGCCCGGACCACAAAGAGAACACCAACGTAGTCCCGGAGCATCGAGCAAGCCGCCGTCTTCAACAGCTGCCCCCGGAGCACGGACTTCTACCTGAGAAGACCAAGAAGATTGTGGACAAGGCAACCCCAATGGCAGCCCCAGCGTCCCCCATCGTGCTGCAGCAGCCTAGGGAACCTCCGACGTTCCGCGGATCAACATTCGAGGACCCGGAAACCTGGCTCGAAACGTATGAGAGGGTCGCCAAGTTTAACAGTTGGGACAGCGACGACAAGCTGCGGCATGTCTATTTCGCATTGGAAGACGCCGCCAGGACGTGGTTCGAAAATCGGGAAGCCACCTTAACGACGTGGGACCTTTTCCGAAGCGGCTTCTTGCACACGTTTACAAGCGTCGTGCGAAAAGAGCGAGCCCAAGCTCTACTTGAAACCAGAGTGCAGCTGCCAAACGAGACGATCGCGATCTTCACGGAGGAGATGGCCCGTCTTTTCCGGCACGCCGACCCGGAAATGTCGGAGGAGAAAAAAAAGTTCGCTTCCTGATGCGCGGCGTCAAGCAAGACCTTTTCGCCGGACTTATTCGTAACCCACCGAAGACTGTGGCTGAGTTTTCTGCAGAGGCATCGACGATCGAGAAAACTCTTGAGATGCGCACCCGGCAATATAACCGCCAGGGGCACACGCCGCAGTATGCCATCCAAGGACTCGGTTCGGACGACCTTCATGAGACCATCAGGGCCATCGTGCGCGAAGAACTGCGCAAGGTCCTGCCTTCGTCGCACCCTCAAGTAGCTTCGATCGCTGACATCGTGAAAGATGAGGTTCAGCGATCGCTTGGGGTTCCTAAGGTGCAACCTCAATTACCGCAGCCTCAGCCGGAAGCGATGACCTACGCCGCCGTCGCACGCCGTCAAGGTCCCCCTCCGCGACCAAGCCAGGGCCGTGCAACGACGCAATTCCGTCGTCCGCCGCCGCCGCCACCAGCACGCCCACCCGTCGCCCAGCGCAGCTACCCGAGGAAGACCGACGTTTGGCGCGCTCCTGACCACCGCCCGCTCTGCTACCACTGCGGGGAAGCGGGTCACGTCTACCGACGATGTCCGTACCGGGAAATGGGACTGCGAGGTTTCGCCGTGAACGCTCCACGCCCGCAGCAAGGTGAACGCCCTCGCGATATCGCCGACTACCTCGCCGTTACTCAGTGGAGCTCTCGACGACCGTCGCGTTCGCCATCACCAGGCCGCTACCTGTCGCCGCAGCGCCGACCATACACTGGCCCAGCACGGGGCCGGTCAGCGAGCCCGTATCCGGAAAACTAAAAGCAGCAACCGATGGAGGTGCGGTTGCTCTTCGTCGAACTGACGAAGATCCTCCGCCGCCGACGAAGACGACGAAGAAACCATCTCGACGACCTAATGACGACACGCCGCCGTCCCGACGAAGTCAGGAAGCCAAGACTACACCGACGAAAGACGACTTGACGACGCGACGTTCCAGCTTCAGTTCAACACGACGCAGCCGTGATCCGACGCCGAGACCTAACTGTAACGCAAGACAAAGAACCACCGACCTCGACGTGCTTCTCGACGGCCACGCAGTCACCGCCTTAGTAGACACTGGAGCCGATTACTCCGTCATGAGTGGACCCATCGCCGCCCAGTTGAGGAAAGTTAAGACTGCATGGGAAGGCCCTCAAATTCGCACCGCTGGAGGACACCTGATTACGCCGACTGGGATCTGCACGGCAAGAATTACCGTTCATGACCGGACTTACCCTGCCACCTTCGTTGTCCTCCAACAGTGTTCACGAGACGTCATTCTCGGCATGGACTTCCTGAATCAACATGGCGCAGTCATCGACCTGAAGTCGAAATCGATAACGCTGTCACAAGATCAAGCGATACCGCCGGAGAGCTGTCGTAGTCACCACGCCTTGAGTGTGCTCGAAGATCAAGTGAGCATCCCGCCGCGCGCCAGCATTATTATTTCCGTCGGCACTGAAACACCAGCTGACGTAGAAGGCGTCATCGAGGGTGACCAACATCTACTGCTCGACCGTGAAATTTGCGTCGCAAGAGGGATCGCTCGACTCCACGGAGGGCAAGTGGAAGTTATGCTAACCAACTTCAGCCAAGAGTTCAAGCACATCAACAAGGGCACGACAATCGCATACATCGAGGAAATTCTGGAAACCAGCAATGCCTTAGTCCTCTCGGATTCAGCCGCATCTACCCCGATGAGCATTGTCCCCGAACCAGACTTCGACGTGAATCCAAGTCTTCCTATGAGTAAGCAGCAACAGATCAGAAGTCTTCTCCGACGATACAAAGACTGCTTTTCGACGTCATCGAGGATTCGACAAACACCAGTTGCAAAGCATCGCATAATAACGGAAGAGAGCGCTCGACCACTCCGCCAGAGCCCTTACCGAGTTTCGACGCGAGAACGTGAAGCTATTAGGCAACAAGTCGACGAAATGCTGCGCGACGACATCATCCAGCCGTCGAAAAGCCCGTGGGCCTCTCCTGTAGTCCTGGTAAAGAAAAAGGACGGAACCCTACGCTTCTGCGTCGATTATCGTCGACTGAACAAGATCACGAAGAAGGACGTGTACCCCCTTCCACGGATAGACGACGCATTGGATCGGCTCTGCAACGCTAAATACTTCTCGTCGATGGACCTCAAGTCTGGCTACTGGCAAATAGAAGTCGACGAGAGAGATCGCGAAAAGACTGCCTTCATCACGCCAGACGGCCTCTACGAGTTCAAGGTCATGCCATTCGGACTGTGCTCGGCGCCTGCAACGTTTCAGCGCGTCATGGACACGGTGTTAGCCGGACTGAAGTGGTAGACGTGCCTTGTTTACCTGGATGACGTCGTTGTCTTCGCCGGAAATTTCGACGATCACCTTAGGCGGCTTGCGACAGTGTTAGAAGCCATCAAGTCATCAGGGCTCACTCTGAAGTCGGAAAAGTGCCGCTTCGCTTACGATGAGCTTTTGTTCCTAGGCCACGTGATCAGCAAATCAGGAGTACGCCCCGACCCACAGAAGACAGCTGCCATCGCAAAGTTCCCGCAGCCAACCGACAAGAAGGCAGTGCGCAGATTCCTTGGCATGTGTGCCTACTATAGGCGCTTTGTCAAGGACTTCTCACGCATCGCGGAGCCGCTAACACATCTAACCAAATGTGATGTCGCGTTCAAGTGGGAAACGCCGCAGGCCAAGGCATTTCAAGAACTCAAACGACGCATGCAGTCGCCGCCGGTACTTGCACACTTCGACGAGGACGCCGATACCGAAATCCACACTGACGCCAGTAGCCTAGGCCTCGGAGCCGTCCTAGTCCAGAGGAAAGAAGGACTTGAACGGGTGATATCGTATGCTAGCCGGTCGCTGTCAAAAGCGGAAAGCAACTATTCTACGACTGAAAAGGAATGCCTCGCCATCATTTGGGCTATAGCTAAATTCCGCCCTTACCTCTATGGCAGGCCATTCAAAGTCGTCAGTGACCATCATGCATTGTGTTGGCTAGCTAACTTAAAGGACCCTTCAGGACGGCTGGCGCGGTGGAGCCTCAGACTACAAGAATATGACGTCACGGTAATATACAAGTCCGGAAGAAAACACTCCGACGCCGACTGCTTATCGCGCGCCCCCATCGATCCCCCGCCGCAAGACGACGAGGACGACGACGCCTTCCTTGGGATAATAAGCGCGGAAGACTTCACTAAACAGCAACGAGCAGACCCGGAGCTAAAAGGCCTCGTCGAGTATTTGGAAGGAAACACCGACGTTGTCCCTAGGGCATTTAAGCGCGGGTTGTCGTCGTTCACGCTACAAAACAACCTGCTCGTGAAGAAGAACTTCTCACCAGTCCGCGCCAGCTACCTTCTTGTTGTACCGTCAGCGCTGCGTCCAGAAATACTGCACGCCCTACACGACGATCCAACCGCTGGGCACCTCGGATTCTCCCGGACGCTGTCGAGAATACAGGAAAGGTATTACTGGCCGCGTCTGACCGCCGACGTCGCCCGTTACGTCAAGACATGCCGAGACTGTCAACGACGCAAGACACCACCGACAAGGCCAGCAGGATTACTACAGCCGATCGAACCTCCTCGCCGACCATTCCAGCAGGTTGGGATGGATTTGTTGGGGCCGTTTCCGATATCAACATCCGGGAATAAGTGGATCGTCGTGGCGACGGACTATCTCACCCGCTTTGCTGAAACTAAAGCTCTACCAAAAGGCAGCGCAGCCGAAGTGGCGAAATTTTTCGTCGAGAACATCCTGCTGCGGCATGGTGCCCCAGAAGTCCTCATCACCGACAGAGGAACGGCTTTTACAGCAGAGCTCACCCAAGCCATTCTGCAGTACAGCCAGACAAGCCACAGGAGGACAACTGCCTACCATCCGCAGACGAATGGTCTCACGGAGCGCCTGAACAAAACCCTCGCCGACATGCTAGCAATGTACGTCGACGTCGAACACAAGACGTGGGACGCGATCCTGCCGTACGTAACCTTTGCGTACAACACGGCGGTACAAGAAACAACACAGATCACGCCGTTTAAGCTGGTTTACGGCAGGAACCCGACGACGACGCTTGACGCCATGCTGCCGCACGTAACTGACGAAGAGAATGTTGACGTCGCTACCTATCTCCAGCGCGCCGAAGAAGCCCGACAGCTCGCCCGCCTGCGAATCAAGAGCCAGCAGAGGACCGACAGCCGACACTACAACCTCCGACGACGCTTCGTCGAGTACCAGCCTGGCGACCGTGTTTGGGTCTGGACCCCGATACGCCGACGAGGTCTCAGTGAGAAACTACTCCGACGCTATTTCGGACCCTACAAGGTCATCCGACGTATTGGCGCTCTGGACTATGAGGTCGTGCCAGACGGCATTTCGCATTCACAGCGGCGCCGCGCACGATCTGAAGTGGTCCACGTGGTGCGCCTTAAACCCTTTTACGGACGCTGACGAACTTCGTCATTTTTGTTCTTTTCTTTGCTACAAGTGCTTTTGTTTATTAACTTCGTTTGTTTGCAGCATCGGGTCGATGCTTTTTAAGAGGGGGGTATTGACACGTGTACTTATATTTATCGGGCGACCACGTTTCGCCGCCTAACAAATGTTATCGCACAGCGCGGGACGCGCCTGAATGTATCCGAAGTTTCTGGAAAGTTATCGATACTTCTATCCGCTCTCTGTTGTCGCCGAACTTCATGTTATCTGATTTCATCGCCTGACGCGAATGGTGTAGAACTTTGTGGAAGGCACGCGGGTCCGAACGATTAGTCTGGAACATTCGACGACTGCTGTATAAAAGCCGACGCTCTTGACCCGCTGATCAGATTTTCGACGATCGCCGAGCGTGTTCGCCGCTATCGTTGTGCTATAAGTGTAGCCTGTTTTGTGGGCACAGGTTCGCCCAATAAAAGTTTGTTTTGTCGTTCACAGTATTGCTACTGTGTTATTCAACGTCACCACCACGTGACAGTATTCTTACTGGCGATGCTACGCCTATTCACCGACGACCGTATCGAGTTTCTGCGTCAGAACGCCGAGTAATTCAAAACGAAGTCAACAAAATGCTCGATAAAAACATCATTGAGCCTTCTTCGAGTCCCTGGGCGTCACCTGTGGTGTTGGTTAAGAAGAAGGACGGCACGTGGCGCTTCTGTGTAGACTACCGTCATCTGAACAGCATTACAAAGAAGGACGTCTACCCGCTCCCACGTATAGACGACGCCCTTGACTGCCTGCACGGTTCCAGCTATTTCTCGTCTATTGATCTTCGTTCGGGGTACTGGCAGATTGCTGTTGACGATATGGACCGCGAAAAAACCGCGTTCATCACACCTGACGGCCTATACCAATTTAAAGTAATGCCGTTTGGATTATGCAACGCCCCTGCCACCTTCGAGCGTATGATCGACTCCTTGCTCCAAGGTTTCAAATGGTCCACATGCCTCTGCTACCTCGACGACGTCATCGTCTTCTCGCCAACGTTCGACACTCACCTTGAACGTCTCACAACTATACTTGATGTATTTCGAAAGGCGAAGCTGCAACTTAACTCGTCCAAATGTCGTTTTGGCCACCGGCAAATTACTCTTCTGGGCCATCTCGTTGATGCTTCCGGAGTACAGCCTGATCCCGACAAAACTCGCGCTGTCAGAGAGTTTCCGGTTCCGAAGACAGCCGCAGACGTTCGAAGTTTTGTAGGGCTATGCTCGTACTTTCGTCGTTTTATTCAAGATTTTGCGGTAATTGCTAGACCCCTCACTAATCTTTTGAAGAAAGGCGTACAATTCTCGTGGGGTACTGCAGAAGCCGCCGCCTTCTCTCGTCTCGTTACTCTTCTCTCCTCACCACCCATTCTCGCCCACTTCGACCCTGATGCCCCTACAGAATTGCGTACAGATGCCAGCGGTCATGGCGTCGGTGCCGTCTTTGCCCAGCGTCAGCGTGGCCAGGATCGCGTAATTGCTTATGCGAGCCGCCTCCTCACACCATCGGAGCGCAACTATTCCATTATGGAACGAGAATGCCTTGCTGTAGTCTGGGCGGTTGCGAAGTTCCGTCCTTACCTTTACGGTCGCCCGTTTTCCGTAGTAACTGACCATCATGCTCTCTGCTGGCTCTCTTCGCTAAAAGATCCTACAGGTCGGCTTGGTCGCTGGGCTTTGAGGCTACAAGAATTTTCATATTCCGTAGTGTACAAGAGTGGCCGCCTGCACCAAGACGCTGACAGCTTGTCGCGTTACCCTGTTGACGACTCTGACTCCTCTAATATTGCCAGTGCTTCTTGCATATTCTCGGTATCCGAGCTGCTTCATTTCGCCGACGAGCAACGCCGTGACGCCTACATCAGAGCACTCATCGACCGTTTTGAGCACTCTCCGGCCGATGCTACTCTACGCCTCTTCGTCCTCCGCGACGGTACTCTGTACCGTCGTAACCTTCATCCGGACGGCTCTGAGTTCCTGCTTGTAGTACCTAAACACCTCCGCTCCATCGTTATCGAAGAGCTCCACGACGCACCAACGGCAGGACATCTCGGCGTATCTCGAACCTATGATCGTGTACGTCGCCGTTTTTTCTGGCCTGGTCTTGCCCGTTCCGTACGACGTTACGTCGCCGCTTGTGAAGTTTGCCAACGACGCAAGAAGCCTTCCCAGCTCCCCGCTGGTTACCTGCAGCCGCTCGACATTCCTGCCGAGCCCTTTCATCGTGTCGGCTTAGACCTTCTTGGCCCATTTCCGGAATCTACATCAGGAAACAAGTGGGTTGCGGTCGCGGTGGACTACGCGACCCGCTACGCCGTAACCCGTGCTCTTCCGACCAGTTGCGCAACTGATGTTGCGGACTTCCTCCTACATGATATTATTTTGATGCATGGTGCTCCGCGTCAATTGCTAACAGACCGTGGCCGTACGTTTTTGGCCAAAGTCATCGACGACATCATGCGTGCCTGCTCAATACGTCACAAATTTACCACCTCCTACCACCCCCAAACGAACGGCCTCACTGAGCGCTTGAACCGCACCCTTACAGACATGCTATACAAATACGTTTCAGACGACCGCCGTGACTGGGACCTGGCGCTAGCTTACATTTCCTTTGCGTACAACTCTTCCCGTCTCGAAACTGCTGGATATTCCCCGTTTTACCTCTTGTATGGCCGCGAACCGACGCTGCCACTGGACACTGTGCTTCCTTCCGCCACAGCTTCAACTAGCGATTATGCCCGTGATGCAATCGCCCATGCTGACCATGCTCGCCAACTTGCGCGCGCTCGTCTACAAGCGTCGCAAGACAAGCAGAAACAACACTACGACATCCGTCACCGTGATGTCCATATTGTGCCCGGTGCCCTCGTGTAGCTTTGGTCACCGTCACGTAAAGTCGGTCTTTGTGAAAAACTGCTTTCCTGTTACACAGGCCCATATCGCGTGCTCCGCAAAGTGACCGATGTCACCTATGAAATCGTTCTAGCCACGCCCAATACGTCGTCCTCCGCTGTGACAACCAGTGACATTGTCCACGTTGCCCGACTCAAGCCCTACAACTCTCCATGCACCTTGGATATTTAACAGCACCGTGCCGGTGCTTTTGCCGTCGGGTGGGACGGGGGGGGGGGGGGGGCGGGGGGTAGTATTACGATATCATCGAGCGATGCTCAAGAGACGAGCCGCCGCGAGAACGACGATGAAGTTGGTCGGTGCGCTTGGCGCGAGCGAGTGTCAGCCTGGCTGCCTGGCTCCAGTGTAAATAGCCTGTAAATAGCCTCTTCTGTTTGTGTCTTTCCACACGCAACAATATATATATATATATATATATATATATATATAAATGGAGCATTCACCTCTTCAACGCCATTTCCTCGACGAGCATGAGAAATAGCGCTTGCTCGCTGCGTGAAACCTTGCTCCGTCAGCCTCACACTGTGCATCCGCCCGATCTCGTGTTTACGTTTCGGCCCAGCAACTTACACGTCCCATGAGTTTAAAATTGTGCCCTGCGTGGTTGAACGCCATAATGTTGCTTCGGTGGGGAAAAAAATAGAGAGTGGTAACACTGTGATGCGCACAGCGCGACAGTAGACGAATGACCGAAAACCGCGACGGAGGCAAGCGAACGCCACCGTGCTGCTATCGACGTCTCCTTGTAGTTTCTTTGCTGCTGTCGTCCCTGCCAGGCTCGCGACACACACAGAATTGTTCCCCTTACAAAAACTTGTTCGCCAGTCTGGTTAGGGTTTCTAAAACCTCAAAAGGGGCTTGATAATCAGCCACCAGTGAAATACACACCCTAACAACGATTTCAAAAAAAGTTAAATTATGGGGTTTTACGTGCCAAAACCACTTTCTGATTATGAGGCACGCCGTAGAGGAGGACTCCGGAAATTTCGACCACCTTGGGTTCTTTAACGTGCACCTAAATATAAGTACACGGGTGTTTTCGCATTTCGCCCCCATCGAAATGCGGCCGCCGTGGCCGGGATTTGATCCCGCGACCTCGTGCTCAGCAGCCTAACACCATAGCCACTGAGCAACCGCGGCGGGTAACAACGACTTCAACAGTGTATATGTTCTCAAACGCTTTATAGTACTTGGGCAAGTTCCTTGTTGGTAGCGAAACCTTGCAACACGCGACGGCTGAATACACAAATACAGCGAGAAACTTAACAATGATCTTACCTGATTAAGTTCACACGTACACCGTACGGGGCATTTTCTGAAATGATAGAAAGAAAAACGTTGTCATGAGTTGCCCTATCCATCAGCACACTGAATGCAATGTTTCGTAGTTTGCAGATTTAACTACTCTAGCCATAGTATCTCCTTTAAGGGCCTCCTAACCAATTGTGGACAATCGCAAATACAAGCCAAGGCTCTTAATATATTCTCCTTGCAACTTTGTTAAGCATAACGAAGTATAAGGCAGTTCTGTTTGTTTACCGTGAAACAACCATCCTTGCGCTATCTCTACAAGGCTTACGTTATACATATGGCACTAGTGCAGTGGTGCAACGAAGCCGTTATGCATCATGCTTACTATGCCTGAAGCGAGCTACGGCATGTATGTGTCGGCCCGGTCATTGGGGGAAAATACGGGGGATCTAGATTTCCTCATTAAGTTCATCAAGTGGAGATGAATCGAAAACACCCATTGTACGTGAAGTGCACGCAGAAGCCTTTTTTTACAATATCGCGCGAACAACGACGCACAGCTTGTCAGCAGCCTTGTAGAAGTGAGGACCACTCCTTAAGCGAACAGCGCAGCAGAATACATTCCAACTGGAAACAGCCTTGTGCGGCCAGGTGTACTGGCGCCGCTCCCAACCCTCGTCGCCGTTAGAAGACTGCAGACACACGGTCTGGTCGACGCTCGCGTGAAATAGGTAAAAAATGCAAGTGTGTACGTCATCAGTGTATCTGGAAAGTACGTTACCATTGTGAATTTCTGATTAGCGATGTTATTGGATGATCTTGCAGCGATATATTTGATGCGTGCGCATCCACAAGCTTAAGCAGAAGCTGCGGTGCTAAGTTTGTGATAACTTGTAGGATCTGTTTCTCGAGCTGTTCTCGACTACGGCACTCCTCGCATTGAATTTGTTGCTTAAATTAACCTTGGAGATAAATAACCTCATTGCGTCAAATCAGAACGGAATGGCGGCCATGTTGTACGGAGTGCAATGCCCGAACCAATGCCGAGAAAGATTGCGCTGAGCCGAGATGCCGGTTGAAGTAAGGCGGTGCACGGCGTCCTCATATTTTAAGATAAATTGCAACGTACAATTCTGCAGCACGGAAAAATACTGTTTTGCATTCGTTGAATCATGTAGAAAATATGGGTTCATAAATTGCAATGATATTTCGGGTCACCGCAAGGGGCGATCACATTCGAGCGATTTCAACAGTAGGATATTTACTGTCTGCAAGCGAGCATAACTTGGTGCCTCACTTTTCGTGTGCTCCTCGTTTCCCACTGATATTCTGTGTAACTCTATCAGCCACAGAGCAGCGTGACGATGAAACTACACCACCTACGCCCAACTCTAGGTTTCCATACTTTGAAACGTTTCTGGGCTTCACAAACCGATCGAGCTAAGCATGTTGTCCTTTATGCATTCGTGTCATTTGTTTCAACTAAGCCATAGCAGGAACCCGGGCTAGCATGCTTTAAATTTATGTGCAGAAACATTGCTATTCCAGGAAGCGAAAACGCATCTCCTTACACGGATAGTTCTTCGTCCTCGGTGAGTCTCTAAATCCTCAGTCTTCAGTATTCGCACATCGTTTAGGAAAGAGCTCGCACCACTACCGCAATACAGGACGTACGCTGTTACACCTGTGCACCCTGGAGCGTGGGTATAGTGGTCTGGAGCTTGATCAGCAGGGAGGGACCCAGGCAGAGACTCGAGACTATCGACGTGACGAATAAAAATGTCCCTTAATTAGGTGGACAGGGAGCTACAGCTGCGCAATATTTGTGACGGAGGGCGACACGAGCACTCTGGCTTGTGCTGAAGACTGACGTTCGTTGCCCGTTGGCGGTGTTGCATCTGGGTCGCAAGCCCCAAGGGTAGCGTTGGCCTGGCGGCCTGGGGCACAGCTGGAAGCATCCGAAGGTCCTGGCAGGGGATGAGTCGACTGCTAACAGAACAACTTGTTTATTCTAGCATTGCAAAAGAGCGGCAGGTCAGGTCGACCGAAGTGGAGAAACGGGAGAGCACGTTACTCGACGGAAGAAATCGAAGCCTCTCTCTTGGCGTCCGGGGGCAGCTGCTTTTATACTCTCGGAGTCGAGGGCAAGAAGTAACGGCTTGCGAGAGGCGCCCGTGACGGCGGCGCACGAACACGTTGAGACAAGAAGTGACGCATCTGCCGGGGCGGCGCCGGTCAGACCACCTCGCTTCACAGTTGGGGAGCTCCTCTCCCCGGCTGCCGCGCTTTCACAAGTGTGGGCACCAACATGCACACACACTCACACACACACACGAAGACACGTGGCATTGAAACATGCCTAGATACGCTTGGCGGGAGGCGTTGCGGCAGCGCTGAACTGGCCAAAATGTCCGCCTCTTTGAACGAAGCCCCGGCGTCCGTTGCATCCGCGCCGGCTATACCGCACGTCGGAGGCGAAACGTAACAGACCGCCCCGCCGGGAGAAGGAGATCCCGATGGTCAGGGGACTGCATCCGCTGTCCGGAGGGATGCCGCTCGATGATGCTCATAACCGAAGTCGGTCGTCCCTCGGCGTTTCTTGAGCGCAGCGCACCGAGAAGGACACACAGGACACTGCAAAGTGACTTCGGGAGAGTTGCCTTTGTTTTCGTTCTCGTTCCCAGCAAGCGTTAGAACTACGCCGAAACTCAACCGCTTAGTCAGCAAGCACGACACAACCCTCACTAAGCTATGCCAGGCTCTTTCCCCTTTTTTACTACTGCCTAGTTTCTTACAGTAGTCTAGCAGCACTCAGAACGCGTCCACAAATAGGAAAATTGCACTAGAAAGCACGTCATGACTTTGAAACACTAAACAAAAGCAATAAGTTAAAGATCCTGCCTCAGGAAGAAAAACATCAGTAACAAATAACTTTGAGGCTGATTCCTACGTTAGGGGCCACGACTTAAGCCATCGGCGTTACCGTTGAGACTCCCCTTTTTGTAACGCACCTCAAAGGAATATTGTTGCAAAGCGAGGCTCCAGCGCAGGAGGCGGCCATTTTTGGAAGAGATGGTCTGCAGCCATTGGAGAGGGCAGTGATCCGTCTCGAAGCATGCGAAGCGGAGACCGCAGCGAGCGACCGTACACCAGCTCAGCAGGCGAAAACCCCGTAGCCGCATGCGGCGCGGTCCTTAATGCAAACATCACCCCAGGGAGACACAGCTCCCAGTCAGTTTGTTGTTCAAACCACAATGCTCTCAACACGCGCATCATGACGGAGTGGAGCTTCTCAACGGAATTCGACTGTGGGTGGTACACTGAGCTGTGTAACAGCTTTACTCCACACCTTTCGAGAAAGGCTGTCATCAAAGCGCTAGTAAACACTGTGCCCTGATCTGACTGGATTTCCGCAGGAAAACCAACTCGCGCGAATATGGACAGAAGTTCATTGACTATCTCAACTGAGCTGAGTTCTTTAAGCGGCACTGCTTCAGGGAACTTTGTCGCTGGGCAGATCACAGTCGAAATGTGTCTGTACCCCGTGGTTGTTACCGGCAGAGGTCCCACTGTGTCAATAACGAGCCGTCTAAAAGGCTCCGTAATGATAGGTACCAACTTCAACGGCGCCCTCGATTTGTCCCCTGGTTTGCCCACCCGCTGACAGGTGTCACATGTCCTCACAAAGTGTTCTGCGTCACGAAAACACCCTGGCCAATAGTGCTCTTGCAAGAGACGGTGCTTAGTCTTCTTAACTCCTAGGTGTCCGGACCACGAACCTCCATGCGACAAGCGCAACAGATCCTGACGGTAGCACTGAGGCACGATCAGCTGATCGAACTCCACTCCCCTGCGGTCTAGATACTTCCAGTACAGGACCCCACTTCTTTCCACAAAACGAGCATTTTTCTTGGCGATACCTTCCTTGACATTGCAGCGCATGTTTTCTAGGCTGCCATCCTTTTTTTGCTCGGCTATCAAAGCCGACCGGCTGACTTTTAGCAACCTATTAAGCCCATCTGACGTAGGCGCGATGAGCAAATCTGCAGATAGCTCTTCTAACTTTCCCGTGTCGGGCATTTCCTCTCCAGTATCTGGTGCCTTCAACGCTACAGGCTCAATTTTATTCAGTTCGGACGTGCTCTGAATATCAGCTTGCTGCGCCTCCGACCTTTTCTCATTGTTCGACAACGTCGGCCCCGCAACTACCGTCTTTGCAGCGAGCTCCCGAACTCTCGATCTGGTTAAGGCCTGAACGCTAGCCTCACCAAACAAAAGCCCCTTCTCGCGCAGGAGGTGATCCGACCTGTTCGAAAATAGGTACGGGTACTGGGGGGGGGGGGGGGGGGGGCAGCATAGATGACACTGCGGCCTTCGTCTCAATTGCTCCGAAAGGTCCTTCAATAAGCACTTTTGCTACGGGCAGACACACGCTATGAGCTTCCACGGCTTGCTTGATCCATGTGCACTCGCCCGTGAACATATCGGGTTCTATGTAAGAGGGGTGAACTACATCCATTGTAGCTGCGGAATCACGAAGCACTCGGCACTCTTCCCGTTCACGGGGAGGTCTCGCATGTAAGGATCGAGAAGCTTCATGTTCTCGTCAGTGCTGCATAATGACAGAAACACGACTTTTGTTTTTGTTTCTGGACACTGCGCCGAAAAGTGACCCGGCTTCTGGCACGTATAACACACGCGCGCTTTCCTCGTCTCGAACCGCTTTCTGCGTTCGGCTTCGGCTGCCGCCGTCTCCTTACGTTCGGTCGGACTGCTTTCACTCGCATCCGCACTACGTGTCCCCCCCCCCCCCCCCCCCCTTGCTCTCATGGGTGTGAACTTCGGCCTCTCAAACTTGGAGCCAAATTCACCCTTTTGACCGTCCTTAGCTCCGCGAGCCCGACGCGTCACAAACTCCTCGGCTAGCTCGGCGTCTTTAGCCACCGTACTAACGTCTGGCCTATCCAAGACCCAGTACCGCACGTTCTCAGGTAACCGACTATAAAACTGTTCCAGTCCGAAACACTGCAGAACTTTCTCGTGGTCACCAAACGCTTTCTCTTCTTTGAGCCACTCCTGCATGTTTGACATAAGCCTGTAGGCAAACTCTGTATATGACTCACTTCTGCCCTTCTCATTTTCCCGAAACTTCCGACGGAGCGCCTCCGCTGACAGCCTGTACTTTTTTAGCAGACTCGATTTCACTTGGTCGAAATCCTCTGCCTCCTCTCTCTTCAAGCGAGCGACTACGTCGGCCGCCTCGCCGGGTAACAAAGTGAGCAAGCGCTGTGGCCACGTTTCCCCAGACAACCCCTGCTTCTCGCACGTTCGCTCAAAGTTAACCAGGAACAAACCAATGTCCTTCCCAAGCTTAAACGGCCCCATCAGGTCAGTCATTTTGAACGATACTCGTTCTCCTGCACCGTGTGCCTGACTTCCATTACGAGCGCGTTCCATCTCTACCTCGAGACGTTTCATTTCCAAAGCGTGTTGACGGTCACGCTCCTCTTTTTCTTTCTTTTTGCTCTTTACGTTCGCGCTCGTCTTTCTCTTTTTGCTCTTTTCGTCCGCGCTCGTCTTTCTCTTTTTGCTCTTTACCTTCGCGCTCGTCTTTCTCTTTTTGCTCTTTACCTTCGCGCTCGTCTTTCTCTTTTTGCTCTTTACGTTCGCGCTCCTGTCTTTTTGCCGTCTCCCTCTCCTCAATGGTCTCAAGGCATTCCGACAGCTCGTCATCCTCAGCTTCTAACTCAAGAATAGCCCTTAGCAGTTCTGGTTTTCTGAGTTTGTCCGAGACATCCAGACCCAACTCTCCTGCAAGCTCCAGCAATTTCGGTTTGCGCAACGACTTCCAATCCATGGCTTCTCTGAATGCTGCTTTCTCTACTGCCTACTATTGTCTTGCCGCAAACTAACCCGGCAGCAACGACAACCACAATTACCAGCTCTGTTTCTGACACTAACAAAAGCCTGGCAAAACTCAGAAGAAGAAAGTCCCGCACTCACCAAACCTCGCAGCCAAGAATTCAGCGCAGTTGTTCCGCTGCAGGCAACCAGTCATCACACAGGGCTCGTTGCACTGCTCCCGGATGGTCGTTGTGCTGCTCAGCATACAGTCGACCGCTTATCTTCGCTGCTGGCCTCCGTTGTCGCGATCTCACCGCTGACAACCAGCTGTTGCATCTGGGTCGCAAGCCCCAAGGGTAGCGTTGGCCTGGCGGCCTGGGGCACAGCTGGAAGCATCCGAAGGTCCTGGTAAAGGATGAGTCGACTGCTAACAGAACAACTTGTTTATTCTAGCATTGCAAAAGAGCGGCCGGTCAGGTCGACTGAAGTGGAGAAACGGGAGAGCACGTTACTCGACGGAAGAATTCGAAGCCTCTCTCTTGGCGTCCGGGGGCAGCTGCTTTTATACTCTCGGAGTCGAGGGCAAGAAGGAACGGCTTGCGAGAGGCGCCCGTGACGGCGGCGCACGGACACGTTGAGACAAGAAGTGACGCATCCGCCGGGCTGGCGCCGGTCAGACCTCCTCGCTTCACAGTTGGGGAGCTCCTCTCCCCGGCTGCCGCGCTTTGACAAGCGTGGGCACCAACATGCACACACACTCACACACACACACACGAAGACACGTGGCATTGAAACATGCCTGGACGCGCTTGGCGGGAGACGTTGCGGCAGCGCTGAACTGGCCAAAATGTCCGCCGATTTGAACGAAGCCCCGGCGTCCGTTGCATTCGCGCCGGCTATACCGCACGTCGGAGGCGAAACGTAACAGCGGTGGCGTCCTTTATAGTATCTTCATAACGCCCTCGCTCATGAAAAGGAGAGATGTAACGCTCTCCACGCGTGTGGCCGCCGCTCGGCACATGGCAGTCAGTTAAACGGATTGCCTAACCGCCACTGGCACATCAGAGCCAAGCGTACTGGCGGGCACGTACGCACGCACCCACACCACCGGCGTCTCCCTCCAGGGCCTGATTAAGAAAAATGGGGGCCCTGGGCTAATGCACATGCAGGCCCCCTTTCTTTATACTCCCCCCCCCCCCCGTCGCCTGCTGCATACGCTACTAGAAATATGCCATGATTCATTTTAACTCCACCAAATTAGAAAGAATGAAGTGCGATCAACGGGATTATTATTATTGTTATTAATATAAGGAAAACAACAAAACTTCCTTGAAACGCGTGCTGTTGTAAAGACCAACACGGATGTTCACTTTCTGAATAATCTGCATTCTGTTTTCAGCAAAAGCTAGGCATTAAGGAAAAGTTTAGTGTACTCAAGACGAACGAGAACGTAGAAAAGACAACATAGTTGATATTTCGATCCTTGTGAAGCTAGGCTTTGTTTGCATCACTAAGTTTAATCCCGTCAGGAGACGCATGGTTTTATCCGAAATGTTCTTTATTAAAATTGAAGCAGCAGACTGCACTAATCGTTATACACGTTACTCTATAAATATCCAATAGATATATACAATACTTAAGTCAATACAAACACCATAGAAATGCACTAGAATACAGATGAAAATTGCCAAATGTATTTACAAAACATTGTTTGAAAATATTTTCGTTAAAGGTAAGACGAGCAAGGAAGACACCAAATAAACCTGGCACTATCAAAAACAATAAAAATACAGTTCCTTATGAGCACGCTAAATATCTCTAGAAGAACAAACAAGAGACGAACAACGAAGAGTTGCATATTTTGAATTACACTGCTCAGCGTTTCATTGGCAACATGGAGGCTGCGAGGCGACACAATGAACTTACAGAAGTGTTCATGTATAGCGCAAAGAGTCCTCTTTTAAAATGCCATCTTTCACGCCTTCGCTTTGGCGAAATAAGATATAGTCTGTTCGAAGGATAGATCACGGAGGAGGTCACTTTCAATGGACATGATAGCAAGCGAGTTCACCTTGTCGTCAAGGACGCTCGAACGAAGGCGATTTTTTATCAGCGACAACTTGGAAAACGATCATTCGGTCTCACAGTTTGCCATGAGTATGCTTAAGTACATTCGCAAAGCAATAGAAAGGTTCGGAAACACATCAATGAGCTTTCTTTCGTGCAGCAACTTCATCATTCTCAGGGGACTCATGTACTGGCACACAGAGTTGTGCAGAAAGTTCGCAAACTGAACGATTTCAGCGGTAAATGCTAGCTCCAAATCATTTTTGTAGGTTTTCACCAACTTCTCAGCCTGCTGTGCCAGAGAGACCTTGCTCTCAACTTCTGTCAGCAATATTAAGAATCCGAACCTTTTGCAGAGTTCAGTGTAGGCAGCCTTTCTTGTTCGCAGAGCAGAACCTAGACTCTCAAGTACAACATTCTAGGTCTCTACAATAAACTTCTTTTTCTACTTTGTTGCACACTATCGCTTTTTCCGTCCGGGTGCTTACTCAAAACGATGCGCTTGCCCTCATCCAGATAACATTGATTGGTACTTAGCGTGCGTACTCTCTCTTCGAAGGTATCAAAGAGAGGTCGCAAAGAATTAACAAAGCCTTCTAGAGAGCTCAGCAGGTCTACAGCAGTTTGAAATGTCTAGGCCTGGTTTCTGAAGTGCTACGCTCATTTTGCCAAAGCGCTCCAATATTTCACTCTAGAAAATCGCCATGAATGCAGTCTCTAGTTTTGTCATTTTCTTGGAGAGAAGAGAGTGCGCTTCGTTCCAAGTGTCACCGTTTTCTTCCTTGTTCTTTGATATAGCTTCAAGGCAGCAGAAGACTGCATTGAAATTTTTCAGAACGACCTTACATGATTCAGCGTGTCTTGACCACCTGATCTCAGCGAGACTTTTCAAAACAAGCTGCTGGCCAGTTCCGCCCATGCTGCCCAAAAGATACCTCCAGCGCTTAGGTGAGGCAGCAAAGAACACATACAGTCTCCGAATTACAGTGAAAAATTTGACTGCCTCAAGACAACTGTCTACGCTACACGCGCCACGTTCAGTGAACGACCAGCACACGGGACGTGGACTGCCAATTTGTTCACGTGTTCGATTTGAGCTTGCAGTCCTTTGTATTTTCCTGACATATTACTCGCATTATCATAAGTTTGGCCCCTACAATAATCAATTGAGATGCCATTGGTCGTCAAGAGGGACATCACGGTATTAAAAAGATACAAGCCGGTATGCGATTCAATTAGAACAAATCCAAGAAGATGTTCGTACACTTTTCCATTTAAATAGTATCGTAAAACAACTGGCAGCTCATCAATGTGAGTAAGGTCTGGAGTCGAATCAACAATTAAAGAGAAGTATTTTGCGCGTTTCACTTCGTCAACGAGACGTTCCTTGACAGCCTTTGCTATATGGTCGATAAACTCTTCCTTTGTTCCCGTAGCGTTTGATGTGCTCCTCTAGAAAGGGATCAAACTTGGCAATGGCCTCAGGCACTCCCATATAATTGACATTTCTCGGTGAAATAAAAATCTCCTCACTGCCCCTAAACGCCAGGTTGCGCTCAGCTAGAAGCTTAACTACAACGACTCCGCGCTTCAATACCTCGGTCCAGTAAGCGGTCTCAGTGACAAGATGCTTAACCAGCTCTTTGTCAATTGTGCTGCTCGAGTTAGAGCGGGCCAGCCACGCTGCCACGTAGTTCCAGTGCTAGATGCTATTTTTATGTTCGCAAGCCTTTTCTTCCGCTCTTTTCCAATCAGAAGAGCCGAACGTGGTGAATGCACTGGGGTTGCTTGAAATCGCAAATAGTTTGCACATGAAACAGTAAACGGAACCTATGGACTCCCAGTAGATTAACCAGTGTCGCTCGTACGTCTCCCCATTTACAGCCTTTCGCACGAAGAGATGAGGTGACATATAGCGTTTCTGAGTTTTGTATTGCCTTTCGGAAGACGGAAAATTTTCTGCCCGATTTTGAAAATACAATGACCCTTTCTCAAGGTATACACTCCGAAAGGTGTCAGTTATAACGTCCGGCCACATAGCAGGGTCACTTCGGAGAATCTCGCAACGTACCTCTTGCTGCGGGGGTGCCTGTACTTCTCTGTTGCCGCAAAGAGAAGCCGTCTCATTCGTCCTCTCGAGGCACACTTTGTGGGTGGGAAACAGATTATTTGAAGCCAAACTAACAAGAAACAAGTGAGTCGGTTCTTGGAGTGTTGTTTCCTGGCGCTCGTCAGTAGAAGGAGGCTCATCGGGGAGATTTGGCACCTGTTGATCAGCAGTAGTAGAAATGAGGCGTGGCAGACCGAACACTTGGAGCTTTGTGGCAGGGCCCCGGCCGAGTAGCATAGCCGTTGCTCACTCAGGAACAGGACAGAGCTCGGTTAGCGTCGGTTTCTCAAAAATATGGACGACTGAGGTTGGCACCGTTTTCACACGATCCAGACAACCAAGATGAGTCAAACCTTGCTTCTTGCCAGGAAACCATGGTGATGGAGTTGGCACGTCCTCCACAGAAGCACAGTCGGTACTATTGGGAGTCTCTGGGTAGAGCGATCATACTGTTCCGGGAAGCTGCATTCAGTAGGTACTTTGTCATCTTTGGTAGCTTCTTTTCACGCTCTTCTCTTTCTAACTTCGCCTATCCTTTAAACGCACCACTTCGATGCTTCCGACTGAGAATTTTCGCACGAATGGATGCTAATTGTTCACCGGGCACTTCGTCAGTCGGACGCGACCACAGGTGTCCAACGGTGGCCGTCCCGATAACTGGCGCACGCTGCGTGGATGGTCTGTTCTGGGAGGTTCCCGATTTTTCTTTCGCCCCATCGACGCCAAGCGCGAGAACGAAGGGGTGAAGGCGACTCCTAGCGCGGGCGAATTCACACGCCCTCCGTCGCCTCTGAGTCATCTTTTTCTACTTCTTTCTGGAAAGTTCGGCGGCCAGTCTGACCTACATTTTCCGTCGAGCGCATGCGAGTGTGCGCAGCCACTAGGCAGGAATGGGCCCTAGAGACAGGCCTTTCTGTCCAGCTCTCCAACTTCCCCCTTCACTCTTCCACAAGCCTAGCCCGAACAGTGAACATTCCATGCCCCACGGCAGGTAGACAAAAGCACGTGTGACGTGTTCTTTCCTTTCCTGCCTAGACTTTGCCATCAGACTCATCATCATCTGCTATCGGACTCATCCTCCCCCGCCCAAATTACCATCACGGTAAAGAAAAGTCGAATGGGAGGCACTGTTGGGTACTGCAGCACATACTTTCTATGAAACGGACAGCGGCGGAACTACTTGAGAGGTGGAGGGTGACGTGGTGGAGACGAGGGGCAAGGGAGATTTAGGTCCTCATCCCACATTACATGTTTTACGTGTTTCCCCCTTGCCCCTCCTCTCCATACAGCATTGGACAGACGGACTGACAGGAAAGAACGAAAACTCTTCCAAGCAAACGCACTTCGCTTCGTAAGAAAGAGGGCCCCGCCGGGGTGGCGGGGGACCCCTGTTTTTGCAGCTCGACAAGCTCTCCCCAAATGACCAGGTTAAACGCATGCTATTACATAGGCGGGGGGCCCCGTCTGCTCATTCTGATTTTCTCGCTTCACACATGTCGCTCGAAGTTCCGTTAGCCATGGTTTCATATACTAAGCAGGTTAGAATAAATGGGCCCCCTTCTCTTACTACCAGAGGTGAGGCCCTGGGCTGCAGCCCCCTTAGCCCCCCACCCTTAATCCAGCGCTGTCTCCCTCGACCAGTAAGAGGGGAGGAGCGAATGCACACTGGAAGCTTAAACTTCTCGCTTGCTCAAGAGAGACAGAACTGGCGATTCCACGCAGGCATCAGCGTGTCGTGTGCACCGTGGGTGAGGAGGCGAGAATGCGCGAGCAAGCGCTGACGTCGCCGTTGCAGCCTACTAGTACTTTTTCAACGGTTGCGGGCATTTCAGCGTGTGTGAAGCATGCAGATTTTCTCCTTGGCTTCGGCGGCGTGACACAAATTGTTCGTCAAACAGTCGAGCGGTAAATATACTGACTCCATCACGCAGATTAGCAATGTGTAATATTATGTTCTGAGGGGTCCCAACCAGCAGGGTAAATTCAATTCCAAGTTTCGTATCTCTCGTATCTCTAAAGGTAACTGAACTAGAACAGCACCTGGGCACAACGATTGCCCGCCGTCAAGACATCCAATACCTATTATGACTCATGCATGCATAGCTTCTTTATCACAGTAGTATGAAACAGACCCGCTGGTTAAGTTTTAAAAATAACGATGTCGCGCTCACATAGCTTTGGTGGAGCAAATATTTAGGTTGTATGCGTCTATGATTTCAAGCTCGTTCTGCATTTTTCTTTGTACAGAAAGGACCATCACTTAAAAGGGAGCTAACCGAACTCTTTTCAATTAAGCGGCAACTTGCCCCTATGCCCCTCTGGAGCTAGTTGCGATATTCGCGCATTCTGGGGTTAAAGACCAACTGCAACCAAATTTAACTTAGGCTAGTTGGGTATCAATAGGCAGCAAATACCATTGAAGGAATCTTCTCTAAGGTTCAGGGCTGGTAAATGTCTAATTTTCTTATTAGTAGCACCTAAATTGCACCTGTGCATCGACGCGTGCACCTGGTTATTGTATCTGAAGTGCATCCCACCACGTCGCCTTCGACACTTTATAAAGCCCGCCGACGCCAGCTATGGGCGGTGTCAAATTCCGAAGTACTCCCTGAGCAGTCGTTACTTCTGGGTCATGCGTCAATTCCGGCGAGCAGTAATGGCGGCGCTTAATTTCGGTATGAAAAACGCCTACTTCTCGAAGTTTTTTGGGACATATGCACCTTTTCTTCAAACCTACAATATCGCCTGGCGTCTGCTTTGTATTCGCACTTGGTCTAACTAGACTTATTTATGTAATCCAAAATTTAGTTGCATTTGGCCTTTATTAAAATCTTATCTAAGCTACAGGAAGTATTCAACAGTCAGCGCAATCTTTGATGCAGCGCATGTGCAGCATTCAACGAATGGCGTACGTGGCATACGCCGGCGTGCGCGAACACGGCACGAGCGACAAAATTGGTCAAATGCCATGCTTGTTGTCTACAAGAGCTCACTGGCATGTGGAATGTTTTAAGTAGGTCAGATGGCGAGTGTTACTTCCAGAAACTGCTCTTCGTACACGTCTTATTCAGCCCGTGAAAAATTAAGACCCCAGTTGCTGCCCTGAGGAAACAAAATCATTTTGCTGTGACAGTTGTTGAATCCTTCAAACTCAATTTTACTTCTCTGACTATCTGACCGTCTGTCCATTACATTACGCTGCATGACGACGATGGTTGTTGTTATTGACGGTATTTCGTTGACCACGGTGCCACGGTGCACTCTGTTATTGCGCAACAACTGCTCTTCGTATTTAGTGCGGGATTTCGCGCTCCACACAGGCCCTGGAAGCGGCGCCGTCTGCGCATGCATTTCGGAAGACAACAAATCCTCGCAACTTTAGCGGTCGAGAAGGAATTCGTGTGCAATGTGTCATCGTTGTTGTTCTCGAGATGGCGGCATGTTAGCATACGACTGTTCGGGATGATGCTTGTGAAAATAATGTTGCCGGCAAAACAGTGGCACGCGTTACAATCGTGATGATGAGCCATGAACTAGGCATATGCCTAGAATGGCACCTGCGCCAACAAAAAATGTTCTTCGTAGAAAGCGATCATGAAAGTACTGACGGCGTTATTGTCAGCAGCAGCGCAGCTAAGAGAACGCCATGCAATTAGTTTACAAACTAGGTCACAGTATTTGCAGCACAATGTTCCCTATATATAAGCGCAGCGAATTTACAAGAAAAAGATTGAGCAAACACCATCGCCAATGATTGCCCAAGCAACAGATAGAGGAATGCTCCTGGAAAGATATTGGCGTTATTAAATGATTAATGCGCTAACACCTCTTTGTGCACATACAGCAACAACGAGTTCGCGCCCACATCGTGAAGGACGGACGTGATTCCGGTAGTAGGATGCAATTAAAAACACTTCGTGGGCCGCCTTAACTAGGCCGCAGGTCTCATCAAGTTTGCTGTGTTCTTCTGACATACAAGTAAGGTTTCACTGCAGAATATATCTCTGCAAACGCATGATTGGTACCCTTGAACGTGCTCAGTTGAATGCGTTGGCGTGCATCGGCACCAGCAGTACGAACATCCCGATAGTTAGTTACTACAATGCAAAAGCAATGACGGCGAGAGGCCTTGACAGGATGAGCTAGGTCACTACGAATTCCAGCAGAGCAAACTAGCCGAATAGAAGGGATACAAAATAATAACTCACTGTGCCGGGGTATAGTATACCGGTGTAGTGATCCCGCGTTTTCATCTAGCAAAGCAGAAGTGTGTATATTCAAGCACAATAGTATTCGGTCATATGATCGGGTCAACTTATTGTTGCTCGGCAAGTTACTATTCACTGCATAAATATGACTCATGTTATGTATATACACAGCTATAAGCAAGCAGCGCTGCTCTAATGAGTGCTGATGGTTATGATTACAGAACGCGAATAACTAGCCCCGTATGCGCGGTGTACACAGTCCTAAAGCTATAGTGAGTTGTGAATCGTAGCCATTGCAGTTAACTGGTGCAATACGTGTGTGACACTGGCCAACGGCAGGCACAGTCACGCCGCGGCTGAATTTAAAGATATCGGTGAATTGAACACCCCATTGGATACTGCCAGAACGCTCCACTCAGACAGATGAATTGCATTATGGCACGCAGCACATAAATTATAAGAGAATGAATGCTGAAGAAACAGTATGAAATCTACAAACACACAGTTGCTCAGGTGACATGCTGCAAGAGCCTATCTGTGTCTACCACTCGCCATGGCTGCCGGAAACCAAGATCTCGTGAATGCAAAACAAAGCTGTAAGCTTTGTGCGAGTCCCTAACCAGAATGTGATGTCACCGCGATGATGCATATAGGAGCAGAAATTAAACGTGGTTAACCAATAGTGTCTGCATCAACTATTTTCAAATGCTAAAAAATTACTTCGACAATAAAAAATGTCAGATAGGTTTGGAAGTCTTCTGGAAACAAAACGCTCTATAATGCAATAAAACTAAAAGAATTATTGAAATCGAGCCCCCATTTTGAAATCTATGTTAAGCGAAGCTTTCGGGAAGCGGTGAATGAAAGCTTTTTTGGTGCCCATTTATTTTTCTGCGTTTGGGGCGCAAAGAAAGCTGGCGCCCTCGTATGTACTTTCGCCCATTAGTGCTAAGCAATGTGACTCACGTGGAGATCATCTCTAAGAGGTAGTTGGCAGTTGGCCGATGGTAATAGTCGCGCGGTAGAAGCATACGTGCGATTGTGGTCTAATGGTGCATCTGGTTGCCAGTACATTCTACGACGGGTATAGTAATATGCGTTCGAGGACACTGAGCGTGTTCACGGCAGGCTCGCTTGCTTTAGCCTGTCACTCACTACGTGTGGTCCTCACCAGCACCTACAGCGCACTCACCGAGTGCAGCACATTGAGTCAGGTGGTCCAATGCTGCTTTGGTGACAGCGTACGCTATGCCATGCAGAACCTGTTTGGAGAGGTGGATGAATTAACATCGCTTATTCAAAGCGTAATGCTGTGTATTAGTTGTAGCCCAATGAATTGTGATATAGTTTTGGCTGTGATAATAGTAGTGGCTGCGGTGGTACTTATTATTAGGATGCAGCACAGATGCACATAATGTTTCACTAACAGCATTTGACGGCACACATAAGCTACAAGCGCATTAAAAGTGGTGATGTGAAAGTAGCAGCTATCAAGTGCCCCGCAACATCTGTCGGCGGCGATTCGCAATGGGCAGTATAGCCGGTAGAAAGCCATATGATGCGCATTAGCTTTACCTGAGTGGGCGGTGGGAAAACTAGGGGATAGAAAACGTTTGCCCAATGTTTCTTCAGGCACGTGCAATTATTCTCTAATATAATTAACGCTGATAGCATACTTTTAAAGCTCACCCGAAGAAATTGCTACGGGTAATATCTGAAAGAAAGCATTGTGTTTTCGTGTAGTATCCTCAAGGGGTCTCAATGAATTATTCATCACTTGAAAGCTTCAAATTAATGTTATTATACCCCTAGTAAGCAAGCAACTTGCGAATAGCTATTCTCCGAAATGTCGAAAGGGCCCTCTTAGAGAGAGACCGCAAAGCATGGTGCAATCCCATGGTTGTGTGTGCTATGGCGATCATGGTTGCTGTGCATATGCACTTAGCAGTGACGAGGAAAATCCTTCTGTATAGAAGTGCAAGGAACATTTTCAGGACTGACGAGAGGTGAAGGACTGCCTTCGCAGCAGTTCCTTGATCTCGCCTCATGCGCATGCAATGCGCAGACGCTTGACACCTCCGGTCCGTGTCAAGGGGCTTTGCGGAGTAAAGCCTTTAGGGAGAAGGTTTGTGCACCTCCTAGCGGGCAGTGTGCCTCCGTGTTGGTCTGCGGTTTGCTGGCTGTGGCGAGAGCGGCAAAAGCGTGTGCCCGAGCGGGCGATTGCGCAAACGATGAAACGCCTCGACCACTGCAGCACGTGCATCCAAGTGCAGCGCATCGTAATGATGCATGCGTTGGATTGTGGGAAGGGCCGGTGCCTTGTGACCACGTGGCAGAAATAATGCACCATTCGAGGTAGGACAATACATCGGAGTGCCGGGTATTACGTTTGAGCACACGGACTGGGTGGCTGACGGTATCCACAGTGATCACAGATGTCAGGGCGCGGGCACTGGAGGTTTGAGGCACTGTCGGCGTGTGACCAAGGAGACGCAGCGGGTGGTAAATGCGAGATCAAGACTCAGCCTGAACTGACTGGAATCTTAGGAGTCGCTACGAGGTGATAGGCCAGAGCCAAGGGGAAACAGGTAGAGGACAGCATGAGAGAGACAAATATGGTGGAGATGGTGGACCGCGAATTTATAGAATTTTTACTGAAAATAACATATTAATATTATTATTTAAAATATAGCGAAAGCATTTGATGTTGCTCAATCGGTTCTACTGGAAAAATTGCAATGTCGGGCACCAAGTATGATTTCTTTTCCAGGTAACCGCAAAGCCCCTCAAGAAAGGGTAATCATCGGTCTCACTAATTTAAACCATAGCAGTCAGCGTGGTCAGCTGAAAGGCTCAGTTTCATATCCTATGTTCTTGTCGCTGTATATTCTGCAATTTCTGGGAAGCCCAACCAGGCTCGAGAGTAGAACTGTGCGCGGATGATCCTGAAATTTTTACAGGACACTTCTTTAAGCTGTCCGATATGATATGATGGCTGGGTGAACCTGCTTTTCGGCATGGTTTGCCAAAAGTTAGTTGACTACAAACTTTTGAAAAACGAAATGCATCGCTAACTCTCGCAAAATCATGTTGATGGTAGTTTTCCTAACGTATGTTTAAACGGAATATTTGTATTCAACAATCCCACCTTTCAATTTTTCAAGTCTTTGGCGTCCCCTTTCTTATGGATTAGGATTATGTTAGCGTTTTTCCAAGATTCCGGTACGCTCGAAGTCATCAGGCATTGCGTATACAGGGTGGCCAGTTTCTCTAGAACAATCTGCCCACCATCCTTCAACAAGTCTGCTGTTACTTGAACCTCCCCAGCTGCCTTCCCCCTTTGCATAGCTCCCAAGGCTTTCTTTACTTCTTCCGGCGTTACCTGTGGGATTTCGAATTCCTCTAGACCATTATCTCCTCCATTATCGTCATGGGTGCCACTGGTACTGTATACATCTCTATAGAACTCCTCAGCCACTTGAACTATCTCATCCATATTAATAATGATATTGCCGGCTTTGTCTCTTAACGCATACATCTTATTCTTTCCAATTCCTAGTTTCTTCTTCAGTGTTTTTAGGCTTCCGCCGTTCCTGAGAGCATGTTCAATTATAATCGTATTATACTTCCTTATGTCAGCTGTCTTACGCTTGTTGATTAACTTCTGCCAGTGCTATTCTGAAAGTTCTGCCAGTGCTATTCTAGCTGTAGGGTTAGTGGCTTTCATACATTGGCGTTTCTTGACCAGATCTTTCGTCTCCTGTGATAGCTTACTGGTATCCTGTCTAATGGAGTTACCACCGACTCCTATTGCACACTCCTTAATGATGCCCGCAAGATTGTCGTTCATTGCTTCAACACTAAGGTCCTCTTCCTGAGTTAACGCCAATACCTGTTCTGTAGCTTGACCTGGAATTCGTCCATTTTCCCTCTTACCGCTAACTCATTGACCTTCCGTACGAACGGAAGAAGCTCATTGAGTTTCTTCCGTTCCCTCCTCAGGTCTAGGCTAATTCGAGTTCTTACCATCCTATGGTCACTGCAGCGCACCTTGCTGAGCACGTCCACATCTTGTATGATGCCAGGGTTAGCGCAGAGTATGAAGTCTATTTTATTTCTAGTCTCGCCGTTCGGGCTCCTCCACGTCCACTTTCGGCTATCTCGCTTGCGGAAGAAGGTATTCATTATCCGCATATTATTCTGTTCCGCAAGCTCTACTAATAACTCTCTCCTGCTATTTCTATTGCCTTTGCCATATTCCCCCACTGCCTTGTCCCCAGCCTGCTTGTTGCCTACCTTGGCATTGAAGTCGCCCATCAGTATAGTGTCTTTTGTTTTGACTTTACCTATCGCCGATTCCACGTCTTCATAGAAGGTTTCGACTTCCTGGTCATCATGACTGGATGTAGGGGCGTAGACCTGTACAACCTTCATTTTGTACCTCTTATGAAGTTTCACAACAAGATCTGCCACCCCCTCGGTAATGCTATAGAATTCCTGTGTGTTACCAGCTATATTCTTATTAATCAGGAATCCCACTCTTAATTCTCGTCTCTCCGCTAAGCCCCGGTAGCACAGGACGTGTCCGCTTTTTGGCACTGTATATGCTTCTTTTGGCCTCCTAACTTCACTGAGCGCTATTATATCCCATTTACTGCCCTCTATTTCCTCCAATAGCACTGCTAGACTCGCCTCACTAGATAACGTTCTAGCGTTAAACGTTGCCTGGTTCATTTTCTAATGGCGGCCTGTCCGGAGCCAGGGATTCTTAGCAGCCTCTGCTGCGTCACAGGTCTGACCGCCGCCGTGGTCTGTTGCTTCGCAGCTGCTGGGGACTCAGGGCCGGTGTTTGATTGTTGTGTTCATATAGGAGGTTGTGGCCAAGTACTGACACGAGGGTGGCCAATCCTGCTCTGGTGAGGGAGTTCGCTACCGGTTCTGGTCACCGGGATCAGGCCGCACTCCAGGCCTGTTTATGCAATTTTATCAACACGTTGATTTTTTTTATGATTTTTTTTAATCTGGTGCAAAATTGCACGGCACCGGGATTCGAACCACGGACCTCTTGCACGCGAGGCTGATGTTCTACTTTTCAGGTATCATTGTATAATTATCCAATATTGTGTATTAGCTCGCAATTTATTTCCTTCTTATCTGCTGTATCACCCAGTCCCCTCTCTAATGCCGAAGGACCCAGAGGATAATAAATAAATAAATAAATAAATAAATAAATAAATAAACAGGTTCCTTAAATAGGACCAACATAACAATGAATGCACTCAGGTGACCTCAGGCCGGTGAGGGTCTTGGCGCAAGAAGTGTGGTCTTCCCTCAGATTGGCCGCCGGTTACGTGGCAGCGGCAACTGTCTTGGATTTGCTGTTATGTCCCCTGGCCACGTTCACGCCTTTCGCACCGAGTAGCGCATTTTGTTGCTCCAAGGTGTGTAGGAAACATTCCCCACAGTGATAAATCGAAACAGAATTATTCAAAGTTTCTCCAGAGAATGATTGACACCATGAACGCTCCAACTGACAATTTCATTCCGCGGTTCTTAAGAAGGGGCGCATTTTTTCGCCTTCAAGTTGTCACCCCCGAAGATGAGCTCGTCGACAGCATCTCCTTTCTTCCAGGCCACGCGACTTTTATGGGTTTTTCACATTGTGAAGGCGTGACTTGAGCGTCTCAGCATTCAACCATGCGCCACACCACAATAAACACAATGGACACACCATTCAGAAATCCAAAATGTAGTTGAAGTTGGCCGGCCACCACGCGCTATGTCACTCTAGCGAACTGAAGTCATGAGTCACACTTCCACACCAAATCGGCACTTGCAAAATGAGTCGTAATACTCTATAAACTGCAAAGGCGACTGCCTCGAATGGGAGCTGCGCAAGGTTTTTAAGCTTTGAATACATATTCCATGAAATCGGTTTCAAAACCTTACTGACAATTTTTATATATATTGCAGAGGTTTTTTTATAGAAAATATATAGTAGTTCAGTAGCCCCATTTCTTTTTCGCCGACTCCGTTTGTTCTAAATATTCTTCCTATATAAACATGGCTAGTGTAACTACTTCCTCGAAAATACTTTTAAACCATCGACTACGAGGAATTTGCGGCGGAACACAGGTCATTGATCAATTCGGTAATTTCAGTTGTCGACTTCGCTACCTGTCTCATTTGACGTGCTGACTGAAGAGAGCCTTGAAGTTATGTAAACAAATAAAGAAATAGTATCGTACGAACGGGCAAGCATTGATTGCGGTAAAGAATAATTAGACAGCCATGCTCTGCTTGTAGTTGTATTGGCTGTGTAGTGCACTGCAAGTATTCGCTTACTAACTACATTAACAATCTGGGTGTCACGTGTTCACAGGCGAGCATAAACAGAGATCACTCGATCACCGTGGAGACTAGCTTTAAGAACGCTGGCATAATGAAGAGGGGCAGCAGCAGTGGTGACCGAATTCCCCTTCGTGCTGTCTGTCGCTTCAAATCAAACGATGCGCGCGAGAACACAGTGAACGCGAAACCATCAGCTATATCGGCTCCGCTAGTTCGCAAAGCCAGCTACGATTGCTCTAAGATAGGAGGCGCGCAGCCGCGCTATGCCCAGCCACAGCCCGAGTAGAAGCATTGACGCACGCTTCCCTGCCCGCCTTCCTCATCATCATAATCATCATCATCAGCCTGGTTATGCCCACTGCAGGGCAAAGGCCTCTCCCATACTTCCCCAACTGCCCCGGTCATGTACTAATTGTGGCCATGTTGACCCTCCAAACTTCCTGATCTCATCGGCCCACCTAACTTTCTGTCGCCCCCTGCTACGCTTCCCTTCCCTCGGAATCCAGTCCGTAACCCTTAATGACCACCGGTTATCTTCCCTCCTCATTACATGTCCCGCCTATGCCCATTTCTCTTTCTCGATTTCAACTAAGATGTCATTAACGCGCGTTTGTTCGCTCGCCCAATCTGCTCTTTTCTTATCCCTTAACGTTACACCTATCATTCTTCTTTTCATAGCTCGTTGCGTCGTCCTGAATTTAAGTAGAACCCTTTTCGTAAGCCTCCAGGTTTCTGCCCCGTACGTGAGTACTTCCTCACACCTTCCTCACACCTCCTTTACGCCTTCAGAGCACGTGAAGACGCCGCCACACCACGCCACCTTCCTTCTCGGCTCACCCTCGTATGATTTCTCTCGCACCTACAGTGTACAGCGCGCGGCCGCGATCTTATCGTACCTGAATGTCACACGACGCTGACGACTACGGCGGAAATACATCGGGACTGTCCACATAATTACTATCACACTACAACCTAAATAATTGTGTACTTGATTAAATTTGAGCCACGTGCCGTGTTCCCTCCTACATGTGCTATGCTTAAGTTTACACTGCACCCTGCTGTGTTTATATTAACGACTAACGTGCTTAACAGATCTCTATATAAGAACCTACTGGTTATGAGGGCCGCCATTCCTGTTAGGTCTAGCATTGTGCGCTCAAATGCGCCTGACCTCTTTGTGTACACCAGATGTGTGGACAAAGCGGTGCGTACGACTGTACCTCGCCACATCGACTGAAGCGTTTGCAGCGGGTCTACGCTGACCAGGATTTATATGCCTACTGTACCCTCTTTCTACGTACATTGCACATACTGAAGCCGCTCGCCATGGGTTATTAGCCTCTCCTGTTTTGTTTTTGATGTTTCCGCCGACCCAGGTGCTTTCAGTTTTCCGGCTCACCAACTTTTACTGTTTCCGTTCCATAGGAAATGACAGAAAACACAGTCGTCGTGTCTGTGTCCTTCGGCTGGCGAAATGCCAGAGAATGCTGAAAAATGATTTATTCGTTGGCAGTGACCTACCCAGCTGCTTCCAAACAACATAATGACAGTCAAAAAGTCACAGGATGAAATGTTCGCACCGCCATCGCTGCATTCGCTTTTGAACACACACAGTGAGCGATAGTGAGTTACGATATCGGCCGCGTGACAGACCAGAATGATACGCAGCGTTATAACGAGCACGCGTGTACAGATATTCCACATGCCCTCAGATTTCTTTGTAAACATTAGTAATTTTTGATATCGAATTGCATAAGAATGGAATAGTGGCAGGAGCGCATTGAATGTCCAATCGAAGAGTTTTCAAATAATGAACAGCCGTTATTACAAATACTATAAAAGAATGTTCACATCCCTGAATTGTGGCGTAGCGTGCTTCAGTACACAAGTTCTCATGTTTTTGTCTATACTACGACCGTAGAGATGAAAATACTGCACTTTTGCATCATTTTGTTTTTATTTCACCATAGTTGACGTTCTGAAATATTCGAAAAGTACTCTAAAAATATTGACAATTACGAATGACAATTCGATGAGAATGTCGTATCGAATAGGACACTCTTCGATTCGTTATTCTAAACTTTGGAATATTCTCACCCCCCTACTAAACACCGATGCACAGAATCGGAAAGCTTATGGTACGTAGCGACTAGGTGGATGGCGCCATCTCTGTGGATAGCGACAACCTGTGCAGTGTTTGTATTGTCCACAGTTTTTTGAATATTGTTCACACTGTTATCGTCAGTTGTAAAATCATTTACTGGTAGTGGCACCGCTGTTTCTTGTTGGCTTTCAAATAGCCTTAGATCGGCGCCCATGGTGCCGTTAGTATTCGCTGCATGAATTAGTTCCGGTGACGCACCCACTGAAACACACAATGCGGGATTCACTACGCCTAAACGGCGCGACCCTGGTCGTGTGCAGGCCTGAACTGTTGCACCGAGCGACTATTGTCCCGGCCAGTAGTAGCGCATGCAAGCGCTATGGCGTACACTAAACACCTTGTCGCAATGCGGACGACAGCTTGCCGGGTGAAAATGGCGCTGTGGCACACGGTTCTCAACAGGTGGTCTGATACTGTGTAATCTTGTCCGAAGGCGCCTCCGGAGCGGCATAGTTGAAGGAGCCTCCCCTGTCGTAGCATGCGGTGTATTGCGAAGGAAGTCTGCTACCTACGAAAGTGAAAGTTGAAAGTGAAAGTTCGTTTCTTTTCAACGAAAAGAGGGCGCCAAGAATAAGGCAGGAGCCTGACAAGGTCCTGCCTTTGGCATCATTAGCCGCTGGCTGGTCTAGCAATGCACTGATTTCAGCCAGTACATTGCTCCTTGGGTAACGCGAGGTGGTCCGTAAGTGCCTTATTCCCAATTTTGGGGGTAAGCTCGACAGTCTTGATAGGTGAATAGTGATGCGTTATCGGGCAGGAGTGTTTACGGGACTCCAAACCTTAAGAGCTCATGAATACAATAAATTGTTGCTTAAGTAGCTGTAGTGGTCATTCGAACTACTTTAGGCCCCTTCGAATGGATGTCGGCGCCTACCATATACGAGACAACATTTACGGGACCTGTAACATCCTCGGGCAAGCGTTCCCATGGACGCGTACGCCAGGCCCAAGGATGGAGCGCAGCTTTTACTGGTAAATTGTGCGCACCACTGCACTTTGCCCACAACAAATATGTTCTTGCAAACTTTCTTTGCGCAATACTCCCGAGTGGAATGGAATTCTGGAGTTCTAGGTCCCAAAATCACAATTTGCTTATGAGGCAGGCTGCAGTGTGGGACTCCATAATAATTACGAACACCAGGGGATCTTTACCATTCCCTTAGTGCACGGAATATGGACGTTTTTGTGTTTCGCCCCCAGTGAGTTTCGACCGCCGCGGCGGGGAAATTATCCCGGCCACGCTGGTCGGAATGAATGGCTTGGTGAATACGGCGGTGAACATCACCAGATTAGTTAAGGCATTGCTTGTTGCTCCCTATTGCTCTTCGTGCAATTCACCGAGGACAAATAGACGGGACTTCTGCTGAACCACAACACCGTATTCCATACACAATACAATCTTCATGTAACTAAACTTCCAGTACCCTGCACAAAAATATATTAATGCCTACAGTCACGTTGGTTGGCACACTAGACAAAATACACTGCACTATCTGACGAAAAGCCGAAGCATGTGCAATTTGTTTAGCAATTTCATTCCTGCAGACATGCATGTGTCAAAATGCAAACCGAAAGATTTTCTCCCGACCCATCTAAGCTACATGCCTGAAGTGGAAGGCGTGATACTGTTAGCGTCGACATGTGCATTGAAGATCGAAATTGCAAAGAAAGAGTAAGAGTACGCCTACACTGTGAATGCTTAGTGTTGAAGTTATGCGGCAGCTATCATGGCAATGGTTTATCACGTAAAACTCCGTAATCTTTCGCTATCAGGACAAAGCCTGATTCTGGGCCAAATATTGTCTGCAGTGGATGTCATCCATGACGACCGTAAAATTCCGTGCTTTCTCGTATAATCACGCATTATCGTGTGATCAACAGAAACTCGTCTTTTTTTATTTGCTGCATACTGGTAAGCAAAGTGGAATGTTGCGATTTATAAAGTTACTGCCTATTCAGTTGGCATGGGATATGCCAGCACTCTCAAAATGTGAATAATGTGCGTTCATTAAGGCTTGTATCTAGTCTACAGGGAATATGTTTGTGTCACATTCTGCTGAAGAAAACATTTCCATTTATTTGTTACATAATTTGTGACGTTTTTAACGTCTACTGTATACAGGTACTGTTTAGTTCTACATTACTATCAATTGAATTGGCATGGCTATGGCACATCTTTGAAAATATGAATACAGTGTCTCCAATAAGATGTGCAACGTGTCTAGCCAGCATGCAATACTTTGTAGCCTCCCGTGGTACAGGAAAAAAAAATTATGTCGATTTATCTAGTTTGCCTTTCGTGATGTTTTAAAGTACATCCATCTAGGTAGAAAAAGTCGAAGAATATATGTACATGCTTATGTTACTACCTGTCGAGTGGGCACAGATGAGTCAGAGGTTTGAAAAGGCGAGCACGAAGTCTTTATGATTTAGGCCGTGTTAGCGCGTCCTCTTCGGTGCCTGTTTTCGAGTGCCACCGCAGTAGCTGGATGCTGCGACGCGGAATTTTCTGTTTCCTCGGCGTATTCCATCGTTTCGGTTAGTTAAGAACAACTTTGATGCACTTTCAAGAGAGAAGCAAGAATGGATACACACCTTTAAAAAGCCAAACACATTGTTTTGGGCCTACGTGTAGCTTGTGCAAACCGGTGTTGGCGTTTATTTAATTGCTCCGAAAAAGTAACGCTCAGGCAAGCGAGCTGCTAGCGGCGTACTTTATTCATTCGGATGATGATATGTGTATCAGTGGCATTTGTGATTGAACGCATTTATTGGTCTTCGCTTTAGACATGCGTGACAATCTGGAGGAATGTCTCTTTTTTGCTAGCTGAGTTCAATTAATCTAATAATAAATTTATTACATAACAGGCTGTACAGCCTGAATAATGATCAGCAAAGGAAAACATGACGTGCGCTCGTGAGCTCTCATTCGGCTGCCTATTTCTGAAATTTGTGCGGATGCCAGCTTAATCAAGGAAGTAGAGAGTGGAGGAGAGCGTTTAACTCGTCGGAGGGAAGTGCACACATTTATCACAAAGATGGAACACTGGTTTTCGCACAACTTTAACAAACAAAAGCCAAATAGGATATTGGAGTTGATGTCTGCGTTCAGACAAAATCGGCTCAGTCTAGGTGGTTTCGCGCCACATTCTAAAGTTATCACCAACAGCGTCACCATCATCATCATCATCATCAGCCTGATTACGCCCACTGCAGGGCAAAGGCCTCTCCCATACTTCTCCAACTACCCCGGTCATGTACTAATTGTGGCCATGTTGACCCTCCAAACTTCCTAATCTCATCTGCCCACCTAACTTTCTGTCGCCCCCTGCTACGCTTCCCTTCCCTCGGAATCCAGTCCGTAACCCTTAATGACCATCGGTTATCTTCCCTCCTCATTACATGTCCTGCCCATGCCCATTTCTTTTTCTTGATTTCAACTAAGATGTCATTAACGCGCGTTTGTTCCCTCACCCAATCTGCTCTTTTCTTATCCCTTAACGTTACACCTATCATTCTTCTTTCCATAGCTCGTTGCGTCGTCCTCAATTTAAGTAGAACCCTTTTCGTAAGCCTCCAGGTTTCTGCCCCGTACGTGAGTACTGGTAAGACACAGCTGTTATACACTTTTCTCTTGAGGGATAATGGCAACCTGCTGTTCATGATCTGCGAATGCCTGCCAAACGCACCCCAGCCCATTCTTATTCTTCTGATTACTTCACTCTCATGATCTGGATCAGCAGTCACTACCTGTCCTAAGTAGATGTATTCTCTTACCACTTCCAGTGCCTCGCTACCTATCGTAAACTGCTGTTCCCTTCCGAGACTGTTAAACATTACTTTAGTTTTCTGCAGATTCATTTTTAGTCCCACCCTTCTGCTCTGCCTCTCCAGATCAGTGAGCATGCATTGCAGTTGGTCCCCTGAGTTACTAAGCAAGGCAATATCATCAGCGAAGCGCAAGTTACTAAGGTATTCTCCATTTACTCTTATCCCCAATTCTTCCCAATCCAGGTCTCTGAATACCTCCTGTAAACACGCTGTGAATAGCATTGGAGAGATCGTATCTCCCTGCCTGACGCCTTTCTTTATTGGGATTTTGTTGCTTTCTTTATGGAGGAGTACAGTGGCTGTGGAGCCGCTATAGATATCTTTCAGTATTTTTACATACGGCTCGTCTACACCCTGATTCCGCAATGCCTCCATGACTGCTGAGGTTTCGACTGAATCAAACGCTTTCTCGTAATCAATGAAAGCTATATATAATGGTTGGTTATATTCCGCACATTTCTCTATCACCTGATTGATAGTGTGAATATGATCTATTGTTGAGTAGCCTTTACGGAATCCTGCCTGGTCCTTTGGTTGACGGAAGTCTAAGGTGTTCCGGATTCTATTTGCAATTACCTTAGTAAATACTTTGTAGGCAACGGACAGTAAGCTGATCGGTCTATAATTTTTCAAGTCTTTGGCGTCGCCTTTCTTATGGATTAGGATTATGTTAGCGTTCTTCCAAGATTCCGGTACGCTCGAGGTCTTGAGGCATTGTGTATACAGGGTGGCCAGTTTTTCTAGAACAATCTGCCCACCATCCTTCAGCAAATCTCCTGTTACCTGATCCTCCCCAGCTGCCTTCCCCCTTTGTATAGCTCCCAAGGCTTTCTTTACTTCTTCCGGCGTTACTTCTGGGATATCGAATTCCTCTAGATTAGCGTCACCAAGTTCTATGCAAATCCTGGGTTGCATCTCTTCGAAAAAAAAGAAACAGGTAACAAGGCAGGAGAAGGCAAACGGCAACGAATGAGCTGTTTGAAGCCTCGTGGCGTCACTTGTATGTGACTGCACATATGCTTTTTTTTCTGATTGTTATTTCGAACCGCTTGTTACATAACGTTCATGAACAGCAAAATAAATATGCAGTCTTCCAACTCTCTGGTCACAGTGTTTGCATATGTAGGCCTCGAGATGTAGCAACTAAATATTTCTTTCACTCATCAAACACCGATATGCATTCATATCCAACAGGTATCAGAGAAGACAATATTGTCCCACATTATCATTCAGAAAACATTCGCCTTACTAGTATTGCTGCCCGTCGGACACTCAGAGTCTATGTTACTGAGAGTGAACAAACATAGAGCAACGTTTCTTCGCGGAGCGCTCCGCATTTATCGTCACGGCGAGAGACAGCGCGTCGGATGCCGCAGCGCGAACTTGCACGATAACGAAAAGCCTCCACTCAAACCTTTCGCCAATCACTGTCGTGCGCTAGGTCACTCAAAATTTGAAGTGAAGCGCAGGCCAGGCTTTGAAGAAACACGCAAGCAAGTAATAAAAAAGGAAACCTCAGATGAAACTGCCGCGTTCAAGTGAGCAACGCCATTCCGCACGACATAACTCGTTTGCACAGTCTCGCCAAGTCTTGCGCCAAAATCACGCGTTGGTAGGGCTCACCTAAAGTCCCCAGATCGGATTTCGCCAAGTAGCGCCAAGTAGCGCCCAGTTCCTCCTCTCCTACCACGTTTGCGTCGGCCGTCATGTTCTTCCTGACGAGCTTTTTCTTCGTACTACATCACTTCTTTTCCCACGCGTTTTCTTCCTAACGCGCATTTCGGTGGCAGCGGCGGCAGCTGTGGCGGCTGCGGCAGCAGCAGGCAGCAAGAAGCGTGCTGAAAGGTACGCTGACTTCCAGCAAACAGCGACAGATATGCAGAAGTCGCCTTCGCTGAAAATCTGTAGCCGGCACAACTGGTCAAGCAAGAAAACAAGCGTGCTAGCGTCGTCGAACTCAGCAGGTGAACTGGCCCAGGAAGAACATGGCGGACGGAAGCGGCTCCCATCCGGAAGTACGCGCTGTCCAATAAGGTGCGTCGGCGGCGCCGCAAACGTTTTCGGTACTTAGCTTTTTTTAGAAAAGCTCATAAAGGGACCTTAGGCTCACCAAGAACGAACTGATAAACTGGGAATTGAAAAACATTAACATTTGTTGTTTTAGTACAGCAAAAACATTTTAAATGAAATATTTACTCGTATAGCAGTATTGTAATTAAATATTTGCGTTCATTTTATTTTCTCGCATAGGTTTCCCAGTTTCAGTGTTTGTGCGCACCACCACTCAATCGCGCTTCAATCATGCACTATTAAATATCTCTGCGCATAGGTTTTGGCACGCTTTTCGTTCCTAGCTTCGTGACATATATAGATGGACCTTGGTGGGTGCGCCTACATCCCATACTGCCTAGAGGCCACCGCTGGCCGTGCGCGCACAATTGTGGAAAAGTCCGTTCCGATGCTTGCGGGCGATTACGTTAGGAGACCGGTGTCTCTTTGAGCCCTTGTGACGTGTGACAATGCACTGCACACTCCGCCAGCCGAAAAGGATAGCACGCTCGTCCCGCAACCTTCTGCAATCATCGCGATTCCGGCAGAGGGAAAAAAAAAGGAGGCGCGTATCAGCACTGACACGACCATGAAATGACGCTCACACGCGTTGCCATATCTCTGCAGAAGGCACACGCTTCGTTAAAGGGCGCAGAGATGCAATTGCCACGCGCTCGCACATCCTGGCATTATTTTGTCCCTGCTGTCCTACACACATAAGTAGACGCATGATATCTTCATAGAGCAGTGCGGCATTGTCTTAGGTATTGGTTTTACGCATAAGTGCTGAGTATAGTATGCTAGGCATCAGCTAATACGTCAATACGAGAAAAAAATACATTGAAGCGCTATAGCACGTGGTTTTATGATATGCATCTACCATGTTAAATGCATGGTCCCTATAGTCTACGCCCCTGCTACCATGTTTGAAATATTACATAATGGTTACACACTACGGGGTCAGCTTTTGATCGCTGTGTGAGGTTCTTTTGTAGAGACTGTACCGAGGAGGGCAGCGCGCGGCATACTGCCGTCAGTTAGTATGGGCCTTCACTCAGTCTACTCTAAAGCATGCACTCCGCAGCTGAGCTCACAGAAAGATGCTCCAGCGGCACGACCGGCAGCCACGTAGGAAGGAAGGAGCTAGGAGGGAGCATTAACGTGACACAATAAAGCCAAGATAAACTGGACGAACACGTGATCAAATTCTACTAAATTTAATGCCTTGCACCACCGCGCTCTGCGTACGCTATTGCGAAAAGACAACGGCTGCGTGAGCTACGGCGAGCGCGCGCGTACGGCAGCCACACGTAGACGTCGCATCGGATACCCTCGACGAAGTCAATAAATGCGTACGTATCAACAAACGACCACAGTTGCACAAGCGTTTCGGGAGAAACACTGGGTCGAGTAGGCCAAGCGCAGCGTCATGTGTCGGGGCGATCATTTCGCGAGAAAAAAATGCTCCACAGACAGTCGGGTTCCGAAGGCGGGCTGAGCGGCGCAGTGCTTCTTTCTTGCTGTTTATTGCCGTCGTACGCGTTGCGCCAACCTTCTCTTATCCATGATCACCCGCGCGCCAATATTAGAACTCGAGGTCACACGCTGTGGGTCGCGTCCGCCGCTCGTCGCCCTCTGCTTTCGCGGTACCCTTTGATAGCATCACTGCCGCTCAAGATACGCTCCGGGCCAACCCGTCGCGAAAGCTTGCCGACGCTACTCTCGTCTGAACATCCGAGGCGCCAAGAGTTCCCGTGCATCTCAGCCCACAATGCCGGAGCTCAGAGGAAAAGTGGCCCTGATAACTGGTATGTAAACGACGTCTGCTGCAGCGGGCCGTTGTAAATTGTCGGCAAACGAACGCGCGCTACTGCGTCTCGAGAAGCACTGCGTGGAACTCAGTTCTTGTGACCCATGCGCATGATTTTAGAAAGCTACGAAAGCTACTACGTTTAGTTGTAACATTCTCACTCTTGCGTTTTGAGCCGCTGCGCTTCCTTGCTAGAAGGAATTGATTGGTCCGCGTGTAACGTCGCAAGGCTATCTAATGGGCAGAAATGGTCGCCGTAGTGACAGGAGAATGTGAAGATGAGCATTTTTTGTGGGAAGTTACTGCTGCCGGAAATCGAATATGTTGTCTTGCGATGAGGATGGTTCCTTCTAAGTTGCGTTGATACAGCTGTGGCAAGTGCGATATACAGTTCGAAAAGAAAATAAAACGCCGCATTTGCCTATCAATTACCCGTTACGTTTTTCGTCCAAAAGCTCGGTGGAATATAGAGCGGTGCCGTTTTGCGTAACTAATGATGGTGGGGCTGATGATGACGACGATTTATGTTGCATATTGACGTAAGGGCCAGATATTGACAAAGAGCGCCAAGACTAGTGGCGCATAACTGGGGCCCAGTCCCCAGTTCTTATGTTCGGGGTGCCCGCAGGAAGTGTGACCGAATTACGTCACCGCAGATGAATTACCTGCCCAGGCGGGCCTTTTCGCAACAATAACCAAAATAATTCATTCACAAATAAAGTAACTACATTAGTGATTTTTTTTGTAACAAACTTTATGACACATGTGTAAATTGGACAGCTGAAGGAAATCGCGATATAAGTCTAGTGCCTTGTTTACAACTGTAAACGGCCGTGTATTTCAAAATAACCGCCGTCAAATGTTTCGTTTAATTTGCCTCATTGCGCATTGGAACCGCAAAGCACCAATCGGTCTTAAATCGTAGGAAGGGGGAAGCGTTACGGCACCTTCGTTTTGTGCCAGCCTACTTTGTCGCACAGGACAGTTAGAGGACGAGCCACGCTTCGTGGTGCTTTGTACGTGATCACCTAAACTGAAATAATAATTCGACCCCAGTTCTTCCGATGTACGTGGCGACAGTGAAATGCGGAAACACTGGATTAGGCTTTTGCAACGATTCGATTCAGCTTTCCAATACAAACATGTGCTCGTAAAGTTCAAGACTAAGAAGACATTTCATTTATGTAATTTATTATTGACTGAATTACATAGCTTTCTTTTGCATATACTGCCCACCTCAGAGAATAATTAAACTCTAGTGACGTAATACTAGTAAATTACGGAGCTTTTTCTTTCAAAAAGTATTCGGCGTAAAGAAAAAAAAAACGCGCTATAGGTAAATAGATAAACCGGGTAACCGTATTTTATGGTAAATCAAATAAGATATTTAAAAATATGGCTCTGCATATTTTAAAGATGGCGTCCTCACTTTTCGTACCTCTATGTCGGCGCGCAGTAGATGGTCCCACAGTAGCCGTCGCAGTCCAATTAGTAAGTAACAGAAAAAAAATTGTTAACCCTTACGCTTTTAATGCCCATTTTGCAAAAGCAGAACTGCTGCTGGACGAGGCAGAGTTCAGGGCAACTTTGTCATCGTCAGCAGCCTATTTTGATGTCCACTGTGGGACGAAGGTCTCTTCCAACAATCTCAAATCACTCCTGTTTTGTGACAGCTGCTTCCATCTTGTGCCTGCAGATTTCCTCATTTCATCACGCCGCCTCGTTCCCTGCAATATTTTTTTACTCCGCTTCCGTTCCCTTGGTTCTACCCTACGGTTCTATCGGTTCTGATCTACGCATTACATAAGCTGCCAGCTCCATTCTTTTCCTCATCAGAGCCACCTACAGGGTTAAAAAAAATCTAATAATAAATGAAAACATAACGCTATGCGTTTTCAAGACGCACATTAAACGACATTTGCCTCTTTCTTTTTGCGCTCCGATTCCCGCACGGTGCACAACAGCTCCGGAATCGCCGCACACGTTTTTTCTCGACGCGCTTGTGACGCACGGAAGCTCACTGCAGTGACCCACTGAGGCATCCGATCCGTCGGCGCGCGCTCGTGCGGCAAGTGACGGTGGGTAGCCGAGGCATGAGCATCGCCAGGTATTTGACATGATGCGCGCACAGCCGATCAACTCTGTGACGAACGGAAAGTATGTCGAGACGGGAAGCGTCACGTGAGTATGTTGCCCCCCCCCCCCCCCCGTCCGGCGTCCTAGGAGCGCCCGGTTTCGGTGTCGAAGCGAGAGAAGGTGAATTTGAATCAAGGTATATCTTAACGACGGAGGTCGCTTTTTAATGTCGCGTGAATTGCTTTCGCATTCCCCGGCGGCCTTCTGCAATGCTGCGTTTGCAATGTTGGCGGCATTAATGCCAGTGCGTAAAATGTTCTTGATCAGCTTATGGTGGGTGCAGACATTCAAAGGTAGTATTGCAGAACTGCAACCAGAGGAGTCATGAACATTGTTCTGCGTTTTAAATTTTCAACGTGGCATTGTTTGCCTGTCTGTGAAGTGCAAAATATTTGAAAGCCCGTTTTTGCGTTTGTTATTTTTATCAGTGCAGATATTTGGACTTGTCGGTGTAACACTTCACAGTTTTTCTTGTAGCGCAAAAAGCACAAGAACGTAGAAGAGAATGTGGACTCAAGCAAGCGCTAACTTCCAACAACAACTTATTTCCGGGACGCACGCAGATTTTATAGCCTCAATTCTTCTCGCTTTTAAACACGTCTCTGCTAACCAGGTAACAGAGCAAACGACAGTACACCCCACCTGCAGACTAGGCAGAAGCTATTATGTTAAACGCATGCGCAGGAATTCCAACTCCTTCTTTGATAGTGACATGGACGATTGGCTAACACAAGCATTGTCAACTTCTTCAATGCGAGCACTTTCATTTATGAGACGAGTTAATTCGCATTTGCTTCTCCCGATAATAACTGTACCTTTAAATCGCGGAACGCATCCGCACTTATGACCATGAATTGCGAGGCAACCATCCGGCGAAGGCTCGTCAACTTTATTGGAGTGCTCCCTAAGTGCTCCCTTGGAGTGCATCTGCCGGTTTGTCCGATATGATTCTTTCCGCAGGACAATGTAATTCGGTAAATAACGCAGGTCCTACAGTTAACGTACCCTTTTCTGTGCTGATTTGTGCACGCGTCCTTTGTTTTACTATAAGGTCTTGTTTCTGCACACAACCTGATCAGCTTGTTTGGGCAGTGAATACTACGTCAACCTTGTCATGTAGTCCTACCTTCTTCAGGTTATGTGATAAGCGCTGGGTGCACGGAATTACGGCAAAGTTCTTTTAATTTTTAGCAGGCCCTGCGCTGGGGGGGGGGGGGGGGGGGGGAGGGCTGACGTCGAGAAACCCGCTTCTCCTGACTGCATTGCTCTGAGCAATGCTTAAGCAAATGACACAATAAAATTGTTTAGAAAACCACCCTCACTCAACCGCGCTACCTGTTGTTGAAATCTGGAATAAATTATTTGAGGGCACGACTTCTTTAGTGCATTGTGCAAATACATTTTCGCTATGCCCCTTTTAATAAGCTTGGAATGAGCAGAACTGCACGATAAAATAGGCTTATTAGCTCTAGGTTGGTAACACCAGCATATGTGATCGTAAGACAACACAAATTGTACATTGAGAAAACATACTCCTATCTATTGGCATTTTGTATGTCACATCAAGGGGACCAAGACATTCACAAGTTATGCTTGCAACACCTTCACATTCTTTTGGAAAACAATGCCAAGTGCAGTCAAAAAACAAAAGGAAATCATAAACACATTGTAATGCTCTGTAAACTGAAGTTTCCTTGAGCCTCTCTGACAAGACTCTCTACTTTTGCAAGATACAGACTGCTGGGGATGGGTGCCAAAGAAGACCCGATACATACGCCTTGTTTCTGCAGAAACGGAACATTATTTCACTGGATAAACGTTCAGGTTAGATATTGCTTGAGTAATGCTAAAAACTGAGAACAGAAGTTGCGGCTTCATTGCAAAACCGCCCAATGCACCAAATTAGTCTTCACTTTCTTCAACTCAAGTTAACAGGTCAGATTGAGGGATAGAGTAATAAAGGTCTTTTATGTCAGTGGATAATACGTTTAGCCCCTTGTCAAAGTGCACTTTAGCGAATTCTACAACATGGTCGGAAGACTTCACAAAGGAGGGGTCATTAATGTCGAGAATATTTAGCGTGTCTTGCAAGTAGGCGGCAATTTCCTTCTGCCAAGTCCTTTTCTCAGACACAATTACCCTGAAGGGGACCTTACTTTCGTGTCTTCGCGCTAAAAGATACCTCTAAACACTTCCCGCTGTTCTTCTCAATGCCTTTTACAACCTAATCCAGATCCATTTTTCATCCATCCAGATCCATCTTGTGCATTTTTGCACGAGTGCATCTGCCGGACAAACCGGCAGATGCATTAATGATAGGCCAAGGGAGCCCTCCAATAAAGTTGACAAGCCTTCGCCGGATTGTTGCCTCGCAATTCATTGTCATAAGTGCGGATGCGTTCTGCGATTTAAAGATATGGTTATTATCAGGAGAAGCAAATGCAAATTAACTCGTCTCATCAATGAAAGTGCTCCCATTGTTAGAGTTTGGCAATACTTGTGTTAGCCAATCGTCCATGTCACTATCAAAGAAGGAGTTGGAATTACTGCGTATGTGTTTAACATAATAGCTTTTGCCTAGTCTGCAGGTGGGGTGTACTATCGCTTGCTCTGTTACCTGGTCAGTAGACATATGTTTAAAAGCGAGAAGAATTGAGGCTATAAAAGTGGCATCCGTCCCGGAAATAAATTGTTGTTGGAAGTTAGCGCCTGTGTGCGACCATATTCTCTTCTACGTCCTTGTCCTAATTCTTGCGCTACTAGAAAAACAGCAAAATGTTATTTTTACGCGTGATTTTATGGACAAAAGGTGCACAAGTGCAGCTTTTTTGTCGTAAGTACATGTTGTCGAGGTTCTTATACTTTTACACAAAAATGTGACGTGGCATGGCAATGTGAGCAAAATATCCTTTTCTTTTTTTTTTACATTGCGCAAGTGCTACTTCAGGTGCTTTTGATATGTTCTCCCATTACACTGCGGATATGCATTCTAGTTCCAAAGTTGTAACAGTTATAAACTAACGTATTTACAATGCTTCGTTCACATACGCCCATCAGTTTGTCTTGCGAATGCGATATTTGCAGACACAGGTCTGCAGATATCGCATTCAGAGAATAATGCAAAATATTACGTTGTTACACTGCTTGATTTTTAGAAATAGCCCGAAATTACAGTATTCTTTAGATGAACATTGCCGTAATCGTTCTTTTACTTTCTGGGGTCCTTTCATTGCTGCTTTGCTTCGACTTTCAGTCCCGGCTACGCTTTTAGGCAGGCAGAAAGCGAGGGCCTAGCAATATTATTTGGCCTCTGATAAAGCCACAGACATCAAAACTTGTCCGCATGAGGATGGCCTACATTAGCTCTAAATATATACTTCTTGAAGGATGTAGTTTGTTCAGCGCAACCTGGAAACACGTACCTAACGTTTCTGAGCACTTCTCATTGTCAAATGCAAGTTCCCTATAGAAGGAAGAGAAAAGAAAAAGCGAGACACAACTACCTAGCCCTAAGCCAGCAAAGAACAGGCACTTATACGGCGTCATGTTGAAGTTACTGCTGTATGGTGGTCACGTGCTATCGCTCATGTCACCAATTTCCCATTGTTACCTTGTGGTATTGATAAGGTAGCCATCATTGACGTGACAACCCACGCAAGTGCGAACCGACTCGCAGAAGTTATGTCCTGAATTTGCAGGGTTGTAATACGGAATAAATTTTCAAGAAGTTAAGCTATACCCAAAATCTAACGGATTACCGTCCCTTCTACCGCTTGACAGGCGCGTCATCGGGCATCGGCGAAAGCACAGCTCTGCACTTCGCTTCCCTCGGTTGCTGGCTATCGCTGACTGCTCGCAGCAAGGCGAACCTGGAGAGGGTGGCTGAAGCTTGCTCTCAACAGGGGATTCCTCGGGACAAGGCAAGTAGTGGCGTTGCCAGCTCCGTCGGTTTACGTCGCTCGTGAAGCCGAGACACTGAGGCGACTAAGAAGCAACGGCCAGCGACAATAGCGTCGAGATTTGGCGACGACACGTTGAAGTAAATTGCAACGCCTCAAACAACAAACAGAACAAATCACAAGCGCTGAAATATATACATGCACGTGGAGTGATCTGATTATTAAAGTATCGATGCCGTAATCGCGATTGGCGGAAGCCTAGGAAAAGCACTAATTAAAAGACATCTTCTTTTCTGTAGCCCCCCTATACAGTTCTTCGACCCGCTCCCTGACAACACACCCCTAGCGGTGCAAGTTAACCAGTGAAGATGTACGTCAAAGTATCCATGAATAAGCGCTTGTAGTTATTAAAGAAGAAAACTAGATATTGAGGGAATTTCTTCTATTACTATTACTTATTTAGTCTACGCTGTAAATTTTGCAGGCACGCACGATTTTCGGCTCCATTCGTTTCAAGCCGTCTCGAGAAGGGCTCGCGGTAATGTCTGTTACTGGTATACGCCGTGGCATCCTGCCGTGCTGGACGTAAGGACTGTAAATGAAGTCTCCCTGTTATTTGTATCTTTCTCACATTCAGCCTTTCTTCCGGACATAGATAGCGCATCTATAGGTTGCCTCGCGAAAATAAAAGAAGGCCGCTAGGTATTCCACGCACATTGACACGACGAAATCACAGCCACGGCTCGAATAGCACATTGCAAGCCATTTAAAAAAAACCATCCTCGTCGAATGTATCACAAGGAGAACGCTGGGCTCCCTGCGCAGAATGAAGCAGCTGGACAACGTGAATGACCGGTGTCCACAACCATAGAGATCGTGTCACCAAAGGTGGCTTTACATGTGATGTTGGAATTAATACAAGAAACAGTGATTTCGCTATAGTGATAATGTCGATTTTATTCTAAAATACTTCACGGCCACCGGTGCCTAAGGAATGGACATCAGAAGTTCATTACTCAAAGCAAGTAATGTGCGCACGCTGAGCGGGTCAACGCACAGGGCGACATATGGTCCAGTGAAGCCGTCTTCAAATACGTGAACTGCCACGCTTCTGATACGAACTTGCACGAACTACGAAAGGCTGTCCAAAAAAGGAAATAAAAAACTTTCGTATCCTGAAACCAGTGGCTACGATGAATCAAACCACAGAGAAGCGACTAAAACAACCAGGGCTGGGCCGCTATCTTGTACACACTTGAAAAGCCGACGTTCCGTTTCGTATCACTTGATTTTCCTAGGCGCAGGCCCAGGCCAATCTAGGCCGATCGTGTGAGGTGAAACCGAAGGTCGGCTTTTCGAACTCATGCAAGTTAGCGGCCCTGACCTTTTAGATAGCAGCCCTGACCTTCCAGACTGAGTGCTGCTTCTGCGAAGCAAACGTCTACTTTCGCCGTCCTGCATTCCACTCCAGTGCCAAGCACTGCAGGCATTAATGGCGGATCAAAATGCAGGATTTGGGGAAGGCCAACTGCTCAAAGTTATAGCCCGTACTTCATGCGTGCGTGGTGTGCCACGGAGTCGCGGCACACTGCTACTACTCTGACCCACACACACCCTTGCTCACATCAGACACCATTTTGAAATTTGCATGTCATAACCCTGCTGCGATCACTAAGAAAAGCTGACCGTGTGCTTCAATATAACCAACACACCAGGCCAGCTTAAAGTTCAATACATGCACTGCATTGAACTTTACTGGATCTTCAAGCAAAAAAATGGTTAGGAAGCAAGAAAGAGAGAGAAAGCATTTATTCGGACCATCGAGGTGGTTGCTCTTGAGGTCGAGTGGGCGGTGTCCTCATTCCAGGACTCCACTGGCAATGGCTGCTCGACGTACATGCTGGACGAGAGCTTCTTGTCCCGCCAGGGTATCACCGGTCAGCTGTACCTCCCACCGCTCAAATGACGTGCTATGCGCCCTTAAGTGTTGAGGCTTGCCCCCGCACCCCCACGATATGTGAAAGACTGTAGGGCGTGTGTCGCCGCACCAGCAGCAGATGCCGCGATATGTATGTGGGAGCATTTTACTGTATCTGTGTAGGTTTGGAAATGTGTTTGTCTGAATAAGTAGGAGAGCTACTCATCCTCAGTGCTGAGCTTTCTGTGCGGCGGAGGATAAATCCTGCTGTTGAGTCACTGGATCTCGAGTCAGTCGCAGTAATTGGACGGCAGGGGCATGAAGGTAAAGGGTGGGGATTGATGAGTCGATTGGTCTTGCCCCGCTCCGTTAATTAGCGCTCGAGCTAGGGCGTTCGCCCTTTCGTTCCCCTGCAGACCCGCGTGGCCCGGCGTCCAGGAGATTTGAAGGTATTCTTGCAGCCTCGGGCATAGAATCTGAGCCGCCAGCAGCGGTGTTCGTCCGTTGGTAAAGTTACGGCCGGCCTGTTGCGAGTCGGTAACGACATGAACTTCCCTGCCTACCCTGTCTTCTTGCTTTATTACCAGCGCCGCGGCTATGGTCTCAGCCGCACCTGGGGTCTCTGCCCTTACGGAGGTCGCGAGGGCCAAGGAGTTGTCTCTCCCGTTCACGGCGGCTACCGCGAAGAGACCCCCTACAGGGTACGCCGCCACGTCCACGTACATTACGTACGGGTCACCCTTGAATGGGCGCTGTCTGTCGACGCGAACCTTGCGTCGTCCTTCATGGAGTTCATGACTCATGTGCTTCGGTATCGGGTTCGCCTTGATCTTGCCTCTGACCTCAGGCGGGAGTGATCGTTGCCCATCGAGGGCACGGAGCTCCGTTGCCGTTCCGGTCCGGTGGAGGATGGCTCTGCCCGCCGCCGTGTTCTGTAGTCCGGCCTTTTGCGAAGCCATAACCGCGTCCGACAGCTCAGCGAAAGTGTTGTGGATCCCCAGGGCCGCTAACTTCTCGTTTGAGGTGGTGACAAGGAGACCCAGGGCCGTTTTGTACGCGCCTCTGGTGATGGCATCGACTTATTCTTGGTCGCGTTTGTTTAGCGAGTGGTAGTGATACGGCATGCTATACGTTTTGTGATGATCACCAGAGCCTGGACGAGGCGAATCGTGTCCTCTTCTCGCATGCCCGTACGGCTTCTTGTAATTCGTTTGATAATCCGCGAGATCTGGTTGGTGGCAGACCTTCAGGTTTGGATGGTGTGGGAGGCTTTCAGGTTGCTCTGGATCCAAAAACCCAGAATCCAAGTCTTATTGCCTTCCGTGATCTTCTGGCCCTCAAGATAGAAGTCAATAGGGCCGGAGGACTTGTAGATTCCTCCTCCGTGCACCCGGATCACCTCGGATTTCTCGGGCGCGCAACGCATCCCGCTCGCTGCCGCAAATCTCTCCACGGCCGTGGCGGCCTCTTGAAGGGTCGCCTCTTTTCGCGCTAGGGAGCCCTTGGTGGCCCAGAGCATGATGTCGTCTGCGTACTGGGCGTAACCTAGGTCGGGGATCTTCCGCAGCTCTTTGGTCAGCGCTAGCATCGCGACGTGGAAGAGAATCGTGGATACTATCGCCCCTTCCGGTGTTCCTTTGTTCGGCACGTCGATCGTATCTGATCGAGTCTGGCGTATTCCGATGGTTGCCGTCCGGCACGTCAGGAACGATTTAACGTAATTAAATATACGCTCCCGGCAGCTGATGTCGTTCAGTCCTTTGAGAATGGCCTCGTGAGAGATGTTATCGAAGGCCCCTTTTAGGTCGAGTGCGAGCAGGAGGTGTTCTCCTGCCTTCGGATGCCCTTGAGAATTTCCTCCCTTAGGATTAGGAACGCATCTTGCGCAGAAAGTCCCGGCCTGAAGCCAAGCATGGTGTGCGGGAAGAGGTCACCGTCCTCTATATAATGTTGGAGGCGGGTTTCGATGACCCTCTCGTGCAGCTTGCCGAGGCACGAAGTCAGCGAGATGGGACGCAAGGCGTCGATTGCAGGCTTCTTTCCGGGTTTGGGAATGGTCACGATTTCCGCGTGTTTCCACTCGTTCGGTACGTGGCCCTTGCTTCAGAGTTCCTCGTTTAGGTATTCGGTCAAGTTCTAGATGTGCATCGGGCTCACGTTTCTAATCATGGCGCTGGTGATTTTCTCAACTCCGGGAGCAGTGTTGCCCTGTGAGGCTCTTGCCGCGGCATACACCTCTTCCTCCGTGATGGGAGCGTCCAGTTCTGGTCCTGGTTCTCCTTCGTATTTTAGGAGGTAGGGTCATATGGGGTCCCTACCCAGGTATCTGGTTTTTAGGGTATCAATCAGATCCTGGTCGTTTCCGAGGAACTTGTGAGCGATTTCTAGAATCGTCCGACTGGTTGTCGATTTCGCCTTGTCGGACTCGATCAGGCAACGTAGGACGGCCCACGTCTGCGCCGTACTCAGGGTACCCTTGAGCGAGGTGAAAAACTGTACCCAATTTTGCTGCGTCAGCTCGTTTGCGTAATTTCTGGCTTCGTCTGTTATTTTCACGATTTGTAGACGTAGTTTCCGGTCTAACCGCTGTCGCTTCCACCGTTTGAGGAGGCCCTCACGGGCTTCGCACAGGTGTAAGAGCCGGCGGTCGACTTCGGGCGTCTCGACCGGGCGCTGGATGGTTTTAGTGGTTTAGAGGTGGGCGTCCCGGAGGTGCTGCATCCATTCCGCTATGTCGGTTATACCGTTTTCGGGCGGGGGGTACTGCCTGAATGCCTCCCAGTCCGTGAGCCTAATTTCGCCAATTGTTCTCTTGAGTTTCGGCGTGGGTAACGAGATGCTGAGGATGTCGTGATCGCTGCCCAATGTTTCGCCCATGTGCGCCCACGAGTATTCCCTTGCGTTCTTGACAAATGACAGGTCTGGGAACGTGTCTCGACTTACACTGTTGCCTACTCGGGTTGGTTGGAGGAGGTTGGTTATCAATTCGAGGCCCATTTGGTCATTTGGTCAATCGCATCGAGGAGCGACCTTCCCTTTTGCGCGTCTCGTTGGTAGCCCCAAGTCGTGTGTCTAGCGTTCATGTCTCCCACCACTACCAGCTCGTTGCAGCCAGCGGCTCTCACGCTGTCGTAAATGATGTTACGGAAGTCGTCTTTCTGAGCCCTCGGCAGACTGTGCAGAATATAAGCGTCACAATGGAGATCGCACGGATTGTTGCCGCAGAGGCAGGTGCGCTATATTAGAACCGCTGGCAAGGCCTGACGTCTTTCACATTCTAACATGCTGTTGATTTAGCGCACATGTGGATCTCGAAGCTGTGTCTCTAGAGTCTCTCTCTCTCTCTATTTCACCGCTTCAAAGCGAAGTTTTCCCTGCCAATTTCCTACGCCTTCCTTACCAATTCGCATAAGCTTGTGTTAGAAGTAGTGCAGACCAAGGAGGTCCGTGACGCCAGGCGATGTTCGTACACGTAGATGTGCGCTGCAACACAAACGCGCCGTAGTCGTCATTTCACATGCGAGGCTTACGTCACTTTCTTCATTGCCGTTATTTATATTCAAAATGAGGCACTGGTTGGGCACAATTCATAAGAGGCGAGAATTAGTATAAACAAGTTCTAAAGAAATGACAAAAGGCATTAAAATGCAGCAATTTTAGGCATAGGGAGGAGCGCCTTAAAAGGCTATGCGCACTTCAAGCCGCGCACACTACAGACCTAACAACAAGTGTTGGGCATTGTTATTATTATTATTATTATTATTATTATTATTATTATTATTATTATTATTATTATTATTAGAATTTGTTATGAAAACGCACACACAATGAACAGAGAGGAAAACAGGGAAGGAGCAGGCTGGAAACTGCCACTGCGAGGGGCAAGAAGCCTGCCTACTCTTTAAGAAGCAGGGGGTGAAAAAAAAGCATGTCGCCTCAATGTCGGCTCATTTGGAAGCGGCGAGGCAAGAATTGCATCACGTCATAGGAAATTTTTGTTCAGTCATTTCTTTCCTTTCTCCCAAATCCCGACAATGAAAATGGCTAGAGCAGCTTTGGCGCGAAGGTAACATTGTATAGGTAACAGCTATTTTCTTAACCGCTGCCTTTCTTAGCACTTAGTCGGCGCTGTTTATTGTATATCCACTAACAGCGCGCCTTTCCTCCGCACATAAATGAGCCAACATTGCATCAGTAGCAGCTACACTATCATTTTAGCTCATTACACGCTTTATTGCTGCCTTTTTCAACACAAATTTATTTATCCTTGATAGAGAGCAGGTAGCAGGCGCAAAAAAGATGCTCTGACTGATGAGCCGCTTGACGGTGGTGATGACTCGATTCTCTGACCGCAATGAAAACACTTACAGTCGAACATGCTACCCACGTTCACCTAATAAACAACCCTAAGTCTTAACGTATCACTTTACATGGACACATATAGATATGCAGACATTTCCGTTCGATAATTTGTATAAATATGGTGGTATTGCGTACAAATAAGCAAGAGAAATTGCTTACCAGAATTGCACGTGATGAATTAGGTGTAATTGATTACTTGTAACGAATAACAGTTATTGCTAGTTTTCTCATTTATGGATGACTTTACTCGATAACGCTTATTGTATTTCAGTTACTTTTTTCAGTAGCCAAATACCTGTAACCAGTCACTTTATTGATCGGACGAGTGATGACAGGCGACGAAGTTTTGAACACCCGAATTTGGCAGGAACTGAAACCCGTGGTCGTTTCACGCAGCAGCCTCGCCGTTGGGCATGTTGAGATGGGCAAATTCAGGATTTCGGTATTTGTTTCCCCGCTTTGACAAGCTTCACCAGGATGTCAGTTGATGATTTGCACGAGCACTGCTATGACTCGACCCGCATGAGCAAATCGAACGCCGATGCGAGGAAATCAACTACGGGCGACTTCTTCAGCTTTACAATGAATCTACCAAAAGCACCTTCTGCAAATCCCAGCAAGACCAAAGTGATGTGCTTCATAGAGAGCCCAGACGATAGCATTGTGCCGTTCAGTAACCGCAGCCATTTGCTCTTCCTTACTCGTACGGTAAAACAGCGCCCTCCTCCCCAGGGCGTACATCGAGCGAGCTTTCAATGTCGCCCGCTGTCTCAAAAATAATACAAGGAAAGAGGATTAAACTAAATTCTGAAAAATTATTGTCAGTGAAGATAAACGACGTGCGAAGCGCTTCCGAGGACGCACTGCAAGAGCACGGCTACCTTTTTCTATCTACACTATTTCTGCAATATTAATCATTGTTGGGGGAAAAGTAACGTAAAAGAACTCGATTACAATTCGGAATGAATTTATTGTAATTTTCCTAGGTTTCGTTTTTAAGTAGCATTCAAGTATCCTTCTCAAACACTACGGTACTGTAGGATCTGACGTCACCGACTCATCCTGCCGTCACACGAATCAGCTACGCGTTTTGGTTTCGGCATCTAATTTATTGGTAATTTGAAATTATTGATGAATTTCTAAGCAAACTGAATCACCCTACCGGTGACAGGACTGTCAGTGCTATTTGAATATGACAACATACTAATATGGTAAAAAAAAAACACGCCAGAGTTCCTCTTTATTGAGTCCCTGAAGCACGATAAAGGAGTGTTTTCGTATTCCTTCTATAACGAAATACGCTCGTAGCGGTCGTGAATCGAGCCCTCAACCGCGTCTTCATGAGCTAACCGTCAGTGCCACTGTGCCGCCACGAGAGGTCGTAACACGATTGGGTACCTACTGTAGCACTCACTCAATGAAACATACCTACTGTAAATCTCCGCAAGGATAAAGGCGCTTCATTTTACGTTCATCATCATCATCAGCCTGGTTACGCCCACTGCAGGGCAAAGGCCTCTCCCATACTTCTCGAACCACCCCGGTCATGTACTAATTGTGGCCATGTTGTCCCTACAAACTTCTCAATGTCATCCGCCCACTTAACTTTCTGCCGCCACCTGCTTCGCTTCCCTACCCTTGCAATCCAGTCCGTAACCCTTAATGACCATCGGTTATCTTCTCTCCTCATTACATGTCCTGCCCATGTTCCATTTCTTTTTCTAGATTTCAACTAAGATGTCATTAACCCGCGTTTGTTCCCTCAAGCAATCTGCTCTTTTCTTATCCCTTAACGTTACACCCATCATTCTTCTTTCCATAGCTCGTTGCGTCGTCCTCAATTTAAGCAGAACTCTTTTCGTCAGCCTCCAGGTTTCTGCCCCATACGTGAGTACTGGTAAGACACAGCTGTTATACACTTTTCTCTTGAGGAATAGTGGCAACCTGCTGTTCATGATATCAGAATGCCTGCCAAACACACCCCAGCCCATTCTTATTCTGCTGGTTATTTCAGTCTCATGATCCGGATCCGTGGTCACTACCTGCCATAAGTAGATGTTCCAGTGCCTCGCTACCTATCGTAAACTGCTGTTCTCTTCTGAGACTGTTAAACGTTACTTTAGTTTTCTGCAGATTCATTTTCAGACCCACCCTTCTGCTTTGCCTCTGCAGGTAAGTGAGCATGCATGCAATTGGTCTCCTGAGTTACTAAGCAAGGCAATATCATCGGCGAGTCTCAAATTGCTAAGGTATTCTCCATCAACTTTTATCCCCAATTCTTCCCACTCCAAGTCTCTGAATACCTCCTGTTAACTAGCTGCGAATAGCATTGGAGAGATCGTATCTCCTTGCCTGACGCCTTTCTTTATTGGGATTTTGTTGCTTTCTTTATGGAGGACTGCGGTGGCTGTGGAACCGCTATAGATAGTTTCAGTATTTTTACATATGGCTCATCTACACCCTGATTCCGTAATGAATCCATGACTGCTGAAGTTTCGACTGAATGAAACGCTTTTTCGTAATCAATGAAAGATACATACAAGGGTTGGTTAAATTCCGCACATTTCTCTATCACCTGATTGATAGTGTGAATATGGTCTATTGTTGAGTAGCCTTTTACGGAATCCTGCCTGTTCCTTTGGTTGACAGATGTCTAAGGCGTTCCTGATTCTATTTGCGATTACCTTGGTAAATACTTTGTAGGCAACGCACAGTAAGCTGATCGGTCTATTATATTTCAAGTCTTTGGCGTCCCCTTTCTTATGGATTAGGATTATGTTAGCGTTCTTCCAAGATTCCGGCACGCTCGTGGTCATGAGGCACTGTGTATATACGGTGGCCAGTCTTTCTAGAACAATGTTCCCACCATCCTTCAATAAATCTGCTGTTACCTGATCCTCCCCAGCTGCCTTCCCTCGTTGCATAGCTCCCAAGGCGCTCTTTACTTCTTCCGGCGTTACTTGTGGGATTTCAAATTCCTCTAGACTATTCTCTCTCACATTATCGTCGTGGGTGTTACTGGTACTGTATAAATTTCCATAGAACTCCTCAGCCACTTGAACTATCTCATCCATATTAGTAACGATATGGCCGGCTTTGTCTCTTAACGCATACATCTGATTCTAGCCTATTCCTAGTTTCTCCTTCACTGCTTTTAGGCTTCCTCCGTTCCTGAGAGCATGTTCAATTCTATCCATATTATAGTTCCTTATGTCAGCTGTCTTACGCTTGTTGATTAACTTCGAAAGTTCTGCCAGTTCTATTCTAGCTGTAGGGTTAGAGGCTTTCATACATTGACGTTTCTTGATCAGATCTTTCGTCTCCTGCGATAGCTTACTGGTATCCTGTCTAACGGAGTTACCGCTGACTTCTATTGCACACTCCTTAATGATGCCCACAAGATTGTCGTTCATTGCTTCGTCACTAAGGTCCTCGTCATGAGTTAAAGCCGAGTACCTGTTCTGTAGCTTGATCTGGAATTCCTCTATTTTCCCTCTTACCGCTAACTCATTGATCGGCTTCTTATGTACCAGTTTCTTCCGTTCCCTCCTCAGGTCTAGGCTAATTCACGTTCTTACCACCCTATGGTCACTGCAGCGCACCTTACCGAGCACGTCCACATCTTGTATGATGCCAGGGTTAGCGCAGAGTATGAAGTCTATTTTATTGCTAGTCTCGCCGTTCGGGCTCCTCCACATCCACTTTCGGCTAACCCGCTTGCGGAAGAAGGTATTCATTATCCGCATATTATTCTGTTCGGCAAATTCTACTAATAATTCTCCCGTGCTATTCCTAGAGCCTATGCCATATTCTCCCACTGACTTGTCTCCAGCCTGCTTCTTGCCTACCTGGCATTGAAGTCGCCCACCAGTATAATGTATTTTGTTTCGACTTTACCCATCGCCGATTCCACGTCTTCATAAAAGCTTTCGACTTGCTGGTCATCATGACTGGATGTAAGGGCGTACACCTGTACTACCTTCAATTAGTACCTCTTATTAAGTTTCACAACAAGACTTGCCACCCTCTCGTTATTGCTATAGAATTCCTGTATGTTACTAGCTATATCGTTATTAATCAGGAATCCGACTCCTAGTTCTCGTCTCTCCGCTACGCCCTGGTAGCGCAGTACGTGCCCGCTTTTTAGCACTGTATATGCTTCTTTTGTCCTCCTAACCTCACTGAGCTCTATTATATCCCATTTACTACCCTCTAATTCCTCCAATAACACTGCTAGACTCGCCTCACTAGATAACGTTCTAACGCTAAACGTTGCCAGGTTCAAATTCCAATGGCGGCCAGTCCGGAGCCAGGGATTCTTAGCACCCTCTGCTGCGTCACAGATCTGACTGCCGCCGTGGCCAGTTGCTTCGCGGCTGCTGGGGACTGAGGGCCGGGGTTTCATTGTTGTATTCATATAGGAGGTTGTGGCCAAGTACTGCACCAGGGTGGCCAATCCTGCTCTGGTGAGAGAGTGCGTTACCGGTTCTGGTCACCGGGGTCAGACCGTACTGAAGGCCTGCTCATGCAATTTTCTCAACAGTTATTTTTTGGGTGGAAAATTGCGCGGCACCGGGATTCGAACGACGGCCCTCTTGCACGCGAGGCGGATACTCTACCACGACGGCAGGAGTTTTACGCCTCATTTAGCCTACAGTGGTGCCTTCTTTGATCAGTCAAGGTGGAACAATCTGAGCTCGGTTAAACCGCACAGATAGCGCACAACTGGAGAAACCTGGTATTTATGACATGTATGTGTGGCCTTACATAATAGAGGAGATCTTTTTTTTTGAGGGGTCCCGTACAGTGGTAAACTAAACGAAAAGAAACATTAAAAAGGGGGGAAGAAAAAAAAGAAGGAAATAAAAAAAAAGGAAGAGAAAAGGGGAGTCGAACTCGTGAACCTTGGATGTTGCCTGGGGAGATAGCTCAGTCGGTTGGTCCGTCAGGCCCCAGGTTACATTGAAGCGCCATAGCTCCTGTCCAGAGCCTCGTACTTACGTGAAAAGCGGCTGATCTTGTCCGCGAGATGCGCGGCAACTGCACATGGCAAACTTCCTTAATAAATTTAGAGGCTTGAGAAAATGTTTCGTTAACAACCGATAACATGGCAATCAGCACTCGAATACGAGATGAGGAATTATTGAGACATGGAAAATTTTCTTGAACTAAGTCTGGTTTGCGAGAGAAATGCTTCTAAGTATGGAACATCTTAAAAGATGAGGGAATATAAGATATTCTCCGCGCTTACCGAGAGGATGGCGTCCGCGCGAGACTACACCAGGCTCCTTACTGAGGCATGGAGCTCTGTGGCCGGAACAAAGCCCCTTCTTCAGCCAGCCAGGCGCAGATCACGTGCGCTCCGATCGCCCAAGGATGCGCGGACATTGTGTAGTATGAATCAAGCGGTCTTGAGCGGCTCTGGAGACTAGGAAAAGTTTAAGCAGGTGTGTGGCGAGTGCAGCACGCTTAGCGTGGGAAGCTAGCCCGAGTAACTACCTTCAGGATTGCTGCTCACGAGAGCGGAATACCTTTAGCTAATTATAATAACTCTAATATGACTACTTTCGAAAGAGAACGGCGCAGGGGGAATCCATCTCATTTTGCATCCCACTACTTTCCAGGTGCTCGTCGTACCCGGTGACGTATCGGTGGAGAAGGATGTCGCCGATGTGGTGGAGAAGACCGTAAAGCACTTCGGAAAACTTGATATCCTCGTGAGTTTGATGCTTCGGATACGGTCATTAAACGCTACCAAGCGCGATGCATATAAGTGTTTAGTATGACGTAGTGGAAAAGGACGATACTTTTGAAATTGCTGCGCTGAACCATCAAGCTTTACCAGTGACCTATTTCAATGACCATCTGATAAGCGCTGGCACTAAGAGGAAGTCCTGGTATGCCTTAGTTACTAATTGTGTTTCACTGATGCGCCTTAGTCATTGATTGTGCTATATGATTAATTTTCTATGTGTATGGTTGTGTACAGAAACGACAGCTGGCTGTGTTGAAATGACGGTATCACGAGCGTACTTTTTTAGTAAAACTGGTAGTAATAAAAAAGAAAATAACTTTGCACCACGAAAAACCCGGTTTATCGCTCTAGATTATACCGGAGTGTAGAATAATTCCAGTGTGCCATGCACTTGAAGGAGGAGTAGGTATTCTTGCCTGGAAGTAAAAGCGGTTGCAGTGGCTAAATTATCGGTTTTTAGGAATACCACTTAAGCTTTGATAGCGCACATCATGTAAACGCATCGTCATTCATTCCCTTGTTTATTTTGACGTTATGAGATGACTTGCGCTGATCGCAGGGCAGATAAATCACATCATGGGAGCAAATGCGCGAACTTTGAGTGCCCATGCACGGTTTGCCGATGACTATTCTGCGCTAATGTCCACAAACGTGCACAGTGGTGTAGTGAAGCGGTTATGTTACCCTGTACGGGGCTTTGGGTGCCCGGGTGATGATGCCCTAAAGATCAGTGTGGTTGACTGCCTCAGGGCGCAGCGTCAAGCTTGCGTGCAGACATAGATGATCCTAAAGTTGTTTTTCCATGATGCGCTGGAGCAGCCAACGGATGCTTCAGCAGATAATCGCAATCAGTTCCACTGCATTAGCGACAGTGTCTCCGAATAATCAAAGCGGATTCTAAGCAGAAGATTAACTTTTGCGGGTGAAATTTTGCTCTCCATTAGCCACATTGATGATCAACACAGGAGTAACACTAACTGAGCATTTAAAAAAAAGGTACCAGTGCGCTTTTATATAGTTTCGTCGCAGTCACTGCATGCTGAAAGACCCGCAGTCAGCAATTAGGAACCAATTATTTCACGTAGCATTTCTCACAGCAGTTAAAAAAAGTTAAATCATCAAACGAGAATCGAGCAAGGAACAAGAGTGCATTTGGCCGCAAGGTTGGGGCATGCGTATCTCGAGGCAGCTAGATTCAGGATTCCTGCTAACTGGACATGCGTCGACTATTCACTGACTTCAATTTCGCAGTTAGGGCGTGTGCACTGCAGGTAACGAGCTGTACAGTTAATAGGTGCAATGCAGTTAATAATGAGGTAATTACTAATTATCGGGCTATTTCTGACGTTTGCCACAGCTACGAATCTTGGTTGATGAGAACATCGTTGCCTGGATAACTAACTTTCTGCTGAGTGGACGCAGTCTCGGCAGAAAATAATGGCATGCTAACGTAACTCCATTGGCACACGCTGGAACCACGCTGTTACTGTATGGAGCTATCTAGGTAAATTAATTCCTGCTGAGAAAGCGCGATCGAAGGCTGTCTAATGCGGCACGTGCCCTTACGCTCAATGTGGGCTACTTCCACGACTAATCTGGTTGATTCATCAGTATGCTTAAACAAAATTATGCTTATACATGCGTAAACAAACGAGTGTCATCCTGAGGATTCGCTCCAAATGGATACGCCGTACGAAATCACCAACCATAATTCTCAAATTGAGTTACATTCCGTAAAGTGATTAGTTGAAGACATTCGGAATTTTTCTGCCTAGTCAATAACGTACTACTGCATAATACATAACGCATTTTGATTCTTCATGCACTTAGAGTAAACTGCTCCCAGAAATCCAGCTCCAGGGCTACAAGTGTGTTATCTGCCACAGGTGATTCTCAAATATTCCATACGCTCGGCAAAAAAAACAGTTTGAAACACCATTGGAAAGAAAATGTGTGAAGCAACATCGTACATGAAAGTACCGACTACGTGGTAATATAAATGCACAATTTAGCGATGATCACTTTCTTGATTTAGTGCATAAATCTTGTTTGAATACTCTAAAGGTATCCCTCTCACGTAACATAGATGTTCAGGTATTGTGTGTTTGCTGCGCTGCTTTCATTACAGGTGAACAATGCAGGAATCACCGTGCAAAAGTCCATTCAAGATGCGTCATTGGAAGACTTTAACCGAGTTTGGAACACGAACTTTTTAGGTCCACTTTCCATGATCAGGAACGCCGTGCCGCATTTGCGCCAAACAAAAGGTGTGTTTTACACTGCATTTTATTGGGTGTGGTAGCCCCGTGACTGAAGGCAAAAAAAAAAAAAGGGGGCAAAGCATGGGACTCAAGTATGTTAGGGCATCAAGCAAAAACGCATCGCTGTGTTTGTTTCTTGCTCTCGTGTCCATCTCCTCTGGTTGCCCATAGCCCACCCCCTGTAATCCCAGACTAAAATTTTTAGGCATCAGTGTGGGATCCCGGGCGCATATATTGTGGTCATGTACAAGTTGATCACACCGCAAAACAAATTGTACGTGAACTTAAGCAAGTGAAATGGGGTTGAATTGGTATTTAGATATACTAAAACAGCACTTTTTTTCTGTCTTAGCAATGGCACTTCAATCAATCTTTCCTTTTAGACTGTGCTTTCTTTATGCTATGTTATCCTTTTCGCGCGAGAAAGCTTTCCGACCAGGAGAATGGGCAGGTTTACGTGGATTTTTCGCAAAGTTATGATAGCAAATATTCCCTGTAAATTCTGAATATATATTTTAAAAATAGCGCCAGCTTTCTGGCTAAAATTTAAAAAAAGAAATTGTGGGGTCTTGCGTGCCAAAATAATGATCTGATTATGAAGTACGCCATAGTGGGGGACTCCGGAAATTTGGACCACCTGGGGTTTTTAACGTGCATCTAAATCAAAGCACACGGGTGTTTTCGCATTTAGCCCCTATCTAAATGCGCGCCCGCCGTGGCCGGAATTCGATCCTAGTTTTGTGGCCGGAATTGTACTGCTCTGTGAACCAAATAAAAAATCGCATTGCTCCAGAAGCAACAGAACTCTTTCGATGGATCAGAGAGCCAAAAAAAAAAAAAAATATTCCCCTCTACTCCACCCTGTGAAAGTGGATGTACAGCGAAGCTGCTGCCGACGTCAGACGACGTCAGAGAAGCACCGCCGCCACGACCGACGAACGTACGACGAGCGGAAGTGCAGCATACGTTCTCAGTTTCCTAGGCCCTCCGCCAAGCGTAATTCCGTTATTGGACTAACTGAATTTGTCAATGTATATTGCGTGATCAACTTCATAGAGTACAACTTAACGCAAACTGCAGACATGACAGCTTCTGATTGTAATTTGAATAAACGACAATAACCTTATCGTCGCGTGACGGCGTGCCTCATACTAAGATAGTGGTTTTGGCACGTAAAAACTCCACAATTTCTATCAGATACTCGAACCACAGCTTTCTCATCGATACATCTCACATATACACTCATCCAGTCATTTGAGTTCAAGTTAATCGCAACATCCTTGTACTTCAATCTAATTACCGATTTCCCATTTAGCCTACTCACAATTACCATGTGCGCGTCAGTACGTTTTTCTAAGACACTTTACCAAGTCAGAACAGAACATGTTTATCGATACAAGACATGCACACACATTCATTTGTTTAAGTACAATGAACCACCCCACCACTGCATTCACTTAAGCCTAATTTGTCATGTCTTACTTACCGTAATCATAATTACTTTGCACGCTACAGCACATTTCTCTAAGGCACCGCACTCTAAGCACCAATCCGCATTCACTAAGACCGCCTCTAATAAGCTTGAACCAATGAGCCTTCGTGGCCGTTTCGCGTTCCAAGAGTCCTGGGTTGGATTTTCACCTAAACCCCAATTTTCTTTTTAGCTCAATTACTTTCCTTTGATTACAGGAACCACATTGAGAAATTAGGCGTTAAGGCGAACATTCTTTGACTACTGATTAATTTTTTTACTTCCATCGAGAGTTTTGCCCATGTCCAACGCACGGCCAACACACAGTCAACGCACCAACAACACCGACGACGCCGGATTTCTGCGTAACGGAGTCCTTAAAGCTCTCGCTTTAAAATGTAATTCCTGTGAGGAAAATTGGAGGATGCTCCGGCTTCGCCTGTTGAAGGGGGGCGCGATAGCATTCGAAGACTCCTGACTGCATCTCACGCTTCCCATCAACTGCAGCTTATGCAACCGAAAAGTATACCGGTAAAAGCTGGCGGCGAACGCTATGCACGAAGGCGAGTTTTCTGGTAGAGACGCGGCTCCTTGAGTGTGCCAATCCCGGAGGTTGCAGCAAAACAAAATTACATCATTTTCAGGTTTGCCTTACTGTTTCTCGCTTTTAGTACTGAAGTCTGAGAAGATGTAATATAAAAGGCATGCGGTGCCGGTGGTTCGTTTCATGAAATTTGCTTGTGGACTTTCATTGTCTAAATTCCGTGAAATAACTTTGTCAAGAATGTAAGACAAGGTATGGGCAACGTTAGTGATTGAACTGAGTGCCATTATAACGCGCATATACCGTATGAAATTGAAATTAAGACTCCTCGTTAATCCACGTTAATCCAATCTTGGGAGTGAGCCACGGCATGCGTCCGACTCCGTGGCTGTTCACGGTAGGATCTCGCAGTGCGAGCAGCCAGTTCCAGCACCGGCATCGTGACCTCATCACTTGGTCACGTGGGTTTTCTTATATATGGTAGCGCCGACGCTCGCCGGATTTTCCGCTTCCTGGGGCATATAAGGCATTCGCCTTAATACAGGCGAGCAGTTCCGAAAAGCGAATGCTTTTCATACTGCAGAAAGATATTCTGATGATAATTGCCGCGCGTTTAAATTGCTCAATGCTATGCGCACGCGTCAGACATCACATGAGTGAACTAAGAACACAGTTACCGACAAGCTTTAGTGATATACCAAAGTCGACCTGGGCTGATTAGACATTTACGTCTGCTAATGGTATGGAAAGGATGCCGCATGTGTGGTTAGATTGGAGAGCGCTCGTAACAAGTGGATAGGGATTAAAAACGAAAAAAAGCTGAAACCGAAGCGGGACGAAGAGGCCAAGAAAGAGTGAGGTAAACAAAAAGAAATCCTTGCAGGTATTATTCACTCACTGGGACGATGCCTGAAGAAGGGGTCAGCACCAAGTGGAACAGTGTTGGCTTGGCAAATGTACCTCATACACTTCTCTGATACCTTCACGCTGCGGAGACGGCCATATTCACAATAACCGTGCGCTTTCGGATGATTTCTAATCAATGCAGGCTATGGCGATTTTTTGCTAAAGAAATAGTTTTCAATCTTACCCGCACCTTTGGAGGCCGCACTTCACGCGAAGTGATAAAGCACATTGCAACACTGTGGGAGACGCTGTACATTGCAGTTTTGCGGCAGTTGAAGGCACCATTGTGTGTGTTTTCTTTTTTTATTTTACGAAGCTTCTGTACGATCGCAACACGTTCGTGTGGTGGAAATAGCACGTTCTAAAGATTTGTTGGGCATATATATTAGAGACGAAAATATAATTATTCCTTGACATATTGAGAGAAGTGCCAAGGTTGTCATTCTCGTCACTTGTCAATGGCCCCGTTTGTATGGCAGCTTTGTGTGAACCGTAACAAACGCGTAAAGCGATCACGTGTTGCTTTCAGAGCTATCGCAGCGTGAGGACTGTAAGATTACCATGCGTTCTTCTTTCAGGCAACATTGTCAACGTTTCCAGCGTTGCGTCGCTCATTGTGGTAAGTAAATTTCGTATCTAGCGAAGCCGGGTCGAGAAACGCACACGATTTCCTTGCTTTATTTGTGGGGTGGGTAGCACGGGAACTTATTCTTCCCCGAAAGCAGTCGTCGCGAGCTCTCAAATGGTCCAACCATTCTGTTCAATCAACTAAACTGCCTATCCCATTCCTTCGCTAATCGTAGCTCTCATCTCTGAAATCTGAATTAATTCGTTAAGCCGACATGGTTAAACGCATGAAAACGCGGGTGGTTTACTCTGGGTCGCCCGAACCGCTGGTAGAATCTGTTCAAGTGAAACTTTCCTACAGCAACCTTCACAGCAGGAAGACAGCTTAGATCTTCCATTATGTTCCCCAAGCTGGCAGCATCGCTTCAGAACGTCGAAAAGCTCACCAAGCGCTCTACAATAACAGAACAAGAATTCAGCTGTATAAATCAAAAGGAGGATTACAAATACGCAGGAGGGTACATCTTTGATTACCGCTTGCCCGTAACGCAGCCAGACTTCTGCGTTTATAGCCGTGCAGATATAAATTTATTTCAACTTTTGAAAAGTTAACAAATTGCAATCATACCATAATGTCGATCACTGCCAAGTAATGTCTATTGAATAGTGTTTTCAGATGTTCCCTATAGTTGCTAATGTTCGACATATTCACGGCATTTTTTCAGCAGGATAGAATATCATTATCCACGTTCTACAAGCTACCCTTGTGTCAGGGGTTAACGAGAAAACACTTTTATGAGGCATGCCCAATGCTACGCTAGACAGATAGCAAAAGACACGACCATGTATGCAGAATATCTCATTTCACGTAGACTACAAAGCTGCATTGTCATATGCTGTATGCGAACATATTACTGGGTTGACAAAGTCTTGGTTATGGTTAAAAGAAAGAAGCTCCTTCTCCAAGTACAAACACCAAAGGCGCCACCGCCGACTGCACTTTTTATCTGCCTTGATTGATTGGCGCACTCAATGCGTGCTACGCTAATTTTTTTTTACGAGTGGTGAAATTTCTTGTCCTCTTTCCTCTGTGAAAGTAAATAAATGCTATGGTAGCCGCGCTGCTGTGTACTAGACTCGTCACGGAATTGGTCTTTACTGGAAATTCATTCGGTGACTCAGTCAACGCGGGCAAGGCATTACGTTTAGATTTTGTGTGCCCGAAAAGCATGAATATATTATACATATTGTTTACCCCATTTTACATCCACCAAAATTCTGTGAGGAAGCGCGTTAGCACATGTAGGTAATCGAGGACACGTTCACAATACTGCACCGACGCGCGAAAGTTAGCGCGTTTCAGGAGGATGAATTTGACGTTATTCTTGTTCTTTTTTTGGTTGTTGTTGCTTTGCGCATTTTAGAGCAACCGGGAGACGCTGATATGGATTGTCTGCTTGTGGTGTTGGTATTCAAACGCTGTCTTTATCACTTAGGCTGTGTGTTCCATAAGCGGTGAGGCCGACAATGTTAAAACATATCGCATAGGTTTCCAGCACTGCCCTTGCGTACTGCGGGCAGCCAGATATGCGACCCAATTTGTAACAGTTTGTAACCGGTAGCGCCAATGGTCTTTATCTGCAAGATATGTGTCCCTATTATTATTACATCCCATGCATTTTTGTTCTCCATGAACAAAAACTATCATCATCAATGGGTCATACGCCTGTAAGCATTCATGCTCCCGTATTAAAATGCAATGGCTCATAGCCCCGTGAGGCAGAACCTACAAGCGCTCAGAAAAGTGAAGCGAAAAGTGCTTAAATTCTTTCCAATCACGCATGCAACAGAACACACAGAACAGCATGCTGAGAATTGTCGCCTTCAGTGTCTCACACCCCTGTGAGGAGTGGCTCATACCCCCGTGAGCAGACGCTCATACCCCCGTAAGCAAGCAAAAAATCTAATGACTTATAATCCCGTAAGGTTCATGGCTACTCAGTTTGCCTGGATTAGCTGTGACGATACTACCACTGATGTCGTTGTCGGTGATTTCAATGTGGATGTGTCGCTACCGAAAAGGAAGTGGTGTACGAATTCCGTGTTGCAGACAGATTTCTTGAGATGCCCCACCGATTCGGTCCAACCGGCCACCCAGCTGCGAAATTGTAAAAAATGTGATTGCAGTTGCAAGTAAAATAATGACCACCGATCAGAAAAATAGTGTGCATACCTTTCGTCACAAGGACCACCCATCAAGACGATAAATGAATTCGTACCGTTGTTCAAAATTATGTGTCACCTCCGCGTGGTGTGTTAAACAGCTTCGCTGGTCAATCACCTTCGCAGAATGAAATGGCATATGTTTTTTTTGCAGCTGCTACAAAGTGTACTGCTTATAATGCTACGTCCAGTACTACTGCTGATAGGAATACTATATATGCAAGTGTGACAGTCGCGTAGGCAAGAACGGTACTTGTACTACTGGAAAAGTACTTTTATTCTCGCAAAGTACCGTTTATACTTTTAATAGTAGTAGTATTTCAACTACTGCTGTTACAATTCTTAATTTATAGTTGCTACTGGCTAGAAACCGCTAATGATGCTACTGCTAAACTTAGTCATTTGGACTCTTACTGACAGTACCTGCAAACTCTTTCGACAGGTGGAGAATCTGGCGCCGTACTCCATCAGCAAGGCAGCCCTGGACAACCTGACGCGTTGCGCTGCACTAGGTATGTTTGTGCTGCTGCTGCACAGACAGAACAGTTTGGGACATTAGACGGACACAGGAGCTATTTCCTTTTCGAAGTAATCATCACGGAACGCCGATAAATTTTGAAATTCTGCGCACGCGTTCTCGCGGCACTCAAAACCAGACACTAAAACACTGGGAGGCTAAGGCCAAGTCAACCAATTCAGTCGGTAGCTGCTAGACATAACCCGCGAAATCTGCATCCGATCGTGATCATTATATGCAAATAAATAGCGCTAAGAGTAATTAACAAATGCGACCAGCGTGGCCACAAACACAAAATTAGTTCAACGACGGGTGAGTGTCTTCTAGCAAGGAACGTGAACAATCTCTGTACTGCGCCGACATGCCGCCGTGACCCGATACATGATGGAGATGTCTTTTCGAGGACGGTGTAAGGAGACACGTAGCGTCGCAGGAACTTCTCACATAAGCTGTGTTTCCCGTCCACGGCAAGACGGGAGCCTGATGTCCCGTTCCTGTGAGGTCTCGCCAAAAAAACGAAGTAGCTTCACAACCCATCGCTAATCGGCCAAGTGAGACCAACAAAAATGACATCTGGCGCACACCTGTCTGCAGGCTCATTTGTTTTCTTCGTGGCAAGGCTGGTTATAATCAAACTTTCCAGAGAAGGAAGAGTAGAAGCGTTCTAGATGATGTAATATGAGTGTGTTCACCTAATGGTGCTAGTAGCCACGCTACGGGGGATGCAATGGCACAGGACGGGCGTAAAGTTAGGATAGTGAAACGCAAGAGTATGGAGAGCAAACAAGTGCAGCTAATACCGTAGTTGAGATTCAGGAAAATTTTTGTTGGTCGAGTCAGGGAGTGCATAGAACCAGTGGGAACTTAACTTAGACGACAAATTTTGCAGGGACCTGGCTAGTCAGCACTATTTTGGTTTCCGCAGAACGATGAATTGTGGACCAACGTGTTCCCATAAATTGACTATTTCTGTGTGTGGGTCACCAGCCTACGTGTGCGTGACATCAGCGCGATGGCAGCCGCGTTGTAGACGATTGCACGACGGCAGTGTCGTTATTTATACTCTAGCCCTTCGACGCGAGCCTTTGGTATGGCGGTTGTTTGGGTGTGCATAGGAACTAGTACTTAATGCGGACTAGTTGGAATGGCATCTTTATGGACCATTGTAGCAAACACAGATGAGCACGCAAGGAGGTACACCAAGGTTCCGTGTCTGTGTCTTTCGTGTGCCTTCTTGCATACTGTTCTGTGTCCGCTACAGTACAGTAAATTACAATCACCTACAGAGCGTAGGTGAGAGAAGCACCGATTGTGGCGTCATCAGTGACTGCATTTTATACTACCGTACATATATATGATGATTTCATGAGGTGTATGTTAAAACAGCGACGGCATTTGTACTTTGACGAAGAAATGTTAAAACTTCATTTACTTAGTCGACGAAAAGTTCACCAAAAGTCGCACAGTTTGTACGTTGTACAAGCTGTGCAATCAGTTTGTACGCCTAAGTACTGGACAAAATGAACCGACTTCGGAATAAGTGTGCAATAAGACCAACACGGTGCTAAAAAGCGCGAACTGAAAAGAAGACGACAAAATGGAACGGGGGGAACGCGCTGAGTGTTTCAAAAAGCTCGCTGGCTTTGGAACGACAGAAGCATGCCTGTGATTATGGAAGGTTGATTTATAATGGTTCCCTCTCACAGCTAATCTATTTGATGTCCTCAATGCGCCAAGGGTGGCCTTTGTTGCCACTGCTCTTTCGCTTATATTTAGGTCCAATATGCGAACGCATCCTACAAGAGCAAAACTTTAATGGCCATCAACTTAAGTTCGTAGGGTGGCATATGCCGAAGACGTTGACTATTTCTGCGTCAATAAAAAAGTCTGTGGAGGTTGCCCATGCTGCTATTCAGGCGTTTTGTAAAGTATCCGGCGCCAGCGTTAATTTTAATACGAGTTCAGCATTTAGGTTCAGCAAGTGCTGCACGAAGCCAAAGCTGCTGTACCTAGGAGTACCTGTCTGTACCGCGCCAATATAGCAAGGCTCACTGGTCAGCAGAAGGCAACGAAGTACGTCGCAAGACTAGTTCATGGCAGGAGCGACATCTGTCCATATTTAGTCGTGCTGCACCTTGTGATACATTTTTTGAGGCCCGACTGATGCATGTCCTTCATGCATTGCTCATGCCTGCGGTTGCAACAGATACTAAGAGTTTTTTTGTATGTTCTTTTGGAGGTTGCGATATGATTCTGTTGGGAGCCCGGTTTAGCGTAGGCAACTAGTACACGTTTTGAAAGGTTGAGAACGGAGAGCTGACTGGCTTTATTCCAAAGTAAAAGCCCTTGTAGCGACCGTCCTTCACTACAAGTATACGAAGCCGTCTAACGATTTCATTCCGCTTGAACATGGTGGCCTAGGACTTGCTCACCTCTTCCTTCAGCAACTTGTTTATAGCTTGGGGCCCTATAACGTAAAACTCTTCCAATCTATGTTTTTGCAATCTCCCATTTACGTAGTTAAAAGGTACGTAATTATAGCTTAATTAGGTATCTTAATTAATTACGTAAATAATTAAATTACGTCGTTGCTTACGTAATTTATGTCAGCACCGACGCAAGCATATGGGGCGGTAATCCCCAGCGTTGTTTGAAAAACCCGATCGAAAGCGCTTCTCGTTTAGCGGAAGTCACTTTCTTTTCCTTTCACAGCGAATAGCATATTGCCTAGGTTGAGCCCTTTTTCTAATCTAATTGGCTGAAAAAAGGCGAGGACCACGCTCAAGTGGAGAGAGTTTCGTTGGGGCTGAGCTGGGCACAGTGAAAGCAGATAACCGAATGAGGAGGGTGGTGCCGGCGTCTGCGATTGCTCGGCTTCCCCTTACTTAGCTTGCCCCTTACTTAGCTTGCAGTTGCTGGGAGAAAATAGCGGCGGCGTGCAACGGGAGGCTAAGAATGACGCTAAAGCGGACCCTGAGCAAAGAAGAGTTGGTAGAGCGATGTCGTATACGTGCTACCGGAAGGTCTCCATAACGTTATACTGCCCCGCAATTTTATTTTATTTTGTATACGTAAATCCCTGTTCCACGGTAGCTCCGAGCAACGAGTGCCAGAGCGATCGGTGGACAGCAATCTTCTATTCCTTTTGGAACGGCACCTTCGCTGGCTGGTAAAGAACATGTAGTTTGCTTTAGAATAATAATGCGTCTTTATCCGATCACGTCACTTTGACGCGGTGAGTTCTCGCGGTTTTGTGACGTCGTGTGACAGACACGGGAAGTGGGCCCAGAGCGATAACCTTTGATCATTAGCAACTGGTCAAAAGACGCCTTTTTCTCTAGCGCAAGAAAGGCGTTGAATCAGAAATTATTATTTTTGTTTCATTAGGTCTAATCATGCATATTCACTGTGCACATATCACATCACATGTGGCGTTTTCGCAGTTTTCGTGACGTAGCGTAACAGACAGCCGCAGCAGGGGAGGGAGGGGGAGGGATATAAATTTAAAAAAAAAATTAAAATTAAATTATGGGGCTTAACGTGCCAAAACCACTTTCTGATTATGAGGCACGCCGTAGAGGAGGACTCCGGAAATTTCGACCACCAGGGGTTCTTTAACGTGCACCTAAATCTAAGTACACGGGTGTTTTCGCATTTCGCCCCCATCGAAATGCGGCCGCTGGGGGCGGGATTCGATCCCGCGACCTCGTGCTCAGCAGCCCAACACCATAGCCACTGAGCAACCACGGCGGGTCTAAATTTTTTACCAAACGTGGAGGGCTGAAAGCAAAGTTGGAAAAGAAATGTTTGCAATGTCTTTTCGTTACAGCACCTTTGGTTTCTTTTAGAAAAGTGTAAAACTCATTTTGGCGTGATATGTTGCAACCTCATTTAGCTTAGTACCTTCCAAACACTCTGGGGTCATCGGATTTCAGAAAGCGGCTCCCAGAAATTTCGAGTTTTCTCGAGGAAATGGCTGAGACAGTTCACTTTCTAAATGCGTGATGTATCCTAAAGTTTGTTTTTAGTACTTCCTGCAAAGGAATTTTTCATGTATTGGTGGAATCCCTCTTGCCGCTTCCCCTCTATTGTTCACCCCATGCTCAATGTCGGTATCAATATGTACTTGAGCGAGTTCGACAGCTCTGGCATCCCTCCTGAAAAAAAAAAAAAAAAAAACATTTTCAAACTACGTTAAGAAACAATTCCACTTAAAGTGTGGTTACTAGTTAAGAACAGTTTTGTTCCACTGTCAACCAATTGCTGCCCTTGTCCTTGGCTAGAAACAATTGATCACTATTCTGTAGCTTGACGGGATGCTTTGTTGTTTCGAAACATCCTACAGAGAACACTGACGAAAGATATCGACATACCAGACGCTATTCGCTATGTACCGTTTAGGGAAAAAAGGTGACCTGCCTTACGATGTGTGTGCTCCTTGGCTTCCACAGCCTCTGCTAAAGCAAGATTTCTTATAAGCATGCTCAAAGCCCGACATCTCTTAAGTACTTTCTCTGTGGGACTCCAGCCTATGTTAGAAGTGTGTATGCTGCTCAGGAGGAGGCGCAAGATTTCGTGGAAAACAGAATGCATGCGCATGTTTGCTTATTTTGTATACGATGTACTGTTATTATGTTTGGAATTAGTATTAAAGAGAAAAAAAGCGCCCGGCTGCGGCGCTCAGCCGAATATGTTCAATTCCCTCATCGGTCACACATATTATTATTTTCCCTAAGGCGAGGTGAAACAGGAACCTACCTTCCGCTAAGTGCCAATGATGCCGCAAAGAATGCTTCCTATTAAAAAACTTGTAATTTCACAACAAAGCTGTATATGGATAGAATCCCGGGATTATTTCGCATCCGTGGGCAGAAAGCTATCATCATGCAAAAACAAACAAAAAATGAATTGGTTCATTACCCCATAAGGCAGAGGCTACAAGCACTTAGCAGTGTTAAGCGAACAGTGCTTACATTCTTTGGAATGACGCATTTAAGATACAGAACAGCATGCCGAAATCTATCATTATGAATGGCGCATACCCCCTTAAGAAAGAAAAATGCAATAGTTGATACCCCTGTACGGCAGAGGCTACAAGCACTGTGCAAAGTGAAGTGAACAGGCATAAGATATTGTACAGGCATAAGAATGAAGATACGCGTCTTATAGTAGAGGCATGGCATATCCAGAATAGTGGAAGTGCGTGCGTCAGTCAGCCTTCGATTACTTTACATAAGGAAGAGATTAAGTGCCCTAACAGTTATCTCTCACGTAGACTGGCACATGTACCCCGCTGACACGTGGTCATACCATTCCAGAGCTTGCGCAGATGAGTTTTGTGTCTTATTTCTTTTTTCGCCTCAGTGCTCCCTTCAGTTGATAGTCGGCGTTCGTGTTGTCCACTCCTCTACTCTTGTGTCCTGCCTGCACACCTCACCTCTTTTTTGCATAATGAATCCTTAGCAACTAGCTCAGCTTTTTGTCCCTCTACTACCATTACTCTAAAGCCATGCCAGTGGTGGTATTTAGAAGCGTCGCTGTACATCTTTCTTCGCAGGGCCAGGGTGGGGAGTTTTTTTTCGGGAGTGCACCTTAAAACTCTTCATCGAGGGTACCTAACTTAGCTACTGTGCAAACCGGCAGTCATTTTTATAGTAGCACACTAACGCAATAACTTGTTTTTCAGAAAATGCGCCATATGGTGTACGTGTGAACGCAATCAAGTAAGTGTACTGTGCAATTCGCGAATCAGTTTACATTTCTACTTGTTTCGTGTGTGAATGATGTCGCGCTACAGAAAAAGCGCAGATACTATCTGCAGTGTTTAGACTTTGTTGCGTGCACTTGGGGAAACACATACAAGCATTAAGGAGCTGTTTCGGTCTTTACATTACACTTGTGGACATTTATCTTTAAACCTTTGATGTGGCTCCGCTGTGAGGTAAGTGTTTCATAGAATCAACACTGCTTTCACGAGTATTTCTTATTAACCTTTCCCGAAAGGTAGCAGAAGAAAGTGCGTCTTAATATTTCATCGAGATCAAATGAGGCACCGATGCTGAGTGAAACAAATAAAACATCAATAAAGCAATGCGGGGCGCACGTGAGTATCCATATAGTTAGGGCAGATCGTGCGACTGGATAGTACCAATCTATCGTTTCTCTCTGATCAGGTGCAGCTGCACGCCTAGCTGTACGTGAAAGGGGTCTTTGCGTAGGATGCTATTGCGGCTAACGAAATTAGAGAATCTGAAAACAATTAAGTCTAAAACAGAAATTTCGTTACTTGTGAAAGTTGGACACGTCGACATGAGGTGATTTTCAGACGGCCTACTACGCGCTTGGGCAAAAGAAAGAGCAAAGACAGAAAAATCCTCAAAGTCAAACAATTTGTGTTTGGCTCTCTTTTATGTCACGTGCAAGAACTTTCGCCGTGATTTGGGTCATTGAATATTGTCCACGTTTGGGGAACTGGCGCGAGACGTAAAGAACCCGAATCTCTGGTTGTCACCTGTTCAGCTTCTGTTGATGTCGTCTTCTCACTTAGACAAACTGTCGAATGAATGATACGGCATGACAGGACCACGAAAGCCGCACCTCAAGCCGAATGATAACGCAAACCCTTCGCTGAACATTTGTCACGTGTGTCCATATTTTGCATATGCACATTCCACCGCAAATTGTTTAGCCTCAGTGAAAGATATCGGCGGGTTGAGTTAGCTGACGCGGCTTACAAGCTCACTTACAAGATAATTGAAAAGATCTGGCAATGGGTACTGTTTTCGTCAATTTTTGCTTTTCTCGCGAGTTCGAAAGGTCAATGCAATATCGGCAGAATGTGACTTGCACCCTGCAGTAATGAACTTATGAGTTCTTTAATTCTACTTCAGCCCTGCAGTCATCAAGACGCCTATAATCAAACACCCAGCAATGAGCATGGAAGACCACATAAAGGTACGTGCCTTAAGAAACGAAGTTTTCATATTCATTGATTAGTTCACGTATGGGTATGCTTAAAAGGCTTGGCAGTGCTCTTCCTAGTATATCGCACGATTATGTAGGCTCCTGCTAGATGCTTTCGCACGCTCTTAAACTTGTGATAGACTCAGGGTCTATTTTTTCTGTACAGAATTTTCAGTGTGTGTTCTTGCTACAAGACAAAGAAATAATCGGAGCTAGACGCAATAGCTTGTAGCTGACTAAAAGAAGAAAGTATACACGGTCACGGACGAAACCATCGAGACATTCCAGTACGATGATTTCATTAATCCTTCTCCGACGCTTTTAGAGCATTCATGGCATATTGTTGCGTTCATCCAAGTTCGAGAAAGAGACGCGGAGATCTGACGTGCAAGAAGACGAGCCCAACGACTGTGGAGCGGCCGTTTCTGCTGTTCGTAGCTGACTCGAAGGCCTAAATAAACCTTCTCCCAGTGCTCGTAACCGCTTGGCGGAGGGGTTGGGTATATCTCGTAACGACGTAGCCTACGATGCTACAACTTCGCCGAACCGGTCGACTTACCGGGCTACTTCCACCCTCGTTTGACATGCCTGAAAGCTCTGACGCCGCTTCGTGGCCAGGACCTGGTGCTTCGTGGCAGTAACACCACGTACCACTCACTATCGGAGAGAAAGGCGGAGAAGACGTCGATAAGTGGCTTGCGAACTACCGAAGGGTGAGGCGCTCCAACGGCTGGGACAACACCGCGCAGCTGTCCAATGTTGTGCTTTACCTTAGCGGCACAAAGAAAAGAACTGGGGTGTTTTACGCGCCAAAACCACGATCTGATTCTGAGGCACGCCGCAGTAGGGGACTCCGGAATAATGTGGACCACCTGGGATTCTTTAACGTGCACCTAAATCTAAACAGGCGGTTGTTTCCGCACTTCGCCCCTATCTAAATTCGGCTGCCGTGGCCGGTATTCGATCCCGTGAGCACGCGCTTAGCAGCCCAACACCATAGCCACTTACCGGGAGAGCGTTTTTCTCGTACGAGACCGATGAAGACACCCTCACTTCCTGGGAGCTTTTCGTCCAGGAGCTCAAAGCGTATTTCGCAGATTCTATATCGACATGAAAAAAAAAGGAAAGATCGTGCCGAACAGACGTTTTCGCAAATGGCCCAGTTTTCCGGCAAGATTTGCACTGCGCATATTCAAAAAGTGCTGAAACTGCAAAACTGCCAACTCCCGACTGTCCAACGATGATAAAGTTGGATGTTTGTTGAAATTAGTAGCTGAAGACGTTTACAAAAGATGTCCCATACGTCATTTGTCACCGTACAACATTCTACAAGCTGAAGATGAGACGAATAACATCGATGTTTGGTGGCTTGGCTAACGTCACAACGGTGGCAGGTGTGGATACGAGATCGTGCATTGACCTTCCGTCAACGATACGACTGACTGTTCGCAAGTGTTTCCGCCGAGAGGAGGAGTCCTATCGCAAACCCCGCATGAATGGTGCGTACTCACCACAAGAGATCACAAACACTGCCGTTTCGATTGCGCGTTAACCGACTGTTCACACAAGGACTGTTGAATATAGGTCTACCCCACAGTCTAGAGGCACCAGGAGCTATCAGAATCCTGTCCCCGACCAACGCCCTCACCGCACGCATTCCTCCCGGCGGCCGATGCCTAGGAATGATGAATGCAACCCACCTGCTCGCGATGCGGTCGATACCAACGTACCCGGTACTTTGAGAAGCATCAAAATTTTTCTGCCTTTGCCGATATAATTCCAATGCGATGCCACTCGGCCATATAGTGAGATGTTTTTTTTAGTTGTCGCCGAACACTGTAGGGTGGGCGATGCAGGATTTCAACGACGACCACAGTTCCTATGAGGACAACTCAACTGCTGTACACCAGTTCTTGGTCAGCTGTCGCTCCTTCCGACAACAGATACTGGCAAACAAATTTTCGAAGACGCTCGCCAGCATCTGATTGCAGTTTGATGCCGCCACCATTTTCTCGTGCACCCCCTTTATCTCGGTCCTCATCACCACTTCCACACTTCACCTCACCTTCGCAACCAGTACAGGTAGCGCGGCCGATGGGGGTGACTTCGTTGGACACACGGTATCTACAGAAATGTCCGCTGGACAGTCGTCGTTCTCTTCTTCCTCAATTTCAGATCTCCACGTCTCATTTTCGCGCTTGGACGTATCAACATGAACGCGTCATGCACTGAGATTCTCGCAATGATCAATAAGGTTCTGGTTCATGGAGATTGTAGCGTTACGAAGGCTAAAATCGGTCATCATTGAAGGCGTTTCCGCTCAGCATCAATCCTGAATTACCTTAAGTGTTTCCAAAATTTCAATTTATCCAGAAGTAATATATTGCCATCAGGCAGGAAATTCGAAGGAACATTCGAGTAAGCAGTGTTGAATAATTCTTATCTATTATCTATTTCGGAAAGAATGAAGTATTTATGCGACATATGTTGTACCAAGTACATATGAAATAAAGAAAAAGCTTAAAATGATACCTAATGAGCAATAAATTAGAAGGCACCATAAGAATAGCACTAGCACTAGATACTCCTAACGAGTATCTAATCTGGAAGACAAAACCAAATACGTACTAGCAGACAACACGATCAGTAACTTTGCAGCAAAAAATTTCAAATGCTCTCCCGCGCAGTCGGCATAGCTGTTGGTAATTGGTCTATACCAGACGGGGATACTGATAATTAAATCAGTCCAAGCAAGAAAGGAAATGCAAAATATAAGCTACGCTAGGAAGAGTTGAGCGTATAAAAGAACGATCGCAGGAAAAGAACGAAGTCATTTAAGCAAAACCTGCGCAGAAAATTGTTTTCCGTTTAATACAAAGAAACAGTAGCGTCACTTACGCATTCATCGCCCTTCTCCTTGACACAACAAGCCTCTAAAAGTTCAAGGAATATTTTGTTCTTGCTCTTGCCTAGAATATTAATGTTCTTTATCAGTGGCTTACCTCCTTGACATGCATTGCAATGAGTGGGCAAGTGTGCTCCTTCTCTTTCCTATTTGACAAAGCACGCTCCCCTGCGCGTTCGCTCACGCAGCGCCCTGTTTGGCTCACATATACTCGTCCAGGTTTGAGCGGGATTGGATATACCACGCCCGGTGGTACATCTCACGAAAGTTTCGGCATGCTTTATCCAGCAAACGCTTCGTCGGGCTCCTTCTCAGCTGATCCTAAGCTATAAGTCGCAGCGGTCGCTGGCCAGCAGTGCATACTATTGCGCCGCACTTAGATTTATGATTTTGGAGACTGCTGTTGTAGGTCGGCATCCCCATGTCGTGTGATACAAGGTGGGCTTCTGACCGCGCCCCGGGCAGGTGGGGTATATTTTACTGAGCAGGTTTAAGTTAGGGAAAGTTCCTATCTGAAGCTGTCTCAAATCAGTGACCTTTGCCCTCGTTAGCAGAAGCCAACACTGACACCAAGGACAACATGGGGAAATTACTTGTGCTTAATAAACGAAAAAAAGAAACGATAAATTAATGGAAATTGAAAGTGCTTGAAAGAACAACTTGCCGCAGGTGGGGAACAATCCCACAACCTTCGCATTCGTTCCCTCGGATCCTTCAGATCGTTCCCCACATGGGGCAAGTTGTTCTTTCAAGCACTTTCAATTTCCATTAATTTATCGTTTCTTTATTTCGTTTATTAAGCACAAGTAATTTCCCCCACGTTGTCCTTGGTGCCAGTGTTTGTTGGCTTCTTATGATATGACTAACAAAACACGGGCCCTTCGGTTAACCCCCTTTCTTCTCCTCTGCCCTCATTAGAAATTTATGTGGGGGAAGATATCGTATCCTGGTTCGCTTGTAGTGTGCCACTAAAGTAGAGTGTTCATTTGGAACAGACGGTTGACTTTCTAATCTGAATTATTCGGGCGCTCGGGTGGTAAACCCTTGGGCTACCCTGTCCGCCTCATCAAACCCCGCTTATCCTGCATGTCCCGGCACCTACAAGTTCTTGTATTGGATCGGCTGTGGTTGAGTTGTGTGGCGTGTTACGACCGCTGTAATCTTGAGGATTACACGGAGTGCAAAAACAATCCACTGCTTAATGTGCGGCACACTCTGCAGCTCAGTGCAGGAAGTGCCCAAACGTGGCGCTGCAGGAAGTGGAGGCCGAGACTAAGCGACAACGTCGGCAAACCCGTCTAGTTCAATAGCGCGAAGTAGGAGCACACATCGTGCTCGACATGAGCCTGCCGGAGTACAGGAACACGAGGTCAACACAATGCGTCAACGCCGACCAAACCCTCTACTTCTAACCAATGCTGCTCGGCGCCATCAAATTCTCTCGATTCCTATGTCTCTGTACGCACGCCACACCAAGCGTGTTTGATTAGTCAGCCTATGTTTGCTGTAATTTACACTGTAACTATCACTTATCGCAGCTCTTTACATGCTGTAAAGATTTTGCTTGGCGCCTGTGCTGCCCACGCAGGGAAGGCCCACACACCAGCTTCGTCTTAGTGCCTTTATCTCTAGGTTTACTTGAACTAGTGACTACACACAAAAAATAAAACCCAGTAGTGGCTTCATGGATGAGCTTTCAGAATGTTTACCATCAGATTCTTGAACTTGCTTTCACCGTTTTACATTCCTCGTTCTATGTCATCATCGTCACTCATCACACCTTTATGTCCTCTTTCTCCCTATCCTTGCGCACAGTAGCAGGCTAGAGCGCGTTAGTTCAGGCCGACCTCTCTGCCATCTTTCAAATAAGTTATCTCTCTATACTGTCACTAGGTTTACGAGCCTTAAGACTTCGTCTAATAATATAACGTATTCCTATCGCATTCGTTCATTGGCCTTTATGGCAAAACTCTGATTGATTTTTCATAACAAATTAATATAGTTGCCTAGCGGCCAGAACCTTTAGTGCATGAGCCCGATACTGGAACCATTGTGACAATGACGCATTTCCACCATACCAGTGTGCCACTTAACCCATCTTGATTTTATCATATAAAACCCAGAAAATTATTTAAAATTATTGTACTTTTCTGGTAGACGCTCAATGTCCTGACTGCCACATGATAGGCCTAGAAGCGCGGACTCGCGCTACTACAGCGCTGTGATTGCTTCAGACGAGAAGCGGCGTAGCCTCACCTTTGCTATGTCAAGGGCTAATTCGGAGTCCACTTTCAGAAGTTCCGAGTCCACAGTTTCAGAAGAGAGAGAAGTAAACTTTATTACACGCGTATTAGTTAAACTTTTGCCATAGCGGAAGGACATTGACAAAACATTTTGTGTACATGCAGCTGTTACAAGAAACGACCGCTCTAGGGCACGCACTGGGACGAGTAGGAGAGCCAGAAGAGGTGGCGCGCTGTATCGCCTTCCTGGCATCCGACGATGCCTCCTTCGTTACAGGCATCACGATGCCTGTCGACGGGGGCATGCTCCTCCTCTCCAGCTTGCACCCTCCCACACCGCAGCTGGAAAGCCTGAAGACAGCATGAGAGGCCTGGCAAAGCGTCATCCTCAGGCACACTGGTGGTATGAGGAACTAAAGATGTAACGACAGTCAGTTTAGCCCAATAAACTGCTTGGCTCACATTGAAACCAATATCTTGGTGTTCTCGTGCTCCTGAAAGGAGCACGCACGCCCTTCCGATGGACCGCACGGTCACTCCGCTTGGGCCCATAGAGAAGAAGCGTGCTTCAATATGCAGCTTGGGAAATTATATAGAGTGCCACAGCTAACTTTAGCCAAGCTTTTCGACAACAACAAAGGAAGCTTGAAAAAACAAGGTCGAAGTCACGATATTAAAACCTGTGGTAGTCAATCGCCAGCAATATGACGACCGAAAATTGTAGACCTAATTTTATCTTGCACCGTGATATTTTATAATTTTTTTATTGAACAGATTGGGTAAAGCTAGCTGGCACACCTTGTATATACGAACGTAGATAGAGAAGCAATCACTGCAGCATAAACAGCTAGCAGCACTCCATTGTTTTAATCCGGAAGAGGACTTATCGAGCGCGTTTAGGTGCGTACGCTAAATAATATCCCCGCCTAAGCACTCTGCACGCATGGTTAACCAGCGAAGCTGAAACGTGCGGCACCGGTGTTCATCACTGGCTTAATTGCAACGCTTCATTAAATGACGACTTGGTAGGCTGCCAGGTCCCTGGTATACACTTGCTGCTTGCGTTCGGCTGCGCGAGCCTGTTCTTGTGTCTGGGTTGCAGCATCGGCATGGCGTAGATGAGCCCTTTCCGGGTCCTGCTCGCGATGTAGCTGATCAAAAGCTGCCTGCTCCTAAACAGCACGTATGACGCGTGGCCTACCATTTAGGATCCAGAGAACAACTGCTGCGCGCGCGCTTGGCTGCGATGGAGACTGGCGCAGCTACTGGCGCAGCTAACCCAACACCACGTTACCATGACGTCGTGTTAACTGGCCCGACTGCCATAGAATATGATGGGGATGCTCCCGAGCAGGGAGCAGTGTTTTTGACGTCACTGCTTTCATCACGCCAGCTTTTTCAATAGAAATCTCGGTCCTGTTAGAGTGACGTCATGGATCGGAGTAAACATGCCTTGTGCTATCTAGGTGGTGTTGGCCAATCGCGCGCCTCTCTACCTTTCTCTCTTTTTTTTCGTACATGCACATGCAGTTGCACGGGAGGAGTTTTCAGCGTACAGGGGACCGACAGGCGACCGACAGACGGACGGACGAATCGGCTAAACATATACAGCTTTGCTGTAATAAATTGTTGCTCACTCCATCACACCCTGCTTTGCCAGTGCTTGCGATCTTTTCATTGCCTGAATACTTTTCTAATAACGCACTAGCACTGCGAAGGTACTTCATGCTCCTTCGGCGGGCTATCTATGTATGTATGAATCTGTGTATCTGTGTTTGTATCTAACCGTTTCCCTGCCTACTGGGTAGCCCGTAGTCGAATGGTTAGCTCAGCGGACTGCTGCTATGAGGTAGCAGGGTTCCAAACCAGCCATCGGATCAACTTGGGTCACTGAGTATGTGCCTGTGTTTGTGCTTCTTCAACGAAGCTCTTTCACGCAAATATGGGCCAATGTAGGTGCGGGACTGCGTAGGCACTGTTCGGAGAAATTCGTTGACGCGGACTTGAGCAATGGGTGTGTTCCCCTCCGTCTGTGCTGGTCTTCAATGAATCCCTTTGATGTCTACTTCGGTCACTGCGTTTGTGCCTATACGTTAGCGGCGCACTTCAGTGAACGCCTTTGACGCAAACTTGGGTAACCGTGTGTGTGCCACTCTGAATGTGCGGGTCTACAATGACGAAAGCAAATTCCTCCTAAATTTCCTCTATGCTGAGCCGAACGGAATCCACGTTACAAACGTTCAAGGACAGCAACCCGACGAAATTGCAGGCTCTGGCACAAATGCACTGGGAAAGTGCCGCTTTTCAATGAACTCATCGCCATCTTGGGACACTCAGTACGTGCCACTAAGTATGCATCAAGAGAGGCAACGATTCCCCACATTCGCAGGCTCCGGTGGACCACCGGCGTAACACGCGTGGACTGCTCGACAGCGCCATTAGATGGCGCAGTCCCGAAGGAAATGCGAGAGAGGAGCGCGGTTGCCACGTGACGCGTTTCTCAGCGTTCGCACGCACCGGTGCGGCATGCATATCGAATGCCGCTCCATGCTTTGCGACGGCGGCGTTCGATGGTGCCGAGTACTCACATAAGGAATCGTGAAACAAGAGTTCCTGTGCAATACGCGCGGTGTGGCTTGTTTAGACGGTGGATACGCGTTGTGTAGCTATATTGGTTCAAAGCTAACGGAATACCGTCGACAGTCATCGTGAGATGGGTTCTGCCACACCTTTTCTTTCGCGCCTCTGGTATCTTACTGTGATTTTCAGGTAGTAGAAAAGTGGGCGGCTAGCTCTCTTCCAAGTCAATCTACGCCAGCTCCGATAATCAAGCGCATCGATAACCCCAAAGAATTATTGTGCTAGTCCTTCCCGTAGACCTCGTAATGTGCAAAATGTGATGAAGCAGACACACATACACATCAGGCGGACTACCGTCTCCTGTCACCGGTTCTAGAGGCCGAAGCTCAAGCTGTTGGTACGGTCCATTTCTTGGGCGTTCAAGGGTAGGGATAAAACTTCACGAAATTACTATTGGAGCAGCAAGGTAGCCTTCAAGACTAGTTTTGGCACTTCAAAGCAGAACTCTACCCGCGCCGTAGATCAACGGCACCATCGTTCAACCGAAGGTGGTGCCACCTTGTCATCTGCTCTGACGCGAACAAGGCAAGCTGATCCAGCCTTCGTCAGTGACGCCCTTGATCAGAATGTTAAAGTACCGCGCTACAGCTTATAATACCATATTGCAACATAAAGTAGAAGTATCTTATTCCCGATCATTTAAGAGCAGCCCTACTCCAAACACAATAATTGAAAAGAACTGAATAGATGCACAAGTTATAGGTCCGCAAGCATGTCCTGCGATGGTCTAAAACTTTCTGAATGACGTCATCCCTTGATAAAAATATGAAATAGAACAGCAAGACGCCTTGCCAATTACAACACTATGGTTCCTCGCGCAATTCAATATTAAGAATGGCAATGACTCCTACTTGTCCGCAGCCTCAACGGACGCACCAGCGAATTCTAATCCGGACGCTGCATTCGCTAGTCGTCGAACGACACCCTCACTTCTACAACCAAGACGCAAGGGAAGCGCGCTATCCCAATGTGCGACAACATGCCAATAATATAAACACTTTTTTTGTGCTTGAAATAACCGCCAACACGACATGGATCCGCAAGCTCTTCTAAATCTGCAAGTCGTCCCGTTGTTTCCCCAGTCGTGGACCATATGCCGAGTCTATTGTGACGACCAACTGGGCCGGCGAGCACCTGACAATTGCCCAGAGCGATCAAGTTCGTTAGAACTCACTTACCCCTAATTATTCTCACTTAATACTGCCAAGGCCGCGAACTGCAGTACCAAAAAGCCAGTACTAACGGCTGAAGCGACCGATGCGATCTTTCTTTTGTGCCACTACCTGTACGACATGTGTCCAAGTCTGGACTCAGCTGTTGTCCACCGCAGTGTAGGGATAATGTTCACAACCACCGTAGGGCAGCTCCGCAGAGGAAATTACTGTGAAACTACCTAGTCCGATTGTCAGATAGTGCGCAAGCATTACATCCAGTCGCTAGTCTTGCGGTCAGGCAACCAATTCTAGAATAATTCTAGAATTGGTTGCCTGACTAGAATAATTCTGAATTGGTTGAATTCTAGAATAAATACATGTATCAGCATTTATTCGCCGCCATGTATTTTTTCTTTTTTTCTTTCCTTTGTCTGTAATCGATAAAAAGTTATTTGCTGGGCGCAGGCAGATGCGTTTTAGTAACTGTAATGGAGCGACGTTGTCGTTATCGTGTAAACAGCAGCAGCTGTAACACTCTTACAATAACCTCGAAAGTGAATGTAATGCGTCACAATTAGAAGTTATCTGAAAAGCTACGGGATTAGCAGCAGCGCGTTACTAGTATGTTAATTCCGGGTAAGGCGGCCAGGAAGCATCATCACTAATCTATGTATACGTGTTGCACATTTAGCTACTAACGTTTAGCAAGCTGATGAACGTTGACTTTAGACTAAGAGCTAAAAAATGAGGCTGCTACGAAATGGATATGACCTGAAATATAGCTGCATTATTCTACACACGTGTTCCAGTCGTACATCCTTCCTTCCTTGCGTTCTCCCATACTGGACCTGGAGGATGGCGTGACGCATACGTCACAGGCGCCGAATTCATTTTTTTTTTGCTCCTCGCTTTTTTTTTCCGGTGCTACGCCTTTGCGCCCACGGCATCGCGCGCGAGCTGTTGTCTCGTTCGCGCAGCGCACGATTTTGTGCGCCGTGCACAAGGAAACATGACTAGCGGTATAATGCAGCGCTACACGAGCACTGAGGCAGAACAAGCGGATCGCAGAACATGATCACGCGCTTGAACACTGTAGAAAATGGCATACTTTGGATACCTGTGCACGTGGCCACATGACCGCGAGAACAAGCAGACGAAGCGGAAGTACATCTCTCTTGCTTCGGTACGAAGTAAAAGAAAAAATACATGCAGACATTCTGTTTTTGTGCTTTAATATTTCTGTACACTTCAATTCGTCAATTCAAGCAACATATCGCCCAGATAATCGGCGCTGTCTTGAATAATTCTCGAAGTCACGTGTCACCACAAGTGACGTCACACTGCGGACACAACTACGTAGGCGCAGGGGCGAGACTACGTCACCGTCCGGCTTGGAGCGCGCCAGCTGCGAGAAGGAAAACCGGCGTTCGGTTTGAAATTTCAGATCTTTACGCGGCACGTAGTGATCTAATACTTTGCAGACCCGATCGTTATCGCGCAATGTATGCTCTGCGCTTGTCAGCTCAAGATAGCCAGACCTGGTGAGGGGCCCTTTGGGGTGCCCGACGGCGACGATGATCCAGCGCTTACTGGGGGATGTCTTTGGAAGCGAGCCATAGAGATCAATGCCCAAGCGATCAAATGGGCGGGCGGGGCAGGGAAGGGGCTGCAGAGCTCCAGCTGAGCGGCTACGTGCATATTTCCGACGGTGGCAGTCCGCGTGGGAGCGAACGAATTTGCGCACGAATGCAAACATGCGTCGCCAGTAGTAGCGCTGCCGAAGTACTTCATATGCTTTGAAGAAGTCCCAGAGCACGGCTCAGGCCCTCCTCTCCCGGATACTTTGACGACGCAGCGCGTGCGTGGGCAGACGGTTCGAGAAGGCTCGAGCTCGTTGAAGAAGACAAGGGGGGGTCAGCAGCAGCTTAGCGCGCGCTGCGGCGCGCGCTAAGCTGCTAAGTTGCTGGCGCAGGCTAAGCTAAGCTGCTAAGCTGCGCCACCGCCCGTGGCTGGAATTTTCGGGTCATATTATATACATAAAACGGTGCTCGCGTACCGCATATTGTTGTACCGTTTTTAGGTCAGGCTTCCAGAAGCGAAGACAACCGCGGTTTATGGGAAGCCGTGAATTGTGAGTGATGAGCTCAAGTTTTAGGTAGTGTTGGCTGTGGTAGCTGACAACAAGTGTTTCGTCAATTTTGGTAGCTTAGTGCGAAGCTTTTGGTACTTCTGTGTGTATGTTACTCTGCTTTTTATCAATTGTTACAGAAATCGTTTTTTTTTCCCGTGTGTCATCCGACCGTCGCCCGAAAATCTGTCTCCGACACCTCCAATGCCAAATCAGGGTGCACCTCGAGGTAGGCACCCAAGTGAACAAACAACCTTGAACTTTACTCGACCTATTCGTTCTTTGTACGTAGAGCCTGCTACACTGTTACCACGAACAAACGATTCGCGCGCTTTGTGTTTTTACTGCGAAGCTGTTTAGCTTTAGCCCCGGTATGAATGAGCCGCTTGTGTGCTCTCTATGGGGGTAGGGGGGAGGAGGTTATCAGGGCTGGCTTACGTACAGGTAGTGAAAAACGTTTACGGGCAAAGCCAACTTTATCGCGAATGCTCTGAAGTAAACGGTGGTAGCTCTTGTTTTATCAACATTACCACAATACTTATTACATGACAATTTGCTGCTACTACGACTCTATCAATACGCCGAATTTCATTTACTTTTCCTAATTAAGTAGCTCCAAATGAAATTGTAAATGTTATGGAATTCCGGTCCGCTGTCAGTTCATGAGCTTAATGAGCTTCTACGGAAGAGAAACGGACAGCACCATGTTTGTCTGCTAGGATAAAACTCAAGTCCTTCGAAGTTTCATTAAACTAATTAACCAAGAGGTATCATCAACGTCATCAGCCTATTTTATGTCCACTGCAGGACGAAGGCCTCTCCCTGCCACGTCCAATTGCCTCTGTCTTGCGGCAATCGATTCCAACTTGCGCTTGCGAATTTCTTAATTTTATCATCCCACCTTACCTTCTGTCGTCCTTGACGGCGCTTCCTCTCTCTTCACACCCATTATGTAACCGAAATTGTTTACCGGTTATCTAACCTAGGCGTCACGTCACCTGCCCAGCTCCACTTTTTTTTTCTTAATGTCAGAATATCGGCTATCCCCGTTTGCTGTCTGATCCACGCCGTTCTGTCTATCAACGCAACGCCTAACATTTCGTCGCTCTTTGCGGTGTCCTTAACTTGTTCTCGAGCTTCTCTGTCAATCTCCAGGTTTCTGCCACATATATCAGCAGCGGCAAAATGCATTTATTTTACACCTTTCTTTTCTATGATAGTGGTATGGGGCCTCCAGTCCGGATCTTAGTGTCTGCGTATGCACCCCAACCAATTTTTGTTCTTCTGTAAATTTCATCCTCATGATCAGGGTCCTCCGTGAGTAATTGATTTATGTTAGCGTACTCAATCACACGCTATACAGGCTGACTGGCGATAGTGAACTCTTGTTCCCTTGCCACCTCTTTATCGTTATCTTCGTTATCTGCATATTAATCTGCAACCCTACTGCTAGGCTCTATCTCTTAAGGACCTCAATAATTTGTTATAACTCGTTTTCAATGTTGTTGAACATGACAATGTCATCTGCAATTCGAAGGTTGCTCAATCTCATCAATCGCAAATGATAAACAAACGTGTATGTTTCATTTACTCCTTCGGACAGCGCGTCGCTCAATCGTACTTTGTTTCGTACGTTCGTTTCGCTTTGCTGTCCAACCACGTTCCCACCATACATTGGGGGCGAATTTGAGAGCACAACTACAGCTTCGCTGGCATGCCACCTTTACAGAGTGGATTGGCCTCCAGTTTTTTGTCTTAAACCCGCGACACCCTTTTGGCACTCAATTCTTTGTTGGTCTTACGTTCCCGATATTGAAATTCATCAGATATCTCATCAATACTAATCAAAAAGAACAGACCAGCCAAAGAGGATGATGAAAAGATACGCCATCCACCCGGCATGGGACGTTCAACGTGAGCTTATGAACCTACCGAGGTTGGCCTTACCGGTACAGGCTCGACGTCTGCCACTGTAACCACTGCTTTAGCACGTGTGCGAATTGTTGGTGAGGATCCAGCGTCTAAAGTTAAAGCAGAACAGGGACCACATAACGAATCAGCTTGTAAGCATACCTACAAATGGCTTATGTATGACGCGTCAGAGGACCACGCATTTTGTCAGACCTGTCACTCTTCTTGTGGGATAATCATTTTTCTTCCAAATAGTTCAAGTTCCAAAGACAAGGACTTTCGCTTGAAGTTTGCACGAAACTAGTTTTCTAACTGTAAGAAAGCTGTTATAAGATTTAAAAGTCATGAGGCCTCGAATCTGCACCGTGCGGCCATGAGCGGAACTGCAGTGGTGAAAAGAAGGCGAATATAGCAACCGCTTGTGTAATTGGGAAACAAAAAGAAATGGAAGACGCAAGGAACGCGTTGTTAATGACATTATCTTCATTGCAGTACTTAGCATGCGGTCGTGATGATGCAGAAAGTAATCTAAGGCAACTTCTGGAACTTCGCGCGAATCATATTCCAGAACTTCAATCATGGCTTTTCTCGAACCAAGTGCAGGTGGCTCTCCTGCGACATTTTAATCGGAATGTTGAAAATTTTGGCTCATGATGTTATCCGGTCCCTCACAAATGAGGTTCGTGAAGCACTGCACTTAGCCGTGATCATGGATGAGAAAGCGGACATATCTGCCAAAGAGCAAGTGTCGATCTGCTTTCGTATTCTCCAAAAGAACTTCGAAACAAATGAGCTGTTATGCACATTTTATAACACTGTGGACACGAGAGAGGCCAGTCTCTATGCCCTTTAAAAGACGCCCTCTGCCATTTCAGTGTTGTCACTGAAAATTGCAGTGGGCAATGCAATGGTGCCGCTGAAAATATGAAAGGACAGAACAGTGGGCTGCAAGCACTCATACAGCAGAAGGAGCCGCGAGCACTATACGTACACTGTCTTGTGCACATACACAACATTGCGCTGCAGAACATGAGTCAGAAAGTGGAAATGTGTCTTGATTTTTTTGGGAATTATATTAGAAACGACCAACTGCAATATGTACAAAATAAGTCTCATAATAAAGAACACAGGCATTTTGGCATTCCGCCACCATCAAAATGCATTCGTCGCAATCGGTAATCGTGCCCTCGACTGCAAGGTCAGCAATAGGATGCCGTAGCCACTTGGCAACTGGGACGTGTGTGACCGTGCTGCTGAGCCCCAACGCTTAGCCTCTCAGCATTGAGATAAGCAAAACAAACAGGTTCTATGGAGCGGCTCGCGAGCCACTTTTGCGTGGCTCCCTTCTTTGAACTTCTACGCGATGCTTATCTGCCTCCGAAGCCCCCATCAGGTAATAGTGCATTTCATGAGGACTCTCGAAGCACGGCTACGGCTTTCTTTTGTGTTATCGTGCTCTCTCGCTTTGTTGGCCCATTCTTGAAGCGGATCGCTTGGCCCCTGATAAGAGCCAAGTTCGTAACGCGCTCTTCAACACAGGCGTCCTCAGAGTGCAAAGGCCGCTGCGATTCATTTAATGTTCTTCAGTATGCCACCTTGCTTTTATTACTACTGCTTCATGGCTGTTTGAGTGCTACAACGACAGCAATAAAGCAGTGCAGCGTCCTAACTGCTGAGCAGGACATCATATTGCTACCATATAATAACGTTTCTGCGACCTAGAAGACCCGCAGGCACATTCAAGACACGTACGCACTTCACACGCGCACACATGTACGAGGATTCAGTGAACACGAAAGTATTATACAGTTCAAAAATGACCAAGAATTTCAGAATAAAGTTCAGAAATCAGCAACTATAAGGCCCCTTGCGATCTGATGCAGTAAAAAGAAGCGCACTGCGATCTTGCAACTACCGATTCGCATAAAAGTGGAAGGACTGCAAATACCAGGGCTAACTTTTGTATGCAAATAAGGGGGGTAGCTTTCTAGCAGAAATGTGAATAATGCCCACCGTTTGCCATAAAGACGCGAAAGCCCGCAAAAAACGCATGAAATTAGGTGCATCTCACAGGTACGCCTGTGAGATAAACCACTCCTTTACATGGCAAACAAGGAACCACATAAAATGGACTCGCGCCGGAAACACAGTGCCAAGGCCAAGTAAACAAACAAAAGTGTACTATAAATATTTCTAGTACCGTTTTTGGAATTAGCTCTGGAATAATTATACAAAAATATATATTTGCGGAACAATCACATTTCTTCTGGATCCCTCGTGTACTGCTCTACCATGTTAAGTGCCAAAACCGACTCGTATTGTTATTTGGGAAGTTGCGTAGCGATGAGTGCCCGCCAGTCCCGTGCAAACACCTAGAGCGCAGGACGCTGCGGTTGTAGGCGTACTGCGCCCAACGCGCAAGGTTAGAAAAACACCCACATAAGCAAAGCAGGGAAATGGCTGCGTAAGGTCATCCATTTCGCATTTCGAATGCTAAGACTGTGGGATCGTTCCATACTTGCGGCAAGTTTTTTTTTTCATCTACTTTCATTTCCCTTAATTTATCACTTCTTTATTTCATTTAGTAAGCACAAGCAATTTCCCCTATGTTGTCCTTGGTGTCAGTGTTTGTCGGCTTCGTATGATATGACTAATAAAAATCGTGCCCCTCAGTTAACCCCCTTTCTTCAAGTTCATTACATAACGAGGGTCTCGAATCCGGCAACATTGATGTCTTCACATAGCATGCGTGGGTTTATTGACTGGTTTCCTTCACTGCACAAGTCATGCCCAAGTCATGTCCCCTATGTTGTCTTTGGTGTCAGTGTTTGTTGGCTTCTGATGATATTACTAATAGATATCAGGCTCCTCGGTTAACCAACCCCCTTTCTTCTCGTTTATATATAATATTGGACTCAAAATTATTTAACTTTACATCTATCTGGTCAAGATCGCATGAGCGTAATTACACCGAGCACTAGTTTGTAAAACCCTTCTTTATAAAGGGGATTCTTTAGGGTTTTTTCTGTTCTTTGGTATTCCGGCGAGATCAATTCCTGTGGAACTGTTGTGATTAATTCTATTGTATCAGTTTACTATCGCTTAAAGTCAACATGGCCTATTTAATAATTTTTTTCATTCCTGTTGTTTTAGCGTAATCACTTAAGGTGAACATGCCTTAATGGAGTTTTGTCATTTTATATACCCCCTGAGTCTCATTCTTTTCTAGCCCTATCGAATGGGATTTATGAAGGAATATATGGTAAAGGTTTGCTTTACTACTGAATTTTTTTTTATTATGAGCGCTTGTGGTTTATTCATATTTTTTTAGGTTTTATACATTTTTCTTTTTTTCCTAAGTTGCAACGGGAAATTTGTTTAGTGTCCAGACAGTTCTCCGATGCTGACCATCTCTGAATGAAATAATGTCTCATTTCTGATCTTAGTTAATGTGTCAATGATTTCTGACATATTTAGAGGTAATTTTATAGTGAGGTTCTTGTTTTTGTGGACACCTAGTAGTGATTGCTGTTTTGTAGTTGCTCTATGTTTGTATATTGTTTGAGTATACATGTTCACCAATTTCTTTCTTAATTTTTTCATCTACTCTTAGCGCTGTGGCATTCATAATGATTTCACGTTTATTAAGGAATTTGTTAGCCTTGAGAAGCTTGCACAGCTCTTTTATCCTTTAGTTTCTGTGCATATAGATAGATACTGATCAAAATTTTGCGGGTTGAGCCACATTTACATTGTCTCGTTTCTCATTTACTACATCTGGAAAATTGTTAGGGAAATCTTCCATGGCCCGAGACGCCTTCTGTAGTATAATAATATAAAGGAAAGTTTGTTGGCATTTTTGCCACATCTTCCAATCCATTCTGCTGCATACGTTTTGTTAGCTTTCTTCCAGTACTCATTCCACTTTTCTATACGTTGTTTGGATAATACATTTTTCAGAAATGATTTCGTCACCCGCCGTGGTTGCTCAGTGACTATGGTGTTGGGCTGCTGAGCACGAGGTCGCGGGATCGAATCCCGGCCACGGCGGCCGCATTTCGATGGGGGCGAAATGCGAAAAACACCCGTGTGCTTAGATTTAGGTGCACGCTAAAGAACCCCAGGTGGTCAAAATTTCCGGAGTCCTCCACTACGGCGTGCCTCATAATCAGAAAGTGGTTTTGGCACGTAAAACCCCACAATTAAAATTAAATTTTAAGAAATGATTTCGTCATTGGCATTGTTGTTCGTATGCCATAGTTCGATGACGTTTGTCCAATTCATTGGCCATTTCATTCCCGATATTTCTTGAATGTCCCTTTATATATGTTAAAGTAATTTCATGAGCTCTTCATTTTATTTATCAATGGATTTGTATTATTGGGATTCTTTTCACCTCGTAAGGTAGATAGACTATCAGCTAAAATTTCAAACGCGGGACTGTTTTCAGAAGCGCTCTCACTTGTGCGCGCTTTCGCTTAACAGCAACGGAAAGTTTTCCGTGAGTATAATAGTAGCTGAACCTGTCGAGGTATCCAAATTGACGCGCACCAAGAGTCTCAAGACACTCGCTTGCCTGCAAGAAATTCACAAGGGCGTTCTATGCCTCTTGTCGATGCATGCGTCCGTGGCGCAATGGTTTGAGTGTCCGGCTTCTATGCTAGTTGTGCTTGAATCCTGGCGGCGAATAATTTTGATAAAGTTGAATTATTTATGACACAATGACTTGTTGAAAATGACGAATTTACTAAGTCGAAGGGACGCTTAAAGCCAGACTGACGAAGTTTGGGCAAGTCCATGCGCTTCCCACAATTCCCATGCAGCCTGAACCGCCCCTATTGCAGCTCCCGTGAACTCTAGCACCATCCATGTGCTTTCCACAATTTACATCCTGTTTAAACGCCCCAATTGCAGCTGTCGTAGACACTAGTGCCTGAGCTCTTTCTAGTAATTGATGTATGAAACTGTGCATGGTCTCTGAGATTTTCTCTTGCTACAGCAGGTGCAAAAACGAGTGTTGAGCTCTAGTGACTATTGGTTGTGAAATTGTAACTTACGTCGTCTATCTTTTAGTACAAATTGGCAAAAATCACAAATTCTCAGAAACCGAGACTATCAAGTTTACAAATCTGTAGCTCAGCTATTGAAGAACCATATCACAATTCTGTAAAGTGCACGTAATAGTACATCTAAAGTGAAAAAAAAAATGTTACATGTACATACCTCTAATTGAGCAGAACATTTGCAAATCGTCGTAAACAATGTAGCAAAGTCACGTAAGACGTAAATTAACATGTAAAATTTGTCGTTTTTGAATGCTTTAACGGATGCACTTTACAAGCCTGAGATATCTGTCCTTGTGGCAGAGCTACGGATTTGTAAACTTTGTGTTTCTATTTGTCCAATTTACGCATTTCTGAATATTTCTTTTAAACAATTGAGGCCGTAAATCAAGATTCCACTTCCAACAGTCACTAGAATTTAACCTTCTCTCTCGAATGCAAAGTTTCATTAATGTTGGTGTACTCGTTAACCCAGAAAAGCGCTTCTACTTTTTACATTTATTTGAATAGGCGGCATCGGAGTTCCGCCGAAAAAGCGTCTTCTTAAATCGCCATAATAACTCAGTGGTAGTCTGCTTCTCACTATGAGGCAGCGGCAGCGATTTCTGTTCAATGAAGTTGCGTTCCCATCAGCCGGGTTGAAAAAACGCTCACGCATGCTTAGAAGTAGCCCTAGCCAACCCCATTGATTACGCTATTTAACTAATGCGTTATGACAGCCATTTTGAAAATCACACACGTTAGTGCAAGTCAGAAACAACGAGACCCATCTCCTTCTCAATATAAATCAAGATGTGGCCCCTGTGAATAACATCTTTTGTACACATAATAACCTTCATTGTCGTACCATTATCTGTAGGAGACACCATTGCTGCGAGAAAGTAACTGTTTATTGCCAAGAAAATGGGGATGCGGCACACGAATATGAAAAAGTAGAAAAATTCACCAGTGCATGTGAAGGCGGTACCTCCTTAGCACCCGCAACATCGGCTAGAAGGGTTATGAAGTCCCACATTCAAATGGCATCGACTTACAGTATGTCATGAAATGAAGCCGAGAGCTACAGTTATACAGGGCAAGCATGGGATGGAAAAGACAGTGAAGCCAGAGAAAGCTTCATGGTTTTCATTTTCCCCGTTTCGTTTGAATCCATAGCTATTAAGGCAAAGGTAGAATGAAAGTCGACAACTTTATCTAGCTTCATTATCTGTTCCTTGGTATATTGGTTGTGAACCTGCATCTAACAAAACCTTGAGCACCTCGGAACCATCTTTAAAATTTCTGTACGGCGCTATCCAAACAACCGGCAACGCCCTACATCGACAAGTCATCTGTGATGGGGGCGGGTGTTATGCAAGAAAGTGTAACTTAACTTCCTTGCGTTACTAAAAAAAATTCAGGCGTAACTGTCTACTGCCCGCAGCATTAACTTTAAAGTGGGATCCATTTTGCTGAAGTTAAGCTGCCGTACTGGACCATATTACAAGGGGGTTCATGAGCCACACTTTGCATTTAACAAAAATCAAGCCAATGTCATAATGGTCGCAAAATACAGTATTACCACGCCTTTGCAAATATGTGAAATCACTCGGCAAAGGAAAGAGGAGTAGGTTTTCAGTACACCTGCGGTCTCGGTGGTTACGCTCTACTTGATCTTTTGTGCAAAAACACCCAAGGTCTAACATTATGTTTCATGTTATGGAAATGTAGGTTTGATCTGCAATATGTATCACAAGCTCTGTAATCTGCCGATTATGCGTGTTTGTTCATCACCCTATGCTTCAATCAATGCCAGATATTCAATACATTTCTTCACGAGCCTCTTAGGAACTACCGAGGAACCGGGTTCGCTATAGAGCTGCAAGAGAGTTTTGAAAGAAGCAACAATAATTGTCGCAAAACAAACCAGTTTGCTTTACCACGATCTGTCACGTCGTGATTTTATTGCACCGCCAAAAAGAAATACAAGGAGAACAAGGGTTTTCGACGTATGCTGTACACCTTCACATTCTACATGGTTCCAGAATCTTTATTTTTTGAAGGCTGGTTGACACAAAATGATCGAAACTATATTGTGCCACCCCCATTACGTTCCTCGGCCAGGTGCGGCGTCTAACCCGCCACACGCAGCGCCACCTTCACGAGGAGCCATGCTACCTTAGTGTTGGGAACGGTAGAAATAGCGCAGTCCTGAAAGAAAAAATAAATGATTATACTTTTATTACACTTAATCTGATACGCCATTTCTTGTCTTATTTGAAGGTTCCAGCGTCACGACTATAAACCAAAATTCACTTGTCTAAATATAATATGTCGAGCTTATTGTCCCTGGAGAAAATTGTTTCAGTCGTTCTTCCACAGTCGTGGCGAGCTAAGACAACAGCTACAGTGAACTCGGTCCAAGCCAGGCGGTGACTTAGCCAAGCGCAGCCTATGCGTCCCTTCCTCTTCAGGTTGTCCGTGGGGCCGACCATTCAAGGCGGTACGTTTGTTTCTGCGTGTCCGAGCCATACTTCACGAACGATGTCTCCTTAGCGACCCGAGGATGCTAGCGTAACCGCCTTTTTCTAGCCCGCTACGCCTCTTCCCTGCGACGTCGCGCGCAACGGAAGAAAGTTGCGACCGCCATCGGCAGCGCTTATCCCCGTTTCCAGAATAACGTGGTTGGAGGTCCTTCGTTGCATTTGCGTGATACAGTGAGAAGATTATGTGTAAAGGGGGAGGGCGAAGGGACAGCCAAAACAGGAATACGCATTCTGATTATTTGATTCATGAAGTTCAGCGTCCCAAACCAGCACTGTGGCTAACAGAAATTCCCCGTAATGGACGGCTGCGGTTTAAGTTCGAATACACGGGCTCGGTGCTACGCACTTTCAGAGGTGTAACTATGGCCAGATTTTGCATTTATCTCCAAGGAAATCTGCCACGGCTCCTACCACGACAGGGAATGGAACCAGCGGTATAGTGCGCAGCAGCAGAGTGCCGTAGCCACTCGGCAGCGGCGGGTACACCTGCCCGTATACATCCATTGGACGCGCCTGGCATGGTGACTTGCTCGAGCACGCATCGCCGTCCATAATAACCTAACTATACCGGCGGAAGAGACTCAATGTGACCGGACGCATGTGCTCACCGGACGCCTGTCTCTATTGTCGATCTTTTGTTCGCATGGGCACCGACTCCTACGTTCTCTGTGCTGTGCAAGCACGGCTATGCGCTTCTTCGGCTTGTATGTATTCGGCTTGTATGTATTGTATGTATTCCGTGACTCCGTGCGTACGTCTTCTATTCTAGCGAAACATATTATTACGATAGGATCAAATGCGGAATACGCCCGCCGCTCGGAGAAAGATGACGCCGTGCCACTGTGTGCTTGGCGCGAACTATTTTCCACCTTGGTTTCTGGCGAGCCTGCTCTCGTAAATACAGTGGAAACTTTATCCTTCTCAGTGTTTCTCTACACACAACATATAGGTGGAAGTGCGCGATCTTCATCCGAGCCCCGCAGCTCTGAAGCGGTTGCTATATTGAGCATATAACAATACCTCCCGGTAGGGGCGTCGCAGGGTGGGTGGGGGGGGGGGGGCTTATCGGGCTTCAGCCGCTTCGCCCCCCCCCCCGCGAAATTTCCTCGTGGTGTCATGCATCACCGACCAAAACAACCCCCTGCGCCGGAAATCATTCTGCATTTTGTCTAGAATGTCTATTTCACACTCGAAAAGACATGGGCATTTCAGCGCGAACATTGCAAACTCTGACTGGATTTCATGGCAACGTCCATGCACCTGGAGTCGCATAACGCAAGGAGTCCCATCCAAGCACCAAGTTTCAAGTGCGTTTTGATGGCGAGCGGGCTCGTCGCGGCATTTCACTTAGGCCGCAGAATCTACAGAGCGCCGGGATTTCAATTCCGAAAATTATTGGGTATAAAGTTCTGATAAATTTTTGATGTGAAAGCTGCACTGACATTTCCAAAGTCGTGCATTAGATTTTCAATTCCGGAACTTGGCGGGTTTAATATTGTTATAAACATTTCCCGCCAAAGGTGCATTACCTTTTCTAAAGTTGTAGATTGGACCATACACAAGCCAAATAAACACACTATCAGATAATTTGACAAGGCACGCATTATGGGCCGATGAGACGGAGCGTTGCGGCGGTTCATTTGTGCCGTCGAGTCACAGAAAAGAATATCAACATTTCTTTCACTTGCGCCAAAGCATACATGTCAAGACAGTAAAGCCGGCAAAGGTAACTACGTTCTTATTTCTTGTTTGTAGTTTGGCTTTTATTCGCGAGGACCCCCATATTGAGCCTCTTCAATTTTCTTGTTCTCGCTACCGGCGGGCTGCTGGAGCCAGCCAGAGCACATGCATTTTTCTCTTGTTGCCCCATCCATCGCGTGGCCCCATTGGAGCGCGTTCGTTTTTCTGTGGTCGAGTGGATTTTGGCCTGGCAGTGTCTTGGACGCTTCCCGACTAGCAGGCGAGAAAAAGAAACAATGGTCGCTCGCCGCCATCACTGTGGGGGCTCGCTGGATTGCAACGCGCTCGCTTGAGCGCAGCCACTCCGGAAGGTCTTGTCCCCCCGGTGTAGGATACCGAGCAGTATGCGTATGGTTCTCTGTGGGCCAAACGTCTCACGTTTTCTTCGATATTCCTTCGGGAGCCACATTAGGTGCCAAAAGTAGGCATGCGATTGCGGCCAGCATACTTTCGTTCGAGTTCTTTAATTTCGGTGCCCCCGCCCCACAAAAGAAAAAAAGACATTGTTGCGGCGCAGCGGATCGTCGCAGTGATGAGCCGCTGGACGCTTAATTTCCCGGATACCTTTATTATATTACTGCTTCAGCAATCTTACGGACACTCAGGCGCATTCCTGCCGTCGCCGTAACTCTCATGTTCCGTATGAAGTACAAGGGCGGTAGCATCATTACGTGGCGCTGCGCGCTTGTTGTTTGTGCGAGTGAAAGCGTAGTGGCTTGGTGAGCCGGCGATGATGGCTCAGTTTTGCGTGCGCAAGGGAGAAAAGCGGGGAGGATGCGCGCCGCCTTCTGTCGCGATACGTCAGGGGGAGTAGAGGGGGCGACACTTAGGATTCTGTGTGATTGCGCAACGTGTTTATTTGCCTTGTTTGACGTGTTATACGCAGTGACGTTTTCTTAGATACTTAAATTCATTGGAGACATTAACGCATCTTTAGATATATTGTTACGAGGTTTTCTATATACGTGCAGTGAGCCTTGTATCCAGTGACACTTTTTTTGCCCTTTATCAAGTTGTGTTTTCGCGTTTGTACATTTCATTGTATCGTCACATTTTTAACATAAGAGGACGAGTCAAATGAAAGTGAGCCAACCTATCCCGCACAATAATGGTTCATTTCATTAACTGCGAGGCATGCGCGTAGCACACAGGGATCTCTCATTTACAAAAGAGACACACAGGTGTGAGAATAAATGTGTTGAATGCTCCGATACGCTGCATTGAACATATTTCTGAGACATAATGGACGCTCCAAAAGTTGAACAGCATGGTGTCGTGAGGTTTTTGAGAGCTGAATGTGTTTCCTAAAAGGAAATTAGTCGCCGTGTGGCTGCCGTGTACGTTGAACATTGTATCTTATTGGCCGCTGTGAAGGACTGGAGCAAATGCTTAAAAATGAAATTATGGGGTTTTACGTGCCAAAACCACTTTCTGTTTATGAGGCACGCCGTAGTGCAGGACTCCATAAATTTCGACCACCGGCGGTTTTTTAACGTGCACCTAAATCTAAGTACACGGGTGTTTTCGTATTTCGCCCCCATTGAAATGCGGCCGCCGTGGCCGGGATTCGATCCCGCGACCATGTGCTCAGCAGCCTAACACCACAGCCGCTCGGCAAACCTGCTTTTGCCTTTAAATAAAGCCAGTGGATTCTCTGTTCACAAGCTGCGAAAACGTCAATCCCTTGCCTCCACTAAACCGAGCTACCAACAAGTGGACATTCCCAGAACATTCACGTTTTTCTTTGAATACTAGCCATGGATGACGCTGCGCCTACTCCTGCTGATAGAGAAGACGCCACGATTAAATAGAGACCATATAAAACTCGACACCCAGCTACAGCAAAAACTTCCTTTACTGCACAGAAATTCAAATAACCATTCAGTGCTAAAAGAGGCTGAGCTCATTAGGATGGTACAGGTCTTTGTTATCAGCCGTGTATAATACATCTTAACCTACGAGGTGTGGAAAAGAACAAGGTAGAATGTATTATACGGAATGCGCACAAGGCTGCCCTTGGCCTTCCTGTATATGCATCAACTGAGAAACTTCTTGCGTTGGGGGTGCACAACACCCTCGATGAGGTCGTCGAGGCTCACCTCATAAACCAATATGAGCGTCTCTCACAAGCCGCTCCAGCTAGAACCATTCTGCAAAAAGCTGCAATACAGTATGAGATAATGATGTCCCCCAAAGTCAGTATAGACCCTCTGCACTGGAAAGGTGTCCATGTATTCCCCTTGCCGAGAAATATGCACCCCACTCAGGATGAAGAGCGCGAGCTACCGAGGGCCCAAGCACTCCACAAACAATATCGCAAAAACGCAGACGTAGTCTATGTAGACGCATCGCCTTACAAGGCCGGTACTGCCCATGCTGTGGCCGTGGTAGACTATAGAGGGGTTATCACATCCGGAAGCACGATTAAAATCCACAGCGTTGAGTGTGCGGAGGAGGAAGCCATCTCTTTAGTTTCCCGACATTAGACACAACCACGCACGTCTTTCTGCGGCGCGACTCTATCAAGACACCACTGACTTCTTCTTGTGAGGACCCTTTTCGTGTGGTTTCGCGTTCAAAGAAAACCTTGCAGATTCACGTGCACGCCAAAGAAGGGAGAGTGTCGTGCAACCGCGTGAAACCAGCTTATCCTGAACATTTAACTTTTCATTCCTTGCGCCACTCATACCTAAGCCTCCGCCATTCTAGGGGGGGGGGGGGGGTGCCCTTGTAGCGACCGTCCGTCGCCCCGCCGTGGCGATGAATGCCCCTTGCTCTAGAAATCCAGTTTACCTCGCCGTGCCTCGCAGGGGGAGGGGTCATTGCGCCCTGCTCTTTCTTGGAAGCGCGGCTGCCCGATTTTGGCACCACCACAGTCAACTGGCAAACCTGATTTTGCTTTTGAATAAAACCAGTCGAATCTTCGTTGTCAAGCTGTCAGAACGTGTAATACTTGCGCCCGTTAAACCAAGCTCCCAACAAGAACATCGGTCTCTACTCTGTGTGCGCGTTGACTCAACCCAGGGCCCACGTCTCCTCTCGCGCACCTTCTAACCGACAGTCCATTCCCGGGACTTTTTGCAATCCGTCTTAGTGGTGGCACCACACATAACACTGCCGAATTCATTAAACGAATGGTCTGAAACCTGAGTGCGTAACAAACTGCATCTATAGTTCTCCCTACGAAATAAAGAATAAGCATTGGCCTCTTTCTCAGTACTTACCACCATCTTCTCAACAATCTTTTTTGTGTTGTAGTCATAAAGTGGGTGATCTCCCTGCAGGAACGGAATAAGAGTAGAATATTATACAGTTAAATACTGGTATCCTAAGTTTCCAGGTGGAGGTACCACCTTAGTGCAAACAGGGAAGACGCAAACAAAAAATATTTCCGTATGCATTTAATGCGCTCAATAAAAAGCTTGTGCGAGTTTTAGAAAACAAAAGCACTCTACGCTCACCTGGGGCGCGCGTTTCTTTTGTGTGTGTAGAGACACGGGGTGAAATCTTTTGCAACATGGGAATAGCTGTGCCACAAACGTATATACAAGCTCTATACATATAGTGTTGTATTGGCAGAGACGCAAGGTGGTACGGAATTAATCAGACAATCGGCTTTCTAGTACACACACCATCAGTATCGCCGTAACAAACCAGGTAGCAAACTGGATATCCACCTTCCTTTTAACCTCCCTGCCTTTCGCATCTCATTTATCTCCCTCCCATCGCGCCGCACCTCCTATTGTGTCGTAAGCTATTGCTGGGGCTGAAAAAACGCTTTCCCGGCGATGCTTAGAATGTCTTCCAAACACACGAAAGACACAGTTTCAAAGGGGGTATATGAACAATATTTGTTCATAGCCAAAAAATGCTTGGTCGCAAAAGAGATTGCCATCCCTCTGGCTATCGCTTCTCCCAAATATGGATAAATTATCAGCGACTTTCAAGCGGCTATACAAAATTACGCGAGAGAGCGGGTATCAGTCGAAGCTAAAAGAACTCTAAACAGTAAAGGCAAAGTTGTGTAACCTGAGAAATTTCACGGCATGGAAATCATCTGGTTCCAAGCCCACACAGACTAAGAACGCACGTCCACCCTATTATATCTTGCCGTTGAGTGCGGGAGTTGACCGACATTGAGCAGGATTTTGAGAACTGAAGGTTTATTTACATTACATACATTAATAACACAAAGTAATAAACAGTCATAAAGTCATCGACGGCCGGCAGCAAATCGGATGCTGAGGTCCATGGCAAGAACAACGAAAAAACTATTCTCTCGGTATCTCCCTTTTAACCCCTTCGGTCTCCCGGGGTCACGTCATCTTCGGCAATCGTGGAGCCAGCTCAGGTGTAATCATTTTCCTCCAATGGTAGGCGCCCGTGCAAGTGCCGTCACATTCGGCCAATGGGGACGCTCCAAAGGCTCCATTGTCCGAGAGTTGACTTGCCTCCGGCGTCGCCTTGTTGCCTGGAAGCGCCCAGCTGGAGGAGCGGGTTGTTCTCAAACGACCTTCCAGAGCCGCAAAACAGCTTTGCTCGGGACTAAGATCGACTACCTGGAACCGTTCCAGCCTCTCGTTACAATTTCGGGAAGAGTCAAGCAGGGGGGATGGAGACAAAAGCTCGACGTGCGGCGCATGATGTGGGGGTCGCCAACCTGTCTTACGGGTCCGGTAACATGATAGACGCGCCCCAGCGCACCATTATTTGAATGCGACGACGATTGGATGTGGTCGGGTAGCTTGAGTGATGCCAGGAAAAGGGTCCGTATCCAACAGCTTCTCCTCGCCGCAGAAGTTCGGAATGGCCGGTGTACGCGATTCGCTGGCCATGAGGAACGCTGATGGAATATGTAGTGTACTGGTGACGAGCCTCCTGTGACGAATTTCTGGATCCCGGCCCCTGGAGAATGTACGTAAAACAAACGAAACAGCATAGCGCTGCACCACGTGCAAGCGCAGGCTCTTGCGCCCTGACTCGCCAGGTTATTACTACGTCAAAATCAACCCTGCGTGTTTTCCCCAATTTTGATAAAGCTGTTCCAACCACCTTTGCAAACAGCTTCCCATATCTTCCCGAATGCCTACAAGGCCAGAATGATATTGTCACGTGGTGGTGACGTTAAGAACACAGTAGCAATACTGTGAAAGGCAAAACTAGATTTTATTGGGCGAACCTGTGCCCACAAAACAGGCTACACTTATAGCACAACGAAAGCGGCGAACACAGTCGGCGATCGTCGACAATCTGATCAGCGGGTCAAGCGCGTCGGCTTTTATATGGAATCGTCGAATGTTCCAGACTAATCGTTGGGACCCGCGTGCCTTCCACAAAGTTCTACACCATTCGCGTCAGGCGAATAACTCAGATAACACAAGGTTCGGCGACAACAGACTGCGGATAGAAGCATCGATAACTTTCCAGAAACTTCGAATACATGCAAGCGCGTCCCGCGCTGTGCGATAAGATTTGTTAGGCGGCGAAACATGGTCGCCCGATAAATATAAGTACACGTGTCAACACCCCCCTCTTAAAAAGCATCGTCCCGATGCTACAAATATAAGAGCAAAACACAAAAGGACACTTATTAAACATAAGTAACAAAACAACGAAAAGAAATCAAGTCCAAAGGTCAGTTACGCGAAGTCCTAAAGTTCGTCAACGCTGGTGGTACGGCTTGAGTCGCAAAACGTGGACAATTTCAGGTCGTGAGCGGCGCCGCTGTGACAGCGAAATGCCGTCTGGCACGACCTCATAGTCCAGTGCGCCAATACGTCGGATGATCTTGTACGGTCCGAAATAGCGACGCAAGAGCTTCTCGCTCAGTCCTCGTCGGCGTATAGGGGTCCAAACCCAAACACGGTCACCGGGCTGGTACTCGACAAAGCGTCGTCGGAGGTTGTAGTGTCGGCTGTCGGTCCTCTGCTGGTTCTTGATCCGCAGGCGGGCGAGCTGTCGGGCTTCTTCGGCGCGCTGGAGATAGCTAGCGACGTCAAGATTTTCCTCGTCAGTGGCGTGCGGCAGCATGGCGTCGAGCGTCGTCATCGGATTCCTGCCGTAAACCAGCTTAAATGGCGTGATCTGTGTTGTTTCTTGCACCGCCGTGTTGTAAGCGAATGTTACGTACGGCAGGACGGCATCCCAGGTCTTGTGTTCGACGTCGACGTACATTGCTAGCATGTCGGCGAGGGTTTTGTTCAGGCGCTCCGTGAGACCATTCGTCTGCGGATGGTACGCAGTTGTCCTCCTATGACTTGTCTGGCTGTATTGCAGAATGGCTTGGGTGAGCTCTGCATTAAAAGCCGTTCCTCTGTCGGTGATGAGGACTTCTGGGGCACCATGTCGCAGCAGGATGTGCTCGACGAAAAATTTCGCCACTTCGGCTGCGCTGCCTTTTGGTAGAGCTTTAGTTTCAGCGAAGCGGGTGAGGTAGTCCGTCGCCACGACGATCCACTTATTCCCGGATGTTGACGTTGGAAACGGCCCCAACAAATCCATCCCAATCTGCTGGAATGGTCGACGAGGAGGTTCGATCGGCTGTAGTAATCCTGCTGGCCTTTTCGGTGGTGTCTTGCACCGCTGACAGTCTCGGCATGTCTTGACGTAACGGGCGATGTCGGCGGTGAGTGGTAGCAGAGCGGGCGGTGGTCGGGGGCTCGCCAAATGTCCGTCTTCCTCGCGTAGCTGCGCTGGGCGATGGGTGGGCGTGCTGGCGGCGGCGGCGGTGGACGACGGAATCGCGGCGTTGCAGGGCCCTGGCGTGGTCGCGGAGGGGGACCTTGACGGCGTGCGACGGCGGCGTAGGTCATCGCTTCTGGCTGGGGCTGCGGTAATTGAGGTTGCACCTCAGGAACCCCAAGCGATCGCCGAACCTCATCTTTCACGATGTCAGCGATCGAAGCTACTTGAGGCTGCGACGAAGGCAGGACCTTGCGCAGTTCTTCGCGCACAATGGCCCTGATGGTCTCTTGAAGGTCGTCCGAACCCAGTCCTTGGATGGCATACTGCGGCGTGCGCCCCTGGCGGTTATATTGCTGGGTGCGCATCTCCAGAGCTTTCTCGATCATCGATGCCTCTGCAGAAAACTCAGCCACAGTCTTCGGTGGGTTACAAATAAGTCCGGCGAAAAGTTCTTGCTTTACGCCCCGCATCAGGAAGCGAACTTTTTTCTCCTCCGACATTTCCGGGTCGGCGTGACGGAAAAGACGGGCCATCTCTTCCCTGAAGATCGCAATCGTCTCGTTTGGCAGCTGCACTCTGGTTTCTAGTAGAGCTTGGGCTCGCTCTTTTCGCACGGCGCTTGTAAACGTGTGCAAGAAGCCGCTTCGGAACAGGTCCCACGTCGTTAAGGTGGCTTCCCGATTCTCGAACCACGTCCTGGCGGCGTCTTCCAATGCGAAATAGACATGCCGCAGCTTGTCGTCGCTGTCCCAACCGTTAAACTTAGCGACCCTCTCATACGTCTCCAGCCAGCTTTCCGGGTGCTCAAATGTGGAACCGCGGAACGTCGGTGGCTCCCTGGGCTGCTGCAGAACTATTGGGGCTGCTCCGGCTGCCATTGGGGCTGTCTTCTTGGTCGTCTCTGGACGAACTTCTCGGACGCTCTTCTTGGTCGTCTCTGGTAGAATTCCGTGTTCCGGGGGCAGCTGCTGTAGACGGCGGCTTGCTCGATGTTCCGGGACGGCGCTGGTGTTGTCTTTGCGGTCCGGGCTTGAATTACGGCTTGTCGGGGGCGTCCGGTACATGAACAAATAGCACCTCCACCAGATGTCACGTGGTGGTGACGTTAAGAACACAGTAGCAATACTGTGAAAGGCAAAACTAGATTTTATTGGGCGAACCTGTGCCCACAAAACAGGCTACACTTATAGCACAACGAAAGCGGCGAACACAGTCGGCGATCGTCGACAATCTGATCAGCGGGTCAAGCGCGTCGGCTTTTATATGGAATCGTCGAATGTTCCAGACTAATCGTTGGGACCCGCGTGCCTTCCACAAAGTTCTACACCATTCGCGTCAGGCGAATAACTCAGATAACACAAGGTTCGGCGACAACAGACTGCGGATAGAAGCATCGATAACTTTCCAGAAACTTCGAATACATGCAAGCGCGTCCCGCGCTGTGCGATAAGATTTGTTAGGCGGCGAAACATGGTCGCCCGATAAATATAAGTACACGTGTCAATATTGTCGTTGAAAAAGAAGCGGAGAAGGTAAACAATTAATGAAAACAATTTCTATACCTATACACAAGCTAAGCTTTGAAACTACAAGTATGACTTCCAGTCTATAATAACACTTCCTACCTCGTTAGTAAAAGGAGGGAAGGTAATACGTCGGTAATACAACCAGCTCAAACCATCCGCGTTCCGATTTAACTTGCCCCTTTTGTAACGGACGGTGAAGCGATATTCCTGGAGAATTAGACTCCATTTGAGCAAGCGTCCGTTCTTACGGGACATTTGTTTGAGCCAGGTCAGAGGACAGTGGTCGGTCTCGAAAGTGAATTTCGCTCCGTACAGATAACAAGATAATTTCTGGACTGCCCAAGCTAAGCAGGCGCATTCTTTTTCGGAAGCACTGTACGCCTCCTTTCTTCACATTAGTTTTCGGCTAGCACACAGTACCCGATGCTCCTGAGCGTCTTCGCCCACCGGGCTGAGGACGACTCCCAACCCTCTGTCGCTAGCATCGCACTACACGGTAAATTCCTTAGAATAATCGGGGGTCCGAAGCACTGGTCCTGAGATCAGAACCTCTTTCAGGTGCTGAAATGCGCTTTCTTTGGCCTTATTCCATCGAACTTTATCGGGATCTCCCTTTCGGAGGTTGTCTGTTAGGGAGCTTGCTACCTGTGAGAAATTTGTAATGTACCGCTGGTAATATCCCACGAGCCCCAGAAAGGCTCTGACATCTGTCTTAGTTCGTGGTTCAGGAAAGATATTGATAAGCCCTATCTTTAGTACGCAAGGCCGCCCCGTTCTTTGTCCTGTGACATGGCCTAGGTAGGTAACTTGCGAACACACTAAGCTGCACTTTTCGGCCTTTACCGTGTGACCCGTGTCTCGTAGACGTGCGCACACCTTGTTTAAGTACTCCATGGGATTGTTCCAGCTGTTGGAAAAGATGGCCACATCATCTAAGCAGGGGATCGCGTTATCTTGTAGGTCTTTCAAAACAATATCCATCAGCTTGGAAAAGCTAAACGGCGCGTTCTTAAGCCCGAAACTTAACTTTAGTGGTCGAAATGTGCCAAGCGGGGAAGTGAATGCTGCGTAGCGAGTTCAGCTTCCTGACATGGTCACCTGCCAGTACCCCCTAACTAAGTCGATTGTTGAAATGTACTGGGCTCCACCGACCCGTTCAACTCGTTCTTCTATGTTAGGTACAGGGTAAAGTTGGTCACTTGTAATCGCATACAATTTCCTATAATCCATACATGGGTCCGGCTCTTTCCCGCTCACCTCTACGAGAATCATCGGGGGAGTGTAATCACTGTCTGCTGGCTCGATGATTCCCAACTCAAGGATTCGTTTGATCTCTACTTCCATTATTTCTCGCTGACGAGGTGCGACCTGGTACGGTTTGGATTGGACGGGATCGTCTGATGTCAACCCAGTCTCACGAGTAATGAGCGTCATTCTCCCCGGCCGGCTACTGAAGCATTGGCGAAATTCCTCAGAGTTTCCGGAGGTCGCTTACTCGATCGGCCTGGAGAGCCAGTCGGTTTACAGACAGATTCAGCGTGTCCTCTATGGAGCGTTCCGCATCTGCCCCTGCCGCTAAAACTTCAAGTTCGATAGCTACTTCTTCAGATGCATTTACCACCATGTTTACAGCCTCTTCCCTTCCACAATAAGGCTTCATTAAATTGCAGTGGTAAATAATTCTTTTATTCCTTTTTCCGGCAACTTCTAGGGTGTAGTTAGTGACCGATATTTTCTGGGTAGCCTTTATGGGTCCGTCCCACTTTACGTCAAATTTGTTTTTTCGTGAAAGCCTGAAGATCATGACTCTGCCGCCTACTTTTGATTTTTACGAAAGGTAGCTATCAAGTACCCGCCAACGCTGGTTTCCAGGGTGCTTTATTTGTACCACGATAGCCCAGAATCTGGAGGACACGACGGATTTTGGTGCACCTACAACAAGCTAGTCAAGAGATTTACATGGCCTCACATGGAAGAAGACGTCAATCAATACGTTCGTTCATGCCACATTTGTCGAGTCAACAAAGTGAAATATTAGCAGCCTACGGACGCCATGATAATACTTTTCCAATCGAACGTGCCTTTTGAAGTTATACACCTAGATTTCGCCAAGCTAAATAAGAAACGAGAAGGCGTCTGAAAAACGCAAGCTTTTCTTCTGTCCCTATATGAATGCACCAGCATGGTCGCGGCACGGGCAGGAAAAGAAGGCGAGAAGAGTGTCATCGCCCTCCTCGAGCGGGATATGTTTAGGACAACAAGGACGATCGTATGTGACAACGGCCCAGCATTCAGGAGTGAAAAAGTAGGAATATAGGCTCGAGACCACAATATATCAATCAAATTATGTGCGCCATACCATCCCGCGGCGAATTGGCTTGCAGAGCTGGCTATACGATATGTGAAACAATACATAAGGATGTACGATTGTTTCCTTAGTGGACGGAAATGCTTTTTAGAAGCAGCTGTAAGACATCACAATCGCTGCTACTCCAGTGGCTGGGGATGGAACCCGCAGTTCGCTTCTTCAGGAGAAGCGCCTATTCATCAGGCGGACCGTGAGCTGGGGCTGTTAGAAAATCTCAAGATGGTCGAGGAGAGGGACCGTAAACGAATGAAGAAAAATGTTGACACGACACATTGTTCAGATATCCCACACATTCAAGTCACCGACCTCGTTCTAGTTAGGAAAGTAAGAGAATCCAGTGCCAAATTTTATGGTCCTTACTGTGACAAAGACAGCCACTCAGAAAGGAATATTGAAGACTGTGTGGTACATAGGTGAACGTGGCTCAGTTGAAGGTGCTTCGATTGGAACGGTCTTCAAGTATTACCTCAGGAAAGGTTAGCAAAGGAAACCTGGAACGGTGAAGTGGCATAAGCCTTCGAATAGAAGATGAAGAAGCGCAGGAACCTGTGTATAGGAGAAGAGGAGAATGGAGTTAGAATAAAGGTAGACAAGTTGGAGGCCAGTTCCACAGCAATGCTTTACGTCTATTGGGTCCTTTAACTAGGAACGCTACAAGAGTGAAGTATTATACCTAGAAATTTGTGCTCTTTGTTCACAGGTATTTGATCTCCACACAGTTCAATCCACGGGTCTGGAACCAGGCCTCTCTCTCTTGTAAGGAGAACACAATAACTTTTGTGGGCGTTGGCTTTAAACCCATTTTCGTCTGCGCACTTAGATATCGTGTTCAAGCCCTGCTGTACTTGTCTCTCGCAAACTGCTTGGTTACAGGACTTGAAAGCTATTTGTATGTCGTCTACGTAAACGGAATAAAATATAGCTTGGTGGTAATGAAGCGTGGATTGTGTTCATCTTAACTGTAAAGAGTGTGCAGCTGAGCGCACCTCCCTGGAGTACACCAGTTTTCTGTATAATTGGACGTGAGAGTACATTCCCGACTTTCACGCTGAAGGTACCATTGGACAGATAACTCTCTATCAGGTTCAGCATACTGCCACGGATGCCCATTCCGGACAAGTTTCACAAGATCCCGTAACGCCACGTTGTGTCGTACGCTTTCTCTATATAGAGGAATATCGATATGAAAAACTGTACCAACGCGTCACGCATATATCCCTCAGTGCGAACGCGATGATCGGTTTTGACCTACCCTCTCTGAAGCCACACTGATAGGGATCAAGAATTTTGTTCATTTGAAGGATATGTATGAGTCGCCGGTTAATCATTTTCTCAAACAGCTTACAGACGCAACTCGTGAGAGCTATCGGGCGGTAGCTTGCCGCTGACGAAGGATCTTTACTTTGCTTCAAAACAGGGACCACGATCGCTTTTTTCCATCCAGGTGGAAGCTCTCCTGCAGCCCAAATAGTGTTGAAAAATGCAAGTATTATCAGTTGTGTATCAGTGCGCGCGTTCTTACTCATGCAGTACATTATTCTATCAGGTCTCGGTCCAGAGCTCTTGCATGCGATTAAGGCAGCTCTCTGCTCGGCAATGTAGAAAGCACGCTTATATGGGGCGTGTTGTGGGGATTTCTGCTCAAATGCCTTACATTCTTCTATTTCTCTGTACCTCATGAATGATTGTGAGTAGTGAATTGAGCTTGACACACGCTCAAAGTGCTCCCCCAGGGTGTCTGCCTGCTCTTCTAAGGTTTTCCCTTGATCGTTCACCAGAGGCATCGGATATATTTGCTGCCCTTTTAGCCTCCTTACGCTCTTCGAAACTTCGGCTCCTGTGCGTAGAAGCCTCGCCCAGCTTCCTCTCTTCGCCTGACGTCGCATTCGCCTTCCTTGCGATTTTATGTGTTTACATTCAATGAGATTTCCTGTATTCGGCGATCTGCGTAATAGTACCCATGCCTTATTCTGCGTCTGTCCCACATCTCTGCAGTCTTCATTGCATGAAGGAACACGTCTTTTAAGTGAACCGGCATTCGTTTGCGGGATAAGCTTTTCAGCAGCATCAATAATAAAAGCAGTGTAATATGCGACATCATCATCTATACTAAGATTGCTTATAAAATCGGGTGATAAATGAGTTTATTCTTCAAAATGCTCCCAGTTAGCCAATGCTAATTTACAAATGAGAACACGCGGAGGTTTTCATGCTGCGTTTTTAGGCTTAAGGTTATAGGGAAGTGGTCACTCCCAAAATCATTATTGATCACATTCCATTCCAGATGAGGCAGAAGAGAAGCAGAGCCCATTGCTAGGTCTGTGGATGAATTTGAGCTGTGTTGGAACAGGCAGGTACCAGATGTAAGAACGAAATTTTCAACGAGTCTACCTCTTGCATCGCATCGCGCGTCTCCCCATGACCTGTTGTGGGCGTTGAAATCATGCACAAGATTGTAGGGTTCCGGGATCTGATTTATGAGATTATAGAAATCTGGTTTTTGGACGTGCTACATTGGGGGCATATATATGGAACAGAAAGCTACAAACTTAGTGAAAAGAACCCCTCTAACTGACACTATCATCGTCCGACACAACGCCGCGGGTGGCGTTCACAGTACGGTGCGGTGTTACTGTTACCTGGGTCTCCCCAAATGACACTAGTTTCGGCAGTTTCTTATACTGCTTCTGATCGCGGAGCTCCAAGAGGAGATCACCACTTGCCATCCTCGACGCCTTATAACCTGGACCAAATACTTCAACTAACGACTTTGAAACAAGAAACGGTTATGGTTCACACTGGTTTGTCTGTCTAGTGAATAACATGGAAACGGGGGAAGTTTCTGGAAGACATCTTGAGAGCGCCCTCGTTTCTGAGGGCGATCAGGGAGCTTAAGGAAAGCATTTTTTATCTGTATGGATGGGTTTTTTGGCAGCGATGCCAACCACCCACCATGCAGCCCAACATGGGGATGTGACAGAAGTTCCTGCGAGGAAAACCCTGCCAACGCCAGCCGTACATCGCTGCTATAACCAAATACAGCATAAGCAAGACCGGCCAGCTTAACAAGGTTAACCCTTGCCGCTGGGAAACTCGGAAGTGAGATGAAGTGAAGAGAGGACAGGAAAGAATAAATGGCCGAGAGAAAGACGTAGATTGGAGCGAAGGACAGGAGAAGGCGACTGCCGATTTCCTCCAGGTGGGTCAGTCTGGAGGTGCCGTCTATGTGAAGCTGAGGCCAAAGAGGTGTATTGCCTCCGCCTGGGGGCCTTAAAAGTCCGTACACCCGGCATCGGCTCAACCCCCAGGATCTCCCTTTCCCCAGACACGGCTAAGCCGCGCACGCCTACACGCGGGCGGGTCCAGCCCCCATGTGGTCGGCTATTTGGTCTCGCAACACACCAAACACCTGCTGACGCAGACGCCCCTGCGGGCAAAGGCAGTGTAACGTACACCCCATATTCATAATTCCACCAAAGCTACAAAACGTCTTGCTGGTTGAATTCTACGAGGGGCAAACTGGCTGCATGTGCAGCAATGATCTGGGGCACGGTTACGTGTGCTAGGCGTCTATCGCACCGAACCTCAAGAGCAAAGTTGTAAACTGTGCCCGTTGCAGGGAATAACGTAATGCTCCTCGCAAAGCCCCTCTACACCAGTGCACATGGCCAACAGTACCATGGCAATGCGTCCACATAGATGTCGCTGTTCCGTATTAACAGACAGTATTTCTGGCCGTAGTGGACGCTCACTGCAAGTGGCCGGACGTTTTCCTTTGTGTTCAACAGCCGGTCAGAACAAAATCATCATCATCATCATCATCATCATCATCATCATCAGCCTGGCTACGCCCACTGCAGGGCAAAGGCATCTCCCATACTTTTCCAACTATCCCGGTCATGTGCTAATTGTGGCCGTGGTATCCCTGCAAACGTTTTAATCTCCTCTGTCCATCTAACTTTCCGCCGCCTCCTGCTACACTTCCCTTCTATTGGAATCCAGTCCGTAACCCTTAATGACCATCGATTATCTTCCCTCCTCATTACATGCCCTGGCCATACCCATTTGTTCTTCTTGATTTCAACTAAGAGTGATTGATTTCAACATTCACTAGTGTTTGTTGCGAAACACACTCCAGCCCAGGCACGTACCCAGGGGGGGGCCCGGGGGGGCCCGGGCCCCCTCCCGAAATCAAGTGGCATACCTCCCCCCCCCCCCCTCCTGACCCACGCCACCACTCCTCACACATTCCTAAAGCGCCGCCAGATCAATGTTGAGACTCGGCAGCAATTCATCAGTCAGCATTATGCTGCCTTTATCACTGCTTTTAGATGGCGGTAGTTATCCGCATCTCTTGTAATGTGAAGGGATGTTTTCTCATAGATTCCGCACCCGCGCGATTAACTCGAGATGCGTTCAGTTGTCACCATCTATTGAACCGTCACGCGCATAGCTGTTGCTTTTGTTAGTTCAACCTTCTTTGTTTAGGCTGATCCTGGGGCCAGGAAAGGGATGCGGCTGTTACTCAGCTGGTCTGTACTCTCGTGGAACGTGTTGCGGCCGAAGAAAACGCCAATTGCGTTTAACTTTTCCCTTTGTTTCATTATTTCCTTGAGTTACGTCTCGCCACGACGCTGGCAGATGCCCGGAACCATATACACGTGATATGCGTTAGATAAGGTGGGAAATAAAATAATGTGAAAGAGTATCCATCATGAAACCCTGCAATAACCCTTAAACCCATAAGCAAGATGTCTGTCGCCCGTTACCTCGTCTGTTTTTCCCTGATTGTATAGCACTTTTCGTGCAAAATTGGCAACTGGAAACAAAAATCGCAAAGAGTTGAAAAATTAAGCGATCTACTAAGGGAGAGAGCCAAGGCAACAACCAAACTGCAAGGAAAAGCGAATAATAAAAAAAGTTAACCGTTGTTTCTCGAATCAGCAATCTCGAAGATATAGTAAAAGCAGCGGAAAAATTCTAAGCTGACCTGTATACAGTACCTAGAGGAGTCACGATAGCTCACTTAGAAACAATAATGAACAGGATACAGAAACTCTCCTATAACTAGCGATGAGGTCAGAAGGGCCCTGCAGGACATGAAACGATGAAGAACGGGAGGAGAAGGTGGAATAACAGTCGATTTAATCAAAGATGGAGGAGACATAATGCTTGGAAAACTGGCGGCTCTTTATACGAAGTGTCTATCGACTGCAAGGGTCCCAGAAAACTGCAAGAATGCAGACGTTATACTAATCCGCAAAAAAGGAGACGTTAAAGATTTGAAAAATTATAGGACCATTAGCTTGCTCCCAGTATTACATAAAATATTTACCAAAATAACCTCCAATAGAATAAGGGCAACACTGGATTTTGTCAACCAAGGGAACAGGCTGGCTTCAGGAAGAGATACTTTACAATGGATCACATCCATGTCATCAATCAGGTTATCGCGAAATCCGCAGAGTACAATAAGCCTCTATGTGGCTTATATAGATTACGAAAAGGCATTTGATTCAGTAAAGATACCAGCAGTCATAGAGGCACTACGTAATCAAGGAGTACAGTACGCTTACGTAAAAAGCTTGGAAAATATTGCTACATGCGTGTGGTATTTGTTTGTTTGAACGAGGCGCCCACGCACCTCGTTCAAAAAAAGAGGAGTAAGAAGGAACTGGGCTCGCGCTGTGAATCTAACCGGTCAGCGCTGCAACAGTTGTTGTAAATATAATCTGTAAATAGTTTCTCGTCTTACTGACTCGTCCTTCGCGTAAGAATATCTACAGAGGTTCTACAGCTACCTTAATTCTACACAAGAAAAGCAGGGAGATACCTATGGAGAAAGGGGTCAGACAGGGAGACACAATTTCTCCAAAGCTATTCACTGCGGGCTTAGAAGAATTCAAGCTATTAAACTGGGAAGGCTTAGGAGTAATGATCGACGGCAAATATCTCAGCAACCTTCGGTTTGCCGATGACATTGTTCTATTCAACAACAATGCAGACGAGTTACAACAAATAATTGGAGACCTTAACAGAGAGAGTGTAAGAGTGGGGTTGAATATTAATATGCAGAATATGAAGATAATGATAAATAGCCGGGCAAAGGAACAAGAGATCAGGATCGCCAGTCGGCCACTAGAGACTGTGAAGGAGTATACGTTTACCTAGGTCAATCAATCACAGGGAACACTGATCATAAGAAGGAAATTCACAGAAGAATAAAAATAAGTTGGATCGCATACGTTAGACATTGCCAGCTCCTGACTGGAAGCATACCATTATTACTGAAAAGTAAGGTGTGCAATCAGTGCATTTTGCCAGTGCTGACATATGGGGCAGAGACTTGAGAGCAAGTTAAGGACCGTGCAAAGAGCGATCGAACGAAGATTGCTTGGCATAACGTTAAGAGAGAGAAAGAGAGCGGTTTGGATCAGAGAGCGAACGGGTATAGACGATATTCTAATTGACATCAAAAGGAAAAAATGTAGCTGGGCAGGTCATGTGATGCGCCGGTTACATAACCGTTGGACCATTAGGGTTACAGAATGGGTACCAAGAGAAGGTGGTGGTAACAAGTTTATTGAGATTCTGCGCAGTTATCTGGCAGGCCCGAGTCCTAGGATGGCCCCTCAAGAGAAGGAAAACGCAATCGAGGACGACAAAACACTAGGTGGAGCGATGAAATTAGGAAATTCGCGGGTGCTAGTTGGAATCTGTTGGCGCAAGACAGGGGTAATTAGAGATCGCAGGGAGAGGCCTTCGTCCTGCAGTGGACATAAAACAGGCTGATTATGATGATGATGATGATGATGATGATGATGATGATGATGATGATGGAGGTGGTGGGCCCCCCCCGAAAAAAAATTCTGGGTACGTGCCTGCTCCAGCCCATTCTTATTCTTCTGATTATTTGAGTGTCATTATCCGGATACGCCGTCACTACCTGCTCTAAGTGGATGTATTCCCTTACCACTTCCAGTGCTTCAATACCTATCATAAACTGCTGTTCTCTTTCGAGTATGTTAAACGTTAGTTATGTGAGGTCCTAACACTAAGGTCCCTTCCTGAGTTAAAGCCGAATACCTGTTCCGTAGCTTGATCCGGAATTTCTCTGTTTTCCCTCTTACCACTAACTCATTGATCGGCTTCTTACGTACCAGTTTCTTCCATTCCCTCCTCAAGTGTAGGCTAATTCGAGATCTTACCATCCTATATTCACTGCAGCGCACCTTGCCGAGCACGTCCGTTCAACATGCGCGTTGAGTGGTACAGGCCTTGCAGACTAAACAGTGCGCAAGTGACATAAAAGCTTCCATGCCATTCCTTTCCAGGGACGTCACGCCAGAACCTCCCCTTTGGCTGCGTCTGAGAGACTGCGAGACCCACCTACAGGGAAAGAAGAACTGGCTGCACGAGGCTAATCGAATTGGGATCGCGGCCCAACGGATATATTTCAGCCAGAGACTTCATTTCGTTCCCATGTTAAATTAGAAAGCAAGGAGTGTCGTGTGCGGCAGCTTATCGCAATAACTGCAGTGTAATGACTGCGCTGCCCGGCGCATGCGTCACCAGTCACAACAACTTCAAAGAGCGGTAGTCGTATATTTGGCAAATTATTTTTTCTTTGTGCCTCCACCCTCAAAAACGATAAATAAACGTGAATTTAATCGGGAGGACTAGCATTCTTCGTTGCTCAGGGCACCGCAACAAACCACAACATAGGTTGGACCATACGTTGGACCAACAAAGCGGGCGGACCTTTGTATACGAGAAAAGATTACTTAAGTCTTAATGCCAAACGAAAAATGACGGCCAGTCGGATCGTTAATTTACGAAAGCTTTCAGCATGTCGGCCACCAAATGTGGGCTACTACAGCCAGTTTCCCTTTTGCGTCGATGGCTTCGGAAAGCACAGGCGGCAAATTAAATTAAGGGGTTTTACGTGCTAGAACCACTTTCTGATTATGAGGCACGCCGTAGTGGAGGACTCAGGAAATTTTCTTTAACGTACGGGCACCTAAATCTAAGTACTCGGGTGTTTTCGCATTCGCACTCATCGAAATGCGGCCGCCGTGGCCGAGATTCGATACCGCGACCTGGTGCTCAGCAGCCTACCACCATAGCCACTGAGCAACCACGGCTGGTACAGCTAGCGAAGCAAGCGGAGCCTGTCATGCCGGCGTCAGCAGGCTTGTGTATGCGTACAGGGCTCAGAGGCCACGCTATGGTTGTGGTATTTTTGTTCATTCCTGTGAGGTGGCGCTGCAAAAATTAACGTTGAATGTTAAAAAATTAAATTTTGTTGTTATTCCTCCATGTTATCGCTTACTCTTTCTTGCGTTACATAGCAACGGAAGCAAATAATAAGCAGGAGTATAAAGAATGTAAACCTCAACGTCTGAAGTATTAAAAAAAGAGAAATAACACTACCCCTTGCTGAGATTCCAACCCCGGTCTTTTGCGTGCGAAGCAGACATTCTACCTCTGCACCACGCCGCGTGAGTGCTATCGATCTCAGCGCCCCCAACGGCGTTACGGTCTTTTGGCTTCACTTTGAATGCATTGAAAGAGCGACTGTTCAGGACACTCTTCATGTTCTAGTGCACTCTACTAGTCCATTTCAGCCGTCCATTTATTTTCATCCATGTTCCTGGGTCGTTCATAAAAACTAATTTTGCTCTGCGCTTCTCCCACATCAAACACAAATCAATAGATAACAATAATGATGATGATGATGATAATAAGAATGATTTAGTGGCATCGCCTTTGAAACGGGGCGGTGACAAATCCATATTACCACAAATGTACGTCTTGAACAGCACAAATCCTTTAATAAACGGAACATTTCTAACATTGCTTTGCCTTGTATCCTTATCATTACGTAGGCAAAGAATCTCCATCTCGCGCTTTTGCGTGATGACGGTCGCGTGGCGTGCGCACACGAGAGAGATTTTTGATGAGGTGCGGCATAACACGCATTCGTTGTAAATAAGGGAATTCTGGGGTTTCACTTGCAAAACGGCCATCTCATTCTGAAACACGCTGCAGGGAGGGATTCCGGATTGGTTTTTATCACCTGGGGTTCTTAACCGCGCACTAAACGTAAGCACACGAACCTTTTTGCAGGTCGCCTAAGTGAGATCGGGCAGCCGAGGCCGAAATCGAACTCGGGACTTTGAGGTCAGCCGCGCAAGACCATAGTCACTATGTATGCTACGGCGGCAGATATGATGACTGTGCATATACTTATAATACATGCAGCATTCAGGCAATGCGGAGGTCAGTTTTGTGATGATATCGTTATAGAGTCATTTTCTGGAATCGGGAAGCATAGCGCTGCACTTATGCCAAATTTACGTAGGCTGTTCGTCAACTGTAAGGTTGGAATGAGTGTGTGCGGCAGGCATAATGATTTTATTATATGGCACCAGCGGAGGTAAATAAGGCTCCCTGATTGAGCGGCAGCAACTCATGCTCCATTTTAGCCGCTGATTTACCATAATAGGAAGGTGTTGGTAGTAACATACCCATATGGCCCAAAGTTTCTTCCGTGTGCATGGTATGAGAAGCTGCAACAAAATGTCAGACATTAATACGAGAGATTATGATAAGGCACGTTTACGAGCCTGGGAACCTTTTGAAGTGCGGCATGCTTTTTTTCCCAGCAACAGAACCCAATATGTTGCACCATGACCTCCAAAAATGTGCAGCCGACACAAACGGTGACCGGCGGGATGCATGAGGTATTGCGTTGAAATATTCGTTGCTTTCACCTGATGGTGTCAGAGCATCAAGGCCACTGCATTTAAACAACATTAAGGGCAGGCCGGTACACCACTCAACGAAACTGCAGCACAACATCAATGTTCCACGTCAAATGTGGTTGCGGCTACATTGGGCGTCCTCCTTACTATGCACGTATCCGGGGTATGCAAAAAGGGCATTTTCGCCGCAAGTGTGACGGTGCCTAGCTACGAAATTTATGCTAGTTTCAACATGGCATTACAAAGAGACATACTTGTCAACTGACTGGATTTAATTTACCAATTGGGACATCTACCTTATCTTTATTTTTATACAGAGCTATAGCAGCCCGCGAACGCAGGACAAAGTAAGGGGACGCATACAACGTTTCATGTGTGTCCCCTTAACTGAGTCCTCTGTTTTGATTTTCATGATGCCATCTCAACGAACTTAAGTCCTGACGATCCTAATGTGCCCTATAGTATTGAGTTAAAATGCTAGCTAATAGGAAATGACTGCTTACCAAAGTGTAAACTCTGACTTCCCACAGAAATAATGTTCTTCTCTTTGGATAACTTACTTCAGGCAGTAAGACTGTGGCATTTGCGGCCGGAGGTTTTCTATTATATATAAAGTTTAAAGGAAATATCCAATATATGCACCGAATCTGTCATGCAGTACGTGTACCTCCGTTCAGTATTGAGTGTCAACGTATGTATCATCTTGCTCTAAAATAAGCCGAGCTGAATTTTTTATTGCTTTCACGGGTGCAGTTCCGCGGTAATATGCTTATTTGTTTTTCGTACTTCAGCCTGTGCTGCATATTTATACTGACTTAATTAACAAGCGTTGTAAACTATGCTCTAAGCATTCCCGAGGTCTTACCTGAAGCTCTATAGTTTTCAATTCCTTTGCGCATGCTTGGCTCTCGTTACAAATGCTCTTGAGAAACTGGTGACAAAGCAAAGAAAAGCACACTGTACAATTACAGCGTTCACCCCTGTGCAGAAATGCGTGGTAATCATCACCGTCAACGTATCTGCACGTAGGCTTGAACTACATTGGAGTGACAAAATTAATTTTCAGATGAAATTGTGGAGAACCACCCTCAAATTAGTACCGTGCTCCAATATATTTTGTCAGATAGATAACCCACGCAGAAAGCTGCAGTAGCACGCTATCCACGAGAATTGCAACAGCTCGATGCACAATAAACTAGTGTTATGTTTTAGACCACGTCACTTAGGCACCGGTTCCTTTGGCGAGCGACGGCTTAACCGTTCGATCAAGCGCCGGGAAGAATGAAAGCGAACGTGGAGCGCAGCGGGAGATGAAAGACAGTAGATAGCGCAGGAGGAGGGTGCAGCGGTACCATGAGGCGGAAAGCGGCGGAAGAGCAGAGGGTAGACGGCCTACGTATACGCAGAGTTGCCGGCACACTAGGCATCCGAAGCTGCGTGGGCAATGTCATCTGCGCCTCCGCGTAGGCGAGGCGGAGGGGGGGGGGGGGCGGTTGTGTCAGTGTGCCGTGAGGTGGGGAGGGTTACGCTCGCCGGCGCCGTCGGCGGCTGAGATCAGTCTCCGGTATCAGAGTATATGACGGGGAATTTCACAGCTCCTGCAAGGGGCGATGGCGAGCAGCAACGCATAACGCTCGATGTGGCGCTCCATAGGGTGTTGTCGCCGCCGACACTGTTGTCACACGACTTCCTCGCGAAGAAGGGCCACTGTTGCCGATGCTGGAACGAAAGCGTAAAATAGTTTACACGGGTAGTGCAGCGCAAAGTGGGCTGTGGGGCGACGATGGCTACAATATGGCATGAATAGCACGCGTCCTCTGTGGAAACAATGCTCGGCATGAGCGGAGGTCTGTCTGCGGCTGCTGCGGTTAATCGCGCCCACCCGTCATCCCCGCGCTGCCTTTCGCGATCTCCCGATAAGCGAGGCAGACGCGCCACACTTCGCTCCGTTTGGAACGTGCGGCATGAGAAAGAATATCCGCGCCAGCTAATTTATACCGAAATGAAAATACGTATACAGCTGCACTTGAATTTCGCATTAGGGAGTATCGTAATCGCCGGTGAGTTTTAAAGCGAAACTTTCTTCGCCTCTTCCTTCGACTCTCCCACTACTGCTGCTTCTCTGAACTGCTGCGGCTGCTGCTGTCCGGCACGCCGTTAACGCCGGCCGCGTTATGACGTGGTTGAGACGCGGCCACATCACAAAAACATGAAAGGCATGCGCTCTCAGTAGTTTCTTTCATGACGTTTACTTCAACGTGTTGTTATCACTGGCTTTACTCAACACTAAAATATAACAAAAACAGACGTTGCGCTACCTATGCGGGTGGCATCATCAGTACGCAAATGCCAACAAATGAGAACATACATGCTATTTATGTATGATATTGCCGTAAATATCCGGCAGGGGGCCATGGTTAGAATGGCATGCAGATGGATCGCCACAGATAATCCATGATTCCACATATTTTCTTGGACCTCATTGGCGTTTCCGTGCTAACCTGTTCCCAAAGCCAAAGGACCGCACACCTCCGAACGAACAAAGGGGTGTCGCCTACAAGCCTGACTGCACGGACTGTGGTGCCAGACGGGGCGGCGACGTCGCACTCGACTCAAAGAACGCTTAAGGGATGCTACGAAAGCCACCCATGCCACACGTGCAAAGACGGAACTGGTGGATCATTGTTTACCAAAAGGACACTTATTTGATTTTAATAATGTAGCCACGTTACCACGGGAACACCGATGGGGCCCGAGAAAATTTGTGAAATCATAGTTTATTGGTCGCAATCAATCTGCATGCAATTCTAACCGTGGCCCCTTGCCGAATGTTTACGGCAGTATCATGCATAAATAGGATGTATTTTCTCATTTGTTGCCATTTTGGTACTGACGATGCCACCCGCATAGGTAGCGAAACGTCTATGCTTTTGTTATATTTTATTGCTGAGTAAAGCCAGTGATAACAAGACGTTGAACTATGAGTTCCCCGGGATTTTAGAACATTTTTTCAAGATATTTGTTTATGGGCTGTCATTCTCAAAATTCCGAGGAATAACATTGTAAAGAATGTAAGGCAAGGTATGCGCCACATGGAGGGCCTGCGTGGTTGCGGTTCAGGATGATTATTCGCCAAGCGACGGCCGCTGCGTCGACAACGGATATTCTGCAACGCGGGGCTCTTTACGCTATCGCGTTAGTACATGACAGGAGTGTGGCACAAAGGAAAGGCGACCAGAGAAGCCCGTGTGAAGATTTACGCCGCGTCGCATCTGCACAATGCCATCAGGACGCCTACCTAGGCGCGACCCCTCACATATGCTCTTCAGGAGCTGCCGCGCTTGTCTCTGTGCTCATCCACAACAGTAGAGGGAAGAGGTGGGGAGAATATTAGCGAAGGAATAGAGAGAGAGAGAGAGAGAGAGACAGGACGCAGTTTCCTGAGCTACAACGCTACAACCCAGAATGGCGCCGACGCTACAACCCAGAATGGCGCCGAAGCGGGCACTTAGTGCCGACGAGACGAAGGCTCGCGTAAAGCGTCGAGTGGAGAAAGAACAACAAACACATGCGGAGCAGGCAAGGTAACATTTGACATCCTGTCACAACTGTCCCATACCACCAATATATCACGTCGATTAACGCACACAGCTGGCAAACCTTGCTTTGCTTACATCGATTCCCACAGTGCGTGAGATCTGCATAATTTTTATCATGCTCCCTTGTTCTATGCCCATATATTTCGCTAGGCGATTTCTAAAAAAAGAGGAATTATAGCGTTTTACGTGTCAAAACCACTATCTGATTATGAGGCATGCCAAAGAGAGGAACGCCGGAAATTTTGAGCACCTGGAGTTCTTTAACGTCCAAGTATATAGATCGAAGTAGACGGGTATTTTCGCATTTCGCTACAATCAAAATGCGGCCGCTGTGGCCTGCATTCGATCGCGCGACCTCGTGCTTAAGAGCCCAGCACCATAGCCACTAAGCAAGCGCGCCGGGTCCACGTGGTTTCTGTGTATGACTGATTTCCTTTAGCATGTTCGGTTGTTCATACTGCAAGAACCAGTCCTTAGCTTGAAACAGCGTCAGCAGGCAGTTAGGACTATCAATGGGAAAGGTGACCAAGTTGAAAGAAATCTACGGCATCCTGATGTCGCTTGTGGGTATATGCAGACATGTGACACGTCGCAGAATTCTGCGCGTAGTTTCACTTGTAGCTGCGAAAACATTGTCGATTTATAAAAGAAAAATCAGAATAAGTGCAAATAAAATCATTGCAAGCTCCGCTTCAGGCACAGGCTGAAAAACACTATAACACAATCGCATTTCTGATCAAAGTAGAGAACAGTGGCAATGATGGGCATTGCGAATAATCAATCACAGTAGGACTTGTGCAGATCCCTGCGATATCAGTAACAGTGGAAATTTCATTTCATTTCATTTTATTACCTTAAAACCCCTTGGTAGGGGTATTACATAAGGGATGGGAATACATTAGTACATAGTTTGCATAATACGTAACTGAACATGCAAACAACAACAAAGAACTACATGAGCTAAAGTGTTACATACGTCAGCGCAAATACATGGACCTAAATAATAAAAACTAAAGTTGCACGAGCATATAAGTCTGCTAACACAAGTCATTTTTATTGTGAAAAGTGCGCAGTGACACCCTTCATGAACATACAGGGGCAAATGATGGCGGCGATTTCTTGGGGCAGGTTGTTCCAATCTGTAGCGGCATGGCAAAAGAATGAGGCGGAAAAGGTAACAGTGCGCATGCGAGGGCGGCCCACTTGAAAAGTGTGCCGTGGAGATGTCCGGGCTGCGGGGAGGATATAGGGTGGTTGATTAAGCGAGCTGTGATAAAACTTATGGAAAAGTGGAAGGGTTCCAGTACGCGGGCGCGTACAAAGGGGAAGTAAATTCAATTCTTTCTTGAATGCGCGGGCATCGGAGAGCAAGACACTTTCGCATCAAAGCCTGGGACAATGAAAGTTCAGGAAGCTTCTATGCACATATCGCAGCGCGTCAGCCATGAAGCGGAACAATTTTGTGAATAGAGTGGATATATTACTTCATAACCTGCAGTAAATCGTCATTCAGCAGTATTGACAGCGCGTGTTTTATGCAACCACGTGGTTGTCTTCATGTCTGGCAAAGTTTCATCATTTGCCATATCAAATTCACGTCGTGCGACGCTCTTCTTGCCTCCGTCTTCGCCTAGGATACCTCGCCGTGTTGGTAGTCCCTCACATTGCAGCGTATGCAGCGTGCACCGCATAGGCTCTTCCGTCAAACTGACCTGCACTAAACCGACATCATTTTGCACACACGTGCATAAAATATATTTGAAAGCAGAATAATTGGCAGTTAGGAAAACTGATAAGCGTGCTTATTTTTTTACTGCTTCACGACACGCCCGCTAAGGGGGCTCTTTTTTTTTTCATATCATCCCCCGAACTTTTGAGGACATAGAGATTTATACAATATTTGTTAGAGGTCGATAACGTCGTCGACCTGGTGACCTACATTCAACATGAGAAATGCCGTAAGCGTCTCTGCGCATCCTTATTCCTCGACGTTAAAGGGGCGTATGACAACGTTACGCATGAAGCCATCCTCTCTGCTCTCGCAGAGGTAGGAGTGGGTGGTCGGATGTTTCAATGGATACGGAGCTATCTGTCCATGCGATCCTTCTTTGTAAGCACCGAGGAAGGCCATACTTCTCTACATTATAGCTACCGTGGCGTCCCCCAGGGCGGTGTACTTAGCCCCGTGTTATTTAACCTAACGCTAATTGCTCTCCTTGAGCACGTGCCAACCACAGTCAGGCTATCAATGTACGCGGATGACATCTGCATATGGACATCTGCAGTAACACGCCTACAGTTGCGAGCGAGAATTCAGAGAGCCGCCACACAAACTGCTATCTACCTCCGTAATCGAGGCCTGGAAATTTCTTCCGAGAAATGCGCACTAGTGCCATTTACGCGCAAACCTATGGCAAACTACAGTGTAATGATAAATGGCCAAATAATACGACGGGTCCGATCGTACAAGTTTCTAGGTGTCATAATCGACAGGGACTTGTCATGGAGCCCACACATATCATACGTGAAAAAACGGTTGACAGGCATCTGCCACCTGTTCAAGTTTTTCGCTGGCAAGACCTGGGGAATGTCGCCTAGTGCCATGTTACAACTGTACAGGGTGCTCTTTCTAGGATTTCTGCGATACAGCTTGCCAGCAATAAACAACACAGGCAAAACGAATCTACGCACAATACAAAGTCTTCAGGGTCAAGTGCTCCGGATCTGTCTAGGCCTGCCTCAGAGTGCTTCAACATTGGCTACGATAGCAATCGCTAGAGACCACCTTGTCAAGACCCACATTGAAATTGAAGTACTCAGGACCCATATAAGGCATCTAGCCAGGACTCCTCGTCACCATTTAGCCTCTCTACCAACGGACAGGCCACACACATCTTTCAGCCAAACGATAACTGCATATGTTGAATCATTGCCAGCATGTTTCACTCCGGCTGCGAGACCTTCGATCCCTCCATGGTGCCTCGCTCAGCCAAAAATCAACCTCGCAATACCTGGCATCTCGAAAAAAGCTGATCTGTCATCACCAGCCCTTAGACAGCTCACGCTACTATATTTGTACGAGAACTACCGTGACTCTACGCATATTTACACTGATGGATCTGTCCTTCCAAGCAGCTCCGCGGCGGCAATCGTCATACCAGCGAAAGCTACAACAATTAAATTTAAGACGACCCACGCGACAACATTGACGGCAGCAGAGCTCGCAGCGCTCTTTACTGCCCTTCATCACATCGGTGATGAACCGCCACACAAGTGGACAATATTCTGCGATTCGAAGGCGGCCCTGCAGTCTCTACTGTCACCTTTACGACGCGGACCGCACGAACAGCTAATATTCCATATTACAGAGACGTTACACCATATAAGTGACGCAGGCCATGAAGTAACCTTCCAGTGGCTTCCAAGTCACTGCGGGATTATCGGCAATGAACGGGCGGATCACGCTGCCCGCTCAGCCCATACTGAGGAGCGCCACGTCCCAATTCCTGTTTCTAGAACTGACGCGGCACGGAAGCTCCACCTACTTGCTCGGCAGTGCACCGCATCGCAATGGAATGAGCCACATTTAAGAAATACGCGACTGTACTCACTTGATCCAACATTAAGTCTTCGAGCGCCATCACAGCTTCGCCGTAGAGACGCCGCGCTTTTATATCGACTTTGGTTGGGCGTTGCCTTTACTAAAGCCTATGCCTTCCGCATAGGGATGACCGACACACCAACCTGTGACCACTGCGGCCAGGAAGAATCAATTGGCCACATTTTGTGCGCCTGCCCGCAGTACAGTCCACAGAGGGCATGCCTTAGCCACGAACTTGACCGACTGGACGACCAACCGCTATCCGAAAAAAGAATTCTAAAACATCGAAAGGACCTACCTTCACAGAAGAAGGCCGTGCAAGCGCTTTTGCGCTTCTTGAGATCTACCGGCCTGTGTGAACGACTTTAATTGGAACGCCTTTTGTGTGTGTGTCTCCATGTGTGCGCGTTCCCCTCCCTTTTTTTTATTATTTTTTTTTTCGTTTTCCTCTCTGTCATCTTTCTAACCCCTATCCCCCATCCCCAGTGTAGGGTAGCAAACCGGAGACTCATATCTGGTTAACCTCCCTGCCTTTCCTCTTCATTCTCTCTCTCTCTCTTGTTAGAGGGAACAGTGCCTGCAGGAGCTGCAAGCAGGATGGTTCAGCGATCATGGGAATGATTTTTAGTACATAGAATTGCCTAAACTTCGTCTTCCTGACTTTATACTGCTTCGTGACTTTGCAAACTCATCATTCTCAACCAAAGTCATGCGTTATAGATGATTGCATAAGCATTCACAAAATTGCGCAAAGGCACGATCCGAATATAGCACGTCTATAACACAAGCCCAATATTCAAACTACTGCGTCACGAGCGGATTTGTCGCTGAACGGCAAAGAACACCCTGAAGAATTTCTCACGGGTGAATTAAGACGCTTGGCGCGTGGCAATTTCGCTACCTTGAGTGGTGGAACTGCTGCAATTAGTAGCAAATATGCGTGTATATCGGATGATATTGCATTCTACATTTAGAAAAGTACACATTGCCTTGAAATATCGAAGAATGAAGACAAATTAAGCGTAATCACAAAGCCACAGAACATCTCAAGCCACAAGCACGAAGAAACTAGTATTCCAGTGGTGGGCGGACGAGAAAAGCAGCAGAATTGCCTCTAATAATTATTCCAGAAAATTCTTAAGCTTTACGACATCCAGAGGGTGTACTTCTTGTACTTGACGTGTTCAGAACATTCCAGCACGTAGCCTAATTTGGCAGCTGCGAAATCCGTTGTCTTGCCCTGGGTAAACTATTTCGGTCACTTTTTATCTCCAGAGTCCTATTGAAGCAGTTTGATCTTCGAACAGCAGGTCTACAACTTTCAAGTCTTCCTACATGCGATGTTATGAAATGATGCAAGCTGAAGAGCGCGTTCTTTTCCTATCGTGCCCGCAACCCACTCAGTAAACAGCGGCAACGCTTCCGGTTGTGCTCAGTTGGCGAAGAAGGCGGAGTTTTGATGTTTTTAGCCTTCTGCCGCATAAAATTTAGGCTCGTCTCAACACAGATGGTTCACTATTGCTAGTGCTATAAGCGAAGCTGAGCAGCCTGGATCTCATAATTGCTTCTATTTCAAAGAGCACTCTGTAAAATTGCTCCGAGGTGACAGAGGCTCTCTATAATGCGGTTCTCAACGCTCACATTAAAGAGCCTATGAGGTGCTGCCAGAAACCACTCCACCACAGCGTTCAGAAAAAAAAGAGCTCTTAGACAATGCCATGCCGAACAGAGAAAATTCACTGTGGCAGCAGAAGTTCATTGTTCATAAGTGAGCAATAGGTAAATCAAAGTAAGACAGTTGTCTGAATAGACGACGCTGGCCATTTTGCTATGGACCTCTCAAAGGCGCATAGCAAGAATCAGTCGTCAGACACTGCAATTGTTCAAGATGAACAGGTCTTCTTATTCAACGGATGATTATAAAAACGTGTAGTGTTAATTTGTTGTCAGTAATCAATAACGGTCCACCAATGTCAAAGTGAAGCTCGTCAAAGTTCCTTCGTTCTCGTAGTCAGTAGGCGGGAATTTGTGTAGTAACAATTCAAACAGATGTTGGTGTGTACCATTTCTCAATTGGGTAGTAGAATATACTGTTCTTAGCACGGTTTCGTAGCTTCGAAATTAAGAAGCTTTCACGCAGTTTTATTAATAGGTGTTATAGAGCACTTTATAGAAGTCTGCGGTAAGTGCCGTCAATGATAAGGTCCCCATATTAAATTTTGGTTAATGTAACGGGCAATTATATTTGTTTCGGTGTGATGAAACTTGTGGACTTCGCTCTCTTATCTGTTCCTCAGCTTAGACTAATGACTCGAGCATAGTAGTGCCGCAGACCGTCCTTATTCCTGAGTGCATACGGTATCACAACGCCTGACGGCACTATTTGGCCTTTTCTAGTTTGGTGAATGATTTTTATGCAGCTTCAATTTCTGCCGTGGTCAAGGGACCGTTAGTTAATAAATGAGATTTCTTGCTGGAACATAGTACCGACATGGTTATATTGAAGAGCTTCAGGTTGCTGCATTTCTCAATAAGCATATTAGAGGTACTTCTGGAATGTCTGCAATTGTAAATTAAGCAAACAGTTGCTCATCAAGGAATCTGGCCCTGCCGGGTATCTTGGGTTCAAAATTCGATTGTTTAAAATCAACATGGTAATTTTCACCGAACTGCTGTTTATGATCTCTTCAGTATAACTACCTTGAATAAGCAGATCTGCCGAATTCGTTTCTCTTGGGCAGTACTTCCACTGTTGAGGATGTGAGATTTCTGACATTTCAGCAACTCTATTCGCAGCAAATGTTTCCCGTTTTTGTCGTCCAACCAACCTAAGATTATAGAGGAGTCGGTTCAAGGCGTGGTTATACAAGACCATCGAATAAATACCATCCGATTTGGTCATCCTGGAAGTAAATAATGCTCCCATACGCGCAAGCTTTGGTTCTGTCAACCTGATTGGTGTCACTCTGACCTTAGCAAGTAGATCTTCCGATTAGCTCCTATTTCGTTTCGACAATGCATATATGCCACGGCACCATAGACATGGGTACTTGAGTCACACACCATGTACACATAATCAGTATGTGAAAAAGTAAAATTAACATCATGAAGCGCTGATCTCTTTGAGCCTCTACAAGTCGACGTGACCAACTGGCACTCATGCTCCTCCAGAAGTCGAGAGTACCATCCTTTTTTTTCGATCCATAGCTGTTGAAGAAACATCTTTCCTCCTAAGACAGACTAAAACTTCCCGAGGGATTGAAGATTCCACATATATCACGAAGAACTAAACAATTCGCAGGTGGTGTATTTTTCAAAGCAAGATGCGCAAAATTAAGGCTGGGATGCATGGTGTCATCTTCACCTGATGCTATGCCAAATTATTTCCACCTTTCCTAGGCAGCAATATTAGATGCTGGTTGTGGAATTATACATGCGCTTGATGGGAGTTAATAAAATTTTCTTTCAGGAGAGCACAGTTCGTAGACAATTTCTTCAGCATCATTCCTGCGTTGAAAATTATCACTTTAGGTCATTTGTTCATGTGAAATGCATATTCTTTGCAGCCCACTAAAGTAAGCGTATCATCTAGATAGGATCAAGTGTTGATTTGATCCGCGATCATCTTGTTGTCTCCTACGAGTGTCCAGATGATGTTGAAGCGTTGCCGACCATATGAATGAGTTTACGGTGGCGCAAATAGGCTTTCGAGAAATGTGACACCTCCTCCAGTTCATCAGACTAATATTATATCGACACGTTCTAGTAAAAAAAAATCGGAAAGCATCGAGGTTTGTTTCTTACACTCCCATTTTCAGAAGGCCCATCACAACCTCAGTAGTTGATCTAGAGGAAGACACCGAAATCCAAGTAAAAGATTAAGAAAGAGAGAGAGAGAAAACATTTATTTGTAATGAGATGGGGTGACATCCTCGTAGGGTATAGCCCTTAGTTCACAGCCACATTGGCTCGTGCCACTCCGCGTGCCCGCCGGATCAACCGTCGCTGCTCTTGCAGGTCTAAGCTGGTCAGTGCAGTCTCCCAGGAGGAAGGTAAAAGTGAAGGAATAGGGGAGTAATCCGGAGGCTGTGGGCACTCCCAAGTGCAATGATATACTGTGGGCTTTGCTCCACAGTATGGACAGTATGAGCGATATTGTGTGGGGGTGGAAGAGGTGAAGATAAAAGTTTGAAGCTGTCGTCGGAAGTTCAAGAAATTCTAGTTTTAAGCTTACTCGTTTGTCCAGAAACACATTTAGTGACGGAAAACGAAAGAGCAGGCGTCGAAAGCAACTAGAAGTTCTTTCGTTGGATGACCTTTCGGCACTTGCCTGTGCGGCATATATTAGATATGCTATATTTGCCCCTCATACTCCGGTGACAGTTCCGCGCGTGCATTAACAATATACTGCAGTATTGAGTTGTATATTCCCTGCAACAAGACGGGTTTTCTTAATATCCGTTGCCATAAGTAATTATTTCTTTGCAGAATTTCTCTGCGGTTGCCTTCGAAGGAGTCAATGCGACCTCTTTTCCTGCAAGCCCGATTCTTTACCAGTCATTGATCTTTTTAATAGGCGATTATAAGTTACCAAGCGCCGGGTTCTTCTGAATTGCTAGTTTGCGATTACGAATGTCCGGGGTCTCAAGTTCCCAAAATTGAGGGCAGGGTCGGCTTGATCTCGCTCATCCTCAGAATCCACACAGCTTTGCAGCACACACAGGATGCAAAGCAATGTAGCCTGTTAACTTTTGTTTCCTGTACTACCCTCGACAGGTCGAACCAAGTAAATAGTTCAAGGCAACAATATTAGAATTCTTGGGCTGCAAAATTTCGCCAGTCAAATTAAACATCTGGCCATCACCAGTCAGAAGTCCTCTGCTATCATCTAATATGCCAGATTAAGTCATGGCTATGCTACCGTTGTTTTTTCGCGCTTCCCCAAATTTATTTATAAACGCAGTGTCAGTGACGCAATCTGAATTACTCGGGAAATCACGGAATCTTCCACCATATCTCTACAACAATGTGCGTTGTCAAATTGGCTCTGCAATGTATATCACAAAACCATATTTCTTGCTCCCGGTCTATTTCATTTAGCCAACGTGTTCATAGACAGGGTAAAAACACCGACTACTGCAAAATTTAGTTTCCTCCGTCTATCTTGCTTCACGAAACTTATTTGGCTGCCTCCATCTAGCACGCATCGTATGAAGCTTCATTGAACGCCAAACACTGCCCAGGGTGGAGAAGTCTAACGAAGAAATCACTCTTCCGTCTCATCATTCTTAGCAGCATAATATACTTTTTCAGCATGAGACGCAGGCAACGGCAGCTGCCTGAGTAGAACGAAAATATGCATGTCGTCCTTTGCAGGTGAGCAAACATCGCGTCGACGACATTCACCTGAACGATGGCCCTTCAAAGTGCAGCGAAAAGAACGGGCCTCACGACGAAGAATATCTATTTCGTTATCTGACGTCACTGATAGACATTCCTTTGAACAGAAGGATTTGTTTCAACAAAAACAGCAGGCTTGCGCTTAGAAAGGAGCTTGTTGTCTTCATTAAATGAACAATGAAAACAGAGAACGCCAGGCTTCTTTTCGGGCTTCTTTCGAAGCCTGACGTTCTATCTTTTCGAAATTGCGGCCGCTGGTGGTCGCACCCGATGGAATCCAAACGAACTCAAGAGGCGGATGTATTAACTGCGTGCAAAAGACGCCTGCCCGCAAAAGGCACCTGTCTACCTGTGCACTGCCCGCAAGAGGAAGCTTCGTAGGGACTGTTTTGTGTGGAATATGGACTGAGTTCTCTCCCGGCTGCAATGATACAGAATTTAGAGACATTTTTTGAATATAGAGATGTGACGCCTCGTTTCGCAAAAAGGAAAAATGCATTCATATGTAAAAAAGAACATTGCGCTCTCACATGGAAGTAAGGAAAAATCGTAGGCTTCATAAATTACTGATGCGACGCCACGGTGACTGATGGTGGACTGCTCACGTGATGTCGTGTTTTGATTTCAGTTGCCACACATTGCCATCATATTAGCATGCAAAATATGACCTAAAAAAGTACTGGAGCTCAACGAACGCATCTCGCCATGTAAACTCCGGAGTTGTGGATCGCCTAGGCTGATTAGCGAAGCACTGCTACTGTGCCATTGTGCTATTGCTGTTCGTACGTCTAGGTGTGCTGGCGCTTTCAGTGGGCTTCAACTGAATAATTTATCTGTATCCAGTGAAACAAACGTATGCTGCCACATCAAACAAAGCAGCAGAGTTTCATGTAGGTGTGAGCGAACGCATATACTTAGCGCCGAGCGCTAGGTGCTGGCGACGCTCAGCTTTTCACTAGTTACGCGGGTTACTAAAATTTACCGTGACCCAACCATAGGCACAACAGCCTTTTACAAAGCGCTTGTGGCCTCATTTCCGGGCGAGTTCTAGCATGAACGAAAGTAATGAAAGCGGCTTATCTGCTTGTTTGGCTGCAAATTGGTTAACTGCGTAAGTGGCATAAAAAAATTATTGCCCATGTTTTACATTGGTCATGTGAAGTGACACTGTTTCGACCCCGTTGCATTCTGCAAAATAGGCTCAGCACCCATTTTTATTACAATTCAAGTTTTGGCATTTCGTTGTTTTTCAAGGTTTCTTTCCTTGTAGAGCGAAGACAAACGTGTCGATGCCTTCTATAATTATGGCTTCAAGAAGGAGGCTGCTTCGTTCTCACCCAGGTGACACCTAAGATTTAGCCAATAGCGGTTATAGGCCCTAAACCAATAACTGAAGTCATGACTTATTAAATATTATTGAAAGTAGTTTGCTGCCGACACGAATTAGCAATGTTGCTGACCTGGTCGGTTGCGGCGAAGAGCGACTGTGTTAGAATAAAGTCTACCCTATTGTGCCGATTCTCCCAAAGGTGGCACTTACGTGCGTTTTCTTTCCCCTGCAGCATCACTAAAGTGTCGCGCTTGTTCTGCTTTCTCTAGTTTTTTGCAAGCATATTTTGTCTCATAGTGATCACCTTGCCCTTCGGCTGGTTTCTTTCATAATCTACATTATCTAACATGACGAGCTTACGCTAGGCCATCATGAATTCTCGTTTTAGCTTGAATAAAGAGACTTCATTAAATAAATGTTTAATAATAACAGGAGCCTCAAAGTAAGTATAAACTATAAAATTTGCTGTCGATTTGCGTAGCCCAAACGAGAATTTCATCGTAACCGGAAGCACATGGAGAAATTCATCAGCATTTTGCAATTTTCTATAGCAACCTGAGAAAATTTAAAATTCTAGTAAGCGGTAGACAAGCTTCAAAGGTCAGCAGCACTACCCGGCTGTTTACTTCAACTCTGATGAAGTGCCTTAAGTTTGGAGGCTGGCATCGGCTAGAAAACTATAATCAGCAGCGAAATATGACACTCTCCTTCTGTTGAATTGGTGGCGAAGATAGAATCAGAATAAGTTTGTTCTGCATATTCATGTCAATAATTCATTACAAGAAAATGTGCATAGATAAGGAGATCCCGTAGTTACAAACTGAACTGGGTCCTCCTTTGAATGATGAATATAAATTTTAACCGTAGAAGCAATGGCAACACGTGAAAACATAAAATGTTGTAAAATGTCAGGACACAAATTATGCACATGCAACCTACGGCCGTGAAGAAAATATTAACAGATAAAATCGCATTGTACCATTTTCAGTATTCGAAAAACGAAGTTTGAGAAAGAAACGCAATAAACATAGAAGAGATGCGAAGAATTATGTCACTAGACAGGGGTCGCTAATATGTTAAGCTTTACATCCTTTTGAAATTTGTGACCGTTACGTAATTTAACAGGGAAAGGCACGTCCCACATAGATAGAGTGGAACACTGCACTAACTGTTCGCCGTGGTTCGTCCAAAAACTACGTAAAATAAGGTGTGTGCTTTCTGCAAATCTCCTGTTGTTAGTATTAGGATAGATGTCTTCATTAAAATGGTTACTGGAACAATATCGCTTGAAACGCTGAAAATAAGAATGGCAAGGTTAGAGTTAATAAGATCGGTTACGCTCAAGATGTTATTCGTTCGCAGTAACTGATTCGCGCGAGGACCAGGTGAGGAAAATGTTATTATACCAATTGCTCAATTTTGAGTGGCTTGCAACGGCATTATACGGTGGTTGTTATACGTGTTGCTCCCTTACACCATGTTGTTGTTAATGCGGGAGTGAACGAAAGGACAAAGGACAATACAGTGGCATGACAGTGGAAAACGGGAAGTATGAACGAACTTTGACTAGAACGCAAATTCGGGTATGCCATTTTGCTCTTGGAGTGAATGTGCGGCTGGTAGTTGATGTGATGCGAAAATGTGAAAATTTCTTATTATGGTTAATTCGCATCTTTTTATGCTCAGGTCATGTTAGCATAAAAAAGGTGATCCTGCTTGATGGGAAAGTGATCTCTAAAACAGCCCAGCGAAATCGGAATGGCGTCATCTTTAGACTGTTTCAGTCGCTTGCAGGTTAGCATTAGCTGATTTTGCCTCTACTGGCAGGCGCGTGTTCCAGTAATAAAATATGCCGGTAGCACTCAGGAGCGGATGTTTTTCGACTGTCGCCTCAAACTGGTATCAAAATTATATGCACTTGCTTAGCTCGCCGCGGGAGAGAGTCATGTTGAAATGCGGAATGTTTAAATTGCTGACATGAATAATGGACTGATTCAAAAATGGGGACGCCTCATAATTTTAGCAGAAGGAACGGCGATGTTAAATTATGTGCAGCTCAATGTATCTTCCATGGCATTAAGACGCGCTAACGCACTCTCTAATTAGTATTCGTACAGTGGCGCAGCTTTTTTTGCCGACAGCGATTCCACAGGAATGAGTGACCCAAACTATCTATAGTCTGCCGCTGCGCTTGAGTGCCTGTCGAGCGCTGATGTACGCTTTGCACTTTCAGCATGCCAGAAGAGCTGCATTGAAGCATTCCCTCGCCATTGTTTAACAGTCTCATCAGTAGAGTGTCACCGGCTCCTTGATTGGGCTTCGCTCAATCCATCCCTGGCCACTGTTCTAGGAAAGCCAAGCACGGACCAATGCTTTTTGGTGCGAGAATCTAAACTAAAGTATACCAGAGCCAGCACAAGCCGGAGCCGGATAAACAGGGAAGCATGGGTAAAAGAATGCATGGGTAGAATGCGCTAGTGTGAGCGTATTATTACTGTTATTTCAACAACAGTCGTGTCTCTTTCGTAAGCCAGTCATGTTCTTTTTGGTCGATTGTAGCGCTGCCCTCAGATTTTCTCTGGCGGTGAGTTTTGTCCAAATTGTAGAGTGCCGGCAGATTGATGATGATGAAGCTTTAATAAAACGTGGATGCCTCCTGCATCCCCACAAGCCGGCGGAATATAAAGTTTAATCCTTAATGTCCAAGGGATTTGCAGCCGACTGTTCGCAGCTCACGCATTTTTGTTTCATGTATCATAGGCTCTGACACTTTCGAAAAGCAAGCGACGACACGAAGCTTGTGGAGCTCCAAGCTGATAGCTGGTCATCGGGGCACCTGCCGAGCTGCCTCGTGGCTACAGCCTGATCGCCTTCCATCGCGCAGGCGATCTGCGCCCCAATCCAACCAGAAGCGGCTGACATCGCACGCAACGCCCTGCACTCGGTCGCCTACAAAGGGGATCGTCCACAAGTACCGAACGGGATTTGCAACCGACTGTTCGCAGCTGACGCATTTTTGTTTCACGTATCATAGGCGAGGCGGTTGTGACGAGAGCTTCTTTAACTTCGTTACTGTTTAGGCTGCAAATCCCGAGTGTCGTTTGATTCACCATGCGCATTGATCTATGTACCTACCATGCACGGGTATAGGCCGCTTTGTGGCGCATGGCCATTTTGCCAGTGGTTGTTCGCCAATATGGCTTAGGCCTGCGTTGGTTACTAGTTGCTGGCGCATGGGTGAACGGTGTCCCTTGGTGTTGTTTTGTATTTCCGATTTGATACTCTGCGCTGGTGACGTAGAGACCAACCCAGGCCCGGATAACGTGGACCAAGTTCTCGCGCTTGTGAAAGAGTTAACATTGTCAAATGCATTATTTCAGAAAGACGCTTCAAACAAACTAAAGGATATTCCAACGAGCGTCAATGACATCAAAAGGCGACTCAGCGGTGTAGAAGATCGACTAAAAGCAGTTGATAACCTGTGCCATGACGTCACCACCTTTAACTCAGTCGTTCAGGAATCGCAAGACCAGCTGAAGACCATAGAAACTAAGCAGTTGGAGCAGGCCAATCTAGTTGTTCATGACCTGAATAACCGTATGCGCAGAAATAACCTAATATTTAAGGGAATTCCGGAAGAACAAAAGAAAATGGGGTGAAACTGAACGCATCATCAATCACTTTGTGTTAACTAAGCTAGGCTTCAATGCAGGCGAAATAGAGCGAGCCCACAGAGTAGGTCGACCTAAAGCAGGCCACATCCGACCAATTGTCGTGAAATTTCTGAATTTTAAAGACTTTTAAGAAATGCTTCCAAACTAAAGGACCTGCAGCAGCCACGCGTGTGGATTGAAGAAGATGTCTCGGCCCAAATGCAGCTCATCAGGAAAAAAACAGGAGACGAAACTAACCAGAATGATTGACACAGTCATGCTAATCAAGGTGATTCATTGTCACTCCTGGTGTGCAGCTTTCAAAGCATGTTTCACAAACAAGATCAGCTATGCGAATATATTGAGGCTTGTTCTGTAGATATTGTTCTTGGCTTACAGCAACGTATGCTCACCTTGGTTTACAGAAACTTTGCTTACACCTGATATTGGGGACAACGAGCTGTCGCTCACTAGAAACTTTGCTATATTTAAAACTGAAGGTAGCGCTAAAAAGGACGAACACACAGTGAAAAGACGACACAACGACGAAGAAACGCTGCTGAAACGAAACGCTACGTTTTAAAGAATGCATCACCAACTAGCTCAGCACCAAGTTTTATGGTTTGCTGTATTTAGAAATGGTAGGGTGGGCGCACGGGGAGGCGGTGTTGTAGCTGCAGTGAAATCTAATCTATGTGATCGCGTTGTTGACACGCAGTCAAATATTGAAATTTTGTGGACTTCAGTTCTGTCCCTCTGTGACTTGTGCAGTCGGGGTCTTTTACCGTGCGCCTGATTCTACCGCTGAATTCATCGAGAGTCTTAATCATTCACTAACTTTAATCCAAGACAAGTATCCAACTTCACCTATAATTCTTGCTGGCGATTTCAACTACCTCACAATAAGTTGGCAGACGTGTACTCCTCTAGGTTGCGCAAGGAAGAACGAATGCAAGGAATTTCTCCATGTTCTTTGTTCATTTGATTTGCTTCAAATAGTTTGCAAGGCAACACGTGGAATCTCAGTTCTAGATCTAGTTCTCACAACTGAACCGTAAAATATGCTTGGTCACGTCCTTGAATGCATTAGCAACCACAACGCAGTACACTGTGAATATCTTTTACAAAGTAGTAAACCATACAAAGCAACGAAATCTATTTACGATTACACCCGTGCAAATAGCGACGCGATTCTCACAGAGCTGTCATTTTTTTCTGTGTGGTTCTTGGAAACCATGGCTTATCACAACACAAATGATAACTGGCTCGCTATCCGAAGAAAGCTTACTGAACTGAAACAAAAGGACATTCCCAAAATTGAAATCACCTCATCAACACAGAGCACATGGTTTACGTCCCAAGTGAAGAGTGCAATAAATAAAAAGGAACGTCTTTACTCTAAAGCTAAGTTGTCCGACTGGGATGGTGATTGGCAGCCATACCGAGAACAATCAATTAAATGTAAAGCTGAAAATGAAGCATCTAAAGACAAGTTTTTTAACGGTGACACCATCAGCATGTTAATTAACAATCCAAAGCAGTTTTGGAAAGTGATTAACCGTAAACACTCTGCTCAATTCACTATACCAATCGTTAATAACGGCGTACTATTCTCACCCTCTGAAGCTGCGACTGAATTAAACTCGCTTTTCAGCTCTGTATTGACAAACGAAAATCCAATACCACCTGATCTTACGTTTCCTTCAATTAACTCATCTATGATGGACGTTATAATTACACCGGAGGGAATAGAATCGGCCATCGATTGACTTTCGAATAACTCAGTGCCAGGTCCAGACGGCATCTGCACGAAGATGCTTAAAATGATTAAACCTATTATATCTCCCGTGTTAGCCGCCCTTTTCCAGCAATCAATAGATGCAGGAATTGTACCAGATGATTGGAAGATTGATCGTATCACTCTCATTTACAAATCAGGTGAACGATCAGTGCCCTCAAACTATAGACCTATATCCTTGACTTGTATTCCAGGTAAATTGCTTGAGCATATTATATCTTCCACAGTTATGAAATATTTCTCTGAACATACCTTTTTTTAATAATCAGCATGGATTTCCGCAAGGACGCTCTTGTGAAACACAGCTTTTTGCACTTATAACTGATCTTCATCAAGTTGTTCACGATTTCATAAAAATGGATGCTATATTTATTGACTTAAAGAAAGCATTCGATAAAGTTCCCCATTCTCGCCTAATGATAAAACTTAGTCGGCGTAACATACATGGTAAAATTGTTAATTGGATCTCAAGTTTTTAACCAATCGCTACCAATTTGTTTCCGTAAATGTGCACTTTTCCGCTTTAGCTCAAGTTAAATCTGGCGTTCCTCGGGGATCCATACTTGGCCCAATCTTATTCTTTATTTACATTAATGACATCAGTAACTACCTGAGCTCAACAGTTCGGTTGTTTGCAGATGACTGCGTTCTTTACAGACAAATTATCACCTCTGAAGATACTAATATTTTACAGGCCGACCTAAACAAAATTTCACGTTGGCGCGAGCAATGGCAAATGGAAATTAATGTTTCTAAAACAAAAACAATAACATTTACCAGAGCCAGTAACGTTTACTTAGGTTCAGGTTCATATTTTATGAACAACATATGCATAGAGAATGTGTCTACATTAACATACTTGGGCGTCCATCTAACTTCAAACCTTACATGGAATCATCACATTGATGAAATAATTTCGAAAGCGACTAAAACACTTGGATTCATCAGGCGAAATTTGCATTTAGCAAATCAGTCAATTAAATTATTAGCTTACACAGCTCTAGTTCGCTCAAAGATTGAATACGCTTCCATAATATGGAATCCAAATCAGACGTACCTAATAAACAAGCTTGAATCTTTACAAAATAAAGCAGCACGTTTCATCACTAAAACCTATTCTAGAACATCCAGCATCACGGCTACCAAATTAACCCTCCAATTACCGTCTCTAGAAACACGACGACTGTCGGCACTGCTTTCCTACTTCCGCAGAGTGTATCATACCCCGTCATCCTTTACAGCATCCCATGTCAAACCCCCGCAAAAAAGTTTCCCCGCCTCCACCATCCCTTCAGATTGCGTCCCATGTTTGCGCGTACGAATCTCCTTCGACAGTCACCGCTCTTTCATGCTATTTATCACTGCAACAAGCTGCCAAAATAAATTGCTTCTATACATGATCATGACTCATTTGTAAGTCATTTGAAGCGCAGTTTTACGCATGTTGAGTAAAAACATAATTTTATGCCTTTGACGCATTGTAAGTGCATCTGCATGCTTTGTACCGAGTATTTTTTTCGTCATGTAAGCAATTTCTTTCTTTACTTTTTCTTTTTTATATTTTCTTGTTGTATTCGGCGATATTTACCACGGTGTTCTATATTGTCTTTCCCCCCTAATTGTGTTTCAAATAACGTGTTGTTACCCCCCCCCCTTCTATGTAAGGCCCGTAAGGGGCTTTAGGGTATCTGAGTAAAAAAAAATAAGAAAGGTACAGTAACCATGAATTGCCGGACAAATACAAGGGCTGGTGACATATTTTAGGAGTTTACTTGTTTCATTTAGGCATCGGAATGGAAGCTGGTATAACAGCAGGATGGGCCCAAATAATTTACCACAAGTAAGTTTCTGTGACAGATGATGGTGACAAAACAATAAAACTTCAATATGCAAACACACGAGACAAGGTTCAAATAAAACAGTCCTTTAACTAATTGCAACCGCCATGATGAGAATATCGCTAAACACAACAACCTGCGGAACTTTAACAACAGCATGAGGTACAGCTCAAGGGATGAAAATACACGAAGCCCTGATCTGCGAGGAAGCTGGTTCGTATTTTCTGTGCACAAAAATAGGTCTAAAATGCGCCAATGATTAGAAGCACCTCTCGGCTAACTGCAGTTCCTCATAGACTTCACGGGTAACGAACAATTGACTTTTTATTTGCATAGTCATCATCATCATCATCAGCCTTGTTATGCCCACTGCAGGGCAAAGGCCTTTCCCATGCTTCTCCAACTACCCCGGTCATGTACTAATTGTGGCCATGTTGTCCCTGCAAACTTCCTAATCTCATCCGCGCACCTAACTTTCTGCCGCCCTCTGCCACGCTTTCCTTCCCTTGGAATCCATTCCGTAACTCTTAATGACCATCGGTTATCTTCCTTCCTCATTACGCGTCCTGCCCATGCCCATTTCTTTTTCTTGATTTCAACTAAGATATCATTACCTCCCGCGTTTGTTCCCTCACCCATTCTGATCTTTTCTTGTCCCTTAACGTTATACCCATCATTCTTCTTTCCATAGCTCGTTGCGTCGTCCTCAATTTAAGTAGAATACTTTTCGTAAGCCTCCAGGTTTCTGCCCCGTACGTGAGTACTGGTAAGACACAGCTGTTATAAACTTTTCTATTCAGGGATAATGGCAACCTGCTGTTCATGATCTGAGAATGCCTGCTAAACGCACCCCAGCCCATTCTTATTCTTCTGATTATTTCAGTCTCATGATCCGGATCCGCAGTCACTACCTGTCCTAAGTAGATGTATTCCCTTACCACTTCCAGTGCCTCACTACCTATTGTAAACTGCTGTTCCCTTCCGAGACTGTTAAACATTACTTTAGTTTTCTGCAGATTAATTTTTAGACCCACCCTTCGGCTTTGCCTCTCCAGGTCAGTGAGCATGCATTGCAGTTGGTCCCCTGAGTTACTAAGCAAGGCAATATCATCAGCGAATCGCAAATTACTAAGGTATTCTCCATTAACTCTTATCCCCAATTCTTCCCAATCTAGGTCTCTCAATACCTCCTGTAAACACGCTGTGAATAGCATCGGAGAGATCGTATCTCCCTGCCTGACGTCTTTCTTTATTGGGATTTTGTTGCTTTCTTTATGCAGGACTACGGTGGCTGTGGAGCCGCTATAGATATATTTCAGTATTTTTACATACGACTCGTCTACACCCTGATTACGCAATGCCTCCATGACTGCTGAGGTTTCGACTGAATCAAACGCTTTCTCGTAATCAATGAAAGCTACATATAAAGGTTGGTTATATTCCGCACATTTTCTATCACCTGATTGATAGTGTGAATATGGTCAATTGTTGAGTAGCCTTTACGGAATCCTGCCTGGTCCTTCGGTTGACGGAAGTCTAAGGTGTTCCTGATTGTATTTGCAATTACCTTAGTAAATACTTTGTAGGCAAGCGACAGTAAACTGATCGGTCTATAACTTTTCAATTTGCATAGTAAGAGAACAAATAAAAGGACAACCAAATAAAAAAAAATGCTGTGAAGCGAGACAGAGCTGAACCACAGCGAGATTCAACGAGATTCAGCAATTTGGTGAAGTCCAAAAACTGTTGACAGGAGACTGATCTTGCTTTAAATGTTTCGCCTAGCGTGAGCTTCTTTAGGCTGTGCTGCAGGTTTGTCAACATTCCCACTATCTCATCATCTTAAAAGTTGCTCAAATATTTACATTTCCTTCGCCGAATATTGCTTACCGAGTAGCAAACTTATATTTTCTGGACGCCAACGAAAAGTGAAAGAGATAGTAGGAATAAAGCAATTAAAGTAGTTTTTCACAATATGTAAGCTCCGTCTGTTACAACTTCTGTATGGTGAAACATATTTAGGGATCCTAAAAATTCCTTTATTTGAATCACAGTCGCATGAAAAATGTACAGAAATTATGCAGAAATTGCCTTTATGTGATGCCTAAGAAAAAGTTTAACGTCTTAGGTGGTAGGTTACATTGTGCAGACCAGACATCCAATCTAAGATTGTAGTGGCGTGTGACTATTTTACTTTTTCCTAATTTCAGCGGAGACCAATAATCTCAACACTGGACCTTAATTAGTATGTAAAGTTGCCTACACTAATGTCCCACGTTAGCTTTGGCTCTTGTTTGTGTTTGTGTCAAATAGTTCTTGTGCGACTTTTTGATTACCAAAGGAATTGCTCGAACTGAGTGGTTTAGACCAAATTCTGCGACTTGCCTTTATAACTACCTCGTTCGGCGGATTCGGTTGTATCTCTCCTAACATCGGAACGCAATCCCGCACACTGCGTTGAGTGGCTCGTCCAAGCTCGGTTGCGTAGTAGACCACTGCGAATCAGACAACAAGCGCAGGAAAACAAATCAACGAAAGCTAGCGCTATTATGGCGCGCCGGTATCGCCGATGCAGTTATGCAATAAAATATTTGGGGCGTATCGGTAGCGTCAAAGACTGAGCACATTAGGTAGACAAGACTGACGCTGGATATCGACTAGTTTGCTAAAGAACACCAGGCAGTCCAGACTGAAAGCATCGCTTACAGCTAGCCTAGGCATATATCATCTCGTGCCAATGCTATCGCGAATTTCCAAAGTGTAACCTATGGCTAAGGCATTTAAATTATTTTTTAGAGTACAATATACTTCAAAATCCTTCATCCCTCTTCTTTTTCTATAAGAATTCCCAGTGAGACGTGTGCTGTCGCATTCCCCGGTGTGTAATGCCGTCGATGTTTCTGTAGTTACTCCCTGCTGTACTTAAAGTTCATTTTCTCGCGTAGCAATGTCACTATTGTTAAGCGACAAAAATCATATAAAGCTACCTGGTTTCTTGGTTCTTTCGTCTCCGTGTGTTCATTTTCGTATTTTTTCTGGCTTATGGTGTTTCTTCAGTTGCATCAAGTGTTTCTGCTTTGGGCCAGTGTAAATCAGTGAATCATCAAGAAGCACACTCACGATAGAACACACATCTTCCATTGTTTAGTTGTGTTGTTCGACAGAAACAAAATAAACGTTACTTTCCAATTCAGGATGAGGCACTTAAAGAGGCATCAGTCAAACTGCACGCCAATTAGAAGGCAATTTTAGTCTCCATCTTGACGTTAACATAGCACAGATTAGAAAAAATTCGCTTGACGAGGATCCCACCTTTTAAAAAGGGCAGTGGCAGGGGAATATTGAGCAGAAGACAAATTTATTGTTTAAAATGTGGCACCTTTTCACAGGTCATTTTACCGCATGGTACTATCCTTCATGATGGTCGAGCCTGTTTACTGTACCTAAAGCGGCGTGCCCGATGGCTAGTACGCTATTAACGCACGTAGAAACACTTTCAGAGAAAAGGACTCGATAGATAGAGTTAGGAAGAAGTTTCCGCAAAACTTGTGACCGTCGTAGAGAACTGCATAGCAAATGGGACGACAATTAGAGTAAATCATCTGCCCTTGGCCAAGTCCGCCTTTCTTTTCCTGCGGTGCTTTAGCATATTGCGACCGGGCGTCAAATAAGTGATGAGCGAAGCAAGATTTATAAACCGACTATTTGAGACGGCCAAGTTTGGTTTAGTTTGGTGTGCTGCCTACGGATATGGCTCAACCCACAACGGGAGATCGGCCATAAATCGGGTGGCGTTCGGTAAGAAGGGACGAATACTCAAAGAAACTTTGTAATTTAGAAATGATATTAAATAAATGCTAATCATATTTACCAATTTTCACGCTCTATTAAATTAAAAATTGTAGTTAATATTCTCGTGTTCATATTGAGGAAAGCAAAACAATAAAATTAACATGGATGTCTCTTTGTTTGACTTACAGAATTATATATGGCATCAAATACGTTCCTATTGCAGTGTCCTAGTGCCGACGCCCCAAAAGACAGTATCACAGGGAGCGTTAAGGCCCCATCTAAGTTCGCGAAGGGGACCTTCCAGACATCGTTTTCTGTGCACGCCGAACCTACCACACTCTATAAAGAAATGTTCCATATTTCGTTGCAATAAAAATAAATGAAGGGGGGGTGCCGAACCAGATCTCTGCGAATGAAAATTGGGCATTGGTATTCGGCGACGCATTCTAGTGAATGAAACTTCAAGTTTTCTTGCTGAACACCACTTGCTGTGCCGAAGGAATCTAAGGTGCTGGAAATCTGTGTTATTTATTACACATGATTTATCATGTTCTTCTTGAACACAATATTCTCTAAATCTTGCAGCCGTGATGTATGCCGAAGGTTTTAGGATCCTCAATACAGGGTCTCTAAGAGACGCCACCGCCAGTACGTCGGCTGACTAACTTAAAGTGAGTCCCGTGTGCCCTGGTACCCATATCAAATGGATCAGGCACAAATGTTGGGGGATACATGAATGAAATCTCGGAAAATGGCAGATGAATCTAGCACTGTTAGAGCGAAACAAACGAATAAGGAGTCAGTTATCATTTCGACTCAACAAATAGATGAGAGAAGTTTTCGTAAAGCTAGAATGACGGCCAAGATGGCTGAACACGCGCAACATCCCGGTGATCGTCGTCTGCTTTGTTAGTCCAAGGAGGTGGCTTTTAGCATCTAGCCTCCCCGACAGGCCTTCTCGGTGCAGACTAATTACGCAAGGAGGCGGTGGCAGAAAAGTACGGTTTCAACAGGGATATGTGCGCGACGGCGCAAGATGACAGTATATATAGATGGCGAAGAACTGTCCAGTGGTGCGAGCTTGTAGTTAATGTTACTAAGTTGCCGTAAAACCTTGTAATCTTCGGTGTAACGCGAGTAGTGATCTTCCGAAAGACTTACACGACGAGAAGGAGTCCAGAAAAGTACGAGAGATACCGGAGACAAGCAGACGTGTCGGTGAGTGCGGTCATAGTGGCCCTTACAAAATAATAGAGTTGCAAATCCTGGAGTTGCTCATGAACTATCTGACGCGCCAGATGGGCTAGAGCAGCACCATCCCGGGCATACTCCGTGTTATGTTGCACAAGAACAGATAGTACCTTCACGAAAGGCGATGCTGGGTGGTGGCCAAGCAGTAGGTAAAATTGTCGTGAATAGATAAGCTGCACCCGAACGTGACTTGTGGCAAAGTGCTGTCCCAGTTACTATGATCGTCAAAAACGTACATCACCAACACATCGGTTAAGGTGCGGTTAAGCCTCTCGGCGAACTCGTTCGCCTGCGGTTAGGTGTGCAGTAGTGAGCTTGTGCTCCACGGAACAGAAACGAAGGAGCTCAGTGACGACTTTGAATAGGAAGTAGGGGCCTCGGTCAGTGAACAATTACCTAGGGGCACCGTGATGAAGCATAACGTCATGAAGTAGAAAATCGGCGACCTTAGGTGCTCAACTACTCGGCAAAGCTGATGTGATGGCATACCGCGTAGCGTAGTCGGTGGCAACTTAGACCCACTTGTTCCCTGAAGTAGACGCAGGGAAAGGGCCGCGGATGTCAATAGCGATGCTGTAGAACGGCTTCTTGGGCATGTAAATGGGCAGCAGAAGGCCTGCAAGCAACTCAGAGCCGTTTACGCCGCTGACAAAGGTCACACGCAGCAACGTAGCATAGAACACATCGCTACGGGCCATTTCAGAAAAACCGGCACCGCACGTGGTCGTATGTGCCAGATACTCCAAGATGGCCAGCGGTTGGGGCATCGTGGAGATCTTTGAGAACAGTAACACGAATTTGCTTTAGCCGAACAATCAGAAACTGCGGGCCATCGGGAGTTGTACTCCCGGTTAAGAATGTCGTCGTGAAGCTCAAACAGAAGGAGCGATGAGTTGGGCTGACAAGAATGGAGGCGGCCGATTATAGACCGTAGGCGTCGTTGCTTTTCTATTCAACGCGGATGTTGGCCAGATCTGAAATAGCCATGACGAAGTCAGCGGTATAACGGTCGGCGGTGCCGGGAGGGTCGACAGGGTAGCGTTATAAGCAATCAGCATCTTGGTGCTCCGGCCAGACATGTAGAGAACGTCACAGGTGTTTTGCTTGAGCCGTAATGCCCAGCGGCCAAGCTTTCCTGTAGGATCTTTCAGTGACGAGAGCCAGGAAAGGGGGTGGTGGTTCGTGACGACAGAAAACGTGCGGCCATATGAGAACGGACGGATTCTCGTCACAGCGCAGACTAAAGCGAGGCATTCGCGTTAAGTTATCAAAAAATTCCGCTATGACGGCTAGAGAAGGCTGCTAGCGTAGGCAATGACACGTTCTTGGTGGTGCTTGCGTTGGGCGAGGACTACAGCTACACCGTGTTCATTCGCTTCAGTGCGAGCTTCCGCAGGGGCCAACGAGTCAAAGTGTGCAAAAGTGGGCGGTGATGTAAATAAACTGATCAGCGCTGTGAACCCGGTAGCTTGCTCACGATCCCATGAAAAAGAGAGGTCCTTTTTGAGTATATCAGCAAGCGGCCGGGCGATGTCAGCAAAATTTCTGACAAAGCGGCGGAAGTAAGAGCGCGAGCCGACAAAGCTCCGGACATCTCTGACTGAGCGAGCTACAGGAAAGTCTTGGACGACACGCACTTTGGCGGGGTCAGGTGACCTAGAACGGCGATGTGACGTCGAGCGAAACGGCACCTAGAGGAGCTGATTTCAGGCCTGCGCGGCGAAACACATCGAGAATGGCCAATAGGCAGGTCAGGTGGTTATCAGAAGTATGCGAAAAGCAATCGCAGCATCTAGATAGCAAAGACAAATAGACCCCTTATAGCCCCTGAGGAGAAAATCCACCATTCTCTCGAAGGTTGTGGCGGCATTACACAATCCAAAAGGCGTAATCTTTAACCTGCAAAATCTACCTAGAGTGACTAACGCAGTCTTCTCGCGGCCTAAGGCGCCAATGTTAATCTGCCACTATCGGGAGAGCAAGTCGGTAGAGGAAAAGTACGTGGCTCTGTGTAGGCAGTCCAAGGCTTCATTGTTTCGGGGTAGCGGGTATACTTCCTTGCGCGTGATGTTGTTCAAGTGTTGGTTGTCGACGCAAAGGCGCCAGCTGCCATCTTTCTTTTATGCGCGAACGTACATGCCCGGCCTGCGAAATCGGCGAGATTATGTGTGTTGCCGCGAGGGAAGTGAGCGGCAGAGGAGGAAGGCACCTAGAGGTTGAGAAGAGAATTGCGCCCAGGGGACAGTACAGAGGAGCGCGCTAAAACCCCTCAATACTTAAAAGTAGCGCCTACCACTTCCCTCCTCCTCCGTTACACTCGACCGCTCAGCGCGGCCAGAGCGGCCTCGAGAGTGGCAGCACCTATGTCGACCCTGCCGTAGCAGAAGGCGGTGGTGGTGGTGAGAACTTTTATTCAACAGAGAGGGTGAAGATCCTACCTGGGACATCATTGGTCGAAGACGGCTAACGCGTTACCGGAGGAAATCCGCGGAAAACTTCGTTCGAGCCCTGTGGAGCAGTTCTTCAGGCGAGATTTTGCTTCGTCTGTCAGTAACTGGCCCTAATAATGCCGTGTTGTAATTGCGCAATAGAGAAAAAATATTATGTAAGGCGTAAATTCGTGGTCCTGAAACACGGCGCATGCACGCGGTGTGCTCCATCACGCGCGTAATTACAAGAGTTTCAAGTTTTGACTGCCTGAAAGTATTTGAACGTGGTTTAGTAGGTTCATTTACATACCTGTAGGGTACTTTTGTTCTCCCAGCGCGCGAAGCATTCCAACTGGCTGGGGCCAGCAATGCCCAGCAACTGGACCGCTACCGTACTCCCCTTGAAGATCCATCTCCCGCTGTGCTCCGCGTTCGCTTTCACGCTTCTCTGTGTTCGTATACTTGGCTACGAGGGCCGACGGCGCCGCAGAAACTGGCGCCTAAGAGGTGCGCTCTAGACCAGCACCTGCAGCAGCTCCTTTCGGAATCCAGGCACATCAAGAAGACGCCGGGTAACATCAATCCCTGGTCCGGAACACTTCCCACCGTTTACGCTCAAGGTATGCGGAAAGTGTCGGCGTGCCATTTCAAACCACCTAAAATGCATATAAGCACTGCTGCGCCTCACGCCATCTCACCCCTGAAGAAGGAGCCAGTCGGGCTCGAAAACGACGGGTTTCTAAAATTAAAATTATTTTAGTTCACGTTTTTCTTCTCTTTAATTCTGAATGTCTTCGTGTGACTACAGGAGGCAGCGAAGGTCGGTAGCTTGAGCAGGAGAAAGGCCAGCGGGGATAAATCCCACAAAGGCACCACGCAGCGAACTCGTTGTGGTACAAATAAAAGATGAGGTGCAGCGCGCATAGCGGCATGTGCGCCTAGTTGAGACAGCAGAGATGGGTCGAAGGCATGGTTCGAGCATCGGCTAGGTGAGGCAATTGGAGCTGCAGGAAGCCAGTCGCACGGTCATTATTGGCAGAATAAGTCCTTAGAATGTTCATAACAAGTATAACTTTATAAGGACATTACTCAAGAACGGCAAATTAAACAGCAGTTGGGTGACCAGCGATGGTGATGCGGATGGTGCACATTCTCCGGGCGGCAGGATTCCTTCCATGGGCCAGTCTCACAGCGCGGGTTAGAGCAGATGTGACCACATTCTTTAAGCGATGGTGAAGACAGAAATATGAGCCCCGGTGTCAACAAGTGCAGAGATGGTCACGGGATCAACGTCGCCGTCCAGCATACATCGTCGTGTCGGCAGCATAATTAGAGGGGTTCAAGACGGAGTCATGGGTGCAGCGTTGCCTCCGGGCGTTGCCTCGTCTAGTTTTCCGCGCGGCGAGGTGGCGGGGAGTGGGAGGACGAACGGCGAAATGTTTGCGAACGCGACTGGTGACCTCTCGGTGACGGCGAGCCGCTGGACCATGTCTAAGCCACGTCAGGATTGTATAGGTGTGCCGCAGATAGCAGCTCAAAGGGAATGCGCTATATGCGGCGAGCAAAGTCAAAGTATGAAGTACGTTGGGGGGACGCCCAGCGCTTGTTACAGTAGCGAGCAACGTGACCGACACAGTGGCAGGTAAAGAAGAAGAGACCTATCGTCTTCAATTCACAGTCAGTGGGTTTCCGAAATTGCGAAGCGAACCGTTGATAAAGAAGGAACGATGTCGGAGCCCCAGGAGCGGGCTGACCACAGCGGAAGCAGCGTGAACCCCGAGATTCGCATGTTCGTTCCGCGCGATTACTTGGACTAGTGAAGCCGCTGTTATGATCGATTCGCCGGCGTTAGAGTTGAAAGAGGCTAGCTGGCGCCATCACTTCAATTTCGCGGCGGATAATCCTACCCAATTAGGCCGAAGGCGGTGAAAACTGAGATGGTGGCCGCTCTGTGCACACGGAGACGTGTGCACAGCGTCCACGCTGTGCACAGCGGTACAGCGTCAACACATCCTTCATGTACGACAGGTATGACTCTGTAGACGTTTGGACTCAAGTGTAGAGCAGTTTCTCTGCAGCGATTTTTTGACTGGGGGCCTTACAGGACAGGTAACGGAGCTTTTGCTTCAACGTATCCCAGCTATCAAGTTCGGCCTAACGATTGTCATACCACAACTTCATCGTTCCACTAAGCCAAAATACCACATTGTTCAACATCACTGTCAGGTCCCAGTTATTGTGGTCACTCATGCTTTCGTATTGCGTCAGCTACTCCTAAACATCGATGACATTGGTCCCGCTGAAGGTTCCAGGGTCTCGAGGGTGGGCTAACACGATCGCGGTCCACGGCGCAGACGATTTCGGCTGGTCTTCCATGGTGGTTGCACCACAGCGCCGACCGCTTCGGAGCTCCGTACACTGACAAGTATACTCCGCAACTCCACCAGTGCGTAACGGGGCGTCAAATAGATGAACAGTGAAGCACTATTTATAAACAAGACTACTTACAGAGATGGCCGAGATGGCTGAGCACACGCAACATCCCGGTGGTTGTCGTCTTTTTCATTGTCCAAAGAGCTGACTCGTAACAATATTAATAAACCAAGGAACTAACCTTGCACAGCTTAAAATGGAATGGTCGATCGCGTGAGCGACAAAATGCTTCAAATGCTTTTTGAGAGATGCAATGATCGTGAAAGAGATCAACACCACTTTGTAGATAGCGAAATGACAGTGTAACGTTACTGGATACGCTTCTGCGTTTATCAGTTCAGTTAAATATACAAACGGGAACTATCGCCATGCTTAATGATAATCCTACCTTCACGGTCATCCACATCACAGGCCTCGCACCAAGACACGGCGCAGGTAAAGAGAAGCAAAATTTTCGGAAACATTTCAAGATGCTTCTGATGTGCGCTCGTAGAAATCGCACAACTGAACTGCTTCAGGTTGATTTTCCTAAAAGAAATCAAGTGAGGAGTAGATTTTTTATGCCACGTTTAAAAACAGACACAAAGAGGTTTTTATTTTATTTTTGTCATGGCAATGTTGCAGTAAATCTTTATAAGCCAGAGAAAAGTAACTCCCTTGTCGTTTTTCATGTGTTGCCGACACGGGTAGCGGAATTTATTGCTCTGACCCTTCATCCAGCTCGTGCGCAGCGTCGTCGTAGTTGGTTCAGCTTTCGAAGTAACACAGCGCACCGTTCATTAGTAAACATCGCTGAGGTGCTTCATCAAAGCACTTTTCATGCTACCGCTGTTCCACATAGTAAAAAAAATACAAGTTTACTTGCCTAGCTCTGCAGCTGTCCTGCAAGTGCCGAAACGAGAAAAATAAGATAGTAGTCGCTCAATGTGATCTGCGAAATCAAGCGTAGAGCTTACGTAGTTGCGTCGCTTTAATTTGTCAGCATTGGCGTGTTGGCATGCGGCAGCCATCCCGAATGGCGTCACATGGAATGGGTTTCCATACGCGGCACACCTTGTTGGCGTGTATTGAACATGTGCATTTCGTCCAGTCTAGTTCATGGCCGGTAACTTAAGAAGTAGAAAAGATAACACGCAGAAAATGGGGGGATACACGACGAAAGGCAGGACAACGGTTCTTTCAAAGCGAAGATTTCTTGGCGAACTCTCCCTGTTTTTGATGAACGCAGCTGCTCCTACTGTGCAGCCATACAGCTCTCGCAGAGAAAATCATGACGTGTTAGAAGTGCAATGAAGCCTTGACCATCCAGCACAGAACCCTGGTGTTGTAACCGTATGATCGCAATTTGTCCTTGTTGTTAATGATAGGTCTACTTCTCCCGTACCAACGCCAGATGGCTCTTCTATTCAGTTAGAGCGTGCGTGACGTCCTGTAACACCTGTGAATAATGGTGAGAGTGCACGTGAAACGCAAAAACGCGTGACCGCGCACTTGTTATGATTTGACCAGATATGCAGGAATGAAACGCGCGAATAACATTCAACTTTAACCACGTCTCGCACGTTTTCCCTGTGCATACAATTCCCCGCACCGTTCTTCACTGAATAATCATCAACAATCACGTGAGTGAAACAGTACTGCACGTACACAGACCATGCAAATAGCAGTGTGCATTGGCATTAACTGCTACTTGCATTTCAGCATACCCTGTGAACGTGTCTAGTGTATAGCCATTAATATTGCATGACGTTAACGTTGCATGACATGTGCAGCACACGAACAAACAGTCCACCAGATGAAATATTTAGCACATAATGTTAATAAATACAATTGCAATATATGCATTTATTTCATAGCATTTAATTACAAACTTCATAAAACTTTCGCTTGATATAGATTCCAGAAAGTGCGCTTGCGTCATCCTATTTTTTTATTGTCCATCGCCACAGGTATCCCGCAGGCAGTCAAACCCAATTGCGCCGAAAACATTAGTTGGGGTTCTCACTTATATAGCACAAGTATTGACGATCTTGAACCAACATGAGAAAACCAGCATATGCTTAAGTTAAGTTGTGGCCTGATCGATTTGCATTATTGGTGTTTCACCAGGTATGGTGCAATGTTTGTAAATGATGTGACACTATAAAACACAGTTCAACGGTTTATATATGGCAGCAGCGACTCTAGATGAAACGCCGTCTCAAACATTTCTGTCTGTCAGTGGACGTTTTTGTCCAATTCAATTTCGCCCTGTAGCTGCATTGCTGCCTGGGCTCACGACCACATTCCTTCAGCTCTGGGTTTATTTTATCTATATTCGAGAACCAGCTTTCTGAAAAAATACCGGCGGATATGTTTCCTCAAAGAAAATTGACAAACTTAATGTAAGGCTTGTCGAAAGGATGCTTAATGGTCTATAAGACAAAATTTTGAAACAAAAATGTTTCATGACACATATTTACGCTGGGATGTCGTTATATTATATGAGCCGATAACTACCTTAGAGGCGAGCATCGAATTCCTAAAGGCAGCACTATAAAAACTGCGCAACGCAAGGGCCGCGGTAGGTTGTAAAAATAACCCAGAAAACTGAGAATAAGAAGTCTAGCAGGATGACGAAACATAGAAAGCATTTTCGGCTGAAGAATCGTGGTGTCCTAACGATTACGACTTCTTGCAGTTAGGCATACTGTCGATGAAAAATTTGATATCAATAGGCCTCCCCCGCTGACCTCGACGCAGTTCAGCGGTTTCTACTAAAGGGAAGGTCGAAATATAATTATCTGTAACAGGACTCAAAGTAGGGCAACTTGGTTTACGTTGATCTTAAAAAGCACAGCAAATCCAACACTGACGGAGAGAAGAAACGCAAGCAGGAGCAAAATTAGATATGCGTTCAAGCTCCAGAGCGAGAGACAATTTCTTCAGCAAGGCTTTCAAGGAAATGGATTACAATAAGTCGCATCGCTGTTACATATCCTGTGTAAATGAGCAGACGCGATGACCACGAACACTCGCATTCACAGCGCTGGTGTGATGACGTACCTGCCCCAAAGCAAACGTTCCTTGCTGCTGCTTCTTTTCCTGGTCTGACGTGCCGCGCCTCAAAAACCAAGCAGTTCATGTCCCCTCCCACACTGCATAACTCGTAAGACAGTGCGCATCGAGGTGCCAGCCTTCTCACTCACCCGCGTACGTTCACCATCGCACTCGGCCCAGGTCACGTCACCTGTCCAACACGGCGCGCAGGTCACGCTTAGGTTTGAACAGCTAGGCGGCGGAAATTGCTGCCCAAATGTGCCTGAGGTGTCCCGGCCAATTCTATCAGTACAAAAAAAATCTGCTTACCTGAATCATAGAATTTCATAAAATTAATAGACGAACGGTGGCGCTAGTGTCTACGAGAGCAGCAAGCAAGGCAGTTCAGCCAGCATGGGACTGAGGGCTTGTATACGGATTTGCCTAAACGTCGCCCTTTTTCTTTACTTGGCTTCGTGGCATTGGAAAATGATCTTATTTCAGAAAACGCTGCCTTATATATAATTAAATAAAGAAAAACCATCTTCTGTAGTGGCGTATTGCGCTCTGAATGAAAGAATCCGCAGTTTCGCCCGAAAGGGGAAGTGTCGATTGTGATGGAAAGTGGGCAGTTGCACGAAGCAAGGCTGTAGCTTTAATAGCCGTATAAGCTTTTAAACATAGGTATACTAACTAAATTACGAAGCATGGTGTAACTTGCGCACAAGCAAACATAAACACATCTCACTCGATGACCGCGGTAACTCGGTCTGAAAACGCTGCAGTGAGGAAACGCGGCAGCAGCAGCAGCAGCAGCGAGCGAATTGCCCTTCGCGCTCCCGCTCCCATCGACGCGAACTAAGTCGCGAAAACATAGCGCAGCGTGGACTGTGTACCCGTCGCGGATGGCTTTCAAGATACAGTGGCCCGCCGGGCGTGTGCGGCCGCTCGGGCCGCCCGGAGCCGAACGCGAACGATTTCCCTACCCTCCCCCTGAAGTCTCGCGCGCGATTGAAGGCGGCACGCTTTCCCCCCACTTCCCTTTGTTGTGTGCGCGAGATTGAGCCACGATTGCCGGCTCACGCTGACACGATTTCACTAGCACATACAGAGCACGGAACGCGGCGACGATTTTATCACCCTTGTACTGTATACGAACCGCACGGCGACGCCGGCGACAGAAATGGGCCTGGAGTGTCCGTATAGCTGCTATCGCAGTAAAAGTATAACTTCCTTTGAAATTTAGGCCAATTTGGATCCAGATACACGAAGCCACAAGAATGTCGCAAGCCTTAACCGCGAAGATCAAGCAAATCCATCATTCTTATGGTGGATGCACGGTCGCAGCCAGAGACTTCCTTATAGTAATTGTAGGAAACTATGCCCTGAACTAAGAACACGAAACCGCAGGAGACAGACTAAGTCATCGCTGGGCTATAACTGATCTTTATCTTTGCACATGGGGCTATATAAATAGCCTAACACGCGTAGAAACCTACACATACATAGCACCTGCACATGCGATCACAGCATCTGCATTCGGAAGTCATCTGCTCTAAAGGTATGCTGTTTGTCTAGTCAGTGCTACTCACATGGTGTTTTAGAGCACAGCTCTTAGGCGCCCGCTCCTGCGGCGAGCGTCGGCGTCGGTGTCCTACTTCGTAACCGAGCGAATAAGCAAAGCAAAAGACCAGAGCGAGCGCAGAGCGCAGCGGGTGATGAAAAAAGTGGCGAGGGCCAAGGAGCGCAAAGGGAAAAGCGGAGGGGGTGGGTATGTGCTGCGCACGAAGGGCTCTGCGGCGATTAGGGCCAAGGTCGATCCAAATAGGTCGCGAAGCTTCGGGAAAAAGAGGTTCAGAAAAAATTGTCACCGACATCAGCAAGGGAGATTATGGGAAAAGCGATTGAGGCGCGACTATGATTGGAGGGAACAAAGACTGGGAAAGAAAAAAACGGGAGACACAGATTCATTCAACGAAAATAAAACTGACGGTCAATATGCGTGATGAGTAAAGAAAAGACAAGTTTCTTTTATTTTATTATTATCAATAAATACCTCTTTTCAGCGCCCATCGTAAGACGGCGCTGTCACTTATAATGCAATGCAGCCCTTGAAGTGTGCAGAAAGTCGCGCTCGTTAAGTTCACCTTTTACAGAACGCCCCCTTTACACGTTGTGCTGTTTTGCTCGTCGAAGTTTGTCTGAATTGGATGACGCGGGTAGCTTCAATGTTTCTTAGCCTGTTCAGTTAAAACTAGTGAGTTACGACCGTCAGATGATTTACTTTATTTCTTTTCGTGCGACTAGACTGGCCGACGGGCTTGGCGTCCGACGAAAGCACCAGCACTCTACACCTAAAGCTATCGTCGGCCTCCAGAGAAAGTAGGTTCTGGCTAAGGGTGCGATTTCGACAACCGGGTGGCTGGCCTTTCCCTGCAGACCTTTCGGCGCTGAAAGCTCGAAACGCCCACAAAGTTGAATGGCGGGGCATTTAATATACAGCTCTAATGCCAGGCCACCACAACCAATTTCGCGCCTTCCAGAACAAAATGACGTTACTTATTTTTTGTGCCACCGGAAGTGCTCGCTACTCACATAGATGGCGCTAGCGCCATGAATCGCCTAGTGTTCTTGCATACCGTATACTCTCGTGCAAGAGCCACACTTTTTCGGCGATTTTGATGGGGTGCGGCCCTTCCACAGAATTGTGAAATTTTTGTTGAATTTTCGATCCACGTGTGAAAAACCTGTTTAATCAGGCCATATATGCCTAACGATGGTATATCTGGCGTCTAGCTGCGGACATCCCCGCTAGATATTTTCAAAGGTATCGCTGCTCGGGCTCGGCTCGTCGCCGCTGCCCCTATCATCCGCACGTTCATGTATCCAATCATCCTCAGTGCCGTCCGTGGAATTGGAAATCCAGGTGACCTTAAAGCTCTTTACAATAATGTCCGTGGATACCGCACGCCACGCGTTTATAATCGAAGAGCAGACCAACTGAAGCAACGTCCTCCTTAGTCATCCGGTCAGCGTTTTCTCGAGGTGGCGCGCTGCCACCCATTCAGAGTACCTACGTCTGAATTCTGCCTTAAACGGCCTATTAATAGACACATCCAGTGGTTGCAGCATGCTTGTTAAACTGCCGGGGATGACCGCCAGATGCGTACGAGCTTCTGCAAGACGAGCCTTCACGCGCTCTGTGAGGTGGCCACGGAAGCTGTGCAATAAGAGCACGGTGTTGGATCTGGAGGACAATACCACCGCTGTCCCCCAGTTATTGATCTTGCCGTTGGGTGCGGGTGTTGGCCGAGGTTGAGGAGGACTTTGAGATGAAAACTGGAGGTTTATTTATAGTGAGAATACATAGAAATTAAGAGCAATAAATGGTGTGCTGCCCGGCAGCAACTCGGGCGCTGCGGCACGTGGCAAGAAGCCCGAAAGAGATGAATGAAGGAATGCTTGCTTTCTGCTCCCGGTCTCTGACTTTTAACACCTTCAGTGTGTGGAGGTCACGTCCTGTTCGGCCAATCGTCGAGCCCGCTCAGGTGTCGTCATTTTCGGCCAGTGGTACGCGCCCGAGAGTGCAGTCACATTCGGCTGAGGGAGTCGCTCCATGGGCTTCACTGTCGGAGGGATGACTTGCCCCCGGTATTGCCCTTCTGGTCTGCAACTGCCGTCACAATAGGCGGGTGGGGGGCTGCTCCCAGGGCTTCACATTGAAGTACAGCCGTCGTTCCCTCCGGGTTGGCAAGCGCCGTCACAATAGGGGGACGGGGGTTCCGAGGGTTTCGTCGTTCTCGAGCGACCTTTCAGAGCCGCAAAGCAGCTTTGCTCGGGACCCAGGTTACCTGTAATCGTGCCAGGCTTTTCGATGTGGTCTCGTGAACTCGAAGGATGCCAGGAAAAGGGCACGTATCTAACAGCTCCTCCCCGCCCCGAAAGTTCGGAATGGCCGGTGAACTCAATTCGCTGGTCATGAGGAAGGCTGATAGAACATGTAAGGTCCTGGTGACGAGCCTCGTGTGACGAACTTCGAGATCCTGGGCCCTTGAGAACGTACGTAAAACAAACGAAACAACATAGCTCTGCACCACGTGTAAGCGCAGGCTCTTTACCCCTCACTGGCCAGGTTATTACTATGTCCAAATGAACTCCGGCTTTCTGTTTCTTTCCCCAATTTTGATAAAGCATTTCCAACCATCTTTCTAAACTGCTTCCCATATCTCCATGAATGCCGACAAGGGCAGAGTGATATTGTCGTTGCAAAACAAAGGGGAGAAAGTTAAACAATTAATGAAAACAGCCGAACATAATTTAAGCGGCCTAACTTCACGAACAGCCTTTTCCTACCCTATCGCAGTGGCGTGCTTATCGCACATACTGGTACCACTGAACAGTCTGCTCCACTCCACAGGTATGAAATCACAATCGCGCTAGCTTTGTGGTCACTATTCAGAACGCGTACTTGCGTCGTAGGCAAACGCTTCATTACGCTTACTCACGCTCCTTAGTTTAGTCCCTACAGGACACATACCTGAAACGAACAAATAAATTTGCACAACTTACGCACTCCGCAGAACGCTTTAAAAATGCGTCTTCTGATAACTAGTTGCACGCCTACTTAGTAGAGAAGTCAGAACGCGGCCGCCCTCAACACACACGAGCGACCCAATCATAAACATTCTGCTTCCTTCCGTCCGCACAGGACACGCACTAATGGAACGAAGAACGATTCTCAGTGCAAATTATGCACTAACTGAAAACCTACGCTCTTAACCTTAGAAATTTCGATAACACATCTAAAAATAAAGAAGGTTAACTAATGCACACACGCGTCCCCACAGGCGTCTCACCGATAACCTTGACGCTTCAGTTTACTGACAAAAAAAAGCATATCTAGTCATTGATTAACTCCTCGCGAAACTAAAGTTTTACTTAAAATGCCTCTTTCAAGTATGGGAGCTTCCCAAAGCAAAACATAAACAGAGCTCATACCTGACATTGAAAGAAACTCAGTCTGAAATCGCGAAATTTTTAAAAGGCTCAAAAATAACACAAAAGAAAACGTTTAATTTCTACGGAAGTCTTTTTGTCTCCCGTTCCACACGTTTACGACTGACTCATACTTTTGAGCCGTAATTGAGGTGGTCGCGGTTCGAAAGCTATTCTGGCTACCCAGGAACAACAAGAGGGCTGACACACTATCAGCTCCTTCAAGACGTTACAGTCTCATCCAAGTTGCGCCCTGGCGCCATGCTTTTATCACGACCTCGACTGACCATGTCGCGACTCCCTCTCACCTCTTCTCGTCCTGCCACCTTGCACTCCTTCGCACTACATTCTGCATTCCGAAAAGAACGACGGAACGACGAGGAACAAAATTGCCCCATGCCCTTTGTCTGCGTCCGCGCAGAGCACGCTTCTTGGTCTCTTTTTGACCGGTGGCTCGAACGTGCTTGATGCGCACACGTCGTCCACGACGACCGCACATTTATTTTCTTCACGCCCTTCATTTTTGCGTCTCTTGCCGTCTTTGGCTACGCTACATTACTCACCGCAGACCGATCTTTACGGCGCTTTTTCCTCGAACTCCCATTCATGCCGCCTTCTCGCGCCTCAAGCTGGCCGGTACAGATATCGTCGGTCCGGATCGCTCTGCTACCCGCACAGTCTGAGGGATTTTCCTTTAAATCGACTCTCTCTTTGCCTCGACTGGCGGACAGCTCAACCTTCTCTGAAACAATGCAGCAGGCTTTACTCGAGTTATGTAACTCGCACTCCTGCGAACTGCCCTCTACTGCACTGTCCAGCTCACGCTGTGCATCGGCACTCAATTCGTCGGTCTCGATCGCTGTCTCACGTGCACAGTCCGAGTGATTCGTAACTAAATCATCCTTCTGTCGGCTACCTAGACTGGCGGTCAGCTGCACCGGTCCCTGAACCACGCAGTTGTCTTCCCTTGATCTCCGCGGCTCGCAATCATGCGTACTGCCCTCAACTGCATCGTCCAGCTGGCACTTCTCTTCGGCTCGCAGATCTGACTCGACATGGGTGCTCGAGTCTGTCGGGTCAGCAGTACTCTGTATTTCGTTAACAACCTCGTTAACATTACCTGCGACGCACATGCGCGGTGACTGTGCCAATTCATTCACAAGTGGCCTAGCTGTCTCTGCAGTGCTCTGTTGGCACAGCATCTCGTCGCTCTCACTACGGCTTTTAACGACCACTGTTGCCGCTAAGCCATCGTTAGCAGCTAGCCCTTTCCGTTCACCATGAATGTGCCGCTAATCTCACAGGCACTACTCTTCTCTTCGGCGTCTGGCGAAAATCCGCTAGATACTTCCTCATTCTTTTGCTCTGTACCACCTACGGAATTTTCAGACAGCCGTTCTCTTTGTGCTATTAACTGTCTAAAATTTTGTATCCGTTTCTTCATTTCTGCCATCCCTTCCTCGTGCTTATCCTGTTTTCGCTAATGCTCACGCTCCCTCTCTCGTTCTTGACGGTCAAGCTCACGCTCACGTTCTTGCCACTCACGCTCACGTTCTTGACGCTCACGCTTCTGTTCATTCTCACTTTCTTGACGCTCACGCTCACGTTCCTGACGCTCACACTTACTCTTAAGTTCTTAAAGCTCACGCTTCCATTCATTCTCACGTTCTTGACACTCACGCTCACTCTCATGTTCTTGACGCCCACGCTCCCGTGGTTCTTGTATCGCCTCCCAAGCACTCTTAATGCTTTCATCATCATTGCCACTATCTTTAATTGCCTTTATGATAGCTAGCTTTTTCATCTGTTCGTGCGCCTCAACTCCCAAGTCATCGCACACTAACAACAAATATGGCTTCGTCAACCTTCCAAGATCCATGGCAACTGCCCCGATTGGTGGTTAGAACTGTTTTCCTTAAATAATTTGTGCAAACACACAATATAGGAAAAAAAATATAGGAAAAAATATAGGAAAAAAAACAACCGCCTGCTTACGGTTGCAGCACCCTGCCATGTGGTTCATCGGTCCGCTGTTCCCGGTTCCTCAGGACTCTCTAGGTCCAAGGCTCGCTCTTCTTCGCTGTTCCGAGTTCCTCAGAACAGCTTTGGACGAATGCTCTTTCTTCTTCGCTGTTCCAGGTTCCTAGGGACTCCTTTGGACGAAGGCTCTTTCTTCTTCGCTGTTCCGGGTTCCTCAGGACTCTCTGAGTCGAAGGATGTTTCTTCTTCGCTGTTCCCAGTTCCTTAGGACTTCTTTGGACGAAGGCTCTTTCTTCTTCGTTGTTCCCGGTTCCACAGGTTTTCTTTGGACGAAGGTTCATCCATATCCCTGCCACCAGTTGTTGGAACTGGAGGACAATACCACCGCTGTCCCCCAGTTATTGGATCTTGGCGTTGAGTGCGGGAGTTGGCCGAGGTTGAGGAGGACTTTGAGATGAAAACTGGAGGTTTGCTTACATTATTTACCGTGAGAATACATAGAAATTAACAGTAGTCAAGTCATTGCTGGCCGGCAGCAACTCGGACGCTGCGGCCCATGGCAAGAACCCCGAAAGAGATCAATGAAGGAATGCTTGCTCTCTGTTCCCGGTGTCTGGCTTTCAACCCCTTCAGTGTCTCGAGGTCACGTCCTGTTCGGCCAGTCGTCGAGCCCGCTCAGGTGTCGTCATTTTCGGCCAATGGTAGGCGCCCGTGCGAGTGCAGTCACATTCGGCTCAGGGAGTGACTCCATTGGTTTCTCTATCCGAGGGATGACTTGCCCCCGGTATTGCCCTTCTGGTCTGCAACTGCGGTCACAATAGGTGGGTGGGGGGGGGGGGGGGCTGCTCCCAGGGCTTCACGGTGAAGTACAGCCGTCGTTCCCTCCGGGTTGGCAAGCGCCGCCATAATAGCGGGAGGGGGGTTCCGAGGGCTTCGCGGTGATTTACAGCCGTCGTTCTCCAGCGACCTTTCAGAGCCGCAAAGCAGCTTTGCTCGGGACCCAGGTTAGCTGGAATCGTGCCAGGTTTTCAGTACACTTTCGGGAAGAGTCAAGCAGTAGGACAATAGCTCAACATGCTGCGCACGAGGTGGGGGACACCAACTTCTCTGGACGTGCTGCGCCTCGGGAATGTGGTAGATGCGCTTTTCCCCACCTTAATTAGGTGCGACGGCGTTTCGATGTGGTCTGGTGAACTCGAAGGATGCCAAGCAAAAGTCCCGTATCTAACAGCGGGGTTCCGTTGCAGCAGGCCTCCCGGCCTGTTAGCCCACACCGTTTTCACCCAGTCCACGACTAGTTCATCGGACATCAAGCCATTGCCTTGCACTCTGATGATGATTTCATTCGGGAAGCTCTCCTTGGGTAGCGTCTTTCGTTTAAACACTGCGTACGGGGGAAGCTTATTCCTTCCGTTCGCTGCGACGAATAGCATTACAGTGCAACGCTGACGCTCGGCACCGGTCGCGCGTACAAGGACGCTCTTAGCGCCGGTTTGGTTGACCGTCGTGTTCTCAGGAGCATTGAACAAAACAGGCGTTTGGTCCGCGTTCCTTATCTGGTCTCGGTGGTACTCGCGCTCCGCTCGCAGCGCGTTAATAAAGCGGTGAAACCTGATCACTTTGTCGTCGTACTCGCGTGGAAGTGTTTGGCAGAGTGTTGTCCAACGGCGGATGCTGAGTGTTGTCGCTTCATAAACCTCGGAAGCCATCCCTCGCTTGCCTTGAAATCCGTCGGTGAAATGTTCATGTGGCGTGCGATTACAAGGGCCTTCACGCGGAGCATCGCGGTTGGCAACGCGTAGCCGTCTTTCCTGATTTCCGTGACGTCTTTCATGAGCTCCTTCTCGAGTGTTGGAAACTTGCAAGGCTTGCAGCGGAATGCTTTCCTAGTCTTGTTTATTGCGGCCAACTCTTCCTTTTGGTCGCACCAGCGAAGCACGCACTTGTCGTCGACGTGGAAATTCCGGCCGGCTGCACGTTTTCCATTCTGTTCGGCGTATGCGACAACTTGAAGTTTGAGCGCAGCATCGTATGCGGTTAAGCATCTTTTTCTTTTCCATCGCAAGCGCTTGTGCTATAGGCAGTTGTCCAAACGAATGGCGGCTCAAAGGATGAATGGCGCCGGCGGGAAAGGCGACTCAGATAGTGCCACGCGCCCGAAGCTCACAGCAGCGCCGCGTGACGAAGCCGCAGGACAGCCATTGCCATCTGGTGGCTCCCGCGATATGCGCCGTACGCGAGACGCGACGACGCTGCCGTTTTCTGGCGAGATTCTTTAACTTTTCTTCAAAATTTTGACTGCCAAGTTTGAGGGAGCGGCCCTTACACGAGCGTGACCCTTAGTAGAGTGTATACGATATGCTACCGCAGGGACCAGAGTAAGGCATCACTTTTCCGGCGCTGTTCACACCGCTATTCGCGGAGCGCTATCACGTGGTGCAAAATTACATCAAATGTTCAACTGCCCCGCTGCGAAGCCAACTTTACATGCGCTACGCCGACTTGATTTCGTCAGTGCCACCATCATTGCAATTAGCGCACCGTCGAGCGTGCGTTGCGTTCATCGGCTCCGAATTGCAGGTACGGTATTCGACGATACTAAGTTAAGGACTTTGGTAAAGTGATACTAAACACATATTGACACTTGTATTAGAGTGTGATGGGGTGCAGCGCACCAAACATTACAAACAGCACGGAAGGTGGAAACGTTTATTGCGCAGTGCCGTGAGGACGGATAGACGTGCGCCGGAGACCAGTGTGGCCACTGCGTATGGGCCGTGACTGGCCGGCTCTGAAAGGGACCAGGATATGCGAGGTGCGCTCGCCTTGTTTACAATAAAGCAGCATTTATCACGAGTAAGACTCCGTACACACTGAAATGCGTACACCTGGCATGAAGGGTTGCTCGCTTGTACGATTTGGTGTATATGTGCAGCGCGACAGACGCGGGATAAAGAATGAATGACACGCCTGTGTCGCGCTGCACACATACGCCAAGAATATTAACTTACCAACTCACCCAATTCGCAGTGTTGCTTGAACGATTGTTCTGACTATGCTGGTATGGAAGAGTGTGTTCAGACCAGTGTAAATACTAACAGATGCGATTTACCCGCTCCACCCTAGTTTTTCTCTCCCCTGTATTTTTTATTTTTTGTCCGCGTTCTGATTTGTCATGTAGCGTTGACTGATGTACTAGTGTTCATTGTTTTGCAGTAAGCGAAGATATCGTGCCATCACGCTTATGAAACAGCTGCGATAGCTTCAGTATTTGCCGCCCGCAATATCTTACTTGTTCGATCGAACTTAGTCGACGTGAGTTCTTTTTGTATGTTTAATAAGCGCTGTGTTATAGTAAATTGCCTAGAGTAGTATGAAGAGATATACAAGAATATGTTGTCATATTAAACTGTGCAATGAGTGATTAATTAATTTGCAAGTTTGCCATCTTATGTGATTAGTGCAATAAAAAAATCCTGTTGTTACTCTTAATAGTATGTTGCCTTCCCAGTTGCTTTTAATTCTGCCCCCCAAGGCTCCAAGAACGAGCACTCTTCCCCTGCTGCCACCAGTCATTGCTCATCCATTCCCTTGTACGGAATAAATTTGATCTAGAAGCTCGTGCATCTTGAACCTGTTTCCACTTGCAGATTTGCTGCTAAGAAGCAGATGTTTAGTTTGTCGTATGAGTGAGTCATAAAATTGAGCTTTGCATAAAATGTGCGCGTATGAATGTTTGAAGTGCGTTTAAATCTACGTGTCTGCACCGCATATATCGAAAACGTGCAGCTGCTGTGAACCACGGTATGGGACAAATGGCGTCCTGTTAACGACCAGTGACATAACTGCAGGCCCGATAGTGCTCTTGCCGACGACCCTTAATCGGCTGGTTTCGGTAGCCAAAATTACGTTCACATAATTGTCCAGCGTACGTGTGTGAAGTTCTCTTTAAACACCCTTTAAAACATATCTTGCCTTCCCGCCTCGGCAAGAAAACCTCACATGCATGCTGAAAAACATTGCACCGCTTTTTGTTGCAAGGTAATGCCCCTTTGCACGCGAACTTTTGAGCTGTTGCAGCCGGGCTGGGCCAGTGTATGGTCGGCGATGTGGTTACAGGTAGCGGCCTGGTGACGGCGAAGGGGACGGTCGTCGAGGGCTCCACTGAGTAGCGGCGAGGTAGTCGGCGATGTAACGAGGGCGTTCACCTTCCCTCGGGCGCTGTGCGTTGACGGCGAAGCTTCGCAATCCCAGCTCGCGGTATGGGCATCGGCGGTAAACATGGCCGGCTTCGCCGCAGTGGTAGCAGAGTGGGCGGTGGTCGGGGGCTTGCCAGATGTCCGTCTTCCTCGCGTAGGTGCGCTGGGCGACGGGTGGGCGTGCTGGAGGCGGTGGCGGCGGACGACGGAATTGCGGCGTTACAGGGCCCTGGCGCGGTCGGGGAGGGGGACCTTGACGGCGTGCGACGGCGGCGTAAGTCATCGCTTCTGGCTGGGGCTGCGGTACTTGTGGTTGCACCTCAGGAACTCCAAGCGATCGGTGCACCTCTTCTTTCACGATGTCGGCGATCGAGGCCACTTGAGGCTGCGACGATGGGAAGACCTGGCGCAGTTCTTCGCGCACAATGGCCCTGATGGTCTCGCACAGATCGTCCGTGGCCAGTGATTGAATTCCGGCGTAGCTTGTCGGCTTGGTGCGTCGTTCGAATTGCCGGTTCCGCAATTCCAGTGTCTTCTCGATGCTCGTCGCCTCACGAAGAAACTCGTCGACGGTCTTCGGAGGGCTTCTTACCATTCCGGCGAAAAGTTCCTCCTATGCACCACGCATCAGTAGGCGGACTTTCTTCTCCTCGGACATTTCTGGGTCGGCGTGGCGGAACAGACGGCTCATTTCCTCAGTGAAGATCGCGATCGTCTCATTTGGCAGCTGCGTTCTGGTCTCCAGTAGAGCTTGAGCTCACTCTTTTAGCACGACGCTTGTAAATGTTTGCAGGAAGCCGCTACGGAAGACGTCCCACGTCGGCAAGGTGGCTTCTCGATTCTCGAACCAAGTCCTGACGGCGTCTTCTAATGCGAAATAGACATGTCGTAACTTGTCGTCGCTTGCCCAGTTGTTAAACGTAGCGACCCTCTCATACGTTTCCAGCCAGCTTTCCGGGTCCTCAAATGTGGAACCGCGGAACGTCGGTGGTTCCCTGGGCTGCTGCAGCACGATGGGGGACGCTGTGGCTGCCATTGGGGTTGCCTTGGTCACAATCTTCTTGGTCTTCTCCGGTAGAGGTCCGTGCTCCTGGGGCCGCTGTTGAAGACGGCGGCTTGCTCGATGGTCCGGGACTACGTTGGTGTTCTCTTTGCGGTCCGGGCTTGGATCACAGCTTGTCGGGGGCGTCCGGTACATGAACAAAAAGCACCTCCACCGGATGTCACGTGGTGGTGACGTTGAAGAACACAGTAGCGATACTGTGAAGGACAAAACCAACTTTTATTGGGCGAACCTGTGCCCACAAATCAGGCTACCCTTATAGCACAACGATAGCGGCGAACACGGTCGGCGATCGTCGAAATTCTGATCAGCGGGTCAAGCGCGTCGGCTTTTATACAGCAGTCGTCGAATGTTTCAGACTAATCGTTGGGACCGACGTGCCTGCCACAAAGTTCTACACCATTCGCGTCACGCGATGAAATCACATAACACAAGGTTCGGCGACAACAGACAGCGGATAGAAGCATCCATAACTTTCCAGAAACTTCGGATACATGGAGGCGCGTCCAGCGCTCTGCGATAAGATTTGTTAGGCGGCTAAACGTGGTCGCCCGATAAATATAAGTATACGTGTCAATATGCCGAACAAAGCTGTTTTTTTCTGAATAGCCGCATGCAGCCCCTTTCCGAAAGGAATAAACGATGGCTGCCGCCGATCGCTCAGGCACTGGCTACACGCACCTGCCGCAAAGCATGGGTTTACTTGCGTATAATAAAGCTTTTTGCGTGTCCGTTTAACATTTTAGAGCACTTTGGCACGTTTACGACTTTGTTCTGCCAACTTTTCTTTTCTGAGAATTCGTTTTGGCGTCATTCTCAAGGTTCCGTTCCATGCCGCCGCGATTTTCGACCAGCCACTGCCAGCTATGTACGGGAAAGCGGACCGATCGCAGACGCCGGCACCACCCTTCCTTATCCGGTTGTCGATTTTCAGTGCGTTGGCTCGGTCCCATCGAATCCCTCTGCCGTTGAGTAAGCTTCTCACCTCTTGTCAGCCAATTAGATAAGACAAGCTGCTCGGTGTACGCAATGTTATTCGGTTTTGAAGCAAACAAAATCGACCTCCTATGAGCGAGAAGAGCGTTTGATTGGTCTGTTCAGACAACACTGCTGGTGATCGCCTGATGCTTGCGTTGGTGGTTACGCAAGTTTGACGTCAGGAGAATGGAATAAAAACATATTGGAATAGTTTCACGTTATAAGGCCCTTGCTGTACAAGCATGGGGCATGCCTCCCACTGAACACAAGACATCTTGTGACGTGTTTGATCAGCGAAAATGTGCTAAAACGTCATTCTAGAACTGGTACAGCGCAACATACAAAGGAAGAAACTTATAGAATGCTAGTTGGTATTGCATTCTAGAACTTCTAGAATACAATACCAACTCGCCCAATCCTCAATAAAACGTCAACTACCTATGATGGCTACAAACCACACGTTTGTCGAAATCTAGAAGATGTCTCGTGAAAGACGGTCTAAAGTTATCTTGTGAAGATGGCTAACATGTCTGCATAGCGTCGTCTCAAGATGGCTAGAGAACATTTCGCCGAAAACATCTAGAACATGTATCCGTTGATTCTTGTTTAGATACATCTATAAAATAAGGTATGTTGGTGTCCCCCTCAGCTTGATAAAATTGTTGCAGATCTAGCGCCCGAAATGGCCACAATTCGGGTGTTTAAAAATTACCTGCATAGACTTGCTTTTCAGTGGTCTGTCATTTTCCTGTCCTGAGGGGTACATCTGTCTCTTAGCTGCATATTGAGAACCACCACTCATCCTGATAACCAGCATGGTACCCCAGCAGGACCCAAGCTCTAAGAAATTAGGCGGTACCCTATTTAGCTGGCGGTAACTGAGAAATCTGTGAGGTGGCATGTTGCGATTTCCTTTATATCCGCTAACCACCGGGTGCAAGCGCCGTGTGCTAAGTGCTATTAAAACGATGCCAAAGCGAAAATTACACAGCAATCAAAATTGCTTGAATTGAATATATTACGAATATATTACTAATTTTGCTAAAGTTAAAGTTTCTTGTAGTTAGCTTTTACCGTGCAAAGCAATATGGGAGTACACATTGTCTTGTGGAAGTCAAAACCGAATATTCAAATGTCCCAGCACTGAATACAAGGAGCTGTTTGCTCTTTTACGATGTTTACGATGTTTTACGGCGCCCTTTTACGATGTTACGAATGTTTTAAAAATATGGGTCGTCCGAGAAACTTTTTTTTATATGGTTGGATATATACCGGAAAGAGATCTAGTCTTTCGCGTCTTGGGTCATCAATTACATGCATGTTCTTTTACTCCCGCAGTACTCCTAGTCTACCGGTCTACCAACTGAGCTATCGACGGAACGTTCTTTTACTGGAATGTCAATAATACGAAATGCATAAACAATTAAGCTACTTGTTGTATGGAGACTCACTACACCTGTGCAACAGCTAGAAAAAAGACTAGTGCATTTAATCTCTTTAGGCTAGATCAAAGGGAAAAGCACAGGGGAATTCCGTGTTGTGTTTGATATTGTCCCGTGGTAGTGACGTTGAAGAAAGCAGCAATACGGTGGAATACAAAACTAGCTTTTATTGGGCGAACCTGTGCCCACAAAAACAGGCTACACTTATAGCACAATGATAGCGGCGAACACGGTCGGCGATTGTCGGAAATCTGATCAGCGGGTCAATCGCGTCGGCTTTTATAGATCAGTCGTCGAATGTTCCAGATTAACCGATGGGACCCGCGTGGCTTCCACAAAGTTCTACACTATTCGCGTCGCGCATACATGCAATCAGATTACACAAGTTGCGGTGAAAGACAGTGGACGGAACCATCGATAACATTCCAGAAACTTCTTTTACATGCCGGCGCGTCCTGCGCTGCGCGATAACATTTGTTAGGCGGCCAAACGTGGTCGCCCGATAAAGATAAGTACACGTGTCAATATCAGAGAAAAAGAAACAAGAACTTTTGAACAAAAAACTTGCGAACAATCCTTCATGACTGGTGCATTACCACCAGACGACAATATAAATCAGTGTTTAGCGTGAGTAGCTACAGAGGATCACAGAGCGCTTGAGTACTCCGCTCTTTACACAGTAGGCGTTTTGTAGCAGGTTTGAACGAGGTACAAAGCACAGAAGTACAACAATAAGCTTTAGCTTTTGTAGAACTCCGATTTCCCTATTCAAATGTATGTAAAACATAAAACTGCTTGTGTGAGCCATGCGCTCGATCAATACGAATAAAATTTGTCGCATTTGAGAGAGAAATTAAAATTTCAGTAACTCCATAGAACAGAACTTGAATTGAGGACTTCAAATGTTTAAAAAATTGCTAAACATTGGTAATTAAAAATACAAGTACGAACTTTTTCAATACGTAACTCTGCAACAAAATGTTAACGCATGTATTATAGTCTTTTCAGATGAACAAATTCAATGCATCATTTCGCAGTTTACGTAAAACTTTAAGTCTGTGCACTGTTTCTTTGTTTATTAAGTTTACTATTTGCTGGTATAAGCACTTTCTCCGTTCCCATGTAATAAAATTGAAGCTCCCGCGCTGAAACTTCCTCTTAAGGTTGCCGCATTTAACTAGCTGAATTTGTCACAATACTAGTTTATGTATTACAGACAAGACATTATTGCAATACAAGCTTCACAAATGGTTACCATAGTCGTATCTATTATATCCCATGCATGCCTGCAAGGAATCGATTGGGTCACTTTGCTCCGCCTTTCTCAAAATTTTTGCAACACTTTGCAGGTACTTTCAGTTTGGCTGACCACAAGAGTACACTTCGCGGCTTTCCCTAGAGTGGTCATTGCACTGTTGACAAATGTAAGTACAAAAACGGGAATGACCTAAAATGCCTGACAATCATAAAAAAATGCATATCTATCATTTTTAGAGTAAATCACAAGAACGCTAAGTTTTATAGTGAGCACAGAAAACTTCACATACGAAGCATACACGCTTCAAATATAATACAACAACGATGCGTAGCCGTTATGAGCAGGTCATCCGCCATTCCTCTCCCAATATATCGGAGGCATTTCGACGCCAAATGTTTGCGGTATTTGCAGATTCAACGCAACATTTCGCGTGATATGCTAAAAGATTTGCGACACCACCGTCCGTCAAGCGGAAGGCAAATAGCGGAAGGCAAGTGGCAACAAGGCGTCCAATAAGAGATAACTATGTTTCTTCAGCTCGGTCTATTCATGCATAATCAGTGTGTACACGTGATATCAGCTGGGGAGCTATCGCGGTTTTCGTGGTGTCGAGTCACAGACAGGCGATGTGGGATTGCATGAATATTATACACCATATATATATATATATATATATATATATATATATTTGCGGAACAATCAAAGTTCTTTTGGATTCCTCTTTTACTGGTCTACCAAGTTAAGTGCCAAAGCCGTCTAGTATTGTTATTTGAGAAGCTGCGTAACGATGCGTGGCGGCAATCCTGTACAACCGCGTAGAGCGCAGGACTTTGCGGTTCTAGACATAGCCCACCGCGGAAGGCTAGAAAGACACGCACATTAAAAAAAAATTATGGGGTTTTACGTGCCAAAACCACTTTCTGATTATGAGGCACGCCGTAGTGGGGGACTCCGGAAATTTCGACCACCTGGGGTTCTTTAACGTGCACCTAAATCTAAGCACACGGGTGTTTTCGCATTTCGCCCCCATCGAAATGCGGCCGCCGTGGCCGGGATTCAATCCCGCGACCTCGTGCTCAGCAGCCTAACACCATAGCCACTGAGCAACTACGGCGGGTAAGACACGCACATAAGCACAGCAGACAAGTGACTACGTCAGGCGGTTCCACTGGTAACTAGAAGCATCATTCAAAACACAGGGAATCGCTCTCCACTCCCGGCATCGTTTTCTGTACTTCCTTTTTAAATAAAACAAGGGTTAAATTTGTTAATTATCGCTTTTCCTTCATCTTTTTATGTTGCCTCCCTTAGTAGCTCGCTTAATTTATCAACTCCCTGCGACTAGTTCTTTCCAGTTACCAGTGTTGCGCGAAAAGTGCTGTATAGTTCGGGAAAAACCAGACGAGGTAATGGGTGATAGTCATATTGCTTATGAGTTTAAGGGTTATTGCAGCATTTGATAATGGACGCTGTTTCGCGTTATCTTATGGTCTACCTTACCTAACCCATATCGTGGGTACATGGTTCTGAGTATCTGCTAGCGTCGCGCCGAGACGTCACTCGAGGAAATAATGAAGCAAAAGGAAAAGTTAAACCGAACTGGAGTTTTCTCCGGCCACAACTCGTTCCACCCGCATAAAGACCAGCTGACTACGAACAGAGTCCTTTTCCTGGTCCCTGGATCAGTCTAAACAAAGAAGGTTAAGCTAACGAAGCAACATATAGATGCGCGTGGCCGTTGAATAGATGGTGAACACTGAACGCATCTCTAGTTAATCGCGCGGGCACCGAATGGACTAGAAAACAGTCCTTCACACACCAGGCGATGCCGATAACTACCGCCATCGAAAAGGAGTGACAAAGGCAGGAAAATTTTGGCCACCGAATAGCTTTCAACTCTGAAGGTTGATTTGGCGGTGCTTTAGGAATGTGTGTGAGGAGTGGTGACGTATGCGGGGAGGAGGGGGAATTATGCCGCTGAATTCATCATCATCATAATCATGATCATCATCATCAGCCTGGTTACGCTCACTGCAGGGCAAAGGCATCTGCCATACTTCTCCAACTACCCCGGTCATGTACTAATTGTGGCCACCTCGTCCCTGCAAACTTCTTAATCTCATCTGCCCCCCTAACTTACTGCCGTCCCCTGCTACACTTCCCTTCCCTTGGAATCCAGTCCGTAACCCTTAATTACTATCGGTTATCTTCCCTCCTCATTACATGTCCTGCCCAGGCCCATGTCTTTCTCTTGATTTCAACTAAGATGTCATTAACTCGCGTTTGTTCCCTCACCCAATCTGCTCTTTTCTTGTCCCTTAACGTTATACCAATCATTCTTCTTTCCATACCCGCCGTGGTTGCTCAGTGGCTATGGTGTGAGCACGAGGTCGCGGGATCGAATCCTGGCCACGGCAGCCACATTTCGATGGGGGCGAAATGCGAAAACACCCGTGTACTTAGATTTAGGTGCACGTGAAGAACCCCAGGTGGTCGAAATTTCCGTAGTCCTCCACTACGGCGTGCCTCATAATCAGAAAGGTGTTTTGGCACGTAAAACCCCATAATTTAATTTTTTTCTTCTTTCCATAGCTCGTTCCTTCGTCCTCAATTTAAGCAGAACCCTTTTCGTGAGCCTTCAGGTTTCTGCCCCGTACGTGAGTACTGGTAAGACACAGCTGCTATACACTTTTCTCTGCCGCTGAAGTCGGCGGACACTAAAAACTAGCGCCGTTGTTCCCTGGAGCCTGATCTGAAGCTCCACCTTCCACATGGCTTACCAGGATGGGAGCTAACTCTCATCTGTCGCCTATGGCTTGCAGTACCTTTTACCAATGCGTACTCCTTCCTCACCGGAATGGCCACAAGTCCAGATTGGGAAGCTTGTGGACGCAAAGAGACGATAGCACACCTTCTCTGTGATTGTTGTCGTTTTCGTTTCAGTGCACAAAGACAAGTCCTCAGCACCAAGCTCGACAGGATTTACAACCGTCCCACACGGAAGACAGAATTCTTGGACCCTGGTCCAACCTGACGTCGGCACGAACTGCTTTAAGAGCGCTAGTGTGATATTTAAATTAAACATGACTCATTGAAAAACCACATAATGTGCAAACTGGTTTTTTTTTTTTTATTTTAGTCTTCTCTGGTTTTCCTATTTATTGTGCCCCTTACCTCTGGTTAACCTCTCGGCTTTTCCCCTCTTCCTTTCCTTTCTTACTTCTGGCAGCAAAAAAAAAAAAAAAAATGTACGACGCCTACCCTCTGTGTATAGCGACCTATGGCTGCGAAAATAACCTGTCTGTAACATAGAAGGCCTACACTCACTTTGCTTTTGCCATCCCAAAAAAGCACGCAGGCAGACAGACAACGACGCAGGTGCGTTGCAGGCGCGTACACACTTCTCACGCACGCACATGTACGAGGATTTAGTGAGCACGAATGAAGGACGCAGTTTCAAAATGACCAAACATTTATGAATAAAGTTCAGAAGTCAGCAACTGTAACGCTCCTTGTTGGCCGATACAGTAAAAAAGATGCAGTCTCGTCCAAATGACTAAGCATCGAGTGCGATACCAAATTGTTACACAGCAATACGAAGTAAGGATAGTCGTCTTCTCCGCCGTATAAACTCGAAAGCATTCGCTTACTAACTGAAGTAACTAGCATGGTGTCAGCGAGGACAAGCAAGGACACTTGCTATCAAAACGCTGGCGTAAGCAAGCGCTCCTGCAGCAGCGAGCGAAGTGACCTTCGTGCTGTACATCGCTTCAGTGCAAGAGCGCCGAAAACAGCGCGCAGAAAGGCATGAGCCATCTGCAGATCCCTTTCCAGTTACGGCGAACGGTAGCGCGCGGACGTGCAAAGTAGGCACTTGTTGCTGGAGTCCAAGCTGCCCTCCTCCCTCCCGCGCGGCCTCCCCGCTTTCCTACATCTATGGCTCGCGAGAGCTGAGCCGCGATCGTCAATTCCCCTCTAGGTATCGTCGTGAAATGCTTAGTTGCTGCCGGAGCAGAACGCCGCCCTCTCCCTTCCTCCCTCCTGATCTCCCACGTTCTTTCGCGCGACGGAAGACGGTGCGGTGCGCCTGCTCTCCGCTTTCTTCACGCTCGCCAGGTAGAGCCGCGATCTTCGGCTTTCCTCGCGTGCATTCACTCGCACATTCACCATACGACGCGCGGCGACGGTGTTAGCTCCCTTGGACTTCATACGGAACATCATGGCGACGGCGATGGCAGAAGTGCGTCTGGAATGGCCCTATAAGCGCTATCGCAATAAAATGAGCACACTACGAATTTGCCAACTACTGAGTTGCACAAAAACGGAAGTACAGGAAGTGAGCAGCACCGACCACATGCAACTTTACAAAATTGTAAGCTTCGCCAGAAGCCGAAGCACTCAAAGTAATAGCAAGGTCTAGCGTGGCACTGAGGCGTCTCAGAGCGCTCGCGCAGCACCGCCTCTAGCCAGCCAAATGTGGTTCATTCGACCGTTCACCGCCCTCTCCTATCGTCCTTTCCTACCTCCACCGTCTGCTTTGCGGTCGTGGGGGCGAGTACAATCTCGGCGGGGCCTCACGACGGAAGGCGGAGGAAGACTGACAGACGTAGGAAAACCTGACAGGCGCAGGGACGGAACGTCTACCGGTCCTCTGCCGGAACGGCAGCGGTGCGCGCTCAGACGCATGCGTGACACAAGCAGTCGTACCTATACTGGCGGACAATTTTCTGTGGCAATCAAGGGTAAGCTACCAAGGCAAAGCGCGAACAAGTGAGACCGCTTCTGATATGTCCCGTGCTCTCATGAACGTTAGTTTAAGCCTGGAAAGAGAAAATATAAGCACCTTATTAGGAATAGTTCGATATGATGAAAAGCGCCACTGAATATAAACGTTTATTTATTTTGTAGCTTTTCCCTTCCGCGTCTGGGCAAACGCGAAGCCGTCGTATGTGGAAGCTGCGTCGATTAAGCGTCTATTCCGAGCAACCAAAGCACCGTCAAATGCTGGCGCACTACTTGGCGCGCTAACACATGTGCAGAAGCTTCGCCCCTGTAGCTTTCCCTTCATTGCCACAGAAAGCTGTCCGCGAGTATAGCCGTATCTAAAACCCCTAAATAAAGAACAAGATTAGCGCCATCCTTTGAAGATTCCCGCCGTTTTCCTATCCTACACTTTTACTGGACGTACGGCCATTCCATTGGACGAACGCCGTAGCGCGCTCTGGCGCGCTTTTTTATTGCTTGTATTTTCCTTTCGCGGCAATCGAGGCGCGAAGCATTGCAAGTGGCATACTCAAGCATCACGTCTTTATTTATTTATTTATTTATTTATTTATTTATTTATTTATTTATTGATACTGCGGTCCAGTTTCCAAAACCTTAGCGCCTCCTTTCTACTTTTGTAGCGTAGTTCCGTGTTTGCGATGCCGCGTTGATGTGCCTTCGGGTGGAGTGCAAGTGAAAAAAATGGCAAGCGACTATTCCGTATTCCATCTGCCAAGCGAGACGCAGCACGGAGGAAGGTCTGGCTTCAAAAAATCAGGCGGGCTGATTTCAACTCAGCGCAATGGTCCCGAATCTGTGAAGTAAACGAGCGATTCTTCAGTCATCCCGCATCTCATATGCTGTCACTTTTCTATTCGGCTTCGTTTGTTTTTCGCTGTCATAAATTCCACACGCTCGTGCTGCTCTTATTTGCAACTTTCTTGCACGACTTCAATCAAGTCGTCTTCAAACGCACGTGCTTTTTGTCGGCTCAGTCATACATTCCACGGCGTTGACTTTGTTTGGCCTGAATATATGCAAACACCACCTTGTGAGTGTATCGCCGTTCGTTACGAAGTGGTGACGCTACGTAAGCAAACAGGTGCTCTGATGACATTCCGATCATTATAAGGCGGTGTCACTCTTTAGCGCCTTATCCATCACCGTCGAACCGTCATCAACCGTGACCAAGCGTACTCGGGCGGCGGCACCGCCTCACGCACCGTTCCTTCAAAGCGATCTGCGTTGCCGACAAAGTGTGCACAACTGCTGATATAGCTTCCCCCTTTGGGTTCTCACCGCTTAGCGTTGAAGAGAGACGCGCGGAGAGCGTCTTCGGTGAGCCTCTACAAGTTCTGCACCGCGTTGGGGTAGCCACGTTCGAAAAGAGAGAGAGTGAACGCCGGCGCATTAAGAGGAGAGAGGAGATGGTGCTAATTTTATTTCATTTAGGGGTTTTAGTCCAATCATTTGGGTAGCATCGCATCGCGGCAACTCACGATATACGAAGGCGCACCAACGGCTCCCATTGGGGAAGGAGAGATTGCACGGGCATTGAAAAAATAGAGGAGGCTTACGTTATCAGGAGCGTGCCAGCAGCGTTGCACGTGTCGCACGTCGATGGTGAGACTAAAAGAAAATTGTTGTAGTTGATCAGCAGCTCAAAAAGTATTACATACATTTAGCTTGACATTCACTACGGTGTGGTACGCGCATAAGTGCTTAGTTGGGCCGCTTATTGCATGCACACAACGCGCACGTCAGCAGTTGAAGCCAGAAGGCTGCCATGCATTCACTTGGCACAGTCGCGCTTGTTTGATAAACTAGTGGCCTTTCACAGACGCCGTCGGAAAATCCGCCTTCTTCTCACACGACAGGTACGCCACATTCTGACACAACCAGGTCACCATGTCCAAACCACCCCCCTCTACGCGAAACAACTCTCCCTAATCCTACATATCACCACTACCTCGGCACGTGCATTCACTACGGTATTCACCACAATGCATTCAACGCACTCCATACTACATCCGCTACAGTGCCTGCAATCCACACCAATCTTACCTTTACAACGATGCCAGCACTTCTCAGACACACAGCCATAGCTGTCACAGATCATTATTCGCACAGCGGAATTACACGCAATAGCAGCAGCCATCACCCACACTCCTTCAGCTTCCACTACCGCTGTACCCGTCATATTGACGGAGTGCATGGCCGCTTGTCGGCGCCTTATACATAACTCGATTCCATACCACATCGCTCAACAAATCCAATGCGACGTACGCTCACCTGTTGAAATCGTCTGCATTCCAGGTCACCGGCGTATGCCGTGCAATGAAAAAGACAACTTTCTCGCCCGAGAAACACTTTTCCGAGCTACCCTCATTTCTGGGTCTACCCAGACAAGCACCACAGACACACCTCCACTCGAGCCACACAAGCGTTCTCTACGCTTATTCCCTTCTATACTCCCAAACATCATCATCATCATCAGCCTGGTTATCCCCACTGCAGGGAAAAAGCCTCTCCCATACTTCTCCAACTACCCCGGTCATGTACTAATTGTGGCCATGTTGTCCCTGCAAACTTCTTAATCTCATCCGCCCACCTAACTTTCTGCCGCCCGCTGCTACGCTTTCCTTCCCTTGGAATCCACTCCGTAACTCTTAATGACCATCGGTTATCTTCCCTCCTAATCACGTGTCCTGCCCATGCCCATTTCTTTTTTTTTTTATTTCAACTAAGATATCATTAACTCGCGTTTGTTCCCTCACCCAGTCTGCTCTTTTCTTGTCCCTTAACGTTATACCAATCATTCTTCATTCCATAGCTCGTTGCGTCGTCCTCAATTTAAGAAGAACCCTTTTCGTAAGCCTCCAGGTTTCTGCCCCGTACGTGAGTACTGGTAAGACACAGCTGTTATAAACTTTTCTCTTGAGGGATAATGGCAACCTGCTGTTCATGATCTGAGAATGCCTGCCAAACGCACCCCGGCCCATTCTTATTCTTCTGATTATTTCAATCTCATGATCCGGATCCGCAGTCACTACCTGTCCTAAGTAGATGTATTCCCTTACCACTTCCAGTGCCTCACCACCTATTCTAAACTGCTGTTCCCTTCCGAGACTGTTAAACATTACTTTAGTTTTCTGAAGATTAATTTTTAGACCCACCCTTTGGCTTTGCCTCTCCAGGTCGGTGAGCATGAATTGCAGTTGGTCCCCTGAGTTACTAAGCAAGGCAATATCATCAGCGAATCGCAAGTTACTAAGGTATTCTCCATTAACTCTTATCCCCAATTCTTCCCAATCCAGGTCTCTGAATACCTCCTGTAAACACGCTCTGAATAGCATCGGAGAGATCGTATCTCCCTGCCTGACGCCTTTCTTTATTGGGATTTTGTTGCTTTCTTTATGGAGCACTACGGTGGCTGTGGAGCCGCTATAGATATTTTTCAGTATTTTTACATACGGCTCGTCTACACCCTGATTACGGAATGCCTCCATGACTGCTGAGGTTTCGACTGAATCAAACGCTTTCTCGTAATCAATGAAAGCTATATATAAAGGTTGTTTATATTCCGCACATTTTTCTATCACCTGATTGATAGTGTGAATATGGTCTATTGTTGAGTAGCCTTTACGGAATCCTGCCTGGTCCTTTGGTTGACGGAAGTCTAAGGTCTTCCTGATTCTATTTGCAATTACCTTAGTAAATACTTTGTAGGCAACGGAAAGTAAACTGATCGGTCTATAATTTTTCAAGTCTTTGGCGTCCCCTTTCTTATGGATTAGGATTATGTTAGCGTTTTTTCAAGATTTCGGTACGCTCGAAGTCATGAGGCATTGCGTATACAGGGCGGCCAGTTTCTCTAGAACAATCTGCCCACCATCTTTCAACAAATCTGCTGTTACCTGATCCTCCCCAGCTGCCTTCCCGCTTTGCATAGCTCCTAAGGCTTTCTTTACTTTTTCCGTCGTTACTTGTGGGATGTGAAATTCCTCTAGACTATTTTGTCTTCCATTATCGTCGTGGGTGCCACTGGTAGTGTATAAATCTCTATAGAGCTCCTCAGCCACTTGAACTATCTCATCCATATTAGTAATGATATTGCCGGCTTTGTCTCTTAACGCATACATCTGATTCTTGCCAATTCCTAGTTTCTTCTTCACTGCTTTTAGGCTTCCTCCGTTCCTGAGAGCATGTTCAATTCTATCCATATTATACTTCCTTATGTCAGCTGTCTTACGCTTGTTGATTAACTTCGAAAGTTCTGCCAGTTCTATTCTAGCTGTAGGGTTAGAGGCTTTCATACATTGGCGTTTCTTGATCAGATCTTTCGTCTCCTGCGATAGCTTACTGGTATCCTGTCTAACGGAGCTATCACCGACTTCTATTGCAAACTCCCAAACATCACAAGCCAACAAGGCACCATCATCTGCAAAGCAGACACAGATATCCTTCTAACTGGCACCAGCCCACCTTCACCTTCTCCAAGGTATAGCAGAAGATCCCCCTACCTGCATACACAGCGGCGACCGCCTGAACACCAATCATATATTTTGGATATGCCACCCTCCCCGTCATGCAAGGCTTTGGAGGCACGTGCCACACAAACGCAACTATCGCAGCAGTAGCCTCTGTTGAGAGGTCATGCTACGAATTCATCGGGCATGGAACTTGTAATGAATGAACATCATCTAAATAGTTTAGAAGTGATTTCCTGCTGAACAATGACTCCATGTGAAGCATCATTGTTGCATGAAAAGGAATATTATGTCTGTAAGCTAGAGAAAAATTGCTATTTGCTTTCAGCTTCTGATTTACAGCACTCCAACGGGACGCGTAGGAGTGTTAGCGTCTCACCACATTTAGCGCAGATGGGAAGTTCATCAGAGAACAAGTAAGAGTTGGTCGCGTAGGAATGGACTATCCTAAGCCGACAAAGAATTACTTTCGTTCGACGTGTTGTTGTTGTTTGTCGCCAATTACCCAAGTGAGGCATAATTTAATGAAGCTTATTTGACGTTTGAGTGTCCTACATTCGCTGTCAGTATGTCCTAACTTTTATGTGGAGAAAAGACTTCAAGTCTGTCAGAGTGACAGGTATGAAAGTGCTGCTATCTTTTGCTGTAACAAATGTGGCCATCTGGTCAGCCAGCATATTCCCTTCGATGCCTCTGTGGCCGGCCACCCAGCAGATCATAATAAGCTAGTTTAATATGTACGCAGTGCACATAAGTAAATAAAGCTTGTTTAGTACAAGACTTTTGTTCTTGCACAACGACATTAAGTACCTTACTACACTCAGATGTATGGAAAGAAGAATGATGGGAGTAACGTTAAGGGATAAGAAAAGAGCAGATTGGGTGAGGGAACAAACGCGAGTTAATGACATCTTAGTTGAAATCAAGAAAAAAGAAATGGGCATGGGCAGGACATGTAATGAGGAGGGAAGATAACCGATGGTCATTAAGGTTTAGGACTGGATTCCAAGGGAAGGGAAGCGTAGCAGGCGGCGGCAGAAAGTTAGGTGGGTGGATGAGACTAAGAAGTTTGCAGGGACGACATGGCCACAATGAGTACATGACCGGGGTTGTTGGAGAAGTATGGGAGAGGCCTTTGGCCTGCAGTGGGCGTAACCAGGCTAATGATGATGATGATGACACTCAGATTCAGTGAATAGGATGGCATTGGGTAGGTTGGTTTTCCTGATACATTTAAGAGGCCACATTACTACGTATGCTTCCGCGGAATGGATACTTGTTTCCGGGTGCAATCGGAATCATGGACAAACCGCTGCAAAAGATGGGACTTTGATGCGTCACTATAAAAATGCCGGGAATGAGTACTTTAACTGGAGTTCTAGAAAGTGCATTCGGATGTCTTCCTCGAATTGTGCTTGGTAATGTGAACAGACAACGTGGCATAATTAATAAGCTGCCATTGCCATAGCCGTAGCAGCTCTGCCGGAATCCTTTAGACGTGGTTACGCAAGTGGCACACCCATTTCATCAGTGAGCCGCCTCACACGCAGGGAGAAGGCCTTCTTTGGTGTGTGTCGGTTACGAAACCGTGTAGTGCACATCACATCATTTATAGTGGCGTAACACGGATGTTCAGGGTTTGTGTGTACACTGTTAAAAACGGCTGCAATATTTGGGGTGTCTATTTGTCCCACCACGATAATCGTCATTTTCCTTGCTTGCATTGCCTTTGTTGAAAAGTCGGCGCTTGTTACTTTCCTGTCGTGAATGCAGTGTCACTCTGATAAAGCGCAATCCGTTCGTGGCTTGCAAGTACCAGACTCGCAGCTTTAAATAAAGGAAATATGGACAAAAACAGATGACGATTATCGTTATGGAAAAAAGACAAGCCCCAAAGGGTATAATTTTTTTTTAGAGCGTACCTCCAGAAAATATGAAGAGCCAGAGTATGACCTCGCAAGTTAACTGACCACGCGTTCGGTTCCGTGTGGAAGCTTTGCAGAGGACATGTCCTGAACGCACCTGTGGCTAGGCGAATACCCCAATGATGACTCGGATCCAGCATCTTCAATGCGCACAGTGCGACAGAGTGGCATACAGCGTCAACATAGTGTAAACGTGCACGTATAAGGCTTTTGTACAGGTCCAATAGGCACTTCCTGTCGCTACCCCGTATAGTGTGTGACAGAAGTTCTAGGATGCACATTGTTTTCATGCATTTCCTTCTGAGATATTTGATATTACCTATAAACGTTGGTATTGAATAGAAGATAATACCTGAGACTTTATGTTCACTGCTGACAGTGAGTTCATCTCCATTGATAAAAATACCAGGGATTGGCGTTGCGCCTCTATTCTTGCAGAATAGCTTGCTAGTAGTTTTGTGTGTGTTCAGTTAAAAACCGTTTTCATTCACCCATCTAGATTATTTGTTTAAACCAAGATGGACCTAATGTACGCAGATAGCAATTTTCCACGAACAACATCTGCACATCGTCGACATACACAGAATAAAAACTTTACGTGGAATGACTGTGTAAAATGGCTTCATTTTTGCGACAAAGAGTGTACAACTAAGCACACTTCCTTGGGGCACACCCGCCTCTTGGGTGAATGTTCTAAAGTAACTGATGCCCACTCTTACACGAAACCCGGTAGAATGCCGAACCACCATGTCGTATCTTATTACTTTCTCTAGGTCGAGAAGTACTGAAATACGGAGCTATTTATGTATAAAGACATTCCTGATGTTGGCGTACATGCGAACGAGGTGGCCTGATGTCGACCTGCCTTCTCGGAAACAAAATGGGAAGGAGTCTAATATGTTGTTATGTTCTAAGCAACACATTAGCCGCCGGTCTATCATTTTTCGAAGAGCTTGCACAGGGAGCATGTCAGAGCTATTTGTCTGTACCTACTGGCTAGGGACGGCAAGTCCTTCCCTTGTTGGAGATACCAGCTTCTTTCCAATCAGGTGGAATGTATCCAGCTGCCCACATAGCAAGCGTTTTTAGAGTTTCTTAGTGTAAGCACTTGATCATTTCGTAATTGTTGCGGTCACTGCCTGGCGCCGAGTTTTTTCAACCATTCGGAGATGCCTCAAGTTCAACTAGAATGAGCGGGCGACTCTACATTTCATTTCTCCCATCACTGCGTTCGAGGTGCGGTCACTCTGTGTATTCTTTGAACAACAGGAAGGTGTTTGTGTAGAGCAGTGCACTCGAGAATTGTCCGAAGTGCTCACCTTGAAAATCTGCCTAATTACCTGGGCTGTTTCCTTGGGCATTTGCCAGGGGTAGAGGACAAGACTGCCAGCCTTTTGGTTTGTTTACCTGGTTGCGTAGCTTTTTCTTAACAGTGTGTGAACTAATACTGTATATACGCGTTTCCCTAATATATCTCTTAGCTCGACGAAGTGTTCTTCAGCCCTGCGGCGCTGCTTGTTTAAAATTAAGGATCTTCTCGCAGTTGGGCAGTCACGTAGGAGCCCTCAAAGCTGTTTTGCTGTTTGTTTGCCTTTTGACATGTGTAATTTTATCGTGGGGTGCGGCGTTTATTACATAGTCAGTGCGTTTCTTGGATGCATTTTGTGGCACCGTCTATAAAAAAAACATGTCAAGTAATCCACAGCATTGTCTATATTAATGTCAGCAATGTGTTCCCTGTCTAAACGTATACCTCCTCGGAGTAGTTTCCAGTTCGCCGAGATAACCTTCCATCGAGGAACATGAGGAGAGTATTCATCCTGTATTGCAAAATTTAAAGCTACCAGGAAGTGGTCACTTCCTTAACCGCTATATCCCCCACCCTAGCGCAGGGTAGCAAACTGGAAACTACCCTCTCGTTAACCTCCCTATCTTTCCTCCATCTCGCTCTCTCCGTAAGAGTTCTTAATAACGCTCCATTCGAAGTACGGCAGAAGAGTGTTGGCTACTGTACGTAACTCAGTTGATAAGTAGGTATTGTGTGCAACGCTATAATACGTCGGCTCCTTCTTATTAAGTAATAGCGCTGGCAAGTAGCCACCAAGGGGGCGGGTGTCGTTGCTGTCGCCTCACTACGTGTGGGCAGCACTGCAACCGGAAGCCGTTTTCACGCTGCCCACTCACTCTCCACTTCGACAAATCTATTTTTTTGTCATTTACGGCACCTGCCTTCATGCTTGTTTCAAAGATAGGTTCTCTTTTACCTGAATTGCCCCGATATTTTCTAACTTTTCTGAGATGGGCAGGACCGCGAGCATGCGACGTGCTCCCCTATCGCAGTTTATACAGTGTACGGCGTTTTTACATGATTCAGATAGATGTTCGTGTGCACTGCACTTAGCACAGGTCCGTCTGCCTCAGCAGTTCTGCGAACTGTGGCCGAATCTTCGGCATTTGTACCTACAGAGAGGGTTGAGGATGTACGGCTTTACTTGGATTTTAACATAGCCTGCCTGGATGGTTTTAGGGCGAATGTAAGGATTAGGTGCGTGATGTCGATTTCTTTCTTGTCACGCCTTCTTTTCATTCGTTTTGCGTTGATAACACTTTGCTCCTTAGGTTCTTCCAGAAGTTCAGTCTCGGTCATCTCCATCAAGTCGTCAGCAGAAATCACGCCCCGAATGGTGTTCATGGTGTGCTGAGGGGTCGCTGAATCTGGTGTATCCCCGAAAGACACTAGGTTACTTAGTTCTTGATAATGTTTTTTTTTGTCATCAAGTTTCAAGAGCAGGTCGACACTTGCCAGTGTCGATGCCTTATTGCCTGGGCCAATCATGTGGGTTTTTTCTTTCGTTTGACATTTGTAAACGGGAAGAGGGAGATCATTCTCATTTTCTTTTCTGGATTCCCAGAGCGGCACAATATGTGCCGCTCTGAGAATCCAGGAAATCCTTGATAGCGGAAGAAGTTTTCAGTGTGTATGCCCAAAAATGTATGTACTGATTCCGTGCGCCCTCGTTTCTGAGGGCAATTAGAAAGTCTTGGAAAAGAACTATGCATTGGAAATATTCAGTTTTGGAAGTAACGCCAGTCGGCCATAGTGGAGTCCAAAAAGAAGACGCCTCAAGCCTTTGAAGAATACAAGTCCTGCGGACGCCAACTATTTTTTTTTCAGCTATAACCAAATATGTAAGGCCAAGGTTCGTTTTTCCACACAAGATTAGCCCTTGCTGACAGGAAGATCCGAAGTAAAAGAAGTGAAGACAGGAAGTATTAAAAGTGAGAGAGAAAGGTGCAGGTTGGAGAAGGAGTGGGAGGAAAAGGCAACTGCCGATTTCCCCCGGCTAGGTCAATCCTGGGGTGCCGTCTACGTGAAGCCGAAGCCAAAGGGATGTGTTGCCTCCGCCAAGGGGCCTTTAAGGTCCACACACTCAGCATCAATTCAGCCCTAAGGATGCCCTTTTAGGTTAAGCCGCGCACGGTTAGACGCGGGAGGGTCCAGCCCCCATGTGGTCCGGTACGTGGTGTTGCAACACACCAAAACTCTGGTTACGCAATGGCCCTTGGGGGTTGATGCCGGGACGTGCAAGATTCATTCCGGTTGATGGTGCATACTTGAAGTAGGAACTAGTCATTGTTGGCGCTGTGTTTTCCAAGTTCATGCTGTGGAGTATTCGTAATATTCAACGAGCAAATAAGTACAATGTAATGCGAGTACTTGGAGAAGTGCCAGCAGCAAACCAAGAACACTGTTATTCTCAGCGCGAGTTACCAGCATTACTACAACATGCAGTCATATGTGCGCTTCTTAAATCGCCACAATGACTTAGTAGCGGCCTGCATCTCAGCATGATGCCGCGGCGACGATTTCTATCCAGGAAAGCCGCGTTCCCATCAGGCGGGTTGCAAAAACGCTCAGGCGCTTTTAGAATGAGCTCTAATACACCAAGCTGATTAAGCTCTTTAACTTAGCCATCACTGGCAGCCATTCTGTAAATATTATGTGCTAAATTCCATGAAGAACAACGAGACCTACGTCTCTACAAATCAAGTGGCGGCTCCGGTACATTATCACCCGTTTTAAAACATAATAACGTTCGTTCTGGCACCAGTATCTGCAGGTAGTTCCTCTGCTGCGAGAAAGAGACGGTGTATTGATAGATAATGGGGATCTTGTTGACTAGTACGAGAAAAATAGGAACATTTGTTAGTGCGTGAGAATGAAGTACTGCGTTGGCACCCGCAACATAGGCTAGACGGGCCACGCACTCTTCAGTAGCTTAAAAGTGTGATGCGGCTCGCTCCGGCAAAGCCGCCCTACCCCGACCATACTTCAGTGGGTTTCATGAATAACATTCTTCGTTTAACATACATCAAGCTAATTTGATAGCGAATCTTCATGATCAATGTCTTCCAGCGAATCAGAACGCCCGGAAAGTTCGTTGCGTCAATGTGTGAACATCTAAATGCTGTAGGCAAAAGCAAATAACTGCCAGTAGTGGCAGGCACTAGACTATGTAACAACAATGCCGATTCACTGGTGCTGTTAGCTCGAGAACAATGCAGGGAGGATGCCCTCACAGAAATAAGTCTGAAAATATGAGAATAGAAGCAGCAACCAGGGCGTTTTTTTTTTTTCAGACACGAACGACACCCCTACTGCATTGTTGCAGATATTTGAAATCGCTCGCCAACGGAGTTGGCAGTAGATTTCCGGTGCACCTTTGGTGTCGGTCATCATGCTGTACTTGGCCTTTATTATATTGTGCCGCAGGCCTGACATTAGATTTCGTGTGCAGCAAATGTAGGTTTATTATGCAAAATAAATCACCAGCCTGCTTCTGGGCCGATTATGATCAGTGGTTCGTCATGGTCTGCTTCAGTGAAGCTCATATATTCTGAAGGTTTCTTCATGAGCCGCTTAGGAGGTACTGAGCAATCGGTGCCGCTATCCAGCTACGACAGAGTTTCTAGCGAGGCAACAGTAATTGTTGCAATCAAACCAGTTTCCCTTGGCATGATCTTCCGTATTGTCATTTTATTACAGCCAAAAAAACCAGAAGGAACGCGCGTTTTTATGTATGCTATACGCCTTGCCATTTTTTACCCACAAGGCTCCTGAAACTTTATTTGTGTAAGTCTCGTTGACTTAACATAATCGAAATTATAGTGCCGTCACCTTTACATTCCTCGGTCAGGCCGGAAATCTAGCCTGCCACACGCAATACCACCTTTAGGAGATGCCATGCTACCTTGGCGTTGGGAGCGGTGGAAACAGTGCAGGTCTGAAATAAAAAGATGATATTCTTCATTAGACTGAATTTCATGCACCATTTTCTTGCCTTACGTGAAGTTGCCGACATCACGACTATGAACAGACTCTATGTATAATGACAAATTTCAAGAAGTTGATCATTCTTTGAGGGGCAATTTTTCTTGCATTCTTGTGTTGTCGTGCCGAGTGAAGAGAAAAGTGAAATCATGTGAAGTACCAAATGCGGCTCAAATTGCCAGCGCCGGTTGCATGCCGTTTTCCGTGCAGTGGCGCTATAACGTAAAACTATTCCAAACTTTTCTATTCCAATTCTGCTATCAGCCCTCCACGATTGGTGAAAAGCTTTTTTCGACCACCCCCACTTCACCTGTCTCTCACGCGACGTCACGAAAACCGCGATAGTTCCCCATCTGATATGATGTGTACACACTGATTATGCGTGATTTGACAGAAAAAAGAAAAACAGTTATTTCTGATTTGACCCCTTTTCGCCATTAGCCCTCGGCTATTGGTAAAAAGTTTTAGGGCTGCACCCACTTCACCTGCCTGTCACGCGACGTCACAAAACCGCACAAACTCACCGCGTCAAAGTGACGTGTACGCGATAAAGATGCATTAATATGCCGAAAAAAACTGAATTTTCTTCGGAATAGCCGCAGGTTGCCCCGTTCCGAAAGGAATAAAAGATGGCTGCCGCCGATCACTGAGACGCTGGCTACTCACACCTGCCGTAGAGCATGGGTGTATTTGCGTATAATAAAACTTCTTGCGTGGCCGTGTAAGGTTTTCGAGCACTTTCGGCATGTTTACCACCCCATTCGGCCAACTCTTCTTTCCTGAGGGTCAGTTTTAGCGTCATTGTTAAGCTTCCGTTGCATGCCACCGAGATTTTCGACCAGCCACCGCAAGCTAAGTAAGGGAAAGCTGACCAATCGCAGACGCCGGCACCACCCTCTTCATCCGGTTATCGATTTTCAGTGCTGTGGCTCTGCCCCAGTGAATCCCTCTCCACTTGACCGTGCTCCTCGCCTCTTGTCAGCCAATTAGATACGACAAGCCGCTCAGTGTAGGCAATGTTATGACCTCCTATGAACGAGGAGAGTGTTTGATTGGTCTGTTAAGACAACACTGCGGGTGACCGCCCGGTGCTTGCGTCGGTGGTTACGCAAATTTGACGTCAGGAAATTGGAATAGAAACATATTGGAATAGTTTTACGTTATAGGGCCCCAGGTCTCCGTGGCATGGAGCATTCACTTTAGAAAGTTTGTTTCTGAGGCGCCTGCGTTCGTGAATGATTTATACTTTTGCCACTGGAGGGGGTCCAGCATATTCTTGCTTGTCAGCTACGCCTCAGCTACGCCGTAACAATGCGCTGTGGCGTCGTGCGTAACCAAACCAAGTCAGGAACGCTGTCCGGGCTTACGTGTGTTTCCAGATTAAAGCCCTTTCGGGTACTCTTACGTGCTAGCTTGATAAAGTCTGACTAATCTGGATTAATTATACCAGCAGGTTTAACGGCCCAAAACAACACTGTGGCTATGAGAAACGCCTCATGATACATGTCTCCGGATTAATTTTGAGTACTTGCGGTTGGTAGTGCGCACTTTCAAAGCGTTAGGTCAAATCAAGTTTTGCGTTTATCCCCATCCAAATGTGCCTGCGACCGAATGCTTAGCAGTAGGTCGCTTTAACGACTCAGCTACAGAGGCGGGTTCGGCTACATCTATTGAAAGTGTCTGGCATGGCGACTTGCTCGAGCACACGACGTAGTCGCTAATACACTTGCCAAAGTGGGGAAGAGACTCATCGTGACCTTGCAAGGACGTAAGAAACCATGCTCGCCAGGCTCGTGTCTCTATCGCCGACGTTTTTTTCGCGTCGACATCGACTCCTGCATTCTCGATGGTGCTGTGACGTCGCGGGTTGGTGCTTCTGCTTGTATTCTACTCGTGACTACCCCACAAATTTTTTTCGTTGCCGCCATTTCACCAGGAGATAACCCACTAAGTTTCACACATGCAAAACGCATCTGTGAAAGGCTGCGTCGCACAGTCCTCCAGCAATACTCATAAAGTATCACTGCACATTGTTAACTACTGCTTCGCGTGAAGGCCGTCATACTGCGAACGGGTTGTGTGTAATGTGGCGTGGGTTAGTCGCCGGGCCACCAATTCATTATTTTATTGATGCATCACCTTTGTCCAATGAAACACACGTTTCCCTTCTTCCTGCGGCTTCATTGAATGACCCTGGAATCTTTATAGCTTTGTTGCGGGGGGGGGGGGGCGGAGGCGGGGCGAGTCAATAAGCTATTACGCGCCATGGTGATATACTGCGGTGACATTGCGCTATTAAGAACGAGATAGGAAGCAGCCACTTGCACCTTGCGTTCTGCGGCTGCAACAATGTCAGAGCCAGGGACAAATGCAATGTAATTAGCAGTGCGATTTGACACTGTGATCTGGCGAACACTTAAGTATACAGCATTACATCACCGATGCCTTAACATGATCCCATATTTGATTGCGCCCAATGCTTCTGGGCGCTTGGCGCGAGCAACTTTCTACCGTGGTTTCTGGCTAGCCTGCTCTTCTACATAAAGACTACACAGTCTGCTTCTCTGTGTTTCTCCACGCGTAGCATTTTAATGGACATGCGTGATCCTCATTCACGCCGCCGCGCTCTGCAGTGGTCGCTACAGTGAGCATGCCACCCGGTGAATAGACCCCATTAGCAATGACTAGGGCTCGTGAGATTGCGCCAATTGCCACGCTTGCTCTCCTCGAAATCCTGATAAGTGTTTCGGCCTGGACGGGGCTGACGTCGACGAATGAATGAAGCTTGATGCATGCAACAGAACTAATAATTGCTGGGACAGAACCATTATGCCTACATACGTGGTTCCAAACGCATAAAGACGAGTTACCTAGACGAGATATTTTCAAAGATACGCGATCTTTTTGGCGACCTCCTTGGGCGCAGCGTTGCCTCAAGAAAGGCCTTTTTCAAAGCTTGTCCGGACATCTACAGAGCCTTATGACTAATTATTACAAGACATTTTGGCCTTTGCCGCTGAGGAGATGGCAAGATGCCTAAAAAAAAGTGGCTAACATACTAAAAAAATCGCTAGTGCCGCTTCCCACTTGCTTGTTTTCTGTCAAGCCTATACTATCCAAGCCATTATAAAGGAATGCCCTCGCTTTGCACAAGAGCCGCCATATCACGCAGCACATCGCGCGTCCGCCCAATACCGCAAGGACAACGTCTGGTAAGGATCAGTAGCGTCAGCCAGTGTAACAGTGTAATCCACATCGTGCGCCACGATTTTGAGGCAGCCTATTCACCATCCGTCTCCACGATGCCTACAAATCCACCACCAGCCACGATTGCGATGGTTCAAGAGCTTGTCCGACCGCAATTTGAGAACAGCGCGTTCTACTCCTTATACACGTCAACACAACCCAGCGTCCACCACTTATCTCGTAGCCCTTCTCGTCGCCGATAGTTCTTACCCAGCACTTTCTGAAATCCGCCTGGATGGCGGCTCCACACGTACCAAAAACACTGCCGAATTATAAAAAAAAAATGCATGTAACCTCAGTGCGTAACAAACTGCACCTATAATGCTCCCCATGAATACAAGAAGATACATTGGACTCTTTCTCAGTACTTACCACAAACTTGTCTACAATCTTTCTTGTCTTCATGTCATAAGATAGGGTGTCTTGCTGTAGGAATGGAAAAAAATAGATTGTTTTACAGGTAAAGGGAGTATTAGGTTTGCAGCTCGAGGAAGCACCATATTGCAAACAGGGAAGACACAAGAAAATGTTTCCGTAAACATGCAATTAAAGCCTGTGCACGTTTTAGAGAACAAAACTCTCTGCAGTGACTGCACTCTTGAATACACGTTTCCTTTGCATGTATGATGACATGGGATGGAAGACTATTGCAGAAACATATATACGACCTATATATATATATATATATATATATATATATATATATATATATATATATATATATATATATATATATATATATATATATATATATATATATATATTGTTACAAGCACGGGGGGAAGGGTTTATTTAGGCGTGTGAGAGCAGGAACGGCAGGCTACGAACAACAGGAATGGCTGCTGCACAGTCTTCGTTTTCCTCTTCTCTTCTCTTCTTGATCCCCGCGTCCCTTTTACGCGCTGTTACGTTTCGCCTACGACGCGCGGTATAGCCGGCGCGGATGCAACGGACGCCGGGGCTTCGTTCAAAGCGGCGGACATTTTGGCCCGTTCAGCGCCGCCGATACGCCTCCCCGCCAAGCGCGTCCAGGCGTGTTTCAGTGCCACGTGTCTTCGTGTGTGCGTGTGTGTGTGTGTGCCCACGCTTGTCAAAGCGCGGCAGCCGGGGAGAGGAGCTCCCCAAGAGTGAAGCGAGGAGGTCTGACCACGGCGCCGGCCTGGCGATGCGTCACTACACTCGTCTCAACCTGTCTCTCAGCGTGTCCGTGGCGTCGTCACGTGCACCAGTGACGAGGCGTTCCTTCTCGCCCTCAACTCCGAGACTATAAGAGCAGCTGCCCCCGGACGCCGAGAGAGAGGCTCCGATTTCTTCTATCGAGTTACGTGCTCTCCCGTCTCTCACTTCGGTCGACCTGACCGCCCGCTCTTTTGCGATGTTAGAATAAACCAGTTGTTCTGTTACCAGTCGACTCATGATTTGCCGAGACCTTCGGATGCTTCCAGTGCCCCAGGCCGCCAGGCCAACGCTACCCTTGGGGCTTGCGACCCATTTGCAATAACGGGCGTCAGCGCTGAGGTTCCAACAACTCGTGCCAGCGGTGCGATTCTAACAGCTGGTTGCCAGCGGTGAGATCGCGACAACGGAGGCCAGCAGCGAAGAGATGCAGTTGACTGTATGCTGAGCAGCACAACGACCATCCGGGAGCAGTGCAACGAGCCCTGTGTGATGACTGGTTGCCTGCAGCGGAACGACTGCGCTGAATTCTTGGCTGCGAGGTTTGGTGAGTGCGGGACTTTCTTCTACTGAGTTTTGCCAGGCTTTTGTTAGTGTCAGAAACAGAGCTGGTAATTGTGGTTGTCGTTGCTGCCGGGTTACATTGCGGCAAGACAATAGTAGGCAGTAGAGAAAGCAGCATTCAGAGCAGCCATGGATTTGAAGTCGTTGCGCAAACCGATATTGCTGGAGCTTGCAAGAGAGTTGGGTCTGGATGTCTCAGACAAACTCAGAAAACCAGAACTGCTAAGGGCTATTCTCGAGTTAGAAGCTGAGGATGACGAGCTGTCGGAATGCCTTGAGACCATTGAGGAGCGGGCAAAAAGACATGAGCTCGAACTTAAAGAGAAAAAAGAGAAACAGGAGCGCGAACTTAAAGAACAGAAACAGGAGCGCGAACGAAAAGAACAAAAAGAAAAAGCAGAGCGCGACCGTCAACACGCTTTGGAAATGAAGCGTCTCGAGGTAGAGATGGAACGCGCTCGTAATGGAAGTCAGGCACACGGTGCAGGAGAACGAGTATCGTTCAAAATGACTGACCTGATGCGGCCGTTTAAGCTTGGAGAGGACATTGGTTTGTTCCTGGTTAACTTTGAGCGAACGTGCGAGAAGCAGGGGTTCTCTCGGGAAACGTGGCCACAGCGCTTGCTCACTTTGTTACCCGGCGAGGCGGCCGACGTAGTCGCTCGCTTGAAGAGAGAGGAGGCAGAGGATTTCGACCAAGTGAAATCGAGTCTGCTAAAAAAGTACAGGCTGTCCGCGGAGGCGTTCCGTCGGAAGTTTCGGGAAAATGAGAAAGGCAAAAGTGAGTCATATACAGAGTTTGCCTACAGGCTTATGTCAAACATGCAGGAGTGGCTCAAAGAAGAGAAAGCGTTTGGTGACCACGAGAAAGTTCTGCAGTGTTTCGGGCTAGAACAGTTTTATAGTCGGTTACCTGAGAACGTGCGGTACTGGGTCTTGGATAGGCCAGACGTTAGTACGGTGGCTAGAGCCGCTGAGCTAGCCGAGGAGTTTGTGACGCGTCGGGCTCGCGGAGCTAAGGACGGTCAAAAGGGTGAATTTGGCTCCAAGTTTGAGAGGCCAAAGTTCACGCCCATGAGAGCAAAGGGGGACACACGTAGTGCGGATGCGAGTGAAAGCAGTCCGACCGAACGTAAGGAGACGGCGGCAACCGAAGCCGAACGCAGAAAGCGGTTCGAGACGAGGCAAGCGCGCGTTTGTTATACGTGCCAGAAGCCGGGTCACTTTTCGGCGCAGTGTCCAGAAACAAAAACAAAAGTCGTGTTTTTGTCTTTATGCAGCACTGACGAGAACATGAAGCTTCTCGAGCCTTACATGCGAGACCTCCTCGTGAACGGGAAAGAGTGCCGAGTGCTTCGCGATTCCGCAGCTACAATGGATGTAGTTCACCCCTCTTACGTAGAACCCGATATGTTCACGGGCGAGTGCGCATGGATCAAGCAAGCCGTGGAAGCTCATAGCGTGTGTCTGCCCGTAGCAAAAGTGCTTATTGAAGGACCTTTCGGAGCGCTTGAGACGGAGGCCGCAGTGTCATCTATGCTGCCCCCCCAGTACCCGTACCTATTTTCGAACAGGTCCGATCACCTCCTGCGCGAGAAGGGGCTTTTGTTTGGTGAGGCTAGCGTTCAGGCCTTAACCAGATCGAAGGTTCGGGAGCTCGCTGCAAAGGCAGTAGTTGCGGGGCCGACGTTGTCGAACAATGAGAAAGAGTCAGAAGCGCAGCAAGCTGGTATTCAGAGCACGCCCGAACTGAATAAAATTGAGCCTGTAGCGTTAAAGGCACCAGATACTGGAGAGGAAATTCCCGATGCGGGAAAGTTAGAAGAGCTATCTGCAGATTTGCTCATCGCGCCTACGTCAGATGGACTTAATAGGTTGCTAAAAGTCAGCCGGTCGGCTTTGATAGCCGAGCAAAAGAAGGATGGCAGCCTAGAAAACATCCGCTGCACTGTCAAGGAAGGTATCGCCAAGAAAAATGCTCGCTTTGTGGAAAGAGGTGGGGTCCTGTACCGAAAGTATCTAGACCGCAGAGGAGTGGAGTTCGATCAGCTGATCGTGCCTCAGTGCTACCGTCAGGATCTGTTGCGCTTGTCGCATGGGGGTTCGTGGTCCGGACACCTAGGAGTGAAGAAAACTAAGGACCGTCTCTTGCAAGAGTACTATTGGCCAGGGTGTTTTCGGGACGCAGACCACTTTGTGAAGACATGTGACACCTGTCAGCGGGTGGGCAAACCAGGGGACAAATCGAGGGCGCCGTTGAAGTTGGTACCTATCATTACGGAGCCTTTTAGACGGCTCGTTATTGATACAGTGGGACCTCTGCCGGTAACAGCCACGGGGTACAGACACATTTTGACTGTGATCTGCCCAGCGACAAAGTTCCCTGAAGCAGTGCCGCTTAAAGAACTAAGCTCAGTTGAGATAGTCAATGCACTACTGTCCATATTTGCGCGAGTTGGTTTTCCTGCGGAAATCCAATCAGATCAGGGCACAGTGTTTACTAGCGCTTTGACGACAGCCTTTCTCGAAAGGTGTGGGGTAAAGCTGTTAGACAGCTCAGTGTACCACCCACAGTCGAATTCCGTTGAGAAGCTCCACTCCGTCATGAAGCGCGTGTTGAGAGCATTGTGGTTTGAACAACAAACTGACTGGGAGCTGTGTCTGCCTGGGGTGATGTTTGCATTGAGGACCGCGCCGCCTGCGGCTACGGGGTTTTCGCCAGCTGAGCTAGTGTACGGTCGCTCGCTGCGATCTCCGCTTCGCATGCTTCGAGACGGATCACTGCCCTCTCCAATGGCTGCAGACCATCTCTCCCAAAAATGGCCGCCTCCTGCGCTGGAGCCTCGCTTTGCAACAATATTCCTTTGAGGTGCGTTACAAAAAGGGGAGTCTCAACGGTAACGCCGATGGCTTAAGTCGAAGCCCCTAACGTGGGAATCAGCCTCAAAATTGTTTGTTACTGATGTTTTTCTTCCTGAGGCAGGATTTTTAACATATTGCTTTTGTGTAGTGTTTCAAAGTGATGATGTGCTTTCTAGTGCAATTTTCCGATTTATGGACGCGTTCTGAGTGCTGCTAAACTACTGTAAGGAACTAGGCAGTAGTATAAAAGGGGAAAGAGCCTGGCAGGGCTTAGTGAGGGTTGTGCCGTGCTTGCTGACTGAGCGGTTGACTTTCGGCGTAGTTCTAACGCTTGCCGGGAACGAGAACAAAAATGTCAACTCTCCCGAAGTCACATTGCAGTGTCCTGTGTGAACCTGAACGAGAGAACGAGGCCTTCTCCGTGCGCTGCGCTCAAGAAACGCCGACGGACGCCCGACTTCGGTTATGTGCATCATCGAGCGACATCCCTCCGGACAGCGGATGCAGTCCCCTGACCATCGGGATCTCCTTCCCCCGGCGGGGCGGTCTGTTACGTTTCGCCTACGACGCGCGGTATAGCCGGCGCGGATGCAACGGACGCCGGGGCTTCGTTCAAAGCGGCGGACATTTTGGCCCGTTCAGCGCCGCCGATACGCCTCCCCGCCAAGCGCGTCCAGGCGTGTTTCAGTGCCACGTGTCTTCGTGTGTGCGTGTGTGTGTGTGTGCCCACGCTTGTCAAAGCGCGGCAGCCGGGGAGAGGAGCTCCCCAAGAGTGAAGCGAGGAGGTCTGACCACGGCGCCGGCCTGGCGATGCGTCACTACACTTGTCTCAACCTGTCTCTCAGCGTGTCCGTGGCGCCGTCACGTGCGCCAGTGACGAGGCGTTCCTTCTCGCCCTCAACTCCGAGACTATAAGAGCAGCTGCCCCCGGACGCCGAGAGAGAGGCTCCGATTTCTTCTGTCGAGTTACGTGCTCTCCCGTCTCTCACTTCGGTCGACCTGACCGCCCGCTCTTTTGCGATGTTAGAATAAACCAGTTGTTCTGTTACCAGTCGACTCATGCTTTGCCGAGACCTTCGGATGCTTCCAGTGCCCCAGGCCGCCAGGCCAACGCTACCCTTGGGGCTTGCGACCCATTTGCAATAACGGGCGTCAGCACTGAGGTTCCAACAACTCGTGCCAGCGGTGCGATTCCCAACAGCGCTTGGACGTAACATACCTCTCCTCGCCGACAAAGCCCACTGGGCGAGTCAACTAGCTTGTCGTGGCGTGCATGATTTCAACCGTGCGACATGCGCGACTTGTTTCCTAGCAGAACGTCTACCAGGGTTCGTGAGGCGCGCGAGAGTATAGTTCACTTCGCTGACTTTGTCGATGACAAAATACGTTCCATCGTAGTTTGCCAGCAGCTTTTGGCACAAACCGCGCTTCCTTGTGGGAGTCCAAAGCCAAACTAGATCACCAGGATGATATGTAAGAGGCCGATGTCGTGCGTCGTAGCGGGCTTTTGAGTTTTCTTGTGATGCCAAAGTCCGCAGACGCGCAAGTCTCCGAGCCTCTTCAGCGAGGCATAGCGTATCGGCGACCGTAGGATTGTCGTGGTGGTAAAAAGGGAGAACAGTGTCGAGAGTATACCAGGGCGGCCGAGCATATAGAAGGAAGAAGGGGCTGTAGCCGGTTGTCTCGTGCTTGGCGGTGTTGTATGCGTAAGTAATAAACGGTAGAACTTCACCCCAGTTCTTGTGATCGGACGCAACATACATGGAAAGCATATGCAGTCGACAACAACATGCGTGACTACATGGAAGAACATTGAAATTTGCGGCATCTGCCGGTGTGTTTCCAATGCGGTGTCGCGGGCCACATAGCGAGCTTTTGCAATCGTCGCCCAACGCCGTGGAATGGTCGATCCGGGTCTTCAACAAGGACCACACCTCCTATGAGGACAACCCAACAGCCGTACAACACCTCTTGGTCAGCTGGCGTCCCTCCCAGCAACGATTACTGGCAGAGAAGCTTTCGGAGCCGCTCGCCGGCATCTTACAGGAGTTTGACGCCACCGCCATCTTCTCGTGCACCGCATTTACGTCAATCGCCATCGCCAGTGCGCCGCTCCGCCTCGCCTTCAAAACCGGAAAACTAGCTAGCGCGGCCGATGGTGGTGAAGTCGCTCGACACGTGCTATCGACAGAAATGCCCCCTGCAGTTGCTATGATTAAGAACAAAGTGCATGTACTTGTTGATGGTGTTTCTACAATGGCTTTAGTGGATACCGGAGCAACTGTATCCGTAATGAGTCTCGGTTTGAAAGGTTGGTTGGGGCGCAAAGTTGTATTTCTGTGGGACCAGGCTGCAACGTTTTGGGGAGTGAGCAGCGAGTCGTTGCACCTGTTTGTGTGTGCACTGCTGAAGTGTCCCTGGCTGGTGGAGTTTTCGCGACGGAATTTGTAGTTATTCCCCGATCAACGCACGAAGTGATTTTGGGCATCGACTTTCTGCGACAGTGTGGTGCGACCATCGATTGTCGCACGGGGGAAGTTTGCGTCGATGGCCATGTTTCGTCCGGGCTCTTAGAGGAGACTTGCAGTCAAGGTTAACTTTGTGTATCTGCAGATACTGTTGTGCCTGCGTCCACCTTTGTGTGCGTGTCGGTTGTATGTCGCGGTGAAGTTCCAGACAGTTTCGATGCCTCCGTAGAGCCAATGCATCTGAATTGTGTGAAGAAGAACGTTTTTGTCCCTCACTGTGTGGTATCCATCCGCAACAGGCGTGATGGCTTGTGGACGGCCAACTGCGCGGCAGAACCTGTCCTGCTTCCACACGGCTTGAAACTCGCCTGCTTTACAGAATACACGTCTTCGTCCGTAGCCGTACTAACAGACTCGCCGTGTGAACCTGCTGACCTTCGCCACGACTCAGACAAAAAGCTTCTGTCTATGATAAAAAGTCGCTCAGCACAACGGAGCGCCATACCTTGGTGGATACGCTTTCTAAGCATCTGTCAGTGTTTGACTTTGCGCAGCCGGACAAAGCGTTCTCGATCCCCGAGTCACGAACACGCCCTACTATCGATACGGGATCTGCGCACCCGATCAGGCAAAAGCCTTATCGCGTGTCGCCTAACAAGCGCAAGATAATCGGGGAACAAGTGAGTGACATGATAAAAAATGGGATAATACAGGAGTCCTCGAGTCCCTGGGCAGCTCCGGTCATACTCGTCAGAAAGAAAGACAGTAACTGGAGATTTTGCGCCGATTATCGAAGATTACACGCAGTGACTAAGAAGAATGTCTACCCCGCACCTCCACCAATTTGTTACAAGCACGGGGGAAGGGTTTATTTAGGCGTGCGAGAGCAGGAACGGCAGGCTACGAACAACAGAAATGGCTGCTGCACAGTCTTCGTTTTCCTCTTTTCTTCTTGGTCCCCGCGTCCATTTTACGCGCTTGGACGTAACAATATACATACCGTCTATATATATATATATATATACACTGGCAGACGCGCAACGTGGTACGCACGTAGTCAGGCAAGTAGCTCGTCATATGTTCTAGTTCACTTTCCTCCGCCGGTGACTGCACTTCGCATTGGATCATAACTATTTTTTATAGCTGCTGGAGCGTCATCTGAAGTTTGCTAGAATGCCCTGCAAATACCCTAAGTGAACAATTTTGAACGGCATACAACACCTGTAACAGGGAAGATCATTCGATTATTTTCTTTCAGCAGGCCAAGTTACGTAGTTCACTTTGCTTAACCTTGAAAAACCTTGTAAGGGACGGTGTAGCGTGAAAGCAGCTTCTCATGTGTACCGGCGCAGGGATAAGAACACGGCATAAGAGCTAGAGTTGCAAGAGATATCTGAAAGTTCAGGTGGTGAATGTCGTCTTGGCCAAGAAAGTGGATGGGGAAACAGCGCCGCGGTAGCTCAATTGGTAGAGCATCGCACGCGAAATGCGAAGGTTGTGGGTTCGGTTCCCACCTGCGGCAAGTTGTATTTTCATCCACTTTAATTTCCATTAATTTATCGTTTCTTCATTCAATTTATTAAGCACAACTTTTTCCCCCTATGTTGACGTTGGTGTCTGTGTTTGTTGGCTTCCGATGATATGACTAATGAAAATCGGGCCCCTCGGTTAACCCCCTTTCTTCTCGTCTTGGTCATTTGTGATTCTTGTAGCACTCTGAGTCGATTGCAGGTGATCTCACCAGGCGTGCTACTGTGGACATGTGGCATGCTTCTGTGCCATATTCAGAGTTATGTTGTGGCACCGGAAAAAAGTGGTGCCAAACTGCATATGGGATAGCTGACGAAAAAGCTAGAAGGGGGGACACAGGTATTGCTGTGAAGGCAAATTTTAATGCGAGGGTCACTTACACAAGAGGCATTAGGCTATCTCAATTGCAACGATAGGCCAAAATGCAGATTCGTGTTCAAAATGAGTTACAGAACGGTGCCCGAGGTCGAAAAGGTTTCATGAGCGCATGGCGGCACCGACACGCAAAAAAATTTACTTAACACTATTTAGAGCACTGGTGAGTATTAAACTATGTTTTTTTTTCCATGTTGCAGCCCATATTGAACGTTTCTTTACATAGACATCATCATCTCCGACAAGTTTCTGACAAGATCAAAAGGGTTTCCAGATTGCATGGCGGCAACGATACGCAAAAACAATTTATTAACTAAACACTATTTCAAGCACTGGTGAGTATTAAACTATGTTTTGTTTCCTTCAGCATCACCATGAAGTCTTGCAGCCCCTTCGACCGCGGGAACCATGTTGCAGCCCATATTCAACGCTTCTTTACATAGACATCATCATCTCTCACAAGGTAAAATAAAATTGTTAATTTCGTCAGTCGGTTTGTGCGAGATCGGGAGCTGTGTGTCGGCGTTCTGTGGAGCAGGAACGAAGATTCTCTTCGACGACTTGCGACAGGAAGTAGTGGTTACTGTTTGTGACCAGCTAGTGAGGTGTGTCATTGAAAGGTATCTCGTCTTGGAGTACTACGGCTGCTACGGCGGCTACGTCAGTTGAAGTCCGGCGTTCGTGTTGTCTTTCTCTCTTCGTCCTTGTCCAAATGTGCGCTGGAACTATGTTTCATAATGCTAATCATAACCAACTAGCCCAGCTGTCCATACTTGCAACGTATACACCGGACATGGTGAGCAGTGAATGTGCGTAGCGTGTTACACCGCATAGCGCTTCGCGTAGTATGCTGCTATGGCTAACCACTTGATTCGGGACACTGATGTCGCGAAAGAGTCATCAAGCTGCACGCCGACACGGACGAACGCTTGTGCATCTCTGTCGATGGCATGAAGTAGCCCAAAAACCTGTGTAGGCTGCTGGCAATCTTCAGAGCCTGCGAAGCGCGCCAACTCCAGTGGCTGATATCAGGAGAAGCGAGAAAACGTTGCACGAAGCTGTAAAGGTCTGACCAGTAATTCCGACGTTGGTCTCCGTTGTAGGAATGATTGGTACCAAGGTGCCTTGTGCTAAGGTAGACCTGTACCATAGCAGGCGGTACACCTGTACCACTTGCAACAAGGTGTCCTGTGGAGCTGCTCATGAACAGTAGCCTGGAGAGAATCTGGGAGGGCCAGCAGGAAATTACGGCAACAAGAAGCCATGTTGCGCCGGTACATAATGTACTCGCCTGAAGCGAACGTCGCAGAGCGCGATTCAGGTGACTATAACCAAGCCCTCGATCGTTGAATATCTTAACTCTTCTTTTAGCTGTTCTGTATCATTATTGAGAAAATCAGTTAGGCTGGGAGATATGCGTGGGAATCCCGTCCGCTGACTTCAGCTGGATCGGTGGAGTTACTGGACAAGCAGTTGACGTCATTAAGCCAGCAGGCAAACTTTTAAACTAACCAGAGATCATTTTTAATTCATGGTGCCAAACAAAATAGGCTTTCGGATATTTATTCACAAGAGCCCTCAGGGGCCATGGCGATCCGCGTTGACAAAAAAACGGGTAGCCAAAAGCGCTCCAAATTTAGTGACCATCAACTTAACAGCGAGACACTCGCACTTTATTCAGAAAGAACGCACTCTCAAGTTGAGTAGGTGGTGGGCGTAGGTAGTCACGCACACTTGTCCGTGGGACTGTTAGGCATGCACATAAGCCCAGCACCTCCATCAATGTAACACGAATAAAAAATGTCGCAGAAACGTATACACAGACTTCTAACATTCAGTCACAATCTTCGTCTGAGAAACTGAGTAGCTCTAAAATGACCAGTGGCCTTACTTTTGCCTGTATCTGCAAGGGTTAGCGAGGCTCACTCAGGCAGGGAACACACCACTGCGATTATCGGAAAACAATACTGGCTCTTCAGAACAAAACAGCTATCCGCAACACCGAACATCATTTCATACCAAGCAGACATTCAGAAAATGCGAAAAAGAAAAGATTGAGAGAAAAGGCGAGGCGAAGGCACTTACCTCTTTTCGCCTGAGTTGTGAAGGGACAGTAAAGTGAACCCTAGATACTTCGTGTTAAGCCGCGCCTCACCAATTCTGTTAAGGAACTTCTCTCTCGTTGCACACATGAACAAAAGTGAACAAGTAAACTTTTCGGAACAGGAGCATAGGTTGGTACACAGTAATCGACGTCGATATAAGAGCTGCTGAAAACACAATTTGCCTTTGGAGCTATCATTTCTTGATAACTTTCATGCTCCACCAATAGGCGGCTGCAAAGTTTGTGCACCACGCATTAAACCGCAGGCATTCCGTGGGCTTATTAGCAGGCAACTTGCTGATAATCATTCATATGGCACCAAAGGCGCCAAGGCTTCAGATTCGAGACACTCGCTGCTGATTAGCGTCCAAGCTTATCTGTGTGCTTCTTTCTTATTTAGAAAACTCTGCGCTGCTTCGATTTTGGCTACTTGAATGCGAAAGAAATTGATATCTCTTTCAAAGGAATTAGCCAGAACGCGAAAGTGAAACGTGAATTTTACGCACCAGTGGTAGCTTCGTTGCATGCTCGCAAATACAAGTCCCTAAATATGCATTCTTGAACAGTTTACAGTTTCGCTCAAAGGACGAAGCCTTGAGAGCTAGTACGCGAGGCCTATGGACACGAGGCCCAGCGTATACAGATCCCTCGAGTCTAACGGATGGCTACCAGGTGTCATGGGCATATCCGACGCAAGCCTTACTCCGTATGTGGCACGTGTGCGTCGTTAATTCCATCACCGCTCGGTGAACGCCATCGCTCAGTGACGGTCACCGTGCGGGGATGCAGCTGTAATGACGCGCTCGTGCCACATAGGGAGTGGCCGTCGCGCCGGATATACTTTTGAAACGTCTATGTCACTCGTATACCCCCCATGTAAACAGCGATTTTGTCACGGGCGCGAAATTCTTCTCCGGTGCTTTGTAGGAAAAATTTGGTAGGCCGGAAGACAAAAAAAAAACAATGAAAAAAGCAAGCATGTTCTCCCGAAAAGTTTTTTCTTATGCGCGAGGGTGAAAAGCCATCCTTTTGTTGCCTGCGCACGACTTCCTCTGCAGGTGCGAGCGGAAGCCTGCGCCGCTTGCATTTATTTTTTTTAGATTGGTTTGCTCTTGCACATCTGGTTTGCAACGTGCTTCTGCTTCTCTTTATTTTTGATGCTCACATGTGCAAAACGCACTTGTATGAAGACTTATATTTTTTTTCTTCAAGATGGACGAGCTAGCACGCCGTGGCACGCAGCGATCTTGTTTCGGCAGAACGTGAGCAGGTAGAAAAACGTGCTTTATTCACTGCTTTTCCAAGCGTAGATTGTAATGCCTCACTCTCGTCTGTGTCAGTGTTAGTGTTGCCGTACGAAAACAACCCAAGATGCGCGAGCATAAAAATTACTTCTCGGGCTGGGGATTTGAACCAGTGCCCTCGCATTGCATGATCGCAACGCTAACCGTTTCAGCTACTGCCCGTTAATCATATGCACCCTTAAAAGCGGTGTTTTATATACATGAAGAATTAGATGCAGCGCAAGGCGCCAGCCAATCAGAGGCTTCCCCTCGCCCCGGAGCAGAGAAAGGGTGTGATGGCGTGTTCGCTCGCCTCGCGCCCGACGTTTCCCACCAGTTCAGACCCGGCAGTCAGATGCGGAGGCCGCATTTGGTTTGTTCTGCCGAAGAACAGATTGCGTTGAAGGAAGGGCAGTGAGTCTTGCGTTTGGCCGAAGAAGAGGCGGTGTTTGGTGAACGTCGCCTGGAACTCGCTCGAGAAAGCGCTCGTCGTCGACGTGCTGACCCCGCCGTTAGGAAGCGCAAAGCCGAGGCGTTACGACAACGAAGAGCCGCGGATACCGAGCTTCGCCTCCCCTCCTCTTCACAGTAGTGCAATTGCGGTCAATTTTATTAGCAACGTATCACACAGCGAGGCATTCAATACGCAACAATATAATGTAGAGCTGAGTGTCTTTACTTTTTTAGTACAAATGGGCGCATTCTGTACTACGATCATGCCTATATAAGACAGCGTCCTACAATTTCTCATAGACAGAAAACTGCTACAAAGGCCGTGTTCATTTTCTGCGCACAATACAACCCTACTAAAGCTGTTTTTGTGGCAACAGTTATCTGTGAATAATATATAGATCATCAAAAGCAGATCAACATTTTCGCATACCAGTAAAAACAACTTGCTTTTGTGTTAAACACAACGGGTGAAATTGCTTGTCCAAAAAACATGCTATACCGAGCAAAACTTCTGCGTAGCGTTATGCTGATGTGGCGGTAAATATTTAGAAAATTATATTGAAAATGACAATAGCATTTTTCATATAGGGTTTGGTTTCGCGATACCACACGTAAGACCAGTAGAACTTCATTCAGAGCTTAACGTTCCTAACAATCTTTCATTAGGAAATTCCTCATGAGAATAGTGCATATCGTTCTTAAAATGTTTAATGCACTTCAGTGTCTTCTGTTATCATCGAGGCATAAATGAAACATTCCCAAGTCAACTAACAACAAAAAACGCCGAGTTTCTTGCCGAGAAACGGTAAATTTGAAAATGTAAGAAAAATTGGCTGCATTTAATGCAATCAGGGCCACCTGCTGACTATGATTCTGGTTTCAACGTTTCGACACCTTCCTTTAACACGTAGAATGTACACAATGCACTTTCTTTTACAGATCCCATAGGCTCAGCTTCGTGCGACCTGCTTGAAGAGTAGATAGGACAGGTGTCAGAGCTACGTTACGAGTTGAGTCGTTGGCTGGCGGTTATCGGTCACGAGGCTTTTAGGGTCGACAAAACAAAGAAGCGAAAGTATTTAAACTTAAGATTATTGGAGACTTCGCGGAAAGGAGGGCCCTGTCACTTTATCCATATCAATCAAACCAATGAAGGCAAGAGTGCCGAGTAACCTAAGTAGTTGCACAACTTTGTCGAAGTAAGCTCAATGATATTCTAGCATCCCAAGATCCATGTATGGTAGCTATGTGATAATTGAAAGAGGAGGGTGCAAACGCATGAGCACTGAATGTCTGCACAAAGATAACGCTGCACGCCGTTCATGCAAATGACTGAATATTTTGTAAATATAGGCTGCTCCTGAAACCGTCCTAAGAACTATTGGAGCGACAAAAAGAATAAGATATCAGTGAAGCATTTTTTTTCGTAATTTCCAAGCTTCTCGAGCTTTCTTATTGCTCCAGACTTTCCCTAACGCTGCTTTCTTGAGATCCAGATTGGTGTGACTTATGTGCAGCAAAAGCCCTGCGTATCAGACCTGCTCCATCAGGTCTATGCAACACTTTTCAGAGCAAAACATTTCGTAGGATAGACTGCTGTTTAACTTATCTTGCAATACAACGTTCACGCCGCGCAAGTGACGGATCACGCCAAAGTATTCCAGAAAACATTTCTCCATATCCTTGGCTTCCTCCTTTAACAATGGAGTGCCACTTGGCTCCACAAGAGTTGGTAGAACTATGGGCTAGCAAGATACCTCAACTTCTCTAGTGCTTCCCCCGTAGTTAACATTATTTCGCTAACTTCTCTTACCTTTCTGTCTCATTCGTCAGTCGTTTGGTGACACACATAGCCTCTGGTGTGTGTGTTTTCCGATTTCAGCTAGTCTTCTGCCATCCTCGACTGCGCTTCCCTTCTCTTAGCATCCATTCTGTAGCCCTAATGGTTCACCGGTTACCTAACCTACGCAATGCATGACCTCCCCACCTCGATTTTTTTTCTTTTGCTATCAATTAGAATATCGGGTATGCCCGTTAGCTCTTATATCCACACCGTTCTCTGCCGGTTCTTAACGTTACGCCTAAGATTCTTTGTTCCATCGTTCCTTCGCTCTATTCATCGCTTCCTTGCCCGACTATTGATCATTATCTTTCTCTTCTGGATATTAACCTTAAACCCCACTTTTAGACACTCTCTGTTAAGACCCTCGACCATTTCTTGTAGCTCGTGCCTATTGTTGCTGAACCAGACAATGTCATCTGCAAATCGAAGGTTGCTGACATATTCGCCACTGATCCTCACTATTAAGCATTCGCAGTTTAATTGTTTGAGTACATCTTTCTAGCAGGCAGTGAATAACATTGGAGAGAGTGTGTCTCCTTGTCGGACCCCTTTCTTTATAGATATCTTCTAAGTCACGTAAGTCACTTTCCTGGTTGTGAAACCAGAGTTGGGCAACACCAGCCAGATAAAAGATGACGTGGGTTAACTTCGCTGGATCATCCCACTTGTTGTGCGCGCTCACCCGTTCATATGACGCCAACCAGTCTTCTACGTCTTCGTCGTCTGCACCGCTGAAGATCTTGGGGTCGCGTTGTCGTGCAACGCCGGTGCAAGTGACGGACTGTGGCGTCGGCGCCGTTTGGGATGAGCTGTCGGTCATGGCGGGCGATAGCGTTCTTGATCGCAGCTCCAGGGTTACAAGCGACGGGGTTTGAGTCCCAGCACCTCCACCAATTGAGAAGAGGTTTATTGGCGGCTCCTAAGGCAAAAGCGCAGCGACCGGGAACGGCGAGACAGCCCGAAGCACTGTCTAAAAAAGGCGACAGTAATCAACAGCGCGAGCGGAGCCGAGCCGCGCGTTGGCGATGTGTCTGTGCCGCGAGGCGCGTCTTCTTCTTCACACTACTGTTTTCTGGAGAATTAAGGTAGCTGTGGAATCTGTAGATATTAACGTAAGCCTTCTGTACTCCTTCATTACGTAATGCCTCTGTGCGTGCTGGTATCACTACTGAATCAAATGCCTATTCGTAATCTATGAAAGCCATGTAGAGAGACTGACTGTATGCTGTGAATACCTCGATTACCTGATTGATTGCATGGATGTGATGCATTGTAGAGTATTCCTTCCTGAAGTCAGCCTGTTCCTTTGGTTGACTAAAGTACAGTGTTTCCCTTATTCTATTGCTGAATATTTTGATGAATATTTTTATATAATACTGGGAGTAAGCTAATGGACCTATAATATTTTATTTCTTTAACGTCTTCCTTGTGGATTAGTATTATGTTTGAATTCTTCGTTTTCTGGGACCCTGGCAGTCGATAGACACTTCGTATATAGAGCCGCCAGCTTTCCAAGCAGTATGTACCAAACTTGAGAGTATGAAGAAGCTACAAAACAATTACCTGCTTCTGAGCACAGGTTGAAAAGTGAAGAGCACCTCGGTCGTCACGCAGGTAGCTCCAATTTCTTATTTTAATTTAAACGTAAACGGTGACTGCTATGTAATTCAATTTTATTAGCTTCTTGCTTGGTCATAAGCATTCAAAGCTGGTGATGTCACAACAAAAAACTGGTCAACGCAATCTTCTCCAGTCTAACAAGTTCGTGCAGCAATCATTAAAGTACCTTTCGTAAATATAAATTCTGAAGTTTTCTATTGCTGAAAAAATGACCAACAACCGCTAACATATAACGAGGCGAAATTTCTATCTGCTCCTGAGCTAGCATCAATCGGCTCATGAGCAATCGCAAACAGGTAGCTTCAGTTCTTTACAACACTGCAGCAAAATGTGTCCCGCCAAACCAAAAGGATATTCACTAGACATAAATCAAGAAATATATTTTCTTTCTTCTTATAGCTGTTTTCATAAGGATAGCTCTCTTTTCCGTCATAACGACTGCAGAAAAGGCGTGCTTGCCTGCCGTTCGCTGGGAAACGGAAAGTTTTCGCCATGCTGTTCCTTCGCGAGTTGCTACACCATAGATCTGCTCAGGACGCTTTGTGCTCTGTCGTCGGTTTTCCGACGTTGTGGGAACGTTCGCGGCCACAGAAACCGAACCAGAAAGAAAGAACATAGCGCCGCAATACGCGAAAGTGATTGAGGTTTCCGTTGGATACCAGTAAAATTGAGACGCTTTATTGGCAACACCGAAACTTTCTTAATTGGCCACCCACTGCTTATGACGCCTGGTATCAACCTGGTAGACTCCGGGGGTGATGTTTACGCTAGCCCTCAATCACGCTGTAACCGTCACCTATTGGCAACGTCGTCCTCCATAATCGCCAACTTAGTTTCACAGAAACACGCTTCAAAAAGTGTCATCTTTACGACTCACCTCGATGTCCCCGGTGTCAGGAATATTGTCACAGAACGACTCGATCAGTGATCAAACAAATGACGCCTACACATTCACACTGCCACAACAACACAAATAGAAGAGGACAATTGTTTTTATAAACCGAACCTTGCTATGCCTTGCATCCTAAACATTCGGTAGGCAAATTATCACCATCTTACAGTCTTGCGCGATGACGACTGCGTGATGTGCGTATACAAGAAAGATCTTTGGTGGGGCTCGGCTTAAAACAAATTGTTGTTACCGAAATTCATTTTGCTGCTTTACTTGCTAAAATCACAATCATATTACGAGGCCCAACGTAGCGAGGGATTCCGTTGTTATTTTGAATACCGGGGATTCTTTACCGTGCATTACACTTTAGTACACGAGCGCTTTTGCATATTGACAACATTGAAAGAACTCCGTCGAGCTCAGCAGCGCAACGGCATACCCGGTAACCTACCGTAGCGGTTCCATGAATGTGCGGAAATTTTGAACACAAATATCCTTCAGTCAGGAATAAAGGGGGCCATTTTCCTGACAATACTATCACAGGCTCATTTTCTGCCATAGGAAAGCATTGTGCTGCAATTATGTCAAGTTCAAGGCAAGTTAAATGTATGTTAACAGGCTTGCACAAACCAGCGCGGCCGGTTAAATTAGTTCATTTTTTTCGGTGTTAAATGGGTAAATGCCTCTCACATTGCGAGAACAGCAGCTGCTCATGCTGCATTTTAGCCTCTGACACACAAAAAAAAAGAAAAAATTTTGGTAGTAACCTACCCAGATGGCCCAAAGTTTCTTCCGCGCGCACGGCATGATTGCCTGCAACAAAGCGTCAGACAATAATATGAGAGAACATAATTAGGTGCGTGCGTAATCTTAGAAAAGTTTTCCCGTTGCGGTGTTTATATTTTTTAATGTGTAGCAAGAAACGCCAACAACAGGTACCGTCTGGTCCGAATAAGCTCGTGCATCCCACCATGAGCGGCGTTATGCATGAGCCTTTCTGCTAAAATTTCAGTTGTTTCCTTCGACTTCTGCAATGAATGTGTGCTACTTCGCTCAAACATTACAAAGAACACTACGGTAAACAACTATCCAAAATTGCCGCAGAACACCAATGTCCCACGTCAAATGTGGTCGCCGGCACATTGGGCGTTCTCCCGAAGTGGTGCGTATGTAGAAAAACAGAACATTTATGTTGCAGGTGTGGCAGTGACTAGCTCGAAACCGATAAAAGTTTCAAAATGATATTACATGGCGGCTGTCAACTGACCTGATTAAGTTTGCAATTGCTACATGCGCCAGGCCTTTTTTTTTCGAAATAGGCGTATAACCGCACGCGAACAGAGAACACAGTGAAGGGACACACGGAACGCTGTATGCATGTCCCCTTCACTGTGTACCCTTTTTCCGTTTCCTTAATGCCGTACCACCGAGCTCAAGTCGGCACTCTCCTAGCGTACCTTAAGGTAATGAGCTAAATCGCTAGCTAATAAAAAATGACGAAACAACAAAGTGTAAGCATTGTTTACTCACGCAAATAACGCCCATATGTTTGAGTGATCTACTTCAGGTAATAAAATTGCGGTATCTGCGGCAGGAGATTTTTGGTTCTCTCAGAATTCTAGAAAACATCTGGTACATTCATCATAGCTGTCATTCAGCCCATACAGGTTCTTTCAGAAGTAAAGCTTAATTTATGTCTTAATTTGGACTAAAGAAACCGAGCCTAATCAGGTTCCACGGAGTTGCACCCATTGGAAATATGGAAATATGAACCCCTTGCAGTACTTCCACCAGTGTTTCATATCTGTATTTACTCAACAAATGCTGTTCACTATGGCCTACGCATTCGCGAGGGCTTACCTGAAGCTCCAAAGTATTTAGTTCTTTTGCGCACGCTTGGGTCTCGTCACAAACGCTCTTGAGAAACTGGTTAGAAAGCGAATAAAAGCACACTGCACGATTACTGCTATGACGAATGAGTAACACATTACATCACTTATGTACGTAGGCTGTACAACTTTGGTTTTATAAAAGTTACTTTGAGGCGAAATCATACAGAACAGCGTTCAAATTACAACCAGTTCCCGTTTTTTTTCCATACGGATTGCCCTCCCAGAAAGCCATACTAGCACGTTGTCGACTAGAAGTGCAGGATGAACCTATGTTTTACACGTTCACCACACAATTTGTCGAATGAGCGATTTCCTTTAAAAGATTCGGTCTTTCATACAGCAAATTAAATTAAATATTGAGGGTTTTACGTGCCAAAACCACTGTCTGATTATGACGCACGCCGTAGTGGACGAATCCGGAAATTTCGACCACCTGAGGTTCTTTAGCGTGCACCTAACTCGAAGTACACGGGTCTTTCCGTATTTCGCCCCCATCTAAATGCTGCCGCCATGGCCGGGATTCAATCCCGCGACCTCGTGCTCAGCAGGCCAACACCATAGCAACTGAGCGACCACGAAGCAACCACTCCAAGAACAAGAGCTTTGCCGCAGACACCTTCAGCAGACGCTTAGGATAATCAATGGGAAAGCTGATGAAGCTGAAAAGATCAGGTTGTGGTTTCTTTATGTAGCTTGCGGGTATGTAAAGACATGCGACACGTCGCAGAATGCAGCGTGTAGTTTCATTGATAGCCGTATAAACGTTCGCGCTAAAGGAAACAAATATCGCAGTAAGTACTAATAACATAACCAACAGTCACCGGTTTTTCTTCAGACACAGGCTGAAAAAAACAGAATAACATATTTTCATTTCTGATCAGCGTAGAAAACAGTGGCCATTATAGATATCGCGAATAAATCATTAGCGTAGAACTCGACCTGATACCCCCAATATTCATAGCAGTCAAAATGCGCGGCCTTCTCTCGCCTTGAACAAAACGCCACTTTGGTCCGCGTAGCCTGTGTGCATATCGCAGCCTGTGGGCCACACATCTGTACAATTCTTCAGCTGTACAATAGGAGCTACTTCACGATGTCAGCCCCCGAGCTATTGACCCCACACCCTTTGATACAATAATTACTACAAGGAACTGTGTCTGCGGCAGGTGCAAGCAGAGTGGTTCAGCCAGTATGATTCTCAACGGATATAACTAAATTTCGTTCTCCCGGCTTCAAACGTCTTCGTGACCTTGCGAACTCACCATTCTCCATACAGTACTACCTTTTAAATAATGAAGCATTCATAAGAGAGGGCGAGAGAGATGAAGAGGAAAGGCAGGGAGGTTAACCAGATATCAGTCTCCGGTTTGCTATCCTACACTGGGGATGGGTGATAGGGGTCAGAAAGAGGACAGAGAGGAAAGCGTTAAAAAACATGCACACACGTAGAAACACACACACAAAAGGCGTTCCTGTTAAAGACGTTCACAAAGGCCGGTAGATCGCAAAAAGCGCTATAGTGCTTGCACCGCCTTCTTCTGTGACGTTAGGTCCTTTCGATGGTGTAAAATTCTTTTTTCCGATAGCGGTTGGTCTTCGAGCTGGTCATGTTCTAGGCGAAGGCGTTCACTCTGTGGACTGTACTGCGGGCAGGTGCACGAAACAGGGTCGATCGCTTCTTCACGGCCGCAGTGGTCACAGATTGCGGTGTCGGTCATCCCTGTGGGGAATGCATAGGCTTTGGTAAAGGCAACGCCCAACCACAGTCGATACAGAAGCGTGGCGTCACCACGTCGAAGCTTTGATGGCACTCGAAGACTTAATGTCGGATCAAGGTAGTGCAGTCCAGTATTTCTTAAATGTGGCTCCATCTATTGCGACGTGGTGCACGGCTGAGCAAGCAGGCGGAGCTTCCGTGCTGCGTCAATTCTAGAAAGTGGAACTGGTACGTGGTGCTCCTCAATATGGGCTGAGCGGGCAGCTTGATCGACCGGTTCATTGCCGATAATACCACAGTGCCTTGGAAGCCACTGGAAGGTTATTTCATGGCCTGCATCACTTATATGGTGTAGCGTCTCTGTAATGTGAAATATTAGCTGTTCGTTCGGTCCGCGTCATAACGGTGACAGTAGAGACTGTAGTGAAACATTCTTAAATTGTCCGAAGGCTCTGTTCAAACAATGTACATCTAGCAGAGAAGCCCAATTGAAACCATTAAGCCATGAACGGACTCATCACCAAGTGGCATCGACACAATACAGAATTTATTGGGGGCAAGTCAGCGCGTTTTGATTTGGCCCCCTAGACAAGCAGCAACATTACCCTTAGTAGCAGTTATGCGTGCCTTCCGCGTTTATAAAACTACAGACTGCCTGGAAGCATAGGCCAGTGAGGGCATATAAGCGTAATACACAAAGCCAGAAGATCATCTTAAGCCGCAAGCACGAAGAAGCGAACCACGATTTCGATGGTGGCTGATCATAGAGTTCCATCCAGGTATTATTCTAGGAAACTGTAGGTTTGCCGACTTCCAAACGTATATTTCTTGCGCTGGACGTTTTAGGAAGCTCCCGCCGGGTAGCCTAAATTTTGCAAGTATCCACCCAGTGGACATGTCCATTTTGACTGCTATTAAAGTGCTGATTGCCTGCTAGCGCATGTCTCCTTCTGACGCGTACCCCAGCCAAGCCAATCGGAACGTCAGCAGTAGACGAAGTAGACATGTCCACTGGTTGGACACTTACAGAATACCCATCCTCCCTCTCGGTAGACTTCTTCCCAAATTCATGTTCGCCAGAGTCCCACTGAAGAAGTTGTTCCTTCGACCAGCACATCTAGAACATTCAAGGGTACAGTTTTCGTACTTGCAACGTGATGAAACGACACAAGCTTAAGAACGCATTCTTTTCGGCGGAAGAGACGGCTCATCTCCTCCGTGACGATCGCGGTGGTCTCATTAAGCAGCTGCACTCGGGTTTCTAGTAGAGCTTGGGCTCGCTCTCGGCGTACGACGCTGTGAATGTCTGCAGGAAGCCACTTCGGAATAAGTGCCACGTCGTTAAGGCGTGGCACTTTGTTGTTCAAGGTTGCGGTTCGTTCATAGGTCTCCATAGCGGTTCGCTCATAGGTCTTCATAGCCAGGTTTCTGAGTCCTCAGACGATGATCCATGGAGCGTTGGTGGGAAAGGTTGGTGGGTCCCGAGGTTGTTGCAGCAGGATGGGGGACGCTGGGGCAGCCATTGGGGTTGCTGACTTGGGATTGATCCTTCTGGTCTTCTCGGGAAAAGGTCCGTTCACCGGTAGCAGTCCTTGCTGCCAACGGCTAGCTCTCTGGTCTTTGGCGATGTTGGTGTTGTCCTCGGGCTTCGGGCTGGCATCGCGGCTTGGCGGGAGCGTTCGGTACATGAACGCACTAGTACCTCTACAAGATGTCACATAGTAATGACGGTGAGGAAAGCAGAAAAACTGGGAATGATGGAACTAGTGCTTCATTGGGCGAATCCGTGCCCTCAAAACAGGCTACAATTAGAGAACGGTGACAGCGGCGAAAACAATCGGCGATCGTCGAAAATCAGATCAGCGGGTAAAGCACGTCAGCGTTAATGCATGAGGCATCGAACGTTCCAGAGTAATCACTGCTGCCCGCATGTCTTCCAGAAAGTTCTACGTCGTTCGCGTCCCGCATACATGCAATCATTTTACGCCAGGTTCGGTGAAAATACATAGCAGATAGAACCATCTATAACGTTCCAGAAACTTCCGATACATGCAGGCGCGTCCCGCGCTGATCGATAACATTTGTTAGACGGTGAAAAGCGCTAACCCGAAAAAGATAAACAAGTCCACGTGTCAGTATCTTCTGGACTGTAGATAAGGCCCCCATGTTTAAACGACCCACCGTGGTTGCTTAGTGGCTGTGCTGCTGGGCTGCTATACACGAGGTCGGGGAATCGAATCACGGCCACGGCGAACGTAACTCGATGGGGCAAAATGGGAAAACACCCGTTGTTACGAACGACCGGCTGCAGTGCAAGTTTCGCCAACCAGTTGCGACCGCGGGCATCATGTTTTCCTGCAGCGCCGCCGCCAACCTCTAGCCACGGCGTGAATAAGTCGACTTTGTGTCGGGAACAATACGCGCGTCCTCCACTCTCCGTCACTTCAGCTAGGATGCGTTTGACGGAGCAGGCTTTGTGCTGAAACCGCCAACGTTACACTCCAGCCTGGTCGCCGTTGTGACTGAATAAGTTCGGCGGGCCAACTATTGTTACCGAACTCCCCAACGCGGATCTGATCTGCTATGAGTGGGGGAGTTGCCGCGGGAACGTCGTCAGACACCCCTTCCCACGCGCCGACCAAGACGCAAGACAAAGGCTACCCGGGCGCACTGCGCGGGTCGGCTCCGAGTTCTACGAAATTCGTGTGATGTCGGTTTCGGACCGAGAACCTGTGTGTGTGTGTGTGTGTGTGTGTGTGTGTGTGTGTGTGTGTGTGTGTGTGTGTGTGTGTGTGTGTGTGTGTGTGTGTGTGTGTGTGTGTGTGTGTGTGTGTGTGTGTGTGTGTGCGTGCGTGTGTGTGTGCGTGTGTGTGTGCGTGTGCATGTGCGTGTGTGTGTGTGTGTAAACTGTCCCGCGGAGAGGCGTCGTGTTTATGATGGCTGGACGAACGTTTCCGCCACATTGGAATCGGGGGAGGACCGAGTGTTTATAAACGGCTGTTGTGCAGATGCTCGATACACTTTCTTAAGCAGTCATGTTAGACTGAGACACTCTCTCAAGCAGTCTTGTTAGACTGACGTGCTTTCTCTCGCAGTCATGCTGGACTGATGAACTGCATGTAAATACTGTAAATAAACCCTTATTTCTCGTTCTCGATGAGAAGCAGTCCTTCCCTTCATCAACGTCCTCAGCGTGGATAAGTTGGACGACGGCATGGGCCGGCTACCTTCGAATTCATGCCGGACTCCAATCTTGACAACCGGTTACGAGCGATGGGATTGAGCCCCCAATCCTGAAAACTGGCCGACAGCGGTGAGATGGACTGCGACGTGGTGCTGTGCCTGCGGTGAGTGCTTGGTTCTTGCTTTGACTCTCTTGGCTTCATTTTATGGTTGTTCTGTTTAGAACAGTAGGGAAGCTAGATTGTTGAGTGTTAGATAGGTTGTGTTTTCCTAGCTAGAATTAACGAGCAGCACCAAGGCAGTAAAGCAGCAATCATGGAGTTAAGGACACTGCTGAGAGACAAGTTGTTGATTGTTGGTGAGGAACTGGGCCTAGATGTACGCAAGGAAATGTTAAAATCGGAATTATTGCATTTAATTTCCGAAAGCAAACGTTTGGAGTTGTCTCAAGGAAGTGTAGGGGCTCTGGAACGATCAAGTGAGGCAGAATCATACCGCGTGGACAGGCTATTAAAGCCATTTGAGGTCGGGACCGACATAATCTTGTTCCTAAGCAATTTTGAAAGGACTTGCGAGAATGTGAACTTCGGCCCGAGTACATGGCCACAGCGGTTGCTGTCTATGCTGCCGTGTGAGGCGGCGGAAGTCATCGCCAGACTGAGTGCAGAGGATCCATATGATTATGCAAAAGTTAAGGCTAGTCTCCTCAAGAAATACCGCCTTTCAGCCGAAGCTTTTCGGCAAACGTTTAGGAGCACAAGCAAGAAAGATAGCGAGGGGTATCCGGAGTTTGTATACGGCTTAAAGGCCAACCTAGTCGAGTGGCTGAAAAGCGCGGAAGCGTACGACAGCAGAGACATGATCATTGAATGCATGTGTCTAGAGCAGTTTTACAAAACCATCCCCCAGGGTGTGCAACTGTGGGTGCAAGACAGTGGGAATGTCAACACTGTGGAAAGGGCGGCTGAATTAGCCGAAGAGTACGCAACCCGTAGAAAGTTGAACATCGAGGACGGAAATTGGGACGGTCGAATTGGACCGCGGAAACCATTTTCTTTCAAAAAGGGTTCGCAGACTAGACGATCGGAGCCTGTAGACGTGGAGGAAAAGCCCGCAGAAAAGAGCGAGGACAAACTTAACGGAGAAACCGCACAAAAGGAACAGAAAAGAAAATTCTAATCTTTTAGGCCGATCCGCTGTTATAAATGCCACAAACTGGGACATATAGCTGTAAACTGCGGGAAGCCTAGCGTAGCTTTTTCCTACGTAGAGGAAAAAGACGGCAATATGGAACTTTTAAGCCCCTATCTTCACGACCTGCAAGTTAATGGAAAACCATGCCGAGTGCTAAGAGACAGTGCTGCCTCGATGGACATTGTCCATCCGTCTTACGTGACGGTAGATGACTTCACCGGAGAAGTAGAATGGTTCAAACAGGTTGTAGAAGAACACAGCGTGTGTCTGCCCATTGCCAAAGTCAAAATCAGTGGACCATTCGGGAAGCTAGAACTGAGGCTGCAGTTTCCAAATTTTTGTCACTGCAGCACCCTTACATCTTTTCGAATCGTTCGAATCAGTTACTGCGTGACAAAGGGCTTAAACTGGGAGAGGGCATAGTACAGGCATTGACGAGAGGCCAAGCTCCTAAAATCGCGTCGCTTTGGGCTGAAAATGCACAAGCTGCTCCAGCGGAAGCAGAAAAGGGGATAAATTCAATACCCGAATCCGAGCTAGGCTAGAGGGATGAAAAATCAGTCGAGGAGAGCCTGCCAGCTGACCAGCTCAATGAGAGCTTATCGCTAGAGTGTCCTAGTTCAAGCCTTCAGGAAGAGCAAGCTGACGCACTCACAAGCGAGACAGGGTCGTTATTATCACCGGCCTCAAAGAACTTTGATCAGCTCTTACGTGTGGATAGAGACTCATTGGCAGCCGAGCACAATAATGATGAGAGCTTAGCTAAATTACATCACACCCAACGAAGGCATTGCTAGGCGCAACGTGACGATACATCAGAGATGAGGATTGTTGTATCGGCACTACAGAGATCGAAAGGGTAGGATTTTAGATCAGTTAGTCGTACGTACCTACTAAGTATAGGGAGGACCTTTTGAGTCTGTCATGGAAATGGGTGTTCCAGCCACCTAGGCATAAACAAATCAAACGAAAGATTGCTTATGGGATACTACTTGCCTGGCTGTTTCAAAGACGTAGAAAACTTTGTAAGATCATGCGACGCCTGCCAGCGCTCGGGTAAACCAGGAGAGACATGGAAAGCTTCACTGAAGGTAGTGCCCTTAATAAGAGAGCCTTTCAGACGACTTGTAATAGACACGGTAGGGCCTCTTCCGAAAACAAAATCGGTCTGCAGGTATTTGTTTACCATGCTGTGTCCGGCTACAAAGTTTCCGGAAGCAATCCCTCTGAAAGAGCTCAGCTCCAGCGAAGTAGTAGACGCGCTTTTGACAGTGTTTGCACGAGTTGGGTTTCCAGCCGAAATTCAGGCAGATCAAGGGTCAGTATTCACGAGCGCACTGCCTTCCACATTCTTGCAAAAGTGCGGGGTAAAGTTAATACACAGTTCCGTCTATCACCCTCAGTCAAACAGTGTAGAAAGGTGGCATTCAGTGCTTAAGCGAGTTTTGCGTGCGCTCTGTTAGGAGCACAAGCAGGACTGGGAGAACTGTCTGCCGGCAACTTTGTTTGCTTTGCGAACGGTTCCACATGAAGCGACAGGGTTCTCGCCAGCAGAACTAGTGTATGGGAGGACACTCCGTTCTCCATTGAGAATGTTAAGAGAGATGTGGGAGGAAAGAGGGGAGAGTCCAACAGTGCTTGAATACGTGTTAAATTTGCTGGAACGGCTAAGCGCAACCAAAGAACTCGTCGAAAAGAACATGGGAGAGGCGCAAAAGAACGCCAAATTCTATTACGACAAGAATGCGAGGCTTCGTACGTTGAGGGTGACTACACGTCACCGCTAATACTGGTAGAAACCCCTAACAAGTGCCCTCGTCCTTGTGTTGACTACAGGACGTTAAATGCCATCACTAGGGATCAGCTGTACCCGATACCCAACATTGAGGAACGAATTGAAAGAGTTAGTGCTGCTAAATACATTACAACTATAGATCTCGTGCGGGGGTACTGGCAAGTTCCCCTTTCAGAAAGTGCCAGCCGCTATGCCGCATTCATCTCACCTGTAGGCACTTTTCGCCCTCTCGCACTCAGCTTCGGGCTGAAGAACGCGCCGTTTAGCTTCCCTAAGTTAATGGATATTGTCATAAAAAACTTGCAGGAGTTCGCCTTGCCATATCTGGATGATGTAGCAATTTTTTCGGACAGCTGGGAACAACACGTATCGCACCTCAAACAGGTGTTCTCACGGTTGAGGCAAGCCGGCTTATCGATGAAAGTGGAAAAGTGTGGATTTGGTTGTTCACAGGTTACTTATCTGGGCCATGTTGTCGGCCAAGGCACGAGACGGCCGGCCGAGCTGAAAATAGCTGCGATTGGACAATTTTCTCAGCCGCGCACGAAAACAGACCTTCGTTCATTTTTGGGACTTGTGAGGTACTATCAACGGTACATTCTGAATTACTCGCAAATGGCAAGTCCATTAACGGACGCCCTCCGAAAGGGAGCAGCGAGTAGCGTACACTGGGATAAGGACAAAGAGAACGCTTTCCAAAGTTTGAAAACGGTATTGGTTTCTCTTCCTGTGCTTCGCGCGCCAGACTACACAAAGGAATTCATAGTTCAATGCGACGCAAGCGACAGAGGTATGGGCGTGGTACTTAGTCAGGTCGGCGACGATAACGAGGCGCATCCTATCCGCTATGCCAGCCGTAAACTAAATGTAAGAGAGGACGCCTACAGCGCTTCAGAGAAGGAATGCGCTTGCTAAGTTTGGGCCGCCCAGAAGTTGTCGTGTTACTTGTACGGAGCGAAGTTCATCTTCGAGACCTACCACTGTCCTCTGACGTGGCTGAATCAAATGTCACACAAAAATTGCCGCTTGCTCCGATGGAGTCTCACTCTCCAAAAGTACAACTTCTCTGTTAGATATAAGAAGGGAATGCTGCATAGCAATGCGGATGGTTTGAGCAGGATAATTTGAATTCTGCCTTTGAGGGTCCCGCCTAAATTTTAGTGTTACTAGTGTTAATTTTATTAAGCCAAGAAGATCCCCTCTCATTTAGCAGGATTCCCTCCATGATTGCTGAATTTGTCAGGACGAAATTGCTTCCAAAATTGGCATAGCGAATTGCAGCATTTTTTTTTTCTGCACCTATGTTTTTTTAAGCCTAGCGGGTCTAAAGTGAGAGCCAAGGTACGTCATCTAAGCGCAGAGCCATGTTGTGGGGTTCATTTTGCAGTTGCCTCTCCTTGTTGGATGATTCGAGTCGGTGACATTATTACTCAAGTGGTTAATGCGAGTCAAGACATCACCCCCTGGCCACCAGCCGTTCTCTTCCTGCCTAGCGGTTGTCCGCGCTAGACAGTCGAGATTTTCCGGGCCATGGAGGTGCTGCTAAGAACGGCCAGCTGCAGTGCAAGTTTTGCCAACCAGTAGCGACCGCGGGCATCATCTTTTCCTGGAGCGCCGCCGCCAACCTCTAGCCACGGCGTGACTAAGTCGACTTTGTGTCGGGAACAATACACGCGTCCTCCACTCTCCGTCGCTTCAGCTAGGATGCGTTTGACGAAGCAGGCTTTGCGCTGAAACCGCCACCGTTACACTCTAGCCTCGTCTCCGTTGTGTCTGAATGAGTTCGGCGGGCCAACTATTGTTACCGAACTCCCCCACGCGGACCTGATCTGCTATGAGTGGGGGAGTTGCCGCGGGAACGTCGTCGGACACCCCTTCCCACGCGCCGACCAAGACGCAAGAGAAAGGCTACCCGGTGGCACTGCGCGGGTCGGCTCCGAGTTCTACGAAATTCGTGTGATGGTGGTTTTGGACCGAGAACCTGTCTGTGTGTGTGTATGTGTGTATGTGCGTGTGCGTGTGTGTGTGCGCGCGCGCGCGGAGAGGCGGCGTGCTTACGATGACTGGACGAACGTTTCCGCCACATTGTAATCGGGGGAGGACCGAGTGTTTATAAACGGCTGTTGTGCGGATGCTCGATACACTTTCTTAAGCAGTCATGTTAGACTGAGACACTCTCTCAAGCAGTCGTGTTTGGCTGACGTACTTTCTCTCGCAGTCATGCTAGACTGATGAACTGCATGTAAATACTGTAAATAAACCCTTATTCCTCGTTCTCGATGAGAAGCAGTCCTTCCCTTCATCAACGTCCTCAGCGTGGATAAGTTGGACGACGGCATGGGCCGGCTACCTTCGAATTCATGCCGGACTCCAATCTTGACAACCGGTTACGAGCGATGGGATTGAGCCCCCAATCCTGAAAACTGGCTGACAGCGGTGAGATGGACTTTGCGACGTGGTGCTGTGCCTGCGGTGAGTGCTTGGTTCTTGCTTTGACTCTCTTGGCTTCATTTTATGGTTGTTCTGTTTAGAACAGTAGGGAAGCTAGATTGTTGAGTGTTAGATAGGTTGTGTTTTCCTAGCTAGAATTAACGAGCAGCACCAAGGCAGTAAAGCAGCAATCATGGAGTTAAGGACACTGCTGAGAGACGACGGCATGGGGGGCTAGCTACCTTCGAATTCATGCCGGACTCCAATCTTGACAACGGGTTACGAGCGATGGGATTGAGCCCCCAATCCTGAAACCGTGTACTCACATTGAGGCGCGCGTGAAAGAACCGCCTGTGGTCCAAATTTCTGGAGTCCTCCACTACGGCGTGCGTCATAATAAGATCGTGATTTTTCCATGTAAAACTCCATAATATTGTGACGTAGTAGTAACGGTGAAGAAGGCAGCCAAGCTATGATTATAGAAACTGGTGTTTTAATGGGCGAACTTGTGCCCTCGAAAGCAGGCTACACTGAAAGAACAATGATAGCGGCGAACATACTCGGCGATCGTCGAAAATCTGATCAGCGAGTCAAGCGCGTAGTCTTTTATACATTAGTCGTCGATAGTTCGAGAGTAGTCGCTGGGACCCGCGTGCCTTCCACAAATTTCTACACCATTCGCGTTGCGCATACATGCACTCAGATTACGCAAGGTTCGGCGACAACAAACAGCGGTTAGACCCATCGAGAACATTCCAGAAACTTCCGAAACATTGAGGCGCGTCCTGCGCTGTGCGATAAAATTTGGTAGGCGGTGAAACGTGCCGCCCGATAAAGACAACTACACGTGTTAATATATTCATCTAATCCAACTTTAAACGCGGGGGCGTTTACTAAAGGCGCAGCGACATGAAGCAAAATATAAATACACAATAATCGCTATAAAACCGCAGTAATCAACGGGCGATTGCTTGTCTTCTCCGTCGAACAGCCGCGATCCACCTCCGCCGTCGTCGATCTTGCTCGTGAAGCAGCACCGGAAACTAAGTGTGTGCCTAGCGAGTTTAAAGCAACCAACTACGCAACAGTGCTTTCAAGACATCGCTGAAGGCTTACAGAAGCGTTAAATCACGATCAAGGAGGCAAACAAGGCAGCACACACATAGCGCTGACGGGAACAGTGCTGCCCAAGCTCGCCTACGCTTCGTAGCATGGGTGACAGGCGACGTTGGCGGCGTTTTGCTCACGGCGTATAATCTAGGCATAATAGGCACACTAACACGCTTCCGCTAACAAAGCCCTCTAGGGCAGCCGCGCGCGGACGCCGCATAACACTTTTTTGCTGGGGACGGCCTGAGCAAAAAACAATTGGCTGAAGGCTTAGCTTGGTTAAGCCTGGAAGATTGCGAAAGCCAAGCGCCGTCGCTTGGCCGCAGCAGATCGTTCCAGCCTCGCCTTGTACAGTCGCAATCTTTTTGAGCGTGAACACGGGAGCGCGTGGCTTCGATACTACCACCGCAGTTAAGCGGCGCCTTACAATCTCTGTGCGCATGCGCGGCGAGAGTAGCTTCCCTTCGCGCGCACCACGTCATCGGAGCGCTCGCTTGTTGTCTGCTAGCTGTTTTTTGTTTCCTCGGCAGTGACCGAATTATCACTGTAAGCATAATCGAGATGTTTCCAATGTAAATGGTTTCTTCCTCATTGTTAGCGTTACGCTAAATACCTGGAAATCGTGACCTAATTTTTTTATTTCTTTTCTCCCGGGTTCCTTTAGTCACACAATGCAGAAAACAAGCTAAAAACGCAAACGTCTGAACTTTTATTTTGTGCATTTTTCACAATATAATGAAAGACTTAGAAAAGTAATAGCTGTAAACTTGAATTAATCGCTGTTTCATTTTCTTTACCATTTTGTCATGTTCCCTTTTGCAGCAAAAACTGCTGTGATTCTACACGGTAGGGAAGAGCACAGGGCAGGCGCAAAGTTACTTGCTCTGAGATGCTCCCACTCTTGGTAAACAGCTTCCCACAGATCGTCCTCAGTTGCCAAATGAATAAGGTGCCGCACCATGGCTGCTTTTATGCGGCCCCATACATTTTCGCATATGTTCATGTAGGCGCCCTTGGCCGGCCCGGAGAACAGATGGACCCTACTAGTTTCTAGGTACTCTTTCACAATTTTCGCAGTGTGCACCGGCGCAAGGTCATGCTGAAACACAAAACCGGCATCTGGCAAAGCGGCGTGGGCCTAAGGAAGGAGCACGTTGTCCAAGATTTCGCTGCAGTAGCCCTGCGAAGTAAGAGGGCGCTCGATGCGATGTAGAAGCCCGACAGCAAGTCTTGACAGCGCGCCCCACACGTTCACGCAGGTGCGTCCGCTCGCCCCGACTCCCTGCAGATTGGCTGGCTCGTAACAGCATCGACAGTATATTAAATTTAGTTCCTCACACAAAATCAAATCCGTCGAGAAAATTTTCTTACCGTGTCCCTCTTGAGCGCCACAGCCGCGCGCACTGGTTTTGACGTGTTGAAAAAGTCGACTCCTCCGAGAAGATTACTCGGCCCCAGTCATCGGAAGTCCACAAGGCGTGAGCTTCGGCAAATTGTAGTCGTGACACCTTGTTCGAAGCGCTGAGAACGGGCTTTTATGCAGCCGCATAACTTCGCTATCCAGCGCACCTGAGGGATCGCCGTAGGGTAAGAACTGAAGCGGCCACATCGAGCAGCTCCCGCACTTCCCTCGCGGACTGAAAGGGATTCTCCACTACTGAAACTACCATAAGCGCGGCTCCTTCATCTGTAGCTACCATTTCCCGACGCCTATGTGGGGAGTCAGAAATGCGGCCTTCCTTCCTGAATGCTTGGATGATCCTATTGATAGTCTTCAGGGGCTTGTGCGCCAATGCGCCGATGAAGCGCTGAAAATATTCCTTCAGCGAAAGTTTTACTATTTTCGACCTCTCGTCTTCAGGAACACGGGACATGCTGAGGTTAGGCAGCTGCTCTGATAAACGTGGTAATGGGAACAAATACATACCTTCCTCGAACACAGGGGTGGTCACTGTTATGCCTACAAGTATAGGAACGTCGGCAAAAGATAACAGTTTCAAGTTTATTCATGCATCGTGTGGAATGTAATTTCAACTTCAGTATTGTTACAGCTCTTGCAGTGCACGGCTCCCTTGTCGCGGTGCTTGTGTAGCAGACGACACGCGCGTACTTGCGTGACGCAATGCGCGCGAAAGTGAAATTCTCACACGCCAGGCGCACTGCGCATGCGCACTGCTTCTCGGTGTCGCCGCTAAACTGCGCTGGCAGTACGGAAAGCCACGCGCTCCCGTGTTCACCGTCAAAAAGATCGCGACTGTACACATCATCCGACATAGCGCAAGGCAGCGCGCCGACCACTGCGAGGAGCCGAGCTGTAGCCCCATTTATCCTCCTAGCGTGACGTCACACCAGCGAGCGCCCTCTCTGGGTAGCGCCGCAGCAGCGGCGCGGAAGGCTTCGCCTCCACGATCGATGCCGCGAGCTGGGGCCCAACGTGGGGCCCCCTCTCTCGGTCTGGCGTGACGTCACACCAGCGAGCGTCCTCTCTCACTAGCGCCGCAGCAGCGGCGCGCAAGGCTTCGCCTCCACCATCGATGCCGCGAGCTGGGGCCCCGTCTCTCGGTCTGGCGTAACATCACACCGGCGAGCGCCCTCTCTCGGTAACGCCGCAGCAGCGGCGCGCAAGGCTTCGCCTCCACCACGGAGGAAGGAAACTAAGGAGAGGCCCTGACGTCACTCTTTGTGAAGCTAAAGTGAAGCCGGAAGTTGGCGTTGTTCATGGCGTTGCTCCGCTTATCGGGCCTGCTGTCCTCTCTTGTTTACATTTCTCGCGAAACCACGCCGTGCTGCGCGCAATGGTGCTGCCCGGACCCGCGCGCTCCGCAGCAATACTAAGCAATCGTTAGCATGTTAGCATGATTCCGCGAAAGAGTGCAACATTTCCCGCGGATATTCCTTCGTCCGTAGCCATTGCCGTGGCGCGGTACATTGCGTACAGCGTTGCATGCGCGTTCATTTCACGAACTTGAGTTCCTCCTGTCCCACCTGGCCACAGCAACATCCGGTAGAGCACGGTAATGATAACGCAGGGCAACAAATCACGGAGACCAACGCAAACCTGCCCGCACGGCGCCTTTGCCACGGTACGAAACCTACGGAGCAAGACGTGTGAGCGCACAGAACAGTAACAAAGCCGCCATTGCGGCCCGAAAGGCGGGGTCACTACAGCATAGAAGTGAAATAACAGCAACACAAAGAGCCTATTACGTCATTTCCTCCACACTTTTCTCCTAGCGCGCGGAGGGGGTAGGGCCTCTCCTCAGTTTCCTTCCTCCATGGCCTCCACCATCGATGCGGCGAGCTGGGGCCCCGTCTCTCGGCCTGGCGTGACGTACATTGGTTCTTCAGCGCACTCATCACTGTTATATATATAGAGAGAGAAGTGGTTCTTGTGGGGAAGGAAGGAGGAAAGGCTAGCACTATCTTCTGCAACCCATGCGGGAGCACGGCTCAGCGCCAGCAGGGTGTGCGAGATGGGATTAAAAGAGAGAGAGGGTAGGAGGGAGAAAGGTAGAGGGTCGTCCTAGCAGCATCAGAGCAGTCCGGCCGGGAGGGCCCAGTGGGTTCGACCGGACGAGTAGGCTGGAGGTAGACCGTATAGGAGGTGGCCCAGCACAAGCGAAGTAGTGGCGGATCAGGAAGCCCGAGGTGATGGGATAGCCGTTAGGCCATCCGTCTTTGTGGAAATTTGCTATAGTCTCGCCGAGAGCTCTGACGAGTCGAGGTACTCGACGACACTTAGGAAGGCTGGTAGCTGATTACGACAGGGTAAGAGGATATATTCTATTCGTGAACATGGGAGCCCCTGGTGGTGGACCTCTTGCAGAAGTCGGCCTCGGTGCTGCAGGTGAGCAGGGCAGACCAGCAGGAGGTGCTCCAGAGTCTCTGGTTCAACACAGGAGGCACAGGCTGGCGAGGTGACTTTCCCAAGGCGGTGCCGGCGGGCTGCCGTCCAGTAGCAGCCAACTCGCAGCGGAGCACCAACGAGGCATCCCTTCATAGGAGGCCGTGCTGTGGAAGAGGCCGTGGAGGCCGGCCCAGAGATACCCCTTTGTCCGGGTGGCAGGCGATGATGTGCCGGCGCAGCCTGTGTCTCGAGAAGTCTGCGGCTGTTACAGCAGGGCTGAGGGGGACGTTTGAGTGGTAGGCACTTTCTGCAAGAGTGTCCGCCTCTTCATTGCCCGGGATCCCCACGTGTGCCGGTAGCCAATGCAGGGATAGTGAGCATCCTGCGTCCTGAAGGGCCGTCAGTCTTGAAGAGAGCAGCGCAACCCCAAGGCTAGCCCTGTCAGGGTTCTGCAGGCAGAACAGCGCCGCCTTGGAGAGTCGCAGAAGATGGCTGCCGGGGTCGCTTGTAGCTCCTCTGCAAGTAGGTCCACAGCATGGTGGAGTCCTGCTAGCTCTGCTGCGGTAGAGCTTGCATGTCCTGGGAGACGGCACAGCTTGCTCTTATGTAGGGCAGGTGCAACGCAGGCTGCTGTGGATGAGCCCGTCTCTGCCATCACGGACCCATCGATGAAGATGTGAAGGTGGTCCCCAAGTCTCTATTGGAGGAGAAAGGCTGCCGTCTGCTGTATGGCACATGTTGGGGAACGGTTCTTCGAGACACCTGGCAGCTCTGTCGAGATAAGGATTGGTGGTCGATATAGTAAGCGAGGCTGTACAGCGTTTGCAGGCGTGTCCCCGATGACTTCCTTGTAGAGGCCACACAGCCGTCCCATGTGTGATGCTGGCCGGGAGCATAGGCGGGTCAGGAGTGCTTGAACATCTGCGGCATGATGTAGGCGATCAATGTGCCGTAGCCCCTGTTGCAGGAAGAGTAATGACAGGGGCCCGGCACCTGCCTCAGCCAAAGTGGCGGCCACCTGTGAGGTTCGGGAAACACCAAGACAGAGCCGCATTGCTGACCGGTGGTGCAGCTCCAGTTTCCGAAGGCGGGGTGGGGGCAGCGCGACACGAGGGAGGGCATACAGTAGCCTTGAAGTGGCTGCAGCTTCAAATAGCTGCAGCGCCCACCTGGTGGTACAGCCCTGTCCACGGGCAAGCAGCTGTGAGATCGCCTTGCGGACCCGAAGCGTCTGGGCGCACAGGGCCTGGGTAGCCGGCAGCCAGGTCAGCCGATGGTCAATCCGCAGCCCCAGGTAGGTGACTGCCTTGCTCCATGGGATCTGGATGCCCTCCAAGCGCAGCCGGGCAGCTTAGCGGTGGGCTGATGCTCTGGGATGCAGTAGCAGGGCCTCGGTCTGCCTGGCCGAGATGGTAAGGCTGATGCTGCACAAGTAGGCAGCCGCAGTGTCCAGGGCTTTCTGTAGGGCCACACGTGCATTGCGGATGTGTTGCGGTGGTCCCCGCACACATAGGGTGATGTCGTCCGCGTAGATTGAGGACTGCACGGGGAAGTGAGGGTCAATCGGCTTGGCAGCAGGCAACCGTGCCATGGCCAGGTTGAAAAGGAAGGGGCTCACCACTTACCCCTGTGGCACGCCTGCAGTGACTGGACGGGGGGTGCTCTTCGATCGACCCACACGTACCCTGAGGGTGCGATTGTGTAGGAACGACGAGACGAGATCACGCAGGTTGCCACAGATGCCGAGGAGGTCCAGGCTCTGCTGGACAACTGCGTGAGGGAGGCTGTCGAAGGCACCCTGTACGTCGATTACCAAGAGCATCACGAGGTCCCCGCCCACCTTCGCGTCCTCCAGGGTGGATACTATGTCAGCAATGGAGTACGCAGTGCACCGCCGCCGCCGGAAGCCCGTCTGTTGGTCTGCCAGGAAGCCGCGAGCACGGGCCACCCAGTCCAGTCGTGCCAGAGCCATGGCCTCCATCACCTTGCAGGCAGCGGAGGTGAGGGAGACCGGTCGATAGGATGACAGTTCCCTAGCCGGTTTCTTGGCCTTGAGGATGGGTGGCACAATGGCTTTGCGCCATGCCTCTGGCAGCTTCCCTGACTGCCAGATGTCATTGAAGCACTCGAGCAGGCGCTGTTGCTCGCTGGCGGCCAGGTTGCGGAGCATCTGTGGCGTTACACCGCCTGCTCCTGGTGCGCTGCGGCGTTTCCCTCGCCTCAGAGCCGCCCGGAGCTCGTGGAGGGCAAGTGGCTCCTGGCTGAGGGCAGCGACCTGGCTGGACGTCCAAGCAGGGTGGATGCTGTCTAGACAGGTGGGCAGCTGGGCAGGGCGGTGTCCGACCGGCAGGATGGCTGCACTCTGTTGCACGGGAGGGGCGAACCGGTGAGCCAGAAGTTCCGCCAAGGCATCTTCGCTGATTCCTAGCGAGATCTGCACAGCGAGGACGGGTTGACGGCTCGTCCTCTTGCCGGTGAGTGACTTGAGTAGTTGCCAGGCTAGGGGGCCCCTTGAACGGTCCTTGATGCTGGAGCACAGGCTCACCCAGCTCTGGTTCCTCCTGCGCCAGGTCGGTCTTCTACAGCAGGCGTCCACTCGTCTGTGTTCAGTCCAGTGCTCTGCCTTCCCTGCCCGAATTTCTCTGCGCTCCATGCGGCGCCTGGAGGCACCGAGATTGAGTAGGCGGACATCCGGGGCAGGGGTGTCCGGAGGCGCAGAGCACTAAACGGTAGCCGCCTGGGCGCACTCCGCGATGGCGTCTAGAAAGTCATAGCGATCGGCCGCCTCACTGCAGTGCTTCCTAAACAGAGACCAGTCTATGACGTGGAAAGTTCTGGTCTTTGGCTTCCTTCCGTGTACAGAGGTGATCACAATGGGGAAGTGGTCCGAACCCCAAGTGTTCGGAGTTGTGTCCCAGGAGTAGGAGCACTGTTCTGTGGTGAGGGAGAGATCGATGGCTGAGTTCACCCCTCGGCGGACATAGGTGGGTCCTCTGCTGTTCAAGGTCACCAGTCCGGCTCTGCTGATGTCGTCGCGGAGGCTTCGGCCCCAGCTGGAGCAGCGGCGACTTCCCCAGTCTGTGTGGTGGGCGTTGAAATCGCCACACAGGACTGCCTGCCTCCCGAGGCCTATAGACACATGCTCAAGGATGGAGTCCCATGGCTTTTCTGGTCGCATGTATATGCTCGCCATGGTCGTGTATTGGCTGCCGAGACGCATCGTGACAGCACAACACTCCAGGGAGCCTCCTACGACGTCGGCCACTGAAACCACAGCGTGCGCCAGGTTGCACCGAACGTAGATGGCTGCCCGTGGCTTGCCGGGCTGGTGGGCGTCGTCCAGGCACGGCGGGTCCGTGCAGCCGCGTGTCGTGCAGGTGGTGGCGCCTGGGTAACCGGTGTATTCCGGTAGTCGCAGATGCTCGGCCATCGCGTACACCTCCTGCAGAGCAAGCACGTCCTAGTCGCTCTGCAGGAGATGCAGGAAAAGGTATGCGTGTCGCCGCAGCAGAGAGTTAGTGTTCCACTGGAGAACACTCGGGCGGCGGCAACCTTTCCTTACTGTTGGCTGATCAGCCATGGTGGTTGGCTGGCTGATGGCACGCCACTGCCTGCAGGCAGATGGGTCGGAGTGGGTGGCCAGCTGGCAGCATGGTGCTGACTGCTTCCATGATGAGCAGCAGGCTCGCTACCAGCTGATCCATGGTAGTCTGGGTAGGAGGCGCGGCAGTTTCCTGTGTGTCCTGGCGGCGGGATGCACGAGGGGCTGGTACCGGAGGCGAGGACTGCTGCGGCCGCTTCTCCTCGCGGACTGCTGCCCTGACAGCGCGCCTCGACAATGGCGATGTGGAGGAAGCCATGATTGTGGCCACCTTGCTTTCTTCCTTGCATTTGGGGCAACCAGGAGTGTCTGCCCTGTGGGGGCCCCGCAGTTCCTGCAGCGTACGGCCTGGCAGGAGACGTTCGCCGTGTGGCTTTTGCCACAGGAGATGCAGTCTGTCGGCCACCGACAGGACTCCTGGACGTGCCCGAAGCGGCCGCACTGTCGACACTGTACTGGGCGGGGCCTGGCTGGCCTCACCCTGAAGCCGAGATTGAAGAGGCGTACGTGCTCCGGGGGGACCGGTCCCGCGAAACGGATGGTGACGGTGCTCCCGTCCATCGTTGCCGACAGCACAGGGATGCTGGACTCGATGGCTCCCAGTAGGTCCGTGTCTGCAGGCAGCCCGCTCACACCGTGCAGGAAGCCGGTGCTCTTGCCGCGCTCGGCCGGTAGTCAGGCAGTCACAGGGATCACGTGCAGCTCGGTGAGCTTGAGCAACCCCTCCAGGCACTCCTGGGTGGTCGTGTGGGCACACACGATGTTGCGCCTGTGGTTGACGCGAACCGCTGATACACCGGGCCGCGAAGAGAGGGCCGCGGCAAGTGCGAGGCGCGGTGCTCCTCGGAAGGCTCAGCCAGGCGCCGAGGGACGGAAGAGCACCGTGCCGATGACCGCAGGGTCTACCGGGAGCGCAGCATTCTCCAGGGCCCGTGCACACCGCCTGTCCCCCTTCGACTGCACCAGAGTGAAGCCGTCTGACGTTGGCTCACGGGCAGGTGGCGTCCCCTTCTGTACTGCCGCTGCAGGCACGCTAGGGGCGACCAGGGTAGCAGGTTGGCGCCGCGAGTGGTCTGTTGCCACGGGAGAGGACGGCGAAACATCGGCAGGCTCCTTGTTGTTGTTGTAGTTGTAGCCTGTGGCACGTGTGGCTCCTACCCACGATGGGGGATTGGCCAAGAAATGGGTGGATTATTCCAAAATTATATAGAGCATAAATTTCCTAATATCTATGGGAATAGCATTGAATGGGGTTGAATTACCGACTTAAATAAAATCAGGAAGTTGCTGTTTCTCTGCTTCTGCTTCTTCTTCTTCCCTTTTGGCTTCGGCCGCGGAGCAGTCTGGCGTGGTGGGTCCTTCAGTTATCACGCCGCGGGCTGCACGGGGCCCTGCGGTGACAAAACGGTGGTTGTCTCCTCTGCAAGCTCCATCGCGTCGGTAGCGTTCCCGTGTGTAGCCGGACTGCTGGAAGACGACGCTGCGGAGGGCGCGCCGCCCTCTGTAGTAGACGGCGTATCGGGCGTGCTGGGAGGCACGTCCTCGCTCGGAAGAGACGCGAAGGAGGTGGCGGTCGCCACCTCCTTGTTACCTTGTTACGTTACATTGCAGTCGTTATCTTGCTGGACTTCTTGTCGTGCGGGAGTTGTTGCTCCGCCATTTTCTGCTGCTCTCGGAACACGTGGCTCTTGTTAAAGGGTTTGCGTTTCTTACTGGACATCGAGAGTCAGTGGCGGGGTGCTCACCACCACAATGGAAACATTTCAGTGTCTAATCATGTCCTTCGGAGATGTTGGAAGTTCCGCACGCAGCACACCGGGGTTTATCCGGGGTTGGGCAAACATCCGCTCGATGACCCGTGGAGAGAGAGGCACACGCTGCACGGCTGCTGTCGGGGTTTATGCATGTAGCACTGGTATTCTGCTCCGTAATAGTAGATGTACCGGGGAACCCGAATGCCAGAGAACGTGATTATGGCCGTGGCTGAATTTCCCATCATTCTTGCATGCAGGACCTGAGCCATCGTTTATCGGATATTTGTCATCGGCGTTGTCGGCATTCTGTTCTTTTCTATGCCGGAGATTACTCCTTTGCAGGAAGCATCTGGAGCAGCCACATAGGCCTGAACCTCGTACTGCTTGTTTTCCAGGCATATAGACTTGATCAGCTGCAGTATTGCCGGTAGTTCTTTGTCCGGTGTGCTGACCACTGCGAAGTTCTGCTCTCGGCGTATGCGGATGGTTAGCTGGTGGAGCGTGCTCTCGTTTAACTGAGCCGCTGTGCCTATAGCTCTGGCTATAGAGTGCTGCGGCCACTCACCGAGATTCAGTTCATCTCTCGGTCGGAAGACCAAAATGAGACGCACGAGCACCGACGTGGAATTTTGCGCTGGACGGTACTCCCGAGCGCAACTAGCAACGCCGTCAGCGTGGGCGATTCCATCGACGCGCTGTACGCGTACCTGGCGCATCAGATTTCTTCGGGCGTGCATTTAGTCATTGGTTAATTTCGCACCCTCAACTTCTACTCAGCATTGATAGGTGGCTAAAGATAACAATAACTGAGTCTGTCCTTCCTCTGGAGTGCTTAAAGTCTCACAGCTCCGGTCAGTATCATAAGAAACCAACAAACAAAGACACCAAGGACAACAGAGGGAAAATTACTTGTACTTACTTACTGAAATAAAAAAAATTATAAATTAATGGAATTTAAAGTGGGTGACAAAACAACTTGCCGCAGGTGGGGAGCGATCCCACGCCTTCGCATTATGCGTGCGATGCTCTACCACTTGAGCTACCGCAGCGCCGTCTTCCCATCCACTTTTTGGGGTAATTATGTGTGACAACTAGAACAATACCAGGGAGTGTTAGCCAGCGCCACTACTCACAAACCTTGGCGTCATATGTGGAACATCCTTTCTGTCGCAGGCGTCACGAGTACGTTATTCTTTAAGTGAAGGCAACCCGTCACAAAACCCACACGTGGAACCTGAAGTTATCAATGTTGCCGGATTCGAGACCCTCGTTGTTTAATAAACGAGAAGAAACTGGGCTACCCGAGGGGCACAATTTTTATTAACGATATCATAAGCAGCCAACAAACAAGGAGACCAAGGACAACATAGGGGAAATTACTTGTAATTACTAATTGAAATGAAAATATTATAAATTATTCAAATTGAAAGTTGATGAAAAAGCAACTTGCCGCAGGTGGGGAATGATCCCATGTCTTCGAATTACGCGTATGATGTTGTTATTGCGCCTTAGAACTTATTACGCTCGCTTTTGTATTTTCCAAGCACCAGTTTAACCGTTTGTGAATCTTTTTTTCCCTAATAGCTTCCCTATGCAACTAAGCAGAAATGTGAGTCATAAGGAGGCGAAATTTATTGGAAGTTTTCCTGGCTTCAATATATGAATAACTTTTGCAAGCTTCCATTCCGTAGGGGGGCCTCCCCATCTATACATGAGGCGTTGTAGTACTCCAGAAAACGTAAGCGAGATGCGCGGCATAGATTTCCGAGGGCTTCATAACTCACATCGTCATGGCCAGCTTATGATCACTTGTTTGTGTCGCCGATTGCTGCCATAAGCTCTTCATTTCTACGCGTATATGGTAATTCTAAGTCAGTAAGGGTCCCTCGAAGCGGACTAGGCTGATGACTTGCAATTTGTAGAGAAGGTTTTGCCTCTCTGAGGAAGAACATACAGTACTGCTCCCAACTTGGTCTTGTCTAAACGCAGTTGACAGAAGATTGAAGTTACGAATTTTTTTTAAATGTTTTTGTCCAATGTGAGCGTCTTCAGACTGTGTTGGTCATTTGCCAACTTCCTACCATCTCATCATCCCAATAGCTACGCAAGTATTAACACCTCCTGCTCCGAATCTTGCGTTCGGAGGTGAAAATTTATGTTTTCTTCAAGGCAACGTGAATCAAAAGGGCAGGCGATAATAAAAAAAACGCATTTTCACAATATCTGCTAGCCGTCTGTCACAAGTTCTGCATGAATAAACGAGCTTAGGATACTTCAAATTTCGAAATTTCCATCACATTCACGTGATGAAGAATACAGAGAAATGATACATAAATCGTTTTTATGAAACACCACAATTTTTTTTTACGTTTTAGGTGGCGGGTGAAATGGTCCAGCCTTGATATACAATCTCAGAATGCTGTGACGTATGGGATTTTTTTTCAATTCCAGATAAGACGAATAATCTGCAACACTGGACTTTAAATAGCATTTAGAGTTGCCGACACTCTCAATTCTCACGTTAGTTTTGACCTTTAGTTGTCTTGTTCTTCAATGTTTCTTGTAGAACCTTTTCAGTTACTACTGGAATTGCTTGACCAGAATAGTTTAAACATGATTCTGTTACTTGCCTTTATAACTATTTCGTTTGGAGGATGCGGTCGAATACCTCTTATTATTGGAACGCACTCCCGCGCAGTGCGTTGGGTGGCTCGTCCAATCTCGGTTGCGTAGTAGACGACTGCGAATCAAAGACAACAAGCGTGGGAAAACAAATCCAGCAAAGCTATCGCCATTAGGGCACGCAGGTATCGCCGATGCGGTTATGCAATGAAATGGTACCGAAATTTGTATCTTATCTGCGGCGTTAAACACTGAGCACATTATGTAGACAGGCCTGGTGATGGTGTCCTCGACTGGTTTACTAAAGAGCGCAAGGCAGTCCACATTGAAACCATCGCTTCGAGCGATAGGAGGCATGTCATCTCATGCCACACTCTGACGTATTTGTACCGTGAAATGTATGGCTCATGCATTTAAATTATTTTGGAGTGAGATATACTACGAAAACACGTGGTACTTTATTAAATTTTCGCTTTTCTGGACGACGTCCGAAAATGAAGAGCAGAGATTAGGACGGAGTAGTGATCGCTACTATGAGTCTCGATATCTGTACACCAACCGAACATAAATGCAACTTCTCTTGATACCTATGTGACGTCAGTGCAGCTAACAGTGTTCGCGTTTTTCAGGTGTGTCATGCTGCCATCATTCAGGAGCTCTATATCGTATCTTGCAAGAAGCTTCACCAGTTTAGGAGCACGAGCACATGTATGTGAACTGCCCCAAACTTCGTTAAGTGCACTAACACCACCACAAATGATATGTGGGGATTGAGTGCTTGTCAACAAGTTTTCAAATATTGACACGTCGGAAGGTGAACCTGGTACCAAGTAGATGCAAATCAGGGTAAACACTTTAGATTCAGTCGCTGTGGTTGCACAAATATATTGATCCCTGTCACGCGGTGCTATGTCAATCACCGAAGCAGGCACCTCGTTTCGAAATCCAACGAGGAGTCACTCATTGCGTTTTGTTGCTTTGAATGATAAAAATAGTGCCCCTTTATGCTAAACTGCTCGTCTACGCGAGACTCAGAAATGACCATAAAAGGCAATGGGTACACTCGCGCAAGATACTTGAAGTCTGTGAACTGCGAGCGCAAATCATGAGCTTTCCACGGGGATATAATACATGTGCGGAAATGCTTGTTGGTGGACATTGCTGGCGAGATGATTGTTGGCGAAGTCATTGTTACAACGCTGAACGGCGTTGAGTGGCGTTGCGCTGTGAAAGAAGTCGACACCAGCGGTTCGAAAGCCAGGATGGTTTCTATCTCGGGGATGTCTTTAAACGACGGACTGGCACCGAGAAGAGCCTTCATTGCTCCGATCATAGGAATCAGCTTACATGATGTGTCCTTTACAGTGCTACCATCTAACAGCTTTTCTTTGTTCTTCCTGTTCTTCTGCTGCGACGTTGGGGCTTATTGTTGTTGTTGGCTGCCGGCTGTATCACTTGAGGGTTTTCATTAACTCTGCGCAGATGATCGTCATTGCTGGTTCTCTCTCACGACTGAGGCGCAGGACATTTTCGAAAGCGTGTCGCTGCGCTTTACCGTATCGTGTTGCCTCTGGTCTGTAGACATAAACATCACATCACGATTCGGTGGTGGTTCTCGTCGTTTCCGCACATTTCCCTGGATTTACTCCATTGTTCGTGCAAGAGAAGCTGCTTTAGTTTTGGGACACCCACCTTGTGATGCAGCATGCTCAGCTGCACAGTTTTCACATCGAGGCTGGGAACGTGACGGGCACTCCTTATGCGTATGTGGATCAGCGCATATCTTCGAGCGGATGGAACCGTTACAACATTTCGATATATGTCCATGTCGTTCAGATCTGAAACATTAAGTAGTGAACCCCATGTACACCGTCAGGGGATAACTGCAGAATCCAAACGACACTCAGTTTAGTAAAGGGGCGTCCTTTGGGAATGCGAGAATGACTGGGCGTCTTCGGGTCTCCGTTACCATGCTATGTTCATTAGGGAGGTATGAAACTTGCCTTTTAGCAGATATGACTCCTTGTACGCTCAAATACTCCTTGAGGTCGTCATCCGAGTACTCAACAGGGACGTCCTATATCCTCCCGTACGTGGCAGAATAGGAACATGAAAGTCGAGCTTCGGCATCAATACCCGACAGATCTGTCACTGTGAAGAGGCGATTAGCTGCAGGAACTGTAGACACTGGCACTATGAGGCCGCCATCCTTTTTAAGAAGATGCCTGACCACCTTTTCTTGAGCTGTTGTCATGACCGCAGAAACCAGGGGATTTGCGTTTACTTTCCATAAGCTACTGTCAGGCTGAGTTGGCTTGAATATGACAACAATTAATACTACGGCAATTATATTAGCATTGTATCATTATTTATTGCTTTTATTATAGTTTGTCAATTCCCGCCTTTTTTTCGACTTATTACTCATGTGTTACATCTGTATGCGTTACAGCCCCCCCCCCCCCCGCATATAATACTCTCCTGCGAGAAGGCATTTAGCGGTATTCTGAATACATAAATACCTGAATAAACACCTGCGGCTCTTTTCCTTCTTTAAGAGACAGCAGCGAAGGTTGTTTGGTCCATCTCTTCGTTGTCTCCTGATGATTCCCTTGTCTGGACCTCATATTCACGAAGCCTTTTCCTTTGCTTGCTCATCTTCTCTGTGGTCAACAGAAAGAACATGCTGACCTCATGGCTGAGTGCTTGTGGTGGATGCCATTAGAGCATCACGTAGGGCGGGCGACAGCGGAGGCCCGCTACGCTGCTGCTTCGGCGCGGTGTGCATCGGGAGCCGCTGGCTGTGTTTCTCTCGTAGGACGGTGACCCGAGACCGGCGACAGTTGAGAGCAAAGCACAAAAAGAAAGAACTCCACGCTTGCTAAAAGTGACCTAAAATTACAGACCAGCGTTGGGAAGCCAACCTATCATGCGCCGTCATCGTCTTCTTTTTTCAGGCCAATTCCAATATTATTAGACAGATGACCAGTATTGTTGTGTGGAAAATATACACCCCAAAGGGTGTACTCTTTTCTTAGAGTGCGTCAATAAAGTGCCACACTCTAAAAACAATTGCACCCTTTGGGGTGTATATTTGCCACACTACAATAATCGTCATCTGTCTTGCCTGCATTTCCTGTCTTGAAAACGCTGCGCTCGTTACTTTCATGTCGAGAATCCTCTGTCGTGCTGATAACGCACATGCCATTCCTGACTTCGAAGTATTGGGCTCGCAAAGTTAAAGAAAGGAAATGCGGGCAAGACAGGTGGCGATTATTGTTGAGTGGCAAATATACACCCCAAAGGGTGCAACTGTTTTTAGTGTGTATAACTTTATTGACGCGCTCTGTACTGATAATCTCGGAGCCACAGCACTGCGCGTTAGGAAGGCGAAGTGGACGCAAAATGATGACCGTCAGTGAGAACTGAAACATTACTTGATGTGCTCCTAACCTTCGCAGTGAAGTTAAATTTAGATACGGGCATTATCACAATGATTATAGATAATCCTACCCTCACTTTCATCCACATCACAGGCTTCGCAACGTGACATGGCGTGGCATTATAGAATAAAAGCTTGCGGAAATATTTTAAGTCGCTTTTGGTGTGTACTCTTATAGTAAATGGGGCTACAATTTCAGTGAGTGCTCGGTCGTTGGCCAAGCCCACATTACCTTTTAGTGCTCTGTCCTAGCATATCAGTTTACCGCAGGAACTAAACATGCACCGCCGCACATGCAGTACACGATGGTGGGAAATACATACAAACTGATCTCAATTGAATTTTGAGAGAATCAAGATTGTGAAAGAGATCATCAAGGACCACCCCGTAGATGTCGAAATCAATCTGAAACATTACGTGGTGCGCCTGCACAACGGAGTGCAGTTAAATCTAGAGACAGGTACTATGACAATGATTACTGGTAATCCTACCTTCACGGTCGTCTACATCACAGGCTTCGCACCATGACATAGCGTAGCATAGCAGAATCAAAATTTTCGGAAACATTTAAAGACTCTTCTGCTATGTACTCGAACAAATCGCAAAACTAGCGGAACTGCCCAAGATAAACGAAGTCCCACCCTATTTATATGCCAGCTTTAAAAAGAGAAGCAAAGAGGCTTTTCTTTTCTCTTTGTCATGGCAACCCTCTGCACAATCATTATAACATAGCCGAACGTGCCTCGCCTGTCGTTTTTCATGTGCCGCCGACACGGGTTACGTTATTTATTGCTCTGGCCCATCATCGGTGATGCGCAGGAGAGCTCGTGCACATCGTCGTCGTTGTTGGTTCAGGTTGGGAAGAAACGCAGCGCACCGTTCATTAGCGAACATCACAGTCGTGCTTCACCAGAACGCATTTCAGGCTACGACATTTCGTCTGAGTAAAAAAAAAATCTGCTAGTTCACTTGCCTATATATGCACTTCCCCTGTATGTGCCGAAACGAGAAATAAAGAAGATGGTCGCCTCCGAAGGTGACCTCGGAAATCAGGCTTTAATGCAGTTCTGTCGTTGTGATTAGAATGGGTGTGTCGGCTTGCGGCGGCGACAGAGTCCTAGTTTGGGTGTCATAATAAACATGTGCATTTCATCATCCCCATGTAATCGCGATTACATAGCTAATGCGCAGAACAGGGATATACTAGGGAAAGTAGGACAGCGCTTTTTTAGAGTGAGGCTTTCTTTGCGTATCCTCACGGTCTTTGCTGGACGCAACTGTTCGCGCTGTCTTGCCGAATAGCTTCCACTCAGAATGGCTATGCGTTATTTCCAGATTCAAGCCTGTCAAGAAGCGGCATCTCTTAACCATAGGACCACGCAATTTTTTTAATCCTGCTATCCTCACAGGATAAAGCATTTAGCATTCTATAGCCTCATCTGACCAAAACTAGAGTACGCTTACACAGTTTGGGACCCCTACACTAAATAGAATATTGAGGCACCAGAGTAAATCCAGAAGAAAGCCGTACGCTTCATTTTTTTCAAAATACCGCAGTAAAGACTCACCCTCCGATTCAGACTAAAATTCAGACTAAAATTTATATTTTTACTTAAGAACAACAAACTTTCTACGAGTCCTCACCCTTATCTTACGTCCATTACTACTCGTCGTACAAGGCATCATCATGATCTATCTCTAACTCCATACCACGCCAGAATAAACGTCTTTAAGTATTCTTTTTCCACGTACAATTGAGGAATGGAACAAGCTGTCTTGTAATGCAATTATGACCATTGAATCTATTGACAAATTGATTGCTTCTGATTCATATTCATGTTACACACTGCGCAAGTTTTCTGGTGTTAACATACCTATCCCATTGTAGACTAGCACTTATGTTTTGTGCTGTCATTACGCTGAATTTATATTGCGCGTTGTTGTATTTTTATGCCACTCCTGCTAGGGCCCGCTGTGAAAGCCTGCAGTATTTGATAAATAAATATGTAAACGTGCGCATACGTCTCGCGTACCCAGGGCGGGTAGCTCTTTGGCGCCATTGGCGCGTGCTTGACGTACTACAGCACGTCTGAAAGCAGTTGTGTATAAGAGCGTGCACGCACGTGCAAGCGTGCGAATGTGAAGCAAAACCTGACTCCTGTCTTTCGCGTCTTCTCTGCACACATCTCTCCGCACGATTCGTCCCTCAACAAATGTCCATCATCGCCTTCGTCATCTACACAGCTCATGCAAACAGCAGCGCGCGCTCACTTGAACTGCTGTTTTCATTTCGCCATACCATGTGAACAGGTGTAGTGTGTAACCATAAATATTGCATGACACTAACGTTGTCAGCTGTGCGGTGCACCAACACACACATCATGTGGTATGTTGCATGTAATGGTTACCGCAAGTGTCCCGAGTGCATTTATTTTATAGCAGCCTTGTCCTGTCTAGTCTATGTGGATCGTCGTTTGCGCGCTATGCTCCCCGTGTAACTATGTTTTACCAACCAGCCCGAGCCTATACTCTTCTAAAGAAACTTTCGCTTCACATATATTTTAAGAAGTGCGCTGAATCCTCGTAATTTTTTTCATCAATTTCTACAGGAAACATGTATGCAGCCCAACCCAAATATGTCGCAAATTCATTTGGAGCTGCCGTTCATATATCAGAAGTACTGACGATTGCGAACCGCATTAGCTAGTTAGCATGTTGCTTTTAAGATATCGTCTTATCGATACAAATTTAGGGATCTCCCTCCAAGGTGACTCGACGTTTGTAAAAGCTGACGTTAGGAAACGGACTTCGACGGTGAATCTACAGCAGCAGAAACTGTAAAAGAATGGCGGTATAACACATTTTTTTCCGTCAGTGCACGTTAGTTCTTGTCCAATGCAATTCTGCCTTGCAAATTCGTTGCTGCCTCAGTTTCACACCACATACTTTCATTCTGCGTCAATTTTATATCGTGTGACGTACCAGGTTGTGAAAGAGTGCCGGCTAGTGTGGTTTTCTCAAAGAAAATTGACAGACTGAAAGTTAGGTTCACCGCAATTTCTAAAACCCTGCGAGAGAAAATTTTGAAGCTAAACTGATTTAGGTCACATGCTGACGCTGGGGATGCTGTTATTGTGAATAAGGGGACAGATGGCGTAGGGTGGAGTACCGCATATACAAATGCAGAGGTAAAAACACCGCACAACGCAGAAGCCGTGGTAGGTAGTAACAAAGGCCCAGAAATAACAAGGTGTCCCACAAGGTGACGTAACTTGAAAACCATTATTGGCTGAAGAATAACGGTGTCATGAGCATTACGACTTGTTGCGGTTATGCGGATTGTTGATGAAAAATTTGATCTCAGTAGGCCTCCTCCCGCTGACCTCGACGCGGTCCACCGGTTTCTACCAAATTGAAGGCCTGAAAATTATTTACTCTAACAAGACTAAAATGGTGGCTAACTTGGTTTACGTTCATTTTGAAAAGCAGGGAAATTTGAACCCCGACGGAGAGAAGAAACACACACAGCAGCAATTAATTTATTTATGCGTCCCAGCTCCCGAGCAATGAGCAATTTCATCAGCAGGGCTTCCAAAGCAATTGATGTCGATATGTGACATCGCTGTTATATTTCCTCTGTAACAGAGTAGAAGCGATGACCGCGAGCACTCGCATTGACATTGCTGGTATGATGACGTGCTTGTCCCAAAGCGAACGTTCCGTGCTGTTGCTGCTCTTCCTATTCCGCTGTGTCACGCCTCAAAAACCAAGCAGTTCATGTCTTCTACAAAATACGTGGCTGCAAAGACAGTGCGCTTCAAGGCACTAGCCATCTCTCTCCCCCTCGCACGTTCACCTTCACACTCAGCCCAAATGACGTCACCTACAAGAAGGCGCATGCGCTGCGCTTGGCCTGAAACAGCACGGCGGCGGAAGTTGTGACGCCTGCAGTGTTCATATGATAGCTTTTGGAATATTACAAAACAAAATTCTGGTAGTGTAACACGAATTGTAACCACTGATCTAAAACACGGGACAGAAAGAGGCAGACAAGGCGATCGCTGAGCTATGAACTGACTTTTATTTATCCGCATGCGGCTGCATTTATCGCCAGAGCACGCGCGGGAAACCACAAACATATACACTGCATACGCTTCTGCGATACCAGCATCTGCAGTCAGAAGTCCCCTGCCGGAAAGCTGTGCTCTTTCGCTAGTGCTCAGAGCTATTGAAGTCGTGCTTTTCTGGAAATTCTGACCAGATGAAAATGAGGTAGGCAGGTACGGTCTCTGCGTTGAGACACTAAGTATATACTGTTTCTTTAGTGACAGACTATCCTGTAGTTTTTTTTTCTGTACCATTACGGCCGCATGAAACAGCAGTACGTTTATTGGCATTGCTCGTTTTTCTTCTTCATTTTGCAGATTCCCCATTCCTTGTCAGTATTCACGTGTCTGGACATGGTCGATGCCTTGTTTGCAGCGAAAAACAGACTTCGGGCTCTGTGTGCATATAATCATTTTAAGACTGACTCACGCCGTGAATACATAGTATGACGGCAGGAGGCTCTCATACGTCACCCCTCTTTCACGTAGTCTTGCAGCAGTCCTTGCATTTCGACTATTGAAGCATCGTCTCGCATATGGCACTTAACATATTCTCGGCATATCTCGACCTGAGGTACCCACCCTTGAAGGTTCCCTCCCAAGACTGTTAAACATGCCAGTGCGGCGCGATCATCGTACGGTCAACGATAAAAGAGCAGAACCGAGAATTCGCTTCACGGTTATCGAATAGCTAGATGCATACAAAAGCACATCCAGCTTGCAAAAAGGTTCATATCTGTGTTAAAAGCCCCATATTGTAATCAAACAATCAAATCACTAATAATTCCTTTTGAAACGAAAAGGATGGGGCAGTCACTAAAGGCTACATCGACCGAGCAACTTTACGAAGCAACTGTCCCTATATTGGCCACAACAAAAGGGACAGAAAAAAATCTAAGAACATATAGGATCATTGGGCATTTCATCAACAAGAGCTGGTCCAGACAGAGCATTTTCTCAGAACTGAGAGATACAGGCGTAAAAATTATACACTGGGACAGCAAACGGAAAAGAAAGAACTACAACACCTAAACCTTTCCAGCAAACACTCAATATCACAGAGAGTAAATACCATGATAGTATAAGAGCAAGAGAGCCCATTCTGCTTTCTGTGGCAGGAGGATGACGTCAATACAGTTATCTGATAATTTATTTCACAAGCACGGAATTGTCATCCATTCACAGAAATAGTCATCTAAACGTCTAGGAAGAAATGATACTTCTGTACATCGTGTATTACAGACGTATTGTATTTTTATTTCACATTGACAGGTTAATATTAATGGAAGTATTCTCCTTATTACCTGTATAGTGTAATTGTGAGAGGTCGTAGCTATTGAGGTTAATAATTTTCATTACTAGTGATGATAGGATGTCTCGCGGATGAGAATATTAAGGAATACTTTTTTATTTGAAGTGCGTTCATCACTAAGACTAATTAAACATTATCTTGTTCTAGAAGATGTTGTCCATTCAGGTAAAATGTATTGTTATGCAATAACACAATAATTTTGCACAGCTTTCTGTATTTTTGATCCACGTGTTTGTCGCAGGTCCCAGATTAGAGTACTAGATGTATACTTACCTAAGAGCTTTGCATAATTCACTATCTATAGTTTAGATGATCCGAAGTAATGCGACGCAATGTGATAGTTCTTCCTTCAGGTTTGAAGAGGGCTGGTTTTGGCGTTTGTGAGTCGATAGTAAAGAAATGTTGTTTCTCTTCAAAAGATTTTGCTTCTCTCCCTGCAATCAGCAATCTTGTGTCTTCTTTGTACGAATGAATGGACAATTCATGGCTTGAACTAACACATTATAAATTATTGATGCGAATACCAAAAGAAAAGCTGTCTGTGCGTCCTTTGTACCCTGCTTGGGTGATTCCACGCTAAACGTCCCAGACTCCAAAAGTGATTATCACCAAATCTATTGGGAAAAAATGGGCTTCTTAGTGATTCTGCCAATGAGGTCACACTAAATTATTTTCCTTGTGAAAAATTTTTGATAATGTAAGCGTTCTTTGAAATTCCCACAAAGTAGTAAAAGTCGGAAGTATTTGGTATGTGGAATCTACAATGACATTATACACCAGGAAAATGTTATTTTAGAACTATCTGCTAGAGTATTTATTTCATGTGACGTCATAATGAACACATTCATTATAGTACCATATTAATTTGGATCAATTAAAAACAAGCAGTTCTGTGTTTTCAGAAATCTTTTCTATAAAGGTCGTTATCGTTCCAGCCACAATATTTGTTATTATTATTGTCCATTGCTATATGTAATGCTAAAAGAATGTAAACGAAATTTACTTTAATTGAAATTTCTAGATTACAAGCTGAAACGTTCGTGTGTATAATTAGGAATCTCACACATATTTATATGGAGGGCCTTAATGCCTAATTTAGGTCTGAACGTGCTCAAAGAAAGTAATCAAATTCGAGAGTAATATTTTGGAAAAGTACTTGATTTCATAGTCAAACGCTATTTCTATCATAATCAAGTATCAAGTATGTTATCAAGTATTCCGCAAGGGTAGGAATTCTAGGGGAGGCGGTGTTGCAGTCCTTATTAAACACCATATAGAAGCTGTTCTACTAGAAGACGATAAAAGTCTCGAATGCTTATGCCTAAAAATCACGTGTTGGGGTTACAAATTCCTTTTGTGCGCAATTTATAGACCTCCCGATGCATCACCGAATATCTAGTCAAGCTACAAGAAAGCATGTCCCAATTCCAGTCAAACAAATTGTTACTTGTGGGTGACCTGAACTTACCTGACGTCATTTGGGAGCGTTTGCAAGCACTTTCACGGAACAATAAACATTTAAACAGCATGCTTAACATAATGCTAACTCATGACCTAATTCAAGTCGTTCAGGAGCCAACACGTGTGCAAGGACCTTGCCAATCTTTGCTTGATCTGGTATTTTTGCCCGGAATGTTAACTGAATATACCGTTGCAGTTGTAGAAGGTATATCTGATCATGTACTTGTCAGTATCGATATATCCATAGTCGCTTCCACACCATCTGAAAAACCTGTGAAGCGTTCCTTCAAGGACTAGTCACGCGCAAATGATGCAGCCATAATAGAAAATATGGAAACATGTCTCACCGACTTTAACGACAGTGATGTGACAGCACTCTGGCACCGGGTTAAAAACATGTGTAAGTTTGGTATTGATAAATTTGTGCCTGATAAATGCAAACTAGTCCGCAAACAAACTCCGTGGATGACACGTGATATTATCCATATGACCCGCAAGATAAAAAGGTTAAAGGAAACACGATTACAACCTGATCGAGTTAAAGAAATGAAAGAAAACCTTGCGCGTGCAGTATGCACCTCGAAGGAACACTATTTCAATATAGTACTACGAAACTTTATTGTTGAACAGCCCGAAAAGTTCTGGAATTACTTGAGCGAAAAAAAGAAGCCAGTAGCACAAATCTGCATCGATGGTTCAATCATTACCTATCACAGGGAAATTGCGAGTCACTTCAATTATTATTTTCATAGTGTATTTTCTAACTCTGGCATTAGTTCATCTAGAGACAAAACGTTTCACCCATCCGAAGCTAATCTTATTTCATACCCTGGCTTAGTTTCGATGCCGGTTAAAAACTAAATCTTCTTGCAGTCCTGACAACCTTCCGAACATTTTTTTGAAACGTTATGTTGAAACTATTGCAAGGTTCCTTCTTATTATATTTCATGCTTCGTTGCTTGCTGGAAAATTACCGGATGACTGGAGGGTAGCCAGAGTTGTGCCCGTATTCAAGAAGGGCGACTGTTCATTGTTAGAAAATTACCGGCCAATATCATTGACATCCTCATGTTGCAAACTAATTGAACATATTGTTGCCAATCAGAGTAACGAATTTCTAGATAAACATTCAACACTGTCTAATTTTCAACACGGATTTAGAAAAGGCCATTCAACAGTTACACAGCTTGTCACCCTAATTCATTTACTCGCCTCATGCCTCGATAAAAATGGTCAAATTGATGCCGTATTTCTTGATTTTAGCAAAGCCTTTGATTCCGTTCCACATGACAAATTAATACTAAAACTTAGACATCTTGAGCTCCCTGAAATATTAATCGCATGTATAACAAACTACCTAACAAATCGCCGCCAGTTCGTGGAAATTAATAAGCAACAGTCTGGCTGTCTTCCGGTCACCTCGGGAGTTCCTCAAGGAAGTGTCCTAGGGCCACTGCTCTTTTTACTCTATATAAATGATATTACTACTTCAATCCATCCCAGCGTGCAAATTGGTTTGTTTGCGGACGACTGTGTGCTTTTCAGGGAAATCACTTCAACCAATGATCAAACTGATTTAAATGCTTCTCTAGCTGACATTATTGATTGGTGCAAAACATGGGGAATGCGGCTTAACGCTGAAAAGGCGGTTTTTCTTCGCTTCACTTGTCAGAAAGCTCCAATAACCTTTAGTTACCCGTTAGGTTCGTTGCCCTTGCAGGAAGTAACAAAATATAAGTATTTGGGCGTCACAATTACTAACAACTTATCATGGAATTTACACATTGATAATATCTGTTCTTCAGCCTTGCGCAAATTATATCTTTTGCGACATAAACTTAGAAATTCCCCACCTAACGTAAAACTGCTTTCTTATTATTCAATAATTAGAACTAAACTTGAATATGCATGTGTTGTTTGGGACCCGTTTACTAAATAAAATACTAAATGTCTCGAAAGGGTACAGAAAAAAGCCGTACGATTCATATATTCTAAATTCTCTCGCTATGATTCCCCCTCACAAATAATGCGTGATAATGGCATCGAAGTCCTTCAGCAGCGAAGGCAACACTTAAGAATTCGATTTCTTACCATGCTTATTAATGGAGACTTATGAATTAATCCTGCATCGTATCTGTCCAGTACAACGTCTAGGCTTATTCGACACCATCATCCGAATTCACTAACACTTTATTTTGCACGGACGGATGTATTCAAGTATTCTTTTTTTTTTCCAAAGTATAACAGATTGGAATAACTCGTTGTTGCCTGTTTCAATTGATTGACTTATTGTATTACTGTTGTGTCTTACCACCTTACTTGATTGAATAATGCATTGTAATATTGTTGTGTTTAACCACCCTGCTTGGACCTGTTCTAGGTCTGCAGTATAAAATAAATAAAATAATTAAATAAAATTGTAGCAACGGGGCAAAATAGCAACGGGGCAAAACATTAAAAAAGCTTTTCTAGCTTAAACGTTAAGGATATTTATGCAAAGAATTTCTAAAGAAGAGACCAAGTTCTCGCTTTTTAACAGAGCCAAATAAAAGCGGAAAATAAATTTATGTGTTCCCCTCTGACGTCGCATGAGCGACCGACGCCAGTACAATATTCTAAAATAAGTTCTGTAATTGTGAATACTCTCACAGTTGATTAAAGAAGACTTTGCCTTCAACCAATTTTTGCTTCTTCACGGAAACTTCATAGTGCACTTGGTCACCAAAAAATCGTTACGAAAAAAATCCTTTGCTGAAAGCTCATCCCAGAAATCATCTACGAACCAAATATTTCCAACGAGAATCGCCGAAGGTTACATTCGGGGTCTGGGGACGTTTCGCGTGGAATGGCTTCCCCCCCTCCCCCTCCCCTCAAACTTGTGTAGCCTGAGGTACACAAATTTTTTTACTTTGCAAATCAGAGGTGAAACCACTTATGAATACATTCGGTTCGGTATTTTATATAAAACTCCATTGGGCTGTTTGTTAACAATACCAGTCACACTGTAAGGATGTAATTTATTCACAAGGATTTTGAGACTCAAGTAATCAAACAGTCCTGAAAAGTGGACATAAATCCGGTGTGCGAAGTCCCGATTATCAATATTGTTAAGATTATTTTCTTAAACTAATAAGGATATTTCAAAAGAGCAATGCTTGCGAGAACTGTGTTGGAATTTTCAAGCATCGTCTGTTTCAAGGAAGAAATGATGCAGTATTGTGTGCAACGGCTTTTTGCGAAAGATTGAACTACACCGCTTGACAGCAGTAGTTTCGGTATACTGTTTCTGCAAGTAAACGCTTTTGATTGGCTTGCAGGTGAGCTAATTTCAACTTCCTTGTTCTCGGTTTCGCGGATCTAGTTCTACCGTGGCTGCTGCTGCAAGTGGGGCATTTTGTACTGTCGAAAGCCTGTCACCATGCCTACTCTCGCTGAACTGACGAAAAGTGTTGTCCAGTTGAAGCATGGTTGGAAAGCAGGTTAGAAGAGCTTGCTGTCAGGCTTGTTGAAAAGTCAGCTCCTGAGGCGCTGGCACTGAAAGATGACATTGCTGACGTGGCGACAGGTGTTGATGCATTGAATGCCACTGTTGAAGAAGTCCGAGCAGAAAATGCAACTTTGATGTCTGGCAACAACACGCTAATAAAACAAAATGAGTCTCTGACAATGCGCCTTTGCGCAATGAAACAATACTCCCTGATAAATAATATATATTCGAATGAGATACCGTGCTCCTAAAGTCAAGCTTGCACTTCTATTGTGAAAACCACAGGTACTAAACTAGCATGTCATGTTACCCATTCTGATTCGGATATCGTTCACTGAGCCCTAACTACAGCAGGAGAGCAGAAACACATCCTTTCTCCTTGCTGGTCCAGTCAAAAAAGCAGGAATTCTTTATTAAAATCTCTCAGGCCAAAGTGAGCCCGATGGACATCGACTTCGCAGGACCACGTACGTATTCAATCCATTCAATCTACTATTCAATCACGTTGCGTTCACGCAACACTTAGAGGTTCACCAACTTCGCCAAGGTAAAAGCTCGCAGCACTCTTGAAAAAATTACCGGGCTACAGTCATTTTTACTCAGCACTGAGCCTGACATTGTTGCGCTGTCATTGCTGTCAAGTGACGTCAGGGACTTCAAGACAACGCCGCCTAATTACGCAATCTTACGTAAAGATAGAAATACGCGTGGAGGAGGCGTAGCCATTCTAATAAGAAACGATATTGCTTTCACGGCACTTCCCAACATTGAAGGAGTGGAAGTTATTTTTTGTAAAATGCATTTCAGTTCTTGTCCAGCTGTTGGCTGCGTCTATCAGAGTCCTCCGTCAAACATGGATGTACTGCACTGCTTGTACACTTACCTGCACTTTCATGTTGTTACAAGTAGGATTGTACCGGTTGCGATTTTATCCTCGGTGTTATCGACTGGCTCACAATGCATCAGTCACTGTGTTCCGGTATAATTTTGGTACTATGCTAACATTTAAGCTCTCTCAAATTATTAAGCAGCCATTGGGTTGCAGCGGTGACGCTCAAATGTACATGGCCTGGTGTTTGTTAGCGATGCTTTTCCCTCTCATAAAGCCAACGTTGAGTTAATAGACAATATATCGGACCACAGGATAATATTGTGTTCAATTCCAGTGCGTTACCGTATAAATCAGTTTTAACTTTCTTCGGCTTCAAGAATGCTGATGACATTAGCATTGCCGGCCACCTATCACACGAACTTAGTTCGTTTAAGCAGCTTGCTCACCATCAAGATGCTGATAGCGAATCGTTCTGACACGAAATTTAAAGTTGTAGCACATTCCAGTTGTTCCTACATACAACCAAAACCAAGGGAAAGAAATCAATCCATGGATAAATCGCGACATTATTAATGCAACACGTCAAGTAAAGCGCCTCAGATAATCTAAACGAGCACCCAGCCTCTTAAGTAAAAGTAACCTTGCGGAAGTTACCAGTTCAATGAGGTCTAAAATAGCCGCTGCCAAAAGTCACAACATTTTTTTTTTTCACATTGCGTAATTTTCAATGTGGTGCACCACAAATATTTTAGAACCTCTTAAATCCTAAAAATCGGGAATACAGTACAGTGTTCCCGAATGAAAGTAGAGACAGAGCTAACTTATTTATTAATTATTTCAACTCAGTTTTCGCTAAATACAGTGGCATCCCACCGCATGTTCAGATTCATAGTGCCAACTACATACAACCTCTTCGCATAGATGAAGCAGGTATTTTTAACCTTTTGCTTCCTCACAATTTCATACGTACTCATACTCGCAGCTCTACCTAATAATATATGCCACACTCTTGCCACTTACACCACGAACAGAATACACTATATCAACATACCACATAGCATGAAACCACTTATCCTTTGTTTCGAGGAAATGTGCCGAAACTACAATCATACGAGCGAGGCTCTCAGTGCCGCCGAAAGACTGAACAGAATCATACATTTTTGTGATTTCGCTCTTACACACCACAAGAAAAAAGAAACACCGCGTGAACACATAACAGAAGATTTCCCAGAATCACAAGAAAAATACAATAAATACATCGAGTTTTACACTGACATGCCCAAGCCAAATGAACATGTCGGAAGTGTAGTCATATTGAAACACTGTCTTAGGCTGCCACAGTTTGCTTAGGCTTTTACAACTGAAGTATACGCCCTGCTTATGGCTTTTTTTTTTTAATAGTATCGGGAGATAATAAACAATCCGTTGTCAACACAGATTTTCTCAGTTCACTTACCGTCCTCCACAGCAAATCAGAGTGCGAATCTCTTCTCGGCGAGAACCTGAGAATGTTTAGCGAAAGTGAAAATTATGGTAAATAATTCTTATGAGTTAGGTTCCAAGCCACGTCGGAATCCAGAGAAGTGAAAATGCAGACCAGTATGCAGCAATGACAGTCCATGAAAGACTAACAGAAATAAATCTTCCATTAAGGACTGTGTTCCGGTAGCCTTTGCTACAATCACCACAAAGTGCCAAAAGGATTGGGACTGTCAAGTTAACAACAAACTACAAATAGTAAAGCCCATACTGCAGGAGTGCAAGACATCATACGACCAGGGACGGTTTATGGAAGTGATCGTATGTGGCATTCGGATCGGATACACACATATCACACATAATATTTTATTGTAAAAGGAACAACAAGTGGTTTGTAATCAATGCCAAGAAACTCTGACTATTAATCACATCTTTATATGCCCGGCGTTGGAGGAACAAAGACAAGAATATTTTCATGAACTATAAAAAACACTAACACCACTTCGTCCCTCCCTGATCCTAGCTGAAAACACATTTGTATCTCTAGACGATATTTCTAAATAATTTTTGTTGCTTGAAGCATTTCCATCGAATTATATATTCTCATCCAGTGCATGGCCAATTGTAGCCGTGGTTGCTATTGCCTCCTAAAGCCCAGATAACTAACTAGCTAACTAACGAATATTTGTCAACTACGACGGCTGAAAACAAGAGGCTCTTTGACAGGACCCGATCTTTGCAGAAGAGAATGCAGCAGATCTAAGCAGTTGGAATCGATATAACGCGAAGCTTTGTGTGAGTGCACGAAAAGTCGACACCCGAGCAGACGCACGCGCGCAGGCACACGGGTGCACCCGCACACCTGAACAGGCACACTCATGCGCCTTCGTGCATAAATTATGCCTGGCATTTTCTTAGGTGGAGCTGATAACTTTTTGCGAGTACGGCGGACGCTTAGAACGTTTCATGGTTTCAGGGGCAGCGCGCGCACGCGTGCGTAGTGCCACTCGAATCTATTCTAGCAGCAACAAGCCTTGACTTTCTCATCAGCGCGCAGCTACGGATGCGCATAGGTGAGCTTTCTGGTTCTTTCTTCTTTTCCCCGCACGACCGGCACAGCTGCTGCCACAGATGCGCGGAGGCGAGCACCATCTCGTCGTGTTGCAAGGAATCCAGGGGCGCGTGGAGTCCGCGGTGATTGGTTGACCTATTCGGCCAGGGAACAGCGAGGCCGAAACAACGGTCCCGAAACCCGTCGAGGTTCGCAAAGAAAATCTTCGCTTTTAGAATTGACGGTATATTTTGTCAGACGACTGCCAGATCAAAGCGAAGCAAACGAGCGACCGCCGAATCTATCGAATTTCTTCTGGTGAAGAAATGGCTGTGTTCTTTAGGCCTTTCTTCTTCTGAACGCGCCCATCTTCGCAACTACCTCAAGCCATCGCGTCTTGTTTTTCTTCACAAATCCATCATTCATTGTTGGTTCCATTTATCGTTCACCATGTTCTTCATTAGCTGGCTTTTGTGACGATCTTAATTTTATTATTTCAACCTTGTCAGTTGGAAAGCATTCGAAGCACCAGAGTACTTTCTGCATCGTCTTATTTATACGTCTCTTCCTACACCGCGAACCATTACACCCCATTTTATATTTTTTAAAGAAGTCGTAGTTCGCATCGATTGCGAAGGGAAATTAGTTAGCAGTTTCAGCAAGTAAGCATAGTAGTTTTATTGGCCATACCAACTTGGAAACATTCGGTTGCTAAGTGAATTAACAAGCATGGTGTCAGTATGCAAAAGCAAACACGAATACATCACACTCGGTGAGCACGGACACTCGCTGTCAAAACGCTGATGTGAGCAAGCGCGGCAGCTGCAGCGAGCGAACCTTCGTGCGATCTATCGCTCAAACACAAGAGCGGCAAGAAAACAGCGTACACAAAGGTATGAGCCGTCTGCAGATCCCGTTCACGATGCGGCGCGTGCTACCGCGCGCGACCGTGCAATGTAGGCACTTGTTCCTCGAAGTCACCTCTCCCCTCCCTCCCACGCTGCCTCCATGCTTTCTTCTTTTTCGCGCGCCAGATTGAGCCACAATCGTCAGTTCCCCTTGCGCCCAGTCGCGAGATACGCAGTTGCTGCCGAAGCACAACGCCGCCTCCCTCTTTCCCTCCCTCTCATTTCCCTGCGGCCTTTCGCGCGACGGAAGACAGCGCCTTTAATCTCCGCCTTTCTACTTCGCACGCGCCATATTGAGCCGCGATCGTAGGCTTCCCTCACGTGATTTCACTCGCACATACAGCATACGACGCGGGGCGACGGTGTTATCGCCTTAGGACTTTATGCGGAACATCACGACAACGCCGACACCAGCCGACGCCGACGGCAAGCATGCGCTTGGAATATCAATATATTTGCTACGCCATAAAATTCACAGAAAGAACAGACAAAGAGGTAAACCCACGGATTCAAACACATAAAACAGACACGAACAACGTGGGAAAAAACAACTTATCCCACACACGTGTTGGAATTGGTGGCACGCGAAGCTTTCTTTCATATTGACTCAACTGTCTGCACTTCTCCTTCACTTCAACGCAGTTAATCGTTTCTCCTCTATGCATGCTGTGGTTCGATATTGTTAACTATACTTCTTTCTACTAGTTCGGCTGCGTCTGATGCCGACTCCCTCGCTTCTCTGTAGCCAACCTAAATGTTCCATAGCAAGCTTTTTCACTTATCTGTAAATGAACGAAGCACACTCGCTGCACATTCTGTTCCAATTTTCTTCTTCACAATTCTTTCTGTACATCCAGCTGCTTCAAATGCTTCGCTTGAAAAGGCAATATAGTAGGCGCCCCAGCAGTGTAACATTCCGGTTGTAGGAACGCATTTATGAAAGAAAGTTATAGACTGCTTTCCATCTAAGGCGCTCTATATAATAGCTCTGACTTCGATGAATGTGAGTGTACTGGAGGTAGTTACTGCTGAAGCAGTACCGCCTTCGAAACAAAAGCTCAACAGATAAAAATTGGAGGACGCTTAAGCTTCGCCTACAAGAGTGAAACGCGACAGCATTCGCGTCGACCCGCCAAGGGGTGTAAGACAATGCGCTACGGCGCAGCTATCACTTACGAGGCGCCCGCATCGGACTTTGCACCCACCAATCACGCGGTGAGCGTCGAGCAACGCAGCGTTCGGCGCGGCAACGAAACGTGCGCCTGAGCAAGCGGAACGAACCAAAGAACTCGGTGTCTCGGAGGGGGAAACGATGTACGCCAGCCAAACGTCGTGATCGGCTCGGGCAGAGAGATATATAGATAGTGATCTAAAGAAAGGAAGGACGCTTGATTCTGCAACCCGTGAGGGAGCACGGCGAAGCGTCGTCAGGGGAGAGGGGCTCGGGGCCGCGACGCGCCTCGCACCGGTCCCCGCACAGCCCCAATGCGCGCGTGGCGCGCCACCTGTCGGGGTAGCGCTGTACATTAAGAGGAGGGGGTCTTCTGTGTTTGCCGCAAGATGGCTCTGCGTGTGCGGAAAGCGCAGAAGAAATGTAGCGGAAACGTACTTCGCTACTTGTGTAAATGCAACTTCTGTAAGTTACATGCTCATAATTACCGATATACACCGCAGTAGAACTTTCTACGGCACGTTTCTAAGACAACACCGCATTCACTAGAGCCGCTTTTGTACCGCTTTGAAGCATCGAACTCGTGGCTGAGAAACTTTAACGTGGTGGTCTAGGATTAGTACACCTCTTCGTCAGGCAAATTGTTTCTCGCCTGTTTTTTTTTCGAGACAGTGACCATCCGTTCTTGCGTGAAATGTTGCAACTGCGTTTAGTTCATTATGTTCCTAACAGAGTAGTGTCATCAAATGTTAAAGATGTCCCACAGGCTCCTTGGGGCTTTCTCAAGAAGGTTGTTGACACATTTCTTTTCTTGAAAGTTATATTCAGCCTGGAGTACGTGTCCACAGCGAGTCGAAAAGCAATTTCTGCGGCACTGGTTGACTCTATTTTCCCAGATCCTTTGTATCGTGCACCTTATTTAAGCCGACCTTATCAGGATGTACTTAAACGCGTCCGAAAAATGTGTGTGCCTCCTGGAGTAAAAACATTTTTCTTTAAATTACATTGGCATACACTCCCTGTTAAAACTTGGTTGAATTCGAGGGGTTGCTTTGTGCCGTGGTCAACAAACTGTCGGCTCTGTCCACGTGCCGAAACTATAGATCACTGTTTCATAGACTGTAGGGACGCTGTATTTTTTTGGGACATTCTCCAACGGACGCTTAAAAAGGACATTGACATGACTCCATACTCAATTAGGTTTCTACCGTTTAAGGTTACAGGTGGTCCTCCCTATGACATGTTCATTGTACTTGGTTTATACAGCCTGTGGAGAAGTAGACTCTGTGATCGCCATGCCAAAAGCCCGTGAACTACAAAATCCTTCTTTCGCGAAAGTGCTGCGTATGTAAGAAGTGTGTATGCTGTGCAGGAACCTCCGCCAGACTGGATGCACTTGTAGGATGCATGTGTGTGTTTGCCTGAGTGTTAAGTGTGTAGTTGTGTCCATTTTGTTATACACCTTCAGTTTTCTTTTCCATGTAATAAAGAAAAAAAACTCGTGGCTGAGTGGTAGCGTCTCCGCCTCACACTCCGGAGACCCTGGTTCGATTCCCACGCAGCCCATGTTGCAAGTTCTTTTTATTTATGTATTGCCTGCCGGGATTTTTCGCTCACGGCCAACCCCGCGGACGCCGACAACGACGACACCGGCTTTTCTGCGACATGAGCTCCTTAACGCAGTCGGGTTAAAATATCTTTGGCTAATGTTATAAAAAGGCGAAGCTACGGACACGGACACAAGTAGAGGGAGACGGACAGCAAAAACGCCATCTGTACTTTACGGAGTTTGTGTGTGTCCTTTGCTTTTACACTTGTTCGTCTATGCTCGGCTACCTTTTTCTAAAATAATTGGCTACCATTTTCTTAGCCAACGCCCTATCAACTAGTTAAACTTCATGCTGTTCTTATTTTTCGCTCATTGCAAACAAAACAAAGGTTAACAGCTCGTTTGGTGAATCGTTATAGAACTTATGACGACTACGCCACCCTTTACATGAAATAGGCAGCAGCGTGGCCCCATATTTTTCATGTTCCACTGCATGTGTCACATTCCTCTTAGCATGCGCGCTGATTAAACAATAAAATATCGTAGTTGCAAATAAATAGCTTTGGTCATCGCTTACATATATTGTGAAGACGCGCCCATAAACTGCGAGAAGTTATAAATCAATCAGACCAAGATACCGGCATCTGAAGCGAGATTGGCGAATAGATGTCATTAACTTCTTTCATTTGCATTACCCAAGAGGCCCGAGACAGGAGATCGTGAGAGAGTGGCTACATTCTGAGCAATAATATAGCAAGAACCAAATAAAACAGGGATGCCAAAAAAAAAATATGACATAAGAGGGACATCACAACACGACTGCGAATGGGTTCTTCCTGACATAGAACACAAAATTCTACAAATTATTGAAAAGCATTTCTATACAGCACGTTTAATACTTGGTGTGCGCACAGCATTTGTGTCAATAACGAAATTCTTATGTCAAATCTGTACGACTTCTTCATTTATTATTCGCACGCCCCCGTAGCATATAATATTTTTTTAAATTTATTTACAGTATAAGCTACCAGCCATATCTGCAGGGGTAAAGGCAGCTGGTATCCAATAGACGAACAGAACAGAAACTCACACAATGGGCCGCCCCGTGAAAAAATACCTCAACAAATAGAAATAAAGAATCGCTTGTAAAACTGTACACGAATAATAAACAACTATACACAAGGAATCGGTTGCAGGGACAACTTGAATATAATGTAGTGGGGATGAAGCAACGCACGCAGCAGTGGGACATTTTCTAGGCGGCAGGTGCGAGCGCAGATAGCGAGCATTTCAGGCTGGCTGAGACTGTCTCTGCTGTACCCGTCGTGCGGTCCTCCGGCCTGCCGTCCAGCCTTAATAAGCCCCCTTTCAAAGTGGCGGATGTGCGGGTTATTTATTGTAACCTGCAACTCCGAAGTCGCACGCTACCAACTGCCCCGACAATGGCTCACGAAACCACCCAGCTGGCCGTCGCCCAATCCCCGCAGGTATTGGTAACCAGCGCGATCATCCCTTCTTTAGTGAAACAGATGACCAGGATGTGGAATATTGGTTGGCGACATTCGAAAAGGTGAGCGCCCACAATAAATGGGGCAACCCGTCGAAACTCCAGAATGTCGTTTTATCTCAAAGAAGTGGCAAGCTTGTGGTACCACAACCACGAGTCCCACTTCGCTACATGGAGTACGTTCAACAAACGCTTCGCAGACGTGTTCGACAGTCCCGCCGTGCAGGATTCCGCGGCCAACAGCGCCTCCGCGAGCGTGAGCAGCAGCAAGGCGAAAATTTTACTAGCTACATAGAAAACGTCATCGGCTTATGTAAGCGCCTGAATCCTGCAATGACCGAGCAAGCGAAGATTAAACAGATCCTGAAAAGGATTGACGACCATGCCTTTCAAATGTTGCTGATCAAGGACCCATGCTCCGTCGTTGAGCCTACGACATTGTGCCAGAGCTTTGATGAGCTACGCAAATAACGCGTCTTAGTTCGGCGGCCGACAACAACAGACGATTCTGTCGCCGCTTTAACCACAGGTGGTGACCGCAATACGCTACTGTCGCAAATCAAAGACTATGTGCCTGTGGAAGTGGCACGGCAGCTCTCGTGTTTGTCGTCTATCTATCAGCGCCATCTATCAGAAAAGTTGTTCACGAGCAAGTTTCCGAGGTGCCTCCGCCCTAGAGTCACTGGAAAAAATTTCAGAGTACCGCAAAGGTCGGGATTTGACTGGCGACACTGAGCGGCCACCGCCATATACCTTCCAAGCCGATTGCGTCGCGGGAAGGCCGCCGTGTTGGAAGAGCTTGATATTCGGTGAAACATCGGGTTGAGTGTTTACTCAAGTACAAATACTTTGTGCCCGGAGAGAATGGTTGCTGAGAGCGAAAAGAAATGTTATTTTGTGCGAAGTAATGCAGCCGGTGGTTGTTCTGCACGCCGATCGTGTTTACTGCTGGAACTGTGCTACGATTGTGGGCAGCAGCTTAGCGCTGCTATCGAGAGCTTATGCACGCGTTTTTTTTTCCTTCCGCGAGCTAGCTACGAAGGAAACATTTCGTCACTTTGAGCCCGAATGAGGCAAGCTTGTGCTTTTGGGTATGAACATCGTGGACCGCCATCGGCTTCTATTGCATGTTTCCAAGCAGGACGAAACTAACATCTGATAGTTTTACAGGCGCGTACGTTCATTGTATAATTTCACAAGCTAAATCGTATACATTTAATTTAGTTTGTAAACGGACACCCCGCGTTCTCGATTCTGCCGGGCGACTTCGTCCGCCGTATATGCACGACTCACTGCGACTGCCGTGTGCGCACCGGTGTTTGGGGGTGATCGTACGACGACCTGTGCACAGCAGGCGTAAAAAACCAGCTTCAATGACCATTTTGCGCACTAAATCTCGTGGAAGGCCAATATGAGCCATCTGCGTAATTACAGCAACGTTTATGTACTTCTCGACACTGATAATGAGCGAGAGTTTGCTACATTGCAATTTATGAACGCGGCAGTCTGGTGCATGCATGAGCGGCTACTCTTCTCAACTTATTTATGACTGTTTTCTTAGACTGCCAAGATTCGCTGCCTGTGTAAAAAAAAAAAAAAGCAGGAACGCGCGCTGGTGACGCAGCACATTTTTTTCTAATTTACATAGGCGATGTATAAACTTCTTGCGCTTTTAGAGCGGTTTATGTAATTTGCATATTGACAGAGTGAAACTAAAGCTACTGGGTGTTCTGTTTTGTATTTCTTGTTATGCATAAAGCGCAACATTATTTGGGTATGCACCGTAGCATTTCAACACAAAACATAATATGTATGCTGACTTCAGTTCATTGCATGTGCTCGGCTTACAAACTCAAAATTTGAAGCATGTGTTGTAAATATCACCTGACCATTAGTTTCAAGCTCGAAATGCATATGTATAAATGAGCAAAGGATAAGTGAAAAAAAAGGAAGTATCATGGGCACCGTATTGACCATGTTTTTATTGAGTGCGATCGTCACGATTTGCGAAAAACAAGTGCCATAAGGGTCGAGTGACTCGAGGCGAGAGCGCGCTCACGTGCGCGGAGAAATCATGCGAGTACCTGGTGCACGTGAGGACGCAGAATTCTCGCGCGACAAGTGTGCCTTCGCGTGCCACGAGCACGGAATAACCGCGTGTGTTGAGCAACAAACTCGTACAGGTGTACCCGCGTCAAGCGTGCAAGACGCGAACGATCCGTGCAATGAACTCCTATTTTCATAGCATTGCTAACACCGCGTGCACTTCGCTTAAATATCTTCTAAAACAGTGCTGAAAAGCACAATCAAGGTGTACTTATACCTCGCACAGGCGGGTGCTTTTTGTAGGCTTGAAGTTCTCCCGGCCGATTCTGTGTAACCACGCAGAACGACGCTCTCGGTCATATTCCTGGTCGGAAACTAGAAAAAACTCTTTCCAGACTCAGTTCGGTTGGTGCATCCGAAGGCGCAGCAGCCAGGCATGATTTCCTTGCAGTCAAATGCGAGCGCGACAATCAGAACACAAAAAAAGTAGGGAACCTGCGCTGCCTACGCTCCCACTGAGCTGGCCCGCCCGGCGCTTGGAAGGTATATGGCGCCCAAAAGTCACGTGGTACGGTTGGGCCAATGAACGCGTCGGCGGCGCGGGGAAAACGAATGCGGTACTCTGAAATTTTTTCCAGTGATTCCACTTCCGCCCGCCTCTCAGACGACACCTGTTCCCGCCCCACTCAATTATGCGGCTGCCGCTGCAGAGCCACCGCATCGACTGCTAGCTTTCACCCCTCAACCTCTCCGACAGTTACCGGTGCCATTCCTTGGTGCAGAGCAGTCCATCGTAAATCCGTGGCTCACTGCTGACAACCGACCAATATGCTACGCTTGTGGACTTCCAGGTCACGTAGCACGCTTCTGTCGTCGGCGCTTCGCGGCAGCCCCAGGTGCACCACGATACTGCGACTATTCTTTCCGCCGCCACAGGACGCGCCACCTGATGTGTACGCGCGAGACCCCCAGCCTGGCTGTGCCTTTCAACTCTTCCCTTCCCGCCGCTCAACTTCACCACGACGCCGATCTTTGTCAGCTATGCGTCGCCGACGCAGCGCTGAGACGGTAAACCGACTGCCGCAGCTCCGGAGGCAAGAGCTCCGTCGTCGTCGAACTGTGTATGTCCTCGCTTTTCCCCGACAATTTCGTCGAAGTTTTTATTGAAGATATTCGAACTCTTACGCTCGTCGATACTACTGCCACTACATCCGTCACTAGCCAGAAAATTTGCCAGTTTCTTCGTAAATTGACAATGCCACCTACAGCGTTTTCCCTCAATACTGCAAGCGCACAGCGAATTCATCCGGTTCCAGCCTTCACAGCTAAAGTCTTCATTGGATACGTACTCTACGACATTGAGTTTATTGTGTTGACTTCGTGTTCACATCATGTGATCCTTGAGTCGGTTTCTTATCGCACCATCACGCCATTATAGGCTGCGCTCTCGCTCAGGTGGAACTGTCTTTGTTTGGCGATACACCTTCTGCCCATGTGCCCGTGCCTGGTGTTGACAAGCTTGTCGTGGCTGCTGACACTACCCTTCCCCCTCTCAGTGCCGACGTTGTTCCTGTTTACTGTGCTGCCCTTTCTGAAACTACAGGTCTGTTGACGCTGTCTAACGTATTCAGTCGCCGCCACTATGAGCCGCTGCCATTCGCCATTCTAGCAGTTCACCAGGATGCCTCCGGAATACTTATTTCCAACACTTCCGCATGCCCTCTCACGTTACGCCGCCATGAGACGCATGGCTAAGTTCAGTCAGTCGTCGATGATCTTATCGTTCCTATTGATTCCTCCGAGCCAATTGCGAAGCCTAAGCTGGACGCGTTGACGCCGCATTTTGCATCCGCTGAGGTGTCCTCGGACGTATATTTCGCTTCCATTCTCATCAACCTCGCTCCGCATAAACGTGCGCAGCTTGTTAAACTTCTGAACGAGTTCAGAAGTTCGCTCGACATCCACCAAGCATCGTTAGGCCAAACGAGCACCGTTGCTCGCAGAATTGACACCTGAACCAACACGCCTTTGCGACAGCGTCCCTACCGTGTATCACCTACGGAGCGTCGTATAATTATGGAGCAAGTTAACGACATGCTTAAGCGCGGTGACATCTAGCCTTACTGTAGTCCTTGGTCATCCGTCGTTGTGCTGATCAAGAAAAAAGACGGTTCAATTAGGTTCTGTGTGGATTACCGGTGTCTCAGCAAAATTACTAGAAAAGATATTGTCACGTGGTGGTGACGTTGACGAACACAGTAGCAGTCAGGCACGTACGCAGGATTTTTCTTTTCGGGGGGGGGGGGGGGGGGGCGCCCAACCCAAGGTAACTTTCCTGTGCAAATGACGGGGGGGGGGGGCACCTTTACTAGTACACATATGAATAGCGCCCAGCATTCGCCATAAAAACGCGTCAACCCACAAAAGAGAAATGAAATAAGGTGTATTTTACAGGTACGCCTGTGCGATGCGCCTCTCCCTTACTTGGCAAACAAAGAACCACGTCAAATGGACTCGCGCAGGAAAGATGCGCAGGAATAACACTGCCAAGAACAAGTACAGAAGCGAACGTGTAACATTAATATTGCTTTAGTAGAATAGAACTTTAAGAAACAGCAGCTAACAACAAAGGCACACGGACTGCGCGGAGTTGTGTTACTCCGCCAGCCAATCACAGAAGCAAACAAAATCGTAGTCATGCGGCCTTTTCAAAATGGCGTCATACTTGATACCTCCGGAGCGTCTGCTATTCTTCAAGAGTCTTTTCATCGGCGGAAGCAATGACGTGTGCAACAGACATGGACAAAATGTATGGAATCTGAGCATTTCACTCTTCAAAATTTCCTGTGCAGTTCATTTCACAGCTGAACCCGTTTTACTCATGAAACTTCACTGCCAACTGAAGTGAAACTTCACAGCGAATAGTTGTAGCGAAGCGAGCATGTTATTGCAGTTCAATAATGAATTAGGCATTCGCCATTCCACTATAATAGGCGAGGGGAAAGGTATAAAATTACGCGCTAATAATTTTATTTTTATAGTTACCGCCTTATTTGGTTAACAGAAAAAGTTTGAAGTACGAATTATTTGCAGCCTCGCGGAGGAGCAGTGGCTGGCGGCTATGAGGGCGTGGGCGGGGCTTCATTGCAGACTTAAGTGGAAGCTTTAGCTCGGGTGCTCCTATCTAAATATATGTAATGTAAAAGGAGAATTCGTTTTTCTCAGCTACCACTGCACCAAATTTGACAAGCTTTATTGCATATAAAATAAAAACTTAAACTCCAGTGACCGTCGGCCTCGAATTTTTCTTTTAAATTGTCAATGTTTTAATAAAAATTGGGAAAAATCGAAAGTTGTCAGAAAACGAGACTATAAAGTTTGCAACTCTGTCTTTCGGCAACGAGAAATAATATCACAATTCTGTAAATTGCACCTAATAGTAGATCTAAAGCGTACAAAATTGATATTTTACACATGAATCTAAAAAAAGTTTAGTAATATGGAAATACAGCTTTTGCAGAACCCTTGTAAATGCTGTAACAAATTCACATGAAATATAAAATGACATATAAAATTTTTCCGCTTTGAATGGTCTCATGGATGCCGTTTACAGAACTGCGATATCTGTTCTTGACGCAGAGCTATGGATTTGTAGACTTCTTACTTCTATTTTTTTTCAAACTGTCGAATATTTGAAAATCTTTTTAACAAAATTCAGGCCCTAAATCGAAATTCCGCTTCCAACAGTCACTATAGTTTAGCTGTCTCTCTCAAACCCAACAAACTTTATTAAAATCGGTCCAGGGGCTATCTCAGAAAAACGTTTTTGCGTTTTACATGTATTTGAATAGGCCGCGTCGGAGTTGGGCCCGAGCTAAAGCTTCCGACTATAGTAGCGCTTTTTGAATTAGCACTGGAAGAAATATACAGAAATATATATTTGCGGAACAATCACAGTTCTTTTGGATCCCTCGTATACTGCGCTAACAAGTGCCACAACCGACTCGTATTGTTATTTGGGAAGCTACGTAACGATGCGTGCCCACGAGCCGCGTACAACCGCGTATGGCGCAGGAAGCTGCGATTCTACACGGACTGCGCCCACCGCGGAAGGTTAGAAAAACATCTACATAAGCACAGCAGAGAAATGGCAACATTAAGCGGCTCGGATGATAACTGTAGAAGCGTCATTCAGAACACACAGAATTGTCCTCCACTTCCGGCGGCGTTTTCTCTACTTCCTTATAAAATAAAAAGATGTTCATCCATAAATATTTTCATAAACAACGGTTACAATTGTTAATTTTCGCTTTGCCTTCCTGTTTGGCTGTTGCCTTGGCTATCTCCCTTAGGAGATCGCTTAATTTCTCAAATCCTTGCGACTATTGTTTCCATTTGGCAATTTTGCACGAAAAGAGTTGTAGAATTAGGGAAAAACCAGACGAATTAACGGGTGACTGTCATATTGCCTATGAATTTAAGCGTTATTGCAGGGATTCATGATGGATGCTGTCTCGCATCATTTTATTTTCCACCTTATCTAATCCATATCACGGGTATGTTGTTCCGAGGATCTGACTGCGTCGCGGCGAGCCGTCACTCGAGGAAATAATGGAATAAAAAGAAAAGTTAAAGGCAATTGGTATTTTCTCTGGCCGCAACTCGCTCCACGTGCACACAGACCAGCTGACCACGAACTGAATGCCATTCCTGGCCTCTGGGTCAGTCTAAACGAGGAAGGTTGAATATACGAAGCAACAACGATGGGCGTGACATTCGAATAGACGGTGGCAACTAAATACATCTCGACTTAATCGCCCGGGCACCGAATTGATGAGGAAACTGGCCATAACATCCCAGGAGACGCCGATAACTGCCGCCATCCAAAAGGAGTGAGAAAGGCAGCAAAATGTTGACCGCCGAATAGCTGTCAAGCCTAACCATTAATTTGGCGGCGCTTTAAGAATGTGTGTGAGAAATGGTGGCGTGGCGGGGAGGGGGGGGGGGGGTACGCGTCTTAATTTCGGGGGGGGGGGGGGCGGGCCCCCCCCGGGCCCCCCCTTGGGTACGTGCCTGGTAGCAGTACTGTGAACGACAAAACTAACTTTTATTGGGCGAACCTGTGCCCACAAAACAGGCTACACATGTAGCACAACGATAGCGGCGAACACGGTCGGCGATCGTCGAAAATTTGATCAGCGTGTCAAGCGCGTCGGCTTTTATAGATCGGTCGTCGAATGTTCCAGATTAACCGCTGGGACCTGCGTGTCTTCCACAAAGTTCTACAGTATTCGCGTCGCGCATAGATGCAATCAGATTACACAAGTTGCGGTGAAAGACAGTGGAAGGAACCATCGATAACATTCCAGAATCTTCTTTTACATACAGGCGCGTCCTGCGCTGTGCGATAACATTTGTTGATAAAGTTAAGTAGACGTGTCAATATTTACCCTCTTCTACGCGTAGACTACGCCCTCCATTGTCCACAGGGCGCCGGGTTCTCTGCACTCGACTAGAGCGGGTTATTGGCAAGTCCCGTCGGCTGAGTGTGAACGTCCAAAGACGGCGTTTGTCACCCCGTATGGTCTGTACTAATTCACAGTCATGCCATTTGGACTTTGCCATACGCGTGCAACATTCGAGCGAATGATGGACAGCATCTTACGCGGTCTAAAATGGCAGATATGTCGTATCTGGAGAACGTTGTCGTGTTCGCCCCTGATTTCGCTACACACCTCGCCCGTCCGTGCAGGATTCCCCAGTGTCTTACTGAGGCAAGCCTTCGACTCAACCTGGAGAAGTGTCACTTCGGAGCTCGCCGCCTCACCATACTAGGTCGTGTATTCTCAAAACGCGGGATTGTTCCTGACTAAACTTCGCGCCGTCGCAGCGTTTCCTAAGCTGACCTCAGTAAAAGAACTGCGCAGCTTTGTTGGCTTATGCCCGTGTTTTCTTCGTTTTTTTCAGAACTTTGCCTCCATAGTATCACCGCTTGCGGAGCTCCTTGCTAGCCCTGGTAACCTATCCGACTGTGCTCAAGCCTGCGACGACGCCTTCACTACATTACGGCGTCTGCTTACCTCAACACCCATTACGCACGGTTACGACCAGACTACACCAACAGAAGTACACACGGACACCAGTGACGTCGGTCTTGGTGCACTACTCGCGCAACGCAAACCTGATTTTTCTGAGTATGTTGTCGCCTATGCTGGCCCTGCCCTCACGAAGGCGGAATCCAACTACTCGGTAACTGAAAAGGAAGGTCTTGCGATTGTGTGGGCAATAAGAAAGTTTAGTCCCTACTCATAATGCTACACTTTCGACCTAGTGACTGACCATCACGCACAGTGTTGATTGGCATCCCTGAAGGATCCTTCCGGTCGCCTTGGACGTTGGGCTCTTCGCCTGCAAGAATTTGACATTCACGTGCTGTACCTATGTACCTATAGGGGCCAAAAACACTTTGACGCAGATGCGCTCTCCCTATCTTCCATGAAATCGACTGCAGTACCGCATTCAACTGGTGCCTTTCCCTTTGGCTCCTGTAACCGCCATACACGTGCCTTCTGAACAGCGAAAAGTCTCAAGGATCGTCTCCCTCCTGAATGCTCTTTCCGCTCCACCAACTTCTGTACACCCACGTGCACATCGCCGTCAAGCCACGGATATTGCGATACGGGACTAACTATTATAGCGTCGCAACTATCATCCGGTAGGCCGTAATTTGCTGCACGTCATCCCTAGCCATGCGCTCCAACATCTGCGCATACTTTCATGCTGACCCTCAATATGCCCACGCTGGTGCGCCGAAAACATATAAGCCGCTCCTACAATTTTATTACTGGCGGGCATTATTTAGGACCACTCTAAGAGATGTCGTTCTTCCCTTCGTCACTTACGCGTATAATACCACGACACAGTCGACAACCGGCTTTCCTCCATTCTTTCTTTTGTATGGCGGCGAACGATGCACCACACTCGACCCCATTTTGCCGTACCGTCCGGACGTCCAGTTTCTGAAATGGCTCAGTATTTTGACGAGTGTCGCCAGCTGTCCCGCTCCTTTACTTCGAACGACCAAGCCCTCCAAAAAGATCGCCATGAACGCAATCTGACGGCGCAAGCTTTCGCCGCCGCTCCCTCGCCTGTCTCCGGATGCCGTTTTATTCCCCTGGCCTAACTCCTCAATTTGCCCCCAAGCACGAAGTCCCGTATCGCGTCATTGAGTGCCTAGCTACTGTCACCTGTGTTGCTGGGCCCATCACCTCATCCGAGAAGCGTCGTCTTGGCCCCCAGGTGGTCCACATGTGCAGCCTCAAACAATATCATGACCTCCGTATTCTCATGTCGCCTTCAGTAGCCAGGATGGCGTCCTTTCGTCGACCGGTAACTGTAGTGGGGATTAAGCAACGCACGCAACAGTGGGACACTGTCTAGGCGGCCGGTGTGAGCCCAGATCGCGAGCTGTGGACGCCGGCTGAGACTGACTCCACCGTGCTCCTCGTGCGGTCATTCCGCCTGCCGTCCAACCTCGATAAACCCCCTTTCAATAATAAAAAAAATTCCCGCTTTGATTCAGTTTTTCGCATTTCTTCGTATGGCATCGCGGAAGAAAGATCTCACTACAATATCTTTAAGGCCAGCTCGAAGGGCTAATGCGCCAGCCACGGGTACTTGCACCGCCATGGCTTCCTATGCGAGGAGCCACTACCTTCTGCTGCGATTCTCAGTATTGCACGCGAGTCGCACCGCAAGTGGTGCTGCGTGCGCCTTTCAAGGCGCCCCCTATAGGTCCCGCACGGAGTGTATAATAGCAACGGCTTGGTGGCGCAACCCACCGCCCCGTTCTGAAGAAGACGCTCATAACATCCATCCATCCGTGCTCCCGCAGGGAACGGAGTTTGCGCATAAGGCCGCTTTATATTCCAGCCCTGCAGGGAAGACACTCCTCGCGCGCAGGTGGCGAACCCGCGCGGTGTTGAATTTCCTTTTTTGTCTGCTTGTCGGGAGCTAGATGCAGCAATTGTTCGCAAGTGCTCAGCAAGATGACACTATTTAATGCAGGCTACCTTCGAACCATTGGCGTAGCCGGAGGAGGGTTAGGGTGGCAACCCCCGGAAATTTTTAGTTTCTCTGTGCATATATACACGCTCATACGCAAACACACGCACGAACCTAGATATATGGAGTAGGATGCCCCATCGATCCCCCGAAATAATATTCTGGCTACGCCCGTGGCTTGGACATCTCGAAAGTTGACGTGCAAACGGGCATTACCTTCCAACAGAAAGCGGTACAATGTTTTTAGCGTGCGTATGAAGCTTTCTCCCCGAGACGGGAAGGCAAGAGATGCTTTGAAGGGCGTTTAAAAAAACTTCCCACGTGTACGCTGGACACTTATGTGAGCGCATTTTGGCTTCCGAAACCAGCCGATTAATTCTCGTCGCCAAGACCCCTATAGTACCTGATCCATTCACAACAGCAGCACGTTTTCGATATATGCGGTACAGCCACGTAGATTTAAACGCATTTCAAATGTTCATACGCGCACATTTTATGCAAAGCTCAATTTCACGATTCACTCATACCACAAACTAAACAGATGTTTCGTAGCAGCAAACCTGCAAGTCAAAAAAGGTTCAAGATGCACGAGCCTCTAGATCAAATTTATTCCGTACAAGGGAATGGATGAGCAAAGAGTGGTGGCAGCAGGGGAAGAGTGCTGGTTTGTGGAGCCTTGGGAGCCAGAACTAAACGCCACTGGAAAGGCAAGAAGCTATTAAGAGTAACAATATGCTTTTTTATTGCAATAATCAGATAACATGACCAACTTGCAAAGTAATTATTCATACATTGCACTCTGTATTATCACAACCCATTTTTATTTATCTCTTCATACTACATGGGTAAATTTACTATAACACAGCGCTTAATAAACATACAAAAAGAATTTTAGATTCCTCACGTCGAATAAGGCCAATCGAACACACAAGATATTGCGGGTGGTAAATACTGAAGCTATCACAGCTGTCTCATAAGCGTGAGCGCACGATATTTTCGCTTACTGCAGAACAATGAACACTAGCACATCAGTCACAGTCAACGTTACAGGAAACATGAGAACAGCGAAAAAAATTAAAAAAGAAGAGGGGAGAGAAAAACCAGGGTGCAGTGGGACAATTGCATTTGTTAGATTTTAGCCTGCTTTGAACTCACTGTTCTAATCCCGCATAGTCAGAACAATCGTTAAAGGAACACAGCAATTCGGTGAGTTGGTAAGTTAACATTCTTTTCGTATATGTGCAGCGCGACGAAGACGTGTCATTCATTCTTTATCCCGCGTTTCTGGCGCGCTGCACATACCAAATCGTGCAAGTCAACAAGCTTTGATGCCAGGTGCACGCATTTCAGCGTGTACAGGAGTCATACTCGAGATATACACTGCTTTGTGTAAACAAGGCGGACGCTCCTCGCACATCCTGGTCCTTTCAGAGCTGGCCGGTCTCGGCCCTTATGCAGTAGCCACACCGGTTCGTCTCCGGCGCACGGCTGTCCGTCCTCACGGCAACGCGCAAGGAAATTTGCCACCTTTCGTGCTCGTTGTAATGTTTGGTGCGCTCGACACCGCCGTACTCGAATACAAGTGTATGACGTGTGTGTTCCTGCCTTCTGTCTTCGTCATATTGCGCTGCCCCATTAGGATGCTCAACCAGTACCAACTCGCCCAAACGTCGATCCTTCTACAAAGATGTGGACGTGCCCGGCAGGGTGCGCTGCAGTGACCATAGCATGGTAAGACCTTGAGTTAGCCTAGACTTGAGGAGGCAACGTAACAAACTGGTACATAAGAAGCCGATCAATGAGTTAGCAGTACGAGGGAAAGTAGTCATTCCAGATCAAGCTACAGAACAGGTATTCGGCCTTAGCTCAGGAAGAAGACCTTAATGTTGAAGCAATGAAGGATAATATTATGGGCATCATTAAGGAATGTGCAATAGAAGTCGATGGTAACTTCGTTACACAGGGTACCGGTAAGCTATCGCAGGAGACGAAGGATCTGATTAAAAAACGCATATGTATCATCATCATGAGCAGCCTGGTTACGCCTACTGCAAGGCAAAGGCCTCTCCCATACTTCTCCAACAACCCCGGTCCTGTACTATTTGTGGCCATGTCGTCCCTGCAAACTTCTTAATCTCATCCGCCCACCTAACTTTCTGCCGCCCCGTGCTACGCTTCCCTTCCCTTGGAATCCAGTCCGTAACCCTTAATGAACATCGGTTATCTTCCTTCGTCATTACATGTCCTGCCCATGCCCATTTCTTTTTCTTGATTTCAACTACGGTGTCATTAATTAGCGTTTGTCCCCTCACCCAATCTGCTCTTTTCTTATCCCTTAACGTTACTCCCATCATTCTTCTTCCCATAGCTCGTTGCGTCGTCCTCAATTTAATAGAGCCTTTTTCGTAAGCCTCCAGGTTTCGGCCCCGTAGGTGAGTACTGGCAAGACACAGCTATTATACACTTTTCTCTTGAGGGATAATGGCAACCTGCTGTTCATGATCTGAGAATACCTGCCAAACGCACCCCAGTCCATTCTTTTTCTTCTGATTATTTCCGTCTCATGATCCGGATCCGCCGTCACTACCTGTCCAAAGTAGATGTATTCCCATACCACTTCCAGTGCCTCGCTACCTATTGTAAATTGCTGTTCTCTTCTGAGACTGTTAAACATTATTTAGTTTTCTGCAGATTAATTTTTAGACCCACTCTTCTGCTTTGCCTCTCCAGGTCAGTGAGCATGCATTGCAGCTGGTCCCCTGAGTTACTAAGCAAGGCAATATCATCAGCGAATCGCAAGTTACTGAGGTGTTCTCCATTAAATGTTTTCCCCAATTCTTCCCTATGCAGGTCTCTGAATACCTCCTGTAAACACGCTGTGAATAGCATTGGAGAGATCGTATCTCCCTGCCTGGCGCCCTTATTTATTGGGATTTTGCTGCTTTCTTTATGGAGGACTACGGTGGCTGTGGAGCCGCTGTAGATATCTTTCAGTATTTTTATATACGGCTGGTCTACACCTCGATTCCGTAATGCCTGCATGACTGCTGAGCGTTCGACTGAATCAAACGCTTTCTCGTAATCAATGAAAGCTATATATAAGGGTTGGCTATATTCCGCACATTTCTCTATCACCTGATTGATCATGTGAATATGGTCTATTGTTGAGTCGGCTTTACGAAATCCTGCCTGGTCCTTTGGTTGACCGAAGTCTAAGGTGTTCCTGATTCTATTTGGGATTACCTTAGGAAATACTTTGTAGGCAATGGACAGTAAGCTGATCGCTTTATAATTTTTCAAGTATTTGGCGTACCCTTTCTTATGGATTAAGATTATGTTGGCGTTCTTCCAAGATTCCAGTACGCTCGAGGTCATGAGGCTTTGCGTATACAGGGTGGCCAGTTTTCCTAGAGCAATCTGCCCACAATCCTTCAACAAATCTGCTCTTACCTGATCCTCCCCAGCTACCTTCCCTCTTTGCATAGCTCCCAAGGCTTTCTTTACTTTTTCCGGCGTTACTTGTGGGAGGTCAGATTCCTCTAGACTATTTCTTCTTCCATTATTGTCGTAGGTGTCACTCCTACTGTATAAATCTCTATAGAACTCCTCAGCCACTTGAACTATCTCATGCATATTAGTAATGATATTGCCGGCTTTGTCTCTTAACGCATACATCTGATTCTTGCCTATTCCTAGTTTGTTCTTCAATGCTTTTAGGCTTCCTCCCTTCATGAGAGCATGTTCAATTCTATCCATATTTTACTTCCTTATGTCAGCTGTCTTACGCTTGTTGATTAACTTCGAAAGTTCTGCCAGTTCTATTCTAGCTGTAGGGTTAGAGGGTTTCATACATTGGCGTTTCTTGTTCAGATCTTTCGTCTCCTGCGATATCTTACTGGTATCCTGTCTAACGGAGTTACCACAGACTTCAATTGCACACTCCTCAATGATGTCCACAAGATTGTCGTTCATTGCTTCAGCACTAAGTTCCCCTTCCTGAGTTAAAGCCGAATACCTGTTCAGTAGTTTGATCTGGAATTCCTCTATTTTCCCTCTTACCGCTAACTCATGGATCGGCTTCTTATGTGCCAGTTTCTTCCGTTCCCTCCTCAGGTCTACTCTAATTCGAGTTCTCATCATCCTATGGTCACTGCAGCGCACCTTGCTGAGCACGTCCACATATTGTATGACGCCAGGGTTAGTGCAGAGTATGAAGTCTATTTCATTTCTAGTCTCGCCGTTCAGGCTCCTCCACGTCCACTTTCGGCTATGCCGCTTGCGGAAAAAGTATTCATTATCCGCATATTATTCTGTTCCGCAAACTCTACTAATAACTCTCCCCTGCTATTCCTAGTATCTATGCCATATTCCCCCACTGCCTTGTCTCCAGCCTGCATCTTGCCTACCTTGGCATTGAAGTCGCCCATCAGTATAGTGTATTTTGTTTTCACTCTACCCATCGCCGATACCACATCTTCACAGAAACTTTCGACTTCCTGGTCATCGTGACTGGATGTAGGGTTATAGACCTGTACAACCCTCATTTTGCACCTCTTATTAAGTTTCACAACAAGACCTGCCACGCTCTCGTTAATGCTATAGAATTTCTGTATGTTACCAGCTATATTCTTATTAATCAGGAATCCGACTCCTAGTTCTCGTCTCTGCGCTAAGCCCCGGTAACACAGGACTTGCCCGCTTTTTAGCACTGTATATGTTTCTTTTGGCCTCCTAACTTCACTGAGCCCTATTATATCCCATTCACTGCCCTCTAATTTCTCCAATAGCACTGCTAGACTCGCCTCACTAGATAACGTTCTAGCGTTAAACGTTGCCAGGTTCATATTCCAATGGCGGCCTGTCCGGCATTGGAATATGTATGAAAGCCCCGAACCCTACAGCTTGAATAGAACTTGCAGAACTTTCCAAGTTAATCAACAAGCGTAAGATAGGTGACATAAGGAAGTATAATATGGATAGAATTGAGCATGCTCTCAAGAAAGGAGGAAGCCTAAAAGCACTAAAGAAGAAACTAGGAATAGGCAAGAATCAGATGTCTGCGTTAAGAGACAAAGCCGGCAATATCATTACTAAATGGATAAGATATTTCAAGTGGCTAGGAGTTCTATAGAGATTTATACGGTACCAGTGGCATCCAAGACGATAATGGGAGAGGGAATAGTCAGGTAACAGCAGATATGTTGCAGGTTCGTGGGCAGATTGTTCTTTGAAAACTGGCCACCCTGTATACGCAATAAGGGGATGCCAAAGACTTGAAAAATTATAGACCGATCAGCTTACTGTCCGTTGCCTTCAAAGTATTTACTAGGGTAGTCGCAAATAGTGTCAGCAACACCTTAGACTTCTGTCAACCAAAGGACCAGGGAGGATTTCGTGAAGGCTACTTGACAATAGACCATATTCACACTATCAATCAGGCGATAGAGAAATGTGCGGAATATAAGCAAAATATATGACGTTCATTGATTACGAGAAAGCGTTTGATTCAGTCGAAACCTCAGCAGTCATGCAGGCATTACGGAATCAGGGTGCAGACGAGGCGTATGCAAAAATACTGAAATATATGTGTAGCGGCTCCACAGCGACCGTAGACGTCGATAAAGAAAGCAACACAATCCCAATAAAGAAGGGAGTCAGGCACGGATGCACGATCACTCCAATGCTATTCACAGCGTGTTTATAGCAGGTATTCAGAGACCTGGATTGGGAAGAATTGGGGATAAGAGTTAATGGAGAATGCCTTAGTAACTTGCCATACGCTGATATATTGTCTTGCTTAGTAACTCAAGGGACCAATTGCAATGCATGCTGACTGGCCTGGACAGGCAAAGTAGAAGGGTGGGTCTAAAAATTGATCTGCAGGAAACTAAAGCAATGTTTAACAGTCTCGGAAGAGAACAGCCGTTTACAATAGTTAGCGAGCCACTGGATTTGGTAAGGGAAGACATCTACTTAGGGCAGGTAGTGACCGCGGATCCCGATCATGTAACTGATATAATCACAAGAATAAAAATGGGCTGGAGTGCATTTGGCAGGCATTCTCAGATTATGAACAGCTGGTTGCCATTACCCCTCTAGAGAAAAGTGTATAACAGCTGTGCCTCACCAGTATACACCTACGGGGCAGAAATCCGGAGGCTTACGAAAAGGGTTCTACTTAACATGAGGACGATGCAACGAGCTAAGGAAAGAAGAATGATGGGTGTAACGTTAAGGGGTAAGAAGCGATGAGATTGGGTGAGGGAACAAACGCGAGTTAATGATATCTTAGTTGAAATCAAGAAAAAGAAATGGGCATGGGCAGGGCATGTAATATGGAGGGAAGATAACCGATGGTCTTTAAGGGTTACCGACTGGATCACAAAAGACGGGAAGCGTAGCAGGGGGCGGCAGAAAGTTGGGTGGGTGGTTGAGATTAAGAAGTTCGCAGGGACAACATGGCCCTATTTAGCACATGATCGGGGTAACTGGAGAAGTACGGGAGAGGTCTTTGCCCTGCAGTGGGCGTAGCCAGGCTGCTGCTGCTGATGATGATGAATCTGCGTTTGCAGTTCTGCGAACTGTGCCCGAATCTGGCATTTGTAGCAACGGAGAGCGTTGGGCATGTACGGCCTTACTCGAATTTTAGCATAGCCTGCCTCCATGGTTTCTGGCAGCATACTAGAACCAAATGTGAGAATCAGGTGCTCGATGTCGATTTCTTTCCTGTTACATCGTATTTCCATTCGGTTTGCGTTGATAACATTTCGCTTTTTACATTCTTCCAGAAGTTAAGTCTCAGTCATCTCCATCAAGTCATCAGCGAAAATCATTGCCCGAGTGGTCTTCATGATGTGGTGTGGGACCACTGAAACTGGTATGTCCTCGAAAGACACTAGGTTACTTAGTTTTTGCTCTTGTTTTTCATCATGAAGTTTCAAGAACAGGTCGACACTTGCCAGTGTCGATGCTTTATGCCTGGGCCAATCGCTTACGTTTTTGTTTTCGTTTGACATTTGTACACGCGAAACGGCGAGATCATTCACATTTCCTTTCCTGCTTTCTCAGAACAATAGCTTGATTGCTGGCCATATTTTCAATGTGTAGGCCCAAATATTTAAATACCGATTCGGTGCGTCTTGTTTATTAGGTTGATTAGGAAGTCTTGCAAGTGAACTATCCATAGGAAAAATTTAGTTTTTGACAGTAAAGCCAGCCGCCCACCGTGGAGTCCAAAAATGGGACGCCGGAAGTCTTACAAAAAAAACAAGTCATTCGGATGCCAAATATTCGTTTCAGCTATAACGAAACATATACAGCCAAGGTTGGTTGTTGTGCACAAGGTTAACCCTAGCAGCCATGAAAATAGGAAGAAAAAGAAGTGAAGAGAAGACAGGAAGGATTCAAAGTGAGAGAGAAAGACGCATGTTTGAGAGTTGAGCGAGAGGAAAAGCCAGCTGCCGATTTCCGCCTGGTCGGTCAGTCCGGGGGTGCCGTCTACGTGAGGCCAGGCCAATGTTATGTGTTGCCTCCGCCGAGGGTCCTTTGAGGTATACACAATCAGTATCAATTGAACCCCCTAGACACCCTTTTTCCTGAGCAAGGCTAAGTCGCGCACGGTTAAGCGCGAGAGAGTCCAACCCCAATGTGGTCGGGTAGGTGGTATTTAAACACGCCTACAGTCTCGTTACGCAAAGTACCTTAGTGGTTGATGCTGGGACGTGTTCGTAATATTTAACGAGCAGAAATAGCAAGATAACGCAAGTACTTGGAGTAGTGCCAGTAGCAAAGCATGAACACTGTTATTCTGAGCCCGAATTACCAGCGTCACCACAACATGCAGCCATATGTGCCGCCGCAATAACTTAGCGGCGGCATGCATCTCATGTTATGAGGCCGCGGCAAGGATTTCTGTCCAGGAAAGGCGCATTCCCATCAGGCAGGTTGCCAGAACGCTCAGGCGCGCTTAGAATTACCCGTAGTCACCCAAGCTGATTAAGCTCTTTCAATAAGGCGTCACTGGCAGGCATTCTGTAAATATCGGATGTTCACTTTCGTGAAGAACAACGAGACCGACGTATCTACAAGTTAAGCGGCGGCTTCGGTACATCAGCACATCGTTTGTACACATAATAACATACGTTTGTGGCAGCAGTATCTGCAGGGAATTCGGTTATGGCGAGAAAGGGGCGGTTTATTGATAGATAAGGGGACCTTGCGCACCAGTACGAGAAAAATAGGAACTTTCGTGAGTGCGTGCGAAGTAAGTACTGCGTTGGCACCCGCAACATAGCCTAGATGTGCTATCAATTGCTACATTAAGATTGCAGTGACCTAGAGTATTTAATGAAATGAAGCTGGCCTCACTGATGAGGAGCCACAGTTATGTAGTCCAAGCATGCGATGAAAACCACAGTAAATCCAGAGAAAGCATATGCGCAATCAATTGCCCTGTTTCCTTTCAAAGCATCAACATTAAAATGAAAGGAAATAAAGTGGATGACTTTCATCTGGTCTCATTATTGGTTCCTTGGTATGGTTGTGAACTGGCGACTAACGAAACTTCGTGCCCCTCGGCAACCGTTTGCTAGCCCTTCTTGCTAGTTGCATATAGCCGGATTTAAACAAGCGGCAACGCCCTACATCGCCAAGTCATCTGTGATGGGTTCTGGCGTCCTCGAAAAAAGAAACGGTATTATGCAATAAAATGCTATAAGCTTACTTGAGTTACTCAAAGAAATTGACGGGTTACTGCCTTTCGCACTCTTCAGTAGCTTAAAAGTGCGATCCGTCTTGCTCCGGCAACGCTGCCATACCTCGACCATACTCAAGTGGGTTTAATGAGTCATACTTTCCGTTTAACATACATCAAGATAATTTCATAGGGAATTTTCATGATCAATGTCTTCCAGTGAACTAGGACACCCTGAAAGCTCGTTGTGTTAATGTATGAACATCTGAATGATGCCGATAAAAAGAAATTACAGCAAGTAACGGCACGCGGTGCACTATTTAATAACAATGCCGGTTCACTGGTGTCGTTAGCTCGAATAAAAGGCGGAGAGACCGGCGTCACAGAAGTAAGTCTGATAATATGGAGAAGCAGCAACCAAGCCGGTTTTTTTTCAGACAGAAACGACACCACTACCACGTTGTTGCAGATATTTCAAATCACTCGCCAACGGTGTTGGGAGTGGACTTGCAGTGCACTTTTGGTATCGATGATCATGCTCTATTTGGCTTTTCGTATACTGTACCGCAGACCTGACATTAGATTTTGTGTCTAGCAAACGTAGGTTTAATGTACAAAATAAATTACCAGCCCTGTTCTCCGCCCATTATGGTTGGTCGTTCGTCACGCTGTGCTTCAACGAAGTTGACATATTCTGAACATTTCTTGATGAGCAGCTTAGGAGGTGCTGAACAATCGGTGCCGCTATCCAGCTACAAGAGAGTTTTGAGCAAGGCAAGAATAATTGTTGAAAACAAACCAGTTTCCTTAGGCATGATCTTCTGCATAGTCATTTTAATGCACCCGAAAAAAACAGAAGGAACACGAGTTTTCGATGTATGCTATACACCTTTCCACTTCACCACAAGGCACCTGAAACTTTATTTGTGGAAGTCTGGCTGACGTAAGATGCTCCAAATTAGTGTTGCGTCACCTTTACGTTTCTCGAGGAGGTCTGACATCTAACCTGCCACACGCAATCCCACTTTTATGAGATGCCATGCTACTTTAGCGTTGGGAATGATGGAAATACCGCAGTCCTGAAATAAAAAGATGATATTCTTGATTAGACTGAATTTCATGCCCTATTTTCTTCCTTTACGTCAAGTTCCGACGTCACGACTATCAACAGACTAGATGTATAAAGATAAATTTCATGAAGTTCATAATTCTTTGAGGGAGAATTTTTTCGCACTCTTGTGCTATTGCGCCATTTTGTTAGTATCAAATGCGCGTCACTTTGCCAGCGCAGGTTATGCGCCGTGTTCTCTGCAGGTTTCCGTGGCGCTGATTATTCACTTTAGAAAATTTGTTTCTGAGGCGCCTGCGCTATACTTCATGGATGATTCCTGCTTTTGCGACTAGAGGGGAACGAGGGTATTCGTGCTTGTCGACAACGCCTCTGCTACGCTGTACCGATACACTGCGGCGTCGTGCGTAACCAAAGCAAGTCAGGAACGCTGTTGGAGCTTACCTCTGTTTCCAGACTAACGTCCTCTTTGGTAGTGATAGGTGCTGGCTCGATAAAGAGAGACGATTTCTGATTCATTGCTCCGTGAAGCTTAACTGCCCAAACCAACACTGTGGCTATGTGAGACACCACCTAATGGAGGTCTCCGGATTAAGTTTGACTACTTGCGGTTGGAATTGCGCGCTTTCGGAGCTTTAAGTAAGAACCAGTTTTGCATTTATCTCCATCTAAGTGAGCCTGGAACAGAGCACTGAGGAGTAGGTCGCCATAACTACTCAGCTGCAGCGGCGGGTCCGGCTGGATCCGTTGAACGTGCCTGGCATAGCGACTTGCTCGAGCATGCAACGTTGTCTCTAATGCACTTGCGGAACGGGGGGTTGGGGGAGAGTAAGAGACTCATTATGACCTTGCAAGGGCATCAGAAACCGTGCTTGCCAGGCTTGTGTCTCTATCACCGGCGTTTTGTTCGTGTTAACTTCGACTCCTGCGTTCCCGATGCCGCTGTGACATCGCGGGTTGGTGCTTTTTATTCTTGCATTCTACTCGCTACTACCCCACAATGTTTTTTCGTCGCCGCCGGGATCTAACCCCCCAAGTTTCAGACCAGCACAACGCATCTATGAAAGGGCGCGTCGCACAGTCGTTCAGCGATCCTCAAGAAGTATCGCTGCGCGTTGATAACTTACTGCTTCTTGTGATGCCCGCCATACTGCAAACACGTATGTAAATGTGGCGTGGATTCGTCGCCACGCCACCAGTTCTTTCTTTTATTTATGCATGCCGTTTGTCGAATGAAACGTACGTCGCCCTTCTGGCGGGGGCTTCACTAAGCGATCCTGGAATCTTTATAACTTTATTGGGAAAGGGGGGAAGTGAGTTGGCTATTACCCGCCGTAGTGGTTTCGTGGCCGTGCGCTAGTAAGAACGAGGTAGGAAGGAGCCATTTGCACCTTGTGTTCGGCGGCTGCAACAGTGTCACAGCCAGGCACCAATCGAACCTAATAAGCACTGCGATTTGATACGGAGACCTGACTAAGACTTAGATATCCAGCGTTACATCACCGATGCCTGAAGATGATCACGTATTTGATTGCGCCAAATCCTTCTGGGCACTTTGCGCGAGCGATTTTTACCGTGGTTTCTGGCGAGCCTGCTCTTCTGGATATACCGTACACAGTCTTCTTCTCTGTGTTTCGCCACGTATAGCATTTTGGTGGAGGTGCGTGACCCTCATCCACGCCGCCAAGTTCTCCAGGGGTCACTACAATGAGCATGCCACCATGCCTCCCCGTGAATAGACCCCATGATCAATGACTTGGACTCGTGGGATTGCTGCAATTGCCACGCTTGCTCTCCTAGAATGCCTGGTAGGTGTTTTGGCCTGGACAAGGCTGACGTCGACGAATGAATGAAGCTTGATGAACGCGACAGAACTAATAACAGGTGGAACGCAACGATTATGCCTACGTACGATGTTCCAAACACATATTGACGAGTTATCTAGACGAGACATTTTCAAAGATACGCCACATTTTTGGCAACCTCCTTCGACGCAGCGTTGCCTCGAGAAAGGCTTTTGCAAAGCTTGTCCGGACATGAACAATGCCCTACGTCTAATTATTACAAGAAATCACGGTCGTTTGCCTCTAAGGAAACGACCAGATGTCTAAAACAAAGTCGCTAACACACTAAAAAAATCACGGGCGACATTTTCCACTTGCTTGTTTCTTCCAAGCCTCTACTATCCAAGCCATTATAAAAGAATGCCGTCGCTTTGGACAGCAGCACCATATCACGCAGCCCATCGCGCGTCGGCCTAATACCATGCGACAACGTCTTGTAAGGATCTATAGCGTCAGCCAACCCCCTGTTACAGCGTAGCCCACATCGTGCGCCATGGTTTTTCAGGCCGCCTATTCACCATCCGTCTCCGCCACGCCTACAAATCCACCACCTGCCACAATTGCGATGGTTCAGGACCTTGTCCGACCGGAATTCGAGAACAGCGTTCTCAACTCCTTCCACACGTCAAGACAACCCAGCGTCCACCACTTCTCTCGTGGCACTTCTCGTCGCCGACAGTTCTTTCCCGGCACATTTTGAAATTCGTCTAGATAGCGCCTCCGCATGTACCAATAACACTGACAAATTCTAAAAAAATGGCGCGAGAACTCAGTGCGTAAACACTTCACCTATAATGCTACTTGTGAAAATAAGAAGAAACATTGGACTCTTTCTCAGTACTTACCACAAACTTCTCTACAATCTTTTGCGTCTTCATGTCATAAGATAGGGTGTCTTGCTGTAGGAATGGGAAAAAATAAAAAGTGTTACAGGTAAAGGGAGTATTAGGTTTGCAGCTCGAGGAACCGCCTTATTGCAAACAGGGAAGACACAAAAAAATGTTCGTGTAAACATGCAATAAAAGCGTGTGCAAGTTTTAGACAACGAAACTGCCTGCAGTGACTGTACACTCTTGAATACGCGTTTCTTTTGCATGCATGATGACATGGGATGGAAGACTATGACAGAACCATATATACAACCTATATGCATATATATTTGAACTAGCAGACGCGCAGCGTGGTACGCACGTAGTCAGGCAAGTGGCTCGTCATATGTTCTAGTTCTTCACTTTCTTCCGCACGGGCGACTGCACTTCGCATTAGATCATAACTTATTCTTAGGGCTGCTGGAGCGTCATCTGAAGTTGGCTAGAATGTCATGCAAATACCCTAAGTGAACAATTTTGAACGGGATACAACACCTGTAACAGGGAAGGTGATTATTATTTTTTTTTTCAACAGGCCAGATTACGTAGTTCACTTTGCTTAACCTTGAAAAACCTTGTAAGGGACGGTGTAGGGTGAAAGCAGCTTCTCATGTGTACCGGTACAGCGATAAGAACACGGCATAAGAGCTAGAGTTGCAAGAGATATTTGAAAGTTCAGGGGGTGACTGTCCTCTTGGTCATTTGTGATACTTGTAGCACTCTGAGTCGATTGTACGTGACCTCACCAGGCATGCTACTGTGGACAGTGGTGCCATATTCTGAGTTATGTTATGGCACCGGAAAAAGAATGGCGCCAAACAGCATATAGGATAGTTGATGAAAAAGGTAGAAGGGGGAAACAGGTGCTGTTGTGAAGGCAAAATTTGTATGCAAGGGTCACTTACACAAGAGGCATTAGGCTATCCCAATTGCAATGATAGGCCAAAATGCACATTCGTGTTCAAAATGAGTTATGAAACGCTGCCCGAGGTCGAAAGGGCTTCATGATTGCATGGGGGCAGCAATACGCAAAAAAATGTTTATTTAACACTATTTAGAACACTGGTGAGTATTAAACTATGTTCTTTTTTCATGTTGCAGCCCATATTGAACGTTTCTTTACATAGACATCATCGTCTCTGACAAGGTTCTGACAAGGTTCTGACATCCCTGACATTCGCGTTCAAAATGAGTTATAGAACGGTGCCCGAGATCAACAGATCTTGAAGATTGAATGGCGGCCACAATACGCAAAAAAATAACTATTAACTAAACACTATTTCAAGCACTGGTGAGTATTAAACTATGTTTTTTTGCCTTCAGCGTCACCATGAAGCCTTGGAGCCCCTTCGACCGCGGAAACCATGTTGCAGCCCACATTGAACGTTTCTTTACACAGACATCATCTTTGACATGGTAAAATAAAATTGTTCATATAGTCAGTCGGTTTGTGCGAGATAGGGAGTTGTGTGCCGGCGTTCTATGGAGCAGGAACGAAGATTCTCTTCGACGACTTGCGACAGGAAGTAGTGGTTCTGGTTTGTGACCAGCTAATCAGGTGTGTGCATCTTGTGCATCTCGAAGGAGCCCAAAAACCTGTGTAGGCTGTTGGCAATCTTCACAGCCTGCGAAGCGGGCCAACTCCAGTGGAAGATATCAGGAGAAGCGAGAAAACGTTGCACGAAGCTGTACACGTCTGACCAGTAATTCCGACGTTGGTCTCCGTCGCAGGAATGATTGGTACCAAGGTGCCCTGTTCTAAGGTAGACCTGAACCATAGCAGGTGTTACACCTGTGCCACTTGCAACAAGGTGTCCTGTGGAGCTGCTCATGAACAGTAGGCTGGAGAGAATCGGGGACGGTCAGCAGGAAATTACGGCAACAAGAAGCCATGTTGCGTCGGTACATAACGTGCTCGCCTGAAGCGAACGCCACAGTTCGCGATTCAGGTGACTATTACCAAGCCCTCAATCGTTGAATGTCTTAACTCTTCTTTTAGCTTTTCTGTATCATTATTGACAATATGAGACATGGCTGGGAGATATGGAGATATTCCATCATCGCTCGCTGAACGCCACCGCTCAGTGACAGTCACCGTGCGGCGATGGAGCTGTAACAACGCGCTGGTGCCACACAGGGAGCGCCGCCCCGCCGGATATACTTTTGAAACGGACATGTCAGCTGGTGTACTCCCCCCTGTAAACGAAAATTTTGTCATGAGCGCTAATTTGGTGCTTGGTAGCCCAAATTTGGTGGGCCAAAAGACAAAAAACAATGAAAAACGCAAGCATGCTCTAATGAAAACTTCTTTTTTAATGCGCGAGGGTGAAACGCCCTCCTGTTTGTTGCCTGCGCAGGATTTCCTCTGCAGGTGTGAGCGGAAACCAGCAACACTTGCATTTATTTTTTTAGATTGGTTTGCTCTCGCACATCTGCTTTGCAACGTCCTTCTGCTTCTTTCTTTTTTTTTTTTTGTACTCTCAACATGTCCACAACCAATGTGTATTAAAACTTGTATTTTTCTGTTCAAGATGCACGAGCTAGCACGCCATGGCGCGCAGCGATTTTCTTTCGGCAAAACATGAGTAGGCAGAGAAACGTGCTTTATACACTGCTTTTCCAAGCGACGCTTGTAATATCTCACTCGTGTCGCTCTCAGTGTTCCCGTACGAAATAACCCAAGCCGCGAGAAAATAAAAATTACCTGTCGGGCTGCGGATTCGAACCAGTGCCCTTGGGTTGCGCGACCACAAAGCTAACCGTTTCAGCCACTTCCGCTTAATCATGCGCGCCCTTTAAAGCCGCGTTTTATATATGCGCGGAGAATTAGACGCAGCACAAGGCGCGAGGCAATCACAGGCTTCCCCTCCCTCCAGAGGAGAGAAAGGGTGTGATCGCGTGTTCGCTCGCCTCGCGTCCGCCTTTTCCCGCCAGTTTAGGCCAGGCAGTCAATGGGGAGGCCGCGTTGGGTTCGACCTGCCGAAGAGCAGGCTGCGTTGAAGGAAGGGCAGCTGGAGGGGCCGCGAGTCTTTCGTTCGCTCGAAGAATAGGCGGCGTTTGATGAATGTCGCCGGGAACTCGCTCGAGAAAGCGCTCTTCGTTGATGCGCTCACCTCGCCGTGAGAGAGCGCGAATCCGAGGTGTTACGAGAGCGAAGAGCCGCGGATCCCGAGCTTCGCTTGAAACTCCTCTTCGCAGTAGTGGAAGAGCGGTCAATTTTATTAGCAACCTATTGCGTAGCAGGGCATTCAATACGGAACAGTATAATGCAGTGCTGACTGTTTTAATTTTTAGTACAAATGGGTGCATTCTGTACTAGGATCATACACATACAAGAAAGCTTCTTACAATTTCGCATAGACAGAAAACTGCTGCAGAGGCCGTGTTAATCTTCTGTGCACAACAAAACTCCACTGAATCATTTTTTGTCGCAACACTTATCTATGATTACTAAAGACATTACCAATAGCATAGATCAACATCTTTCGCATACCAGTAAAAACAACTTGCTTTTGTATTACATACTACGGGTAAACTTGCTAGTCCAAAACGCGTTTTCTACCGAGTAAAATTTCTGCGCAGCCTTCTGCTGATGTGCCGATAAATATTTAGCAAATTATGCTGAACATGAATACAGCTTCTTTTTTCATGTATGGTTTCGTTGTGCGATACAACATGTAAGACCAGTAGAACTTCGTTCAGAGCTGTAACATTGCTAACAATGTAAAATTTTGAAATTCCGCATGAGAATATTCCAGATGTTCCTTTAAAATTTTCATGGACTTCAGTCTCTTCTATCAACATCCAAGCATAAACTAAACATTCACAAGTTAACTAACAACAAAAACACTGAGTTTCATGTGAAGGAATTGTAAATTTGAACTCTAAATAAAATCGGCTGCATTCAATGCAATCAGGACAACCTGGTCACTCCAATTTTTTTTGAACGTTTCGAAAACCTGCTTTAATACGTTGAATGTACACAATGCACTTTCATTTACAGATCTCATAGGCTCAGCTTCCTGCGAGCTGTTTTGAAGAGTAGATAGGACAGGTGTGAAGAGTTACGTTACGAGTTGAGTCGTTGGCTGGAGGTTATGTGTCACGAGACTTTCAAGGTCGACAAAATAAAGAAGCGAAAGTATATAAACCTAATATTATTGGTGACTTCGCTGAAGTGACGGCCCTGCCACTTTATTCATAATAATGAAACCAATGAAGGCAAGAGTGCCGAGCAACCTTAGTATTTGCACAACGTTGTCGAAGTAAGTTCAATGAGATTCAAGCATCCCAAGATCCATGTATGGTAGCTATGTAATAATTGAAAGAGGTGGGTGCAACCGTATGTGCAATTAATGTCTGCACAAGGACAACGCGGCACGCCGTTCTTGCAAATGTCGAAGTATTTCGTAAAAATACACTACTCCCGAGACCGTTGCAAGAACTATTCGAGCCACAATAAAGATAAGATATCAGTAAGGCAACTTTTTTCGCAATTTTCAAGCTTCTCGAGCTTTCTCATTGCAGCGGACGTTCTCTCACGTTGTTATTATTTTTTTAGAGCCACATTGATGTAATTTATGTGCAGCAAAAGGCCTGCACATAAGAACTGCTGCATCAGGTCTATGCAAAACTTTTCAGCGCAAAATAATTCATTGAGTGGACTGCAGCTTAATTTATCTTGCAGTACAATGGTCACGCCGTAACAGAGACGGAACACGCGAAAGTGCTCCAGAAAACATTTCTCCATATTCTTGCATTCCTGTTGCAACAATGGCGTGCCACCTGGCTCCACAAGAGTTGGTAGAACTATAGGCTAGCAAGATACCTCAACTTGATACCTTCCCCTGTGGTTAACACTCCTTCGGTAATCTCCGATACATTTCCCTATCATTCCTCAGTCGTTTGGTGAATCACGTGGTCTCTGGTGTGTATATTTTCTCCTCTCAGCTAGTTTCCTGCCATCCTCAACAGCGCTTCCCTTCTTTTAGCATCCATTCTATAACCCTAATGGTCCACGGGTTATCTAAACTACGCATTAAATGACCTGCCCACCACCGTTTTTTTCTCCTAATGTCAATTAGAATATCGCATATCCGCTATAGCTCTCTGATACACTCCGCTCTCTTCCTGTTCTAAACGTTGCGCCTAACATTCTTCGTTTCTTCGTTCTCTTGCCCGGCTAATGATCATGATCATTGTCTTCTGCATATAAATCTTCAACCCCACTCTTACACTCTCTCTTGTAGCTCATCCCCAGTGTTGCTAAACCGGACAATGTCATCTGCAAATCGAAGGGTGCTGACGTATTCACCGTTAATCTTCGCTATTAGGCATCCCCAGTTTGATAGCTTGAATACATCTTCCTAGCACGCAGTGAATAGAATTCGAGAGATTCTCTCTCCTTCTCCGACGTCTTTCTTTATAAATATATTCTTACTCTTCTGTGGAGCATTGAGGTACCTGTGAAATCTGTATATACTTACGTAAACCTTCTGTACTCCTTGATTACGCAATGCCTTTATGAGTGCTGGTATCACTACTGAATCAAATGCCTATTTGTAATCTACGAAAGCCGTATAGAGAGACTGATTGTATTTTGCGGATATCTCTGTTACCTGATTTATGGCATGGATGTGATGCATTGTAGATAATCCCTTCCTGAAGACCGCCTGTTCCTTCGGATGATTGGAGTCCAGTGTTGCTCCTATTCTATTGGAGATTATCCTGGTGCAAAGAAGCGGTAAGGCGTGCAGACACAAACACAAGAAAAGTGGACAACACGAACGCCGACTATCAACTAGAGGAAGCACTGAGGCGAAAAAAGAAAGAGGGCACAAGACTCATCTGCGCACGCTCTGGTGTGGTAGCACCATGTGTCATCCGGGTACAAGTGCCGGTCTATACTGCCGGTCTCGACCAGCACGTGAACGAGATTGCCGTGTGTTGCTACCAATCCAGAGCATGCGCAGATGAGTATTGTGTCTGCATTCTTTTTTTTCCTCTTAGTAGCATCCTTCACTTGACAGTCGGCGTTCGTGTTGTCCACTTCTCTTGTGTCCGTGTCTGCACGCCTTACCCCTTCTATGCATTATGAATCCCTACCAACTAGCTCACATTTCTGTCGTTCTTATCCTTGTGAATACTTGTATAATACTGGAAGAAAGCTAATGGGCCTATTATTTTTAAATTCTTTAACGCCTCCCTTTTTGTGGATTATTATAATCTTGACATTATTTCAGTTCTGTGGGCTCCTTCAAGTCGATGGACACTTCGTATAAACAGCCGCTAGCTTTGCAAGCATCATGTCTCCTCCATATTTGATTAAATTGACTGTTATCCCAACTTCTCCTGCCGCTTTTCCCCGTTTCCTGTCTTGCAAGGCCCTTCTAACTTCACCGCCAGTTATAGCAGGAGCCTCTGTAACCTGTTCATTACTACTTCCATTGGAGGTATCGTGGCTTCTCTGGGTACTGTACAGGTCAGTATACAATTCTTCCGCTGCTTTTACTACATCTTCCAGATTTATGATGATAATACCTTGCTTATTTTTCACTGCATACAAGTGGTTTCTGGTGTTAAGAGCGCAAAACGTAGAAGGGACACGAGACGGCAACACCACAAGGGCGGACTTTCAGCTACGTTCATTTGAAAGATACACGGCTTCTTATACAGTTGCCCACACGTCTCACAGAGGCGTAATTGCATATTATGTGAAACAGGCACTCTTTCGCACTCAACATAATAGTTGCACTTGCAAAAGCTCAACTTATTTTGTTTTTTGTTAGCAACAGGGACGACGTGCTAACACATTGCTCACGAAGTCTGTCAATCTCGGCTGCCTCCAAATTCTCCCAAACCAGTTGTTGATTGTGTGTTTTCAGCACTTCACAGTGTCTGAATTCTGCGGCACAAGTTCTAGAGGGGCAATCCCTGACGTGGATACCTAGATTCCTGTTCGCCTGCTCGACACTAAGTTTATGTTTCCTTTGTTTTTCGTTTTGTTTATTCTAGTTTCTCCTATATACTTTTGCCCCCATTTCAAAGGTATGGAATACACTCCGGCTTGTACGCAATCCACAAAGCGGCTCTGGTGAGTTATCGTGCACCCTTGCTTCTTTATCGGCTCTTCTGCATTGACGCGTCGGCAGAGGCTTTTCAGTTTATCCGGGGCAGTGAGCACAACATTAACTCCAGTTTTGCGCCCTATCTTCTTGAAGCGGCGAGATATGTCGTGAACGTATGGCACGGCCACAGTCCTTGGCTTTTCTGTAGTTTTTGTGTTCTCGCCGCCTTCCTCGCCATTGACACGCTCGAGCTTTAGGTTCTTGCTCATTCGTTGCGCCACACACACAAGAAGATATGACGGGAGACCAGCCCCAGTATGATGCGCGAGTATTTAAGCGCGTTTGATAAACGAACGTTTGCAGTGGTTGTCTTCGCCAGTTTTAACGCGCTGGTTGGAATGGCAGCGGCACCTTGTCGCCTCTGAGTTGATAAGCCAAGCAGACCTTTCCCCTAGCGAGCTCGAGTCGGAGATCAAGCCATCTCAAAGAGCCATGCGTCAGGACTTCGTGGGCAACAGCAAGCTCCTCAAACGCATGACTAAAGCACGTGAGTGCCTCCAAAAATGCGTTACTTTAATTAGTGCCGCGGCCATCACAGAGACTTAAGTAATCATCAAGATAACGAATGACTTTTCGGATGCTCGTTGTGGTTAGGGTACTCTGAAGTAATCTATCTTTCTGGCCAATCTACAACTCAATAAGTGCTGGCACAATACAGGACCATATACACACGTTGTGTTTCTGCAGGTACAAATTCCGCTCGTACATAACATGAACGGACTTCAGACATACAGGAGTTCCAGGGCCCACCAGTCAAAACCCTGCAAGCATTTTGAAAAGCGACAGCGCCGTGTCCATCGATGCATTTTTACAAGCACACCAGAATCTCATCTAGGGGGATCAAACAATATAGATCTTTAAAGTTTACAGAGCATGCTGCGAAGTCAGTGCGAGAACTGTCTCTTAAAACCCTTATTGCATCGTCTGAGAATTTCACCTGGAAAGGGCCGTCAACAGTTAGTAGGTTTAGTTTTTCCTGCAAGAACTGTGCAATCGTTTTCTGCCATGTGCCCTTCTCGGACACCATAACGCACAGGGGCCACTCATGTTTATGCGTTTTTACAGTGAAATATTTAACAGGGATAGGCGGGCTAGATGGTGGTCGATATTGGAATGCATCATGTAACCGCACAAAAACAAGGGACAAAGAAGGAACACACAAGACATGCGCCTGTCTTGTGTGTTCCTTCTCTGTCCCTTTGTTTTTGAGCGGTTACATGATGCTTTACAGTGAAAAACATATTAAGGAAAGATTTTTTGCTAATTATCGATGCTACCCACTAGGCGGTCGAGCTTGAGGTTTCCGCATAGCTTCTTTGCAGCTGACTTTGCTTTCTGCAAAAGCGATTTTTCAAGCATGTTAAAAACGGAACTGACGGCACCTAACGCCTTATTTTGGCAGACGTCTTTTGGCATCACAGCGAAGCCCTTCTCCTTGTCCGAAGTAAGCAACGAGAGCGAATGTTCTTTCATTATATAGGGTAAACTGGAAGATGGACAAACGAAAGGCTAAAAGAATGTAAACTTAACATCGAGAAGGCGAACAGGAATCTAGGTATTCACATCAGGTTTTGGCCCTCTAAAGCTTGTGCCGCAGAATTCCAACCTGTAAATTGCTGCAAAACACAACGACTAATTGGTTCGGGAGATCATCGAGGCAGCCAAGATTGCCAGACTTAGTGAGCATCGTGTTAGCACGCCGTCCTTGTTCCTAACAATAAACAACTTGAGCTTTTCTAAGTGGAATCATTGTCTTGACTGCGAAAAGTGCGTCTTTCACATTATGTGCAATGACCTGTCTGTGACAGGTGTGGGCAAATGCATAAGAAGCCGTGTATCTTTCAAATAAAGGTTAAGAACACGTAAAAGCTACACCAAATTTGAGAGTGCGAAGAAGCTATAAAAAGATATCTGCTTCTAAGCACAGGTTTAAAGGTGAAGCGCGCCTCGGTCGTCGTGCAGGTTGCTCCAATTTCTTATTTTAACTTAAACACAAACGGTGACTGTTATCTAATTGATTTTTATTAGCTCCTGCCTTGTTCATAAACATTCCAAGCTGGTAATCAACGGAATCTTCTCCAGTGTAACGAGTTCGTGCAGCAATCATTCAAATATCTTCCGTAAATATATATCCCGAAGTGTTCTGCTCCTGAGAAAAATGACGAACGACCGCCAACATATAATGACGCAAAATTTCTATCTGCTCCTGAGCTAGCATCAATCAGCTCATGAGCAATCGCCAACAGGTAGCTTCAGTTCTTTTCAACACTGCAGCAAAATGCGTCGCACCGAACGAAAACCATATTCACTAGAGAGAAATCAAGAAATATCTTTTCTTTTCTTCTTATAGCTGTTTTCATAAGGATAGCTCTTGCTTCCCTTATAACGGCTGCAGAAAAGGCGTGCTTACCTCTTGTTCACTGGGAAAAGGAAAGTTTCCGCCTTGCTGTTCCTTCGCGAGTTGCCACACAATAGATATGCTCAGGACGCAATATACTCTTTCGTCGGTTTTCCAACATTGCCGGAACATTCGCGGCCACAGAAAGCGAACCAGAAAGAAAGAAGATAGCGCCGAAATACGCAGAAGTTATTGTGTTTTCCGTTGGACATTAGGAAAATGGCGGCGCTTTATTGGCAACACCGAAACTTGCCTAATTGTCATCCACTGCTTACGACGCCTGATAACAACCTGGTATACACAGGAGGTGCTGTTTGCGCTAGCCCACGTTTACGCTGTAACCTTCTCCTGTTGGCAACGCCGTCGTCCATAATCGCCGACTTAGTTTGACAGCAACACACATTCAAAAACTGCCATCTTTACGACTAACCTCGGAGCCCAGGGGGCCAGGAATATTCTCCACAAATTTACTCAGTCATAAAATAAACGATACGTAGGCATTAAAGCTGCCACAAAACACAAATAGAAGAGCACAATTATTTTTTTTTGTAAAGCGAACCTTGATACGCCTTGCGTCCTAAACTTTAGGTAGGCAAAGTATCGCCATCTTAAGGATTTGTACGATGACGACTGCGTCATGTGCGTAGACAAGAAATCTCTTTCGGTGGGCTTGGCTTAAAACAAATTGCTGTGGCCAAAATTCATTTTGGGTGCTTTACCTGCTAAAAGAACAATCATATTAAGAGGCACAACGTAGCGAGGGATTCCGTTGCTATATTGAATACCGGGGATTCTTTACCGTGCAATACACTTTAGTCCACGAGTGCTTTTGCATATTGCCAACATCGAATGTCTCCGTCGAGCTCAGCAGCGCAACGTCATAGCCGCTAAACTACCGCAGCGCTTTTTGATGAGTCTGTGGGTACTTGTAACACAAATATGCTTCAATCATTAATAAAGGGGGGCCTTTTCCTGACAATACTATCACAGGCTCATTTTCAGCTATAGGACAGCATTGTGACGGAATTACGTAAAGTTCAAGGCACATTAAACGTACGTTAACAGGCTTGCACAAACCAGCGCAGCCGATTTATTGATTTCCTTTTTTCGGTGTTAAGTGAGTCAATGCATCTCCTAGTGCGAGAGCAGCAGCTGTTCATGCAGCACTGAGAGAGGACAAAAACGAAAATTTTGGTTGTAACCTACCCAGATGGCCCAAATTTTCTTCCGCGAGCACGGTACGATTGCCTGCAACAAAGCGTTAGACAATAACACGAGAGAACATAATGAGCAGTTGTTGGCAATCTTATAAAAGTTTTTGTGTTGCGGTGTTGATATTATTTTTTCTTGTAGCAAGAAACGCCAACAAAAGGTACCGTCTGGTCCGATTAGCTCAGGCATCCCAAGGTGACCTGTGGTATGCATGAGGCTTTCCGCTGAAATGTTCGCTGCTTCCTTCCGACTTGTTCACTGAATCTGTGCGACTACGCTTCAATATTACTAAGAACAGCACGGTGAACCACCAAACGAAACATCGGCACAAGGTCAACGTCCCACGTCAAGTATGGTCACTGGTACATTGGGCGTTCTCCTAAAATGGTACGTATGTAGAAAAAGAGAACATTTTTGCCGCAACTGTAGCGGTACCTAGTTCGAAACTGATGAAATCTTCAAAATGATATGACATGGCGGCTGTCAACTGATCGGATTAGGTTTGCAACTGCTACGTGTACCAGCCCTTTTTTTTTCGAAATGAGCTCATAGCAGGATACGAACAGATTACACAGTGAAGGGACACACGCAACGCTGCATGTGTGTCCCCTTCACTGTGTCCCCTGTTTCAGTTTCCGCAATGCCGTACCAACGAGCTCAAGTGGGCACTCTCCTAACGTGCCCTAAGGTAATGAGTTAAAATGCTAGCTAATAACGAATGACTAAAACACAAATTGTAAGCAGTGATTTCTCACGCAAATAACGCCCGTATATTGAGTAATCTACTCCAGGTGGCACAATGGCGGTATCTTCGGTAGGAGATTTTCGGTTCAGGTCAAAATTCTAGAAAACATCTGTTACATGGCTTCGTAGCTGTCATTCAGCACGTACAGGTTCTTTCACAAGTCAAGGTTAATCTATGTATTAACTTGGCCAAATGAAAGCCGAGCCTAATCAGGTATTGCGTTTACTGTACAGGGTGAAGTTCCACGGAGCTGCACCCACTGGAAATATTGAAATATGAACCACTTGCAGTACTTCCGCCAGTGTTTCATATTTGTAGTTACTCAACAAATGCTGTTCACTATGCTGTACGTATTCGATAGGGCTTACCTGAAGCTCCAAAGTTTTTAGTTCTTTTGCACAAGCTTGGCTCTCGTCACAAAGGCTCTTGAGAAACTGGTTGGCAAGCGAAAAAAAACACGATGCACGATTACTGCGGTGACGAATGAGTCACAAATTATATCACTTTTGTGCGTAGGCTGTACAACTTTGGTTTTATAAAAGTTACTTTCAGGCGGAGTCATACAGAACCGCGTTCAAATTGCAACCTGTTCCCATGTTTTTATTTCCACAGCGATAGCTCTCGAAGAAAGCCATACTAGCACGTTGTCGACTAGAAATGCATGATGAACCTATCTTTTACACTTCTTTCGCCACTCGATTTCTCAAATGACCCATCTCCTTGAACACATTCGCTCTTTCATACACCAAGAACAAGAGCTATGCTGCAGAGAGCTTCAGCAAACGCTTAAAATTATCAATGGGAAAGCTGATGAAGTTGAAAAGATGTGATTGCGGTTTCTTTGTGTAGCTTGTGGGCATGTACAGACATGTGGCACGTCACAAAATGCAGCGTGTAGTTTCACAGCCGTCTAAAGGTTGGCGCTAAAGGAAACAAATATCGCAGTAAATGTTAGTAACATGACCATGCAGTCGCCGATTTCGCTTTAGACACAGGCTGAAAAATAAAATAACATATTTTTATTCCCAATCAACGTAGAAAACAGTGTCTCAGGCTTAGATTATCTTTGGCGAAAGTGGCGTCCTGTTCCAAGGCGAGGGAAGCCTGCGCATTTTGACTCCTGTGAACATTGGTAGTATCAGGCCAAATCCTGCGCTAATAATATTTTCGCGATGTCCATCATTGCCAAAGTCCGGGCAGCCTGTATGCACATCGCACCGTGTCGGCAACACATCCGTACAATTTTTCAGCTGAACATTCGGAGCTACTTCGCGATGTCAGCCCCCGAGCTCTTAACCCCACGCCGTTTCATACAATTATTACTACAAGAAACTGGTTCTACGACAATTGCAAGCAGAGAGGTTCAGCCAGCATGATCCTCGACGGATATGCCTACATTTCGTTCTTCTGGCTTTAAACTTCATCGTGACCTTGCAAACTCACCATTCTCCATAAAGCTCAAAGCTCACCTTATAAATAACTAAACATTCATAAAATTGTCCAATGGCTCTATTCATGCAGTGCACATCTAGCAGAGAAGCCCAAAGCCCAATTCAAACCATTAGGCCACGAACGCACTCATTACCAAGTGGCATACACACATTAAAGAATTTATTGCGGGCAAGTCAGCGCGTGTCGATTTGGCCACCTAAACAGGCAGCAACGCTACCCTTAGTAGCAGTTGTGCGTGCTTTCTGCGTTTCGAAAACTACAGACTGTCTTGAAACTTAGGCCAGTAAAGGGATATAAGCGTAATGCACAAAGCCAGAAGACCATCTTAAGGCGCAAGCACGAAGAAGCAAACTATCATTTCTATGGTGGCTGAACGAGCGCAGCGCCAGAATTCCATCCAGTAATGATTTTAGGAAACTAGACGTTTGCCGACTTCCAGACGTTTATTTCCTGAACTGGACGTTTTAGGAAGTTTCGGCCGGGTAGCCAAAACTACCGGTTGAGACTTTGTTGTCTTTCCCTGGAAGTCGTTTTCTGCTAATATCCACACAGTGGACAGTCTATTTTGTTTGCTACTAGAGTGCTGATTGCCTGGCAGCTCATGTCTCTTTCTGACGCGTACCCTAGCCCAGCCAATCAGACCGTCAGCAGTAGACGAAGTGGACACTTACAGAATATCCCCCCCCCCCACAAGGTAGCCTTTTTCGCAAAGTCCTGTTCTCCAGAGCCCCACTGAAGGAGTTGTTCCTTCGACCAGTACATCTCTAACATTCAAGGGTACAGTCTTCGTACTTGCAATGTGATGAAGTGACGCAAGCTTAGGAACACATTCTTTTCCCCTGAATTCTTTTCTGCGAAAGAGACGGCTCACCTCCTCCATGAAGATCACGGTGGCCTCATTAGGCAGCTGCACTCGGATTTCTAGTAGAGCTTGGGTTCGCTCTCTGCGTACGCCGCTTGTGAATGCTTGCAGGAAGCCGCTTCGAAACAGGTGCCACGGCGTTAAGGCAGCTATTCTATTCTCGAACCACGTTCAGCCGGCGTCTTCCAATGCTAAAAAAACATGTCGCAGCTTCTCCTCGGAGTCCCAGTTGTTGAACGTTGCAGTTCATTCATAGGTCTCCAGCCAGAATTCTGGGGCTTCAGACGATGATCCATCGAAGGTTTGTGGGTAAGGTTGGTGGGTCCAGAGGTTGTTGCAGCAGAATGGTGGACACTGAGGTAGCTCGCTTCTTCTTGAGCTCTCTGATCTTTTCGAGAAAAGGTACGTATTCCAGTAGCAGTCCTTGCTGCCTACGGCTAGCTCGCTGGTCCTTGGCGATGTTGGTGTTGTCCACGGGCATCGATCACGGCTTGGCGGGGGCGTTCAGTACATGAATGCACTAACACCTCTACAAGATGTCACGTATTAGTGACGGTGAAGAAAGCAGCAAAGCTGTAAATGACAGAACTAGCGTCTTACTGGGCAAACCTGTGTCCCTAAAATCCATAATGTAATAATTGAATCTAAGCTTATACGCGGGGCCTCTACTAAAGGGGCAGTGGTTTTGCCATGTAAATATCGATAATGAATTATTCTAAGCTTAAACGCGGGGGCCTTAACTAAACGCGCAGCGACATGAAGCAAAAAATAAAAACACGATAATCGCTCTAAAGCTGCAGTAATCAACGGGCGATTGCTTGCATTCTTCGTCGAACAGCCGCGATCCACCACCACCGTCACTCTTGCTCGTGAAGCAGCAAAGGAAACTTAATTTGTGCCTGGCGAGTTTTTTGTACGTGTTAAAGCACCTAACTACGCAACAGTCCTTTTAAGACATCGCTGAAAGCTTACATGAGCGTTAAATCACAATCAAGAACACAAACGTGACAGCACGCGCATAGGCGCTGACGGGAATAGTGCTGCCTGAGCCCGCGTACGCTTCGTAGCATGGGCGACAGGCGGCGTTGTCGGCGTTGCGCGCATGGCGTATATTCTAGGCACTATAGTTTTATCAAGGGCGCTGCGGAATAGCCTGCCGCATACTCTACAGAAAGCGGCTTGAAGCAATGATAAAGGCGTCTGGATTCTCCACCAGCTCCATGTGGAGGCTCGGCCACATTAGTTCTTCAGCGCACTCATCACTGTTATTTATATAGAACACAGATTCTACGCAGTAACAGTTCGTAAATTTCCCCACCTGCGCAAGTCTGCAGTACTCTTTCAAGTCTTGATCTAGAGATTGGTTTGGTCTACTTGGTCTGCCAATAGGCGCATTGAACCTCAATAGTACAGTGGAGCTTAGCAGAACTTTCAAGTCTCTGTTCATTTATTTAGTTGTGGAAGGTATTCTCGCGGTGAAACTGAGGCAGCAGCAAGCGTTCGCTTCTCGCTGCCATCGGTCTTCATCACCTGAGCGTTTTGACAGCAGGTGCTCGTGGTCGTCGAGAGAGATGTGTCTGTCTGTACGTACGTGAGACCATGCTTGTCATAGGTGTGCCTAACAGTTCGGGGCACGTGTGCCCCTCCCCCGACAGTCAGAATTGAAAAGGAAAAGTAGGCCATTTACCCGCCTCTCTACGCGCACACAGTTGTGAAAGTGGGCACTGTTGGCTGCACACTGCACAAATACAACAAAACAACAGCTGAGGCCAAGTTCTGTCACAGAATCGGGTTGACATAGGTCCGGTTTATTTATCGCTTATCCCCTGCTTTCTGGCCTCGCCTCCACGTGGTGCAGTATAAGGTGCGTTACTCCGTACTTTGCGGTGCGAAACGCCTGCGGGACGTGCCTTGCACGTCTGCATTACTGAGAAAGATAATGCTAGGCTGTCCAAAACAAGTTTAATTTACCATCACTTGCATGATCCCGTGTTTGTTGGGGCCGACTAACCTAACCATCTTTAAGAACACAAAATTATATTTCCTTTTGTAATTTACCGTTATTTCATCATTTTTGCCATTTTAGCGATCTTGATTCTAGATTTTCTTACTTTTGTCTGTTTACGGCAAAGTTCGCTATTTAGCAATCAGCGGCATTTTTAATGACTTCAATCAACAGTTGGCGATATTTTAAGTACTCGTTGGTTATACAGGTTGCTTGAAAAATGGCCTTGATGAATGTGCTTTGGTATTCAAATGCCACATGTAAGTGGCCGAAACTCGCTGCACAATGCATAGGCTCCGGGACCATGATGAACCAACAGTTGCCTTCACATTAGTAGCCTACAAATTGTTATAGTGCTTCACAGCACAGTGGTCGCCATAGCCTTGACATTGAAGTCACTAAATAGACGTTTATTTATTATTCACAGAACCTACGGTGTCACTTAATCCATTCGATTGGTAGACGCTTGGAAAGCGTGTTAGAGAACTAATTACCAAAACCAAGTAGAATAACCTTTCCGTTGAGATTTAGAACACAGCAGATGAATAAGACATATTCACTATTGGAACGGCTTTGCTCGTGCACGCGCGACTGAACAAATCGCTTCTGCTTCTCACATCTTTGGGACCAATCAGTACGTCAGTGTATCTTTAAGCTAGATCAAGTGCGAAAAGATGGTATTTAGCCTGTACAAAGCTCGGATAATAGTCATTGGCATGTTCTAAACATGCGTCCAAGCGCGTTCCAAAGAATCTGGTTATGTTACCACGAAGATTGACAAGCACAAAAAATTTAGGGATAATATGCAGCCTAAATGTAATTTCACGCTAGGAAATCTACGTTGCCTATATTCTTTTGAATGGTGCAGGATTTGTAACCTTCCAACCTGAAGATAATGAAAAATTCAAGCTGTCATAATCCAGTATGTAAATATTAGAGGTAGACGATCGAATATGGACTTTTTGAAATGCGAATCGAATACGTATAGTAAGTATCGAATATCGAATAGACAAACGCAGACGCACAGATTTACAGCAGCAAATTTTTTTTCAGTATAGTTAGGAACACGCTTGCACGGAGCAGAGAGTTTTAAACACACGATAACAACAGTTATGAAAAGAACTACACGAATAGCCACTTGAAACCTTTAATCCTGGTGGTAAACAAGCTTTCCAATAATGACAGGCATTTGAAACTGATCAATTTCTCTAAAGCGCTTAATAAATATTTCTTGAAAAAATATCAGAACTTATGCAAAAACAAAAAAAAAACGCTAAGGAGGTATTTCTTTGCCCTAGAAAGAACACAGAGCCTTTTACAAGAACAAACATCATTGGTTGTAACGGAAGAAATAAAACTCCCACATGACCAGGCTGCAACAAATACCAATTGGTAGGTCATAAGCACAATTTAGCCGATTGTCAAGTATTCGACGAAAAGAAGGGGAACCGAGGAGCCCGGTTTTGTAAGAACGCTGGCACGTATTTGTTAGTCAGGACCATATGACAACAACAGATAATGAAGAAATGGAAAGCATACGATAAATTATTTGTAGTTTCAAATTGAAGCCCAAAAATGAGAAGCTCGTGAGAAATGGAGTAAAACTCAAATTTCTGACGGTGAGAGACGAATCCACAACCTCTGCATTACGCGCGCGTTGCACTACGAATTGTGATAAAGCGACAACGGCGGTTCCCACGTCCATGCAGAATTGCGTATTTATGTTTGTATACAAGATCCAGCGTGTTAATCAGCGCAAAACTTCCACCGCAAAGCTGAAGAAAAAAGTAAATTGTGGGGTTTTAAGTGCCAAAACCACGATGTGATTATGAGGCACGCCGTAGTGCCTGGGGACCCCGGAAATGTGGACCCTCATATGGTTGCTTAGCGTGCACCTAAATCTAAGTACTCGGGTGTTTTTGCCCCCATCCAAATGGGGCTGCAGTGGACGCGATTCGATCCCGCGACCTCGTGCTTAGCAGGTCAAAACCGTAGCCAATAAGCAACCATTAAGGAACACGCAAAACCGAAAACAACGCTTGTATCACCGATCTAGTTTCTGCATTGCGCAAAAAATCTTGTCGCTGTTTCACTTCTCATAATTATAATTTGCGATAGTGTCATCAGCAGGTGGAGAACAGTAACCCGATTTCAACAGTTGGTTGTTACGAAGTATTTGGTTACTTTTGATACTCGAAAATACTGAACAGTACATTTTTGAATACAAATAAAATATTCCCCACCAACTATTCATATTCGAAACTTCTATATTCGCCTATCCTATAGTAAATACATTACTAAAGCTAAAGCCCTCCGTACTCTGTTCGTAAATTCACCGTTTTCCTTCAGCTGCACGAACGTTAGACCAACATGACACGTATAGGTAAATTATTTACTTCACGCTAGGTTATATTAAAGTGTTTCAAAATACCTACATTCATAAAATCCCCTTCGCAGTTACAGCGACAGTTTCAGTGACTTTTTTTGTCTCACTCCAGTGACACGCTTCCTAAAACTTTGGCAACGCTAGACTGTAATCGTTCATAATGTACAATTTAAAACTTTATCTGTCCATGACAAAGATATATTTCACTGACGCATTTTCAGCCTTTTCTATTGGAATGGCGATCGGGTAATCTGCAAGAGAGGGGAACGTAACAGTGTACGTGCCAGCTGGACCCGCTTTGAGTTTGCATTCTCCACCCATTCGTAAATGTGAACATTTGTATAACCTCCAATGAATCTTCATCATCATCATCAGTCTATTTACGCCCACTACAGGGCAAAGGCCTCTCCCATACTTATACAACTACGCCGGTCACGTGCTAACTGTGGCCATGTTGTCCTTCGAACTTTTAATCTCATCATCCCACCTAACTTTCTACCACCGCCTGCTACACTTCCCTTCTCTTCGAATCCAGTACGTAACCCTTAATTACCACCGGTTATCTTCCCTCCTCATTACATGCCCTGCCCATGCCCATTTCTTTATCTTCATTTCAACTAAGATGTCGCTAACTCGCGTTTGTTCCGTCACCCAATGTGCTCTTTCCTTACCCCTCAACGTTACACTCATCATTGTCTTTTACATAGCTCGTTGGGTCGTCCTCAATTTAAGTTGAACTCTTTTCGTAAGCCTCCAGGTTTCTGCCCCGTAGGTGAGTACTGGTAAGACACAGCTGTTATACACTTGTATCTTGAGGGATATGGCAGCCTGCTGTTCATGACCTGAGAATGTCTGCCAAACACACCCCAGCCCATTCTTATTCTTCTTATTATTTCAGTCTCATGATCCAGATCCGCGGTCACTACCTGTCCTAAGTAGATGTATTCCCTTACCACTTCCTGTGCCTCGCTACCTATCGTAAACTGCTGTTCTCTTCCAAGACTGTTAAACGTTACTTTCGTGTTGTGCAAATTAATTTTTAGATCCACCCTTCTGCTTTGCGTGTCCAGGTCAGTGAGTATGTATTGCAGTTTGGCAATATCATCAGCGAATCGCTACTTACTAAGGTATTCTCCATTAACTCTTATTCCCAATTCTTTCCAATCCAGGTCTCTGAATCCCTCCTGTAAACACGCTGTGAATAGCACTGGAGAGATCGTATATCCCTGCCTGACTCCCTTCTTTATTGGGATTGTGTTGGTTTCTTTATGGAGGACTACGGTGGCTGTGGAGCTGCTATAGATATTTTGGTATTCTTACATACGGCTCATCTACACACTGATTCCGTAATGACTGATGAGGTTCCGACTGAATCAAACGCTTCCTCGTAATCAATGAAAGCTGTATATAAGGGGTGGTTATATTCCACACATTTCTCCATCATCTGATTGATAGTGTGTCTATCATCTATTGTTCAGTAGCCTTTACAAAATCCTGTCTGGTTCTTTGGCTGACAGAAGTATAAGGTGTTCCTGTTACTATCCGCGATTACCTTAGTAAGTACTTTGTAGACAACGGACAGTAAGCTCATCGGTCTATAGTTTTTTTTAGTCTGTGGCGTTCCCTTTCTTGTGGATTAAGATTATGTTAGAGTTCTTCCAAGATTCCAGTGCGCTCGAGTTCATGAGGCATTGCGTATACAGGGTGCCCAGTTTTTCTAGAACAATCTGCCCACCATCCTTCAACAAATCTGCTGAAACATAATCCTCCCCAGCTGCCTTCCCCCTTTGCATAGGTCTCAAGGCTTTCTTTATTCTTTCGGCGTTACCTGTGGGATGTCAAATTCATCTTGACCGTTCCCTCTTCCATTATCTTCGTGGGTGCCACTTGTACTGTATAAATCTCTATAGAAGTCATCAGCCACTTGAACTCAATATACATATTAGTAATGATATCCCCGGCTCTGTCTCTTAACGCATATATCTGATTCTTACCTATTTCTAGTTTCTTCTTCACTGCTTTTACGCTTCCTCCGTTCCTCAGAGCATGCTCAATTTTATTCGTATTATACTTCATTATGTCAACTACCTTACGCTTGTTGATTAACTTGGAAAGTTCTGTCAGTTATATTCTAGCTGCAGGGTTAGAGGCTTTCATACATTGGCGTTTCTTAATTAAATATTTCGTCTCCTGCGATCGCTTACAGGTATCCTGTCTAACGAAATCACCACCGACTTCTATTGCACACTCCTTAATGATGCCCATAAGATTGTCGTTCATTTCTTCAGCACTGAGGTCCTCTTCCTGAGTTAAAGCCGAATGCCTGTTCTGTATCTTGCTCCGGAATTCGTCTATTTTCCCTCTTACCACTAACTCACTGATCGGCTTCTTATGTACCAGTTTCTTTCGTGGCCTCCTCAAGTCTAGGCTAATTTGCGATATTACCATCCTATGGTCACTGCAGCGCAACTTGCCGAGCACGTCCACATCTTGTATGATGCCAGGGTTAGCGCAGAGTATGAGGTCTATTTCATTCCTAGTCTCGGCATTCGGGGTCCTCCACGTCCACTTTGGGTTATCCCACTTGCGGAAGAAGGTATTCATTATCTGTAAATTATTCTGTTCGGCAAACTGTACTAATAACTCTCCCCTGGTATTCTTATAACCTATGCCATATTCTCCCACTCACTTGTCTCAAGCCTGCTTCAGTATAGTGTATATTGTTTTGACTTTACCGATTGCCAATTCCACGTCTTCATGGAAGCTTTCGAACTTCCTGGTCATCATGACTGGATGTAGGAGCGTAGACCTGTGCGACCTTCAATTTCTACGTCTTATTAAGTTTCTCAACAAGACCTGCCACCCTCTCATTAATGCTACAGAATTCCGGTATGTTACCAGCTATATCCTTATTAATGGGGAATCAGATTCCTAGTTCTCGTCTCTCCGCTAAGCTTTGTAGCACTGGATATGCTTTTGTCCTCCTAACCTCACTGAGCCCTATTAGATCCCATTTACTGCCCGCTAATTCCTCCAATAGCACTGCTAGACTCGCCTCACTAGATAACGTTCTAGCGTTAAGCGTTGCCAAGTTCAGATTCCAATGGCAGCCTGTCCGGACCCAGAGATATTTAGCACCTTTTGCTGCCTCACAGGCCAGACAGCCGCGTGGACAGTTGCTTCGAAGCTGCTGGGGACTGAGGGCCGGTGTTTGAGTGTTGTATTCATATAGGAGGTTGTGGCAAAGTACTGCACCAGGGTGGCCAATGCTGCTCTGGTGAGGGAGTGCGTTACCGGTTCTGGTCACCGGGATCAGGCCGCACTCCAGGCCTGTTTATGCAATTTTATCAATACGTAGATTTTCTTTTTTTCAATCCAGTGGAAAATTGCGCGGCGCCAGGATTCGAATCACGATCCTCTTGCAGGCGAGGGGGATGCTCTACCTCTATGCCACCACTGCAACGTTTCCAACAATAGTTTCCAACAAGTCAACATGTCATTAACACATTAAATAAAAGAACGTGTCATCGTTGATAGGTAGGTGCGCTAACCTAACTTCCCCTGCCCTTGGAAGGAACCATGGAAGGAAGCCCTCAGAAGGAAGCTTTGTGGTGGTAAAGCATACGAAAAAAGAACATGTACTGCAGATGTCAAAAGGGGAAATCGTATGCAGGGTAGTGCAGCTGCCGTTGTTGGCGTGGGGCGTCAGTACGGACCAAGTAGCGGTGGCAGAACGAACCCAGGTGGCACGTGCTTGGAATATTGCTTTCCAATATATATATATATATATATATATATATATATATATATATATATATATATATATATATATATATATAGTGCGCCTGCGGCAGAAAGGATGCTGCACATAAGCCACCAAGGTTTGTGAGTGGTGGCACTGGCTCTAACGCTCCCGGGGTTAGTTCTTGTAGTAACACATAAATACCCCAGAAAGTGGATGGGGAGATGGCGCCGTGCTAGCTTTATTGGTAGAGCACAGCATGCGTAATGCGAAGACGTGGGATGGTTACCTACCTGCGGCACGTTGTTTTTTCATCCACTTTCAATTCAATTTATTTATAATTTATTTATTTCAATTAGTAAGTATAAGTAATTTCCCCTCTGTTGTCCATGGTGTCCTTATTTGTTGGCCTCTTATGACATGATTAATAAAAATCGGGCCCCTTGGTTAACCCCATTTCAGCTCCAGAGAGGAATTTGGCGTTTTCTCATCGGGTGAAGGACTGCTCTGCACCTTGGATTTCTGCCACGGGTAAGGGACCTGAATTCATTAGATTTGATTTCTTGCGGCGACCTAGTACCCATACGACTATTCTGAAAAGCTTGCTGAGGTTGCTGCATTTGTCATAGGTATATTAGATGCGCTTCTGAATGGTCTGCAATGGTAACTTGAAAGAACCTTAATTGGTGAAGGACCTTTACCCTGCAGCATATCTTGGGGCCAAACATTGAGTCAACAGAACCAATATGCTCTTTTCCTCCAGATTGTTCGGTTGAGAATCTGTTCAGTTTAACTATCTCAAGGCAGAAGATTTGCCGAATTCTTCTGGCAGTACCTTCTCTATTTAGGATCGAATATTTTTAGCATTTCAGAGACCCGATTCGCTACAAACGCTTCCTTCTTTTTCTTTTTTTTATTGTCCTCTGATACAGTCAAGATTATAGCGGGGTCGATTCAAGACGCCGTTATTCCTAAATCATTGAATACCTTCTGATCTATAGGTTGGGCTATCCTACCTGCAACTAGTGCTCCCATTAACTCAAGCTTTGGTACTGCCAACTTGATGGGTGTCACTCTAACAATACTGAGCATGAAGATTCTCCGAATAGCTTGAATTTAGTTTTGAGAGCGGACATATGCCACTGTCACTAGGCATAGGTGCACGAGTCACAGACTATGAGTACCTCGAATTTCTCTGGTCGGCAATCTGTTGGTGAAAATAGGTAGCGAGATGCACTGAATTTTTTTAGTTTCTACAAGCGGCTAGTGCATGTGACCTGTTTGCGCTCATGCTCCTCCGGAAGTCGAGTTCCATTCAAGTTTTTCGATCTATAGCAGTTGAAGAAACATTTCACCTTGGACGCTAAACAGACAATATATCCTAAGGGTCCGAAGATTCCACGGATAACACGAAGTACTGAACGATTCGTAGGTCGCGTATTACTCAAAGCAAGAAGTGCACAGTTCATGCTCAGTTGCAGGGTGTCATCCCTGTTTTGTGCTATATCAAATGCTTTACACGTTTTTAGGTGGCAGTATTGCATCTTGCCTGTGAAATTTCAGATGCGCTTCACCGGCGTTATTAAATTGTTCGTGCAGGAAAACAGAGTTCACCGACGATTTCATCAGCATCATTCCTGCGTACAAGTTCATTCCATCTTCTTTGCAGTTCAATCCAGTGAGCGAATCGTCTACATAGAACGAAAGCTTTAACTGATCTGCCATCATGCTATTGTCGCTAACGACATTGTCCAGATGATGTGGAATGGTTGCTTACAACAGCCGTGAACTTGTGGTGTGTGGTGTCCCTAAAAGGGGAGTCAAGTCATGCGCCACCTCTTCCAGTTGATCAAACTCAAATTCTGTGTGCATCGTTCTAATGCCAACACAAACTAAGAGCTATCGCGGTCTCTTTCTCGAATTGAAACTTTCAGAAACGCCTTCGGCACATCAGTAGTTAATCTCATACGTTGAGACGGAAATTTCAGTAACAGTTCTAGAACTTCGAGAATCAAATTTACTCGTTTGTCCAGAGACTCATTAATTGACGGAAAACTGGAGAGAGGAGGCGTCAGAAGCAACTAGTTTCGTTGTTAAACGATCTTCTTTCAGCACTTCCCGGTGAGGCATATATTAGATAAGCGGCACCTACCTCTCACATTAAGGCGCGAGCTCTGCTTGTTCATCAGTAATATACTGCATTACCTTTTATTATCCTAGCAGCAATTCCCTTTCTTTAAAAGCTGTCACAAGAAAGAAATAGTTATTCGCAAAGTTTCGCTGCGGTCGCCCTTCAAGTAGTCAATGCGACCCCTTCTTCATGGAAGAAAGATTTTGTAATAGCCATCGACTATAATAATAAACGATTAGAAGCTCTCAGGTAACGCATTCTGCTCAGTTGCGTCTTGCCATTAGGAATTCTCAGGGTTTCCAGTTCCCAAAACTGAGAGCTGTGCTGACTTGATCTTTGTCGTCCTCAGCATTTACAGGGTTTTGCAGTACACACAGCATGTAAAGCGAACTAGCGTGTTAAGATCTATTTCCTGTAGTACCTAAAAAGTACAACAAAAATTATAGTTCATGGGAACAATATTTGAATTCATGTGCCGTGTAATTTGAACTGTCAAAATAAATAACATCTGGTAATAATCAATCAGGTGTCCTCTGCTATCATCTCTTTTGCTTGATTCAGACATAGCTCCGTCGCCCTTTCTTTATTTCGTGCCACAAATTTATTTACAAACATAATGCTACTGACATAAACATGAATTGCTTGGAAAATCACGGAACTTTTCACTACATTCAGGCAGCACTTTGCGTTGTGCACTTGGTTCTGCCATGTGAAGCTCAAAAGGCGATCTTTCTGGCTCCTTCACAGCTTCATTTTGCCGAACGTGTTGGAATGCAGAACAAGATCCCCGGCTACCGGAAGCTTCAGTTTCCTCGCTGTATCTTGCGTCACAAAACTTTGGTTGCCTCCATCTATCACGGCTCATACAAAGCATCGTGGAGCGTCGGAACCTGCCCAGGCTGGAAACAGTCGGCATAAAAACTGGCTTTTCCCTCTTGCCTTTCTTGGAGTCGGATGTAGCAGCATTATACACTTTTTCAGCATGAGAAGCAGGCGATAACGCACTGCTGCCACCTTATTACAAGGAGAAGCATGTAGAGTTTTGCAGTTTACTAAGTAACGCTTCGACGACATTCACCTCAATGATGTGCCTTCATAGTGCAGCAAAAATAACGGAATTCACGGCTAAGACTGACTGTCTTTCTCTTATCTGACATGAGGGATCGGCATTCCTTTAAACGGTGGGGTATGTCGCATCAAAAACAGTAGGCTTCTTTCCTGCTGTCAGAATTGAAAGAATATTGAAAACATGAAACGTGAGGCTTCGAAAGAGGCCGTTGGTGATCGCGCCCAACGGAATCCAACCGCCTGAAGGAGCAAATTGCCTGCAAAAGTGATCTGCGTCCAAAAGGCATTTGTCTGCCTATTGAGTGCCTGCAAGAGGCAGGCGCAACGACTGTTCTGTTTGGAATATGGACTGAGTTCTCCCCCGACTGCGGTTCTGCAAACTTTAGGGAAATGTTCCTAGACGTGCAGATGTTACGCCTTCTTTAGAGGAAAGCGAGAATTAATTCATATCTAGAAACACTTTGCGCATGACATGGAGGAAAGAGAAAATTACAGACGTGATAAAAAACCACTGTGCAATGCCGCGATGACCAATCATAGACTGCTCACGTGACGGCATGTTTTGATTCAATCACCGCATGTTACAATCACATAAGCATGCGAAATAAGATTTATGATGGTAGTGCAGTTTAGTGAACGCATCCCGCCTTGTAAACGACAGTGTTTGCATTCTCTAGGATCGTCCACGATGCATTCCGACTGTGCTACTCCTGTTGGTGCATCTAGCTGCGCCGACGCATTTTGTGCGCTTTGAATGAATACTTTACCAGTAACCGACCAAACAAACGTGTGTTGCTACAACGATCAAAGCAGCAGAGGACACGCTTGGCGTAAGCCAACACATATACCTAGCTTCGAGCACAAGGTGGTCGTGATGCTGAGCAGACGACTGTACGCGCTGTGCTGAAGTTTACCGGAACCTGCCGTCGTCTGCATCAGCAGTCTTCTACATAGTATCATTGTTGATATTGTTACGAGGATGTTGGAAGTATAGAAGAGTATATTTACAACGGATATATACAAAATGAGTCTGAGTAGTTAAGATGACTGACCACCAACAACCCGCAGCAGCCAGCGTCTCGCAATCTTCTTCTTCCTAGCTTCGTTCATCCTTCCGAAACAACATTTTTGGGCGAGCTGTGACATGAAAAGAATTTGGCCGGTTATCTGTCTGCTTAGCTGCAACTGACTTAAATGTGCAAGCCTAGTAGTAGCATGTCAGCACACGGCATGCAAAAAAATTCGACTTAATAATTCGAAAAGGCAGTAATGATGACAAGCATCTCTTCACTAATTGAATCTTTCATAGACTTCATGGATCGCAGTAAATTCACCTTTTAGCAGTTAAACTGAACAAATAAAAAATCCAAGGACACCTAAATACTTTTTTCGAGTAATGAATCAAAAAGCATTAGTGTCGAATTGAACATCGCACAGTGTTCCAAATTAGCGCTACGAGTAACGTACCATAGCGGTACGTGGTGCCCGAGCCAGCAAGCAGCCGCACCCTGCGGGGCCAACGCTACATGCGACTAAGGTCCTGCGCGTCTTGAGACCGAGGAAGCAGCGTTGGCCACCAATACCGGCAGATGCACAGAGCAGCTAAACCCAGTGGGGTTGAGAGTTATGGATCGCGTTGTTGCTTCCGGGGCGAGAGCGGGCGTAACATGCCGTCGCGGCGGTTCCCTGTCCCCTCACGCAACACCTGGTGTGCTAAATCTCCAGCAGGTGTCACCTTTCGTCCGCTCTGTTCCGTGCAGGCGATGCGTCGCGGCCAATGGCAGTGCGAATGTTGGTGCCCCTTGACTGCTACAGATGACAGACGTCGACGTTTTTCGCTCCATACCATTTGACGTTTTTGCATCAAAGCAGTTACCAGAGCAAAAAAAAAAAAAATGATGGCTACTTTATATAAGCATGATATAAGCATGAAATGGCAACCGTCAAAGTAGGTTGCTTGGAGATAACACTAGCCAGAGTGTTAAAATGGGTGTGGTGCATGTTGGTTACAGCTTACCCTACCACACCGCACCACGCCATACTGTGGGCTGGTTGATATGGACACTGCCCAGCTAGAAAATGAAACCCGGCTGAAGGCGACACTGAAGGCCAGGGAGACGGTGCTCACTGCCCAGCTAGAAGAAGAAAAGCCATAGAATAAAGAAACAACTTAGAGAAGGGAAACTGTACCTTTCGCAGTGGTTCGAAAATAAGCAGCGGCAGCGCATGGAACTTACTTAGGTGGACGCCAGATGACGTTGCTCAATCCGGAAGCGGAAGTACACCTTTTTTTTTTAGAACAAAATCCAATATGGCCGCTTTTCGCCGGTCGCGTACGCTGGTACGCGCCGTGCTTGACCTGCCGGCTATGCGGCATGCCTCAATGCCTTCGCTGCCGCGTAACTGGTGCGTTCTAATTGCCAAGAGCCTCTACTGACGCCCATACAAACAAGCCACAAGTGAGTGAACAGAACGTGCGACTTTATTGGCAGAAGACAAGCAGTGTACATTCTCGTGCAATAGCAGAAATAAAATTAGCAAATTGGACAGTGTGCCACCTGTTCGCAGCGACAGTCGCCGTTAAAAATGCCCAAATTGCAGTGCGAAGCAATCGGGTGACGCAGGCATCTGCTGCCGCAGCCTACACAGCGACATGGACTACCCCGGATTTTAGCCGTTCACTCCTTTCCTACCTGCACGTTTCTTTTCTTTCGGGGGCCGCTAATGTGTGGCTCACACTTGGTGTCCCACATTATCTCAATATGGACAAGTCGCTTTCGTGGGCATCACCTTCATCAGCCACTTTTGCGGGCCTTTCCAACCATGTGGCTATCAACTTCATACGCATCGGACTATGTAAGCACGTATGCTGGTCTCCGTTCATGCCTAATCGCGGCCAAGAAACGCCAGAGGCACAATTTGCCCATGGCTGCAGCAGGAAAGGGCGAACGGGGAGCACGAATCACGGTGCATGAAAATTGGGAGTCTGTGTCGCTGTGCAGGTGGCAGGAGCGAATGCTTACTTCGAGAGACTGCTTCCCAATGCAACTGACCAGGCCGCCACATTCGAGAAGCATAACACGGCGACCATAACCAAGTAAGATAACATCGAAATTAAACAGCAATCAATCACCACATAAGGTTCAGACAATACATTATACATTGGCTACAAACCATATGGCAACAGTGAGCATTCACATACACGGGTCTCTTACGGTACATTCAGCCGCCCACCTACAGGCGTAATGCTTGCCTTCGTCGCACGTGGTGGTTTAGTAAGGAGCGACAACCATCAGCACAAACAGATTGGACAGAGTGTCCCACCTGTTTGCAGCGACAGTCGCTGTTAAAGATGAGCAACTTGCAGTGCGAAGCAATCGGGTGACGCAGGCATCTGCTGCCTCAGCCTACACAGCAACATGGAGCACCCATCATTTTAGCATTGACTCCTTTCCAACCTGCACGTTTCTTTTCTTTCGGAGGCCGCTAATGTGTGGCTCACACTTGGTGTACCACATTGTCTCAATATGGACAAGTCGCTTTCGCGGGCATCACCTTCATCAGCTGCTTTTGCGGGCCTTTCCAACCAACTTCATACACGTCCGACCATGTAAGCACGTATGCTGGTCTCCGTTCGTGCTTAATCGCAGCCGAGAAAGGCCAGAGGCACAATTTGCCCATGGCTGCAGCAGGAAAGGGTGAACGAGGAGCACAAATCACGGTGTGTGTAAATTGGGAGTCTATGTCGCTGTGCAGGCTGCAGGAGCAAATGCTCACTTCGAGAGGCTGCTTCCCAGTGCAACCGACCAGGCCGCAATATTAAGAAAAGATAACACTGCAACCGTAACCAAGTGACATAACAGCAAAATTAAACAGCAATCAGTCACCGCATGAGGTTCAGACAATACATTATACATTGGCTACGAACCATCTTACAGGCATAATGCTTGCCTTTGTCGCATGTGGTGGTCTGGTAACGTGCAACAACCAGCGGTACAAACAGATTGGACAGGGCCTCGCACCTATTTGAACCAACAGTTGCCATTGAAGATGAGCAACTTCCACTGCGAAGCAATCAGGTGACGCAGGCATGTGCTGACACAACCAACACAGCGGCATGGACTACCCTGCATTTTAGCGTTAACTCCTTTCCAACCTGCACATTTATTTTCTTTCGAGGGCCGCTAATGTGTGGCTCACACTTTCTGTCCCACTTTGTCTCAATGTGGACAAGTTGCTTTTGTGGGCATCACCTTCGGCAGCCATTTTCGCGGGCCTTTCCACCCATACGGCTATCAACTTCCTACACTTCGAACCATGTAAGCACATATGCTGGTCTCCGTTTTGAGCAAATCATGGCCGAGGTAGGCCACAAGCACAATTTGCCCATGGCTGCAGCAGGCAAGAACGAACGGGGAGCACCAGTTACGGTGTGTGTATACTGGGAGTCTATGTCGCTTTGTGGACTGCAGGAGCAAATGCTTACCTCGAGGGACTGCTTACCAATGAAACTGACCAGGCACCCATATCCGAGAAACATAACACAGTTACCACAACCAAGTGGCGCAGCAAAACCAGATTCTGCAATCAATCACTTCAGTGTAGCTTGCGCAAAGACCCAGGCTATTGAGGAAGAAGAGCAATCATCAAGGAGACTAGGAATATGGAAAATGAGAAAGCTTGCATTCAAGAGAGAAGCCAGTCTGCTCTGCAGGCAATCAAGGCTAAAAACATAAAGAAAAGTAAAATGGTGCATAGCACATGGTGCATAGGTTAATGCAAGCCACATGCCGATGCTGCATCAGCTATTTCAGGAGAAGAATTGTGCGTGACAACATACACTAGAAGATACTGCTACAGATATGTTAGGCTACTAGACAGTGACTGGTATTAAGTATCAGCAAGGAATCGGTTGACCTTTATGTTTGAATGAGGATGAATGATCTCTAACAAAAATGGGCAATGAAAAAGCTTGCATTTATAGATGAAAAAATACACTTGGCACAAACGGAATTGACATGGCTAGGAAGCTGATTAAGGGCAAACTGACGGAATTCGATCTTTTGGCCAGCGTCGTCCGTGCTTGGTCGGATGTTGCAGGTGCATCTGAAGACGAAGAATTTCTAGAAAGTCCTTTTTGAGTTACCTGGATGACTCAGCCAAATGTCCGTGCTGGTGGAATGGTGGCTGAAGCTCTTTTCAGTCTTAACACAGTCCTCTGCAGACTTGATATCTCATCCATATTCTTCTGCATGCGCTTCTTTGTTCGTGTTGTAAAAGCCTTGCGAATTCAGCTCCAGCCCCTTCCTGTTGGTGCAGATAGCAGCTCCTGTGATGACCAAGATGTGCTTGGCATAGACTCTGTTGGGGCAGAATTGTGACACACGAGATACAGCACAGATTAGCCAAGCTCATGTGTGTTTTATTTTACGTTCGAACCAATCATACTGAACCATAAATATGAACATTCATATATGCTGCAAACAGCAAGCCAATACAGCATATATCAAACTTATTTATTTCTGAACCACGTGTTGTTTACCTTGTAGTAGTAGCCAACGTCCACACAACGACCTTGTTGGAGCAGGCAGCAGCTTCTGTTTAGTGCGTGGAGTGTGTTGCGTTATACTGGTGCCGTCCTCATTACTGCATGTCTGGAACAGAAATTTTGACAGCATCAGAAATTGAAAAAGCAAAATTTTGCAATATGAAATGCAAAAAGGTGTGACATATATATAGCAATGGTTTGCGACTACAGAACACATGCAAATGTACACTGTCTGTTCTAGGGTGCTTAAGCAGCATGTTAAATAAATATTGCTATTGTCCATAAAATTGCTGTCTGCCTAACTAAAATGCATGTCAACAGCTTAAGTATTATTAAGATCACAAATGAGAACATTTGTGCGTTCATTTATACACTAGAAGAGATCACACTGCTGGTTCCATAAGCAAATGCATGAAAGTCATGAAGCTATTAGAACTGATGCATTATTTTTCTGCACGAACGTGATGCACCGCTTCACTACTGCGAAAATAAATGCCCAACGGTAAACCAAACTGAACAGCAAGAACATTTGGAACCAACAAGTACGAAATATGGGTGAATTATCATGCTTGCAACTGTTTAATACAATAAATTCTGTACTTTCACTTCATTTTACCAAAGGATTATTCGCTTTTGTGGACGAAAGAAGTTACCGGGGGACTCGAAAAAAAAGTTTAATATGTATATTGATAAGGCTACTCAGTCACCTACGACCACGGCTACAATAAGATGAAAAATGAGACGCGCGTTCCGATATCGCTCTTTCTTTCCTGCTTGTGTGTATAACGACAGCCTCGCAAGTAAAGGTTTATTTAGGAAACAGCAACTGAGATCCTGACTGCCCATATGTAATGCAGGATCTAGTTCGTTAACTTGTGCCCGCTTGGAAGGTAATGAGACGGATGTTATATAACGATTCAAGCAGCGGTGTTAAACGACTCACCGTTATTGCCGTTGTCAGCCGCAGCAAAATCCAGCTCCCGTTTCGATGCAGACGTGTTCCGAATGGCTCACGACCGACACCCAACTTCCGGGCTTACATGTCCGCTTGCAAACACGTAACTTCACCCCAAGTTAAATAACGCGAGACATCGAAGCGCAAGAAACTAGTTTTAGAAACAAAGATGCAGCCAGTCTGAGCGTACGAACGAATGAATCCGTGCCGCCGTGCACTCGAAAATACCGGTAAAAATTTTAAATCCAGGCCAGAGGTCACGTGAAAGATCGATGATGCTGAACGCTATTTGCCTTTATAATGACGAAGAAACAATAAACGTACTAAGAAAGAGTACAATATCTAATTAGCAATAATAATTTTGCCCTGTTTTTTATGTAACAAAAATGCTTCGGTAATTGAAAGAGAAAGTTTGTAAGATAAAATTGCGCTTATTACGTCACCCCTACCGGGAAATGTTGGAACTAACGTAAGCATCCCGAAGTGATCCTACTACGCTGGCTTTGTTAGCAGCCGCGCGCGGTCGATTTTTTCGCCCTCTGTGGCCATTTGTTGAACTTGAGAGTGTGCTACCCCTGGAAAAGCGGCGGAAGAAGGCGCCACGTATCATGGCGCCATCTCTCGAGGTGACGCAAATACTGCGCCACGGAATTCACAGGCTGCTGGCGTTCAAAAGGGGATAGGCAACCCTGTCTCAGCGCCACAAATGGCAATGAAATGTATGATGCGCTGCATCTGCGTTTTGAACGTTGCTATTGGAAAAGTCAAATAAAACTGCAGTGTACCATAAGTTATAACTGGAGTGATATTGTGAACACACATAAGGAAGAACTGGGAAGAAATATATCTTCTAACTTGTTGGCGCAATTACTAGGGTATGGAATTCAGTCCTGTACAAAAGCTATCGAGGCCAGAGACATTTTCTCAAGTTTTGACTGGCTGCCCTGATGATCTCGTCTTGTTATCACAACTTGCCCGTATGTTCTCGTTTAAGTACCCTGGTAACGGCTCTGGTCTTAGGCTCAGGGTCACTTGAAGGTCGCCGACAATGGGAGCTAAAAGCATTTCACCGTTAAAAAATATCATCATCAGCCTGGTTACGCCCACTGCAGGGCAAAGGCCTCTCTCGTACTTCTTCTACTACACCGGTCATGTACTAATTCTGGCCATGATGTCCCTGCAAAATTCTTAATCTCATCCGCCCACCTAACTTTCTGCCGTCCCCTGCTACGCTTCCCTTCCCTTGGAATCCAGTTCGTAAACCTCAACGAGCATCGGTTATCTTCCCTCCTCATTACATATTTTGCCCATGCCCATTTCTTTTTTTTTTATTTCAAATAAGGTGTCATTAACTCGCGTTTGTTCCCTCACCCAATCTACTCTTTTCTTATCCCTTAACGTTACACCTATCATTCTTCTTTCCATGGCTCGTTGCGTCATCCTCAATTTAAGTAGAACCCTTTTAGTAAGCCTCCATGTTTATGCCCCGTACGTGAGTACTGGTAAGACGCAGCTGTTATACACTTTTCTCTTGGGGGATAATGGCAACCTGCTGTTCATGATCTGAGAATGCCTGCCCAACGCACATCAGCCCATTCATATTCTTCTGATCATTTCAGTCTCATGATCCGGATCCGCGCTCACTACCTGTCCTAAGTAGATGTATTCCTTTACCACTTCCAGTGCCTCGCTACCTATCGTAAACTGCTGTTCTCTTCCGAGACTGTTAAACATTACTTTAGCCTTCTGCAGATTAATTTTTACACCCCCAAAAATATAGTGTGGGGCGAAGAAAGTGCTAAACCAGAGGAGATTTGACGACATTGAACAACTTCGTCTTGTCTAAACGCATTTGATAGAAGACTGATGTTACCGAATTTTTTTTGAAATGCTTTTGTCCAGTGTGAGCGTCTTCAGGCTGTGTTGGTCATTTGCCAAAATTCCCACCATCTCATAGTCCCACTATCTATGCAAGTATTAACACTTCCTGCTCCGAATCTTGCGTTCGGAGCAGAAGATTTATATTTTCTTCAAGACAACGTGAACCGAAAGGGATGGCAATAATAACAAAAATTTCATTGTCACAATACGTGCGAGCCGTGTATCACATGTTCTGTATGAATAAACGAGCTTAGGAAGCTTCAAATTTCGACATTTCCATCACATTCGCGCGATGAATGCAGAGAAATGATACATAAATTGTGTTTATGCAGCGTCTATTTTTTTTTTTTTTACGTTTTAGGTGGCACGTGAAATGGCGCAGCCTAGATATCTAATGTCAGAATGCAGTGACGTATGGGATTTTTTTTTTTTTCAATTTCAGAGAAAACGAATAATCTACAACGCAGGACTTTCACTAACATTTATGCCATTTTCGGCTGGTCGTTTCTGAGCGTTCTGGAGCGCTCTCGCGAGCGGCGTTGTCTTTGGCTGGTTGAAAGAGCGTGCGCGCCCTGCGTTCGGCTGGTTCTTCTCGATTGCTCTCCCGCATCTTGGAGCGCTCTGAGGCGCTCCGAGCCCTGTCATCGGAGCAGTCGTCGAGATTGAAACGTCATCACAGCGCCGCGTCGCTGCTGTTGGCGACGGCCCTCCGTAACCTAGGCAACCTAGGCCACTACACGCTGGCGTCTCGGCGAACGCCCGTCCCACCGGTGCGTCCAGCGGTTTTCCCGGTAGCGCCGGGAATTACAGATAGGCGAAACATCGGACGTTGGCAGTAGTCACGTGGTTTCTCATCTGCCATTTCCTCGTACGAGAATGAGTCGCACGTTCGGCTTGCGCGCTTGTCCTCTACCTCTGAGCTCGGGGAACGCCGGATCCGCCCGACTCTGCTTCGGATGATGGAGGCGACCAGTCGAAGATACCATTAGAGTTGCCGGAACTCTCATTTCTCACGTTAGTTTTGGCCTTTAGTTGTTTTATTCTTCTATACTTTTCTTACAGCGTTTTTAATTACTACTGGAATTGCTCGGCCAGAACAGTTTAAATATGATTCTGTTACTTGCCTTTATAACTACTTCGTTTGGCGGATACGGTCGAATATCGTTTATTATCGGAAGACAATCCCGCGCTGCGCGTTGAGTGGCTCGTCCAATCTCGGTTGCGTAGTAGACCACTGCGAATCAAAGACAGCAAGCGTTGGAAAACAAATCCTGCAAAGTTATCCCTATTATTATTGCATGCAGGTATCGCCGCGATGCGGTTCTGCAATGAAATGGTATCAAAATTTGTATCATATTTGTGGTGTTAACGACTGAGGACATTAAGTAGACAGGCCTGTTGCTGGTGTCCTCGACTGGTTTACTACTAAAGAGCACCAGGCAGTCCACAGTGAAATCATCGCTTCGAGCGACTGGAGGCATGTCATCTCATGCCACACTCCATCACGTATTTCTACCGTGCAACTGGTGGCTAATGCATTTAAATTATATTGGAGTGAAATATAGTTCAAAAACACGTGTTACTTTATTGAATGCAGAATATAATTTTTTTACGAATAATTCTCAGTTATAGGTGCGCTGCACTCTCCTTTGTGTAACGCCATCAATATGATTCTGTAATTGGCCACCACCCTTCGGACCAACGGCAAGCTAATTTAGCGACCTCGTTTTGCCGCAAATAAAGTTGTTTCTCGCTCTGTCTTTCTGTAGTTGCAATCTACTGTGCTAAAAGTAAACGTTTCTTTCTCACGTGGCAGTGTGCCTACAGCTATGCGGCCAAAAACAGACAGAGCGGCAAGGTTTCTTACTTTTGTGTTATGCAGGCTCTTGCTTGAATAAACAAAAAACGGTAAACTTAGGCTTTTGTATATGAAATGTTGAGTATCTTTAAAGCTTTCCGGCTAGATGAATTTTCCACAGGCATTCGAACTATAAATCCAAAACCCGCCGCTGTTTGGAAGGTCCGAGCATCGGACCTAAGATTGCTGGGTAGCGTAAACGGATCGTGGCAAATAATTAGTAAGTTTTAGTTTAGCGTTTGCAAGCGAACCTAAAAGCATTACGTACATAAAGAAATAGCGTCGTCCTCACTGCGCAAGTTCGGAACGTTTTTGGGTTTCTGCGGTTTACGTACACTATGATTGATTGTTTGATTGAGTAACTTTTATTTTACAGTCCTGCAGAACGCGTATTAGCACGTCGCGGGCCGCTCCCACATCGGGACCGACAGGCCTAGCCTGCCAGCCGCATCGTGGGCCTGCTGGACAGCCCAACGTTGCTCAGCCAGGAGTGGGTTGCGGAGGGCCGCCTCCCACCTGGCTGAGCTGAGGTCAGGGCTTGCTATAGAGATACATCCCCAGAGCATGTGCGAAAGTGTTGATCTATCCCCGCAAGCAGGGCACGCGTCATCAGTGTAAATCTCCGGATATATCGCATGTAACGTGAACAGGTTGGGATAGGTTTCTGTCTGCAACAGTCTGAATGTCAGTGCCTGACGCCTAGTGAGCTTGGGGTGAGGAGGAGGGTATTGTCGCCGCGAGAGATAGAAGTGTTTAAGAAGTTCATTATAAGTGGCAGGCGCGTCCCTACCATGCGTAACTCTCTCTTCGGCCGTTACAGCGCCAGAGCGGTCAGTCAGTGCGCGCGCGGCAGCGTGGGACGTCTCATTGAGGTTCGTGGGGACACCCGCCATGTGCCCACCATGTGCGCTATGATAACGTATGTTATTTGGCAAGTTTAACGTCCCTAATGTTTACGGACGCTAAGAAATAACGTTGTCGAACATGGCGGCACCCATGGCTCCCGCTTCAGCGTGAATTCTCGTGATGGCTACGCTTTCCCTCGTGTTGATCGCCAGAAACTATTGTAACGAGCTTTCGCTTTCTCTAAACTCACCTGAAAGGTTAGTTATGAGTGCATAGCGCGTCCATTTTCTGAGATCGTTCGGCGATTCTGGCGCCCACACGCCTAGCGAGACGCGTCCACATAGCAACAGCAGGACCGTTGCTAATGGACCGTCTTGGCTTGGATACGTTCGGCACGGGGCGCCAGACGGCGCCCTGTTTTATAACGTTTTCTTTACGTTTGTGTTTCCGTTAGGTAAACTAAAAGACTTGAAAGGACACGCCCCGTAACCTACCGTAAAGGTGCTTACGTTTAACGTACGTAAGGCGACAAACGCTATTCTAAAGCTGTCTATTGTCTCCCGTCGCGGTACGCGGGGCATTCAAGTTGCCTGTGCTCCACTGTCTCTGAGCGGCCACAGTTATCACAGTAGGGATTAGTGGTACGCCCTATGCGGTACAGATAATTGTTTGTGCATGGCACGATCAGTCCAAGACCATGGTACGATGTCCCTAAGTGTCGAGGAAGTGGTCGTGGAATTTTCTATCTCACTTGTGGATCAATATAAGCCAGAAAGCTGTCTTCGTAAAGCGGCAGATTCCGGAGGCGGTCTTTTTCTTGATATTCATATTTTTTTGCTATCTGCAAAGCATCGGCTTTAGTAAAAAATATTCTTCGGAAATTTTGGTATTGGAGTCCATTTCGGGCAGTTCAATCCGCTTTTTCGTTTCCCGAAATACCGGCATGGCCAGGTATCTACCGGAACGTGATGCATTGTCCAGCGATCTTGGCTTTGAGTCGAAGATAGGCGATGCCAAATACTGGAGGTTGATTATTACATCGCTTGCGCCTGTTCCACATACTTTGTAAGGCTGCTTTCGAATCCGTGAATCTCACGTATGTCTTTGGCGGCTGCTGTCGAAGTACATACACAAGAGCCTCCTTAAAGGCCAACTGCTACGAAATTTCACTTGCGCTTCGATGACTATATATGCGGAGCGTATACTATCAAAGTGATCTTGGTATTTTCGCAAGGATGCTAATTCCCTAATCATCTTATAAGCAGCTAATAAATAGCGCCTATGAAGACGACGCGTGCACCTGGCGGCAAATCGGTATCGATGAGGATATGGCGAATATGGAAGAACCGTACGCAAATGTTGCCCCATGTTACACCTAGGCATGTTGACGAATGTGTGTTTTGTGGCGCAAGGACCGCTTTGCGCCTAGGCAGCCAGGCGCATTGCTCGCTCATGATTTGCGAGTTGACGGGCGACTCTCTGGGCGAGCGGTCTCCGTGCTGCGCTCGTGATTTAAGCTTTTGCAAGAATGCCGATGCGTTGCGGGGCCGTCGGGTGCTCGAAGAAGTACTCCAACACGAGCAATGCCTTTGCAGTACGCAACGCTGAGTAGAGAAAGGCTGAACACATATTTCCTGTTCTAGCTTTCAGAGTGAATTTAAAGCGCGGACCACGGTGCAGCAGGCAAGTGTGACGCGGTTTAGCCCCCGCGCACAAAGCATGTAAACTGCAGTTGACGAAGAGGCACCAGCTAGATTTCAACAGCACTACATTATTATCTGCTTGGCAACCGCTTTCGCGGGTTGACTATAAGTACTATATGCTGCGGTGGAGAACGAGAACCAAAGGCAACGTGCTAATGGGTATTACTCCATGCGCCTCCGCGCGAAAGCCATAGTAACGCATTCGTCTGGCGACAATTTCAGAACCCTTGAATTTAGCTACGCCGATATATGTGCCACTGCTCACTGTAGATGTTGTTGGTCGGTACTGCGCGAGTGCGCCGCCCTCCAAACGCAAATGTCCGCATACATTGTGATGCTGACACCACGAGGCAGGTTTTAATTTCAGATGCATGAGGACTAAATTAAATAATAGCTGGCTTAACACAGCTCTCTCTGGTACTCCTTTTCCAATGGCATAAAGCGCCATCGGGCCACCCGGGGTTGGTTGAAAGGTTGGTGACCTTGAAGATAGCCAACAAGCCATGCGGAAAGCCGTCCTCCAAGGACCAAGAGTTTCAAAATCATCAACTATTGGTTTATGATAGGCAGAGTCATAGGCTGCCTTAATGTGCAAACATTCCTTAGTATGCGTGTTCGCTGAAACTAATTCTTTTTCAATTCATGAGACCAAGGCAACTAAGCAACTAAGCAGAGATATGAGTCATAAGGTTGCCTAATTTGTTGGCGGTTTGCCTGGCTTCAGTATAGGAATAACTTTCGCAAGCTTCCATTCCGTAGTAACCTCGTGATCTGCCCATACAGCGTTGTAGTACTCCAGAAAACGTAGGCGAGATGCGCGGCATATATTTTCGAGCGCATCATAACTCACATCTTTATGGCCAGGTGATGATCGCTTGCTTGTGTCACCAAATGCTACCATGAAATCTTCCATTCTGTATGTCCAGAATCATTAAAAGCGGTAACTTAAATCCTAAATTCTCACATCATCAACCAAGACACAAAACACATTGTGCCACCAGCTAACCTTAATCCTTAACATCACCTATTCCCCCATTTGGAAACTTTTTCCTGCCTACTACTCAATTTATTATACTCTTTCATGGTTTTACGTTTATATCAACTGTACGACCCCCTTTTCCCATGTACACCGGCCCCCGCCCGCTTCTGCGCCGTCACCCTCCTATTTGTTATTCCGGTTTTGGTTCCTCCCCTCTTATTTCTGTTTTTGTCTATTTCCTATTACATGTTTTTGAAACACCCTCACCAACACGTTCAGAAGTCCCAGACGTCATTATACCTTTTTCGGCGCCTGAGCCACACAGCGTATCGCCGTGTCTGTATACGGCCGTAACGACACCTACGTTCATCCGGGGCTAACGGCCCCTGAAAGACCTTGCCGCTACCTTCCAGATACGCCATACATTGCATCCCAGACTCCTTGTCACCATCTTAACTACTTCAAAATTACTCGACGCATTGCTGCTATGCTACTAAAGTCACGCTTTCAACTCAGGGTTTCTTTTTTTGCCTGTTGTGTTACTCGCGCACTGACCGCCTAACCGGCTCTTCTAATGCCACAAACAACATGCCGCCGACGACACCTCTTAATGCTCCCTAACCTCTCGCTTCCCCAACGCCCTCCCATGCCCCCTTCCTTTTTTTCGTGTTCTTTCTACCCGCCCCCCTTTTTTTTCTCTCGCCTGTCCTTTTCTTTCTTTACTTTTCTCCCCGCCTTCCCACTCCCCCGCTCTTGTCCCCTCGTCTTGGGAACGGTGCTCACAGATATAGGCAACAGCGGTCATTACCTCTGAAGTCTCTCCCTTTATAACCAGCCGCCACCGACGACGAACGCACGTGAAGTCGCTGCACTGACCCTTTAAAACTATGATGCCGAGGATGACGAGGCCACCTTTGACGAAGATAGGTCCTCCAATCGAAACGCTGGCCAGCCTTTCTGAGGCACCTTATCCCTGTTTACAAATTTTATACTCCATTCTATATGGTAATTCTAAGTCAGTAAGCGTCGCTCGAGGCGAGCTAGGCGGAAGACTTTCAATTTGTAGAGAAAGCTTTACCTCCCTTGGGAGCAACCTACAGTACTTCTCTGCCACCTCTTTCAATGATGCGGGCTCAGGTAATGACAGCGATATAAAAGGGTAAAGCTGTTGTGGCTCTTTGCGAATACCTCTGACAACTTGCCAGATTTTGTTCAGCGGTTTCCGTATGCCCATCGTACCCACAAAAGTTCCTCCACCTTTTTCGGTTCAGTATGGTGAGGCAAAGCCGCATTTGTCTTTGTGCCCGTCAACAAGTTCTGAGCTTCCGTATTATTAGCACGTATAGCCTACCTTTCGGCACGCCTTTGAATGGCGCATAACCTTTCTAATTCTTCGTCGTTAGCAGGTACATTACGATGCTTAGTGGCAGAGCGGATACTTTGAAGCAGTGAGCTGTACTCGGTATTAATTCTGCATTCGTAATCGAGGCTGTTATGTCTACGGCTGCTGTGTAAGTTTCCCAGTCTACGACATGAGTTTCCCTTTTCTGGACGACGTCCGAAAATGAAGGGCAGAGATTAGGATCGGGTAGTGATCGCTGCTGTGAGTCTCGAAATCTGTACACCAGCCGAACATAAAGGCAACTTCTCTTATGCGAATGTGACGTCAGTGCAGCTAAGTCTTCGTGTTTGTTAGGTATCTTGTGCTGCCATCATTCAGGAGCTCTATATTGTATCTTGCAACAAGGATCACCAGTTCAGCACCAGTATGTGAACTGCCCCAGATCTCGTTAAGAGCACTAAAACCGCCACAAATAGTATGTGGAGATTGATACCCTTGTCTCTCGAGGGATAAGGGCAACCTGCTGTTCATGATCTGAGAATGCTTGCCAAACGCAGCCCAGCCCATTCTTCTGATTATTTCAGTCTCATGATCCGGATCCGCGGTCATTACCTGTCCTAAGTAGATGTATTCCCTTACCACTTCCAATGCCTCGCTACCTATCGTAAACTGCTGTTCTCTTCCGAGACTGTTAAACATGACCTTAGTTTTCTGCACATTAATTTTGAGACCCACCCTTCTACTTTGCCTCTCCAGGTCAGTGAGCATGCATTGCAATTGGTCCCCTGAGTTACTATGCAAGGCAATATCATCAGCGAATCGCAAGTTACTAAGATATTCCCCATTAACTCTTATCCCCAATTCTTCCCAATCCAGGTCTCTGAATACCTCTTGTAAACACGCTGTGAATAGCATTGGAGAGATCGTATCTCCCTGCCTGACGCCCTTCTTTATTGGGATTTTGTTGCTTTTTTTATGGAGGACTACGCTGGCTGTAGAGCCGCTATAGATATCTTTCAGTATCTTTACATACGGCTCGTCTACACCCTGATTCCGTAATGCCTAAATGACTGCTGAGGTCTCGACTGAATCAAACGCGTTCTCGTAATCAATGAAAGCTATATATAAGGGTTGGTTATATTCCGCACATTTCTCTATCACCTGAGTGATAGTGTGAAATGTCTATTGTTGAGCAGCCTTTACGAAATCCTGCCTGGTCCTTTGGTTGACAGAAGTCTAAGGTGTTCCGCATTCTATTGGCGATTACCTTAGTAAATACTTTGTAGGCAACGCACAGTAAGCTGATCGGTCTCTAATTTTTCAAGTCTTTGGCGTCTCCTTTCTTATGGATTAGGATTATGTTAGCGTTCTTCCAAGAATTCGGTACGCTTGAAGTCATTAGGCATTGCGTATACATGGTGGCCAGTTTTTCTAGAACAATCTGCCCACCCTCCTTCAAGATATCTTCTGTTACCGGATCCTCCCCAGCTGCCTTCCCCCTTTGCATAGCTCCCAAGGCTTTCTTTACTTCTTCCGGCGTTACTTGTGGGAGTTCAAGTTCCTCTAGACTATTCTCCCTTCCATTAGCGTCGTGGGTGCCACTGGTACTGTATAAATCTCTATAGAACTCCTCAGCCACTGTAACTATCTCATCCATATTAGTAATGATATTGTGGGCTTTGTCTCTTAACGCATAGATCAGATTCTTGCCTATACCTAGTTTCTTCTTCACTGTTTTTAGGCTTCCTCCTTTCCTCAGAGCATGTTCAATTCTGTCCATATTATACTTCCTTATGTGAGCTGTCTTACGCTTGTTGATTAACTTGGAAAGTTCGGCCAGTTCTATTGTAGCAGTATGGTTAGAGGCTTTCATACATTGGCGTTTCTTGATGAGATCTTTCGTTTCCTGCGATAGCTTACTGGCATCCTGTCTAACGGAGTTACCGCCGAATTCTATTGCACACTCCTTAATGATGCCCATAAAATTATTGTTCATATCTTCAACACTAAGGTTCTCTTCCTGAGTTAAAGCCGAATGCCTGATCTGTAGCTTGATCCGGAATACCTCTATTTTCCCTCTTACCGCTAACTCATTGATCGGCTTCTTATGTACCAGTTTCTATCGTTCCCTCTTGAAGTCTAGTCTAATTCTAGTTCTTACCATCCTATAGTCACTGAAGCGCACCTACCCGAGCACGTCCGCATCTTGTATGATGCCAGGGTTAGCGCAGAGTATGAGGTCTATTTCATTTCTAGTCTCGCCATTCGGGCTCCTCCACGTCCACTTTCGGCTATCCCGCTTGCGGAAGAAGGTATTCATTATCCGCATATTATTCTGTTCTGCAAATTCTACTAATAACTCTCCCCTACTATTCCTAGAGCCTACGCCATATTCCGCCACTGACTTGTCTCCAGCCTGCTTGTTGCCTACCGTGACATTGAAGTCGCCCATCAGCACACTGTATTTTGTTTTGACTTTACCCATCGCCGATTCCACGTCTTCATAGAAGCTTTCGACTTCCTGGTCATCATGACCGGATGTAGGGGCGTAGACCTGTACGACCTTCAATTTGTACCTCGTATTAAGTGTCACAACAAGACCTGCCACCCTGTCGTTAATGATATAGAATTCCTGTATGTTACCAGCTATATTCTTCGCGGGCTTCGTTCGGGCGGGCGACAGCGGAGGCCCGCTACGCTTCTGCTTCGGCCCCGTGGGCTTCGGGAGCCGCTTGCTGTGCTTCTCTCGCAGGACGGTGACTTCCAGATCGGCGATCGTTCAGAGCAAAGAAAAAGAGCAAGAACCAACTCTACGCTTGCTAAAGATAACTTAAAATTACAGACAAGCGCTGGAAAGCCAGCCCATCTCACTCGCCGTCTTCGCCTTCTTCTTTCAGGCCAATTGGAATATTATTTTATTCTATATCTTCACAATAACACGGAGCAGGTGGAAAAAAGGCTAAATCAATTGACGAGGTACCCAACAGTTTAAAGAAAACAGGGTCAGGAGCTATTCCGTAAAACACAAATTCATCGCTTTAAATGTTGTATGTTGTGACGGGAAATTTTTTGGCACGATGGTAACCTTCATAATTTCTGAAAGGGTTTACTGTACCTAAAGCTGTGTACCCACTGGATACACTCTTAAAAGACTCTTTAACGCTCCGAGCCCGCTTCTTCCAGGTCACGAACGGCATGCGCGTTATCAGCCTGACATAGCATTCTCGACAGGACAATATCGAGCGCAGAGCTTTCAAGAAAGGAAACGCAAGCTAATCCGATGACGAATATTGTTGTGGGACAAATATACACCAAAGGGTGCAAATCTTTTAATAGTGCGCATTCTAAGAAAATATTACACCCTTTGGGGTGTATATTTGCCACAGAGCAATAATCGTCCTTTGTCTTGCTCGCATTTCCTTTCATAAAAAACGCTGCGCTCGTTACTTTCCTGTCGAGAATGCTCTGTCATGCTGATAACGCGCATGCCGTTCGTGACTTGGAAGTACCGGGCTCGCAGCGCTATATAAAGTAAATGCGGGCAAGACAGATGACTAATATCATTGTGGGACAAATGTACACCCCAAATGATGCAATTTTTTTTAAAGAGTGTAGTACTTTATAGACGCGCTACGTACTGATAATCTCAGAGCCACAGCACAGATTTTGATGCGCTCCCGACCTTCGCATTAAACGTAACTCTAGATACGGGCATTATCACAATGATTACAGAAAATCCTACTTTCATGGTCATCCACATCAGAGGCTTCGCACCGTGACATGACGTGGCTTTGTAGAATTAAAATTTTCAGAAATATTTGAAGAGGTTTCTGGTGTGTACTCGTTGAATAAATGGGGCTACAATTTCAGTTACTGCTCTGGCTTTGGCCAAGCTCACATTACATTTTCGCGCTCTGTTTTAGCATATAACCTTACCGCAGGAACATGCACCGCCTCACATGCAGTAGTCGATGGCGGGAACTAAAGAGAAACTGGTTTCAATTGAATTTTGAAAGAAGCAAGATTGTGAAAGAGATCATCAAAGACCACCTGGTAGATATCATTTATCGAAATGAAACTGAAAAATTACGTGATGCGCTCCTTAGCTGCGCAGTGCAGTTAACTCTAGAGACAAGTACTATGACAATGATTACTGGTAATCCTACCTTCACGGGCGTCCACATCACAGGCTTCGCACCATGACACGGCGTAGCATAGTAGAATCAAAATTTTCGGAAACATTTAGAGACGCTTCTGGTATGTACTCGTGCAAATCGCACCACTAATAGTGCTGCCCAAAATAAAGGAAGTGGGGGCACCCTACTTATATGCCAGCTTTAGAAAGAGAAGCAGACAGCTTCTTTTTTTCTCCTTTCTCATGGCAACCCTCGGCACGATCATTATAAAATAGCGGAACGTGCCTCGCCTGTCGTTTTTCATGTTTCGCCGACATGGGTTACGTTATTTATTGCTCTCGCCCTTCATCGGTGATGGGCAGGAGAGCTCGTGTACATCGTCGTCCTTGTTGGTTCAGGTTGTGAAGAAACAAAGCGCACCGTTCATTAGCGAACATAACCGACGTGTTTCACCAGAACACTTTGCAGTCTACGACATTGCCGCTGAGTAAAAAAAAAAAATCTGGTAGTTAACTTGCCTACCTCTGCAATTCGCCTACATCTGCCGAAACGAGAAATAAAGAACATGGTAGGCTCCGAAGGTGACCTCGGAAATTAGGCGTACAGTTAATACAGTTCTGTCGTATACAATGGGTGCGTCGGTTTGCGCCGGCGACAGAGTCTTAGTTGGGGTGTCATAATAAACATGCGGCCCGGACAGGCCGCATGTTTATTATGACACCCCAACTAAGACTCTGTCGCCGGCGCAAGCCGACGGACAGGCCGCCATTGGAATATGAACCTGGCAACGTTTAACGCTAGAACGTTATCTAGTGAGGCGAGTCTAGCAGTGCTATTGGCGGCATTAGAGGGCAGTAAATGGGATATAATGGGGCTCAATGAAGTTAGGAGGCCAAAAGAAGCATATACAGTGCTAAAAAGCGGGCACGTCCTGTGCTACCGGGGCTTAGCAGAGAGACGAGAACTAGGAGTCGGATTCCTGATTAATAAGAACATAGCTGGTAACATACAGGAATTATATAGCATTAACGAGAGGGTGGCATGTCTTGTTGTGAAACTTAATAAGAGGTACAAAATGAAGGTTGTACAGGCCTACGCCCCTACATCTAGTCATGATGACCAGGAAGTCGAAAGCTTCCATGGAGACGTGGAATCGGCGATGGGTAAAGTCAAAACAAAATACAGTATACTGATGGGCGATTTCAATGCCAGGATAGGCAAGAAGCAGGCCGGAGACAAGTCAGTGGGGGAATATGGCATAGGCTCTAGGAATAGCAGAGGAGAGTTATTAGTAGAGTTTGCAGAACAGAATAATATGCGGATAATGAATACCTTTTTCCGCAAGCGGGTTGGCCGAAAGTGGACGTGGAGGAGCCCGAATGGTGAGACTAGAAATGAAATCGACTTCATACTCTGCGCGAACCCTGGCATCATACAAAATGTAGACGTGCTCGGCAAGGTGCGCTGCAGTGACCATAGGATGGTAAGAACTCGAATTAGCCTTGACTTGAGGAGGGAACGGAAGAAACTGGTACATAAGAAGCCAATCAATGAGTTAGCGGTAAGAGGGAAACTAGAGGAATTCCGGATCAAGCTACAGAACAGGTATTCGGCTTTAACCCAAGAAGAGGACCATAGTGTTGAAGCAATGAACGGCAATCTTATGGGCATCTTTAAGGAGTGCGCAATAGAAGTCGGTGGTAACGTCGTTAAACAGGAAACCAGTAAGCTATCGCAGGAGACGAAAGATCTGATCAAGAAACGCCAATGTATGAAAGCCTCTAACCCTACAGCTAGAATAGAACTGGCAGAACTTTCTAAGTTAATCAACAAGCGTAAGACAGCGGACATAAGGAACTATAATATGGATAGAATTGAACAGGCTCTCAGGAACTGAGGAAGCCTAATAGCAGTGAAGAAGAAACTAGGAATAGGCAAGAATCAGATGTGTGCGTTAAGAGACAAAGCCGGCAATATCGTTACTAATCTGGATGAGATAGTTGAAGTGGCTGAAGAGTTTTATAGAGATTTATACAGTACCAGTAACACCCACGACGATAAGGTGAGAGAGAATAGGCTAGAGGAACTTGAAATCCCACAAGTAACACCAGAAGAGGTAAAGAACGCCTTGGGAGCTATGCAAAGGGGCAGTTGGGGAGGATCAGGTAACAGCAGATTTGTTGAAGGATGGTGGGAACACTGTCCTAGAAAGATTGGCCGCCCTATATACCCAATGCCTCATGACCTCGAACGTACCGGAATCTTGGAAGAACGCTAACATAATCCTAATCCATAAGAAAGGGGACGCCAAAGACTTGAAAAATTATAGACCGATCAGCTTACTGTCCGTTGCCTACAAAGTATTTACTAAGGTAATCGCAAATAGAATCAGGAATACCTTAGATTTCTGTCAACCAAAGGACCAGGCAGGATTCCGTAAAGGCTACTCAACAATAGACCATATTCACACTATCAATCAGGTGATACAGAAATGTGCGGAATATAACCAACCCTTATATATAGCCTTCATTGATTACGAAAAAGCATTTGATTCAGTCGAAACCTCAGCAGTCATGAAGGCACTACGGAATCAGGGTGTAGATGAGCCATATTTAAATATACTGGAAGATATCTATAGCGGTTCCACAGCCACCGTAATCCTCCACAAAGAAAGCAACAAAATCCCAATAAAGAAAGGCGTCAGACAGGGAGATACGATATCTCCAATGCTATTCACAGCATGTTTACAGGAGGTATTCAGAGACCTGGAGTGGGAAGAATTAAGGATAAAAGTTGATGGAGAATACCTTAGCAACTTGCGATTCGCTGATGATATTGCCTTGCTTAGTAACTCAGGAGACCAATTGCAATGCATGCTCACTGACCTGGAGAGGCAAAGCAGAAGGGTGGGTCTGAAAATTAATGTTTAACAGTCTCGGAAGAGAACAGCAGCTTACGATAGGTAGCGAGGCACTGGAAGTGGTAAGGGAATACATGTACTTAGGGCAGGTAGTGACCACGGATCCGGATCATGAGACTGAAATAACCAGAATAATAAGAATGGGCTGGGGTGCCTTTGGCAGGCATTCTCAAATCATGAACAGCAGGTTGCCACTATCCCTCAAGAGGAAAGTGTATAACAGCGGTGTGTTACCAGTACTCACTTACGGGGCAGAAACCTGGAGGCTTACGAAAAGGGTTCTGCTGAAATTGAGGACGACACAACGAGCTATGGAAAGAATGATAGGTGTAACGTTAAGGGATAAGAAAAGAGCAGATTGGGTGAGGGAACAAACGCGGGTAAATGACATCTTAGTTGAAATCAAGAAAAAGAAATGGGCATGGGCCGGACATGTAATGAGGAGGGAAGATAACCGATGGTCATTGAGGGTTACGGACTGGATTCCAAAGGAAGGGAAGCGTAGTAAGGGGCGGCAGAAAGTTAGGTGGGCGGATGACATTAAGACGTTTGCAGGGACGACATGGCCACAATTAGTACATGACCGGGGTAGTTGGAGAAGTATGGGAGAGGCCTTTGCCCTGCAGTGGGCGTAACTAGGCTGATGATGATGAATAAACATGCGCATTTTATCATCTCTTGGTAATCGCAATTATTTAGCTAATGCGCAGAACAGGCATATAGTATGGAAAGTAGGACAGCGCTTTTTTAGAGCGAAGCTTTCTTTCCGAATCCTTACGGTCTTTGCAGGACGCAGCTGTTCTTGATGTCTTGCCGAAAATCTCCTGCTCAGAATGGTATGACGCGGTATTTGTAGATTCAAGCCTGTCCAGAAGCAGCATCTCTTAACGATAGGGCCACCCAATATTCTTTTTTATCCTATTATGCTCCCAAGATCAAGCATTTAGCATACTATAACATCATCAGATCAAAGCTAAAGTATGCTTGTACAGTTTGGCACCCCTACACTAAACAGAATATTGAGACACTGGAGTCAATGCAGAGAAAAGCCGTACGCAAATTCTTTTTTCAAGATGCCGTAGTAGAGATTCACCTTCCGATTTAATGAAAAAAACATGCCATCCTATCACTGCAAGCGCGAAGGAAAATTCAGACTAAAATTTCGGCTTTTACTTACGAACAATAAATTTTCTATGAGTGTTTAGTGAGCTCATCTTATGCCCACTACTACTCGTCGTACAAGGCATCATCATGATCAATCTCTAATTCTATACCATACCAAAATAAACGTCTTTAAGTATTATTTTTTTCCTGCACAATTGAGGTTTGGAAAAAGCTGCCTTTTAAAGTTATTATGACGATTGAATCTATTGACAAATTGATTGCTTCTTGTTCATATGCATGTTTCACACTGCATAAGTTTTCTCATGTTACTATAAAACCTGTCTCATTGTAAATTAGCGCTTATGTTTTGTGCTGTCAGTACGCTGAATGTATATTGTGCATTGTTGTATTTTTGCTGGGGCGCGCTGTGAAGGCCTGCAGTATTCGATAAATAAATAAATAAGCGTGCGCATGAGTCCCTCGTAACACCGGTAGGGAGCTCTATGGCGCGATTAGCGCGTGCTTGACGTACCATAGCACGTCTGAGAGCAGTTCTGTATAAGTGCGTGGGAGCATGTGCGGATCACATGCCCGCACGCTAGTTTTCCTTTGGCTATTGACGCAAGAATGAAGCGGGTGAATGTGAAGCAAAACCTTACTCCTCTCTTTTCTACATTTCTCCGCACGATTCGTCCCTGAACAAATATCCATCTGCGTCTTCGTCATCGTGACATTACTGATTCTACACAGTTTATGCAAATCGTAGCATGCACTCGCTTGACCTGCTGTTTGCATTTCGCCATACCTTGTGAACAGGTGTGGTGTGTGACCATAAACGTGGCACGACATTAACGTTGTCAGCTGTGCCGTGCACCAAGAAACACATCATGTGATTTAATGTTGCATGTAATGGTAAGGGCAACTGTCCCGACTGCATTTATTTCATAGCATTTCATTAGCACCGTAAAGAAATTTTCAAGGAACTAACCATCACGCTCCCGCTCCCACGTTGACCGTCACACTCAGCCCAAATGACGTCACCTACAACAAGGCGCGTAGGCCACGTTTGGCCTGAGACAGCACGGCGGCGGAAGTGGCGACTCCTGCAGTGTTCATAGGATAGCTTTCGGAATATTACGAAACAAACATCTGGTAGTGTAACGCGAAATGTAACCCCTGAACTAAGAATACGGGACTGAAAGAGACAGACAAGGCGATCGCTGATCTACGAACTGACTTTTATTTCTCCGCATGCGGCTGCATATATCGCCAGAGCACGCGCAGAAAACCACAAAGATATACACAGCATATGCGTTTGGGATCCTATCATCTGCAATAAGAAGTCCCCTGCTGGACAGGTGTGCTCTTTCGCTAGTGGTCAGAGCTATAGAAGTGGTGCTTTTCTTGAAATTCTGACCAGATCAAAATGGGGTAGGCAGGCACGGTCTCTGCATTGAGCCACCAAGTATACACAGTGTACTGTTTCTTCAGTGACAGAATGTCCTGTAGTTTTTTTTTTTTTCTGTAGAATTACGACCGCATGAAACAGTGATGCGATACACGACAGGTTGCTGGCATTGCCCGTTTTTCTTCCCGTTCGTATTGCAGATTCCCCATTACTTGTTTGTATTCACGTGTCTGGACATGGTCGATGCCCTGTTTGCAGCGAAAAACAGACTTCGGGCTCTGTGTGCATGTAATCATTTTAAGACTGACTCACGCCGCCATGAATACATAGTAAGACGGCAGGAGGCTCTCATACGTCACCGCTCTTTCACGTAGTCTTGCTGCGGTTCTTGCATTTCGACTATTGAAGCATCGCCTCGCATATGGCACTTAACATTTTTCTGGGCATATCCCGACCTGTGGTACCAACCTTTGAAGCTTACCTCCAAAGACTGTAAAACATGCCATTGTGACGCGATCATCGTACGGTCAATGATAAAAGTGCAGAACCGAGACATTGCTTCACGGTTCTCGAATAGCTGGATGCATACGAAAGCACACCTATCTTGCAAGGAGGTTCATATCTGTGTAAAACGTCCCCGCGTTGAAATCAAACAATCAAATCATGAATTTTTCCTTTTGAAACGAGAAGGATGGAGCAGCCACTAAACACTAGTTTGGCAAGCAACTTTACGATGGAACTGTCACTATATTGGCAACAAGAAAAGGGACAGAAAGAAAATCTACGAACATGTACGATCATTGGGCACTTCATCAACAAGCGCTGGTCCAGACAGAGCATTTTCTCAGCACTTTGAGATACAGAAGTAGAAAATCGTACTCTGGGACAGAAACTGGAAAAGAAAGAACTACAACACCTGAACCATTCAAGCAAACAATCATTATCACAGAGAGGATATACGATGATTGTATACTGGGAAGAAGCATATTCAGCATTCGGTGGCAGGAGGACGAGGTCAACACAGTTTTGTGATAATTTATTTCACAAGCGCGGAAGTGTGTCATCGATTCCTAGAAATAGTTATTTAGAGGTCTAGGAAGAAATTCTCCTCCTGTACCTCGTGTATTACAGACGTAGTGTATTTTTATTTAACATTGACAGGTTAACATTAATCGAACCATTGTCCTTATTACCTGTAGAGTGTAATTGTGAGAGGTCATAGCTCCTGAGGTTCATAATCTTCATTACTAGTTATGATAGGATGCCTCGCGCATGAGAATATTAAGGAATACTTTTGTTATTCAAAATGCTTTTTCGACAAAACTAATAATATGTTATTTTGTTCTAGATGTCCGTTCAGGTAAAATGTATTGATTGTTATGCAATAAGACAATAATTTTGCACAGCTTTCCGTGTTCTTGATCGACGTGTTTCTCCCACGTCCCAGGTTGGGTTTTATATGCATACATGCCTAAAAGTTTTGCATAATTCACCTTCCATAGCTTATATGATCCGATGTAACGTGAGGCAATTCGATAGTTTTTTTTTTCAGGTTTGAAGTGGACTGCCTTTGGCTTTTGCGAGCCGGTAGGTAAGAAATGTTGTTTCTCCAGAGAATAAAATCGAGGTAATACGCTAACCCCTTTCTTCAATCTCTTTTGTTTCTCATCCTGCAATCAGCGATCTTGTGTCTTCTTTGTATCAGAGGATGGAAACTTCATGGCTTGATATAACACACTATAAATTCTTGATGCGAATACAAAAGGAAAGCTGTCTCAATGTCCTTTGTACCCTGCTTGTGTGATTCTACGCAAAACGTCCTAGACCCCAAAAGGGACCATCGCCAATTCTCTTGGAAAGAAATTTAGCTTGTAAGTGATTCTGTCAATGAGGTTTCACCAAATTATTTTCCCCATGAAAACTGTTTGGTGATGTAAGCGTTCTGTGAAATTTCCACTAAGTAGCAAAACAAGGTTGAAGTAGTTAGCATGTACAATCTACAATGGCATTATATTACACAGAAAGAAAATGTTATGTTAGACCATTGTACTGGAGTAGTTATTTCATGTGACATCATAGTGAACACATTTCTTAATGTTCCGCAATAATTTCGCTGAATTGATGATGTGTTGTGTTTAGTGGCGCAAGGGCCAGGTTTGGCCAAAGAGCGCCATGACAAGTGTTAAAGTTGACGATGTATTATGGAAGATGTGATTTGGCTGTAAAGTGGCCTAAAAATAGTCGCTGTAAAGTGCGTAAAATCTATGTGCTATAAAATTATGGCGATGATTATTGACGAGTACTATGAACATTAAAATCCATCGTAGAAGGATGATGCAAATTATAAAATATATAAGATGGTAAAATTACTTGCAGCACTGCTGCCTCGCCAGAGCCCTTGAACCACAAGGGCCTAGAGGCATGTGCTATTCAAAATAATTATCATAGCTCCATCCTCTGAAGAGAGGAGACGCTACGAACATATGGGGCTAAAAACATGAAACACAACATCTTTCAGATAACTTAGGACTGCGATGGTCTCAAATAGCGGTTCTGGGCCGAGTAACATTACTGGATGAAGGGGGATCTGCTGGCGGTATGCTAAGGGAAAATGTTTCTTTCTTTCATATTCGGCTTTCCGACACTCCAGAGGAACGTGGAGGACGGTCAGCCTCTCCCCGCATCTACCACAGGTTGGAGGCTCGTTTCCAGTGAGTAAAAAGTTATGTGTGCCAAATGTGTGTCCTATTCTTAGACGACAGAATAGGACATCTGTCTGGCGTGATTTTGTTACGGAAGGCCAGAATCCTAACTGTGGCTTTATCACGTGGAGCTTATTATTTGTTTCCGAGTCCCATAGGCGTTGCCACTGGTTCCGTAGTTTCCTCCGTAAGAAGGGCTTCAGGTCTGTGACAGGAACTGCAGCGGTGTGATTAGCAGAGTGTGATGCAACTGACGTGGCCATCTGGTCCGCCACAACGTTACCTTCGATGCCCCTATGACCTGGCACCCAGCATATGATGACATGCTGATTACCTATATAGGCTTTACACAGAGCAGAATAGAGTTCGTTAATTACCGGATTATTGTGGTTAGAGAATGCCATCAAGGCCTTCATAACACTAAGGGAATCCGTATATATGACTGCTTTCTGGAGTTTTGTTTTTCTGATATGCATCACAGCCGACAATAGTGCGTAGGCCTCAGCCGTAAAGATACTAGTTTCCGCATGTAGTACATCGGTTTCCGAGAAGTATGGCCCGACGGCTGCGTAGGACACCCCGTCGTGTGACTTTGATGCATCCGTGTAGAACTCCGTGCAGGAGTGTTTGTGCTGGAGTTCCCGGAAATGCATTTGGATTTCAATGTCTGAAGCGTGTTTCGTAACTTGCATGAAAGATATATCGCATTGTACGAGCTGCCACTCCCAAGGAGGTAGCAGCTTGGCTGGAGGCATTAGGCAGAGCTCGAGGAGTGGGACATGCATTTGATCACTAAGCTCCCTCACACGTAGCGAGAAAGGCTGTCTTACTGAGGGACGATTATGAAAGAGTGTAGCATATGTCATATCGTTAACGGTATTGAAACATGGATGTTGAGGGTTAGAGTGGACTTTTAGGAAATAACTTTGGCTGATGTATGTTCTTTGAAAATGGAGTGACCACTCATTTGATTCTACATACAGACTTTCAATGGGACTTGTCCTAAAAGCGCCCGTGGCTAAGCGGATACCTAGATGGTGAATAGGGTCTAGCATTTTTAGCGCACTTGGGGCGGCAGAGTGATAAATCACGGCACCATAGTCTAGTCGTGATCGAATGAGGCTTTTATAGAGGTTCATTAAGCACTTTCTGTCACTACCCCACGTAGTCTGGGATAGAAGTTTGATTATGTTCATTGTTTTTAGACACTTTTCTTTAAGATGTTTAATGTGGGGGACGAAAGTGAGTTTGTAGTCAAGTATGACACCTAGAAATTTGTGCTCTTTGTTTACTGGTATCTGTTGTCCACACATTTGTAAGCAAGGATCCGGAACTAGGCCTCTCTTCCTTGTGAACAGCACACAAGAACTCTTTTGAGGATTGATTTTAAATCCGTTTTTCTCTGCCCACTGTGACACCTTGTTCAAACCATGCTGTACCTGTCTCTCGCAGACAGTGAGATTGCAGGATTTGAATCCTATCTGTATATCGTCTACGTAGACGGAGTAGAAAATAGCTGGTGGTAAAGATGCACGAAGCGTGTTCATTTTGACGACAAAGAGCGTGCAGCTGAGTACGCCACCCTGGGGTACCCCAGTTTCCTGTATGAATGTACGCGACAGTGCAGGACCTATTTTCACTCGAAATGTACGGTTCTCTAGGTAGCTCTCTATAATATTTAACATATTGCCGCGGATACCTAGCGCGGGAAGATCGCGCAGGATTCCGTACCGCCAGGTTGTGTCGTACGCTTTTTCCATATCCAGAAATACAGATAAGAAAGATTGCTTGTGCACGAATGCATCGCGAATGCTCGCTTCGATGCGCACAAGATGATCGGTTGTAGATCGCCCTTCCCGAAAACCACACTGAAATGGGTCAAGCATTTTCCTGGACTCTAGGAGATGCACGAGACGGCGATTGATCATTTTTTCAAATACCTTACAAAGGCAACTTGTCAGGGCTATCGGGCGGTAACTTGCCACTGAGGAAGGATCTTTGCCTTGTTTCAAAACCGGGATCACTATAGCTTCTTTCCATGCAGTCGGGAGGTATCCCGCAGCCCAAATGGTGTTGAAAAGTGTGACTAGTGTAACTTTGGTGTCTTTATGTAAGTTTTGATCATTTCATACATGATCCTGTCAGATCCCGGTGCAGAGCTCTTGCATGCACTCAAGGCAGCTCTCAACTCGGCAATGCTAAAAGGACAGTTGTATGGTTCATTCTGTTGACATTTTCTCATGAGTGGCTTACATTCTTCTATTTGTTTATATTTGAGAAAGGATTGCGAGTAATGGTTGGCACTTGACACGCTCTCAAAGTGCTCCCCAAGTGAGTCCGCCTGATCTTGTAGGGTATCGCCTTCTGTGTTTACCAAAGGGAGTGCATGTGCTTGTCGCCCTCTTATCCTATTGACCCTGTTCCAGGCTTTCGCCTCATCCCTGAACGAGTTAATACTCGATAGAAACATCTGCCAACTTTCTCGTCTGGCCTGTCGGCGGGTTCGCCTGCCTTCGGATTTTACTTTTTTAAAGTTGACTAGATTCTCTGCAGTGGGAGAAGCGCGTAGCAACCCCCACGCCCTGTTCTGTTTTTTACGAGCGATCCTACAATCGTCGTTCCACCATGGGACACGTCGTTTGCAGGCCAAGCCTTTTACTTCTGATATGCATTTAAATGCGACATCTATTATGAATACTGTAAAAAACTCGACTGCAGCGTCAATTCCTAACGAAGACAGGTCAGCCCATGAGATACTAGTTAGAGATCGAAATTTCTCCCAATCAGCTGTCTCAATCTTCCACCTAGGAGCGTATGGTGGATATTCGTTTTCTTTATATGATCTTAGCAGTATAGGGAAGTGGTCGCTACCGTAAGGGTTGTCGGTAACTTCCCATTCAAGTTCAGGCAGTACAGACGGGGAGACTATACTAAGATCTATTGACGAAAAGGATCGGTTTGCAAGAGAGTAATATGTGGGTTCTTTCTTATTGAGAAGGCACGCTCCAGAAGAAAAAAGGAACTGCTCAACAAGGCGACCTCGCGCATCTATACGAGAGTCGCCCCACAGGGAGCTGTGCGCATTGAAATCGCCAAGAAGAGCATAAGGTTCTGGCAATTGATCGATCAAGGAGTGAAATTCATGTTTGTTCAGTTGGTAATGCGGGGCTATGTAAAGGGAGCAAATGGTGATGAGTTTGTTTAGTAGGACAACTCGAACCGCCACTGCTTCAAGGGGCGTTTGTAGCTGTAGAGGTTGACACGCAATACTTCTATGAGTAAGAATCGCAACACCACCCGATGATGCGACGGCATCATCGCGATCTTTGCGAAACGTAACATACGTACGGAGAAAGTTTGTGTGTTTAGATTTTAAGTGTGTTTCCTGTAAACACAGCACTTTTGGATTATGTTTGTGGATGAGTTCTTGCAAATCATCAAGGTTTCTAAGGAGACCTCTGATGTTCCATTGAATGATTTGTGTATCCATGTTTAAGGTAAATTGGTGCTGTGTTTACGGAAACGGAGTGGATGCCTTATATTACAGAGCCCTTTCGAGGCCCTGTAATAGGTGTTTTGTTCTTTTTGAAGCGTTCGAGCGATTCTCGACGCTCCTTAGGCGTTTGGTGCGCCTTGGGGACAGGTGTAGTGTCCATTGCCTCGTGTGAGACGCCGGACAAGCGCTCTTGCGAGCGAGAGGTTTTCAGAGGGAGTCCCGCCTTGGAGGGCAAGACCCCTGCGCCCACCAGCCCGGAGGTCGATGGGGCTCCCTGAGGGATTTGGCTGCGCTGGCCGTTGCCAGCGCTGGAGGGGGCCTCGGAGGTAGGGGCAGCCTCGGCTGCGCCCACCTTCGGGGTCGATGGCTCCGTCTGCTCTGTTGGCGGAGCAGCGCTAGCTGCAACCACCGTGGGGGCAGATGGCGTGACTGGCGACTCACTGACTGTGGGTCGGACAGCCGCCGGAGGCCGTTGTGACGCTGCCCCCTGACGCGCCACATCGGTAAAAGTTTTCCTGGGCAGGTACGATACCCGCCTACGTGCCTCCTTGAAACTTATATTTTCCTTTACTTTTATTGTTACAATTTCCTTTTCCTTTTTCCACGATGGGCACGACCGCGAGTACGCGGCGTGCTCCCCATCACAGTTTACACAGTGGAGAGTGTTTGCACAAGCTTCAGTGGCGTGTTCAAGGGCACTGCATTTGGCGCATGTTTGGCGGCCTCGGCAGCTCTGCGAGCTGTGGCCAAAACGTTGGCATTTGAAACATCTCAAGGGATTTGGCACATACGGGCGTACACGAAGCTTGATGTACCCGGCCTCGATTGACTCGGGCAGGACACTTGAATTGAAGGTGAGTATTAGGTGTTTGGTCGGAATTTCTTTACCGTCTCGCCTTATCTTGATCCTTTTGACATTTATGACATTCTGTTCGCTGAAGCCCTCCAAGAGCTCAGCCTCAGAGAGCTCCAGCAAATCATCGTCCGAGACAACGCCGCGGGAGGTATTCATCGTGCGGTGCGGGGTTACTACTACTTGGGTCTCCCCAAATGATACTAGCTGAGGCAGTTTTTCAAATTGCTTCTGATCGCGGAGCTCCAGGAGGAGGTCTCCGCTAGCCATCCTCGACACCTTATATCCTGGACCAAAAACTTCGGTAAGAGACTTAGATACAAGGAACGGGGAAATTGTTCGCACTTGTTTAGCTGGTTTGTCAGAGTGGATCACGTGAAAACGAGGGAAGGATTCTTTTTGTCGACCAAAAAACTGGAATAAATCATCGGTGCGCCCTCTTTTCTGAGGGCGATCAGGAAGTGGAGGGAAGGATGTTGCCATAAAGGAATTGAGTTTTCGGCAATAACGCCAGCCACCCACCATGGAGTCCTACAAGGGGACGCTACAGAGACTGTAAGAACAGGCCCTGTAAACGCCAGCTGTACGTCATCACTATAACCAAATATGAAATAACCTAGGTTGGTTAATCACACAAGGTTAACCCTTGCTGCCTGGAAAATATGGAAGTAAGCGGAAGGAAGGAGAAGACAGGAAAGATGAAAAGTGAGAGAAAGACGAAGGCTGGAGGGAGAGAGAGACAGGAAAAGGCAACTACCGATTTCCCCCGGGTGGGTCAGTCCGGGGGGGCCGTCTATGTGAAGCAGAGGCCAAAGGGGTGTGTTGCGTCCGCCGGGGGGCCTTAAAGGTCCAGACACCCAGCATCGGCTCAACCCCCAGGATCCCCCTTTCCCCAGACACGGCTAAGCCGCGCACGGCTACACGCGGGAGGGTCCGACCCTCGTGTGCTCGGGTCCGTGGTGTCGCAACACACCAAACGCCTGCTGACGCAGACGCCCCTGCGGGGGTTCGCTGAATTAAAAACAAAAAGAAGTTCTGCGTTTTCAGAAATCTTTTGTATGAAGATCGTCATCGTTCCAGCCACAATATTTTTGGTTATCGTTGCCCATTACTATAGCTTATGCTAAAAGAATGTAAACAAATTCACTTCAATAGGAATTTCTATATTACAAGCTCAAAGGTTTGTGTGTATAATGAGCAATCTCACATATATTTATTTGGAGGGCCTTAATGCGTAATTGAGGTGTGAAGGTCGTCAGAGTGACTTGTTGCCGAATTCGGGAGTAATATTTTGGAAAAGTACTTGATTTCATAGTCGAACGTAATTTCTACCATAAATTATAGCAACGGGGCAAAATATTAAAAAAAGCATTTCTAGCCTAAACGTTAACGATATTTTTGCAAAGGATTTCTGTAAAAAGAACATGCTTTCGCTTTTTAACTGGCCCAAAAATAAGACGGAAAATAAATATATGTGTTCTCCTCTGCGTCGCATCAATAAGAATTTCCTTTAGCTACCTCCTGCCGCCGAATTTTGGCCTATCCCCCTCAGTGGGTGAGAGCCATAATAGAGGTTCATTATCAGCATCATCAACTCAATCACGTTATTTTCGTCGTAATAAACATAACTGCTACTCAAGAAACGGAAACAGAAATTATTATATATTTACTATTAAATAATACGAATAGTACAGATCAATAGATTAACACGAAGCAAGAAGTTCATATTACGTTTCCACTGAGAACCATGGCCAATTCCCCCCCCCCCCCTCGTGAGTACGTGCCAAAAGTTGAAGGAAGAAGAAGAAGAACAAGAACAAGTTGGGCTACGAATTATGCCGGTAGGTCATTTTCATCTGACATTGTATTTAGTTCATGACATGAATCACAGTGAATATTCAGTGCTGCAAACAGTCATTATTTTTGTAGTTGCTCCATGAATGATTATTTTGCAAGCTTAGCCGCACTGAAACGAGGAAGCTTAAGAAAGCTAAAGAAAACCTATGTCAGGGGAGCTATTAGGTAAAGCGATTCCAAACTTTGTATTCCACTTAGGCCACTAACCCTTCACGATTGGCCAAAAACGTTTTGCACAAACCCCATTTCGCCCGTCGGTCACGCAACATCACGAAAACCGCGGAAACTGCGTCTGAGATGGCGTGCACACTGATTGTGCATTATTAGGCCGAACCAGCAAAAAATAATTATTTCCCATTCTGCGGCTTTCTTATCATTAGCCCTGCTCTAGTGGTTGAAATTTCCCGGGCCACGCCCGCTTCGCCCGACTCTCACGCGACGTCTCAAAATTGCGAAAACTCATCACGTCAAAGTGATGGGCGCGCATTGAAGGTGCATTCCCATGCCGAACAAAACTGAGTTTCTTTCAGAATAGCCGGACGCTGCCCCGTTCGGAAAGTGATAAAAGATGGTTGCCCGCCGATCGCCCTGGCACGCTGGCACTACCTACTCGGAGCTGCCGAGGAGAATGGTTTTCTATGCGTATAATAAAAATTTTTGCCCGTCAAAATAACGTATAATACATCTCTATACTAACTCTTCGCTGAGGATCCGTTTTAGCGACATTTTCAGCCTTTTGATGCACGCCGCCTCAATTTTCGACCCATCACCGCAAGCTAAGCAAAGCCCGTATACCAATCGCAGACGCCGGCACCGCACTACTCATCCGGTTATAATCTTTCACTCAGCTTGCTCGTACCTACCGAAACCCTCTACATTTCTATTATAAGCTGATTCAATAAATGAAACTTTAATATTCGCTTTGAAAGCAAACAAACGTGACCTCCTATGAAAGAGGAGATCATTTGATTGGGCTGTCAAATCAACGCTGCGTGTTGCCACTCGGGGCTTGCGTCGGTGGTGACGTACGTTTGACGTCACACGTTTGGGACAAAATCATAATGGAGTAGTTTTGTGCCCTAATTTTTTGTTTTCCAAACATATTCCTTTCAGCGCCAATGAACACTCATACTTCATTGTCGGTGTCGGTATATTTAATCACAAATTAATCCGTAAGTTACGGAACGATAATGCATATGCATTGAGATAGTGGGACGTTCCCCGTTTGTAACTCAATTTATGCCGTCTTTTGCATATTTTAAGCTATACTGTCCAAGCGTCTTGTGCCTATACCTCTTATCATTTGCCACCCTCACTGGAAAAGCGCAGCAAGAAGTGCCTTGAAGCAACATTTTATTTCTCTTCATGACACAAGTTTAGTCGTGATGACATGTGTTAAAAGTGCGCATTACTAATTTGCTGTTATACCTCCACACCCGAACCACCCGCGAGGCGAACACAAAGAGAACTTACTAAACACGTCGTTATCACACTGAAGGATGTTGCGCCCTCTCTGGTTGAGCGCTCTTCCAACTTTTTCGCAATCAGACGACACTTTCAGTGTTTCTCTAGAAGGCGTGTTGCTTCGTTAGGCGGTGGCAAAATGCTCGTACATTCTTTTTGATTTTGCATGTTGGCAATCTGAATAACAAGAAGAATAAAAGAAATACCTGCAGCTTACACACAGATGTCATAGTGATCCAAATTTACATTTTACCAGTCGGAGTTACTGCAATAGGCAAATCAGGCTGCATTAGGTAAGTATAACTGCAGGAGTGGTATCCTCTGGCAATTACTTTCGGAACTGCTTCTATTTCTTCTTTTTTTTAGCTTTCACGAGCCTAGCACCGGACCCGTTCCGCGTCTACGGCCCGTAGCTTTCTGGCATTGTGCCAACTGTGCTAAGACCACAAACCGGGAAGGCTGATGCCTGCAGACGCCGACGCGTCCGGCGCTAGTGTCGTGAATCTCGCGAAAATTAAAGCGTCTCCGGGAGTGACCGCCCAAAAATACCGCGACAGAAACAAAGCTGATAGTTCGCTTTGTGCAACCTTCCCTACTCTAACATGCTGTGATTTGCCTCTTATTGAAGCCCAAATAGCCCGAATGTGCGTTTTAGGGAAGCGGTATACTCGCCTACTGTCTCGAAGGGATTATTCTTAAAGCCGCTTACCAACCCTCTCTCTCCTACCTCCTTTCGGGGGAGTTTGCCCGTTTAAAAGCGACTTAATCAACCTGTGCAGGTTTTATCGATGCCACCACGATTCCCGACGACCAACGTACGGCGTAGAAAACGCACGGGCTCAGCCACGAGCACACGTTCTCTGTTGACCAGGAAGAAAAGAAGAGTATCACGTGCTAGCCGCGTATCACTCCATGACACCAGAGGGACGAGCGCCATCTCCACAAGATATCGCTTCGGCAAGTTGAGCAGCACCTTGTCAAAGTGAGCGCCTAAAAACTGAACTCTTGATCAGTACTATGTTTTGGACCAATTCACTACCTCGTACCAACTAGTTTATACTGAGTGCACGCCGTGACGAATATACACGCTGATCATTCCGTGTAACTGGCGGGTGTATGTATAAACTGTGCTTGTGTCTGGAGCGTTGATCTGGTGAAATTATACAGAAATCAGTGAAATTAAGTTTAACCTGGTTATGAACAATTAGGTAGAAAAATTTCAGTTGGTCAAACTTAGTCCTTAGTTCTAAAGCGGAGAGGTTTACGCGTCTGCATAGTTCAGTAGGAGAGTGCACGCGCTGATACTTATTCCATATGAATCTGGAGGCGAGTCGTTGAATTCTGTCCAATTTATGACGGTTGGTTACAGTGTGTGGGTCCCATACAGTGTTAGCGTATTCAATAATTGGCCTTACTAATACCTTATATGCCAAGCTTTTCACTTCAGGAGTTGCGCTGTACCGTCTTCGCCTGAGACCCCATAAGACTTTATATGCTCTGCTGCACACCTGAGTGATATGCGCATTGCATCGCAAATCTTGAGTAAATATTAGTCCTAGATATTTATATTCTGTTACTCTTTTTAGTTCCTGCGGACCTATGCTGTATTTGTACCGCAAAGTCACCTTCTTTCTTGTTATGGTCATACAAACTGATTTTGCTGGGTTCAGTGACATTTGCCATTCATTACACCATTTTAATATTCTTTGTAAATTGTTGTTAGGTTCTAACTGGTCACTTAAGGATCCGATCCTATTGTAAATGACGCAGTCGCCTGCAAACAACCTTAGTGGAACGGAAGGCAAATCATTAATAAATATAAGAAATAAAAGGTGACCCAGGACACTGCCTTGGGGTACTCCAGACAAAACTGGTTTGAGTATGGATTTAATTTTATTTATTTCAACATACTGCTCACGAGACTGAAGGTAGGATTTAAGCCACTTAGTAATATTTGGATTTCTAAATATTTCATTCGTATTTAAGAGGAGTTTAGGATGTGATACTTTGTCGAACGCTTTGGCGAAGTCTAACAAAATTAGGTTGACCTGTCCTCGGCAATTTAAAGTTTGTGAAAGATCGTGAACGGTTTGAGCAAGCTGCGTTATTGTAGACAACCTCTTGCGAAAACCATGTTGTGCTGATGATAATAACTTGTAAGCTTCCAGGTAATTTGACAGATGTTTACAAGGTATATGCTCAAGTAGCTTGGAGCAGGTACTCGTAAAAGAAATAGGCCTGTAGTTTCCTACCTCAGATGTGCTCCCACTTTTGGGAACTGGAATTATTTTAGCTTGCTTCCAGGCTGTAGGAAATGTTCCCTAGGTGAGCGAAGATTGAAAGACTATGGTAAGATATTTAACAACCCACGGAGCATATCTATATAGGAACTCATTCGGGGTGCCATCGGGGCCGGGGTATTTCTTAATGTTAATGCGCAGAAGAAAGTTCCGGACTCCTGCCTCGTTGATGAGAAGATTAAATGCTGAAGGGTGGTCAGAGGTGTCATGAAAGTACGGAAGTGTGCCGCCATCATCATTGGTGAACACGGAGGAAAAAAAGGAATTGAAATTTTCTGTACGTTCTTGGTTAATCCTTTCATCCTCGTCCTTGTGTTGTTTTTTAGAAGGATTCGCATATCTCCAAAATTTAGTAGGTGCGTTATGAAGGAAATTTTTCAGTGTTACATTAAATAATCTCTCCTTGGATTCCTTGATCAGATGGTTTAAGCCGAGCTTCATGTTATGAAGCAAAGTCTTGCTTTGGGCGCTAGGATCTCGAGAACAAGCTTTTCGTTTCCTTTTTATACTCCGTTTGACATGAATTATTTCTCTTGTAATCCATGGGTTATTTCGTTTACATTTTTTTACCCCTGTAGGGATAAATCGCGTAATGCAATGCGTCGTAACCTTGGAAAAAAAGTCCCAGAGATCGTCAGTGCCACCATTGGATTCATAAACAGACATAAAGTTATCAAACGACCTTTCAAGGTAATCCAAAACACTAACATCATCAGCAGCTTGAAAGTTTAGATATTGGATGCGCGAATCCTGGTGCAAAGAGTACGATGAATGTTCAAGGACAGAGTAACCATTTTGTGGTCAGATAGCCCTTCATCAGCAAGACAGTCAATCACATGCGGTGTAAAAGCATTTGAGATTAGTATAAGATCAAGTACAGATGACCTTGTTGCACACACCCTAGTATATTGGTTAACAAGCTGGGTTAAATTGTAGGAATATATTAAATCCAAGAACAACTCAGAAGATGTAACTTCTGTGTCACCGGCTACATATGAATCCCAATCAATAGCCGGGAGATTAAAATCACCTAGTAACAGTATGCTATCTTGCTCGTTCACGTGCGTTTCCATGAATTCTCTTAGCAGCATAATGTGTTCTACTGCGGAGTTCGGAGGCCTGTATACCGCTGCGATGAATACAGTGCGATTATTCAATTTTGTAGTGATCCATACAGCCTCAATATTTGCTGGTACTTCTAAAGTGGAAAATATGACATTTCGTTTCACCAAAACGGCCACGCCTCCGCCTCTTCCATCTCGATCCCTCCTAACCAGTGAATATCCGGGTGGCGCGATTTCGCTATCGAGTATATTTTTATGCAACCAGGCTTCAGTGATTACAGCAATGTCAGGAACGTGATCAATAACTAGAGCTTCAAGCGCATGCGCTTTGTTTATCAGGCTTCTTGCATTTATGTTGATTATTTTGAAACCAGCATGTTGGCCCTGCATGCGTCAATTATCACTTGCTCCTGCATCAGTTCGCAGTTTGCACCTTTCCTCACGTTCTTTGTTCCAGCTGTACAGCGTGTTTACTTTTAATTTATCAAAAAGCAGCTTTACCTCCTTTGCTGCCGCCTTCTCCTCACTCGCCGAGGCCCATAGCTTTTTTCTTATTCCCTGTACTCTCTTAGAGAAATCTTCGCTTACGCTGTAATCTGTCTTTCAGTTTTATGCAGTTCTGCAAAACTTTCATTTTATCCCTATAGTCTGCCGCCCTCAGGATGACTGGTCGAGTTCTACCAGAAATCCTCCTGCCTAGCCTATGAATTCGTTCAATAGAAGATACATTCACTTTCAGAGTAGCGCTGAAGATTTCGTCCTTTACTTTGCTTAATAGGGCCTCTTCGTTGTCGTGGTCCTCTTCTTTAATTCCTCTAATGATAAGATTATTTCGTCGTGAACGATTATCCAGATCATCCAGATGTTTGACCAGAGTAGATGTTTCAACGCTGTGGTCAGCTATAATTCCCTGAAGAGTTGCGAGCCTGTTCCGAGTCTCGTCTAAGCTTTGTACCTTACTCTCGATAAGAAGAATCCGGTTCTGCATGTCTAGGATTCTTGTTTCAAACGACTCTTGCTTGTCTTGAACCGCAGTGAGTTTAGACAAAATGTCTTTCTGGTTTTGGAGCATTTCCCTGCACATTACTTCTGTTATTGGTCCTGGATTTTTCTCCACGTCCCCAGAGAGACTCAACAACAGGCCCCCAATAGAAGAACAGTCGCATATACAGTCAACGACAGCCTGTGGACAAGGCAGCACTATAAGACCAAGAACATCACTACGGAAGCCATTTTTTCGGTCACCAACCTGCATGAACAGCGGCACGTCAGGCGACATCGTCACGGCGGTGCTGCCGTGTCCACTGAAGCTGGTAGGCGAAGGGCATGCTTTTATAGCATACAGCTGATCCCTTCTGGGCATGCGTCCTGACGTCATCGTGCGCCCAGATGGTGAGCCGAAAAGACCATCCACGTGTCGATGCCCCTGGATGCTGGTGAGGTCAGCAAACTGGCCGAAGTATCCGCCCACGCAGAAGTGTCGCGGCAGGCCAGCATCGTAGCGAAGCATGATGTTTCCAGCGTCGAAGGGTTTCGCAGCGCCTCCAGCGATGAAACTAAGGCATGCGCAGAGAACCTGCATGAGTAGCGGCACGTCAGGCGACATCGTCACGGCGGTGCTGCCGTGTCCACTGATCTTACTTCCATGCATTTTTGTTCTCCGTGAACAAAAACTATCAATATGCTCCCGTGAGAAAGCAAGGTGCAATGGCTCATAGCCCTGTAAGGCAGAGGCTACAAGCAATCAGCAAAGTGAAGCGAACAGTGCTTGAATTCTTTATAATCACGCATACAACATACCGAACAGTATGTCGAAAACTGTCATCAATGGCTCATACCCCCGTCAGCAATGGCTCATACCTCCATAAACAAGCAAAAAATCCAATGACTCATAGTCCCGTAAGGTTCATGGCTCCTCACTTTGCGTGAATAAGCTACGATGGCACTACCCCTGTTGTCGTTGTCGGTGATCTCACCCAGCGGTGTACGTGCATCGATTTGACATTTTTAAAGAATGTAATTGCTGTTGCCAGTGAAATAATGACCACACATCGATACAATAAATGAGTTCGTACCTTTGTTCAAAATTAGGTGTCACCTCTGTGTCATGTGCTAAAGAGCTTCGCTGGTGAACCACCTTCAAAGAGTGGAATGGCTCATAATTTTTTTGCGTGTTTATTATTAATTTTCTGCTTTGTGCTAAGTGCCTTAGAGTATTTATTGCAAATGACGAATTGTAGCCGGTGAGCTTGCAAGACGTACCTAACCAGATCTTTCTTTGATTCGCTTGGGTTGACACGCGACATGTCCGTATGAATTTAAATGTAAGTATGCAGGCCTGTTTCAACAATATGTAACGAATTCTGAGGACAGCACTGGTTTCAAGATAAGCACAGTGTAACTTGCAGCAAAATCGTGCAGATGACGTCATTGATGTCTCTCCATGTAAGCGAAGCTCTCCCTGTTTTAGTGAACGGTGCACTGAAACACAACACGTAGCGAGTACATAGGACAGGTGTCTTTACAGATCACGACTTGTCCATGGTGCTTGATAGTTCTTCTTTTTATTCCGCAGTAATAGGCATCATCCGACCACAATCTGGATCACACGACGTCACTCCCAACTAAGAAAAAATGTCTTTTGCAGTCTCTTTTACAAAAGCATTATGGCATCAGTTGCCTCTTCGTGATCCCTTCCTTCGTTCAGGGAACTTTTCCCCAGTTATGAAAAGACCGTTCGGGGGTTTTAAGTGCCAAAACCACTATTTGATCATGAGGCGCGCCGTAGTGAGGGACTCCGGATTAATTTAGACCACCTGGGCTTATTTATCGTGCACTCAATGCACTGTACACGGGCATTCCTGCATTTCCCCCCCATCGAAACGCGGCCCGCGCGGCCGGGATTCGACCCCGCGCCCTCAGCAGCGCAAAGTCATAGCCACAACGCCACCACGGCGGGTCTTCCCGGGCATCGAGGAAACGCTACATCTCTTTTTACTGCCGAAATACCTCGTGCTCACGATTTCTGCGCGTTTAAATCGCTTGCTCCCACGCGCATGCGTCATAAATCACGGCGAGTGAACCGAGAACACATGTGTGCAACCTTCATTCAAACGCCACAGTTGACCAGGGCTGCTTAGATATTTATCAGATTTGATGGTGCAGAAATGTGCATGATGTTTGGGCCGAGTCCGGCTTGCACCATGCCGATACCGGTTACAAAAAGAACCGTACGCCAAAGTAGGGAAAAAAGAGGCCAAGAAAGCTTCGCTATAAAATTTAGGGGTTTCATTTACTTTCATTGCAATAGCAATCATACGGACGCCCGAGCTGCATTAATGCCGTTACCCCGTTGTTGTGCACTCCCGGTGATACACCACCACTGTCTTCCTTTGTCTTAATGTTACGCCTATCGTGTTTGTTTTCATTGATCTTTACGTGGTGCACACTTTCTAAACTTTCCTTGTTAGACATTACAGGCAGGTTTCTGTCTTATATGTTATCGCTGGTAAAAGGGCATGATTGTACTTCTTTTTTATTCGAATATAGCGATGACCTCCCGATCGTGCCTTTGCAGTACCTACCATATTCTATCTAAGTCCTTTTTAAATTTCTGTACATTTCCACATCGTGATCAAGGTCCCCTGGTACTAAGCGGCGTCGAGATAAGCCCACTCTTACACATGTTCTAGTGGCTTACTGCCAGTCACAAATTATCCTTCTATGACCGGGCTCCTTAACATTACCTTAACCTTCGGCGTAATAATGTTTACTTGTACTTTTACAATTTGTCGACTAAGGCGCTGTACCATTTATTTCAGGTGATCTTCATCATTGTCTAACAGGACAATGTGATCTACAAACCGCAGATTGCCTAGATAGTCCACGTTGATTCTTATTTCTAATCTTTCGCTTCATAACAACTGAAACGATTTTTTAAATGAATAACTTGCTGTTTTCCTTTCAAGACTTAAAGTAGCCAGGAAATTTCTATACATATTTCGTAAGATATTACCGTATGCTTCATGCACTTCCTAACTATGCAATGACCTCATGACCACTGGTACCGTTTCTGAAGAAAACGCATCTTGCTAATCTATGAAATCAGCATGGAGAGGTTGGTTCTAGGCCCCAGATATCCCAGTTACCTATTTGATGACATGGATGTGATCCGCTGTTGAACAGCCTTTCCTGAAGCCATCCTGTTCTCTGGGATGACAGAAGTGAAGTGTTGCCTTGACTTCGGTCAATCGAAGGGACACCACATGGGGTGATATGATGTCGTTAATAGTGACCCGCCGTGGTTGCTTAGTGGCTATGGTGTTGGGCTGCTAAGCACGAGGTCGCGGGATCGAATCCCGGCCTCGGCGGCCGCATTTCGAAGGGGGCGAAATGCAAAAACACTCGTGTACTTAGATTTAGGTGCACGTTAAAGAACCCAGGTGGTCGAAATTTTCGGAGTCCCCCACTACGGCGTGCCTCATAATCAGAAAGTGGTTTTGGCACGTAAAACCCCATAATTGAATGCCGTTCATGCGAGCGCACCTCTGCCCAAAGAACAGCCGATGCAACGGTTAGTGCTAACTAGTACTGCTATTTAGTGAAAATACGGAACACACGATAAGAACGCCGGAAAGATGAGACGCCAATAAGAGGTAAAGGGAGGTGAAATACACACTTATATTTATATCTTCCTCGCCCTATTATGTTTTTTTCTTTTGTGTCACCAAACTGACTGCATAACTCAATAGCTTGTGATCTATAATATCGAACGATGCTTTACTCTCGTTTATTTCGCTATTTCTTTCTATCCTCAAGGCTGGATGGTCTGATAGACAGGGTCTGGGATGCGCAGTCCCCAGCTGAGCAGATTCTCTGGGGCGCAATCTGGGTTGTCATCATTGCGCTGTCCATTGTCTCAACTTATCTCTCCTACCTCGTGGTTATGCATAAAAGGGGTAAGTTTCCTTCTTTTTTTTTTTTGCTGGAACATTTTTTTCGTCAAATGCCAAGTAATGACAAGCTCGTTTGTAATTGTTACGGAAAGCTTTCTATACCTTACAAAATAAAACTAGCTTATTTTTGTGACCAAGGTAAGTGTGGGGTACGGTAACGAAGGGGAAGGGCTGCGCGCACGTACTCACAATTTTGTCATTGATCCATCGTCCTCGAAATTTAAGCGCTCTGGCTGTACGTATCCAGTTGAAGCATACGCATGGTATTTAGGTCATTGTGCGCCAGTGAAACTGTCGTCCCAAGCCGAAAGCCACGCTTGTCGGCCGACACACAAAGACGTTCTGAGAGGATTCAGCAGTTTCTCTATCATTCCTGGGCACATATTGACAAACAAACGTTCTTACGCTAGAACTTTTCGAAAGAGGAGATGTCAGTGCATCGTGCTAGGAAAGATATCGTACTGTGCTGCTTAATGCGTACTTGAGTGAGATGTGATATGTACTGTTCTGCTGAGCTGTAGAGAGGCTAGGAAGCCGTGTCAAGCTCCGTAGAGCTAGCTTGCACCTCCTAGTTTCCGCTCCTTTAAGTGGAAAATAGATAGACAGCTCGATTGATTGATTGATTGATTGATTGATTGATTGATTGATTGATTGATTGATTGATTGATTGATTGATTGAGTGAGTGAGTGAGTGAGTGAGTGAGTGAGTGAGTGAGTGAGTGAGTGAGTGAGTGAGTGAGTGAGTGAGTGAGCGAGCGAGCGAGCGAGTGAGCGAGCGAGCGATCGAGCGATATAGTGATGGGCAGAGGCAACTGGCCAATCGGCAGACATCGCTTCAGAAAAGAAAGCTTTCTGCATTCGGCCCCTGATATCCAAAAACTATTTTCACCTTCATGGCTTGGGCCAGAACATGGCCATTTCATTCTAATCATATCCTTTTGGAATTTTGTCAACAATTAGTATCCCACCGTGTGTCTTCTCCCCCCCTTTCCCCTTACTAGGGCGGAGGAAGTTGTGCTTAGGAGGCTTCGGGCCGTGGTGGCCCTTACACCGGCTGTTATCTCAACGTGGAACTGGTCGCATTTACCACTGGGTGCTACGTGTCCATACTGCTCCGTTCCTGTGATAGAAGCAGATGTATACCACCTAATATGGACATGTAGTGGCTTAAAATCGGAACGCTCGCGTCTCCTAATGCAAGGCGGCTACAGTGTGACACCAGCTATGACCGCTGGATACATGACAACAGATTCCACAAAACACTGCTTCAATTCATACACAACACAGGCGTCACAGCACACATATAATACACATATACGCACCAAGAATTATGCCTTAAGGGCAAGTCTTTATCGCAATAAAAAAAAATTTGAGCGCGGCTCCGCCCCCGTTATCAACAGTGTATCGGCCACTCAGGAGCAGGTGATGATATGAAGGAAAGAATGGAAGCGAGAAAAGAGATTGCACTATGCCGGCCCTGTATTTACAGCTCGAGTGAAGCAAAGAATGTGCGCGCTTGTTTATATAACATAAGCACAACCTCTACGTGAGATATTAGGTGAATTGAAAAGAAAGAAAACATAGGAGGGCGACACCACAGGGTTTCTATTTTCTGCACGGCAGCGATAATTGTGAAGGAGCGCTTTGAACGAGGTCAAGTGAGTGAGACAAAAACTTATTTAAGACTGATAGAATCTAGTGAGGCGTGGATCTTATTTTCAATTTATTTTTTGTGTGTGTTCACAAGGAATTGTGGCGATCATGATGATCAATTTGGAATGACAGGTAAAGGAAGGTGCAACGCACCTCAAAAGTAGTTAATTTTGGCAATGTGTAAAGCTTATCCAAGATTATTACAAAAATATCTAAGAGAAAACGAGCAGCTTTCTTTTTCTTATTTCAGCACTGCACGTGAGACACGAAAGTCCCGACTATGACTTCTGTACGAAACCGTCATGTCTGACCTACGGTAAGCCTGCCAAGCATGGTTTGCTGTTCGCGTGTAGTTATAAGATCTACTGCATTGCGACTTGGACAACAGCATCTTTTATAGTTTCCATTCGACATTTTGTTCATTCATTACGTGAGTACGCATGAGTTATCCCATTCACTGCTTCATCTTATACACTGCGCGAAGCCGACCACTCGTCACTTTCAGAAAAATAACGTCATGCCTTCTCCGCGCTCATCTTTTTCAAGATGACGGACAGCAGAGACGACGGGACTAGTGAACAAACAGGACAAGGGGCTATCTTCGCGCACTTCATAATGTCCGTTATGCAGTGCGACCATGATGCAGTCGATATTGCCCCATACAGCAGCGTGATCATTTGGCGAAAATTTCTGTTTGTCTCTGCATTCGGCCTCAAATAATTGCATCAGCTAGATGGCATAGAATTTGCCTTTCTTTTTACTTCATTGCGCTATAGCGCTTGCAAGTAATTGAATCAATTTTGCCTCCAACTATATTGCAGACAGACACAATGGTGTTTTATTGCTTCTTTTATTGCCTTTTTCTTTTTCTTAAGTTTTTTAGTATTTTTATTCGCAGTATTTCACCTCGAAATCTCCAACTATGTTCGTTTAAGTGTGCCTGCTTGTACAATTGTAATTGTAGGCTTGTTTGTTTTTATTATACAGAGCTTTGTTGGTACATTGCAGACTTTTACACATTACACAAACAAAAGTATTCGATTAAAACTACAATAACTATTATGAAAACGTAATTGATAACGGCTGCTAATTACTGCCCCTCGAAAGTAACTAAATCATTTACGAAAAAATAATGGATTACTTTAACGTTACTTTCCGCCCTACGTTTTTATTAACATTGCACAAATATAGCAAATCGAATGAGCTTACCTGGCTCTCTCAATGCGTACGCCGCAGCCATTCATACGTTGTTTATTTTAACTGAGAATTGTTTTCGAAATGTTATGCGGTATTCTTCCCTCGTTTTCATTTGAAGACTTCTTCAGCGACGCTCAAATGTCGCTTAATGGGCGCACTATAGAAAATGGCTGAATAGTGACGAACTGAAAAACCGTGCTAGTTGATTCCCTCGCACGAACGCCCGAAGTGACATTCGCTATCAAGCCACAGAAGCGCCGTTTCGATCTGTCGAACAACATGAGGTGTACCTCCTCTCGGCACCCTTCACACGTTAAACTATCGCGTTCCTTGTAAACTCGGCCGAATCTGTAATGTAATTTAATATAATGCGACAGGTCATTCAGCCATAGAAATACTTTTCGTGTGTTACATTCACGAAAAACAGGTGTGTGTGTATATATATATATATGTATATATATATATATATATATATATATATATATATATATATATATATATATATATATATATATATATATATATATATATATATATATATATATATATGAGCGACGTAATGTCACACAGATAGAAACTAATGAGTTTACAATGACCCAAAAGCCGCAACTTGAGTAGCAGCTCTCCGCGTCTATGAGGGCCGCCTATAACCGCTTCCAGGAGACAGGGAGAGAAATTTATTACAAGAGAAAAGCTGAGAGAGTATACGTCTAAGAAAAATGTTAAAATCTGCATAACCTGTCACGTTGAGGTGATCGAAACGTAGCTGAAGGACGCCGCTTGCGAGGAGGAGGTAACCCATGTGCCTATTTTCATCCCTTAGTACTCTGTTGTTCCCACCTAATTTAAGTGTTCACTGCTACATGGCCTGTTATAGCCTATTTCGTTAAAATGTAAATGGTCACAGGTAATTGGTTAACGACAAAAAAGTAATTGAATTACAGTGAGCGTTACCGAGAGAACAACGTAATCGCTAAATTACAAAATTAAAAAGAAATGTAATTGATTACAAGCAATTATTTACACCTGATACGAATAATAACTCGTGCGCAAGACTTTGTACCGGTAATTACAGGGCAGTCAAAGATGGTAGGTTTGTTAAACCAAGCGAACAAGCCAAAATCACGTTCATGAAGCGTGAAACCGCCAACTCGAGAACGACATGCCGCTTTCCCACTAGCACTAACGCGACCGCATTTCATGTGTTCCCAATGGTACACTAGAATGCCTGGGAGTTGCAGAATTGCAAGTGGATTGTTTCACCAAACCCGTCTGCGCCGGTTTAATGGGCGTCAGCATTCCCCCGACAAAGCGTTACAAGACACCTACAAGGGTGCGATCTTGTACGCGTTCCAAAATCGAACGGAGGCGGTCCATTCTTAACGTCACTAAATAGGCGGTCCATTCTGTTGCGTTCGTTCGATAGCAGACGACACGGAATGATTGACAGCAGCAAGAAGTCACGGCTCACGTCACAATTGATGTCATGGCGTTCGTCACGGTTCAAATTGACCAATCGTGTGCGGCTCAGTGGAACGGACCGCCTCTGAGCACTATTGTGGTCGTGAATGTGCGATCGATGAAGGCGTGCTTGGTCGCATAATTAGAGGCAACTTCGGAAGGGCGAAATGATTTACTGAGAAGGCACGGCCGAAAAACCCTGAAAGGAACGCTGGCATGCTATTTTGGATTTGGCTTTATTTTTGCGTTAGATGGAGGTAGACGTCCTCCATATAGGCATTAGAGAAATACTGGAAAGCGTCCGAGTGCCCAAAATAGTTTACCGTTGCAATTGTACATATGACCTAGTTTAGACTTCATTGCCCCAGAAGGTGGACGCGTCATGACACCACGATGTACTGTCTCCCTTGGTTGCTAAGATCGCTTCAGCTGACAAAAGCGAGCGCTGAAGACCGAAAAAGAAGAAATGACGCGCGCAGCACTGCAGTTAATATATATGAGCAACAATATTGTACCTAAACCTACACGACGTCAACAAATATTGTTCTCTGACATGACATCACAATATCGTCGATGATGCCAAGCCTGATACTGCTTTATTATTTGATTTTGAAATTTAAATACTCTATAACTGTTTCCCAACTTTCGCCCTGTGTGGGCGAAAGTTGTCGACAGACATGTCAACAACTGCGACAGACATGTCGTAGAACTTCTAGAACTTAGAAAATGTGTGTCAATGATTCCATAGGTTGTCGAGGCTCTCCGGAACAAATTGCCACTACGACGTTATATCATGCTGGCTACACAGCAATTATGAAGCACTGAGCGACCATTCTTGCATCCTTATCTATTCATCATCTTGTGGAGCAAAGTGTAATTAATTTGGGACTAGCTGACTTGCCGTTTCAAGTGCAAAGCATCACTAAGTACCTGCTATTACGCTATAGTGTGGTCTTTCCCTGTAGGTAAAAATTCAAACGATGAGATCAAGGTACAATACTTCGACATACGTGCACATTTATCTCTGTTTTCAGCTCATGTTGATGACGTGTGAGGTCGGCAGCAGTGCATTTGGTGAAAACGGCGCCGATAGTAGCAGCGATTCGCTTTAGGCACCTGATGTTTTAGCTCAGCAAACACATTTTTTTATTGTATAGAAAACAGGTAGCACTAACACATGTAATACAGCGCTCTTAACTAATACTGTGTATTTGTTAAGTGTACTATGTTCAAATTCAAGTCAAGAGTGAAGCTTAGGCTGTCAAACTTGAATCCGTGCGTCATAGACATTTCAGGATTTTGTCACGTTAGCCCAGTGAGAGCCCATATTCCCCGCTTAGTTCGCTTGAGGTAGCTTTCCGGACCTTAAGTATTTGGTCATTGTTTTTCAACCAAACTCGAGCTCTGCATAAACAGGGCACTAAAGGCAAATATTAGGTTAACGTCTAATGAAAGAGCGAGAGGGTAACCAGTTCTTTGACAGTGTTTTCGCTGAAAAAGAACAAAGAGAAACGGTGCCACCAACGGACGTTTCATACTCTGGATACAATTGGTAACTTTTAGTCAATCGCTGATGACAACAAAAGTTACTTCCGTTCCGTTTCAACGTCATTGAATTTGCATTTCAGCACGATATACAGGAAATTGTCGCACAGCTCAAAGAAGCTACAACTTCACAACCTTCTCTAAGCACAATGTGCTGGCAGCCTGCATAAAAAGCAAACTATTGATTCGCAGGAGTTTGGCACCCACTTTTCGCGGAGCTCTCACCCGATGCGGTCGACAGGATTACTGCAGGTCACCTTTGAGGTGGTCATCACAGGGCAGCACTTAATTAAAAATAAAGACTCTCTGTGTTTTAGTGGTAGGGCCCAAGTTACCCCCCAGGCGATCGGGGAAAAGAAGACTCCAGCCAAACTTCCGAAACTTGGTGAAGGGCTCCCTTAACTTTGAACACCTCAGACTTTAAGCCATGGCGCTGCGTACTTTGCGTTAGCCATGTTCCGTCAGAGAGGAGAATTTGAAATGCAAATTGATCATCACTTTCGCTCAAAGTTCTCCTCACATACAATTCCGCTGTGCAGGACGGAAGCGTAGCCGCGTTTTTGAAAGGGCATGTTATCGGTCTTGTCACTCAATGCTTGCCTATAGTATTTTCTTAGGACTGTAAATTGAGTATACTACACAAAAACATTGTGGACGAGCTCCAGAAGGCATCGCCAGAGATTACGAAGAAAGTATATTACGCGCAAATACCGTTTCACATTGGCGCGCCGCTCTTCTCCAGCATCGGAGTTCCTCTCGGGCATCAACTACAGCGTGGATCCGTGCTACGACTTCGAGAGCTTCGCGTGCACCGGCGTACGACAGTCCCCCAATTTGGCCACCAGGCGGCGCCATTTCAGCAACCCGTGGCTGGCGCAGTTCGACAACGCCGCCAAGTATCTGCAAGGTTAGAGCATTTAGAGCCTGGAACAAGCTAATTCACTTCACAGTAGCGTCTTCCTTGAGCTTCACACCAGAAGAATATTACCTGCCTTTTTTTAAGACGTGACACGTCTTCCAGTTGGGTCAGAGGAGGTCGCCCGCTTAAGCTACATTTACCGAAAGCACGTTATTATCGTCTATATGTTTGCAACGGTGCTACCCACGCGCCTTACTTTGGTATCCAGGTGCAGAAAGACTTAGCCATTACTCGGCCATGCATGTGTCGCGTGCACAGATGCTGCAGCCGTTGAGCGTCGTATTACGCAATCGGACATAACTTCAGCCTCACGCGCGGCGTTCGCAGAGGCCTAGCTCAGCAGTGCCTTTGTCCATCCCTTCAGGGATGTTCGCGTTTGGAAAAGCTCCTTGTACAATAGCAGCTATAATTCATCAAACTCATACTGGCGTTCATAAGAAGCTATAGAGCCAACACGTATGTGCATTGTTGCATAAATTTTATGCTTACTCATGAATTTCATGCTTGTTCCTGCTTTCGACAAAAAAGGATACAGAAATGGCGTGAGGAGACTCGGGCATAAAGACAAAGTGGTAGCCAACTTCTTTCACCAGTGCGGAACGCGTCAATCTTCTTAGAGAGAGCGAGCGCGGGAGGCTGACGCAAGCTGTTACGATTGGCCAGCGGGGGCCAATAGTAACCTCTAGCCTTCTAACCTCTAACCTTCTAGCCTCTCCTGCCCCGCTGCGTCGAATCACTCAGTGAAGCCAACAATGCGTCCTCTTCGGACAGGTGTGCGGCGCCTGTAAGGCGAAACTTGTTTTGCGGACCGAGTATTGTTTGTTAGCTGACTGTCGCCTTCACGGACCAATGGGAGCGACAAATGTCCTGGAAAATGGTGTCCTACGGCGTTATCTCACGGAACCCGGTAATCGCCACAGTCGTTTAACAGCCGCTCCAGCTAACTGCGGGGTCATTCGAGCAACCAAGACGCGCAAGCTTGAGTCAAGCGTGAGAACCCATGTCTACTAAGCTACCATCCTTACTGTATGTTCAGTGAACAAAAGTGCGGGAGTGTGTGTGTGAACAGTCGCCCTCAACGTGCGTCCTTCAAAGACTTTTGGCGCTCCGACTGCACAAAGGATGGCTGGCACATCTCCCTGGCCAAAGATTCTAGGGATGACACAGGGGGTTTAAGCAGTCGTTTTCGGCTCCTCGGTGTGCTTCACTTCAGTCATCCTAGACTGGTGAGATGTAATGTTCTCCACTCTTCATGTGGACATTGAAAATAAGCCCGATACTCCTTGTTCTCGATGAGAACACGTTCCTCCCTTCAACGACGTCCTTAGCGTGGATGAGTTGGACGACGGCATGGGCCGGCTACCCCTTTTTACATGGCCGACCCCAACTCTTAAAACGCGCTGGAACGCTAACCATCCACAAGTGCGGCGGGCTCGAGCGGCACTGAGCATTCTCGGGCGCCACCAATATAGGGAGGGGGGGGGAGTCATTTCCTTCCCCTAGTGGCCAAACACGCTGTGCACCGCAAATAGGCCCGCTACGAATAGGGAGCGAGCAAGATTGCTAAATCTGATCCTAAAGCGTCCATTAGGAGTAACATAAGTTATTAATGTGTGATTTCTAATGCTTGAATAAATGTAGGCGAACTTTTGTGTCAGGCTATATAATTTACGTGCCCTATTGCCTATGCACCCTTTCTGCAACACACGCCGGCCATTTAACGTAACCCGTTGCAGCTGCATAGCTGATGCAGTCTACCCTTTCTTTTACATTCAGTTATAAACAGCATTATGACAGTGCCACTAACATTCACGGCGGTCCCCTTCGCCGCGCAATGTGGCGCGCAAACAACGGCAAACTTGCGCGCCTTGTGGCCTTTGCAAATCGAGGATTGTCAGCGGCTGCAAAGATAAATCATCTTCAATAGAAGCATAGGGCACATTCTTTCTATTATATAGGTCATCCATATATATGGTAGTACGGTGTGTCGCCAAAGATATCGTGGCCAATGATGCGATTTTTTTTTCTTTTTTGTCGGAGAGTGGTTCGCAGCACCACTCGAATGAAAGGAAGCAAGCCCTCTACACGGTATTGCCAGTGTGTACTGCAGACAAAATTTGTCTGCAAAATGTCTGCAAGATGTATAAAATTTGTAACTTGCATGTTATTGCAGCTAGACTGACTGCTCTGTAAAACAGGTAGAAATACCGCCTCCGCATTATTATTCTGCTGAAGCTCTGTCTTGCGCCTGCTACCGAGTGCTTGTGTCGTGCTAGTAAAGTGCTAGCTCGGGACAAACGTGGACTCCTGCACAACTCGTCATTGCACGAAGTGAATTCAATGAGCACGGCGCAAGCAACGCGCACTAATTGACGGCAAATCCATGCACTTACGGAAGAAGTAAAAGAAATTACCTTCCACTTGAACTAATTCTTATGTCGTGAATGCAGCGAACACTCGCAGATAGAGCTTTATGTTGGCTGAGGTTGATGGTACGCACTCAGAGCTAGCTGCTCACCTATTCATGTCCCAAATTCTATATGCTGCGAAATGAGCATAGATGTTATACTTGGAATTTTCTGCGCTCTTTCCAGATGTCCTGGTGAAATTCGAATTTAAGGACGAAGAACCACACACGCCGGACTACAATTTCTTGCGTAGATTCTACAAGAAATGCAAACCCGGTAAGCTGTATGCGTGAGGTCATGAATATGAATGCAAAAATAGCACAGGATCACTGACAACACAGATCGTTGAAGCATTTTATGAGTGCTGCAAAAATTACTGCTAGTGGTATATGCTACACTGTAGGCAGCGATGTTTTTTCCGCAGTCTGAGCAGTCTCCAAGGTAACTTTTTTGGAGGGGTAGGCGACTTTAGGCACACGTAATAATTATGCAGGTTTCTGCGCATTTATCCCAACTCAAATGTGTCTCCTACTTTCGTCTGGCCTACCCTACCAACATTCTTGCCAGTTCATGGCTTTTTAAAGTTATTTGCATTCGAAACCGCGGTTTTGGCAGACTTTTTTAGTCGGAGTTGCTTTCAGGACTCAGAAGTGTAATGGTTTGGGTGAGTTGGTACCGATCCATAATAAATAGTTATTTCGCGACTCTTTCACTTTTTCTTCCTTTCTTTACGTAAGCTGGGTGTAATCCTATGATAACTTTGAAAAAATATCATGATGTCTGTTTAATTGAGATTATGGCAGAGAACTACCAACATTTCCTTAAAGCGAAGCTTTCTTTCCGAACCATTCTCGTCTTTCCTTATAGTGGCTGATGAGTGCTGCTGCTGTCTTTTCAAATAGCTAACACATAAAAAGCATATAGTGACGTTTCATATCGAGAACGCGGGTGACGCGTGAGCGTATGGGAGCTGCAGCGCATACGACGTTATCGGCCCTCGGTGCGCATATGCACCTACACTCGCAGATCGTATTCAAGACAGGGGTCGCGCTGTTGCGCCTGCGCAGCAGCCGCCGGTGTAGAACGCCATATTGTAAGCACTCATTTACAATCTACATTACCTGGCATTGTGTCAACGCATACAGTCAAGCATGAACACTGCACACTCGATGAAAGCGGACACTCAATGTCAAAGCGATGGCGTTAGGAATCGCGAGAGCAGCAGCGAGCCAAGTGACCTTGTCTATCGCTTCAACGCAAACTTAGCGGTGAGAGTACAGCGCACGCAAAGCAACGAACCGTCGGACCACCTAGACTGTGCCCGCGAAGCAAATCGCTTTCAATATAAAGCACGCACGCGCGACCGACGTACAACGCCACCCTCCCCTACCCCGGTGCGTTGCGACAGAATACGATGCGCTTGTTATCCTTGCGAAGGCGAGGTAGGCCGCCTTCGTCTGCTCACTTTCGCACACTTGCACTCGCATACACAGCGTACGGCGCGCGAAGAACGAACGATGTTATTACGAGACAAACCCGGTCGTATGCATCGTAAAGAAAACCTGCAGCCAGTTCCAGAGGAGGTCGACCCAGCGCGCCTCCGTCTACTTTCCTCCTCCGCGACGTTTCGCCTCGTTTCTCCGTCCCCACTTCGCTCAAAGTTACCTACACATTCCTATAGATGGGGCTACTTCACCGTGCGCTCATGGCTCTCTTTGTACTTTATCTGGTGCGCAATTCTCTTCGCCTCCAGGCGCCTTCCTCGTTCGCTTGCATCTCGGCGCGAGACAGACACCGTTGATTCCACGATCTGGCCAGTTACGCTTGTTCGTAAAAAAATGCGTACCCGTTGGTCGGATTGCACCGCGGTTCATCAGCACAGCAGCCGGATATTGTAACCATTACGAGACAATCGCGCATACGCGGCTATTGTGCCATCGCCAGCTAGCACTTTGAGATTATCCCCGCATGCGCCGCATCCCGAAGCATGACTGCGCGATAGCACATGTAGGTGCGCCACTTTCCTACACGCCAAAGACGCTCTAATGAAATTTGACAATTACATAAAGCATGCGAATAACCGCTTCACGAGAGCTTTGCTTCACATAGATTCGAGCATTTACGCCGAATCTGCATATTTATTTTTCTATAATCGCCACTTATGTGATAAATTGGAAACATTTCCATGCATAATGCTCACCTCTCCACACAAAACGGATGAATCAGCGACTGGAGACGCTTTATCCTCTGGCGCCATGCCTTTTATAGACAACCACATTCGAATGAGCTGTAACCTGACCCTACCGTCCTTTTCGCTCCCGCCAGAGGTAACGGACACCAACACGACCAATGTGGTGGAAAGGATACGCGCCGTACTTCGACGAATCGGACTGCCAAGGTGGCCGATGCTCGAGGTGGAAGATCACCTGAACCTGTTCGATGTGCTGCGGGAATCATTCCTGCACCTCGGAATCACGGGTCTCTTTGAGCTGCGGGTGCGGCGAGACCTCCAGTTTGGACAGCCAGGCCACACCAGGCCCTACAGCTTTCACGTGAGCAGAACAAACCTTGCGGTACTGACGAACGCTGCGACAAAGGCTTTTGTATTACTGTATAGCCGGAACAGCACTGACAGCGCTTACTGGGCCGGCTAATGGGCCGCTCGTACGTAAAAGAGCGCTTCCGTGATTGGAAAAATCTAAAATGGGAAAAGTAGGTGGCCCGGCTTTAGAATGCGGAACCTTTTACGGGAATGTACAATCTCCTGTCACTGCATATCCAGTTCGCGGCAGTACAAAAAATATACATATCACATCAGAAAATTGTCAAGATGAACGCGACAGCTTGAGTTAAATCAAAATGCATAAACGTCTTCCAGATCAATCTTTCATGGTTACTAGCCGCTGCTTGGCGCTCTCTGTCCACATACTCATGAATAACAAAGGACTCACCGACGAAACGGTCGGGCTAGCGTTCGTACCGCCTTGAGGTACTGGGCGAGGGGAGTCCATGATGTTTGTTGGCCCGCATCCCGATACTTTTCTCGACGGGTTATTTTTCTCTTCAAGTGCAGTTTATTTTTTGTGACCCAGTATGGTCTTGCGATTGAAAAAAACTATTAGGGATTTTCGGCAGAGCACTTTCGAATTGCACCTAAATATAGCGCTTGCTTGTTTTTTTTTTCCTTTTTTGTTTTTTCAGCTTAAGCCAATATAGTTTTTCTTATTGCCCACTTTGCAGTCCTAAACTTCAAGCTTCATTACTGGTTCATTTATTACAGTTCAGTTTTTGCAGATAACCTAAGTGCTTGCTGCCATCTCTTTCCTCAGAATGACGCATATAAAAGCGTGCTTCAGCGATCGTCTTTTGGGATACAATGCTTTATGTTCTGGTCTTCCGTGACTGCTACGGCTACGTCGATCTACTCGTTTATCATTTTCAAAAGCTGATTCATTCTAAATTAATGTTCTCCCAGCAGGTTGTTTAGTGCTTATTTATTTTTCAGCAAGTTAGCTTTCAAATCTGTATTTAGATTCTCTTTAGAATCTGTATTTGATTTAGATGATGCAGTTGTAGCGTTGAAGGAGCTTAAACGAATGTGGAAACTCATAGAGGCCACCTAGTCGAAACATTACAGGAATTACTGAAATATTCTCACCCTGTTCTTTACTCAGACCACACTACCAGATCACGATAGACATGGCTACACAAAAGATGTTTCGAGAGTTCATAAACAAAGGAAGTTCCTCAGCAAAGGTATGACTGAGGTCGGATCGATGGCATATATTTGGATGGTATTTGGATATCTGGACTCGGTAGTCTATGCACTTTGAAGGATCGGTTCTTTCTCTCTCCTCTTTAATGTGGCCATGAACAGACACACGGAACTGCAAAATAGCACTGCAGGGATAAAATACACGATCAGTGCGGATGACAACAGAATATGCATGGGTGAAGGCTGCGATAGACTCATCGAATCCTCTTTTAAACACGCAGCTGCAGTGGTGGAACAGCGCGCTAGGAGTATGTGGATAGCATGCTCCCCGCTAAAGTCACAACTGCTGCTAGTAAGGTCCATCTGAACCAGGCTTACTCGGTATCCGCCGTCCGACATCAGGGTAGAGATTGGAAGCGACAGAAGTACCAGAGTCAGAATAAGCAGCGTCCTAGGTCTCTTCATCCAGGAAGACGTGGCAAACACCTAAACGCAGAAAGGCTAAACTGCAGCGTGCAGCAAGCTCGCACATTATTGTCCTAAATCACCAGCAAACACACAGGCATGAAAAAAAAAAAAACAGAGCAAGTCAAACTAGTCCCGGCCTTGGTCATTAGCCGAATCACCTAAACTACCCCGTAGTTGAATATAAAGAAGGCACAGGGAGCCGATCTAGATATCACTATCCGCAAAGCATACTAGCTAGCTATGAGACTGCCGCGACAGGCAGCCACATCAACACTACTTGTATGGGCATGCACAATACTCTAGCAGAACTAATTAAGCCCACCTCACATCACAGTATGAAGGGCTCGCGGAAAGCGAGACGGGAAGGTCTGTACTAGTTCAACTTCGTATCAGGCACCTTTCAGGCCAAAGTCCCAAAACAACCATATCCACGGATATCTGGAAATGCATTCAAGTAACCCCTTTACCAGAAACATGCTCCTTCAATGTCATAAGGGACACAGATAATAAAGAGCCAGAGCCCTGTACAAACGATGGCAAGCCCTTCCTGGGGTAGCACACGTTGATGTGCAGAATACTGGAATAGAAATAACATGCTTATCGCCTTAAAAGACAATGCACAACAAACACTAGCGCGGACCTGGATTCAGGCTTCGGAAATAGGAAACCACTCAGAAGGCGGCCATCGCCATGGAAATAGCAACCGCAACAGCTAATAGAATAGACAGCGACTACAAGGCGGCTATGAGAAAGTTCGCAAAGGTCATAATGGCACTTCTAGCACACACAATCACAGACAAAACCAGAACTAAATAATTCTGGCTTCTTTTGTTAGTGCCAAAATAACGATATAAATATCAGTCACGCCGTAGTGGGGGACTCCGGAATAACTTTACCCACCTGAGTTTCCGTTATGCGCTCCCAATTTGTACGGTACACGGGCGTTTTTGCGTTTCGCCCCCATCGAAATGCGGCTGCCGTCGCCGGGATTCGACTCCTCGCCCTCGGGCTTAGCGGCGCCACGGCTAAACCACTACGCCACCACGGTGGGTTCAAAACAAAAACTCCTGGACTCCGAAGCAGCTCGTAACATAGCTCGAAGATTCACTAGCTTAGCGAAAGGACAGCTGCGGAAGGGAGCGAGGACCGAATGCCTCGTTAGTCACCACGTTAGCACACAACGCTGCAGCCTATCGATTGCACTGTATCCAGCAGCGCACAAACCCCTAAACAAACCACAAGTAGTCTGATGGAGGCTGCAAAATACAATATCTGCTCGTGCAATGGCCACAGGTTCTTTTCCGAGATTTGGGGTGATAATCGGGGGTGCAGCCATTACACGCAGAAAAAGGCACACAATAGTTTTTTTCTTCGTAAATATTTTCGGTGGTACTTGCCTTGATTGAACTGCAGTACTTGCTTGTACTGGCTGTGGCTATCTTTGGCTATTCCCTAAGAGCGTCACCTGCCGGCTGGAATAAATTGTGGCGCCCCTCAAACTAGTGATGACAGCGTCTCGGAGGCAGCTGCTGAATCTCTGAGGATGTGCCTTTGCTACCTGATGGCGCCAAAAATTCGGCACGGCTGCCTTGTTTTTCTACCTATTATAAGAAGAGCTTCGGAATTATCGCAACATACAACAGATAACACTCCCAACCTTCTCAAAAATCAAGGGTTCGATTATGCACCGGTAATTACTAAATGTATCTTTCGGGATTCTTTTGACAAAGTTCTGGGTGCGGCTTTTACACGGGTGCGTCCATTACACGAGTATAAGCGGTAACACGTTTTCCTTATTCGTCCCTGCTTGAGAACATTCATCCAAAACAATATACTAACTTATATGAACTCCACCTAACTAATATCTAAAAGAACCAGAAAACGTTAGTAAAGGTTCTGTCAGGCTCTACCGCGAACACAGTAAAAAACTGGGCGAATTATGTCCGTGTTTAAAACTGCACACAGAATAGTACAAGTTCAGAGGCCGAAATCCCAACGCTCTTCGTTCGTAAGGACTCATCGCCATTGACCAGTCGCCTTGGCTAATAATATGTCTACCATCAAGATTGGCTGGAATCTGCTCTTACGATGGGTTCCAGCCTAAGCGCTTATTTAACGCGGACCGACATACCCGGTGTAGTTGACCGTGGGCCCAGGAGCTCAAGCAAAAGTGATTAAGGCGCGGGTGGGAACAGAATACATTTATCTAGAGCACTGCTTTGTGACACATCGCAGATAGAAATACACAGTAACTACAATTTGTTTACATATCGTTCAAGGGTTCGTGGTGCGGTTCGCTATCGGGAGCCTCCCGTCGCCGCTTAAAAGCAGTAAACATTTTCGAAGGGCTTGCAACAACGGCTGTGGTCACTTCGCTCACTTACGGTACGAGGACTGCAGGAAACAACCGAGAACAATGCCGTGACACCAGCACCGTAGAGGCTGCACTTCGGTTAAGCCGGTAGCGCGAAGGCAGCAGGGCAATATTGCCGAATGGAAGCCCGAAGGGCGGTCGTGAAGCTAAACTGCCCACGCTTGTCAGTATATAGACCCGCGTTGGGAGCTTGAGCCGGCGATCTAGCGGACGACGTAGCCACCCGAGCCCGTCAGCAGGTCCCACCTGAGGCCCCAGAAACAGGGAGTCACTGTAGCCACCCGAGGCCGCGAACGCGAACGAGATCCTGCGAAGAGGTGATCCAAACAACACATCCTCGCGTCTGTTCTGACTAAAATAGAACATCGGAAGATAGAACACCGGCTCTCTGTCGAGTTCAGAACGCGCGCCGCCCCCTACCACTACACGCAAGCGTTCAACGATGTCTGCCGTGTTGTAACCGTTTCCGCCGCGAACGTTGTCACAGCTCGTCACAAGGAATGCACAAAGCTTTTCATTCGCATGTGCTTTTTGCACTCACCGACTGCCTTCGCGAATAGTATGACCAACATTGCGAACGGCCTCGCATATGGTTTTACAAATAATTTCAGCGTAGCCACTTCTTTTGTGAATACGATCTCCGGGTTTGAATTCACAAAAAGTTTTTTGAGTAATTGCTATTTGCCATTGGTTGGCCGCCTTGGCTAATTGTATCTCCAGAATCAAGATTGGCTGGCATTTGGTACTACAAACAAGTATATGGTTATAGCTTTTTGTGAATACGCAGCCTGGGGCCCTATAACGTAAAACTATTCCAATATGTTTCTATTCCAATCTCCTGACGTCAAATTTGCGTAACCATCGACGCAAGCACTGGGCGGTCACCTACACGGTTGTCTGTACAGACCAATCAAACACTCTCCTCGTCCATAGGTGGTCACTTTTGTTTGCTTGAAAAACGAATAACATTGCCTACACTGAGCGGCTTGTCGTATCTAATTGGCTGACAAGAGACGAGGAGAACGCTCAAGGGGAGGAGATCGGCTGGAGCAGAGCCAGTGCACTGAAAATCGATAACCGGATGAAGAGGGTGGTGCCGGCGTCTACGATTGGTCGGCTTTCCCTTACTTAGCTTGTGGTGGCTGGTCGAAAATCGTGGCGGCATGCAACGGAAGCTTAAGAATGACGCTAAAACTGACCCTCACCAAAGAAGAGTTGGCAGAATGAGGGGGTAAACGCGCCGAAAGTGCTCGAAAACGTTACACGGCCACGCAAGAAGATTTATTATACGCAAATACACCCATGCTCTCCGGCAGGTGCGAGTAGCCAGCGTCTCAGCGATCGTCGGCAGCCATCTTTTATTCCTTTCGGAACGGGGCAGCCAGCGGCTATTCCGAAGAAAATTCAGTTTTGTTCGGCATATTATTGCATCTTTATCGCGTACACGTCACTTTGACGCCGTGAGCTTGTGCGGTTTTGTGACGTCGCGTGACAGGCAGGTGAAGTGGATGCAGCCCGAAAACTTTTTACCAATAGCCAAGAGCTAATGGCGAAAAGGGGTCGAATCAGAAATAACTGTTTCTTTTTTCTGTCAAATCATGCATAATCAGTGTGTACACATCATATCAGATGGGGAGCTATCGCGGTTTTCGTGACGTCGCGTGACAGACACGTGAAGTGGGGGTGGTCAAAAAAAGTTTTTGAGCACTCTGGAGGGCTGATAGCAGAATTTGAATAGAAATGTTTGGAATAGTTTTACGTTATAGCGCCCATGATGTTATCCGAAAAGGTTACTTATTCATTTGAAGATGTACTTATTTCTGGGTAACACGCGTGTCAGAAAAACACTAATTCGGAATTTCTTGGTGTGTACTCATTCACTGGTTACGTTAGTAACTTGCGATTCGCTGACAATATTGCCTTGCTTAGTAACTCAGGAGACCAATTGCCATGCACGCTCACTGAGCTGGAGAGGCAAAGCAGAAGGGTGGGTCTAAAAAGTTACCTGCAGAAAACTGAAGTAATGTTTAACAGTCTTGGAAGAGAACAGCAGTTAACGATAGGTATCGAGGCACTGGAAGTGGTAAGGGAATGTATCTACTTACGGCAGGTAGTGACCACGGATCCAAATCATGAGACAAATAATCAGAAGAATAACAATGGGCTGGGGTGCGTTTAGCAGTCATTCTCAAATCATGAACAGCAGGTTGCCACTATCCCTCAAAAGAAAAGTATATAACAGCTGTGTCTTACCAGTACTCACGTATGGGGCAGAAACCTGGAGGCTTACGAAAAGGGTTCTGCTTAAATTGAGGACGACGCAACGAGCTATCAAAAGAAGAATGATGGGTGTAACGTTAAGGGACAAGAAAAGAGCAGATAGGGTGAGGGAACAAACGCGGGTTAATGACATCTTAGTTGAAATCAAGAAAAAGAAATGGGCAGGACATGTAATGAGGAGGGAAGATAACCGATGGTCATTAAAGGTTACGGAATGGATTCCAAGGGAAGGGAAGCCTAGCAGGGGGCGGCAGAAAGTTAGGTGGGCGGATGACATTAAGTTGGCAGAGACAACATGGCCACAATTAGTAAATGACCGGGGTAGTTCGAGAAGTATGGGAGAGGCCTTTGCCATGCAGTGGGCGTAACCAGGCTGATGATGATGACTCGTTAATGCTGTGCTACCGTAAGACAACCGACCGAAACGAAGTGGACACTTCGTTTCTCTGTTGTCTTCCTGTCGCGCTGCCGTTAATAATGAATTACACATGTGTCCTCAGATTTTGCAGTGTAGTATGTTTCCACCAGTTCACCGATGTATTTATCTAAGTGTGGTCTAGACAATAGCGAAGAAGCAAACGCCGTCACAATATCGGCAATGCCAGGATAAGTGTTAGTGTTGAGCCCGTGAATGAATTATCGTGCTCAGTCAAAATAAATATTTAAATTTCTTCTCCTCTGTGCAATATGTCATCTATCACCCAGAAAAAGAAGAGCCACGCTAGAGATAACATGAAAACAACTTCGATAGTTGTTCTTACCGCTTTGTAATTTTGTCAAGTACAAGTGAAGGGAAAGCACTTTATTTCATTATCGGGCGGTGATGTACGAAGTTCAGCAGGAAGGCCGATGCAACGTGAAGTGACGGGTTCTACAGCGCATGTGTCTCCTTAGAGTTCATCGTCGTCTTCTCAGGCGCCATGGAGGCGAAAGAGAGAAAATAAACTTTATTCAAAAGAGCACACGAGCGTAGGCAGCTCCTCCGCTCTGCACTGGGGGGTCCCTTCAGTCCAGGAGTCCAGTCGCCTTAGCTGCCTTTCTCGCTCGGTTGGCCAGGTTGAGCTGGTCCGTCGAGTCGGAGCTGGACAGCGCTGCCTCCCATTGCCGTGTGGAAGGGTGTGTTATGGGTGCGAGGTCTCGTGTGCTTGCGCAAGCCCACGGTATGTGGTGAAGCGTTGCGCATTGATCGTAGTGTGGGCGTTTAGAGGAATAGAGCGCTGATTGTATTATGGCACGATAGAGATTCATGTGCGGATGTGGGTTTGTTCGGAGTTCCCGCCATATTACGGCTTTCTCTCGCGTCAAAGCATTATGAGGCGGTGGTAGTGTTCTTCGTGAGCGGCGATAGTGTACCAGTAACCTACACAATACGCGTGTAGGTTACTGGTATTGAGTCGGGGTGGAGCTGCTCACTGTCACCGTGCAGGCGATATAATGGGGCCGCTACAGAACGAAAGCCACGAAACAAATATGAGGCGTTTACATTAAAACAAATTAGCCATTTAACTATGTGCACTATGAGAAATAGTCTGAGTCACTCAGGAACACTGCGAGCAACGTGCCGCTGGTTACTTTCGCCGAAGTTGCGCCACTTGTTAATATTTTGCTTTGTTACGCCGAACCTCCCAGTAAGGCGACTGTATCTCCAGGCATAGAAATCCCATTGCCATTGCACAGAAGTGGCTCTGAAGTGCATTCTTTTGTATTCGAACAATGCGTGTTTTGTTTACTTTGATTCATGCACTATTAGGATGTGTACTTTTCTGTCCACATGATAATCAACCTGGTCTCGGCTATCTGTGTAAATTGTCAGCACGTTAAAGTTCTATGCTGAGGTGAAGTAAGGAATGCACCCACGTCCTGATCATGACACAGGTCGGTCCACCGAAGCTCTATCTGCCAGAGGAGTTTCTCCTGCTGCGCAAAGAAGATACCCCCGTCTTCCGGCAATACGAAGACCGAGTCACAGATGTATTTCGTGCCTTCAGGAAGCGGGTAGAGCTCGCTGGCATCGCTCGAGAGATCATCAGGCTGCAGTATTATCTCAGCAAGGTGGGCAAAGTGTCAAGGAGTTTAGTATGTCATGAACGATAAAAATATTGTTTCCGTTCTCACGTCTACTCGCGATCGACGCTCCAAACATGAATTTATTATGGTAATGTGCTCGTCGAAAAGCGATGCTCGGGTCTTGAAACCATCTGCTAATAAGAATTAAAGCTTTGATTACCCCTTTTTTATAACTGGGACTGCTATGCACTAAGCTCTGTGTTCTGCTCATATACAATAATTCTTAGATCTGCTCATTCAGTACGCCACGCTATGAAGCGGTTGCTCGGCAAGCAGAATGTTCCGAAGGAAATGACGTGCTTTGTGGGCATCTTGTTCGTCGCTCTATGGCAAGACAACAAAATGGTGAGATCAGCGGATCACGCGAATTTTTTACCGCAGTAATCTAGTGCATGTTTGCCGCAGACGGTAGTGTTAATTTTCCTGCAATATTCTAAATTATTATTAGGTCTAGCTACTTCAACGCTGAGTTCCCAGCGCAGAGCGCGTAAAATCATAATCATGGCTATCGTAATAGGGCCGATCCGCTCCCACTCCACTGTTAAAGTCCTTGTCGTGTACAGTTAACACTTGCAGCTAATTTTACTTCCCAAGACTCTCCGACTTTGACACAGTCAGGTGAAGCGCCAAATGCTATATACCTGCGCTTTCTTTAATGTAATGACATATTCCGTATTGCATTTAGCGTATTGCAGTTTTCCAACCGAGGACGACGTGAGAGAACAGACTATCGGGCCAAATCCGTTACAACGTATATCTGAATATTTAGCGCCATAATAACGTGAAGTATGGAACCATAGCATGAAAGGAGAGAGACAAAAGTGTGACAAGTGACTGCAAGTGAAAGGCGAAGAGCAGCAGTACCAACAAAAGGGATGAATCCTGGAGATTTACGTGCCAAACCCAAATTCTGGTTATGAAGCACGCCGTAGTTGGGGACTATGCACAGAAAAACGTACCTAAAAGCCAGTATGTACTTTTGCGACATCCAACCACGTAGTCAATCATCAGTCCTCACGTGGCAAGTGTGGTTTTGTGAACGCTTTGGAGACAGTTGGAAATCATTGTCGCCTTAGCAGCTCATTCCAATCACGCACCTGTGTTCCCCGCAGCTTCTTGTCGTACTGCATTTCGTGCTAGTGCTTCCCATAATCGCGACGTGCTCCTTACGATATTAAATGCGCGGAAAACTCCAAATCCCTGCTGATTCGTTTGATCAAGGGTGTTTAAGGCATGGATAGTTGAAGGCCAAGTTCAATATACTTGTCGTTGACAGGTTACGACGGATACAATTACTTTGCTAAGTTTTCTCCCAGCAACTCTGCTTGTTCAATAGGTGTCGTCCAAAGAACACGCGAAATTTCGTCGTCATTGCGTACAGCACTCGCCGTCTCGTAGCAATGCCCTTGTAAGGAGATACGAAAAGATGTTACAAATTTCTCTCTGGGCTATCCATGCGTTAAACTCTTTAAATTAAATATCTTACGACGCACGCGGCCTCTTCCTTGCAATTAGGCTAGTGAACAGCACTTTCCCGCTTGTCCGAGGACGAGCGACAACATCGCACCAGCGCCACAAGTGCGGCCTCCTATGCCATTACATGACGCGTTTTTCCAACGTACGGCGGACCACCACAATTTTGGAAGCCATGCCAAACGTCATTCACTCGCACAATTTTGTAGTGGCGTTGAGGAACAGGGCAGGGCTTGATAAAGGTATATCTACTCATCGCTTACATTTACCCCATCTCCTTCCAGGCCTTGGGGCCGTCCCCTGAATAAAGACGCTTTCACTATTAATACTAATGATTTGCTACAGTCAACGTGTCATGGCGCCAGTGCTGGGCCCATCAGTGCAATTATTTTCTAGCCTTTTCGACATCGAGTATTTCTGGTTTTTATTACCCTGAAGAAACCATCGCTTGGCGGTTGAGGTACGCATCCCACTAGTGTTAACCACCTCGGCCTTTCTGGCGTCATGTCCCGCGGCCAGCATTCCTTCGCCGGCCTGTTCTCGGCGCTCCAACGATATGCTGTTGTGCACCTATTTTCCTTTGCATTCACACGATATGCCTTGTCGAAGATCCGAAGAGCCCGAGCTTTCGGATAGCATGTCCCACTGGAAAAGTAATTGCGGTAAATGTAGGTAACAGGCAGAACGAAAATGTCGTCAACTATGTGACAATGTTATCTGTACGATAAGGGAGTTCGTCTTGGCATAGCCTATTCAATTGGCGCTGTGTGCTGGAGTAGAAAGTCCAGCATAATATCGTAGCACATATTGACTCACTGTAGCGCGCTACTGTGAAATAAATCGAAAGGACGAAGAGAAAAGACGCAGAAGACACTGAATGATACTTTGCGTCCTTGCGCCTTATTTAATAGCAGTGCGTTGCACTCATTCTATTTGTAACGCCAACTTCGCCCAAACTTAGCTCTTGTAGCTGAACGCGCCACTTTTGCCAGCGGGCTTGAGGTGTGTTTTTCTTCTTCTACTACTACTACTATTACTACTGCTACTACTACTACTACTACTACTACTACTAATACTAATAATAATAATAATAATAATAATAATAATAATAATAATAATAATAATCTGTACTAAAGCAAGGAATTACACAACCATTATATGCAGCTCCATCTAAGCATGCTCGCTTTCGAAGCTAAAATGAGGGAGCTTTTCTGCGACCGTATCTTAGCTGTGCTCTCTGTCATTGGCTGCGCTTCGACTAAGCGCAGCTCTCTTCGAGAGCTCGTAAGCCGCAGCCTATTCAACTATGTTGATTTAGAAAATAAGTAGCCCAAGAATTCCGTAACACTTCTTTGAAAGCGTCCTACGCAGCATTCTTGGTTTACCACTGACTGCTACTTGATTCTCTAGCCATGTACCGGAACTATTAGGCTGGACACTGACAAAGTCGTGCATCTAGCAGCCACGAAGCACGAGCAAGCATTTAAATGCGTTATAGAATTTGACTGCCGTTCGTTATTTCGGAGACTCAGGAATATCCATTGGCCACTATATAATGAGGCATTTATTCTTTGCTATCGACTATTAGGCATACAAGTTGAGCGACCCTGGCACGCCGTAATGTACCACAGAACAAACTCGAGACATCCTTGTGTGACTGAGGTAATCCTTCGGACGTTGTCCCATGTTAACCTACAGTTCCATCGCGCTGTTTCTTTCGCAGATGTTTCGGCTCAAACCAACTCCCCAGGATTACTACATCGGAAGTGTTCCGCTGCAGAACTTATCAGCGCGCGATTCGTTGGTAAGTTCTTGCCTGTAATATAAGTGAAATAGGGTGTGGATTTGTTCCAGCCGTATATAGCGCGGTTTGTGTCTGGTGTCCTGCTTCGTAATCCGTTCGATTTCGTTGAAATCTGTACGAGGGGGGCGAAATTCAAGAACGCTTGTGTACTAAAAAATTTAGGCGTCCGTCAAAAAACCTTAAATGGTCAAAATGAATTTTCATACCGCGCCAGCTGACAAACACAAGAGCAAGAGTACCGGTCAAGCGCTGCTCTGGATCAAGCATTGGATCTGGATGTAACTGAATCAAGCACTGTGTTAGAGGCAGTCTCAACGGTTGTTCTGTAAAACATATACGGCGATTGTTCCTCTAGGGTGGTTCACAGGATTTTGTCGACATGCGGAAGCGTGTGCATGGGGCTGACAGGCCGGCGTATCAATGTCAGGTCACGTGGGCATTCTAACTATTTAAAAGGAGCTGCGTCTTCGCATCTTGCCGGTCATTACCGTGGTTGCGGCTGCGTGCCTTCATTTGTGGATAGCTCGGTCTTTATGAAACGGCGCGATATTAGGACGCGTGAAGTCGTACAGGCGTATAACATCATCAAGAATAAGGACGTGTGTTTTAGTCAACATTCACGTTCTCTGTAGAATGACGAGTTTGCGTTTATTGATTGGTTGCGTGACGTCTGTCATGCAGGTGATCTGGTTGATTTCCTTTTCATTATTTATATAGTCCTGTTGCTTCCAAATCAAATTTCTATTGTCAGACCAGCGCCTGTGCCATCCTATTTCCGTTGTCTTTGTCAGTTTGTGGCAGTGGACAAGAAATGGATAGGTCGCCCGCTTTTCTATTCTTCTGCACGTCAGTATTAATTCGAAGCCCGTCGCCAGGGCGTCCCTCATGATGTGCTGTCTAGCTTGGCGATCGGACACTAGTGTTCGAAGGTTATTTTGTTAATTTTCTTGCTTCACTGCGACTTTCTGAACTCGTATCCTCCTATTGTATCATAATCTGTCGCATGTAACGCCATCGGGGCTTTTAAGAAATTAAGATTCCGCAATTGGTTCGTCATCGTGGCTTTATTCAGAAACAAGTGTACTTCACACCCGTGAAATGTGGATGTATCTTTGGGAAGCGCCTGAATGAAACGAAGGGAAACATATGCACCTAGTTGCCCGCTTTACTGGCGTAAGCAACCAAGGATGCCAAAGGTTTATACGTGTGTGGGTGCAAGTGTTTTTTTTTGTTTTGTATTTCCTGCAGACAGACTGGCACTACTTTCTTGCCGATTTTTACGGCGACCGCGACAACTATTCCGTCAGAGACGCGGCTGTAAACATCTGGAACATGGCCTACCTGGAATACCTGACGAGGCTTTTCAGCGACCCTTATAACAAGCAAGTGTTCTTTCTCGTGACGGTAAAAACCAGGCAGTGGCACAATTGAGTAACGAAAACTAGCTCCTGATAGGACAAACTTTTGCCCAGAAAAGCAAGTAACACTGAAGCACAACCACAGAGGAGAGCACATTCGTCAGTTATTAAGAAGAAAATTAGACATCCACCCAATCGTATCAATTGCTACAAAGGAAACCCATACGGGTTCCTCGAAAGGAAATCCTCGTAGTTGAAGAAAAAGTCGGCCTAGTCCGGGACTCTAACCCGGGGCCACCGCCTATCCGGGGCAGCCGCTCTACCATCTGAGCTAACGAGACGGCCAGCATATGGCAGGGCGAAGTCGAATTTATCGACAACTCGAAGCAAAGGCAAGAGTTTGACGCAATAGTTCTGCGGAAACTCGCAAGGTGAAGGGAAGTAATTAATAAAGGGAAAATCAGACATCCACTCAATCGTAGCAATTGCTACAAAGGAAACGCATGCGGTTTCCTCGAAAAAAAAGCCTTGCAGTTGAAAAAAATATCGTCCTGGTCCGGGACTCGAACCCGGGACCACCGCTTTTCCGGGGCAGCCGCTCTACCATCGGAGCTAATGTTAGGTGGATGTCTCATTTTCCCTTTATTAATTACTTCCCTCCATCTTGCGGGTTTCCGCGAAACTATTATATCTCACATTCGTCAGTCTTCAATATATGATCTGTATGCGTCAAGCGCGTAGGCTCTTTATAAACGCCTCGTCGTATATTCCAGCGTAATTACTGGTGCTTGCGTGTGTTCCAGAATTTACAACACTATTCGCGTCGGTTACGCAAACAGATTAAAGAAGGTTCCCTGATTATAGAACTGGCGACAAAATCCGAGAAAGTTAGAGCAAAGGAAGGCGCGTCTTGCGCTGGGCGATAACCTTACGCAATTCGTTGGACGCTGGACAACGGTGGGTGAAAATATATAAACTATTATGCGTGTTAACACTGTCTTGATAAGACGCGTTACCTGGATCCGTGTGGCAAATATACAATGCTGAGAAAGAAAGCATAGGGGAAAATGTCTTTAAAAAATGAGATAACAAGGAAAGGGGGATTGGAACTGCACAAAAAGGCAAATTGCTGCAGCTGGGAACCAAACCCGCATCCTCCTAAAAGAGCTCCATGCGCTTTTCTATTACGCTACAGCGGCGGCCGAAGTTCCGTCAAGTTTCTAGGGTTATTGTGCATGCGTACAAGGTGAGTCCCGCGTGTGAATGTACACACCTGCCATTGATGTACCACACACGTCGCCGTGGTAGTGAGTGACGCTGGCTAACACATTAGTGCGAGCTTCACAGGTAATCCACGTGCTTCGCCTTTTAGGACGAAGTACCTCCTGTACTGCTCTTGTCTTAGCTTTACCTCACATCCACTGTCCTAGTGGAGTGAGCATAACCACTGTATAGTAATCTTCATTTCGAGGGTTAAACGTCTCGTGGTATTCTTTCTTACGCACCGACGCAGGCGCGCATTAGTGAATTATCTGGGATGGCTGATGGTGGACAGCCTCGGGCACATCGCCTTCAAGCATCAGCCCAACTTTTACCGCACCGGCGCTGACGTAATCACCACACGGAACACAGTGGACACGTGCGCAAGGCTTGCCATGAAGATGGCGCCTGCGACCAGCGCCAGAATTGTCTTCCAGGCCACATCGTACCGAAGAGCTTGCGTAAGTCTATAGCATTCGACATCTCTCCATCCGATCTTTCCCTTCTGCCTGTACATCCAACTCGTCTGATATCGCTATCATCTGCCAGCGTGCCGTTGCAGTTCGTCCGTCACACTGGCGGCACTCAGTTCATCCTTGTAATGCTCAATATGTGACTAGTTTCACTCGAGGTTGGTCACTGCTGGTGCCGAATCATCAGGTGGCCCTTTCCCTTTTTTTGCTGAGCAATTGATCGTGGGAGGCGCGACTTTGCGAACGGGACTTGGGAAACCAATTGGCGGCCCTCGACTAGGCCTGGCGAGCCGCAATAGCTAGTGGGGACATCGAAGTGTGCTCCACACTCCACGCGCATTCTTTATTTCAATGATGTTGTTTCGCTCTCTCTTGCTCAGCAATTTCTGGTCAGCAGCAAGTTCTGGCTTAGTTCACGTGATCTCGACAAATTCTTTTGCACCATGTACTTACCACTGCAAGCATGAACGACTCTCATTGTCCACGGGCCATGGCCCGTGGACCTACCTATCTATCTATCTATCTATCTATCTATCTATCTATCTATCTATCTATCTATCTATCTATCTATCTATCTATCTATCTATCTATCTATCTATCTGTCTATCTGTCTATCTGTCTGTCTGTCTGTCTGTCTGTCTGTCTGTCTGTCTGTCTGTCTGTCTGTGTAGACTCTTACGCCAACCAAGTGCCCCTAGTTGCTTGGGCCCCTTGGTATGCGCTTCTGGTCATGATGCCATCGTGATCATTACATTGTCGACATTCCAAATACGCGATCTTACTCACGTCGTGCCCTCGTCGTTATACCTTCTACCCCGACTCCGTGTTCCTAGTTGTCTAATAGCAGGTAATCGCTATCGTGTATTCATTGTCAGATTGTCGTCGTAATGCCTTCGTGGTCGTGCCATCATCTTCACTGTACCTTTTTCACGCGACTTTCCTCATGCCATCGTCGTCACCTTACCCTAGTCATACAGCTTTCGTGATACAGTCATTGTCACGACAACGTCATCATACATTCGTCATCTTACCATTGTCCTAATGCCGTCGTCGTGCCATCGTCGTCACTGCATGATCGTCATACAATCATCGTCAAGCGTTCTTTGCCATATCGTTTTTTGTCATGCCATCGTAGCCACGCTGTTGTTTCGTCATCGACATCACTTCAGTATCACCGTTGTATTGTCGTGATGACGTCGTTAACAAACCACCTTCGTCGTTCTAAATACGTCATTCGTAGTCCGTCGTTTTATCATAACCATGCTGTCGTCATTCAATCGTGCCGCCGTTGTCATGCCATCGTCGTCGTTACGTCGTCGTCACAAACACTCCGTTATGCAACCCTTGTCATACCGTCGTCATCATGCCTCCTTCGTCGTGCCATCGTCATTATTCTTATTTTTTCATCCGTTTGTGGTGAATCGGCATCGTTATGCGATTGTCGTAATACAGCCATCGTCATCTCATTTGCGCCATGTCGTCGTCACGTTGCCGTCGTTGTAACATCGTCATATATAGAACCTCCATATCGCTGTCGTCATGCTGTTCTCGTTATACGCCTTTGTCGTTCCATCGATATTATTCTTTTTTTATCATTCCATTGCCATTGTCATGCAGTTGTCATCGTGCCTTCATACTCGTGGGTGACCAAGGCAAGCGAGTGCCATAGCAGAGTGGGACAATATCGCAGTATGTGGCATATAGCCGAAACAGCGAAAGTCTCAAGATTACCGGAACACGTGTCAAATAAGCGTGACTTCAGAAATGTGGTCTGCCGCTACCTTGCCCGATTGCTATTCGCATTACCGTCAACGCTCACCGTGAGGTTATTTCAGCCGTAATTTTTTTTCTGACCCATGTCTATCATGTGGGAAATTTTTTTTCACGAAAGGTCGTTGCCCAACTGCTTTACTTGCTACTGCCTTTTGTAAGACGTATATCCCAAAATTTTTAAGTGCTGTGGCACGCCGAAGCGGTTACCTCCGGATTAATTTTCAACGCCTGGGCTACTTGATCGTGTACCTAATCCACGGTACACGGGCGCCTTTTTACATTCCACGGCCATCGGAATACAACTTCCAGGATCAAACCCGCGACCTGAAGTCCAGTAGCGCAACGCCATAGCCAGCGCAGTACCGCGGCGGAGGTGTACACCTCTGAGATGCACAAATTGTTTAATACTGAATGCTGCATAAGCCGCATACTGAGAGATATAGGGAGCCGCCATAACTTAGCCGACAATCTACGGTTGTTATCGCGTTTGGCATTGCTACATCAGCAGATGCTGCTAAGGCAGGGCATTTAATCACCTCACCGCGCAAATTACAACCAGGCTACCTTTTTTGCTTGCTTCTGTGAAAGCGGCTGCGGGTACTAGTGCTCTTCGAAAAAACTGGATACAAGTATTCTCCTAAGCAACCCTAAGCGTCAGTAAATTCCATCATTACTGCACTTTGCTTAGCGTGGTAAAATGGCACATATAACTGCTGAACATACAGATGCGAATCAATACATTGTCGCTGCAACGTGAGCCTAGATGGTCTGGTGTAGTCAGCTTGGAGGCGACTGCCAAAACTGAATTCATATCGGTGTGCGTTTCTATAACTTACCGCATGATTTTTTTTTTCTCTCACAGGTATACGTACTCAGGATTGCCCATGAGCTCCGCGAGACATTTTTGGGTCAGGTGCGCTGGCTGGGCTGGATGGACAGAGAAACCAAGGAAGTCGCTATGAGGAAGGTACAGTGAGGGAGCCCTTATTTGTTGCGTTCTATGGGATGCACGCCTCATTCGGTCTAGAGGAAAACAACGCTCCTTGTGTTACATTGCGCCAATCGCTCGACGCAATGTCTCGGGCTCTTACAAGAGCACCAAACAATCCTAAAGAGTTACTTAGGAAGATGCTTTTCTTCTTATCATTCATTGAAGTTATGTTCTAGTTGTGGATTTCATCCATCGTACTTAACTAGGAAGCGCTATCGTATTATTTTTATGAAAAAGTGCAGTCTTGGCGTTCTGTTCTATTGCTGCTGTACAATAGTTGTTGGGCACGCAGTCTGCTACGCAAACAGGCGCTTCTTTCTCAAGTATGAGCTAGGACGTGCCAATAAGAACATATTAAGGAGTCACCATTGCTTGTTTGTTTTTACACTGATGGACTGACAGAACTCAGAAAACTTCACTCTTATTTGGGGCAATAACTGGTTTCCTTCCTTTGAACAAAATATATTTCTTGTATTTACAACGAGTGCCTTCCTTCTACATTTTATCGCAGATTAAAGCCATGAAGATAGAAATTTCTGACGGGAAGACATCAGACGACGGGGTGAGCGATAGATAATAGTGGAAACGGTGCGGTGCGAGGACTGTTAAGTTATGGTTTCACTGGCGATTTTTTTCTAGTTCTGCTGTAGCATGTCTACCCCCAATATTACATTAATGAAAAGGGAGGCTCATCAGGTTTGTTCAACGCCGAAAAAAAGCTTTGCGTAGATCAACTAGTGGGGACCACGTCACCAAGCACATATGTATGGTTTGCTTGTCCAATTAGGCTGTTCACAGGTCATTGTATACTTAGTTCGGCTTCAGAAAACCTTGCGTAGGAACGCATACTAAACAGCGCCACACAACTTGCAGCGTATGAAAATTTTCATAATGCGACCCTATCTCGCACACTCCATTTTTAAAGTAAATATGCAGGCACGCAGGAATTATGTTTCGAATGTCATTGCGATGCATCTTAACAAGACAAGAAATTACTTTGCCGGTTTTGTTCAGAAATAGAAACGGCGCGCGGAGCTCTGTAAAATTAGTTTAGTTTTTTTCATAGTGCGTGATTCATGGAGGAGTGCGTAATTCTGGGCTCCAGATTCGCGTATTCCACGCGCGAATGCGGTCAAGTAAAACTTCCATCTAGGCGCACAATTCCAGTTCCGTGCGCTATGACAGAGGTGAAATTAAGTTAGGTTAGGTTGCTGCTTTATTTGTTCTTGCTTGACTTTATTTCTGTGAGCTTGTTTAACGCTTCTCTGTGTTCTCTTTGAAGGTTGTTGACGTGTGGCATGACGACTTTCCTTTTGCTGGGATAGAGTTGAACTTCAGGCGGAATGCGACTGCGAAATTACTTAAGTGGCTCCTAAGAAATGATACGGGTGATGACTGCAAAGGGCATGGGTGAGCGGGACATTTTTGACAAGCAACAACTTCTGAACACCGCAGTGACTGGCAAACTTTTGTATCTTGTACGAGCCTCCGTGTTTCTGTCAATTCTAATTACTTTGAGTGCGCATGCTACTGACGTAACCAATCTCGCAGATTTTTTTTTTCATCTTTATAGGCATGAACCGTCGACCATGCGACATAATGCCAAAATTAAATAACATATAAGCATGGAAGCTTGTCTAATGCAGATAGTGCAACAGCTACTTGTGATATGTATTGCCCATGAGCCATCGCTGAACATGTTCAGGCTCATCACTTGTCAACTTCACACCCTTAAGCAGACTTACGCGGACTGTCTTTGTCCTAGACCATGTCTAAAGTAATTGGTGAGGATCCGCTGCAGGGGCTGGAGTAGATCATTTCGTGCACTCGGCATCGTCTTCATACAGGTAAACCTAGTTACAAGTGGTGGCTGTTGCAAGGACCACCCACCCGATATCTCCAGATATATACTTCCTCCATCCGAAAAATATTATGGAAAATGGAACACACTCAGTCGGGGAGATGAGGGCCCTCCTGTTCTTCGTTAAGTACGACCTGGTGCCATAATTTCTAGTTGAATATGACGGATAATGTAAGAAAATATGCTAGTGATTTTTTTGTAAATAGAAAAAAATGCAAATAGCTACGTTCTCTATAGGCACCGGGTACTGACCAGATGATGTTACGGCTGTTTCAACTTTACACAAGTTCTGCCGACGCCAGAAAGGAGGCGCCACTCCGAACAAAACAGACGCGGGCTAGTTTTATGGCTTGCTGGAATTTTATAAGCGAATCGTTGACCGATCCATGGCAGCCTTCGGACGCGTAATTTATGGGACTTTGCTCCCATGTCGTATAGTCACACACAGCCTGCAACGTTGCACTACCTTTGCGGAAGGTAGAAATTGTCGCGTCGAGGACACCACGAAAGCGTAAAGGCCAAACTTCAGGTGTGCTTGCCGGCGCGCGAAAGCTCGTGCTGCCGCGCCTACCCTTGCACAGATGGTGGAGGGCAAGTTCGTATGCACCGATGCGCGGTGCGAGCACGGATATCTGCTCCAGACAGATATCGGGCTCTGGCTGCCTCACATTTTCACGAGCCTGGCTACGCAGCTACGGCGTGGTACAATCAACACTCGGTGAAACACACTTCTGTCGTGCAAGAATGTGCCTAAATAGCGAAGCTGTGTGTGGCTATGGTTCAATGTATTGTCTGTGTTTGTGCATAAACAATAAGAAAGGTGAGCGTGGGCAGATCCCGGAGATTGTGCAATACCGAGCCGACCCGTGGTGCAGCTGAAACAGGATTCAAGCACTTCGCCCCTAATAATAATTAAAAAGAATTATAAATGAAATAAATAAATCAAGGTGAATTGTTTCATGTTGGTGGGTATAATGAAATCGTTTGTGAACAGCACATGGACTCCCCATCAGGAGGCGTTGCCATATATGCAGACGACAAAATGTATCTACACTCGTACACCTTTGTCTCGCAAAAGGACAAGGCCACCGACTCTGGGGATGGTTGTGCCGTACCATCGAAAGACAGAATTGTAATCTGCACTGCGTACAATCTCCAGGAACACCCGAGCGTGATGTCGACAAGTTCATGACCACGCACTTGGCATGGCTTAGCCGTCATGACGCTACGCCTGTGATCATCGTTAGAGACTTCAATGCGGACAAATCAAAACCAGACAAGAAATGGTTCACTCAGTTTGTGCTAGAAGAGTTCGGTTTGAAGTTCCACACCAATACAAATCACACTACTACTCAACAACGGTTGCGTATAAATTTACCTATGGCGAAAAATCAGTCTAAGATTGTAGCCTCACCAATCAGTGTATATCACAGTAATCACAGAGTTATTGTCACTACCATTGCGAAATCATGAGAATAAATACATGTACCGTTGTCTACCCCTGAGTGATGTACAACAGCTTCGCTGGTCATCCACCTTCCCAAAACGAAATAGCTTCTAATTATTTTCTCGGCTCTAAATATCTGTATTTATCTGTATTTCAGAATTTCGAGGCACTGTGCATAACAGACGATGTCTGTCAATATGCCTGTCAGTGACCGAAGTAGACGGGCGCTGGGGCGTGTGTCTTGCATATGCAAAGCGTCATTCCCCTCGATGCGCGACAAACGCAAGGCGCGCCAGCGCGAGCTTTCACGCGTCGGCAAGCGTAGGTGTAGTTGGGCCTTAGCTTCTCTTGCAAGATACGCTTTTTCTACTTGCTTGGCTATGTGGTCTAACTTTAGCGCACGATGCCTATAAACACTTTATTATGGGCAAGTTGTTCTCAGTAATATATGTACTCCAGGCTCCTTGGTTCAAGTACGTAATATGTGGTAGCATTGCAAGCATAGGGACATTATAACGCTTGCCGACGTACGATCAATAGAGTACTTCAATTCTGTTGGTCAGGAAGGCATGAACACTCTGAAGTGTATTACACTTTTAAGTAAGACAATCAAACATTAAAACCAATAAACAAAGTAAAGAGCAGAACACGTGAGTGGTGTTTACATAATGTTTTCCCGTTTATCAGGCTTAATAAAAGGAACTTCACCGAAGATGTTACCAAGTTAGTCTCTCCAATGATCCCTGTGTACACCTGACTCCTTAACCTTGGTTCATAAATACCTTTCGCCCCAAAAACACGGAAGGAGGCGACACTAAAGTAGAACAATGATGGTGTGGTGTTCCTATTTAGGCTTTTTTTCATTTTTCCGTTTTATCTGTAAAATTTCTTTTGCAAAATTCATAATGAATTGCCAATAACTGATCCAAACGCAAGCATTGTTCTATAAAAATCCTTTTCAGCGCCTCGCCTCAACCTATGCTACATTGAAGACCAACGCTTATTGAATGCATTGATGCAATGATCTTTAGCACTTAATGTGTGAGAGTTGTAAAAATTTTTCATTGCAGGTACATCACACCATTTTCAACCAATGTTCATTACTTGCATTGGTGTAACAAGTTAGGTAAGGCAAAGACAACTTCGATTAGGTGTCATATGACTATGAGTGCATACACTTACTATGCATTCCATGTCGTGAATTTGTCGCGAGCTTACATGGGCTATTTTTGCTTTCAGTGATCCCAATAGTTATGATCCACAACGCGACGATGCTGACTGAACTGCCTCCGTATGTATACCGATATTTTCTAACGAATTCTACAAGCTGGCAATCGTGTACTATAGACAAGTTCTGTTTGCTATCAGTAACAAGTCTACGTTATGTCTGCAAATTAAGCTGACACGTATACGTTACTTCAAGCAATCTTTCATCTGCGTAGCATATTTAATATGGTTGGGCAATGGTTATATAAAAGTTATATAAAGAGAGACGAGGTAGCCCGGATAGCTGAACAACGTTTCGATGAAAAGTGCTTCTATCGAAACGTTGGCTAGCCTTTCCGAGGCACCTTATTCCTGTTTATAGCCTTCGAGTGGCAACGCGCCACTCCATCAGTCAACCACTTTCTTGATTATGCTAGGGCAAGTATTTCGTTAAAGAATTATTTAGGCACTGTACAACTGAAAAAAAAAAAACAGGGGCCCCCGTTATTAGGACTACAAGGAATAAAGTTACCTATTACATGTGCTGAAATTCTGCTCTAACGGCTCAAGTTACCACGTAACGCAGTTGCCACGCTGTGTTCTCGCCGCTTAGTTCGCGTTGAAGCGACAAGCACCACGAAGGGCGATTTGCTCACTGCTGCTAAAGCTTTCCCTCACGCCCGCGTTCTGACATCCAGTGTCCGCTGTCATCGAATGTGTTCAGGTTTGCCTGCGCGTGTGACACACTACTTGTTAATTTTGTTAGTAAGCGAATTTTGAGAAGAATGTACGGATAAAGATACTAAAGATTGTAAGATAAAACAACTACTATCCTTACCTCTTATAGCTGTCCAATAATTTGCAGCCGCAGTTGATGTTTTTCCTCTCCGGCGAAACTGCGACATTGTTTTTCGCCCATTCGCGAGACGCATTTAGTTTGTCATTCAAGTGCAGTGACATCGCCTTCTTCTTCCATCACAGTGTGTATGCATTCAGTACCATAGGCGCTATGATATCGATCAAGTTTATGGAAGCTATCGTGTTCACAGGTGAGAAAGTTAGTTTTTGAATTTTGTGCGGCGCAATCACTGCTGGTCTAAATAAAAGGTTTTACCAACACTACCGACCTAACTTATAGAAGAGAGCCACCGCACTACATTGTTCTACTAGAGCACTACGCTTATTTAAACCGCATAGTTTAATTCTTGCAACACATAATAACCGCCCAATCTTTATGTAAACGAAATGCGTACGCGTCAGGACTACGCCAGTCTGAGCCGTTAAAGTTAATGGCTGATGCTTCCAGTACATCACCATCTTGCGAGCACCACGTTGGGAGCCTTAGACTTCGCTTCGGAAACACTAAAGATTTTACGGTTGAATAAGATTGCGCTCTGCATGAAAAAAAAAAAAAACGGTCTCTTCTGGCCTCAGGGCTTCACTGCGTGATCATTTTAAAAGCACCGGGCTAAACGTGGCTCATAATAGTCGTCTGTGGAAGATTTGAGTTCAAAATATTCATTTTAGTTGCGTACTTGTTTTCAGTAACGGTCAATAAGCACACAGAAACCGCAAAGCTTGAGCGTTTTCTTAGGGAACCGAACTGCGTTACCTTTTCGGGCGAACTGCTGCCCGGCTCCGCTACAGCAAAAGACACCTGTCTGTCAGCGGTGCCCAGGTAGTCTGAGCCAGAATATTTTCACTCTCGCACCAGGATTTCGAGCAAGAGCAATTAATCTCCACCCGAGTCGCTATGTCTCGCCGCGGCCCAAGCAGAAGCTGTAGGTTTGATCGACGCCGCGGCTTACGAAGAAGCCGTCGCCGAGTACTGCCGACAAGCATGCCATAGAGTAGTCTTAGACTTATCAAGACACGCCCTTTCCACCATTTCCCGCAAGCCCCTACTAAAGATGGCTGCCCCCTACAAACAGCTGCATTTGCTGGTAGAGAAGTATCAAAACACCGACTTTCATTAGGTGTTCGGCTCGTGGAAAGTGGACATTGTAACGCAGAAAGAAGGGAATGCTTTTATCGAAATTCTTCACTCCTTGCCTGGAGTCTTCTCCTACAATGAAATAAAGATTCCTCAATTCGCACAGAAAATTGCGGCATCCTTTCATGGACCAAAGACGGGGCATCCCTTAATGGGTATGTCCTTTATGTGTACTGTATGTTTCCTGGAATTTCCACGAGGTAACATCCTTTTTGTTTCCTACATGTTGCAATTTGGCTGCTGCTTGTATGTTTCGTGCATGTGCCCGTCCTTTCTGTCACCGTACTTCATGTATCCTAGAACTTGAAATTTGGCCACTGCTGTGACGACTTCTACATGTGTCCCACCTTAATGCACCCTTTATTTGGCCCTACTGATAAAATTCTGTATCTTATGTAGACTTGCATAGATGACGAGTTCCCTGTGTCATTTTTACATTTATCCACATTTTGTGACTTTTAACATTTTGCATTGGTTTTTATTATAAGGTTACTGTTCTCTACAATATGTAGAATACTGATGAGAACTTTGCTGTATGGCACAGAAATTCACGCGAGGTTGTTCCATAATAAAAATTTTAGTACATTTAACACTTGCAGTACGACCTGTACCTTCCTCATTGCAGTGTTGTTGCTGTCCTAAATATGTTTTTCTCACAAATATAAAGTTTATAGAAAGATTTATAGAAGAAACTGTATAGAAAATATAGAAAGATTTCATGTCGCACAATGCTTGCAAATTTAACTGAAATTTTTTACTATACTTTGCAACGGTTTCTTTGAAACTACAAGTAGTTTATTGGACTATCTGCTTGTTATTCGATATAGCATGTCTGCTCAAAGCAGACGTACCTCTGGAAAGTGGTGCTTGGATGAGAGCTCGGTCGGCACCTGAAAAAGAAACCACACAATTAAAGGCCGAAAGTTCCACTTATGCAATTGATTTCATATAGGCAAGAACAGTTTGCCTGCATGCACACAGCTAATAAGCGTGAAGAATACAAAAGATAGTTCATAAACACTAGGGCAACACTAAAGCCTTAAACTAACCGTTCTTTTAAACAGACTGTGATCTTGCTATCTGCCCGTCCACTCAGGTACGAAACTGCTATTCCTTTTCCTCAGTAGTCTGACTGACACTCCGCCCGAGTTAACAGTAATAGCCGCGCGTGAACGGTGGGTGATAACAAAGGCAAACATCGAGTGGAAGGCACCGCTTCAAAATTGCGCACCTTATTCTATTATGCACTGCTGCAACCCACTGTGTTAAAAGATCATCACAAAAGCTGACATAATGTTCTGCAGATGCAAATAATAATAAAAGCCAGCGTCTGATCTATACATCTCTATTAAAAAAGAATCTTGGCTTTTGTAATATTGACCTATATTTGCCGTGCAACATGGAATACAACTACGCGAATACATCCAAGAAAACAAACAATGTAGACAGGTTCTCGCGAAGCTGGACTGCAAGTTAACCGTATCTATGAAAAACAATATCTTCCCACAAGCGAATGTGTGCGCAATTGTCAAACACAGCTGTCGCGTGCCCACTCGTGCTACTCATGACACATCGACATGCATTACACACGTAACCTGCGGAAACGCATATATATACGGAAGAATTTCTTGTCGGAAAACTACCGAAGAAACAGTAGCTTTCAGCGTTTACATAAATGCTTGGGCATTCACTAACAGCACTCAGGGGTGGAAGCACATACTTCACTGCCGAAAGAAAGTAAGCAATAAGAAGTAATACATTTCACAGAAACTGTCGTGATATTGTTTCTTAAATGTGCGCAGTAAAATGAACCTACGCCCCGAGAGCGCTCTGTTCTCATTGCACAAAGCTTATTAGACGAACTACAAGCTATAAGAATGCGCGCAAGCACGAGACATGCTTACCTTTCAAGATGTAAAGTCATCAAACGCTCCTTGATCTCGCGGGTACCGCGGCACCAACGCTCTTCGCGCCGCAAACACTCCCGAATCGCCGATGAACTCCAGCACACAAAAGCACGACTTTCAACGAGTTCTTCCACACACCATGACTTGAAGCCACAGTACAACGTTTCTCAGAAGAGAACTAGGACAGACGAGAACAAAGGCGGCTCGGCTGGGCGCTGCAGTACATACTAGAGACTAGGGTATCGCACGAAACATACTGCGAAATAATAGCGTTACACGAGTCCAGGGGTTTCGTTATGGTTAAAGCACACGACAGGGACTACATTTTATCTAGGCATTTCCAAAATATGATTAAATTACAGTCTTACTGCAACGAGCAGTCATGGCAACACAACGTGACCCAGCGGCCCAGCTGAATATAACGTCGAGTAACTTTACCGGGCATACACTTCCCATTGCGAAAACTCCGTACTGCGAGTAATAAGTGAATGTAGCCTCAAATATCTACGTTCGATTCTGAAAAATTCAGTTTGCAAAAGCACGGCCTTCGCGATTTCATTTTGTTACACAGAGAAAGTCGTAACTGGAAAGAAGGCCATTATTTAAACTCTATTTATTGAGTTCAAAGTGCCTGGGTTTGCTGTCTTCTTTAAAAAGCATATTTAGGGACTTTAAGCAAACTATGCGCGAACTTTTGCTGGTGGACACGAGCCAATCAGCGCGCAGCCCGTGCAGCTCCGGCTGCTTGCAATGGCGGGCCGCCTATACAGGAAGCTACGAGACCCGCCGAACAGAAATTCCTGATTATTGCCCATGTACACGCTTCTCATGGCGCCAACCGTCGTGTTTTGGAGAATATTTGACCTCATCTTGAATCTGCGGAACCATATTTCCTCGTAGCGTAAGGAATAAAGACGACAAAACGTGGTGACGGCTCGTTTCCTACGGCAGCTGTAGCGTCGGGCGAAGTGAAATAGCCGTACTGCCTGCATGCCCGCGCAAACAAATAAATACGGCCATGCTCCGTATACAACTTCCACTACTCACCCCAAGCAAGCATATACAGGATCGCGGCTGGCATACTTCTACCCGTGCTAATGTCAACAGAGCAACGACACGCAGTTTTGCAAAGAAATGCATTGTTAGCAGTGACCGCAGGTTTTGCATTTGTTTGTGAGCTAACTTTAGTGTATGATTTTCTTAGAGTACTATAGGAAAAGTATCACACAAGGCCAAGGTGCGAAACGGCTGAGCTCCTTTTTACCTGGATACGGCGCTATATGTATATTACATCTTACATCTTATCTGTAGCTTGTGTTAAGAGATGATCAATGTGTGCATGTCGTGTTACCTGGATGTGCACTCGAGGGAATGCCCAGCCAGGTTACATAGAGTGCACATACAGGTAACATACTGCAGTAAACACAAAGGACACATCCTACAAGAAACATGTTTGCTTACCGGAGTCGTACGAAAGAATGAGTAACGATGCGGCACACATGAAGTATGTTTCCTCAAGTTCACATATAGAAAAAGGAAACATACAGGTCGCATAGGGCACAAGAAGGAAGCACACAGGAAACATAAAGGCCATGGCCAATTTCATATTGGATAATGCAGACATTGCGTCATCGTTAGGCATTGCGTGTGCTCTTAAGTGAGAGGGTACTGAGACTCGAACAAACGGGTAACTTGGCGAATCTCAGTGATGAGGGGAAATCAGTTAGAGGGGGACAAAAAAGTCAATGAGCAGAATCCGCAAATGATTTATTGCGCACGTAACCTTAAGCCGGCGGAGCACAATCAATCAAGCGCTATCTTCCATGAGAGAATGGCGCGAGAATGGCGCGTGACGCACGCACCAGACACTTCAAAGGCGCGACTTTGGGATTAAAGGCCAAGATATAGTCCGGCGTTCTCGGCGCGCCAGGCCGCGGCAGGCGAAGTCGGATACGCTGCGCTAGCGACGCCAGGCGTGCAAGAAATTTGCTTCCTCTACAGTTCGGCGTGCGCGCGCAGCTCGAGGCTGGCGCCATCTGTGCGTCCGGGAGCGCAACTTCACCGCCGCGGCGAACAGCTGTTTACATGGCGCATGCGCGTCTTGCATATACCCTCGCCGTTCGGGTAGCGCGCGCGCTTCTTGTTCCGCGCGCTGTTTGTAAAACGAAAACTTTTGCGGGATGGCGTTAACTTGTCCTGACAGCCAGAAAAAGAAAACAGGGTTTTACGTGCGAAAACCACTTTCTGATTATGAGGCACACCGTAGTGGAGGACTCTGGAAATTTCGACCACCTCGGGTTCTTTAACGTGTACCTAAATCTAAGCACATGGGTGTTTTTCGCATTTCGCCCCCATCGAAATGCGGCCGCCGTGCCTGACAGCCAGAACATCGCACTCATATTGCTAGTACTTCGGCTACGTCAAAAACGGAAGCGGACCATGTATGTACATGCGAAAGCTATTCGACAAGCGTCCTCAACTCGGCGACTACCACCAGCTAGTACAGGAGCTGCGAAATGCAGCTTACCTGTGGCGAGACCACACTGCTTTCGTATAGCTTCCCACGCCTTGTTCTTCCGCTCTGTGTCGCGGTAGTCCATGCGTTTCACATCGTATACACATGGAAGGTTGCAAATCGCTTCAAGCAGGCGTTTTCACTCGCGCTGTCATCCCACACGGATGTTGAAAAACCCACAGCCGCACTGTCAATACGCGCACCGCAGGCCGCCATTCTGCCTTCTGCTCGCTGCCGCTGCAGCGCGCAGTGCATTCTGGTCTAGCGGCAGCCGCGTGAAATAGAACACGCTCTATGTCCGCGCCGGCGGCGTTGTGCTCGCCAAGCGCGCCTGGGCACGCCGGCTACGCCGTGACGCCGAACTGTAGAGTGCGCGTTTTTCACCGACGTCGCTTAACCGCGACGCGCGTGGCCGCGCGCGCGCGTTACGCCGGAGTATATCTTGCCCTTAAGGGCCGTTTATAGTCCGACATAACGCCCCCGCGCGCGCACGCTACGTCACGTCGGCGAACGTAACCGGCGGCTTCCTACGCGCCCCGACGTACCCGGCGCCGATATGGCTCCTGAGCCATTCGCGCGTCCATAGAGTTACTATACTGACTCTAGAGGACAAGCTACCCATAGGGCCCATGCATTGAAATCGGGAACTGCAAGAGCGCCGCCATGTTGCTACGCGCCGAGGTTGCCAGCTCCTGAGACGCTTGCTAGACTTGGTGACAGTAGTCAGTTTTAATCCGGCAACCGTAGCAGCGTAGCCAGTCGTAGCAGCATGGCGTCTCGCTTGTAGTGTCGTGATGTGTGCGTGCAGCCGTGTGTTTGGGCTTTACAAGTTCGTTCTTTTTTCTATGTTTCGGAACGGTGTGGGTGTGGTCCATGTTGGCCGTACAGATGGCAGTTATGCAACCGAGGGATGACCCTGTTGAAGTTTCCGGTGGTATGCGGTTTTCAGCGGTCACGCCTGTTGCAGGAGTGTCACACGACGAGGTTACGAGCTCGAAGCTGTGATCAGATTCAATGCCTCCTTTACTTTGTCAGATTCCTCGTTGGCGTTCCGTAATTCTCTTCGCACGGGCGCGGTATGTTGCAAAAGCCGCTTTCGCGATCTATCGTCGCGACGCTAGAGCGGTTTTTTTTTATTATTATTAGTACTGATCCAGCTGTAGGGCACATGTAACCGACAAACGGGTCTCAGGAGAGCACCTGAGATTATAATAAAGCAGGCGGCGGAGGAACTCCAGGGCACCCAAAGGACAGTGGTAGGATCAAAGCTCGAAGCAGAACGGTACGTAGGTTGGGGCCGCCGAGGCAGGTGTGTGCCAGGGAGTGTTCGCACGGACAGCTCCCCTGGCACGCGCAGCAGTGCCTCGCAAGGTCGAGATACTTTATAGGCACCTGCGCCCATGATCTTTCATTTGCCTCGGTGCAGTGAGCACGATTAACGAGATTAATATGGAGGGCATCCGGTGCAGTCGCGAATGCGTCATGGCAAATGTAGCTCGCGTCGCCTGGGGTGTGTAGTAATATCAGAGTTGGTTGTGTGAACTTTATGCATAATACGCTTTGTTACGGTACCTTAACGGAATGGGTCTAGAGGACGGTGTTGGTACATTTTTTCGTACAGCCCTAATCCTATACCCCCCCACTACAAACACACACACACATACCCCCCCCCCCTTTTTTATGTATACATACAATTTCTTGCCATGACGGATCATAGCCTCCATTATTTTTGAAAAATAGAGGAGGCTATGGACGGATTGACCAGTTCAAGTTGCCAACTTGTCAGTAACTGTCATAGGAATCACTGTAATAAACACAATTCCACGATCGGATTGTTTACTTTCATTTTTTGTTGTAACACTGAGGACTACATAGAACTTTATTTTGTATATGTGAGCGAAGTATGTGGATATCACGAGCTTAAGCCAATGTGCGATACACAGACAAAGTAGCTGCTACAACATGAACTGCATTCAGGGCCACACAACACATACGCAATTAAAGGTGCAAAATATAGGGGGAAGCTTCAAAATACGCTCTGTAGCACTGCAAAGTATAACGTATGTGTACAATAAATGTTCAAAAAAACAATGCATCAATGTCCCATTTGCCTTCAAGTTTATTGTCAAGTTCAAGTTTACTGAAGTTTATTATGAACATATGTACAACAGCAACTACTGACACACCCGCAGTCAAGGTGGCTGTTCGAGGTGTGCTGGCTGCCTCAGCGTAAGAAAAAGAAATTGGGTGAATGTCGACACCAGTGCCACTGCTTCTTGCCTCTGACCTGCACGTGCTTCCGTGGCATCTTTGTGCACAAGTGTGCTGGCGTGGCGAGGCGTAGGAGTCATCCGAGAGAAAGAGTATCGTTTACATGGAGAAGTGGCTGTTCACATTGCCTGTCGCTTTCCCTCAAATGTTTCCTTGGCGACTAGGGTGACACACCTGCAGTCAAGGTGGCTGTTCGCGGTGTGCTGGCTGCCTAAACGAAAGAAATAGAAAGAAATTAGGTGAATGTCGATACCAGTGCTATTGTTTCTTGCCTCTTACCTGCATTTGCCTCCACGGCCTCTTGGCTTGCGGAGTCTGTATGAGGGAGCTGCTGTGGCTAGGCGTAGGCATTGTCTCAGCAAAAAGAAAAGGCCATTCAAATAAGGAATTATGGAAATAAATGCAGTTGCTATGTCTGCTTCTTGCACTCTTCTTGCCTAAAAGTTTTCAAACATAGTGCCTAGTACACACCAGCACTTTGACTGCTTCTGCTTTTCACCTGCAGGTATTGCGGCGAGATCCTTAGTATGGCTGCGTGCAGCATTGTAACACTTGGTGGAGGCATCTGAAGTGGTAGCCAAAAATATAAAGAATCATCCTTGTCTGCGTGAATGCTTTCAATTTCTAAATGCAGTGGTAACTATCACTATTAGCGCAATGCCCCCCACATCTATGTGGCAAGTGCCATAGCTCAAAACTGAATTTTTCCTTTAGTGTTTCACAAGGCGTCTGATATGTCCACATTAGATGTGATGTGTTTTTTTTTACTTATCGCAGTGTGGAGAGAGCATCATTAAATTGTTTTTTATTTTTGCGTCTTGTTTTTTGGTTTATTTCTGAATTTATCATGCAGCAGTCTCATGATGCTAAAGTGACATGTAATGGCAATCAGCTTTTGTTTTGCAGAAAAACAATGCATTTCCTGACCCATTGTTTGACATCCCCTCACTCGCATAATTTTGCAGAGTATTCTACCTATATTGACTTGCTTGACCTCCACTAAAGAGTCTTGCATTTTCAAATACGAGTCTTTCCTTAAAATCATTCGACACTTCTCATAATTTCTGTACCTTGGGCTTCTGATACTCTGCATTCACCATTTTTGCTTGTTTCTGACTAGAAATGTCTTCTTTAATTTAGAGCTTAAATTTTACCTTTGAACACATGGAAGGGCTTGCCATTGCATATCTGCATAAAAGGGAAACATGTTTCATTAAACATTTGCAAAATCCAATTGAAGATTGATGAATGCAGCTTGCAGTGTGATATGACTGAATGAGCCATAAAAGTAACTCATCTCACTTGGTAAATTAAAGCACATATTAGTGTGATGTACAAGATACGTTACACTAACGTGGTGGGTTCTCTTGCTTATACAGCGAAATAATTGGCGCGCGAGAAAAAAAATATTTTTGCATACCCCTTGTACACACTAATTTAAGGAAAATAAGCTGGAGCTGTCCACATGATCTACTTATTTTACCTGCGAGTATGGTCAACAAAAATGTGTCCCAGCTGTTGAGATTATGTCAGTATTGCATATGTGCCTGTTGTCTAAAATAATTGAATTTTGAAAATGCTCGCATGGATCCGATGTGCATATCTGCAGTTTATGGGTACATGTAAAAGACTCAGCATCAAGTGCAAGTGAACGGTCCCACAGGCCCGGAGTCGATCATGCAAATAGATTCGCTGCACAAATTTTTGACCAGAAAAGATATTCCACATGAAATGGCATGCAAGTAAGTGTTGAAAATATTGCACAGCTAATAAAACGCCTACGCTATTAATATATGTGGGTTGATGCACTCGTTATGCAAAACGGAGGTGAGGCGTGCAGACAGGACACAAGAGTAGAGTATTTACAAGCAAACAACACGAGCGCCGCCCACTTCTCTACTCTTGTGTCCTGTCTGCACGCCTCACCTCTGTTTTGCATAATGAATCCTTACCAACTAGCTCAGCTTTCTGTCGTTAGAAGTCTCGATGCACTCGATTTCGTCCGCATTAGACACTCGCCTCCTGATTACTTCGTGGCACAGAAATCGGCATCAGGCTGTGTTTCTGCTGTGGCCTTTGTAGAAGCATGATTGTTCAAAGTGCAACAATTAAACAGATTCTTTGAGTTGCTTGTGGCTTCGTCAGTACAATTCCGGTGCGCTGGTCCGCCTGTCCAGCAATTTCCTACTGAAGGGAAACCTGCAAATAAAAAGACCGCTCCGCATGTAGAAAAATGCTCTACTGTGACGCTTCTCAAACGATTGTGATGCACCACAAGAGCTGCCTACTCGCGTGATATTCTCAACAAGGAGATACATTCGTTTACTTACATGTGAAGGTATATGCCAGAGCACGTCGGGGCTTCGGTGGCACATAAGGCACGAGTGTGCCAAAGCGTCCGATGTCGACGCGCGATCGCATGTCAAACCTTAACTGTACGAAACTACAACGCATCCAAAAAACAGATTCGAAACCGAAATCCGCGTCATTCTTTATTGCATAAATGCGTACATCGTGATTTACATAAGTCACGGACTTAGCGATCGCTTTCTGTAAACTTACTATTAACGCACCACCTTCATCAAGCCATCAGGTATGCGTTTTTAGATGACAAAGCCCAAGGTGACCTGTACTTGTTTTCAGCTCTTTCAATAGTAATGGCCGTAATTGCGCTGGCCACATTGACCAGTAGCAACAGGGCGGCGCCCGAGAGGTTCCCACTTTTTCGGCCCAGCTTTTCCTCTAGAGTTGTTCTACTAACTCTATGCGCGCGTCGGAGTCGGCGGAACTCTCGCACCACAATGCATTGCGCGCGAAGAACCAGGCGCCAACACAACTCCACAGACGGCTTTTGCGGACGGCGCGCCACTTGGCGAACGTTGTGCGCATGCTCCGAAGATAGCAGCCGACGGCGCGCGCGTTGAAGTATAGAGGGGATGGCATCTCGGCTGGCGCAGCGCAACCGACGCAGCGTGACTGACCGCGAACGACGCTCACCCGCGCGCCGATAACGTCGGACTATAAACGTGCCTTTAGAGAAGCTTGCGTGCTATCGTTGCTTAATAGTGCAGGCATTGGGCTGCTGTGCTCGCAGTCAGAAGTTCGATACCACCATCGGTCACACATATTTTTACACGTTCCTAAAACAGTTGCACCCTTCGGAGTGTATATTTCTCCCACAATGATAATCGTCATCTGCATTGTTTGCGTTTCCTCTCTTCAAAACGCTGCGCTCGCTACTTTCCCGTCGAGAACGCTATGTCACGTTAATAGACAGATTTAGTTGGGCGTCCGCAACGGCCCACGTGCGCACCGCGCGAGGTTGTGCTTGTGTAGCGAAGCGCGCGAGCACGATACGGCAATAGTTGGCCGGACGGGAAAGTTGAGAAGTGGATTGATTACTTGTACGAGTAGGAATCAGTAGTGTGCTACTCAGCGGCGCGATATGCCACTTTCTGAAACTGTGTAGCCAATATCAGCCGCCACGAAGTCAAACCACAAGCCGAAGTCATATCTTCGGCAAGAGCGATATCGAAAAACGCGCACTCGCAGACACGCTAGAACGGCCCGCTGAGCCCGCAGCGGACGCTACGCAGCATTTGAAAAGCTGCGGGCGCACGCAAGATACCCTGAGTGCTCCTGCGTACTGTGCATGCACACTGACGCCTGCGCGGGTTTGCTGCGTACGCAGTGCTCCTGCGGACGCCGAACTAAACCTGTCTAATAACGCGCATGCCATTCGTGACTTGGAAGTACCGGGCTTGCAGCATTGAAAAAAACGAAATGCAGGTAAGACAGATGACGATTAGACTCTCAAAAAAAAAAAAAAGCGCTTACACGCTTTGGGGTGTATATCTGCCACACAACGATAATCGTCACCTGCCTTGCTTGCGTTTCCTTTATTGAAAACGCCGCGCTCGCAACTTTCGTGTCCGTAATGCTTAGTCATGCTGATAACGCGCACGCCGTTCGTTACTGGGAGGTACCGGGCTCGCAGCGTTAAAGAAAGGAAATTCGTACAAGCCAGATGATGTTTACTGTTGTGTGGCAAGATACGACTCAAAGGGTGTAAACTTTTCTGAGAGTGTATCAAACAGTGAATTTGAGATGTGCTCAACGATCGCGTCACAACGTGCGCAAATTGATACGAAGCATAGTAACAGATTTTGATAAACAAAGAATGAACAAGGTCGCCCGTGATGCGCACGCAGCTGTCGAAACTTCCCACCAGTATGCTGTCGCACACTTTAAATTATGGGATTTTACGTGCCAAAACCACTTTCCGATTATGGGCGTCTTGCGCTGGAGTTTGAGGTATAGTAGCGGCGCCTGGTGGCGGCGCGGGAAACGACATTTGGGTCGTACCAGCTTGGGTCGTATTAAGCCCTGGCTGTGGCGAAGCACGTTTCTAGGCCGAGTTTTGCGTCGATTCGCACTTTTTTCTGCCCTGTTGCGAGTGCGAAAAGGCTCGTCACTTCTCACAGACCATGCCGACCACGCTGCGAGCTCGCCGCAGCCTATAGTTTAACGAAAACGGACTCTCCGTGTGCCGTAATGCTGGGAGCAGAAGGAATCGGTGACGCCGATCCGGAGAGACCTAGCCCAGCCTCGAAAAGGCGTCACCGTCATTACTTCTGTGTCGTGGGCTGCCATGAACAAGAAGGCCTGAATCCCAACATCAGATTCTACCGTTTTCTTTCAAGGCCTCACGAAGTGGAGCGACGGGCGCGCTGCATAGCTGCAGTTCGTCGCGCTCAGTAAGCGAAACTTCGCGCCATGCTGACTGCTTCGCCTGTCTTGAAGCTTGCTTGATTATCTGCGTTCTAAATTTCTGTCTTTTGCACCTACAGTCCCGACAGCAGACCGACATTGCAGCAGGCATGGCTGGTAATTCATGATTCGAGACCCGGCCACAGCGATCAATTAACAATTCGACCGATGCGAAGTGGTGAAGTGACCAGGTGTGTGCAAATGACCACAAATGGTCGGGCTGATTCGGTGACAATTCACTACTCCACTACGAGCAGCACAAGTTAGAGAGTTAAATGTGCTCATACTTGACCTCAAGCCAGTATGTTGAGGCAGCGCAGCAAGGTAGTATTGATTACAGCAGACCGATGTTCGAGCGCTGTCATTAAAAGCTGCGTCAAGCGAGCTGTGCACGAGCTCGCGCTGCAGCGCGATTCGCACGTACGTGCGAGCTCATATGCATTGCATCAGTTATTACCAGTTACTAAAAGGGACAGATGGCCGCTACTACAGTGCAGGCATAACTACTTGTCTAGCGGCATGCAGTCAACAAAGATTGCAGGAGGCCCGCCGTTTCGCGGCATGTCGAAAGACCGCTGCCGTCGCGGCGCGTACGATCGTGCGCTGGAGCAGTTCGTACATCGCGACGCGTACCGTCATGTGCTCGAGCAGTTCCGTACACATGATGTCTGCTTATCGCTGCTGTGGATTCATTTATAGCAAGCATTTCCTCGCGTTTGTGCGCCTGAATCTAGCAGCGTGCAAACCTTACCTGAAGTTCCACTTCGTACGCGACTCGCTTCACTTGCGATTGACACCGCGCTAAAACTTCGCCGCTTGATTCTTGAACGGCCTACATGTATTCGGCACTGCATAATTTCTTGCCTTTACGCAGCGTGCCACCCCTGAAAAAATCTTCGGCGCCCGATATTTGCTGCAGGCCGTGATACAACACAACCGAAAGTGGCGGGTCCATATAGTAAACGTGCTTTCCGAAGCAGACGACCGAGCTTGGTACGACCCATTTTTTGGACAGAGGGCGCTTTTTATCACCTTTTTCGCAGCGCCCCCTGGGCAATGCAAGAGCCCCATGAGGCACGCCATAGTGGAGGACTCCGGAAATTTAGACCACCTGGGGTTCTTTAACACGCACCTAAATCTAAGTACAGGGCTCTTTTCACATTTCGCCCCCATCGAAATGCGGCCGCCGATGCCGGGATTCGATGCCTCGACCTCGTGCTCAGCAGCCCAACACCATAGCCACTGAGCAACCACGGCGGTGGCTGTCGCGCAATTGCAGAGTCAGCACTAGGGAAAGCTTCGTTTCCAAATGCATGTGTTCCTGCGATTTAGCTTCGTAGAACATACCGGCAAACGCTGGAGATGAATGTGTACCGCCCAAAACAAAGCTGAGACTTACTTTAATGTCTGAGCTCCTATATACACTGTGTGTGTGTGTGTGTGTGTGTGTGTGTGTGTGTGTGTGTGTGTGTGTGTGTGTGTGTGTGTGTGTGTGTGTGTGTGTGTGTGTGTGTGTGTGTGTGTGTGTGTGTGTGTGTGTGCGTGCGTGCGTGCGTGCGTGCGTGGGTGTGTGCGTGCGTGTGTGTGTGCGTGTGCGTGTGTGTGTGCGTGCGTGTGTGTGTGTGTGTGTGTGTGTGTGTGTGTGTGTGTGTGTGTGTGTGTGTGTTTGTGTGTGTGCGCGTGCGCGCGTGCGTTCGTGTGTGTGTGCACGCAACTGACGCTGGTCTGCTCCGAAACACCGTCAGTTGCAATTTGCTCCTCACAGAGGCAGGACGTTTGTGAAGTGCACTCCTGAACAACACTTTCCAATGTGATGTACGATGTTTAAACCATGGATCCGGAACCTCAAGGAGGTGCGACGTAATGCTCGCGCATTTCTCTCACACTTACTGCTAAATTACCAATGAATTTTTTCGCGCCCGCTCCTAATCTCCCTAATTTCTGTAGGTGCGTTCATTAACGACCGACTGAAAATCCAGAACTGGCACTCACAGTACACGAGGAAGAAATTCAGCGACGTGGTGAACTGTACTGCAAGAAACGTTGACGCGATCGCAGATCGAGGTGCCCTACTACAGGTGAGGTTTGTCGTGCGACTGCACCTCTTCGCATTTCTACAATCCCTGTGCTTGAATCAAATTTGACCGCCATTTACGCTGCTTTTGTTCAGGCATACACGTTCATCCTTCGCTACGAGCGCTTGCTATTCCTTCCCGCTACAACAGAACGTACTATCTGTATTCGCATCAACCAAGTGAAAGGTAGCTCAGGGTGCGTTCGCTTCCGACCCCAATCCGCGGGCCTTCTAATCCTTTGTTTGACGCAAAAAAGCAGTGTTAACGTACAGTCGTGCTGAACATAAACTGCAACGCGCTGCCTGTGGTATATGAGACTCCAACACTGCACAGCATCGCCTACTTAGGACAATTCGAGAAGTAAACACCGTTCCAACTCCTGGTACTTAATGAACAAATATTTTGTATTTCGGCGCTGCCTGTCTTTGTACCCTTCCAGCACAGATACAACGCTGCAGTTCATATTGAACACCACAGTAAGTCGTCCGCTGTGGCTGCAAAAGAGAGAGAGAGAGGGAGAACAAAAAGAACAGAAATGTCATAAATCTATTCGTGGTGAATTTTGTTACTAAGGCCATTTATTTTATTGCCTTGGAGGTTAAAAAAAATAATCTACCGCAAGTGCACGCATTCACGCCGATTAGCGTAGCGCACGTCAGCGAAGAAAGCTGAAGCATCTGGACATATATGAGCTTGACAAACGTGTGCTGTGAAAGCAATGCTGCAACAAAGCTGCCATAAAGTAACAAAATTATTTTTTTTTTACAGATGCTCCAGAAAACAGGCTAGATCGGGTATAGCGAGCCGAATTAGTCGGATGCTAAAGGGCAGTATCCCGAGCAATGTCAGCCGCGGAAATTAAGCGGAAGCAATTATAGCCTCAGCTGCGTGTGCTTTAGCACAATGGCATGAAAACTGCAAAATCACTTTGGAAGACACTTTCTATTGAGCGCTCAAGGCTGATTTTGAACGAAGTGTCACTGGGACTCAATGCGGTTAGTGAAGTGCAGTCGCTTTTCGTTTAACTGCTCTCCTTCTGTGGGCGTGCTTGTGAACCTTGTTATTCTCCATTTTAAGCGGAATTAGATCGCGGGGAGCACATAATGGCATTGCTATTATCAGAATACGCTAAATAATATAATTTACATGACCCATAATCTGCATATTGACGTAGTCCATATGCGACTAGGGGTCCTAAAGAAACACATAGGATTCCGCAAATTTAAATTTTGGACTGATAAAAGGGTGGGTTATGAGACAAACAACATGATAGCATGGAATCGTTCAAACCAGAAGATAGGGTGAGGGGGGGAGAGGTTCGAATATTAAAATTTCTCAGGCGAACAGAATATTAGTATTCGAGGCAAAGGACCTCTTTATATTAAATAATTTCACATTTCTATACAAAGCGAAATACAAAGTTTGCGAGAAATCCGCTAGGTAAAAAAGAAGAAAAGGCGGATTATTTACATTATTAATTACAGGTAGGAAGTCTGTTCGCCACTAGACATCCGGTCAAATGAGAAGCTTGAAAATGGGAGACAACTGCTTTCAAATGAATGCTGCAGCATTGCAGACCCAACAAGAAAACCACAAGTCACCAAACGCACGCGTTCGTTGAAGGAAAAGACGTTCTGGCGATTTTGCGCGCCAAAACCACGATTTGACCGCTGAGACACACCACGCCGCAGAAGGGGAGCGCGCAATAATTTTGACTACATTTTTTTTCAACCGTTCGTACGGTGGATGATACGCGAGTGCGTTATTTTTTTTTTTTTTTTTACGTTGCCCCTCCACCGAAATGCCACTTCCGCGGCGAGGATCGCACCCGTGACCTCGAGGTTAGCCGCTCAATGTCGTAGCCACTAAACTAACGCAGTGGCTGTTCGCTGCAGTACAGAGGTATGTGCTGCACCCTCACGTTGTTTTTAAGGTAGGCAAACGTAGTGGGCTTGACCGACTAATAATAAGAAACAAATAATGCGCCATTTCGAAAAAGAAATACTCGACTCGAATACGAATCAAAATCAAGGAATATTTGATTGGTAATCGAATTTAAGATATTCGCTCACAGCTAAAATGACTCCTTAAGTTTTGACAAATAGAAAGATTGGGCAGCTGGATGAGATGATCATGGATCATGCGGAACTTTTGCAGTAACAGCAGTGTTCTAATATAAGCCATTAGCGAACGCGCGGGTCCTGCTTCCTTACAGAGCATTTTTCACTCACGCACGCCGTGTATGTAGCTGGTCACTTCTTTCCACCAGCTCCACAATATTTATAACTATTTGTTAACGAACGTCTTCAAATTATATAATCGAAAAGCACGTGGTAATCCATGCCCCCCGGCATTATTTCGTAACAACTCCATCGCGCACCACTCCACAGGCACACTCTGATGCACCGAACGTTCGGTTATTTCTTTCTGACAAATATTTTCACTCAGGATTTCGTTGTGTTAAAAACTTCAGCGATGCTAATGACAAGCGGTGCAGCACGCGCTTCTTGGCAGGCTTTACCTAGTAATATGTCGTACATTGCACATAAAACTTAGCTGAAGAAAGTCTTTTTTTCATTTTCTTCAAATCACGGTCACATCATTTGCTAAAAATGCAGCAAACAATTTAAGACCGCTGTATTATTATGAACCAAGTTCAGCCAAGATGCGATGTTTCTTGCCTTCTTTTTCTTTCTTTTTTTGTGCAGATGGAAGCAGTCTGGTAGTTGTAATAACACGTGGAGCGTACGTTGCTCCGTGTGCTGGTTATTTATCGAACTACAAGGAATAAATTCAGTCAAGCTTTTGACTGGACAGCTTCCGCTCTAGATTTTGTGTAGGCTAACGCCCCACTGAAGTGCACTCTTTAGTTATGCTCACCGAATGTTTTTTGTTTGTTCTTTTTTCAGATGGATTATCCACAGGTACTAGAGGAGTTGACTATGATGTCTGGTGGGCTGTCACTTGCGTACAAGGTACTTAACGCATGAATATAAGCAATAATGATGTAAGAGATGGTAGTGGCCTTCGAACGAAACGCTGCGCTTTTGGCTATCTTAACCTGTAACCTGTCGGCAGCCATGTGGCTATCGCATCAGCTCAACTCACATAAATGCCTTCCTCTCGAACCTGCTTCTTAGCTTTCAGTAGCAACCACTAGAGAAATTGTTAACACATTGGAATAACTAGATGCTGACTTCCGACCAATATGTCTTTATAATTATATTCGTAAAACATTCTTGCAGGGATACCTAATATTCATGGCCAAGTACGAAGAAGAGTTTGTGAGCTCTAACATTCCTGACATGAAGCTCACCTTAAACCAGTACTTCTTTCTGCAGTTCGCTTTGGTACGTGTTCAAATAATTAGGCACCAGTTGTTCTGGGATCATCAGCCCACCAACAAATGTGCACAGCGGTTTTTATTGTCTTCCCAAAACTGACAATTTTCGCGCTGCAAGAGAAATGCACATTTAGAGTGCAGTTTTATGTTACCTGCACGATTGCGCAAAGTCGCATAGTGGTTATAGTTATATTGTTATGCGGTGCTGCACTACTATATTATATTTTTCCTTTGGAACAGAGAGCTCTTCTCTGACACTTTAGAAAGAAATTTGATGAGCCTTCCTCAAAATGTCACCACAAAACCTGACAAACGGGAACGCGCAACATTCCGCATTTCGTTCCGCAGCGTACGACTCAGTACTCCTATCCATTCTAATTCTTATTCGGCCGATTCGAAGATTTTACTCGTTGAACAAATGTAACGTTATTTCTTATAGGCAGTAGTTTCCACCTTGCGTTTATTTTGTTAAAACCATTGCACCTAAGTTCAGTTCTTATTATGCAGTATCACATGTCGAATAAGGTGCCTATTCAACACTGCACGCGTTTCCTTACGCAGAACTTCTGCACGACGAAGCGCAAAGAATACAAGAATATGCTAAACCTGACAGGCTTAGACAGTAAGCTTCGGTGAGTAGCGATTTTCTTTTATTTTTTTACAGCGAAGCGAAGCTGTTAATGGCTAGTTCCCCCAGGATCGTGTCCGTGTCTAGAAACAAAGTCTCGAATATAGTGCAATGCCGGGCCGACCCACGGTGGAGGTGAAGAAGGCGCTAAGCCCTCCCCATACGTGGGCCGATCCCGAAGATAGTGCAGTGCCTGCGGCTATTAAGGGCAAGTTCCTCCGCGATCATGTCCGGGTTACGTCTCAACGCCACAAAGGCGCTAATTTGACGTTTGCCGCCAGGCAAACTACCACCCCTCCATCAGCACCTATTCTGAGGTCAGCGCAGCATGAACACCGACTCTTGACGGGTCCACAAAAGGCCACCAACCCCGCCATTACCTGACAGCCTGAACTAAGGATGAAGGCGGGGGGGAGGCATCCGATGCTACCAAACAACGACGGCGACCTTGGATTCGCAGGTTGCCATGATGTCGCATATTCCAAACCATCGGGCTTCGGAGGCTGTGGAGTGTTGCGAGCATGGGCGCGCTGTCACAATGGCTCCGACGATTGTGATTTGCTGCTGGACCGTCTTTAGATTCCCTAGTCGACTCGCCTAGGGAAGACGACGGTATTAAAAGCGGAGGCATTTCGAGCAATGGGTCAGAGGGTCCTGGTGTGAAGACTTCTAACTTGCTCCTGCATGGAGTGTTCTTCCGCAACTTGAGCCTAACTGGAGCCTAACTAAACTAATAAAGCCTTTGTCATTCATTCTTACAACCTCACGTAGCCGTCGATGGGCTTGGTGGACTCCTTGCCAACGCCACCATCAGCCGCAACAATGTGTAGAGACCAAATTGAGAAGATAGAGCAACGCCCGGGCTGACCCGCGGCTGAGGTGAAGCAGCTGTTAAGCACTAACCATGTGTGGCCCGATCTCGAAGATAGTGCAATACTGGGCCGACCTGCGGCGGAGGTGAAGCCATTGTTAAGCACTGCCCTTACGGGGCCCTATCCCAAAGATAGTGCAATGCCCAAAGAGGTGCAGTTCGCCTTGAAGGGGGCCCACATACACAGCTTCGCTGGCGATCCTTCTTCACAGGGTGAAAGGGCATGGCGTTTTTCTTTTTTTTTTTTTTTTTTTTTGCTGCAAGCTTGCGTTGCCAACAGATACTGATCGAGTATACTGTGCATAACAACAATTCTGTCAAGAAACTTCACGCACCCGCCGTGGTTGCTCAGTGGCTATGGTGTTAGGCTGCTGAGCACGAGGTCGCGGGATCGAATCCCGACCATGGCGACCGTATTTCGATGGAGGCGAAATGCGAAAACACCCGTGTACTTAGATTTAGGTGCACGTTAAAGAACCCCAAGTGGTCGAAATTTCCGGAGTCCTCCACTACGGCAGACCTCGTAATCAGAAAGTGGTTTTGGCACGTAAAACCCCATATTTTTAAACCTCACGCACAGGCTCTTGTTTTTCATGCTTGCCCTCGAGATCATGGGGTTTGTCAGTGCAGTATGGTGTAGTTAGGGTCTAGGTTGAACTCCTTGGTTGGAAACTAAAGGCGAGGTACTCAAGGCAGTGAGGAAATACAAGCAAGAACCATGATAATGAGCTGGTTGTTGCAGCCTAAGGAGACCGCTCAGCCCGGCCCGTCGACGGGCGGACCCCGGGGCTCCATAGATGAATAGTCATCATCAGAAGGTTTTATCCTACCTACCCTGACATGGCTTCGCGCAGCAGGACACTGTCACTTTGCTACTGTCACAGCACTACTACAGCAGAATCAAGCATTGTAGACGGGCGCGTCCGTTACTGAAAAGTAGAATGGTTCTGAACCGGAACGAACCGGAACCGGAATAACGGAACCGGAATGCGATGCCGTGCAGCAAAATAATCGGTTGATTTAACCGAAATAAAAAAAATAATAAGGCTTATACTTACTCCGCGTGAGAATATATGCCGCGATTTTGTGGAAGACCATTGTACACCTTACAAAGGTTGTTAGTACGCCAGCAGCGCCCCAGCACTCAAAATTGCGTCGCGGTCATTTTCGTCTTTCTTTCCTTTGTTTCTCGCCAGAACATGTAGCAATGTGATGCGTTGTCCATGCCCACTCTCGTGCTCTAACAACAATAATTGAAAGCACGTCTGCTGAAGTTCTTCAAAAGTAGAGCATGCCAGTATTACCACATTTCACTATTGCCAGCTACTTTTTGAAATGAATCTCTCGAACTGAAACTGTAATTGTACTCTTTTATTCCTGCAGAATTGTGGTTCCCATGCAGAGCTCGTTTCGAATGTCAAAAGACTTTGTTTGCGCGGATACGAGTGTCCTGGGAAGGCCTGACAAGTGTTCGATTTTATAGGAGCACAGCAAGCTGTGAAATTGGGAATTAGGAAAACCAACTTGAAGGTTAACCTCAAATAAATATTCTGCGAAAAAAAGTGCCTGAAGTGTTGTCACTTCTGTGATTTCGTATGCAACGCTCCTCATGTAGTTTACTGGCCGCAGGACATGGGTGTATGCCTTCTACACGAAGTAGCTGGAACAATAAAAGAAACAAGTGTTATGTGAAAGTATATCACACCTCTTCATCTTGTTTATGCAATATTTTCTTGTCGTGATGCATTTTGGGTAATCGTGATAGAGTCCAGTAGTATCGCTCAAACATGCATTTCTATGCAGCGAAGCTGTATTCCAACCACTGATACAGAAATGTGGCATCATGAAGTCGCACGGGGTACCTGGAGCATTAATTGCGCACGAACAGCTTTGACTGAACTGTTCAAGACGACGGCCACCATAAGTACTCCAGAGATAAAATGCAGGAATGAGATAGAATTTTGCTTTGCAGCAACTGGCGTAGGAAATTTATGATGACAGCTCCTCCAGGAGCCGCTAAAATTTGCACAATACGCTTCGCAGCAATCACTGCAAGACTACATGGCTGGACAGGTCCCTGTCTTACAGATATAATTATTGCATGCGTAAACTAAGCATTTTCTATTTCCTTAGCCCCTATATTCAGCGGCGATTTCTTTTTGGGAACTTGAGGACATACACTCATGATTGTTTTGTTGTTCTCCAGCGTACACATACTATTAAGAATATAGTACTACCCTTTATTACTCGGAACGCAAGTAACTATTGCGGAAGTAATCTAACAATTCAATATTTGCGGGCATACGAAATTTCCCGCATCATTCAAAGAATATTCATATTATGCGCATTATATTCGATAATTATCTACCCATTAACAACGGCCTATCCAGTGACCCACGTTGGAGCGAAGGAGGTTACATACATACGCACTGACTGACGGACAGACATACAGACAAACCACCCGTCCGACCGGTGACCGACCGAACGCAAACTGGGCGAAATTCACAAAGAATGATAAGCGCATCAAAAATTATACTTATCGCACACGCTTTGGGAGTCAATTTGGGCAAAGCGTTATTTGGTGTTTGCCACGAACGCCATTCTTGTTTAGGGGCAACTATAGCCCGGACGACGAAGGTTGAACGAGAAGAAGAAACCTTATTAAAGAATAGTCCGGCAGTTTTTGTTGTGGTGGCCTTAGGTGGCTGCTCGAAGTCCTTGGACTCGGACGGCATCTTCGAAGGTTGATGAGTTTTTTTTTTTATAACGAAATGGCCTCGCTCAATAGAAGTGAAAGGAAGCCCTCACAAAAAACGTTACTGCAGAACTCATTTCACGATTACTCTCGATGCTAATGCAATTGTATAACGGAAGATCATAACTTTGAAGTCACGTTTATTTAACACTTTTAGTGGTCATCCTGAGACTTCTGTTGCTTAGGCTATTTGCGACATATTCACCTATCGCGCCACTTCGCTATGAAACTCGTTTGTCAAGGTCGTCCAAGAGCATGGAGAGATGATAACGCGACGCAATGGCGTGGATGGAAGTCAGTTATGAAGACGACGGCATTGAGATGACGATTCAATAGTTATGATGATTGTGTAACGACGACATGGGGACAATGGGATGACGGCGACAGTAGGATCACAAACGGATGACGAAGTCTTAATGACGGCACTACCACGACGCCATGATGACGAAAGTACGATAACAGATGCATAAAAAATTGTTGGCTCTCCCGCAATCGAGCGCAGATGTAAGCATGAAATGGCAACCGGCAAGGCCGATTGGTTGGAGATGATACTAGCACACGATCTTAAAATAGGCGGAGTGCATGTTCGCAACGGCACACCCTGCCAGCCCACACCGCACCACGTCATACTGTTCACTGGTTCACATGGACGCTGCCCAGCTAGATAAAGAAACCCGACTGAAGGCGGCACAGTAGGCAGCGAAAGACGGCAGGATGACAGAGCACACTGCCCAGCTAGAAGAAAATAGCCTGAAGGCTATGCCACGCAGCGTGGCGCCACCTTTGCAGGCTGCGCAACACCGGCGCCGCGGAACTCGCGGACCGCTGGCGTTCAAAGAGCACAGGCGACTTTGTCTCAGCGCCGAAAGACGACAATGAAGTGTATGGGGCCCTGTATCTGGCTTTTGACGGTTGCTATTGGAAATGACAAAGCTTCAGCGAGCAAGAAGTTACAGCTTAAGTGATTGTGTGACAGTTACAGCTTGAGTGATATTGTGAACAACCAACTCGGAAGCAATATTTTTATAACTTGTTTGGGCAGCAAATAGTAGATGTAAGAACTTTTTATGCGTAATACCGACTGTCTAACGACAATGGAATGAGAACGGCTGCATAATTGCGATTGGATGGCAGCATGCGATTCGCTGATGATATTGCCTTGCTTAGTAACTCAGGGGACCAACTGCAATGCATGCTCACTGACCTGGAGAGGCAAAGCCGAAGGGTGGGTCTAAAAATTAATCTGCAGGAAACTAAAGTAATGTTTAACAGTCTCGGAAGGGAACAGCAGTTTACAATAGGTAGTGAGGCACTGGAAGTGGTAAGGGAATACATCTACTTAGGACAGGTAGTGACTGCGGATCCGGATCATGAGACTGAAATAATCAGAATAAGAATGGGCTGGGGTGCGTTGGCAGGCATTCTCAGATCATGAACAGCAGGTTGCCATTATCCCTCAAGAGAAAAGTTTATAATAGCTGTGTCTTACCAGTACTCACGTACGGGGCAGAAACCTGGAGGCTTACGAAAAGGGTTCTACTTAAATTGAGGACGACGCAACGAGCTATGGAAAGAAGAATTATTGGTATAACGTTAAGGGACAAGAAAAGAGCAGATTGGGTGAGGGAACAAACGCGAGTTGATGATATCTTAGTTGAAATCAAGAAAAAGAAATGGGCATGGGCAGGACACGTAATGAGGAGGGAAGATAACCGATGGTCATTAAGAGTTACGGAATGGATTCCAAGGGAAGGAAAGCGTAGCAGAGGGCGGCTGAAAGTTAGGTGGGCGGATGAGATTAAGAAATTTGCAGGGACAACATGGCCACAATTAGTACATGACCGGGGTAGTTGGAGAAGTATGGGAGAGGCCTTTGCCCTGCAGTGGGCATAACCAGGCTGATGATGATTAAGATGGAATGACGAGAAAGCAATGACGTCGATTTATCGACGAATGCCGTACGACGACATCGGGATTACGGCAATAGATAGATAGGCTCAAAACGCCTGAAGTAGGCAAAGAATACTAATCGCTATAAAAAGCGAACTGCTGGCACTTCAAGACCGCAGACACGTTCGAAAGAAAGCAGAGCCTATTGCACACACTACACCATAACGAATCTTATTCTAGAAGGTGTTTTTTAAAGCTGTATTGAGCTTTACCAAGTCATCCAGCTACCATTACCACATGGTCAATGAGGATAGTTCTGCAAGACAGCAGCCAGCATACCCCTCACACTAAGGATGCGTTCGACTCGCCTGCACAACCGCGAAGCGATTCACGGCGGTCGATGATAAGTTCAGAAATTGTGCAACTCTATTTCTTTAGTGCAGGCAAAGGGCGACACTCGAAACGACCACCAAGGAGCAGACGCGGCGCTGGCGTTATGTTTTATCCGGCAAATGTGCACGGAGTTTCAGAACTACTGAACTGATGGCATGATCGGCTGCTCAGGCGTAGATACACCTCGCGCTTGCGTAGACGCAGCAGATGCGCGTAAGCGGGATTTGAATGGCGCTTACTCATGGTTTGTGTGTCGCCCGCTGCGCTGCCGGTTCGCACCTTCACGTCTGCATCAAATCGGCATGGACAACGGAGAGGGCGCAGCACAATCGTCGACCAGCCCAGCACCTTTCCTGCACATATTGAAACGAGCGGCGTGGTTCAGAGGGCGTCATTGCTGCACCACTTAAACGAATGACAGGGTGCAGCGCCTCGTGAAATGGTTCAGGTGGTGCAGGCGAATCGAGCGTGCGGTAAGTGCCCCCTAGTCCAATATACCAACCAGCTGGGCTTTTCGTAAACCATCGCGCAAGACAGCAGCAAGCTCGCTGGAATCGAGAGTACGAGAGAAAGCTTCGCTTTAAGCTATAGGATAACCCGCTGTGGTGGCGCTGTGTAACATGTATGCGTTTGTTGTTCGTTTGTGTAAGTGTAAAGTAAGTAATGTTCGCAAAACAGCACTCGTATCTTTGTGCAATAAAGAAAAGAAGCCCTGGTGACGTAGAGGCTTGAGCATTACGTAGGTAAGCACAAGGGTGCAGCAGTTTTATCAGAGCTAAATGCAAGAACGCCCGTTTACCGTTCGTTGGGTGCACTGTAGAGAACCCCAGATCGTCAAAATTAATCCGCAATCCCTCTCTATGGTATGCCTCGTAATCGTATCTTGGTTTTGGCACTTAAAACCCCATTCTAAATTTTTGTTAAATCTACAGGATAACTTCTGCTGTCGGTCGCTTCAATTGCGAAGTGTTAACTATGAACTGCGCGAACTGTTGAAAGTGTGGGCGAAGTAGCGGCAGTAGGTACTCTCGCTGCGCCTAACGCCACACAGTGCATCCCTAAGTCTTAAGCAAGTAATATTGTGAAAGAAGCTCACGAGACGGGTACTCGCAGCTTGTGAGTCTGAGGTGCAGGCTCGGAAAGTCGTGCGGGCGTCCCTAATTTTTTTTTTTTTCGTCCTTCCTAACACCTTCGACTTTTGTGAGCGATTGTCACTAAGGTTCTCTGGCATTTCTAAGCTGAGCATCGGGAGCACAACAATAAAGGTCTGAACCCGTGTAGGGGGACTTCTCTCGCGTACGTAACTTCTGCGATTGGGCATCACCGCTGTTGGCCATCACCGCTGTTGGTCATCACAGCGGTTAGCCATCACAGCGGTTAGCCATCACAGCGGTTATTATCTCCTTATTGGCAACTCCAGAAACTGCTATTTGGGCTGGTGACGCTGTCGAAGTAAGCAAAGGTGGCTACGTCAAGGTTCATGGCTGCTCTTTCACATGGTGCTGTGATCCCGTTTCTCTTTTGTGTGGAATCGAAATGTTTCGTGGAAGCTGAAAGAGATCTTACTGCCTATCGCCTTATTTTGATCGGTCTCGAGCATATGCGCAACAAAATCGCGGAAATAGCTGCGCAGTGAATGCCAACATCGGGCCTGTCTAGGGAGCTGCATCAGAGTTCTTTAAAGCATATCAAGCGAGCCGGAGATTACAAAAAAGAAGTGCCTGTGCATAGCGGGAACCCGAAAGGTACAAGCACTTGTACGTGGTGTTGCTCCACAGCTACAGGTACGATACTCGACTGTTTTCGATCTTGATAGGCAGCTCCACACTGAGACTCGTGGTGTAGTATATCATATACAGCCTCTCACAATGTATAGGCTGTAGCGTCTGTCGTGCTTTCAGAAGCTTTATACGGATATTCTGCACTGATAGACCGAGGATAGAAACTGTAAGGTTACTTGGTCAGTGTGTCTTGGCATAAAAACAATTTATAGTTCTGTCTGTGAGTCGGGATACAGTTTTCTTTCTATAGTTAGCTGGTACGTGTGATAAGGTCGTCTGCGTCCCCGCAAGGGCGTCGGAGTGAGCAGGCGTTTGGTGTGTTGCGACATCACGGACCTGAGCACGTGGGGTTTGGGTGCGGGGCTTAGCTGTGTCCGGAGAAAAGGGGATCCTCAGGGTTAAGCCGATGCTGAGTGCTTGGGCCTCTAAGGCACCTCGGCGGAAGCAACACACCCCTTTGGCCTCAGGTTCACGTAGACGTCGCCCCCAGGCTAACCCACCCGGGGGAAATTGGTAGTTTTCTTTTACTGTCCTCCCCTCCAATCTTCGTCTTCCTCTCTTACATCTCATCTTTCCTATCTTCTACTTCTAGTTACTCCGGATCTTCCGGGCAGCAATAGTCTTTTGTCGTGCAACCAACCTTCGTATACCATATTTGGTTATAGCATTAACGTACAGCTGGCGTATGCAGGACCCGTTTTACACTTTCTGCGGCGTCCCCAAGTTGGGCTCCATGGTGACTGGCTGGCGTTGCTGCCCAAAACTCAAGGTTCTTTATGCACAGTTCTTTTCCGAAACTTGCTCATCACCCTCACGAACGCGGGTGAACCGAAGCATTTCAATTCTTTGGCCACAACCGAGAGAACCTCCCAAGTATCATGTGGTACACTGAAAAATCAGAAAAGAGCGTGAGAGTCACCTCACCTTTCCTTGTTACAAAATGTATGTTTCATGCCATAGGCCGAAGCTACAAAGCTACTAAACTGGCTACTGGTGACCTTCTCTTAGAATTACACATGACAAGAAGCAACATCAAAAGCTCCAAAACATTCCTCTTTTGGGAACATTCCAGTTACTGTTACCCAACATCGAACTATGAACACCATCTGCGACGTTGTTTCTGATGACGACGTTATGGAACTAGGGAAAGAGCAAAATGTGGCCAGTGTGACAAAAATTAAGATCAGGCACGAATGGAAATAAATCCAGACAGAGCGCCTCATTCCCACCGTTGGCTCAAGCGTATTGCCCGAGACAACCCAAGCTGGGTATATCAACATCCGGGTCAGACCGTATGTCCCGAACCCTCTGCGATGCTTTAAGTGCCAGCGTTTCTGCCACAGTTCACAGAACTGCCGAGGCTGCCAGACTTGTGCGAAATGCAGTGAAGCTGAACGCCTCCCTGAATCGTGTAAAAACACACTCCACTGTGTGATCTGCGCTGGGGAGCACTCTGCATACGCGCTGTCCTGCCCATCATGAAAAAACGAAAAAGGAAATCATAACGTGTCAGGTAAAAGAGATCGTATCACTCAAGGAGACACGCCGGCGGGTTTCATACCTGCCCAAGAACAGCTTTGCCGACGTGGCGCGCCAGGTGGCGGCGACACAGCGGCTTCCGGCGGCTGACCGGCCCAGACGCTCCAGTGACACCATCCGCCACCTTGGCGGCTGCAGCTCGCGCTGCTCCGCCACCCGAGCAGAAGGAGCCATCGACCTACGGGCTGGTGGCCTCAAAGGTTTCGTCTACCGAGACGGGCCTTCACGTCAAACAGAGTGCTTGCAAGAGCGCGTGTCCAGCACCTCAGTAGAGGCGATGGACACGGAGGTAGAGGAAATAAACTGGCAACTTCCCACGTTGCATGAGAAAACCAAACGCTCTGCTTGTGCCCCTAAATTAAAGCACGCTATGAAAACGTCGTGTCACTTCGCGGCAAAGCATGTGTCAGGATCAGGCATAGCATGTGCCAGGATCAACTTCAGATCTCCCGAGGCAGTTATCATTCCTGCTGCCATGCTTGCAGATAAAAGTACATTGGTGAGAATATTCCTGCTGCTTAAAGCATTAGTATCACTAATGCTGCGGCAAAAAACTATGAACGAAAAAACAAATCAAGCTTAAGCGCACATCACAAAGTACATTCCGCGATTTGAAACGCAAGCAAGATATTTAAAATAAACAAAAAGAAAACAATGGTCTACTCGCTGAGAATAAACAAGTCGACCCGATTGAAGTGTTTCTATACCGGTATAATATCGGTCACCTTTTCCAATCTTATCCAAGTCGCTCGCCGATGCGCGTCGTCTGTTTGTTTCTAAGAACGACGAAACCATACATTGCTGTCTTTCCACCGCGATGACACGCATAATACTACACAACAAACGTCTTTCGACATTCATCTTCTTTTTCCTTTTCTGGCTTGTGCGCAGCGGCATTGCAACGATCTGAAAAATACGAGGAATTCAGCACGTGCCATGATTGGACTTCTTTCTCTTGAAACCTGAACCTGAATCAGCTCTTTCTCGGCACGGCCGCTAGGTAGCGAGCAATTACACGGAGTCGCGAATTGCACAGACAGATTTTTGTCATCGGTGGTGGACGGGCGATCGCCAGATAACAATAAAATCATGCTACGGACAAGATGTTTACCAATAGAGATCTTGGAGAAAGAGCATAGGAAGGCAAATCAAGTTGTGCTTTTGAAATGCAGGACCTGCGCACATTTACTGCTACAGACGAGCTGCACCTTTCGGAAAGTATTCCAGTCATTCCAAGAGCTAATTTTCATCTCAGTTTCGCCTGATGTTTTCGGGAGCACCGGGCTTTTCTTAAGTTGACATGGTAGTCTAGAAGCGCAATGACTAGTCGGGTGCTCGTATGTACCGTTCGCAGTCATTGAGTTGACAGAATTATAGCAATGATGACTGTTTAAAGCAGGGCACGTATCAATAATGCGGGGTTAGCCAAAAATTGGGTAGTCGTACGTACAAGCAGCCATAAATATATTGTGATTCTGCTTCGCTCTTCAGCATGGCTGCGTTGTCGATGATACCTAGGGACATCTGTTATGATTTCTTTCTTGACATCCGTGGTGGGCCGCCATAAAGCACACTAATAAAAAGAAACTTTATAAACCTATGCAAACGCGCATCGCGCAAAAGCTTAGGACGGGTCCGCTTTATTCCACGCGCTGAAGTCAGGACACCGGTCGCTGCGAATGCCAGGCCATCGGGACAACGGCTCCCGAGTATGTCGTAGTTACACGTCAAACCCCAGCCAAGCGTTAAATTTCCGGCGTGCCGCGGCTACGGAGCGAACACAAAGAAGACGCAAAAGAAGAAGTACAACCGCGATGGATAGCCCCAAGAAGGACGGCGGGCGGCGACCAAGAAAACGGCACTCGCCCCACACAAAGTCGACAACAACGCCGTCGGCGCCTTCTGCGCCGGTAAGCTACGTGGCTACCGCCGACGGCCACCGCTCACCTTCCACGGCGCCATTCTCAACGGTGACGCGGAGTGGGACAAGGAGCCCGGGCGCCACCAGCGGTTCCAGGTCACATGGCACGTACCTTGGATACAATTATTACAGGTGAGGAGCGAACCATCCACTGCGTGTGGTAGCCTCTCGGCTACCACACGAGCGCAGCCACAGAACACACGTTTTTTGGCTGCGCTATCGCTGCACTAATAATACGTAAGGTTATAGAGCTAACTGGGACGGCGTCCTTTCTCTTCTGTTTTCACCACTTCGTGCGTTGTCAGCTTGTTTTCGGGTTCCGCGCTCAGTTTGTAGCGCACACAATCCCTTGCGGCCGATCAAATAGCAGTGGGATCATATATTCTCGACTCATCCCTGGTAGGAAGCGTTCTACTCTTCCGTCTTTTATTCCTGGTTTTATTCGTTTATTCATTTTATCACAGGAAGTCGCGTTGCAACTCCGACCTTGGCAGCTCCGCTCAGAAGTGGGCATTGTTGTAATCGCACCGCTGGCACGAGTTGTTGGGGTCTCGGTGCTGACGCCCGTTATTGCCAATGGGTCGCAAGCCCCAAGGGTAGCGTTGGCCTGGCGGCCTGGGGCACTGGAAGCATCCGAAGGTCCCGGCAAAGCAAGAGAAGACTGGTAACAGAACAACTTGTTTATTCTAACATAGCAAAAGAGCGGCCGGTCAGTTCGACCGAAGTGGAGAGACGGGAGAGCACGTAACTCAACAGTACAAATCGGAGCCTCTCTCCTGGCGTCCGGGGGCAGCTGCTCTTATACTCTCGGCGTCGCGGTCCAAAAAGGGAAGGTCACGGGATGAAGGTCACGGGATGAAGGTCACGGGACGGCGGAGCATGAGCCCACGACGGCGCGCACGGTCGAGCCGAGAGACCTGCTGAACCGAGTGTAGTGACGCATCGCCAACCCTCACTTGGGGAGCTCCGCTCCCCGGCTGCCGCGCTTTGACAAGCGGGGGCACACACACACACACGCACACACGAAGACACGTGGCACTGAAACACGCCTGGACACGCTTGGCGGGTAGGCGTTGCGGCGGCGTCGAACGGGCCAAAATGTCCGCCGCTTTGAACAAAGCCCCGGCGTCCGTTGCATCCGCGCCGGCATTACCGCGCGTTGTAGGCGAAACGTAACAGACCGCCCCGCCGGGGGAAGGAGATCCCGATGGTCAGGGGACTGCATCCGCTATCCGGAGGGATGTCTCTCGATGATGCTCATAACCGTAGTCGGGCGTCCTTTGGCGTTTCTTGAGCGCAGCGCACAGAGAAGGCCTCGTTCTCACGTTCAGGTGCACACAGGACACTGCAAAGTGACTTCGGGAGAGTTGACATTTTTGTTCTCGTTTCCGGCAAGCGTTAGAACCACGCCTGAAAGTCAACCGCTCAGTCAGCAAGCACGGCACAACCCTCACTAAGCCCTGCCAGGCTCTTTCCCCTTTTATACTGCTGCCTAGTTCCTTACAGTAGTTTAGCAGCACTCAGAACGCGTCCATAAATCGGAAAATTGCACTAGAAAGCACATCATCACTTTGAAACACTACACGAAAGCAATAGGTTAAAAATCCTGCCTCAGGAAGAAAAACATCAGTAACAAGCAATTTTGAGGCTGATTCCCACGTTAGGGGCTTCGACTTAAGCCATCGGCGTTACCGTTGAGACTTCCCTTTTTGTAACGCACCTCAAAGGAATATTGTTGCAAAGCGAGGCTCCAGCGCAGGAGGCGGCCATTTTTGGGAGAGATGGTCTGCAGCCATTGGAGAGGGCAGTGATCCGTTTCAATGATAAACCTCGAGCCGGCTAGGTAACATGACAATTTCTGAACGGCCCACACGATACACGCACACTCTTTCTCGGTGGCGCTATACGCCTGCTCACGACTGGTCAGCTTACGACTAGCATACAGGACGGGGTGTTCTACTTCTCCATTTTCCCGTTGGCACAGTACAACGCCCATGCCTCGCTCACTAGCATCACACTGAACAACGAACCCTTTTGTGTAGTCTGGCGATCGTAGCACAGGCTGGCTTGTTAGGGCGCTCTTTAGGGCGCTAAAAGCTCTTTCCTTCGTCTCATCCCAGACGACTGTTTGCGGCTCTGTCTTTCTTAGAGCATCCGTCAAGGGAGCCGCGATATCAGAGTACCTGGGGATGTACCTCTGATAGTAGCCGGCGACACCTAAGAACGACCGAATATCGGTCTTCGTGCGCGGTTGCGGGAAGTCTCGCACAGCGGCCACCTTTATTTCTGAGGGGCGGCGTCGACCCCGACCAATCACGTGTCCGAGGTAGACAACCTCGGCCTGTGCTAACTGGCACTTGGGAGCCTTGACTGTCAAGCCCGCATCGCGCAGGCGGGTTAGCACTGCCCGCAAGTGCGCCATATGCTCAGGCTAGGATGCGGAGAATATCGCTACGTCGTCTAGATACGGTAAAGCGAATTCTTGCTGTCCCCGCAACACTTTATCCATGAGGCTTGAAAAGCAGTATGGCGCGTTCTTCAAACCAAAACTCAAAACTTTAGGACGGAATGTCCCCATTGGTGAAATGAACGCCGCATACCTACTAGCCTCTTCTGTAAGTGGAACCTGCCAATAACCCCTGACAAGATCTAGGGTGGCAATAAACTGAGCGCTACTCACTCTCTCAAGGCGCTCCTCGATGTTAGGGATCGGATAAATTTGATCCTTAGTGATGGAATTAAGCCTGCGGTAGTCGACGCAAGGACGAGGTTCCTTGCCCGGTACCTCAACTAAAATCAAAGGGGAGGTATAACCACTCTCACCCGCTTCGATAACACCGAGCTGTAGCATTTTCTTTACCTCAGCCTCCATAATATCGCTCTGGCGGGGTGACACCCGGTACGCCTTGGATCGTACTGGCTCTGGGGAGGTAAGTTCTATGTCATGAGTAAGGACAGAAGTCCTACCAGGCCTCTCAGAGAACAGACCTTGAAACTCTTGTAAGAGCTGGTGTAGTTCGGTTTTCTGCTCAGGCGACAGCGATGCTTTACTTATTAAGTCACTAATGACTTGATCGGTGTCTTTCCTGTTTGTCACTGAGCCTAGTCCCGGAAGCTCGACCGGAAGCTCTTCTAACTTTCCCGCATCGGGAATTTCCTCTCCAGTATCCTGGTGCCTTTGACGCTACAGGCTCAATTTTATTCAGTTCGGGCGTGCTCTGAATACCAGCTTGCTGCGCCTCTGACCCTTTCTCATCGTTCAACAACGTCGGCCCCGCAACTACCGCCTTTGCAGCGAGCTCCCGAACCTTCGATCTGGTTAAGGCCTGAACGCTAGCCTCACCAAACAAAAGCCCCTTCTCGCGCAGGAGGTGATCGGACCTGTTCGAAAATAGGTACGGGTACTGGGGGGGCAGCATAGATGACACTGCGGCCTCCGTCTCAAGTGCTCCGAAAGGTCCTTCAATAAGCACTTTTGCTACCGGCAGACACACGCTATGAGCTTCCACTGCTTGCTTGATCCATGCGCACTCGCCCGTGAACATATCGGGTTCTACGTAAGAGGGGTGAACTACATCCATTGTAGCTGCGGAATCGCGAAGCACTCGGCACTCTTTCCCGTTCACGAGGAGGTCTCGCATGTAAGGCTCGAGAAGCTTCATGTTCTCGTCAGTGCTGCATATAGACAAAAACACGACTTGTGTTTTTGTTTCTGGACACTGCGCCGAAAAGTGACCCGGCTTCTGGCACGTATAACAAACGCGCGCTTGCCTCGTCTCGAACCGCTTTCTGCGTTCGGCTTCGGTTGCCGCCGTCTCCTTACGTTCGGTCGGACTGCTTTCACTCGCATCCGAACTACGTGTGTCCCCCTTTGCTCTCATGGGCGTGAACTTTGGCCTCTCAAACTTGGAGCCAAATTCACCCTTTTGACCGTCCTTAGCTCCGCCAGCCCGACGCGTCACAAACTCCTCGGCTAACTCAGCGGCTCTAGCCACCGTACTAACGTCTGGCCTATCCAAGACCCAGTACCGCACGTTCTCAGGTAACCGACTATAAAACTGTTCTAGCCCGAAACACTGCAGAACTTTCTCGTGGTCACCAAACGCTTTCTCTTCTTTGAGCCACTCCTGCATGTTTGACATAAGCCTGTACGCAAACTCTGTATATGACTCACTTTTGCCTTTCTCATTTTCCCGAAACTTCCGACGGAACGCCTCCGCTGACAGCCGGTACTTTTTTAGCAGACTCGATTTCACTTTGTCGAAATCCTCTGCCTCCTCTCTCTCCAAGCGAGCGACTACGTCGGCCGCCTCGCCGGGTAGCAAAGTGAGCAAGCGCTGTGGCCACGTTTCCCGAGAGAACCCCTGCTTTTCGCACGTTCGCTCAAAGTTAACCAGGAACAAACCAATGTCCTCTCCAAGCTTAAACGGCCGCATCAGGTCAGTCATTTTGAACAATACTCGTTCTCCTGCACCGTGTGCCTGACTTCCATTACGAGCGCGTTCCATCTCTACCTCGAGACGCTTCATTTCCAAAGCGTGTTCGCGCTCTTCTTTTTCTTTCTGTTCTTTTCGTTCACGCTCATCTTTCTCTTTCTGTTCTTTAAGTTCACGCTCATCTTTCTCTTTCTGTTCTTTACGTTCGCGCTCATCTTTCTCTTTCTGTTCTTTAAGTTCGCGCTCCTGTTTCTCTTTTTGCTCCTCCCTCTCCTCAATGGTCTCAAGGCATTCCGACAGCTCGTCATCCTCAGCTTCTAACTCAAGAATAGCCCTTAGCAGTTCTGGTTTTCTGAGTTTGTCTGAGACATCCAGACCCAACTCTCTCGCAAGCTCCAGCAATTTCGGTTTGCGCAACGACTTCAAATCCATGGCTGCTCTGAATGCTGCTTTCTCTACTGCCTACTATTGTCTTGCCGCAAACTAACCCGGCAGCAACGACAACCCCAATTACCAGCTCTGTTTCTAACACTAACAAAAGCCTGGCAAAACTCAGAAGAAGAAAGTCCCGCACTCACCAAACCTCGCAGCCAAGACTTCAGCGCAGTCGTTCCGCTGCAGGCAACCAGTCATCACACAGGGCTCGTTGCGCTGCTCCCGGATGGTCGTTGTGCTGCTCAGCATACAGTCAACCGCATCTCTTCGCTGCTGGCCTCCGTTGTCGCGATCTCACCGCTGGCAACCAGATGTTGGAATCGCACCGCTGGCACGAGTTGTTGGGGTCTCGGTGCTGACGCCCGTTATTGCCAATGGGTCGCAAGCCCCAAGGGTAGCGTTGGCCTGGCGGCCTGGGGCACTGGAAGCATCCGAAGGTCCCGGCAAAGCAAGAGAAGACTGGTAACAGAACAACTTGTTTATTCTAACATAGCAAAAGAGCGGCCGGTCAGTTCGACCGAAGTGGAGAGACGGGAGAGCACGTAACTCAACAGTACAAATCGGAGCCTCTCTCCTGGCGTCCGGGGGCAGCTGCTCTTATACTCTCGGCGTCGCGGTCCAAAAAGGGAAGGTCACGGGATGAAGGTCACGGGACGGCGGAGCATGAGCCCACGACGGCGCGCACGGTCGAGCCGAGAGACCTGCTGAACCGAGTGTAGTGACGCATCGCCAACCCTCACTTGGGGAGCTCCGCTCCCCGGCTGCCGCGCTTTGACAAGCGGGGGCACACACACACACACGAAGACACGTGGCACTGAAACACGCCTGGACACGCTTGGCGGGTAGGCGTTGCGGCGGCGTCGAACGGGCCAAAATGTCCGCCGCTTTGAACAAAGCCCCGGCGTCCGTTGCATCCGCGCCGGCATTACCGCGCGTTGTAGGCGAAACGTAACAGCATAGTGTCAACTAATATTGATTGAGGAGGGCTAAATGATAACTCGGTGCGCATATTTATTTCGTAGACATCCACTAAGCCGTATACTATAACTCGAACAAGTTTGGATGTTATAAATTGTGTCACTCAATCAAAAAAAAAATTATCGAATCAATTCTACCCACTGTAGAAATACAGTTCGGAAATAAAGGTGAATGCGTTTGTGTTTCTGAACTTAAGCAGTAGTTTCTGGCTGTGTCATTATTTATTTGTAGTAGCCACCATGCGACGACTGCAGACAGTATAGCCAAGAAAAGCGTAACGAAGTCGAACTGCATTTTGCTGGATTCTCAATATATGTGTAGGTGAAGATTGTGTTTGATATAATCGCTATATTCCGGATAAATGAACAAGGAAATGGAGGATGAAAGAAAAGACCTTAACAGGAAACTTTACCTCGGCGACTCCTAGCCAAATAAATGGGAACGAAGTAGTATTCTCGGGAACCACTGCACCAATGAGGTTGAGCTTTCTCGCACTTGAGGGGAAAAAACTTACACATTTGTTACTGTGTAACGCTAATATTTTGCTCAGGCCGCCAATATTTTTATAGATAAAATTGAAATGTGCCAAATTAAATATACAAAGCTAGAGTACCAAGTTGACCACTCTCTCACTCAGCAAGGAGGAACGACACCACAAATCCGTAAATGGCAACTAATAATAGCGGACGAACTTGATGTCTTGCACAGCGTGCTGCAATATGCCTCTATGATGTAGGTAAGACTACTTCCAAACCCTCGTAAAGCTTTTAACACATTCACATAAACTGTAAATTCAGATATTGAATTTCTCTGCTTAGATGCTCTAACAAAAAGATTTTACAGAATAGCGGTCCACGTTTTCATTGTTTAGAGTTGTCAATTTGTAAACCTGATGCTTCTACTTGTTTTATTAACTTCTAATTTTCGGGAATACTTGTACAATCGCTTACGCCCCTAACTAAAGCACCGCTTTTATTTTATTCATTTATTCATGTACACAGTACCTACATCGCCATAAGGGCATTACGTACGGAGAACATAACTTGACCAGTAAAACAGAAAAGCTTTTGCACAGTTATACTCACAAACAGAACAACAACAATAGCATTAAGAGAAAGACATACAAGTAAGGTGAAACAAACAGGTTTTTAGGATATATAACACTTACAGTTGTTTTACAAGAGCGCCTTCACAGCTTAGAATAGAATAGTTCGTTATTCGACACATTTACTATATTATTTGATAAACTGTTCTATTGTCTAATTGATTTGGGGAAAAAGGAGTAGTAAAAATTGTTTGTTCTGTAGTTATAGGCTGAGATATTTTTGTTGTTATCACCGCGAGTCGATATGTAATCTGGTTCCAGAAGATATTTATAGCGATGGACACCTGTCTGACTGTTATATATTTGGTGCAATAGTTCGAGCCTTAGCTTCTGCCTACGTATATGTAGCAGATCCCATCCTAAAGTGGCCTTAATTTCTGAAACGCTAGGGTATGGGCTGTAATTATTACAAACAAACCTTACTGCTTGGTTCTGGAGAATTTCCAGTCTATTAATGAGGTAATCTTGATAGGGATCCCATCATACACCGACAAAATCAAGTATTCTTCTGACATGTAAGACGTATAAGGTTTCTCCAACTTCGCGTGTTGCCTGTTTAAAATTTCTGCGAATAAAATGTAGCATCCTACTAGCTTTTCCTATGATAGTGTCAATACGTTGATGCCAAGGGAGTGATTCGGTGAAATAGACTCCTAGATACTTGTATTCCGACTGTAGGTCAACAGGCATGCCATTGATCCCATCGGTGCTGGGATCTGGATAATTTCCTGGAAAAACTTACGCTACTGCCCTTTCGAACATTTAAATGCATATTCCACTTTTTAGAGTGATTACATTTTAGTTTTTTCTGTGTACTGAAAGAAAGTTAATTCAAATCCGTCGTCTCATAAAATCTTTTCTGCGTTTTGCGTCTATTCTAAGGGAGAAATTGGCGCCCAAGGTTACTTTTGAAGTTGTAGTTGCGGTCACTGCTGACGCACTCGGTTTCGGTTTCGCGCAAAAGATATGGCGCGGCTCTTCGTGTCAGCATGTTTTAAATAAAGGCTTCTTATTCGCATCAAATACTCATTTGTTACTAACTCGCCATTAGCTACCGTCATCGAACTGGCACTGACGGTATAAGCTTGATAATAACACGCATGATTAGCGAATCTTAGTTGATTAGGCTACTGTACAATCCGTCAAGGGGAGTGTGTGTGTGTGTGTGTGTGTGTGTGTGTGTGTGTGTGTGTGTGTGTGTGTGTGTGTGTGTGTGTGTGTGTGTGTGTGTGTGTGTGTGTGTGTGTGTGTGTGTGTGTGTGTGTGTGTGTGTGTGTGTGTGTGTGCGTGCGTGTGAGAGAGAGAGAGAGATAGAGAGAGAGAGAAGACGCGCTGCGCCTGGTGCAAGCATTCGTCGTGTCACGCGTAACGTACTCCGCCCCGTACCTCCAGCTTGCGAAGGTGAACCGCGAGACGCTGAACACGACGATAAGCAATGCAGTCAAACTCGCCATGGGCATCCCAGTCTACTCGTCAACGCAGAAGCCAGTCTACTCCAGTCTACTCGTCAACGTGGAAGAGCTGGTGGAAGCACACCTATCTCACCAGAGAGTAAGGCTGAGCCGGACAGAGCACGGTCGGGCCATCTTACGCAAGATAGGATGGCAAATTGAACAGCAACCAACAACGGAGCCACTCCCCACAACATGGAGACATTATTAAGACCAAGCACGTCCCCCGGAACATGCAGCCGGGGAGGAACGGCGAGAGACGCTCTGGGCGGGCCAAGGCACTGGCTCGACAGCTGGAAGAGGACCCCGAGGTTCTCTACGCGGACGCCTCGCGTCCCAAGCACGGAATCAAAGCAACGGCGGTCGTCACCACCATCGATAAACTGGTCACAGGCGCGTCGATACGGACGACGAATACAGCCGAAGCATAAGTGGCCGTGGCCCTCGCACTCGCACAACCGGCAGTGAGGACCGTGGTCACAGATTCCCAGACCGCCTACGCAAGCTACCCCAGGGGAACATCTCTCCCGCGGCACTAGCAATCCTCACCAAATGCAAATCACCCGGACGGGCGGTTGAGCTCGTGTGGGTCCCGGCTCACTCGCAAGTGCAAGGCAACGCACTCGCCGACCACTATGCCCGAGAACTGTCAATCCGGGCCGAGGACGAGCCAGAGCTACCGCACCCCATGACAAGTTCAAGTTCAAGTTTTTATTCTTCTTCTAGTACAGACTAGAAACGTCCTCCCGGGCTAAAAGCTGCCGTCAGCAGCTTGACTGGACCCAGGAAGCGTTATACATGGCAGCGCGATAACAATAACCTTTTTGGTACAAAAAAACTTAAGCAGTTTACTAAACATAAAATTGAAAACTCAGATACATGCTTATGAAAGGATATGTAAGAAACAACAAGACATTTTTGTACAAATAAAACAAAAAGGCAAAAAAGAAAAACATGGTCATTTATATGCATCGTTATACATGAATATATATGTTATAGGTTAACGAAATACATCTTCAACTCTTTACGAGAGAATTTATTAGCGTAAACATGACTATTTAGAATTTTCGGCAAATTGTGTTTAATAGATTGTAACTTATACTCGGTGCGAAAGCGCGGTACAAGCCAAGGTTCAGGATTTCTGAAATGCACAGTTATGTCATGGTGCTTTAAGGTCGCTAGTGATGTAAGAAAATCTCTCCATTCTTTCCTTACAAAATAAAATATTTGTAAAAGACGATATTCGTAGTACCGATCTACCCATATGATTTGGTATGTTTGTGATAATGTTTTTGTTGTTGATCGGGCTTCAATATTGGCAATGTGTCGGAAAAGTGCCTTTTGTAATGTAACTATTTTATTTATGTTAGTTCGTGTTGTCGTTGCCCATACTAAACTGCGATAATTAAATTGCGAGGTGAACAATGCATGATAAATTTGTAGCTTGGCTTTTGTCGGCATGTAAGCTCTACAGCGAGATAATACACCGGCAACTGCAGAAAACTTGTTTCGAAGGTTATTAAAATGAGCATCCCAACTCAAATGACATGAAAATATTACTCCAAGTATTTTGTGTTCATTAACTAGTTCTATGTGTTTGCCTAAATAAGTGATTGAATGTTCCAACTGAAAAGGTTTGTTTCTGGCTCTGAAAAGAATAGCTTTCGTTTTAGTGGGATTAATTCTGATCACATTTGAAAGTGACCAATCAGATAGTTTCATTAGCAATGCATTACACCTGATAATTAGTTCATTTGCGTCTTTTCCACAGAAATCACAAGTTTCAAAGAAATCACCCAAATGTACAGAAGCGGCAGATGTAGGCTTCCCCGTCTGCATCCGCAACTCAGCCGAATGCAGCAAATGATCGTGCGACGCACGATCATTTGCTGGGGTCACTACCGCATCCCGTGCTCTTGCACAAGATGCTCCCAACAGAGCATGACACTTCATGCCCGTTTTGCAGACGATCAAAAGGCACTCTAGCACACATCCTCGCAGAGTGCACTAAGCTCAAGAACCCCCCTCCATCCCTACCCCCCCTCCCCGGCATCGATGGTGGAGGCGAAGCCTTGCGCGCTGCTGCTGCGGCGCTACCGAGAGAGGGCGCTCGCTGGTGTGACGTCACGCCAGACCGAGAGACGGGGCCCCAGCTCGCGGCATCGATGGTGGAGGCGAAGTCTTGCGCGCCGTTGCTGCGGCGCTACCGAGAGAGGGCGCTCGCTGGTGTGACGTCACGCCAGACAGAGACGGGGCCCCAGCTCGCGGCATCGATGGTGGAGGCGAAGCCTTGTGCGCCGCTGCTGCGGCACTACCGAGAGAGGGCGCTCGCTGGTGTGACGTCACGCCAGACCGAGAGACGGGGCCCCTGCTCGCGGCATCGATGGTGGAGGCGAAGCCTTGCGCGCCGCTGCTGCGGCACTACCGAGAGAGGGCGCTCGCTGGTGTGACGTCACGCCAGACCGAGAGACGGGGCCCCAGCTCGCGGCATCGATGGTGGAGGCGAAGCCTTGCGCGCCGCTGCTGCGGCACTACCGAGAGAGGGCGCTCGCTGGTGTGACGTCACGCCAGACCGAGAGACGGGGCCCCAGCTCGCGGCATCGATGGTGGAGGCGAAGCCTTGCGCGCCGCTGCTGCGGCGCTACCGAGAGAGGGCGCTCGCTGGTGTGACGTCACGCCAGACCGAGAGACGGGGCCCCAGCTCGCGGCATCGATGGTGGAGGCGAAGCCTTGCGCGCCGCTGCTGCGGCACTACCGAGAGAGGGCGCTCGCTGGTGTGACGTCACGCCAGACCGAGAGACGGGGCCCCAGCTCGCGGCATCGATGGTGGAGGCGAAGCCTTGCGCGCCGCTGCTGCAGCACTACCGAGAGAGGGCACTCGCTGGTGTGACGTCACGCCAGACCGAGAGACGGGGCCCCAGCTCGCGGCATCGATGGTGGAGGCGAAGCATTGCTCGCCGTTGCTGCGGGGCTACCGAGAGAGGGCGCTCGCTGGTGTGACGTCACGCTAGGAGGATAAATGGGGCAACAGCTCGGCTCCTCGCAGTGGTCGGCGCGCTGCCTTGCGCTATGTCGGATGACGTATAGCCATAAGTTTAACAAAGGGCAACCATGCCCACACCATCAGCCGAACCAAGGCGCAGCCAAGGGTATTGCTTTCGCAATCTTCGAGGCTTAACCAAGCTAAGCCATCAGCCAATTTTTTTCAGGCTCACGAATGTTTTATAACGCTTCTAAATGAAATCTGGCGCAAAATAAAAAAAAATGCAGGAAGCTTAAGCTTCACCTTTAAGAGTGGAACGCGATTGCATTCAAAGATCCCTAACTATTGTCACGATTCCCGGCAACTGCTGCTTGTGTCACTATAATGTTTACCGGGAAACGCTGGCGCCCAATGCTATGCACGAAATCGAGCTTTCTGGTAGAAACGCACGTCTTGCGGGGGCCGAACCCGGATTCTGTGCACAGCCGCGAAAAAAAAGAATACATCATTTTTATATTTCTCTTATTGTTTCGCACTTTTAATATTTAAGTCTGAGAATATCTAACATAAAAGGCCTGCGCTGTCGGTGTTTTATTTCATGACATTTGTTTGTGGGCTGTCATTTTTAATATTCCGAGAAATAACTTTGCCAAAATATAAGAGAAGCCACGAACAACTTTAGTGATAGAACGGTGTGGTACTGTAACCTGCATATACCGCATGTCATATAGAAAGGCGCGGCATATACATAGTATACCTAAATATATTGTGACGCAGCAGTTATCACGACGTTTTTTACGCGTCGATAATGCTGCGTACCGACCGCGCCCACAGCACTCAAGAGCGAGCCCCACAAGCGATGCTGAAGAAGAAACCCATATGAACCCCACATGATGATGATCATGTACAGATGACAAAGAATAGTTTATAAATGCCCACAATATACGGAAATTTTCCGTCGCAGGCAACCTCGCCGACACCGGCACCGACACCGGATTTTCTGCGACCTGAGGCCCTTAACGCTGTCGCGTTAAAATTATGCTGTCTACACTCAATAGAATTTTACTTTCTCTCACTACAGAATTCAACACATTTCATTAAAATCGGTCCAGGGACTGTCTCATGAAAGCATTTATGCGTTTCGCACCTATTTGCATAACCGGCATCAGATTTGGGCCAGAGGTACAGCTTCCTCTGAACGGCCATTAGGATTTCGTCACCGCGTTCTCGAATGTCGAGTGTCGCGCGCGTCGTCAAGTCAACTCATACGTAGTTTCTGGCGCATGTGCGGAGCAACAGCTCAGTGCTCATTGAATGCGCGACGCCCGCGTTTGAACTTTTGCCGCTGCCACTTAGGTAGTGCCATTGCGTACTTCCTGTAGCCTACTGCAACTGTTGAGTGACTCGTGGTCATTTCCTCTCAGCCCTGAACAAGGGGGCCATGTTAAATAAAGTTTTCTCTCTCTGCTTTATTGCATAATCACCGTCAGTTCCACCACTCTCTCTCTCTGGCGTTGAACGTTCCCCAATCGCACGAATCGACTATTGAATGTTAACTTATGTTTTCCTATCTCCCCAGGATTTCAAGCGGTTGGTGCTCAGTTTCTAGCCGAGTAAGCTGGGCCGACTTCGGGGACAGTGTAAAAGTACACTGAGCCGATCCCGGATACTGTGTAATCAAAGGTGGTAGCTTGAAAGGAAGGGCCTGACGCCAGTTCACGATGTACGTCATCGCGAGGGCTTTATACGGCTCGTACACTCTTAGGCAAAGTTACAGCCTTGGGCTTGCCCCTTCTGCCACACAACAATAATCGTTATCTGCCTTGATGTGTTTCCTTTCTTTAACGCTGCGAGCCCGGAACTTTCCAGTAACGAACGGCACGCGCGTTATCAGAAGGGGCAATCCAAAGGGTGTAAACTGCTCTATGCTGATAACGGGCGTTGCTGAAAGTAACATAAAATTGTGCGCGCCATGTTATTTTCCATTGCGTATAATCGAAACGATTAAAGCAAGCTTCACTTAGGCTGGATTTCCAACAAGCACGTTTTACCGACGTAAAACTTTTTTTTCCGTTGTGTATCTCGCCATGCATGTTGCAGTTAAGAGGCATCTCACCACGCATTTTCCATCTCATTTACCTGGAACTTTTTATTGCGATAGCAATTATATGGAGACTCCAGGCGAATTTTCGGTTTAGGCGTCGCCGTTACCGTGATGTTACCTATACATTTGTCTATATAAATGCTATTTATGTGCGGTGCTAACAAATGGGACAGAAACTTGTAGGTTAACAAAGAAGCTCAAAAACAAGTTAAGGACCGCGCAAAGAGCGATGGACCGAAAAATGTTAGTTGTAGCATTAAGAGAAAGGAAGAGAGTGGTGTGAATCGGAAACGGCGATAACCAATATTGTATTTAACATTAAGAGAGGAAATAATGAAGCTGGGCAGGTCCTGTAATGCGTAGGGCAGAGAACCGGTGAACCATTAGAGTTACGGAACGGGCGCCAAGGGAAGGGAAGTGCAGTCGAGAACGAGAGAAAGTTAGGCGGGGTGATGAAATTAGAAAATTTGCTGGCGCAAGTTGCAATCGGCTAGAACGAGACAGCGGTAACTGGAGATGACTCAGAGAGGCCATTTATTTTGCATAATCTTCATGAACGTGCAGCGCGAACAAAGGTAATAAAGTGTTTCATTCACAGCCCGTGCTTTTCATTCAAATATTCTCAGGATATGAAAAAGTGCACAACAATAGCTGTGCTCGCAATCTGAAAACGATGCACTTTCAGCGTCACAGAAGTTGCGACTGTGCGATGTCATTACAGGCCTTACAAGGCTTGGTCACTATTTAAAGGTGCCAGGAGTGTTGGCGCACCAGCGTAGGCTCGCATCCGCGTATAGCTCAACACCGTTCTAGGAGTTCACGCGGAACTCTAAACGTTCCATTCTCTGTTAGCGCTTCGCCTTCTGGCTCGTAAAGGGCAATATTTTTTCCTCTCTCTATATCGGCCAGCAGCCGCAGCAGGCACAGCCCTCGTTCCGAGAACTGCCACTTCCCGATGTGCGGCCAACGCGCTACCATCGTGACCCTGTCTGTGTTCTCGGTCTCGGTGACGGTGGTGATTTTGGTCACCCTGGTGCTTTCTCTCTACGCCGACAGGGTGCACTACCCTCCGAAACGCCAGCCGCGCTTCGTCTCTCCCAGCGTCATGGGCGTCTACCGTGACTGGGTCGTCGTCTCGAGCGCCCGCCAGTGCAACAACGTCACCAGGTACGGCGGGAGCGTCTGCTAAGGCGTCGAAGGCTTACTGACAGGCAGCGATCACAAAAATGATGCCGCGTTGCCGAAATGTGAAAGTTGGAGTTTGCGTTAACGTAGCTCTAAGCGGAGAATAAAAGCGATGCTGCTATTCTAAGCGAATTTATGTGCGGTACATGTGCGGTAAGCGCGTAAGCGCCTGAGCAAAACTAGAACAAGGTGAAAGCGGGAGGCAACGTTTCCCCAAGTGCACTCTTCTTTTTCAGGACAAGCCAACTTGCCGCAACATTGGCTCGCCCTTTCACCTGGCTTTAGCTTTGCCCATCGTCTTGAATTTCCATATCTCCCGCCTTCCCACTGTTGTCTCTAGTAAGCGCCTAGAGTTCGCATACGGTGATCACACATTTGGTCTCTTTTTTAAAAATTTTTTTCGCCCTCATGCTTTTGGGGCATTTCGGTCACTGATCCCCTTCTCTATACAGAGTACCATGTAGGCGCCTACATATACGGCGGCAGAATTTTCCTCCTTTCTCTCTCTCTATGAGTACTCCCGCTTACTCATTTTGCCGCTTTATCAGGGCTAAGTGAAATTCTTGGGCTGCGCTCTACGGATGAACTCCAAGAGGCTGCCCGACGCTTCTTTTTGCTCCAGTGACCGTTCCTTGAGGTGAATACATGTACAGAAGGAATGTGCTCGCCGTTTCATAGGCAGGTCTTTCATTACCCATTGGCGAATCTGCTCTAATTTTCCCACCCCCACAAGAGGTGTTTTAGGTCAGCGTTTTCTAATGGAACTGAGCATCGTGCCATCTGTTTCGCTAAGCATATACGCGCTTGTATTGGCCTTGTGCTTCCCCTGCGGTCTGCGTAGGGCTTTCTCGATGCTTGTCTGTCAGGTGAACGAACACCGACATATTTTTGTTTCCCAGGAATTCGTATCGGTTTCCTTTGTCGCTGAATCCAGCGTTCAGCTCAATCGTTATACCGCATTTCACAGATGTGCTTCCTCTTTCTAGATATCAACAGCACACACTGCGTTAAGCATTTCGAGACAAAGTCGGGTTTGTCACTGAAATATTCCTCTGTGAACTGTCTTAGCTAGCATACGGTCAGTGCTTATACTTATATATAAGAAAACGAGACAATCCACTTTTAGAACGGGTTTTATTGTTTGGATAGAATGGCGTACAGTAATAGAAAATACAAGGAATGAAATTTAAAAGAAGTCTCAGTTTCGCCTGAAAGCCGGAACCTTGATAGCAATTGCAAATAATTACACAACTTCACGACATAAGGTTTGTAGTTTTATCTCCGTATAACTGGAGTGAAGACTCCCTAACCAATTAAATTGGCAAGCATGGTGTCACGCGCCCACCTGCACATGAAACGATCGCACTCTATTTCCACGGACACCCGCTGTCGCAATGCTGGCGTGATAAGAGCGCAAACCAAGGGTAGCGAACTCTTCTGGTGTCTCTACCTTTAATGCTTCTCTGAAACTTTAGGTTACGTGATCTACTACACTACGCGAGCGTGAAGAAAGCGCACGTGCAGCCACCAGCCATCTGGGCTCGCCCCCGTCTTTGCCATTGCCAGAGGTTATCTCCATGATGCGGCGCGGCGGCGAACGGCTGGACGAGAGGAGCGGACGCACACTCTCTTGCCGCTCCCTCCTCCCTCACCTACACTCCCGCCCTCCCCGCCCCTCCGGCACACGCTTGATCGCTGTACCGCGCGCTTCCCTCCTCCCTCGTGAGCGAGTTAACATGGTGCGCCTCAAGCCACCATCCCTCTTGGCTCAACCTTGCGCGCCTCCCTTCGCACTCGCAGCATGCGTAGTGCGAGGCGCGATAGAATCTTATCGGAGCCTGAATTTACACTGAACATCACGGTCACGCGGACGGCGTCTGAAGTGTTCGTGTAATTGCTATCGCAATAAAATAAAAACTGAAAATGCGCACTCATTTTCGGCCTCTTTTCTCCTACTGCATTATCCTTCGGTCACGCTATGCACTAACAACTCACATGAAAGCCATAGTTTCGTAAGCTAATTTCTTCCACTTGTTCGTTTTATACGATTATGTTGCCTAAGTTCTATACAAGTCGTCGTTCTGTCCATTTAAAGTGCCTGCGTCGTGACGAGCCAGGTTTTTCAGTCTTCTGTGTCCTTTTGTCAGCGCTCAACGCTTTTCGCCATGAGAGTACTGCTTTATAACGTACTCAACACTCCTGTGAACATATTGTGATGGAGGCGTACAATGTCCTGTGACTTTTTAGCAGTATTATGATATCGGGTAAGAAGTGCGCATTCGTTAGGAGCAAAAGGAAGCTTTCAGGGTAATATGCATTGGATTTCGCGTTGAGCACGTTCTGCGTAAGTGCCTTCATGTTGTCATTATACGACCTTCTAACATCAGCAACGTTGTAGAAATAGCCTGACATCTGCGTATTAACGCGATAGCGTTAAGAAGGCCGTGTCGCAGGAAGTCTGGCGTCGGGCGTCAGACTTCGCCTCGGCAAAAATGATTTCTAACCAAATTCCGAACCACGCATACCCAACCACTTCTCTACCACCAAAGTTGCTCATATATGTCTTTCTTTCTTTACAAAGTTATTCCTCGGAATTTTTAGATCGGCAGCCCACAAACAAACGTAATGAAGAAAAAAAAAACACTGACAGCGCATGTCCTTTGTGTCAGCTCTTCACAGAGTGAAATAATTAAAGTGCGAAACAATAACAGCAGATCGGCCCTCGCAAGAGGCCGCGTTTCTACCAGAACGCCTTCGTGCATAGCGTTCGCAGCCAGCGCTTCCCGCTAAACGTTACGGTTACATAAGCTGTAGTTACCGGGAAGCACGAAAAGCAGTAAGGGGTCTTTGAACGCTATCGCGTTCCGCTCTTAAAGGCGAAGCTTAAGCGTCCTCCAAATTTTTAGATGCCGCCGCTGCATTCAGCGCCAGTTACCTCAAAATGCCGTTGGTCCTGGAGACAGCTTTGGTTATTAAATTTTAGGCTTCCGGCCACGTATTTTAACTACTGAACAAGAACCCGCGTTGACCTAACAGAATAACGCGAGCATGCTGCGCCGGTCAACCCACGTGCACAGAAGCAATAAGCGCACAACTCAGCCAGTGCTCGTGGAGGGCCAGAGTCTCGGATTACAAAACAGCACAAAACAGGTGTGATTAGACGTGCAAATTTGTGCAAATTGCGAAGAGGTATGCTCTTCTATGTATTTGGACGGGCTGTGTGCGACAGTCAAAAGGTAGCTTGATTTGGGAGTGTGGCCAGGTGCATTGTGTGATGAATAGCAAACCTGCAGCAACACTAGTCACAGTGAATGCCAATGAATAGGAAGTTGCCAAACATGCTAATATGCAGTGAACGTATTCTAAATAACGTAATCGCGTTGTGAAGTGCTTGTTTAAATGCATTTATCGCACGAAACGTAGGTTGCCTTTGGCCACCGTCATGACCCCTCGTCCGGATTTCGAAAGCGAAGGGTCTCATTTAGTTTCTCAGGGTGTTCGTGGCCCTTATTCTGGTAAAGTTTTCACCCGACGTCACCGACGCGACGCCACCTCACAGTGCTAATACCCAAACATGATGACCACGATGACGTCAGTGCGTGGTATTCAGTGCAGCAGGTAACCTGTCTTTATTGCGATACAGACGCTGACGGAATTAATGCCGCTGGCGTCTGCGCCCGATAGCTAGGTGTCCTCACTACGAACGAGTCCCACAGTGGTGTCACGTCGCTTTCTGCTTGCACAGTGCCCAATATAGCGGCCATGAGGACGCCAATTGCAAACAGTCTATAAGGAATGCTATCTGAGGATGTTAAGGGGGCAACGAAACACTTACTTTGGCTACACTCTGACCGCGTGTCTCATTCTCTGTCCCGCAGAAATATTTTTATCAAGAACGGAACCGTGGGCGACGCCGCCGTGGCCACCATGCTGTGCATGTGCGTCGTGATGCCTCACCGGTGCGGACTTGGAGGGGGATTCGCGGCTACCTACTACAACCGGTGCGGAGACTGCGCATGATAGTCTTTTAGAGCGTACAATGTGTAATGTGTACAATGTGTACAATGTGTACAATGAGTGTACAATGTGTAAGATTCTGCGCAGAACCATGAGATCAGATTGGAAGGTAGTACGTGCATTTAGATTTTGTGGAAGGCTCGACCTGCCACTTGTTTTTCTAACTTCCTTCTCGAAGTTGCACTGCTACGACCATCCACCCTTTTACATTGCATGGCTTTCCATGCAAAGTGAACCATGCATGATTCACTTTGTAACTGCGCGTTTAGAACAACACTACCACTCGAACGCGTGTAATGCAGGACCCCTTGACTGCCGAATCATTTTTACTTCATGATATGCAATATATGCTCGAATATATTGCGAACCTAGCAAATAAAGCGGCAAGAAATCGACAGACCTTGTAATAAGGTAATCATTTCATCAACACATCATTTTACTTGTTAGATTATAGTTTCCTTTATCTAGTCGCAAAAATATCTACAGTTGAAAGGTCTACGCTTGAATGAAAAACTAAGAATAGTGCAGGTAAACACAACAGAAAGAAAAGTGCATTTCTTTCGATCGATGTCTGGTACTACGTTTGGATCTTTATTCAGAATGTAACCTCAGTTTCTTATTGCCTTGCGAAGCATGAGTACCAGCGCATGAGCAATACAAATGTCTTTCATGGATGGAACGTGATTTTGATTGTTTGACGTTAATGTTGTTTGATTTGTTTCGAGGCTGCCATTTTCATGTCAGCAAGCATTTATGCACCCGCTTACTTTTGATGGAAAGCACTCGTCCTGCACTCTTATTTAGTTGTGCTCGTCAGCTTACACGCTGCTTACAATAAACTACTTCCAACTCACCCGCTTCGCCATCTTTCTTACTGTTGGCTCTTATGCCTCTGCAACGAACAGGAGGTGCATTCCGCTCTGAGGGTTGCAAGATAGAGCTAAATCTGCGACCTCCGCTTAAACGTCCAAAGCTTGGTTGATACTGTGGTCAATACACATCTCGATGAACAGAACTGGAAAAATGCGACTCACTGTCGTAATTTCTCGGTGCGCTCACCTATATCACGACGCCGGCCGCAGGAAGACGACGAACGCGACGGCTGTGTTGGCCACGGCCAGGGCCCCAGCTGCGTCCTCGCTCGGCATGTTCAGCAGCAACATCAACGCGTCGTTCGCCGGTGAGCGTGACTCTGGTTAGTTACCAGTGCTTTGGCACTGTAAGAGATGACGTACGGCAGAAGAAACATAGACAGGAGCACTGTCGTGTCTGTTAGGGAGTGCACCGCTCTGTGTTGCTTACATCGTCCCTCGTCTTTTAGTGCAACACATTTCTCGCAATTAATCATGCAGCAACCAGCCCAGCATCGGGTTTTGATGATTCTAGTCACCCCCACGTTGCTCCCGATGGGTTGTCATCCGTTGTTGCTGTATATAATTGAAAAATTGATGTACTTCACAACTTACAAACGTGAAAACGCCTACTTTGGAGACGTCTGGTGTAAAAGACGTCGTTCTATAGCCGCCGCGTCCGCGCAGTGGATGTGGTGTTCTACCGGTGAGAATCAAGTCTCAATTTCAATTCCTAACCGCAGCGACTGCACCTTTACATAAGCGTAGTGAAAAAAAATGGTTTTGTATTGTGCATTCGGTGGACGTTTATGAAAACCATGGGCTCAAAGTCAAAATGTTAAAATGGTGGGATACACAGAGGACTGAAAGAAGACAAAAGATCACTAACTTACAAATTACAACCCGATATAAACCCTAGACCCCATTCAACCAAGCGTATGCGGGAGTATTAATTGGATCTCGTGAGTCTCGTTTTCCTCTGAGTTCTACGTGTGTCGCACTATTTTAACTTAAGATCTACTAACTGGACCAAACGTCTATCCTTCTGGAGGGTAAATTAATACACACAGCTGCATTACGACGTTTATCGTAGTACACCGCTCAGCATACGGACGTTTAACATCATCGTTTAGATATTTCAAGCTTCAAAGCACGGTGCAGTCACTTTAAGATGTCCCCGCTCACATTATATTACGAAAAGAGAGCTCCACAAGAGGTGATTGCCACTTGCACCTGAATGAAACCAGATTTGCGAAAGATGTCATTATTTATTCACGTGGGCAAGCGCGACGCGGAATTGTCACCTCTCTCAACTCAGCTCCACGTCAGTATTCATCGCAGAGAAGACAGCGAACAAATAACAAAGGTATCGCGTGACTTCAGCGGCGGTAAAAGCATTGGCTAGTGGGACCAAGCCGGTCCCGTGGAGCTCTGTTGCTGAAGTGGGCACGCCGCGCGGAATTTTTAAATGCGTAAGTTTATGCCTACAAAACTAGAAAACCCGTCAGCCTGTTGGTCCGTCCGTCACGTAAGACAATCGATTTGAAGAAATGGGCGGTAGGAGCGAGCGAATTCTCCTTCGTGCTGCCTCTCGCTTCAGCGCCAAATAAGCATCGAGAATGCAGTGCAAACGAAGCTATCAGTACTCGGCGCACTCTGTTGGGTTGCAGAATCAAGCGTCTTTCCTTTCTTTAGATCACTATCATCACTGTGTTCTCATCGCAGATCCCTTTCAAGATAAGACCCGCGCGTCTCCCTTGAACGCGAACTAAGCGGCGAGAGAGACAGAAGAAACTGTATTGTAAAGTGAAAGGATTTATGTGGTTGGGGCCCTCAGTCCAAGGCCCCAATGGCTGTCGCTAGCGCTCGTGCTCGTCGTATCAGGGCCACCCAGACCAGAGGCTCGGAGCGACGCAGGATCGCCTCCCGCTGCGCATATGTTGGTTGGGGGGATTGTAGAACAGTGATATCCTTAGGTAGTTTTTGGCACTGAATCGTGGCGTGGAACGCCGTCGGTGGTGCACCGCAGCCTGGGCAGGTGGTGGGATATAAGGTTGGGGAGAACTTGTTGAGAAGGAGGAGGTTCGGATATGAGTTGGTTTGAAGCCATCTCAGGGATACGGCTTCATTCCGGGAGAAGGATTTGGGTGGATGGTGATATCGCAAGCGCCCTAGTCTGTAAAAGTCTAGAGTGTCACGGTATGTGTTGGGCAAATTCTGAGAGGCTTGATATGGGTTGCTCGCCTCACTGCCAGGTGCCCGACAGGTTAGCTCTCGGGCAGCCGCATGAGCGCGGTCATTGCCCGACAGTGAGGCATGAGCAGGTGTCCAAATCAGCCTGATGCGTGGTATTGAGGGATCTGGAACGGCGGGTAGCTTACGTGTGCTGCTGAGAGCACAATCGGCTTCCTGAGGTATATGACCCCTGACGTAGGCTCGACATGTGCCTTGGGAGTCTGTAATGATGATGTGGTCGTGTTTTGGTGAAGGAAGGAAGGAAATTAACTTTATTGGAGGTCCTGGAGATCACGAGAGCTTTGGGCTCTCATGGTGTGGGCGTCTCCCACGACGGAACCGGGAGGTTGAGTTTCAGCGAGGTCCTCTTTTATCTGAAGAAAAACATCGTGAGCGGACAAATGGAGGTGAAATCCAAACTGTGTGTGGGAGAAGGAATTTTGCATCTTCAAGAAAGGTTCAAGCCGTTTTAGGAGTACATACTCAAGCAGCTTTCCGATGCGCGATGTGAGGGAAATTGGCCGTAAATTTAGGCTCGCATGTGGTTTTCCGGGCTTGAGCATGAAAGTTATCTCGGCACGTCACCATTCCAGGCGGAGAATGCCGGCGTGCCAGTACTGATTGTACATGGCACAGAGTGTTTCCAGGTCCTCATCCGGGAGATTTCGCAGTAGGGTATACCGTATCCCGTCCTCTCCGGGTGTGGTGTTCATATGAATGTCTACGAGTGCGGCTTTGATTTCGTGGACAGTTATGTCAGTGCCTAGCGGGTCACTTTTTTCTCTATACGGACAGTCCAGATAGCTTTGCTTAGAGCCACGGGAGAGATACCCTTGTTCATGGTCCTTCAGGAGCTGGTCTCCGTCTCCTCCGTACTGGTGGATGAATATTTGAAGCTGCCGATTTTTATGGGATTTCGTGGCTGTCGGATTTGTTAGCAACCGAAGGATTACCCAGGTTCTCGCAGTGCCCAGCATACCACTTAGCTTACCACAAAACATTTGCCAGTTAGGACTGGTTAGCTGGTCTGCGTATTCCTGGGCTGCTCTCATGATTTGTGATAATTTGTAGCACAATTTTCGATTGAACTTTTGCCGCTTCCATCGCTTCATGAGACCTCGGCGCGCGTCCCACGCATGTAGGAGATGCGGGTCGACCTCGGGGGTCTCTGTCGTTGTGGTTTTGCGGCTAGTCGTTTTGTTTAGATCGTTGCGTAAATCACTGAGCCAACTGGCATAATTTTGGGGGGCTTTCATCTCCTGTGGCTCGATTTGGTCCAATTTGTAATGCAAGTTTTATTTGCAGGGCCTTTATAACTTGTGCGAGTGATGCGGATGATGACAATATGGTGATCGCTACCCAGCGTCTCGCCAGTGTTCAGCCATTCGCCCTGGACCCCCCTTGGTGAATGTGTGATCCGGGCAAGTGTCTCTGTCGACACTATTTCCCTGGCGACTAGGCTGGGTATGATCTGTTATGAGGGTGAATGGGTGATTATTATGTGTGAGGTCCCAAAGTCGGGTGCCCTTCGGTGTGTTACTGCGATAGCCCCAGGCCACGTGTGCGGCATTAAACTCACCCCACACTACGCACATTGGGCCCAACGTGACGAGTTACAAGAGTAGGTATTGAAAATTGTCCCACCGAGCACGAGGTGAACTGTATACATGCATTTAAGATATACAGGCTATTTTGTCGCCTGTCCGTGAGAGCAATCTCAAAGATTTGATGAGGGATGTCTGACGTGACAGTAGTATGGGTATAGGCAAGTTTCCTGGACACGAGCACGCACACTTTCGCCTCGTCCGAGCGCCTAATGGTCTCGTAGCCACTGATAGGTACAAGTGTGGCGCCTGGCTCTTGGAGAAGTATTATGTCCGGCGGTTTGACGCTGCGGCGACGTACTGTTGCAGCGAGCCCCGTTTAGATCGGTACTCCCTGCAATTCCATTGCCACAGCGTCAGTCCCGCCATTCTATTTTGCATTTGCATTGCAGGAGCCATCATTCTGTAGCTGGGCTCGCTGACACGATACCGCCGCTTCAGAATGTCACGATAGCTGCACTGGCTCGTAGTACTGAACCACAAAACACAACAGTCGTCGTGTAATGGCTACCTGAAAGACACACTCAGCGGCAAAAAGAATGTTGGAACACTCGTTTTCACACACACACACGATGTTGTTTAGTTGCCGTGAGGGTCGCATGTTTCAGCGACGTTATATCGAAATTTTTCGGACCAAGCGACTGTCAGCCTTCTTTTTTGCACGAATTATCCGTTCAAAGTAACCGCTATGTGTACGCAGCAGAGACACAAGCAAAGGAATTCACAGAGCAAACGGGATTAAGCGCAAGTAATCACCAAGGCACACGCGGTGATTCAGCGCAAACGAACAAAAGGTAAACATACGGAATCGAGGCGATCAAGGCTTCATTCGGCTCCCTTGAGCGTTTTTCTTTCAGCGCTCATTTGAAATTAAATGACTAGCTTTAGCAGTTCGGGCCCTTCTTTCGTTTTTCACCACAGTCAGGGACCAGTAGGTTTTATTTACGCGCGTGTGCAGATATTTTTTTCATTTCACGAACGTCGCGGCGCCGCCGCAGGTGAGCTTGGGCGCCGTCTACTACAGGAACTTACTAGGTGGCGCGCGCTGCAGATGTAGCTTTAATGTCGCTATCTTATTCTAGAGGGACCTTAGGTGTAGCGCGTGCGGCTAGTGAGGATGAGGAGGAGGATGTTTTAGGGGGAAGGCGATGTGCCGTGAGCTCTCTCACGCTCTGCTTGAGATCGTTGGTGATTTCATGTAGCATTGGTTTCAGCAGGGTGCTTTGGAAGTCTACATAGGCGGCTCGGATAATTTCCTTGACCTCCGTGAGAACGCTTTCTCGCATCTCCTGCATAGCTCGGCGCAATTCTCGTCGAAGCTCATGCTGGAGGTCGCGGCACAATGCAATTGTGGGATGGGGAGGGATCTTGGCGCGAGGCGCCTGTGATCTGGATTGGGTTTGTGGTAGGGACTGAGGTTCGGATGAATCTGAGGGAGATTTGCGCAGTGAAGGTGGGGTGCCCTCTGCCCAACTTACCCCTTTGGATCCGGCTGGCCCTTCGGGCGCTGCTAATGGTACCTGTTGCTGTAGTGGTGGCGGCTTCTTCTTGGCCGGTGGTGGTGCCACTGGTGGTGGGGACGACGGTGGTGACGAGGATGATGATGAAGGTGACGGTGGCACCCGCTCGCAGTTCTTAGAACAGTCGCCAGGGCCTCGGCTCCGAAATCGTGACCAGGATCGGGACCGAGATCGGGACCGGGATCGGAGCCGGGGCCCTGGCATCGGGACCGAGATCGGGACCGGCATCGGGACCACGATCGGCTTCGTCGCTCTCTAGATTGGGCCAGCGGACGATGCTGTTGCCGTTTTTGTTTCTCGAGTTCCTGGCGCACTCGTTGCTTGTTGCGTGGTTTTCGTGCCCGACGCGGACAGCTGGATCCTGTCCTTTGTGTTCTTTTTCTTGAGTCATGGTCATCTGCGCCTTGCCTTTACTAATTCAGGCATGAACCAACTAGCCCAAGCAAGAGTTTTACTTCAGCTGGGATCGGTTGTCAGGTGGTCCCCTTTGCACGTCAGGCACCGGGGTTGGCACTGGTAAGGTTCGGTGGTGGATGAGTTTTCAGTCCCACATGTGGTGCAGCGCTTGATGCTTGGCGTGGGGCAGACGTCCGCACAGTGGCTCACTGCAAGGCATATGCTGCACACCTGGGCCCTCGGGGTGTGCGTGTAGCATTGGTACTCGGCCCCATAATACCTAATGTAGCGCGGTACCTTGAGGCCAGGAAATGTAATGATTGCCGTGGTAGCTCGCCCCATCATGCGAGCATGGAGGATTTTCACCCCAGGTGCCACAGGTGGTCTAAATGTTCGGTTGGTGCAGTCCCTGTGTCGGGACCCGTGATGATCCCTTTGCAGAAATTATCAGGGTACGTTGAGATGGGGTAGCGATGCGGGCCAAGTGTAAGCGATGTCATCTTGTTAAGGCTGGTCCCGATTCTTTCGCTTGGTGTGCTGATGAGGGCGATGTTTTGAGCACGTTGAACACGTAGGTGAAGTTCGTCGACCTCTTGTTCCTTGAGACGCGCCTCGATGCCGAAGGCGCGAGTCAGAGAGTGGCGAGGCCACTCACCGAACGTGAGACCGTTTCTCGGGGACAGGATGACTTTAAAATCTTCAATGGGCAGAGGTGGGGGCCTCTAGGGTCGTCGTGGTACAGTTTGGTTCGAATGCTGCGTCTCTCGGCGGCGGGCTGCTGGGTGAGGCTTAGCGCCGGCACGGCGACCCCGCCGGCCGCGAGCGGTGAGCCATGATCCATCCGCCGGGTCTTCTGGATACCCTTCTGTTGTTGGATTGTCGCCGTTGGTAGCTTCCACCTCCACGATCGTGGTCAATGGGTGTTCGTGGTGTTGGACAAGGTCGGCAGTCCCTGGATGCCGATCCTGACCGCGCTGAGGCTTAGCTCGAGCACGACCTGCACGGTGGCTCAGAGGCGCCGCGAGCGTCGCTGCTGCATCGGTGGTGATCTCGACGCCGCCATGCAAGGTGGCAGGAAGCGTCCGTTGTCGTTATCGCAATAGGGCGAGGAAGAGCGCATGAGACGCTGTAGCGTCTGCTGCTGACGCAGGAGCTCCAAACCTCACGTCCACACACGGTGGTAGCTCCGAGTGGAACAGAGGCCCGAGCGGCCGCGCCATACGCAGCCGCCGCCAAAATACGGATGATCACGGTTGGTACTGGATGGACGCGGACGGATAAGGCGCTAAAGAGTGAGCGGTAACGGCTAAAAATAACCGGAATGTCATCAGCCCACCTGGCGCCGCTACCTGGATTAGTTAAGATTCCGTCATCAATTTACTTGTGCCGCTGTCCGCAGCAGTTCGCGCCGTAGCAGCTCCGCCGTTTATACTGGTCGGATCATGTTTCATAACATCGGTAATGACACCGGGCTGCGTGGAGATGAGAAAGCGGCACAATGCTCACGCGTGCTTAGAGAACTCCCAGAGGACATTCTGCGTGACTTTCTTTGTTTTTTCGCTCGTGTGGCCATATTCGTGGTTTGTTTGTTCGTTCATTCGTTCGTTCGTTCGTTGTGGTTACAGGCTGTGCGTTTCGTCTGTCTTCCTCCTCGTGACAAGACAGAGGGCAAGGCAGCGGAAAGACCGCGCGAGTTCTCCCTATCTTGATGCACATGAGAAATTTTCGTTGACCCTTTAGATGCACTTCTATTTTTTTATTGTCCTTATGGTCTCCATGCTAGCTTTGTGCTGGACGCAACGAGTCAGCCTTTGTTAATTTGCTGCTCTTTCCCTTTGTGTAATTATTTTTTTAGTCGTTCTCAAAGTGTGCATTGGTTCCGTGGATTCGTCCTTTCACAGTGCAGCCTGATTCCCTAGCTTCGCGATTCCTCGGTCTCCCCAGCAGAGGCGTGGTTTGGTCCATAGTAAAACGTTATATTCACCTGAAGATGCTGGGATTTGACAACGCAGGCAGCAACGATGTTGAATGAGGATGTATCGTCTACGTATCGTCTTCGTATCATCTATGTATCGTCGTCGAATCATCTACGTATCGCCTACGCATCGTCTTACATATCGCCTTCGACACGTAATTCCGCAAAGGATTTAAATTAGGAACTCAGGCAGCAGTGGGTTTATCGGTCGCGTTTTTGTAAGAATGCTTTTGCCGCTTATTATGCGGTGTGCGTTAAAAACGGTCAGCTGCAGGATAGGATATAAAAGAACCATCCTCAGCGAAAATTGTACAACTTTTCTCGGAGGCTTCATCGACAGCAACACTTCCAGCAAGCCGGTTTTACCGAGTCTTCAAAAAAGGTCTCTGCCCTCCTGCTTACTACGTTCCATTTAGAACGTAGTAAATCACCGTTCGTTGCTAATTGATGATCGGTGACCAATTTTTAAGTTTATAGTCTTCAAGCAATGCGGGGGCTGTGAGTGACGTCACGCAGTGGAGGATTTCGCATGAACTACAGCACCGTGGCGTGCTTCAAGAAGCAAGTGAATTGAAATAGACGAGGACTGCACCCGCATTGCAACGATAGTCGGAACGCGACCACCGTGGCTAGGAATAAGACCTGACCTTGTATTCGGCAACAGAATGACGCAGCCACTGAGCTGCTATTGTTTCAATGGCTGTTGTTCATTAACATAAGCATGGAGCCTGCTCACAGTGCTGGTGTAATATGTTTTTACGTCAAGCAATATGGTAAAGTGACTCCGAACTGTTTCAATGGGATGCCTTATGGTTTTAGGCTATGGAAGGTATGAAGCAGTGCAGATACGATTGCCCTGAATAAGAGCAAATCTGTGATGCGATCTTTGGTGTTTGTCGGATATTTCTTGACCCAATTTTTTAATAGCCGCCACATCAAATATTCTAGTATGCGTACTTTTAGGCTTTATTGAAATGAGTCATAACTAACAGTAACACCAGTGGGATACTTCCAACGTGTAGCCATTTGGCCTTAATTCCGCAATAATCCGCTTGTTCATGTTAAAATACGTTTACGTGTTTTATGAAAATAAATTAAACGCGCCCGACACTGCATTCTTCCTTTGTACGATGCACGATCTTATTTAGCATCCTGCGTTTGTGAAATACGGCTTGCAAAAAAAAAAAAAAAAAATGAGCGATACGTATGTCGCACTCGATAGCAGGAAATAATGTGGAGGTCATCGCTGGCTGAACGAGGCATGTGTCAGGCGCCAACGTTTTGACAAGGGCACCTGCCTTTCGTCAAAATGTATTTCGTTCTACCGCATTCGATCACGTGTAATCTGCATCTTCCTTCTCACCTCTTTCTTTTTTAAAATGTGCAGGCCGTGTGGTTTGAGGGTGTCTTGACCCTTTTGAGTATTGCACGAGACGACACTACGAATCTCGGAGCACACGCCTGATTTGCTTGGTGCTCGGCCTAATGCAAGATACCGAGTAGAATAAAAGCAGCGCACAGCTGTACTGCTTTGCCAGAGTACCTTGCGATTGATTTACTGTGTGCATAACGCGTGTGCGCAGGTGTAAGAGCTGTAGCCACGTTCGGCGAGCTGAAGGGCTACGAACTCCTGCTCAACGTGACCGGCAGCCGCGTCCCTTGGCGAGAACTGTTCGAGGGTGCGATCACGCTTGCCGAGCGGGGCGTCCGGGTGTACGACGATCTGGCCCGCAACATCGCCACAGTGGCTAACGACCCAGACTTCAGCGCCAGGTTTGGCGTCAGAACACTATACTGCTTGCGAGCGGCACATAAAGGCTCATTGACCTATGCGACAGGTAACAAAACAAAAACAAGCACAAAAAGAAACAAAGATAAAGTGCTTATTTATGTAAGCAAGAACAGTAGAGGGAGCATTGTTAAAATTTTTCATATTTAGCTGTTGAAACAGAATATTAAAATTGAAAGAAATTTGTTTATGATTGTTCTATATACGGTTTTGTCATCTCGGAAACGTACAACTGTCATCATCGCAATGGGACATGGCTTTGTTAAAGCCCATTCCTACGACCAAAAAACGCTTCATTTTGTTATTCCCACCGAAAAGTTCTGCTTGTTCACCTGTTCTTTCGCGCTCGGCGCCATGCCTTCCTTTGTCACGGCCTCTCCCTTCCAGCCGCTTCGTCTGGTGTCCTCGGGACAGAGGGGACAAGCGCAGTCAATCTGGTACGCTTTCTAGGAACCTTATCTATCACTTGGGCAACATGTAACAGATTAAAGTTGAAAGTCAAGATGTTAACTTCGTCTTCGCTTTTAACGTGCAGAAAGTATCTGCAAAAGCCCACGACAACGCGCGTCCTTGAGTCTGGCGACGTGTACCGCAACGAGAAGCTGGCTGAAACGCTTCGCCACATAGCCGATAGTCCCGTGAGGGGGCGCTTTCTGCACTCGGGACCGGTGATGGAAACCTCGATCAAGGAGCTCAGGAGCGATGGTGAGCTAGTTATTGACATCTTCGCACGCCTCTCTTTCTCCGGTGACCACTGTTCACCGGCTAACAAATGTTAAGCGTTATCGCTCAGCGCAAGACGCGCCTGCATGATTTGGAACTTCCGCGAACGTTATCGTTCATTTTGTCTGTTGTGTATGTCGTCGCCGAACCTTGTATTGTCAGATTACATGCGCAACACGAAAAGTGTGGTAGTTTCTGGAAACCACGCGGGCTCCAGCGATTACACTAGAAGCTTCGACGAGTAATGTATAAAAGCCAACGCGCTTGACCCGCCGATGGATCGCCGACTGTGTTCGCCGTTTTTGTTCTGGTTTGAATGCAGCCTGTTTTTTTGTGGGCCCAAATTCGCCCGACAAAAATTTAGTTTCCTAACTCATAGTTTTGCCGCTGTGTACTTCACTGTCCTTACTATGTCACATCTGGTGGATGTGCTCGGTACGTTCACGTACCAAACGCCCCCGCAAAGCCGTGATACAAGCCAGAAACCAGAAGACAACTCCAACGTAAGGAGAACTCTTTCCGAGAAGACCACAATGATGAAGTCCAAGCCAACGACCCCAATGAGAGCCCCAGCATCTCCCATGCTGCTGCAACCTCGAGAGCCACCGACCTTCCGCAGATCATTGGCTCAAGACCTTTAAATCTGGCTTGAGACATACGAAATAACGGCGACGCTCACCAACTGGAGCGGCGACAACAAGCTGTACCCTGTCTATTTTTTGTTGGGTGACGCCGCTCGGACCTGGTTTGAGAACAGAGAGACCGCCCTGGTGACGTGGGACCCATTTCGTGAGAACTTCGTGAAGACCTTCACTAGCGTCATGCGAAAGGAAAGGGTCGAAGTTCCCTTAGATAACAGAGCGCAACTACCGAATCAGAACATAGCGATCTTTGCGTAGGAGATGACTGGCTTCTTGCACTTCGCCGACCCTGATATGTCTGAAGAAAAGAAAGTTCGGTTCTCGATCCGCGTGTGAAAGAATAACTATACGCCGGATTGAAACAGAATCCGTCCAAGACTGTAGCAGAATTTCATTCGGCGACCACAGCAATCGAGTAAACGCTTGGGATGCGCGCTAGACAATAGAACCGCCGTGCACTTACAACAAACTGCGTCGCAGCTCAATCGCTAGGCGCTGACGACCTGCGTGAGACAGTCAGAACGGTCGTAAGGGAAGACCTGAAAAAGCTGACTCCCAACGTCGCAGACCCTGGTAGCCTCGATTGGCAACGCCGCAAGTCCAGCCGGAAGCGGTGACATAGGTCACAGCCGCACGCTGTCAAGGTTTCCCTCCATGACCGCGCCAGCGCCTCGTAACGCCGCAATTCAGCCTTCCACTGCCGCCGTCGTCAGCCCGCCCGCACATCGCCCAGCGCAAGTATCCGGGGAAGACGGACATTCGGCACGCCCCCGAATACCACCCGCTCTGGTATCACTGCGGCGAAGCCGGCCATGTCTTCTACCAATGCCCATACCGCTACTTGGGACTGCGAGGGTTCGCCGTTAATGCACCGCGCCCACAGCAAGGTGAACGGCCACGTGATATCACTGACTACCTTGCTGCCACTCCGTGGAGTGGTCCACGACCGTCGCCGTCACCGGACCGCTACCTGTGCCCGCAACGCCGACCATACAATGACCCAGCCCGGGGCCGGCCTGTCAGCCCACATCCGGAAAAGTAAAAGCAGCAACCGATGGAGGGGCCGTTGCCGTTCGTCGAACTGTCGAAATTCCTATGCCGCAGATAAAGATGCCGAAAATACTATCACGACGACGTACCAACGAGACGCCGTCTCGTTGGTACGTCATCATGTCTAAAAGCAAAGAATACGCCACCAAAACAACTGACGACGCGACGTCGCAGCCACTGAACAACAACAGAACAATACGATGCAGCCATTATACAACGCACAGACCAAACTGCAACGCAAGAAAAATAATCGCTGACCTCGACGTGCTCCTCGACGCCCACGCACCCACCGCTCTAGTGGACACAGGAGCCGACTGCTACGTCATGACTAGACCAATCGGCGCGCAGTTGAAAAAAGTTAAGACTGCATGGGTAGGCCCTCCGATTCGGACCGCTGGAGGATAACTCATTACGCTGACTGATATCTGCACAGCAAGAATTACCGTTCATGACCGGGTCTACCTTGCCGCCTTCGTTATCCTTCAACACTGTTTACGAGCCGTCATTCTCGACATGGACTTCCTGAACCAACACGGCGCAATCATCGACCTTAAGTTAAAATTGATAACGCTCTCCGAAGATCAAGCAATACTGGCAGAGAGCTCTCGCAGTCACCACGCCTTGAGCGTGCTCAAAGATCAAGGGAGTGTCATGCCACGCTCCAGTATTGTAATTTCCGTCGGCAGGAAAACACTAGCAGACATAGAAAGCGTCATGGAGGGCGGCCAGCGTCTACTGCTCGATCGTGAAATTTGGGTCGCAAGAGGGATCGCTCCACTGCACATAGAGAAAGCGGACGTATAACTCACAAACTTCAACCAGGAGTTCAAGCACATCAACAAGGGCACGACGATCGCATACATCGAGGAAATTGTGGAAACCAGCAATGCTTTTCTCCTCTCGGATTCTGCACCCTCTACCTCGATGACCATAGTTCTCGAACCGGACTTCGACTTGAATTTAAGCCTTCCCAAGAGTAAGCAGCAACAGCTCAGAAGCCTTCTCGGACGACGCAAAGGCTGCCTTTCGACGCCATCGAGGATTGGGCAAGCAATAATTGCAAATCATCGCGTAAGAACCGAACACTGCGCGCGACCACTTCGCCAGAACCCTTACCGTATTTTGACGCGAGAACGTGAACGCAACAAGTCCATGAAATTTTGTGCGACGACACCATCCAGCCGTCGAGGAGCCCGTGGGCATCTGTAGTCTCGGTGAAGAAAATGACGGAATCCTAAGTTTCTGCGTCGATTATCGTCTACTAAGCAAGATCACAAAGAACGACGTATACCCCCTTCCACAGATAGACGACGCACTGGATGGCCTCTGCAATGCCAAATACTTCTCTTCGATGGACCTCAAGACAGGCTAAGCTGGCAAATAGAAGTCGACGAGAGGAATCTCGAGAAAACCGCATTGATCTCTATGAGTTCAAGGTCATGTCACTTGCACTATGCTCGATGCCTGCAACGTTCCAGCGCGTGATGGGCACGGTGTTACGAAGTGACAGACCTGTGTTTTATACTTCGATGACTTCGTCGTCTTCACCGCGAACTTCGACGATCACCTCAGGCGGTTTGAGGCAGTATTAGAAGTTCACTGGAATGGAAAGGGAACGGTAAAAACCACACTACAAAAGGCATGGCATATGGTCCTGCTCGTGTCGCACCAATCAATAAAATGTACTGTATTAAGAAAAAGGAGCAGCGGGTAATTGATTGCTCGCTGAAATGACAGATCAACATGCAGTGCGGTGCAAGTTCTGAAATACTTGTATGGAAACGTCCAAGACTTTAGAAGAAAAAAAAAGACTGAATCGTCACGACGGGACATCAAAAGACGCCGTGGTAGGCGTCGAAGTCCCTGTTATAATGAAATTATTTTTGGAACAGGTCTGACAGTGTCCACGCAAGAATGGTTGCTTGTGTTCTGCCATGTGTTGCGGCCTAAATCTCACGGCACGCTACGAAAGTGAAAGTGCACGGACATGTACGTAGACGCGCAGTCAGTCACCGCGAACCCGTGCGATCGCTGCATTGAGGCTTCATTCTATTGTGCTCCATTCGGTTTGGCTATATAGACACTATAAGAAGATACCTAACATAGGTCGCTCTCTGCGAGCGCCAACCTTTCACGCAAGAATCCGTTTCGGGTGACTATCGCGGCGACCGCGCGTAGTAGTGGGCGTTCATTATACGTACTCGGGAAAGAGGTGGCGTTTGTAAACCATTCTGTGCTTTTTGTTCTTCCAAGACTTATTTTGACAGTAAAAAATTGCCTTCGTTTTGAGAGTACTGAGAGAAATGTCCAGGAGGGCTTCCGGCACGCTGTTTTTATTGAGCGCTGATGGCCAAACCTATCAGGAGCGCGCCGCCTTATCTCATACTGCGCAAGTGATGCGCTTCCGACAAATGGAGACTCCGTAAGTCATCGCCCCTAATAGCCAGACAAGCCACAGGAGAATAACTTCCTACCACTAGCAGGTGAATGGTCTCACGCAGCGGCTGAACAACACCCTCGCCGACGTGCTAGCAATGTACATGGGACTGCTTTTTAACGCGACAGCGTTAAGGAGCCCGTGCCGCAGAAAAGCCGGTGTCGTCGGCGTCAGCGACGTTGGCCGTGAGCGATAAATCCCAGAAGGCACTTCATAAATAAAGAAACACATCTTGCAAGATGGGCTGGTGGGAATCGAACCAGGGTCTCCGGAGTGTGAGACGGAGACGCTAACACTCAGGCACGAGTTCATTCCTTCAAAACGTGACAAAATCGCCTCTAGTGAATGCGGTGTTCCCTTAGAAACGTGCCGTAGAAAGTTATACTGCGGTGTATATCGGTAATTATGACCATGTAACTTACAGAAGTCGCAGTTTCACGAGTAGCGAAGTACGTTTCCGTTACATTTCTTCTGCGCACACGCAGAGCCATCTTGCGACAAACACAGAAGATCCCCTCCTCGCAATGTACGGCGCTGCCCCGACACGTGGCGCGCCACTCGTCCCATGATCGCTTCCGCCTTCATGGCTCGTCGGGGCCCGGCTATCTGTGCCGATCACGACGTTTGGCTGGCGTAGCGCGTATGAGTAGGCGGTGCGAACGGGGTGCGATAACGCTATCGCTTTCCACTCTTGAAGGCGAGGCTTAAGCGTCCTCCAATTTTTGAAAGAAAACACGCGAGCGCATGGGCTGTGTTCTGCGGAGGCTACTTAGTGCCAGAAAGTGGCAGCAAGAAGCACGTCCGCTTGTGGCGACATGTAGTGGCGGCCAGAATAGCCAGGCATGGCCGACTCTCCCATGGCAGGCTCTCCCATGACTGTTTCAGAAGGAGTGGGGCTTGCACCGCAGCATGTTCTGCTAGCAAACCGCGCTGCAAACGTTCAAGTGCCAATATAAGCCCTGTGATTATTAGGTACTCCCAGCGTATATTAATGCTTACGCATTCTAAGGCTACCTCGCAGGGGCGTGTGCGTTAGCAGGCGTTTGGTGTGTTGCGACACCACGTACCCGAGCACACGAGGGTTGGACCGTCCCGCGTCTAACCGTGCACGGCTTAGCCGTGTCCGGGGAAAAGCGCATCTTCGGGGGTTGAGCTAATGCCGCGTTTTCGGACCTTTACGGCGCCTCGGCGGCGACAACACCCCTCTTTGGCCTCGGCTTCGACGTCGTGTCAGAGCTCTGAATTGATGCACGTGCAGGCGCCCTTACTCGAAAGCCCCGAGAGAATTCGTTGCTGTTCCTTACTACACAATCATGGTCGCATCTTTCTCCGAAGTGCAATAAAACGTCACATATTTTGTTCTATTGACTTTGTGCCAGAGCTTCGAATGTAGGGCACGTGCAGACGCCCTTACTCTAAATGCCCAAGGGAATTCTTTTCTGTTCGTTACTAAGCAAGCATGTTCAATTTTGTCTTCCAGGTGGAATACTGACCGCGGAGGACTTCGCCTCGTTCAAGGTAGAAGCTACTGCTGCCGTGTCGATGGGGATGTCTTCGCACCTCAGACTGTTCACAACGCCGCCGCCGACGTCTGGCGCTATTCTAGCCTTCGTGATGTCTATTGTAGACAAGATCCAGCGCGGCGGTCGCCTTCCCGACGACAGCAGCAGTGCGCACTATACTGTGGAGGCTCTCAAGTTCGGATTCGCACGGCGCTCTCATTTGGGAGACCCCGAGGCGCCGGAAGTCAGACAGGTTTGTGTGCGCTGCGAGTGGCAATCCCTGTCATTGCTTTAGATTTTTCGGCGCGTCATGATTCGACACTTTTGATGTAAAAGGTATCATTGTGGGGCAAACACGTGAAACTGAGAACGTAATAACTAAACAAACTCACGCAATGTTGTATCATTCAACAGAGTTCGTTTCTACCCGTCCTTTTCCTGCTCAACAATTCACCAACCTGCATGAATTGGCCCAAAAGTCATCTATTCAGAACTGGTGTGAGTCACGACGGTAATGCTGAACAAAGTAAAAAGGCACGTAATTCACCGACCACGTGATCATATATGTGTGTGCTATATGCAGTAGCGCCCACCTGCAAATAAATGGTTCGAGAATTCATCAGTTTGGAATTCATCTATTTTGGAGACGATCTTTGGCGGGCGGGTGCAAATCCTGGCCGAGCGGAGATGGCTGGTGGCTGCATGTGCGCTATCTTCGCACGTGCCTAGTGGTGGAGGTCACGTAATCTCATGTTTCGGAGAAGCTTGAAGGGATAGGCAGCAGAAGCATTCGCTCCTTCAGCGGCCGCGCTGAAACATGATGTGGCTCTTTATCGCGCTAGCATTTCGCCAGCGTGTGTTCGCGGTCATTGAATGAGATATGTCCATGTTTGCGTGTGCGCACGTCAGTTTCACGCTCGCCAGTTTGATTTGTAAGCGAATTTCTACTGCAGTTAATATGGCAGATCAGGCTACGAACTTCATTTCGTATACTTGCATAATACTTTGCTGTTGCTACCAATGCATCGCCTTTCTGTGGAAAGTGACTTTTTCTGTTTTCTGAAAATGTTCCCGTATAGGCACTGAAACGTCAATTTCGTCGTTGTATTGGTCAGTGACAAGGTTTTTAATCCCTCTACTACAATGTTTCCTAGCCAGGTAAAACCCTTGACCGTCAAATACTTGACTACAACAGCCTATGGCGACATCAGCAAACGGTCATTACCGTAAGCTGTTAATTTGTTAACCTTTGATCGCAACCAGCAGTCTTCAGCGCGCATCTCAACTTCGACCTTTCCTGCAAGAGTCGTCAAGCAATTCCGAACTCCCTGCAACTTAAGCGATCCGCGCATTAGCCTTTCGGTCACCAAGCTATCGCCATGGCCAAGAGCTTGCCCTTGATAGCACACATCGGAGAGTGTGGGAATAGCATTAGTCGCCTTGGGAACGAGGCCTTCTTTGCGAAGAAGCAATTGTTAGGCGCCGTACCCAACGGTCTACCTGGTACCCAGTTCGCAGCCAGCCAAGAGATGCTACGGACAAAAGAAAAACATAAAGGATCGCAAGAACTAAAATTGACAGCGCTGCTAGCGGAACGAACAGGCCAGCACCTTCTTCAGGCTTCGAAATGCGGAACGTGTCTTCTTACCGGCTGTCTGCTGCTGAAGAGGTTATGAGCAAATGCCTTAATTTCAATCAAGACAAAGCCCCAGACATGATAAAACTGGTATGCGCCGTAGAAGTGCTACTCTGCGCTTGATCCGGAAGTGCATCAATTAGAGCTACTCCCAGCTTGACGATGTTCGAACGAAGGCGGTGGGCATACTTTCACGGATACGGAAGTAGAAGCGCTTACAAGTTCTTGCGCAAGAACGCAAGGCCCTTAGCTTTGTTAAGAGCGCCCTTGATACTGTGGTGCTACCTACTGATATAGGAAACGTCAGCGTTGTCACTGACTGGACCACCTATGAAGTGAACATGGCATGTTTATTCGAAAACGGACGGCATTACGTACCAAAATCTCTGCGTTGACCCGACTTCAAAGATACAATGCCCTACAGAAGTTACTATCAGAGCTTTTTTACATCAGTCCTTTTGTACTAATGCTTCTGGACCGGCCATCTATGGTTTACGCAAGATGCAAAAGAGTGGAACGCCGCTAAGACCGATCGTAGACTTCACTCAACCACCCCTTCTCCGACTGTCACGCTACATTCGGAAAGTTATCGCATCATTGTCTGGGAAGGCAAAGACGCACGTCATCACGGCGGGTGGCACTGTCGAAGTGAAGGCCGATGGCTGCATTCCGTTCCTAGACGCGCCAGTAGAACAGTCTTTCAGTGGGCTGTCTTTGTGTACAAGAAGCCCACGCATTCTCGTAGATACCTCCACTTCAATTCGGGGCACCCTGCGTCTCATAAGCGGTTTCCGTGATTTCACTTGCTAATCGTGCAGACCAATTTAACACAAGACCAATATAACAGCGGAGTGAAAGACTGAAGGCAACGTCTAGCGCAATGGGTGTGCTAAGCATTTTATTTGTAATGCCAAGAGACACGCCTTCAAAAGTCAATGGCAAGAGAAGTATGTATTACAACATTTCCAACAATGTGCAGCAGCTCCGTATATGGCGCAGACAAGTGAAGTGCTTTCGTACGTTTTCCGGAAACACAGCATGCATATATATAGCTCACGCGCCAAGCCGTAAACTTAAGATATCTTCGACATGAATGGCGCACTGCCACGACGCGAGTTTCCTGGTAGGATATAGAATATACCATGCGCTGGTTGAGTACCAAATGATATGGGTGAGAGGCGAAATCTAATTCAACATTTGACACCTCTCCAAACGACGTCAACAGTGTACCCTTAGTAACGCCCTATGGGGCCTGAAGGTATTCAAACAAACAAACAGAAACATGTCGACAAACATATTACCGGTGCGCGATGCACCATGTGGACACACCACAGATTGGGACTCGGCAATCAGCTTGGCGACAGACCGAAATATGTCATCGCGGCTTCATCTGGAATAACTCCCGATTCGAACTGCCGAGAAGCAGCCTTAACAGAATGAATAGTTATCTTCACCCCAGTTATGCACAATCGCTTCGTCACACATTTAAAAGTGCATAAGCTGTTCCAGCGTCCACCATTTTCTTTTTAAGGCGAAAGTTTTATATGCCTCATGAAGCGAAAAATCCGGCGTCCGGTGTCAATGTCGGATGGCAAGAAAGCCCACGTGACCAAGTGATGACATCACGTTCACGGTGCTGGACCTGCTTCGGTGCGCACTACGAAATCCCACGTTGAACAGCCACGGCCTCGGCCAGACGCTATGTCCCACTCATAAAATTGAATATAAGGCGGACTAAAGTGGATTAAGATAAAGTTGATTAAGGTTGATTAAGGTCGGTACAAGTTAGACCTAAGTGGATTAAGGTGGAGTTTTAAGAAAGGTGAGAGCCTTGACAAGTCCTCATCATTTCACGTTCAAATCACGTAAGGATACCTAGGTGACTGTCAGTTTTTCTGTTTTATGTACAACGTTGCAGTACGGGTACCGACACATCAGTTTCACTGTTGCATTGGTTAGTGACAAGATTTCTAATTACTTTAGTGCGACTTCACCTGGCCAGATGATTCTTTGTCAAACCCATTGTTACATTTATGTATTTCATGGCGCATGCACATGCCAGAACTTGCACGATCACGGCACGAATGGAACACTGTGCGAGCATTATCGTCTATTACTAGGTAGGGGTTTGCCAATAGTAGTTTTTGAGACCGAACCAAATACGAACACAATGGTGCCAGAAGCGAATCGTATCCACTCAAATATAGAATATTTTTTCAAATAACTTGCGAACAATGTGCACACCCTTCTCACTATTACTGGTGAGAAAATTACATTTTGGTATTATCAACATTCGAAATTTTCCGCCATTACACTGCACATTATAAAGCATGCTTTATTAAAAGAGACAAGTAGCATCAGGAACAACTAAGCAATCTTTTTCTCCGCAAACTCGGGGGATCCCTGGAGCCTGTGCGACCATGCATTATCTTACAGTCTAGAAAGATATATGGCAGACCGAAAGGGAAAGCGCTTTTTTTCCAGTTCGAACAGCCACGGCAGATGGTGTGCTACTATGGCATAAAGTATGTTGCGTCGAAACGTATGTATGTATGGGATGTATTTTTTTTTTATCTCCACCAAGTTTTTAAATTTTGCCTGTAGTAAATAGCGCAATTCTAAGCCTTGGTCTAAATACTAGATGAGGTGGCCATTACTTCTACCAGAAATCAAGCTGCTCAATCGAATAATGAATACATTTACACTACTTATCTTTTTAACTGATCACTTTACGGCACATGTATACATCTACGAATTGTAGCTAGTGAGGTTGCAAAGCGTATTGACTTGGAAATAATTCTGAGCGTGGTGCAGGATTCGAGATATGCGCCATCAAAGTTGGGGTAACATTACACTCTTGTTCCACGTACTTTTCTGGCAAAACGCTGTTTTATTCATTGAAGCACACAATTAGCTGGAACGCCAATCAGTTTCGTTGAGCACTTCGAAAATTAATATCTCGAAACTTGCATAGCTCTCGTTCTAAGTGGACACGCCTTGCGAACTCACCGGCTACAATTCGCAGATTGAAATATGTGCCGTAAAGTATTTATTAAAAATACTTAACGTATTTATGTTAATTACTGTATCAAAAATTTTTTTCTCATAGAAATAATGACCGCCTCATCGTGTCATTCAGATAAAGGGTTAGAATTGTGCCAACTGGCACAGGTATCTTCTTTTTTGTTTTGGTGTGGTTAAGAAAAACGCCTTATATTATCTGATGGGAGGGAAGAAGTATTGTACTAATGAATAGTACTAGGCGACAGCCACTGCCGAATGCCTTGCGTGATCATGTTATAGTCAGTGCTCGTATTTAGACATACATATCTGGCTGTTTCAGCAACGCATCGTGCTATATCTAGTACATTAAACCGCTGTGGATACGATGAAAGATGTCGCAATTTCGCTTCATGTCTGATCGTGTACAGTCGACGACGTGACATTTTCGGAAGTTCTAAAAAAAGACTACAGGATGGGACGTTGTTGCACCTTACTCCCGGACAGCTATTCCAGCGTATGATTGCAGCGCCTCAATGACACAAACGCCCGCAGTCCCACCGGCGGTGAGGTCAGACCCTAGCGAGAGCCGTCCAGCATACTCACGCTGCACGTTGCGCCCCAGGTTGGGGCGACGGCGTCGCATCTCCGCTTGGTTTGAACCCACTTCCTCCCGGCATTTATGGTTCAGCAAGCATTCTATACTGTCCATGAAACCGGTGCTTACTTGTAGGCTATACGTGGGTCATATATTTTCAAAACATTACAGATCCCACTCGCTGTGGGAATCCGTTTAGGCAACGCTCTCATTGGTGTTTTGCGATAAGCGGTGTTCTTGGTTAGCGACCGCATATAACTATAGAGCACGGAAAACACCTACCTCCAAATAAAGTTGTAGAGCCCGAACATGTGGGTCCCACGCACGACAACGAAGTAAGAAAGTTGACAGTCATTTTAGCATACGCTAAAGCGGATGAAAGCGAAAGTCTACGCCCCCACGAGACATTCATTATATTACTTGACATTTTCATTCGTATGCGTTGTTACTTCCTGTTGTTTCCTCCCACGAAAGGTGGTTGGTTCAAGTGTCTTAATTAACTCTGCCTTATTAACCGTGTCTCAATTAACACCGAATGTCGCTGGTTCGACTCCTACCAAAGGTCGTCGGTTCGAGTGCCTTAATTAAACAGAACCTAATTAATTGCGCCTTAACACCACAAGTAGCGATTTCGACTCTCGACCTGCACGACGTCAATTGAAATCCAACTGCATGATACTGCCGGTTGGCCCATATCTCCATGTTGCGTCGTGAGTTCGAATGCCTTCACACCAAAGGACGTGGGTTCGACTCCCACCAAAGGTCGAGAGTGCGACTCTCGACCTTCACGCTGTCTATTGGAATCCAACTTGGAGATATGGTGGGTACGCTCATATCTCCAAGTGGGTTCGACTCCCACCAAAGGTCGCGGATACGACTCGCGCCTGATGTTGTTCAGTGTCATGTCACTCCAGCTAAAGGATATCTAACAGCAAAAGATCACCACCCAAGCACTCCTTACAGATGGTTAACCAGCGAAGCTGAAACGGGCGGCTCCATGCAGTATTTATCACATGAATAATCCCGACGGTTCATTAAACGACAGCTTGGTAGGCTCCCGGATACTCGTTAAGCAGTTGCTTCTTACGCTCAACTGCACGAACCTGTTCTTGTGCCCGGGCTGCAGGATTGGCACGCCGTAGACGAGCTCGTTTCCGAGTCTGTTCGCGGCGTTGCTGATCGAAATATGCTTGCTCCTCGGGAGCACGTGTGACGCGCGCCCTACCCATTTCGGATCCGCCGAGAAACTGCTGCGCGCACGCTGGGCTGCGACGGAGAGCGACGACGTCACTACTGGTGCAGCCAGTCGCGCGCCCCTCTTTCTTTATTTTCGCGCATGCGCATAGGGTTGCGGCGGAGGCGTTTTCGGCGTACAGGCGACGGACGGGCGAATCGGCTAGCCATATACAGCTTCACTGTAATGTAATCGGATTTTGCAATAGTGACTAATCAATTCAGGAACCGAATCGAATGGGGCAATATTCGATTCGTTATTCTAAAGTTCCGAATATTGGTCAACGCCTACTACCCAGCACTGGCAGCAATAAATCTGCCACTAAGGTGCAGAGTTACAGAAGTTTGGCTCAAATATATATCTGTAGCCTTCAATAACGACTGCTTCCACAATTTCGGGTACCATTTGATATGCATGCCTAAAACGGTCTTCGGTTTCGTCCTACCTGGTCCCAACCAAAACCCATCGCATTCGCGCAATGTTACGCGGTATTTGAAGACGTAGCGATTAATGACAGCTGCCATTCCTGGTTTTCTGATGCCCTTCACATCATGTAAGAGAAAGTCTTCAATTGGTCAAAGCGCGGAGGAATGCCACACACGGGAGGATAAAGGGTAGCGTGTAGGACGCGCGGCGAGGGAAGGGGGCAAGGGAGGTCGTGCTCATCAATGCGTACCTAGAAAGAAAGGAGGGCGAGCCCCCAAGCCCGCCGTTTGGATCCACCATTCATAAGTCGGAACACTTTTTACCATTCCGCTAGATTCAGATCGATGACTCCTTACATCAAACTCGCATCTCCTCGCATATTTCGGCAAAGCTTATGCATCTCCTTGCGTATTTCGGCAAAACTTATTATTAATAATCCTGTGCATCGCATTTGCCAAGCACAGTCGGTAAGGAGGCTGCTAAAGGAGCTGCTGAACGGGAATGTGTCGGAATCCGTGGCCCGCGAGTGGATCAGAGAGTTGCCCAACGCGGACGCTAGCTACTACGGACTCGAGCCGTCATCTGGTACCGACCATGGTTCAGGCCAAATGTGCGTCATCGGCCCAGATGGTGATGCGCTCTGCCTCGTCAGCAGTCTGAATGCACCGTGAGTTATGGCCACCGAATTTGCTTCCTGTTTCATTTGATGCCTTTTTGTTATCGTTTTATACTCTTTGTCACGGGTTTCATCCCTTCGCGGCGGCCGTATTTCAATGGAGCAAAATAGAAAACCACTCTTGTACTTATATTTCCGTGCGCGTGAAAGAAACTCAGGTGCTGAAAATTACGCCGGAGATCGTCCATACCACAGGTCTCATAATCAGAATGTAGTTTGGGCGCTAAAAACACAGATTAAAGGTCATGCTGCGTGTTAGGATACTTATACCGGCTTCAACGACTCGCAAAGCATTTGTCTTGCTACGCGCCACTTGAGAGTAGCTCTGCTGCGGCTAGTCTAAATGTCGCGTCTCTTTCGTAAGCGTTAGCTTCTTTGCGACGATGGTAGATTTCGATACCAACCGTGTAACTGCAGAGGGTATTGCGTAAAGTATACAGATTTTACAGCGAGCAGTCTGCGCCCCGCGCACCAGGGGGACGCCACGTGCACACCGCCATTGAATGCCTTCTGAATGGAGAGCAGGCAGGCATCAGCCTCCTCCGGTTGCACCTGCAACGTTCCTCCGATAGGACAGGGATCGCTTAATAGTACTTACTTAAAATGTCGCAGAGCAGAAGGAAGACATGCTCTGTAGTGAGTGGCACAAGCTGCAGCAGAGACTTCAAGGTGCGGGATGAAATGGTGAGCGAGCTTGAGCCGCCTCAGTAGCACAAGGAGTGCCAGTGTTTACGACCGCTGGTCACGCACACGTTCTGTGCAAGGCAAGCCCCACCAGTTCAGCCGCCAGCAGTGAATAGCCAATTGCCGGCATTGACTTCTAGGCTAACACCACCCGCACCAACAACACAGCGTTGCCGCCACCACTAGCACAAAATACCACAAGATATTCAGCCACAATAAGCATGCAAGTCAGCGCTACGTCTTCCCCTCGCAAGCGCGACTCATTTACTCGATCAGTTTCACTTTCCATAGCAGCGAAGTCAAGCGTGGAATAGGCGGGGACCCCGAGTTTTGTTTCGTAGCTGATAATCATAAAGCGAGCCAGTGATCGCTCAGCCTCATGCAACATTTTCGTCCATGCGTAGGCAAGTATATCTTATTCTGCGCTGTAAGTAACGTGAAAGGCATTTCCAAATTGCCTTATGCTAGCGACCAGAATAATATGGTCGCGTTGTACCACCCTGGTCGGAGCCGGTCGCTAACAGGCATTTTCTTCACGTACACAAACACTTATTCCCGAACGAAGTTGTTGCACATACAGCTGACGACGAAAGCGTGTGCATGGTCGTAAGAGCCTTACAAATCTACCGCTGAAAAATGCGAATATAAATTCTAAAACCTAATATCACGCTGGTTCATTCGATGCCTTCAGCCGGCAATCTTTCCCGCAATAAGGTTGCAATACAGACGAAAGGGGGCAACTGAAAGGTACACTTACATGGCTTCTGCAGGTTTAACCAAAGTTTTGCCATCTCACAGATAACCGTGGTGACCGAAACAGCAGCTGGCTGAGCCGTGCATACGGCCGCCATGGCCATTGTAAACATGAGTGCAAACGTCGATCAGAAAGCACTGAATGGTGGGCACTGTCACTTGACCAAATATGGCGGCGCCTATGGCTATCGCACTGTAAAAGGTTTCGCACGACGGAGATTTGCAGAGCCAGATCAGTTTCTCTTGCGTCAGCGCGTGAATGACTGCCTATCGTGCGCTTCTCTTCCCTTATCTGTCGCACCCTTGTCAATGCTTCGTCGTTTAGATGTACTGTATGAAATTCCGATAGAATGCATCTAAAATTTTCCATACAATTTAAAAGATCTCCCACGACCACTCGGCGAAGGCCTAGAGCGTTATAAAAGCTAGCACTGCTTTTCGCAAAGATTCTGCACAGTTCCTGCCAGTTTTTCTTTTTAATTTCACCGACTTCAACCTAAATGCGGGAAATAAATTGTTTCCATGACGATAGCGGACCGCAAGGATATCAAACTCGTGTTGCGAAATGTACTCGAATTACTTGACGTTCGCAAGGTGCCGCAATTATAATAATGACAGGTTTATTAGGAACTACTGATCAGTCACTATGAAGCGAACTAATTTTAATTCCGGCTTCTTCTAATGGCTAATAGCATACAGCTCGTTTTGTTGCATATACAGGGTGTTTTTTAGGCTATACATATTTTTTGCAGAAGGACTGAGAATAGCAAACGTGGCGTTTTTGCAGCAGGGTTTCCTAGACGAGGCGCACATATTGTCTTTTAATAAAGTGAGTTTCAGAAGTCAAATGAACAAAAGCTAACTTTCTTTATTAGGCTTTAGACTTAGGTACGAAATTTTGAGGTAGGCGCTTTTTACGGCATGCCAATTTTCGTAATATTCAAAATCGCATCTAATTTGAGATATTAATATTCGAATTTCAATGTTCGGTCTCGGCAATATCGAAACAGAGCGAACCCCACTGCTGCGTCAGACGCAAATGCCTCGTGACGAAGTGTGTGAAGGTTAACCGATGGCACGTGACGGCAAATATTCGTACGGCGCGTCGCGGCAGACGCTTACCAAAAAGCACGCCGTGTCACTGTCGGCTGCGACTGGCCGCTACCTTCAGTACCAAACTTTGTGGCGCTTTTTGTCACGGCGTTTCTGTCTGATACGACAGCGCTGCCGGCTCATATCCACTCCCGGCGCATTCGGTTTCGATATCGCCTGGATTAACAGCGAATCTCGTTGATAAATATGGCAGATAAGGTGCAATTTCTAACATTTGCTTAAAAAATGGGAGTGCATTAAAATGTGACTACCTTCAAGTTTTTCTTCTAAATAGTTCTGCGAAAAGTTCTAATGAAACGTTTGTCAAGAAATATTTGTTAGACTTCTGACGTTCACTTTATTAGGGGCAAACTATGCCCGCCTCGCCTAGGAAATTCTCTGCAGGAAGGACATGGTCGCTACGTTCATGCTTATTCTTTATTAAAAATGTGTATAACCTAAAGAAACTCCCCGGGTAGGTTCTTCTTTTTTAAGAAGTGTTGGTGCAAGCTAGCCAAAACAGCATTTGCAAAGGGCTTTTACTACACACCACAAAAAAGACACTGACAGTGTCGAGGTTGCGCGACGGCTTTTGTCGTGTAAATGGTTGCTTTGGCCAGAACGCGACAGATACGGTTGAGGTACTCGTTGCTCCACTTTTCTTTACTGCAACTGACGTCACAAGTTGTTGAACCGACTATCAGTGCGTCAAAAGATGACGTCGGGAAAAAAACACATTGAATGCACATGTCTGGAAATGCGACGCATAGCCTCTTTTTTTCCCTTTTCGAGCGAAGCTTTTATTGGCTCACAAGTTAAGGTGGCGTTGCCGTGGTCACGCAAAAAAAAAACGAGTTGCTCCCACAGCAGGGCAGCTGCGGGAAATGGCTGTTTGGTGAGTTGACAGCTGCGCCGGCGCCGGAGCATCAGTCATTAGCTAGGATTCCGGCTGCATAGGCGCGCGCTCATGCCACGCGCGCCACCAATCAGAGCCGTTTCGTTTCCGCCCGGAAGGGAAAGGGTTTCGCGCGTGATGCGCCGGCTTCGTTTTCGTTGAGTACCGTATCGGAAAACGGGCGGGGAAGGCCACGTGTTGTGCGTTCCCCGATTAACAGGCAGTATTCGACGAGCGCCGGCGTTAACTCGCCCGTGAAAGGGCTCGCCGTCGGCGCGCCGATCCAGCCGTGAGAGCCGCCCGAGCCCAGGAAATCTGAGCAACGAAAATAAGATCCCGAGTTGAGAGAGCGGGATGCAGAAGCAATCGGACACCGTGACTTGTGGTTTACATAACGGTGACGAAGGTCAGGTGCACGCAGGACAAGCTTCGCTTATCCCCATTTTCCACTAGACGAAGGGTTGATCATTTTTTTTATTCTCGAGGAACACCGTTGCTGCGAGAAGTAGCATGGGCGCACTGGTATTTTCAGTAGATTCCGACAAAATCTTCGTTATACATGTATGCATGAATGAAGGCCGAGTCTGACAGTTAAAAGCAGCGAGAGTCACATAGAGAGAGAGAGAAATCCTTGAGACTATTTCAAGATTGACACAGGTTGAACATGAATAATTTACGCAAGAACAGAACCAGTCTCAAAATGTTTTATACCACCATGTGTCTCGTGGTCACGTCCAGGTTCGGGGCCCGCTTCCTGTCGGAGGTTACCGGATTGTGGTACAACAACTACATGAGCGCCTTCTCTTCGCCGTACGAACAGAGTGGACGCCGAACGCCCTCCAGCGAGAACAACTATATCCGACCCGGAATGCGCCCCTCGTCATCGTTTTGCCCAACTCTAATTGTCGATGCGAAAGGCAACGTCATTTTCGCCACAAGTGCCACGGGCGGACAGGCGATCATCTCTGGCATACTTCAGGTAGAAGTTTGTTTGTTTTTTCTTTCTTTTTATCGCGCAGGAACTTGGGCGTCGACACATGACCCTTTGGGACAGAGCTAAGAACTCGCAACGGCAAAGCATACGCACGGATGACAGAGTGACACAAATAGCTAACTGCCTTGTTTGTCCATAGATGGGCGCGGGAAAAATGCTGCACTGGAGCGACAGACAACGCAGGAAAAACGCACGTCAAATCCATGGTGTCAGGTTAGATTACATGATCGAGAGAACATTCATGAGAAATCAGTATATTCATTTAAATAACCAACAAGTTCACACTAAATATTTTTTGGTAAATTTAGGTCACATGCTACATTTGCGCTATACTGAAAACCCATTATACAGGAATCGTGGTAAATTTTTTTGAAATCCTTATTTAACCAATATCGAGGTTAGAGATATCCATCTCCCTAATCTAGCCCTATAGGCATTGGTGTTGAACTTATGTTTGTCTCGCAACGAATTAAGGAGGTATTTCTGAGAGATAACAAATGCATTTTGCCGCACTGTTACCAGGCGAATATCTAAAACCCTATTCAGGACTCTGAAACACGGCTGAGGAAGCGTGGCACTGAGCGACTTCAAATCGTTAATTTCATCATGTGCCCTCAATTAACAAGGAGATCGACTCCCAGAATTTCGATAGCTAATTATACATGCGTCGTGCTCTGGCGTTCAAGTAATCTCACCCCGGACGCAAGCAGCCTTTTCGTGCAATTTCATTTCCCTTTAGAATTTCTACATTCTAATTGAAGACGAACGCATATATCCCCTATGCATTCCGTGGCTTTGTTTTATGTTGGCTCCATATGGCTCTGACTAAAAAGAATTTGGTCACTCATTTCCTTTTGGACTCGTTCACTGTATAGCGAGGATGTGCCGACTCAACCACGTTTGACGCCTTCAAGTAGCATACGAGGGTTTTTCGGCCATGTGCCTGCTCCTAAAGTTCAAGTACTGCGTGACTGGGAAAGCGTCGATTTTCGCTTTCCCGGGAAGACCGAAGAGCCCGCCCAGAGTTACATTGCTTTGACACTATCTGTATTTTAGCGTGATGTCGTGTTCAGCGACATCACTGAAATCCTTGTCGGGCAGTTAGATCACTCGAACTATTAGCAGCGCGCTCATTTAGACAACAAGAAAGATGCGCCTGCTGGAATGCGGCCGTCGACATGGTGTGCTGTGGAGGCGAAACAAAGACCGAGCTCTGCGAAACCTTGTGATTGTTCAGATCAAAAATTTTTTTTTCTATTAAACCAAAGTTACTTCTTTAAAGCTTTTCAACTAAATGGGCAACAACACATACTACACTATGCTAAATGGGCGCTGGTTTTACTTGCACCTTCAAACAAAAAATATTAAATTATAGCAGTCATGAAACATCGCCACGTCCAGATTTCAGCAATAAACTTCCGTAGTAATGAACCGAAGCAATAATTGTATAACTTATTCTCAACGAGGCAATTTCACTTCTGTGCGCTGTTTGAAGTGCACTCACGACATATCATTTTTCGGGAACAAATCACCTCAATCGTTACTTCCCACAATGAGATAAAATACTATGACTTTTTAATCAGAATCAGAGATGGTGCCAAAAACACTTCGTACATTTGAGATGCAAAACCTCTTACTCCTGTAACAGGTTTTCTTACAACTCTTTTCAGTTTCAGATGCATGTTTATTGATGTTATGACCCAGAAGGTAGTCACGTGGGAGTTAAGCATCGCGACGTTTTTGTATTCGCTTCGGCTCGCTCACTAGTCTGGTACACTGATCTGTGTATAACGTGCGGCAACAGCGCTACAAATCCACTAGTTAATCTCCTTTTCTTATTTTACCTCACTAACTACGTTATCTTGAAGAAATACGCTGAGAAGATGTGTATAGTTACGCTGCGTTATCTAGCAACGCTTATCAACAGAGAAATGCTGCGCATAGGAGGCGCATATGGTCAAACCACGTTATCTTGCAATGCTAATCAACACAGAAGTACGGAAAATAGATCTGCATGTTTGTACCACGTTGTCTTGCAACGCCCGTCATACATAAATGCTGCACATCACGTTATCGTTTGATGCATAACAGCCACCTCATGTCGCACATGCCGGTTCTGGTTTTATTACCGAAGCTAAGCAGCATTCTGCTGCCGCAGAACAGTTCAACTGTCTGTAGCAGGAGATTCCCTCGTTGAACAGGCCATGACACGGGCGTTAGACTGTTCTCTGTTCATCATTGTAACTGAGAGTAGAAGGCCCAGTATCATCATAAACACAAAATACTACGCCCTTAGGGCAGCTGTTCACTAAACATTTTAATTTGGAATCGCTACCTCAAATCCCCTCCCAGCGACAGGGCCCGTCATTTTGGCATTGGCTTTGAGAATCCAGTAAATCAGGAATCACCATGTCGACTGCTCTTAAACAATTGGAGATCGCATCGAAGGTTTTTTGCCGCACTTTGTGGCACCAAGCGGCAGCAGGGGCACCGCAGCTAAAATGTGCCGGCAATTTCTTCACTCACACGATAAAAAGCAGCAGCAGCAGCACAGCGCCGAGAGCACATACAAAAACGAAACGACTCATGGCGGCCATGTCGTATTTACAGCTCCTGCATTCGCCTCCGGTGTTGGAGCACACATAAGCAACACCTTCGAAATAGGCTTCTGTTACTCCGAGGAGCCGCTCCCGTGGGCGCAATTCCCCCCCCCCCTTTTTTTTTTTTTACTTAGTGTTGACACTTGGTGTTTCCACTTAGTGTTGCCACAGTACCGTACGCTTTCATTCCGTTGTAAAAATTCAAATACAAATTTTCTACCGCACCCAATACGCTCAAGTTCCGTCCGCTTGCTCGGGGACACGTGCTGATTAACATCAAAGTGTACACTTCAAGCTTCAAATTTCTTTAATGGCCCCTTTAGCGCGCGCTGTTTGTTTGCTCACACAAACGAAAAGCCGGACCAGCTTCTTTCAATAAGTTTCGTAATTTACTCGCTAAAGCACTCCAAATGCAGTGGCTACCCGTCATCAAATCTTAGTTAATGTTCACTAACAACATGGTAAAAGGTTGCAGAATATGTCTCAGTGTGCCACCCGCACCTTCTTTGCGACGGTTGAGGACGGCAAGTGTATGGCTCCAATATCAGGCGGTCGCTGACAACCACTTATTACGAATGAATATCGAGATCTTACCACAAATAATTTACAGAAACACGCGAAGGGCCATATAGGCAGAAAGAGCGGTCAAAGGTCAAACATGGTGCTTTAATGGAACTGCAAAGTAATCATGATGATGGCAGCAGGTAAACGAGGATGGTGTTTCTGCACACTCCCCATACCGACATGAAGGATCGTTTCCGTGTCCGCGGCGAAGAGACAATGAGGTTAGACCATATAAAAACGACGGTGAAGTTCCAGTACGTGAGAGAATGTGAAGGAAACATCGCACGGGCGACCTTGTTGATTGGTTCGTGCAAGTACACCTTTTGGTCGGAAGTCACCACGATCTGTGCCCTGTCCTTGTCATCTTTCCGAATGTACAGTTGTACCAGGGTTTTTCAAAAGCATAGAAGGTTTCTGGTTCTACTTTGTTTCGTATTGTCAATTCTGGTGTGCACGCGCAGTATGTACGTTGCTCTAGAAGGAGAAACTTACTAATCTGTTGTCGTTGCTTCATCTTCGTTGAAACAGCTTAAACGTCGTCTAGTGATGACAAAGCACTCGGCGACATTGGCACCTCGTTTTGTTTTTGCGATGCGTTGATTTCGTGAAGATGATATCTGATCTTTCATGCATTGTTGTCCTTGCCTTACTGGATATCTACGTCAATAACAGCCTGAATGGTTGGACGTTATAGGTTGTGCCACATAGGATTCCTTAAGGGTTAAAGCAGTCAGTTCTGGCAGTGAACGACAGGACTTTGGCCACATGCTATTCTACGTTGACTGTGCAGCGACGATCGGCCTTCTTTCGTAGGCGTCTCTATTGCCTCGAATTCATTGGCTTTGGTCCATGCGTGAGCCTTCGTGGTCATCAATGCAATGAGTATGCGGTCCTCTGTCTGTACAGCACCGCGACTCTTATGTGAAAATGAGATCGTCGTGAACTCCTGGACTCTTCGTCAAAGACATTCATGAACGGTGTGTTGCTATGTTCATCGGTCGCATGTCCTGTACAATGTACAAAGACCCTTTCGTTATCACTGTGGCTAGAGGAGCTGCTTGTAGTTCATTATTACTGTGCCTCCGACGCGGCTCTAAAGTCGAAAATGATGACATTGGCTGGTAACTGTCTTCAGTTCCTTCATCGCGTCAATACCAATGTTACAGCAGGTTTTAGACTCGGGCATTCCTTTTCAGTAGGTGCTAGAAATTAATGGAAGATTTCTTTAATAATTCCGTTCGGTTTTGTACCTTCTTCAGTCTGGTCATAGCTTGAAGCTTGTCTTTTGCAATCTCTTACCGGTTCTGCTTTATGCAACGCTTCAAGGCGCAAGAGTCGTAAACTGACAATTTCGCTGCCTAGCGATCTACGACACGTCTTCGCTGTTTGCACTGTGCCTCATCTCGATAGCAAGTCTGATTTTAGACTTCAGCGTAACCAATTTATCCCAGTAGTCCACCTCAAGGGTGTACTCTTCATGTGTTGCATCGCCGTAAATCACTACTTCGACCTTTTCATCCAGGGAACAAAGCCACTCCTGAAGTATTTCGAGACGGGTGCTCATGAGATGAAGTTGAAGTGTCGCCTGACTGAGTTCCACGTCGATATCATTGAAGGCCAGGCTTACCGTCGTTCTGATAAGTGGCCTTTCCGTGGTAAGCTCGACATCCTTGTAGCTGTCGGCTGTCCGTAGGTGGATGAGAGCAGTCGCGTGCGTTGAATCCGCTTTTCCCGGTGAAACCATGTTTGTGCTCGTCGTCAGTCGGTCCTGGGGGCTTTTCGGTCGTTGATTAATGCAGTTTCCGAGTTTCACGGCACCATTTCGCAGAAACACGCGAAGTACCACACAGAAAAAGCGGTGTATCGACAACCCTGCCGATTTAATGGAATAGCAAAATAATCGTGTTGATACGAGGAGAGCAAGGAAGACGTTTCTACATAACTAGCGTAAGCAGGTTTCGTTGTGCGAGCGCCATCGATGACTAGCAACAACATCTCACCAGTTCACATCACGATCACTAGAACACACTTGTAAGGATGTTCTAAAAGAGAGCTGCCGATGGTTTCAGAAGAAAGCTGCTGAATCTCGGAAGCGAGGAGAAAACCGCAAGCATTATTTCACTGAACACCCGTTGAAAATAAAGTAAGAGCTATTCATCCTAGTTTCTGTGCTGTACAATAGGTGACTCAGGAGTTGTCTTTGTTTTTAATATGCCATAAACTGTACTCTAGATATGCAACAAATCCCGCCATTTCAGACAGTGCTACTTTGAAAGTGCCACTTAATATCTGAAGCACAGCTCTGAGCGTTTAGGCGACTGCTTCGCTGTTCTTGCGTCTCCTATGTTCATAAGCCTGGGATTCCAATATATTTTAGCACTTCTGCTGAACAAACACGGGAGGATATTTCCCTTACGCGCATGGAAAAGGTCAGCTGTGATGAGCTGAAGAGAAGCTAGTTTGTCGGATGGGACCTGAAGCAGGTGCTGTCCCCGAGCAGCTTTTAAACAGTAAAAAAGCTGAAGACACCAAAGCGCTTTTTATGAGTTGTGAATGCGAAACCATTAATGTCCCTTAAAACGCACCTGAGCAGACCATCGAGCTATGGACTCTTCGTGGGCAAGCGAGCGCGTTGAGTTGCATAACCAACGCCTCCTAGATAGCAAAAGGCTGGTCACTTCGATCCGTGACGTCATGCTACCTTGCCCGAGTGCCATAGAATCTATCGGGGACGCCCCCGAATAAGCCGCGGTGGTTTCGACGTCATCGCTTTCGTCACGCCGGGCTTGGCAATGAAAATTTCGGTCCAAGCAGAACGATGCCATAAAGCACAGTGCGCAGGCCCGCTATCAAGGAGGCGCTGGTTTAGCCCAGTGGGTAAGACACTCGGCCTATGAGCTTGGGATCGTAGGTTTGAAACTCAGTACTGCCAGCGTTTCTCCGATCGAATTTATTGTTTTTTATACATTAATTTCTTTAGAGCGATTACCGAGGCGAAGTTAGACAGCAGGCGAGAGCTTGCACGGATAAGGAACGCGCGGACAACACAGGCTTCCGATAGCGGTGGTGACGTAACGTCGTGGCGATGCCCTCGCCCCTGATTCAAAAGCTGGCGCGTCAGCAGGTGTTTCCTTTCACCCGATCAGCTCTGTCGGGGCGCGCACCTGACGGGCCGTCGCAGCCTACAGGAATTTAGGTACCGTTTCGCTGCCACAGACGCCGGCTTTTTCGCGCAATGGGCCATTTCATGCTTTTTGCATCAAAATTGACGACATTAACAAAACAAGCCTGTCTGTTACGTATGCAGGTTCTGGTACGGTGCCTGTGGATGGCCCACAACGTGAAGCAAAGCATCGACGCCGGCCGCCTTCACAACCAGCTCCATCCCGAAAACGTCGTCTACCACGAGAATACCACTGATAAGGTCTTGAACTCTGCGAAAATGTTGCGCTTTTGTCTAAACTAGTCCATCCAAAATATGGTTCGACAGTTTGTATGAACTAAACCTGATTCAATGCGAAACTGGCACAGCAGGAGCAGCGCCAAGTGAGATGAAGGATACTAGTGGTGCGTTCGTCTCGTTTCTCTACTTCAGTGCAGTTCAGTTCGCCGCATGCTCTACTACGAACTCTAATTATAATGTTTACACGTGCATTGTGGTTATATGAGTTCTCTCGCTGCTCAAAGCCATTGTGATCGTAGCTATATAGGCATATAGCCCTGTCATAACAATCTGTAAAAATCTGTGCCATCAAAAACCTTTGTGTATGCCTTAGGCGCGCTAGTAAATTTCGCCAGATGACATGGACTTACAAGCCTTGCTGAGCTGTGCGGTTCTGCCGCCGAGAATAACCAGATGCAATTTTTACATCTCGTTTTTCTTTGGTATAAAGAATACTACGGGGATCTTCTAATTAAATATATATTCAATGCCTTAGGACATCAACAGCGTCTTTAATAGTTGCACCGAGGACCGTGGCTTTCACTCGTCAGGTTTAAATGTTCGCCTTACACTCTTGCCGCCGCTATAACCACGCGAAGTTTTCTTGCGGAAAGTCGCCCACGATTTCTGTTTCGTATTTTTTTAGCCTCTTAGGCGGAGGTGTTTTCTTTTACCAAGGCGCAGAATCAAAGTGGCCAACTTCCTGCTCCGCACCAAAGTGGCATAGCTGCAACCGAATGGCGAGGCGTGCTAGAAAGATTGAAATTCATGGCGAGGATTCCTTAAAAGCTAAACAGTCACAATTCGTGCAACACGAAGCACAGTTTTCTATTATTCACCTGTGAAAGAGATGGCTTAAGCTTTGTTGCATTAGTTTACCAATTAACAAATACTGTTGATTCTGTTCACGTATATTATGACTTGTATTGTGTAAAACCATTCTTAAGCTTCGTTGTGAATTTTGTAAAAATATCTCTGTGCAGCATCAGTATTTTGCTCACTTTTAAATGTCCATTAAGTTCAGTGAACTCGCCCTTACATCCTCGGCGATTACCAAGTATCAGGGAATCTGCTTTCTTCTCTGATACGTGGTAATCGCCGAGGGTGACCCCGAGGTTTCTCCTAGAGTGACGAACGTCCCATTTCTCCTCAGCCTAACCTCATGCTTGAGTCGAAGGTAAACTAGAATATTATTTTTGGCACGCGCTTGTGAGAATACCTATTTTAGTATATATTATATGGATGGCTTTTTACAATCCAGATTAAAGTGGCGAGTTAAATGCTTGTCGTGTGGGCGTACATGTTCTAATGTTCATTGTAGCGCTTTAGTGTACATCCATGAGGGACGCCATAGGTCAATCGGTCAAGTGATCAATCAACTTTTATTTCAATATCAAATGTTCACTGTGGTGAGCACAAACAAAGTCATTTATTAGGTTCGCCGAGGTCTCGCCCCCTTGACAAGTAGCAACAGTAACACATAGGCTTAACAGTCAACGATATAATACAAGTAAACATGCAGAGGTCGGTTGTAGAAGTAAAGGAAGAACTTTGAAATAAGCAATGTGGAATGGGTTTTCTGGACAGAGTTAGGTTCAGGGATAACAGAACGTACAGCCGTGGAGCTCAAATGTTTCATTTTACTGTACGCTTGACGCATAGCGTGTCCTCTTCTCAGGATGTGCTGGCCGGTCTCAAGTGGCGCGGTCACGAGCTCAGAGAGTTCACGTGGCCGGGGGCCGTGATTGCCGTCCGCCGTCGAAGTCGGGGCATCTACGAGGCGTGCCACGACTACCGCGATGGGTCCATCGCGTCTTCGGACGGTGGATAGATGACTGAGAAGCCGCGTTTGCCGCCCTGAAACATTTTACACACGCAAAACGTTAGATGTGAGCATTTTAGCACGTTATATAATTTCTGCCCCTGTGGAATTCGAGTCACATATTACAAGCGATAATTTAGTTATTTATTTGTTTGCTTATTTTTTACTTATTTCTACGCGCTGGATTTCACCTAGATTTGCCAAGTTCCCGTAAAACATCCTAGAGAAAGCACATAAGATACACAGTCATAGCTTTCTGTCGATTCTTTTTTTATGCAGTCACTTTGCGAGGAGCAACTACGAGTTGCCTTGTCATTGTGCACTCCATGCCCCTCCCCTTTCCTTATTGGTGGAATTTAGGTCTTCGTGTTTGCGACCGCTTCCTTCGCAATAACATTTTTATCAAACGTCCGCTATTCTACAGACTTTCTGAATATTACCAAATGCTCTACAGCTTTAGAATGCCTTGTTCTGAAAACATTAAAACATATATGTACCGATAGTACCGGCATTTCTGAATCCTGAATACAAAAAAACCATCGTGCATCGCGCTTTGCGTGCCAGTTCCCTAGATGATCAAAACTGTGATTTCAAATGAAACTCTGATTAAAACGTTAACGCAGCTAGCTGAGTTCACGCATGACATTTCATTTATTCTTGATGTAGGCAACCAGGTTGATGCCATTTTTATAGATTTCTCGAAGGCATTTGACACCGTTTTAGATTCTAAACGTGTTGCTAAACTTAATGCTGTACTGAATAATCCTCATTTAGTTAAACTGGATATTAAGCTTTCTCTCATTTTGCTCCCAGTTCGTCTCTTACAGCTCGACTGACTCCGCTACTGTTAATGTGACAAAGTTTGCCCCAAGGCTCCGTCCTTGGGCCGCTTCTTTTTTTATTTTATATAAACGATTTGCCACTTCACTGCTCTTCCAACATCCGTCTTTATGCTGATGACTGCGTTCTATATGAAGTGACTAACTCTTCTAATGATCATTATCGCCTTCAAGAGTCGTTTTCTAGGTTTCGCGATTGGTGTAAAAGTTAACAAATGAACATAAATTTCAATAAAACCGTTCTGATGTCATTCTGCAACAAATCTTGCCCCTCCCTATTTAGTTACTCGTTCAATGGCCGTGCTGTAGATAAGGTTTCTGAGTATAAGTATCTCGATGTCATTTTTACGCATAACATGTCATGGTCTAAACACATTGATTACATATGCAGTAAAGCACTAAAAAATAGGTTACTTGAGGCGAACGCTAACCCGATCTCCTAAAGACACAAAGTTACTAATCTATAAATCTCTAATCCGCCATGTTCTTGATTATGCATATGTAGTTTGGAGCCCGCATAATCAGTTAGAGATTAATAAGTTAGAAGCCATGCAGAAAAAAGCTGTGCGATTTATATGTCATCGTTACGATCAGGACTTTCCGCCCTTTTCAACACTTTCTTCCTTGAACCTAAACACACTCTGTTCTCGTCGCCGTGTCGAATCATTAAAATTCTTGCACTGCATTGTCAATTCTTTGGTTAGGCTCTCAAATGATAATTACAATAACTTCGCACCAGGATCATCAACGAGAAGACATCATGACCTAAACTTGATGCCCTAATACGTACGTACTAACATGTTCAAATTCAGCTGTTTTCCCCGCTCAATAGAAGACTGCAATTCATTACCTGGATCCATTCGCTCATGCTCATCCCGAATTTTTGCAACCGCCATCCTAGATGCATAATCGTGGTCACCCATGCCCGGTAGCATTTGTATAACTTCTTTCGTATTTTCCTTTCACCAATGCTCTTTTGTAAAAGTGTTCACTTGTGTTTACCGCTGTATACTCCAATGCATTTTCTGTACCTTTGCTCAACCCACTCCTGCTATAGCGCAAATTGCGCTGCAGTCTGTGTAAATATATAAACTCGACTATGACGTCTGTTCCCCAAGAGGAACTGGCAGATGATCGACTGTTGCAAAAGGTAGGGAAACACTTGGTTCCCCATTCTCTCGACCACTCATACGTCGGCAGTAAGCGGAGAGGTAAGAGGCGTAGGAAGTTACCCCCCCCCCCCCCCCCCCCCCCCGCGGCCAAGACCATTTTACCCATTTTTAGCTGCCTACACAAATGGAGGACTAGCTCTCATCGTGATCTACGAATGCAATTTTACTGTAAATTATGTACTTCTCTAGCATACATAGACGGAGGTCTGGTAGAATTATTGTTTTATTTATTACAAATGATAGAGGACCTTAAGAGAGAAAGTGTAAAAGTGGGGTTAAATATTAATATGCAGAAGACAGATAGTGTTCAATAGCCTGGCAACGGAACAAGAGTTGAGGATCTCCAGTCAGCTTCTAAAGTCTGTGAAGGAGTACGTTTATCTAGCTCAATTACTCACAGGGGACCCAGATCATGAAAATGAAATTTACAGAATAGAAATGGCTTGGTGTGCGTACGGCAGGCATTGCCAGATCCTGACTGGGAGCCTACCACTATTATTGAAAAGGTCTACAATCGCTGCATTCTACCGGTGCTAACATATGGGGCAGAACAAGTGACGTAGTAAAGGCTCGTCGGGGGGCCTTGGGCCCCGGGTGCCACGTGGGGGGGGGGGGGGGGGGGTGCCATATATGTCTGAAGACCCCTCCCCTCCTCTTTCATCCGGCTTGACTGGGCCATCGGAACGTTTCATGTGCGGTGCGCTCATGCGGTGCGCTCATGTCCCACCATGGTTTGTGTGTCGTCAGTAGGTATACAGTGTTCAATTTGTCAGTTTTGTATCAGTTTCGCGATGTTGAATAAAGACTACCTCCTAGTCATAGCTAACCATCTCTTCATTTTGTTGTTGTCACGGTGGTGTCCCACAGGGCGGGGTATTGAGCCCAATTCTCTTTAACCTAACTATGGTTGGCCTTACTGAAATATTACCCAAGACAATTAATCTATCAATGTATGCTGATGATATTTACCTTTGGTCTTCTGCGGTGACTCGTCTTCAAGTGTGCGCCAGAATTCAGCGGGCAGCCACCCAAACTTGTTCGTATCTCCGCAAACAAGGCCTTAGTGTGTTCATCGAAAAATGCGCCTTAATCGCGTTTACGCGCAAACCCATGGCACCGTACCCTGTTTCTCTCATTAGCCAGGGTATCAAATACGAGAATTATCAGCACTTCTTAGGCGTGATTACTGACAGGGTCCTTTGATGGAGCCCCCGCCGCATCTACCTGAAGCAGACACTAATTTACACTGTACATATAATGAGGTTCTTGGACGGAAATACATCGGGCACAACGGTACGGTCCATGCTGCAGCTGCACAGAGCACTGTTTCTGGGTTTTTACTGTACAGATTGCCGGCTTTGCCAAACACATGTAAAACAAACATTAGTACCCTCGAAAGTTTGCAAGGCCGGGCTCTACGGACATGTCTTGGACTACTACGATGCGCATCGACTCACGCAACCATCATGATTGCTGGAGGCTACTTGGTTCCAGCATATATAACGATTGAAAATCTTGGAGCACACATTGCCCAGTCACTATATTGCTGCTTTGCCAGCACAAAGACCTCAAGCCACATTTTCCAAACCTATTGCGACACATCAAGGCTACCTTCCGTCGGGTTCTACGACCGCCACAAGTACAATGCACAAGTAAACTTGGCGATTCTGGTACACGGAACATACACGGAACATATCGCCGGTACACGGTGATATGCCGGTACAAGGTGATATGCCGGTACACGGTTTTATTCTGCCATTTCACCTTTGAGGAGAAGCTGTTTCCTTTAGTCGAGCGAGTGATTATCCTAGGAACTTATTTCTAGGAATAAGTTCTTAGGAATAACTTTATTGTGGAGCTTTGACTATAGTCGCTCGATACTTGTGTGTTCAAGTTGAATAGCCTTACAAGAAAAAGAATGCTCCCATGTCCTTATTTATTTATTTGTTTCTTCAGGAATACACTGGTCCCTGTACAGGGTGTTCATAGGAGTGGTTTACGCATTACACTCAATGACTGCCACATCAAAGGTTGTATCAGCTTAATATAACATGTCTCATTTAGTAGAAAAGGAACCTAGAAAAACAAAGATAGCTCCTTCCATTGCCAAAGTGTCCTGGTCCGTCACAATCTGCACTGGCGAAGCAGAAATTAAAGAAATTAGCGGAGAAAGAAAGTTGCGGTTACCTGGAAAATGCTGCTTTAGCATCTTTAATGATGTTTACATATTCATATTTCTTTTTTGTGCTGTCTGTGATGTTCGCTGGCTCTCATATTCTGCAATTGTGGGTTTGAAGCGTTTACCCTATTCAGCCAAGCTGTGGCATAAAGTGCTTAGCGCTAAACATGGTAAGGCTTGTATTTATGTGAGTGTGGCACAGCTCGTCAAAATTATAAATTCCAAATCATTGCCTTGTTGCCATTAGGCTCAAGAATATCATATATTAAATTTCCACATAACAATATTATGCCAAATATACGTGAAAATACCACTTAATGAAGCCTACAAGTAAGCAACTATACATGTCCTATATGAAGAATCAGTTACTTCAGATTCCCTAGTGTGAAGGCAACCATTCCACAGCCAAACTTTGGTTACGTTAGGATACTTGCTTGAAATGCTTGTCCTGTTTATAGAGCATCTCATTCAACTGCATCAACAGGGTTTATTGTTGCGTAACAGTACTTGCTACTATGCAAGAATGTGGAGCAGCTAAAAGACTGCATGTTAATTGGTAATATGTTTGCGAGCGCCTAATATTTAGGGCACATCTGCGTATTTGTACAAGTTTCTTTGTTTTAAGGCAGCCATTGTTCTGATCACGTAACGTATTGCGAAACGCGGTGGGCAGTGCCACAAAATCCTCCGGCGGCTCTCCAGCGCACAGGTAGTGCGCTTTCATATTGCCCAAGAACAGCGCCACCTAACCCTGGGTAGTTGTAGCCACTTCTACTCTTACTTTTTTTTTTTCATACACGCCCCTGCTTGTACAGTGAGGCGTCAGACATACATAGAAGTGAGCGACCACATACTGTGTTTCCCAGGAGGCAATCGGTACTACAGCAAGCATTCCGGCTCCTGTGACACTGGGCTTCAATTATGAGTCCCAGAACATCTGGGATGGCCGCTGTGTGAGTGAGTGAGTGAGTGAGTGAGTGAGTGAGTGAGTGAGTGAGTGAGTGAGTGAGTGAGTGAGTGAGTGAGTGAGTGAGTGAGTGAGTGAGTGAGTGAGTGAGTGAGTGAGTGAGTGAGTGAGAAGAAACGTTTATCGGGTCCAGCAAAACTGCATAAAAAGCGCACACGGCTGCTACATGCATTCTTTTTTTCTCTCGCACAACCGCGGAACGTAGGCGGACCCAGTTTGCACCCCAAAGGGTGCAAACTTCTTCAGGAGTATAGAAAATGATGGCTAGTTAAAATCAACACGCGGTTATGCTCCCAGCCATTTTGGCATAGACGGGCAAAACGAACAGACGGCTTCTGTTTTTTAGGCTATCCGTCGGGAAGGCCTTTGCGTGCTTCGACATACCGCAGGAAATCAAACATCTAAGCTGCACCGTGTTAACAAATTTGTCGTGTTTACTGTCAGAGACAGCACACTATCTTGTTTTGGAATTTGGAGGCAGGCCTGTTCTTACATAGGGCCTGCCACTCACATTACCACTAAAGCACACCAGATCAGGCCTGCCTGTCTGTCTGTCCTGTCAGTAAATCTCTCTATTTCTTTTAATGACGATAAATAGTACGGTGCAGACATGCTGGTCGTAACGTTCACATTTTAGTTGATCTTGCGATGCACTTCATTAGTAACTCGTTTCTGTGGGGGTACACATGTGTTTAGGTGAGCGACTAGAAGCTGCTTCTAAAGCTGATGCTGGAGCAGACGTAAGGCCTGCAGCTACAATGCTGAGTCTGAGCTGGGCACGCACCGGAAACGCAATACGAGATTGCGCAGCAGATTTGCTGCGTCGACGGCCACCCTCGTCGCTTTCCTGGCCAGCATACCACATGAAACCGTTGTACTAATGTAATGGGGTGCTCTTATCGATCCAGCGTCTGGTTACACTATCGATACAACTGCGAGAGAGAAAATAATATCCCTATAGGCACCTTGCAAGGTTGTTTAGCTCTACACGTCGCGCCGCGTCGCAGTTCCAGTAAGCAACCGCTAGCAGTCAGTCACCATGGATGGAAACCACCATTTCCTATTGGTTAGTAATCCGCACAGTCAGCGCGTCTGGTGCCACAACTCAGGGTTTTACAATTTTCGATGCATTTGCCGCGGTATATTTTTTTTAGTAGCTCGTCTTTCACTAATGGAAATAAGAATGGCCGCTGATATTAAGGAGTCAAAAATTGCCACGACCGCGCAAAGGACGTCGGCGTCAGTTTCTCTCGCTTCCCTTCAAGACAGTATAGGGCACAACAAGGGGTGGCTGAAGCTGATCATCGCGGTTTGATGCGTCAAGTGTCGCTGTTGCTAACTTATCTCGAACGAACTGCAACTAACGCAAGGACAAAATAAGCAGCAGGCAGCTGCTTTGAGAACGCACAATAAAATCATACCTGCATAAAAGCACATGGACCGATTCCCGCGCTGTCGCTAGTTTCTGTAAAAACATTGTGCGTTTAAAAACTGTAATCTAATTTAGAAGTTGTCTAGCTCATCCGCTTAAAACCCAAACGCGCTATGATTGTTGCGTGTGAAATCTATAGCTATGCCCTGCGGTAAGCGCTCCGTGCTGAAGCTTTGTACCAGCTATGCTTTCTGTTGTGCGTTAGCACACGCGTGCGACTCCTTCGTGCGCAAAGAACAAAACGGCGTAACTGGGGGAAAATTACAATGTGGTTCGTGAGGTGCGGACACCGGTCTCCTTTATGGTGACATTTTTTCGTGCTTACAACAACTGAACTAAGGCTAGCGCACAGCAGCGTTGACGCGCACCGCAGCACACGTCGGGTTTCCTGCAATGAGGTTTTCGCTCGCGCACACTGTCGCACATTTTGCTCACTGTCTTCACGTTTAGCACTGTCCACTGATCGCTCCCTATTATGTTGCAATGATGATTTCTCTCACGGTGGAGACCCGACGGCAACACGAAGCAGTAGAATAACGAAAAGCACGATCAAGACTCATCCGGGCTACTTGCCTACAATAGTTCCACCCGTGCACAAGAGGCACGACGGCTCCTTCTTTCTCAGTGGCGCTTTTGCTGTCATGTACACACTTTGTCGATGGCTTTGCCAAGACTGCGGGCCGCTCGTACGAGACACGCCTTCGGGTAGGTTGATGTAAATCATGACAGTTGCGCAGTGTTTACAGTCACCGAGGGCGCCAAAGCGTTGTGTTCTGAACGAAGATCAACGAAAGAGATGAATATTACGCGTCAGATGTGCTGGTGCAATTATATCGCAAGCGAACTGCCAACCTGAAGGAAAGTCGTTCGTCGACCCGGACACAAGGTGCAAGTTGAATTGCTGCACGCATCGCGTGAAAAACAAGACCATTTACAGCTTCTAGTAATGAAACTACAAATTACCACTGAAAAACGCATGTGGCGGTACTTGCGCATGTAAGTTGAATAAAACAATTATTTCCTAAATTGCAGTTAAACGTCGTTAATATTCTTGATCTGTGTCATCCGTGTTGTCGATCTTCTAACACCATATATATATATATATATATATATATATGGTCGTTAGGGTAAAGCCGACGTTCACTTGAACATATCGGTGGTCGACATATGCACCCGTGTTTTTGATTACCCTAGAACCACGACACAAAACCCCGTGCACATGTTCCATACGCGCATCGAATTCGCTCTACCCAAGCCCTCGTAGAACCGACCGCAACGAGATTTCGCATAACTCCAGCGGCGCTGACAGATGAGCAATCGCTGCGCCGCCTAACGAGTCACGACTGCAGGTTGCGTTTTCAATTTGATGCATAGCACGGGGCTGAACGCACCGCTTTAATTGAGCGGCTGCTGCGTAATACGCTATTACGCTAGAATGAAGCTCTCATAAGAATAAATAAAAAACACGACCAGTTACGTCTGATCACTTCAAGGAGAGCTGTGTGATCGCGGCGTAGCCGGCTGCCGAGGACGCTGTGGCCCCAAAAATAAGCCTCTGAAGAAATAACCCAAGTGTCATATACATAAACGGTGAACGTGTACACGAAAATTGGCCTCACTTTGACGCATTCGTGTTTTATTCCGGCGTGACTGTACATCCGCCTGACTATAATTCCTCCCTGCTCTTTATCATCACTGATACTCTCGCTTCTTCTTTCCTCTTTTGCAGTGAGGAGTAGCAGGGAAATGAGCAGCCTATCACGCCGATTTCGCTGTACTTGGTGTGAATAAAATTGAACTATCTCAGCGCATTTTAGAGGTCATGCCGTGCACCTAATATCATACGTCCATTTCCGCGTATACGTCCCGGGAAACGAATATGTCGGCCCGGCCTCAAGATACCTCGAAATCCTCGCAAGCAATATAATTTTTTCACCTACTCTGGCCTCTGTAAAATCCCTAAGACCTTCCTTTTTTCTTCAGCAAGAAGTCTGCATCAACGGTGCACTTCAGCCGCAACGGCATACGGCGCCATTAAAACCAAGTTTCCTCAACCAACGCTGTTCTGCGAGTTAACCGCGCTGTGCTCCTCTGCCGCACGTGCATTTTCTCAGTATGCCAGCCGGTTCTTAGAAGAAGAAAACGACGAGGTCAAAGAGATGAAATCTCCTGTCAACGAGGCGACCTCGAAGGCGACGTCACCTGTGGCGCACAAGAACACAGTCCCAGGATTGTGAGTCTTCCAACAGGCCTTCGTTTTTTCTTTCTAGATATAGCTTACCAAGTTATAGATAGCGTACAACTGGAGAAATCACAGCCTGACCATCACACGGCTGAGACGGTAGCTATAACATTAACGCGAGGCCTCGGAACTTCGTCGGAGGACACCTGGTCAGCAAGTAGGGCGATTCGATAGTTCAACTCACGGTGGTAGCCCACTTGGTATATGGCGTTGCGCTGCCACGGTTGAGGTCGCGGTTTCGATCTCGGTCGATGAGGCCGCATTTCGTTGAATGTGAAATGCAGAAACGTTCGTGTACTTAAATTCAGGTGTGCGTTGTGGTCAAAGCGCGTAACACATAAACAGATGATGGTTTCGGTAAGTAAAAGTGCAGAATTTTTTTGTTTAATAGAAATACGAATATTTCCTGGAGAAACTAGATGGTAAAGTTTGTGGAGAGACTGCATGGTGAAAATGTTGCGGCTTAAACACAGGGTAGTCAAACGTAACTTTAGCCAAACTATAAATATGCGCGAATGCCACGTAGCTGGGCAGAACCAAGGTAACGTTATTTGGCGTCGCTGGGAGATACTTAGATTATTTCTTGCAATTCGCCTAATTAGTGCTCATTAAACAAGCTTCTAAAATATTACAATTAGATGAAAAATATGAATGAGAGAATGGTAGAGGTTTGGGGGGCGGGGGGGCAACATGAAGCGCTCGCGATACTCCTTTATGTTATTCACAACGTGCTAGATAAATGTTTTCCGGGCGTGAAGAAAGCGCACGAATACACGAGAAATTGCCGCGCGACCGACCGCTGGATGCACTTTGCGTGTATTCGCGGATACTTTCACGCTCAGAAAAACAATTTTAGGGAGCACATATTGAAGGACACAAAACAGTATGGCGAGTTTTTCATTTTGCTATACAATTTTCGATTTGCTACTTTTCTTTTAATTATAATATTTAAGAAGTGAATTAATTAATTAAGACAATGTTATTAGCCGAAATGCAAAAAAAGAGTAATCTGTATATATCCAAGCGACGACAAACAACATTACCTCGTTTCTGTCCAGCTATGTGGCATTTGCATATTTTTTTAAAAATCCTTGTGCATGATAGTTGGGGCTCCCTGTGTAACTTATTGCAACGCGAAGCTTCGAACACAACACACGTTTGTCGTATCTGCCAGCCCCAGCAGTTACGAAAGTGAGACGCTCCGAAGAAAGCTTCGTTCAGAGAAAGCGCTAAATGCGCCCGTTACAGTGCCGTAACATTAACGGTTTCATTGCGTCAATCAAATTTTAATTCTCGGGTTTCACGTGCCCGCAAAACCACGATCTCATTATGAAAGAGGCCGTAGTGGGGGACTCCGGACTAATTTATTTACCACGTGGCGTTCTCTACCGTGCACCGACATCCCAAAGTACGCGAGCATTTTTTTTATTTCGCCCTCTGTCGAAATGGGGCCGCCGCGGTCGGGATCGAACCCAAGACCTCGACCTCAAGAGCGCAACGCCACCGCCAGCGGGCTACCACGGCGGCTTATTCGCTGAGCATTTCCTTTCTTGATCCAAGCTTTCTGCGCAAGGCTGCGCTGCTATGCACAGCAACATGAAGAACTACCACATTGTAAGTGCTCGTGTGCTTAACATGAACGCTCTTCAGCGTGGCCTGGACCAGCTCGGACTGACGCCAGCGCCGCGAAGTGTTGTGCTCTGTTTTCTCGGTATGTTTGCAGCGGCTTACGACAGCTGGAGCGCAGCTCGATTTGACTGCTCGTCTTGTCTTTCGCTTGTGCCTGGCAGGCGGCGAGATTGCGCTCACTTGACATGTCCGTTCACCACGCTTCGCTCGAGGCTGCGGTGCCACGCGCGTCCAGAAAACGCGTTGCGGTTTGCTTATCTCGGCAAAGCGAAACGCCTTTCGGGTTCGGCCTCAAATCTGGCGCTTTAAGGAAATGATAAATAGGAAAAAAAGAGAGCAAAATGCAGGTTTGCGGCGTTTGTAAAGGTCGGACAATAAATTGCAATTCCGGTGGTATAGTTGTTCATGTTCTTCGTTTCTTATGTTCTCTGACAGCCCGCATCGGAGTGCACTCGCAGGTTAGTGCCTGGCTTCCTGTTTAGTCCACGATGCACTGAAAATCCACAGTCGGGGCGTAAGAGCTGCGCGTGTCCTGAGCAAGAAAGACGCGTGGATGCGATTGAAACTAAACTTTTAATGTCTCGTTATTGGCGAAAAACGCTAAGTGGCATCTGGTCGGATAAGAAACTGGCATTTTAGGTAACTAGAAAGACTCTGGCCATAGATGCAATGTATCAAAAGGTAGCATCTTATAGCTTAAAAGTGCACATTAGGTAACTCGATGCCCCCGTCGCATCTTGGTGACTTACACAGCGGGTTCCCCATCTTATTCACAGTGTCATGCTTGACACTTTGAGATGCGCGTTTTCTTTTTCGCTAGCTTTCAAATAGGCAAACTACAGGTAATATTTTAAATGGCTGTATGTTCCTATGGAAAAAGATTCGACAGATACACTCAAGACTGCTTAAGTATGGGAATGCGAAAACATGTCATTTAGGAAAGACATAGAGGTTTGGTTGCGGTTTGCGAATTGAGTTTATTAAATTCGATGCATTTGTTGGCGAACATTTGCCACTTCGACAGTATCTATCTATCTAGCCGCCTACGTCTTGGTGCTCTCATGGTCGTTTCGTTAACTTGGTAGGCTGCCCGCGCACTGCTTAGCATAACATCGATTCCCACAGGGCATGGGATCTGCCTGCTTATTCAGGCGGTCTTTCTTCTTTTAAGCACTACGCACTACGCATGACATCACCCGGAACGTTGTACGACGATCGGTTGCGTCACAATTTTGGTGCGAATGGCACCTGCGAGAGCACTCCGCGAGAGCGCTCCGATGCGCGCTGTCAGAGAATATGAGAAATGAAGAACGTGAAGAACTATGCCACCGGATTTGCAGATGTATTTATTGTCCCACCTGTACAAACGCCACTAACCTGCATTTCGCTCTCTCTTTCCTATTTATCCTTTCCTTAAAGCGCCAGATTTGAGGCCAAACCCGAAAGGCGTGCGAGCTGTAGCCCGCCGTTTCGCTTTGCCGAGATAAGCAAACCGCAACGTGTTTTCTGGATGCGCGTGAGAACGCATCCACGAGCGAAACGTGGTAGAACGGACATGCCAAGTGAGCGCACTCTCACCGCCGGTCAGGCACAAGCGTAAGACAAGACGAGCAGTCAAATCGAGCTGCGCCCCAGCTATCTAAGCCGCTGCAAACATACCGAGATAACAGAGCCCAACACTTCGCGGCGCTGATGTCAGTCCTAGCCGGTCTAGGCCACGCTGCGAAGCGTTGGTTAAGCGTGCTGACGGCTGTACACTGGCGTGCGTATGTGGTCACACACGGTATCGAACCGAACCGGAACCGAACCAAACACTAGAGCTCAGCCGTTTATTTTTCAGCTGTACCGGAACCGAATGGGCATTTTATCCGTTACATCGGAACTCAACCCTAAGTGGAACGTTTAGGACAAACCGTACCGATCCGGTTGCGCCACAGGTTCAGCCCAATGTTGTGTTTGTCGCAATTCCACGAGAACATATATTTCTTGCTTCCATATGACACAGCGCGCGGTGTGCTCCTAAGACCCGCTCTCCCATCGCACTGTGGTGCTGAGCGGAAACAATCGCGTGGCTCTTCACAGCGATCGCATTGGCTAAAACTTACCATGGTCCGCTCAACTGTGCACTGCGCGCAAAGTAGGCGCGCGCTGTCTACACGGTGCGTCGGCGGCGCGGTGTCGTCGTGGATGATATCGCTTGTGCTTACGGCGACAGTTATGTACAGACACAGCGGCGTGAGGGTTTCGCTGTCCGGTATGCCTATTGCAGTTTATTAGTGCTGCATGTTCGGTGTCTGCTGTTGCTCCTGTGGCTAGATTGGGGCTTCGCCGAAAGTTTCCAGGCAACGTGCACGAGGCGATTTGGTTTCGCTGTGCTCGGCTATTAATAGGTCATACCTCGACTTTCTGTCATTGTAGGCTCTTTGTGTATGTTTTAGGTTAGTCTTGTTTGTGAAGGCGTTCGAGCGACCATTCTGAAGAAAGCCAGGATGCAACGCGCATCGTTACGGAATGCCAAGAAAAAGTTGTAGCTCTCCGGTATCTCCACTCATTCACACTAAAACAAATGTAACGCAATACCTACCGTGTTCTATTCAGTGCCGGCACGACAAACTGTTCTCTGTCGACACAGAGAACGTTGCGTGATTTTTGCAGAAATTATTTATTATTTGCATTTATGCGACGCCCGTACACCTAAGCTAAATATAAAAATTATGCAGGAAGTATTTTAAAATTGCGCTGGTTACGACCGCTTTCTTTTTGGGAAATGATCTTACGTGTTTTCTAATAAATAGGCGCCTTCTTTCATTTCTACAAAATTAATCCTGGTGCATAGGAAGTTTAGAATTACATGACCTATATTACCTTATTTTCTGCCGGACAATGAGTCGGACGAGCGTGAGCAACTTTAGCTCAGTACAGACACATTTCCTGCTTATTTTGCTTCATAATATATCTGTCGGCAGCGGTGGCGTAGAGTTAGAGCATCCGCCTCGCATGCAAGAGGACCGTGGGTCGAATCCCGGTGCCGCGAAGCTTTCCACCGGATTAAAAAAAAATCCACGTGTTCATGAAACTGCATAAACAGGCCTTGCGTGCGGCCTGATCCCGGTGACCAGTACCGACAATGCACTCCCTCACCAGAGCAGGATTGGCCACTCTGCTGCAGTACTTGGCCACAACCTCCTATATAATTACAACAATCAAACCCCGGCCCTCAGTCCTCAGCAGCTACGAAGAAACTGACCACGGCGGCGGTCAGACCTGTGACGCAGCAGAGGGTGCTAAATATCTATGGGTCCGTACAGGCCGCCATTTGAATCTGAACCTCGTAACGATTAACGCTAGAAAGTTATCTAGTGAGGCGAGCCTAGCAGTGCTATTGGAGGAATTAGCGGGCAGTAAATGGGATATAATAGGGCTCAGTGAAGTTAGGAGGACAAAAGAAGCATATACAGTGCTAAAAGCGGGCACCTCCTGTGCTACCGGGGCTTAGCGTAGAGACGAGAACTAGGAGTCGGATTCCTGATTGATAAGTATATAGCTCGTAACACACAGGACTTCTATAGCATTAACGAGAGGGTGGCAGGTCTTGTTGTGAAACTTAATAAGAAGTACAAATTGAAGGTCGTACAGGCCTACGCCCCTACACCCAGTCATGACCAGGAAGTCGAAAGCCTCTATGAAGCCGTGGAATCGGCGATGCGTAAAGTCAAAACAATATACACTATACTGATGGGTCACTTCAATGCCAGGGTAGGCACGAAGCAGGCTGGAGACAAGTCAGTGGGGGAATGTGGCATAGGTTTTAGGAATAGCAGGGGAGAGTTATTAGTAGAGTTTGCGGAACGGAATAATATGCGGATAATGAATACCTTCTTCCGCAAGCGGGATAGCCGAAAGTGGACGTGGAGGAGACTAGAAATGAAATAGACCTCATACTATGCGATAACCCTGCCATCATAAAAGCTGTGGACGTGCGCATGGCGTCGAGCGTTGTCGTCGGATTCCTGCCGTAAACCAGCTTGAACGGCGTGATCTGTGTTGTTTCATGCACCGCCGTGCTGTAAGCGAATGTTACGTACGGCAGGACGGCATCCCAGGTCTTGTGTCCGACGTCGACGCACATTGCTAGCATGTCGGCGAGGGTTTTGTTCAGGCGCTCCGTGAGCCCATTCGTCTGCGGATGGTAGGCCTCCTGTGACTTGTCTGGCTGTATTGCAGAATGGCTTGGGTGAGCTCTGCTGTAAAAGCCGTTCCTCTGCCGGTGATGAGGACTTCTGGGGCACCATGTCGCAGCAGGATGTGCTCGACGAAAAATTTCGCCACTTCGGCTGCGCTGCCTTTTGGTAGAGCTTTAGTTTCAGCGAAGCGGGTGAGGTAGTCAGTCGCCACGACGATCCACTTATTCCCGGATGTTGACGTCGGAAACGGCCCCAACAAATCCATCCCAATCTGCTGGAATGGTCGACGAGGAGGTTCGATCGGCTGTAGTAATCCTGCTGGCCTTGTCGGTGGTGTCTTGCGCCGCTGACAGTCTCGGCATGTCTTGACGTAACGGGCGACGTCGGCGGTGAGACGCGGCCAGTAATACCTTTCCTGTATCCTCGACAGCGTCCGGGAGAATCCGAGGTGCCCAGCGGTTGGGTCATCGTGTAGGGCGTGCAGTACTTCTGGACGCAGCGCTGACGGTACAACAAGAAGATAGCTGGCGCGGACTGGTGAGAAGTTCTTCTTCACGAGCAGGTTGTTTTGTATCGTGAACGAAGACAACCCGCGCTTAAATGCCCTAGGGACAACGTCGGTGTTCCCTTCTAAGTACTCGACGAGGCCTTTTAACTCCGGGTCTGCTCGCTGCTGTTTAGTGAAGTCTTCCGCGCTTATTATTCCAAGGCAAGCGTCGTCGTCCTCGTCGTCTTTCGGAGGGGAACGATGGGGGCACGTGATAAGCAGTCGGCGTCGGAGTGTTTTCTTCCGGACTTGTATATTACCGTGACGTCATATTCTTGTAGTCTGAGGCTCCACCGGGCCAGCCGTCCTGAAGGGTCCTTTAAGTTGGCTAGCCAGCAGAACACGTGATGCTCGCTGACGACTTTGAATGGCCTGCCATAGAGGTAAGGGCGGAATTTTGCTGTAGCCCAAACGATGGCGAGGCATTCCTTTTCAGTCGTAGAATAATTGCCTTCCGCTTTTGACAGCGACCGACTAGCATAAGATATCACCCGTTCAAGTCAGTCTTTCCTCTGGACTAGGACGGCACCGAGGCCTAGGCTACTGGCGTCAGTGTGGATTTCAGTATCGGCGTCCTCGTCGAAGTGTGCAAGTACCGGCGGCGACTGCATGCGTCGTTTGAGTTCTTGAAATGCCTCGGCCTGCGGCGTTTCCCACTTGAACTCGACATCACATTTCGTTAGATGTGTTAGCGGCTCCGCGATGCGTGAAAAGTCCTTGACAAAGCGCCTATAGTAGGCACACATGCCAAGGAATCTGCGCACTGCCTTCTTGTCGATTGGCTGCGGGAACTTTGCGATGGCGGCTGTCTTCTGCGGGTCGGGGCGTACTCCAGATTTGCTGATGACGTGGCCTAGGAATAGAAGCTCATCGTAAGCGAAGCGACACTTTTCCGGCTTCAGAGTGAGCCCTGATGGCTTGATGGCCTCTAATACTGTCGCAAGCCGCTTAAGGTGATCGTCGAAATTTCCGGCGAAGACGACGACGTCATCCAAGTAAACAAGAGAGGTCTGCCACTTCAATCCTGCTAAAACCGTGTCCATCACGCGCTGGAACGTTGCAGGCGCCGAGCACAGTCCAAATGGCATAACCTTGAATTCATAGAGGCCGTCTGGCGTGATGAAGGCGGTCTTTTCGCGATCCCTTTCGTCGACTTCTATTTGCCAGTAGCCAGACTTGAGGTCCATCGATGAGAAGTATTTAGCATTGCAGAGCCTATCCAATGCGTCGTCTATCTGTGGAAGGGGGTATACGTCTTTCTTCGTGATTTTGTTCAGTCGACGATAATCGACGCAGAAACGTAGGGTTCCGTCCTTTTTCTTCACTAAAACAACTGGAGACGCCCACGGGCTTTTCGACGGCTGGATGATGTCGTCGCGCAGCATTTCGTCGACTTGTTGTCTTATAGCTTCGCGTTCTCGCGTCGAAACTCGGTAAGGGCTCTGGCGTAGTGGTCGAGCGCACTCTTCGGTTATTATGCGATGCTTTGCGACTGGTGTTTGTCGAATCCTCGATGACGTCGAAAAGCAGTCTTTGTATCGTCGAAGCAGACTTCTGAGCTGTTGCTGCTTAATCACGGGGAGACTTGGATTTATGTCGAAGTCTGGCTCGGGAACTACGGTCGCCGGGGTAGATGCAACAGAATCCGAGAGGACAAAGGCATCGCTGGTTTCCTGAATTTCCTCGATGTATGCGATCGTCGTGCCCTTGTTGATGTGCTTGAACTCCTGGCTGAAGTTTGTCAGCAACACTTTCGTGTTTCCTCCGTGCAGTCGAGCGATCCCTCTTGCGACGCAAATTTCACGGTCGAGCAGTAAACGTTGGTCGCCTTCGATGACGCCTTCTACGTCAGCGGGTGTTTCGGTGCCGACCGAAATAACAATGCTGGAGCGAGGCGGGATGCTCACTTGATCTTCGAGCACGCTTAAGGCATGGTGACTACGAGAGCTCTTCGGCGGTATCGCTTGATCTTCAGACAGAGTTATCGACTTCGACTTCAGGTCGATGACTGCGCCGTGTTGGTTTAGGAAGTCCATGCCGAGAATGACGTCGCGTGAACATTGTTGGAGGATAACGAAAGTGGCAGGGTAAGTCCGGTCACGAATGGTAATTCTTGCCGTGCAGATTCCACTCGGCGTGATGAGGTGTCCTCCAGCGGTCCGAATTAACGGGCCTTCCCATGCAGTCTTAACTTTCTTCAATTGGGCTGCTATGGGTCCACTCATGACGGAGTAATCGGCTCCTGTGTCTACTAAGGCGGTAACTGCGTGGCCGTCGAGAAGCACGTCGAGGTCGGTGGTTCTTTGTCTTGCGTTACAGTTAGGCCTCGGCGTCGGATCACGGCTGCGCCGAGTTGACCTGTGGTTGGTACGTGGCGTCGTCAGGTGGTCTTTCTTCGGCGTGTTCTTTCCTGCCAGGCTTCGTCGGCACGGCGGTGTGACGTCATTGTTATGTCGTCGATGTAGTCTTTTCGGCGTCTTCGTCGGCGGCGGAGGATCTTCGTCAGTTCGACGAACAGCAACCGCACCTCCATCGGTTGCTGCTTTTAGTTTTCCGGATATGGGCTGACGGACCGACCCCGGGCTGCGCCAGTGTATGGTCGGCGCTGTGGCGACAGGTAGCGGCCTGGTGACGGCGAACGGGACGGTCGTCGAGGACTCCACTGAGTAGCGGCGAGGTAGTCGGCGATGTCACGAGGGCGTTCACCTTCCCGAGGGCGCGGTGCGTCGACGGCGAACCCTCGCAATCCCAGGTCGCGGTATGGGCATCGGCGGTACACATGGCCGGCTTCGCCGCAGTGGTAGCAGAGCGGGCGGTGGTCGGGGGCTCGCCAAATGTCCGTCTTCCTCGCGTAGGTGCGGTGGGCGACGGGTGGGCGTGCTGGTGGCGGCGGCGGCGGACGACGGAGTTGCGGCGTTACAGGGCCCTGGCGCGGTCGCGGAGGGTTGCCTTGACGGCGTGCGACGGCGGCGTAGGTCATCGCTTCCGGTTGGGGCTGTGGCGATTCTGGTTGCACCTCAGGAACACCAAGCGATCGGTGCACCTCTTCTTTCACGATGTCGGCGATCGAGACCACTTGAGGCTGCGACGATGGCAAGACCTTGCGCAGTTCTTCGCGCACAATGGCCCTGATGGTCTCGCACAGATCGTCCGTGGCCAGTGATTGAATTCCGGCGTAGCTTGTCGGCTTGGTGCGTCGGTCGAATTGCCGGTTCCGCAATTCCAGTGTCTTCTCGATGCTCGTCGCCTCACGAAGAAACTCGTCGACGGTTTTCGGTGGGCTTCTTACCATTCCGGCGAAAAGTTCCTCCTTTACACCACGCATCAGTAGGCGTACTTTCTTCTCCTCGGACATTTCTGGGTCGGCGTGGCGGAACAGACGGCTCATTTCCTCAGTGAAGATCGCGATCGTCTCGTTCGGCAGCTGCGTTCTGGTCTCCAGTAGAGCTTGGGCTCGCTCTTTTCGCACAAAGCTTGTAAATGTTTGCAGGAAGCCGCTTCGGAACAGGTCCCACGTCGTTAAGGTGGCTTCTCGATTCTCGATCCACGTCCTGGCGGCGTCCTGCAATGCGAGATAGACATGTCGTAGCTTGTCGCTTGCCCAGTTGTTAAACGTTGCGACCCTCTCATACGTTTCCAGCCAGCTTTCCGGGTTCTCAAATGTGGAACCGCGGAACGTCGGTGGTTCCCTGGGCTGCTGCAGCACAATGGGGGACGCTGGGGCTGCCATTGGGGTTGCCTTGGTCACAATCTTCTCGGTCTTCTCCGGTAGAAGTCCGTGCTCCGGGGGCAGCTGTTGAAGACGGCGGCTTGCTCGATGGTCCGGGACTACGTTGGTGTTCTCTTTGCGGTCCGCGCTTGGATCACAGCTTGTCGGGGGCGTCCGGTACATGAACAAATAGCACCTCCACCAGATGTCACGTGGTGGTGACGTTAAGAACACAGTAGCAATACTGTGAAAGGCAAAACTAGATTTTATTGGGCGAACCTTTGCCCACAAAACAGGCTACACTTATACCACAACGAAAGCGGCGAACACAGTCGGCGATCGTCGAAAATCTGATCAGCGGGTCAAGCGCGTCGGCTTTTATACAGAATCGTCGAATGTTCCAGACTAATCGTTGGGACCCGCGTGCCTTCCACAAAGTTCTACACCATTCGCGTCAGGCGAATAAATCAGATAACACAAGGTTCGGCGACAACAGACTGCGGATAGAAGCATCGATAACTTTCCAGAAACTTTGGATACATGCAAGCGCGTCCCGCGCTGTGCGATAAGATTTGTTAGGCGGCGAAACGTGGTCGCCCGATAAATATAAGTACACGTGTCAATATTATGGGCATCATTAAGGAGTGTGCAATAAAAGTCGGTGGTAACTTCGTTAGACAGGATACCAGTAAGCTATCGCAGGAGACGAAATATCTCATTTAGAAATGCCAATCTATGAAGGCCTCTAACCCTACAGCTAGAATACAACTGGCAGAACTTTCGAAGTTAATCAACAAGGGTAAGACCGCTGACATAAGGAAGTATAATATGGATAGAATTGAACATGTTCTCAGGAAAGGAGTAAACCTAAAATCAGTGAAGAAGAAACTAGGAATAGGCAAGAATCAGATGTATGCGTTAAGAGACAAAGCCGGCAATATCATTACTAATATGGATGAGATAGTTCAAGTGGCTGAGGAGCTCTATCGATATTTATACACTACCAGTGGCACCCACGACGATAATGGAAGACAAAATAGTCTAGAGGAATTTCACATCCCACAAGTAACGACGGAAAAAGTAAAGAAAGCCTTAGGAGCTATGCAAAGCGGGAAGGCAGCTGGGCAGTATCATGTAACAGCAGATTTGTTGAAGGATGGTGGGCAGATTGTTCTAGAAAAACTGGCCACCCTGAATACACAATGCCTTATGACCTCGAGCGTACCGGAATCTTGGAAGAACGCCAACATAATCCTAATCCATAAGAAAGGGGACGCCAAAGACCAAAAATTCTAGACCGATCAGCTTACTCTCCGTTGCCTACAAAGTACTTACTAAGGTAATCGCAAATAGAATGAGGACCACCTTAGACTTCAGTCAACCAAAGGCCCAGGCAGGATTTCGTAAAGGCTACTCAACAATGGACCATATTCACACAATCAATCAGGTGATAGAGAAATGTGCGGAATATAACCAACCCTTATATATAGCTTTCATTGATTACGAGAGAGAGAGAGAGAGAGAAAACATTTATTTATCATGAGTTTTATTCATGCGTTTGATTCAGTCGAAACCTCAGCAGTCATAGAAGCATTACGGAATCAGGGTGTAGACGAGCCGTATGTAACAATACTGCAAGATATCTATAGCGGCTCCACAGCCACCGTAGTCCTCCATAAAGAAAGAAAGAAAATCCCAATAAAGAAAGGCGTCAGGCAGGGAGATACGATCTCTCCAATGCTATTCACAACGTGTTTAGAGGAGGTATTCAGAAGCCTGTATTAGGAAGAATTGGGGATGAGAGTTAATAGAGAATACCTTAGTAACTTGCGATTCGCTGATGATATTGCCTTGCTTAGTAACTCAGGGGACCAATTGCAATGCATGCTTACTGACCTAGAGACGCAAAGCAGAAGGGTGTGTCTAAAAATTAATCTGCAGAAAACTAAAGTAATGTTTAGCAGTCTCGGAAGAGAACAGCAGTTTACGATAGGTAGCGAGGTACTGGAAGTGGTAAGGGAATACATCTACTTAGGGCAGTTAGCGTCCGCGGATCCGGATCATGAGACTGAAATAATGAGAGGAATAAGAATGGGCTGGGGTGCGTTTGGCAGGCATTCTCAGATCATGAACAGCAGGTTACCATTATCCCTCAAGAGAAAAGTCTATTCGCACTGTCCAGCGCCTATAGGTGGCGCGGCGAACGTTTCAATATGGCGGGGACAGAGGTGATGGAGGCGACACGAAAGCGTGCGCGTCTCCATGTACTGGCGGCTCACGGGCCTCTAGTATCTCTAAGCGTGATCCTTGAGCTTGCTAAAGAAACGCAGAGATATGTTGTAGAAGGAGAGGGTGCGATTAATGCTGGCCATATAATATGCTCTGAAATACGAGCGACGACAAGCGCGGCTGTCGAGGTCGAGTCACTCTGCCTGCAGACAAGCGCCGTAAGAGGCGCCCCGCGTACTATAAAAGTTCAAGTCTGCAATGTAACCGGCGCCGTAAAGGTCAGTATTTCTCCTTACGTTTTTTAAGCTATACGTGATGTACGAGAATTGACACCAAACAGTCAATTGGTAGCGCTCCGATGTAAACAAAGCGCAGTACCCCCCATGGCGCTGCATAAAATAAACACTGTGTGCATTCATGACGGTATGTGCATTCATGGCTCCCTGCAATGGCTTAGTTGTGGAATGCTTGTTAAAAATGCCCGGTAACACGGAAACATTTCAGCAGTGCCCATTCACAAGATATGAGCGAGGCGATGAGGTGTGCCAGCGCGCCCCGTTTCCAGCACGATTAGAGTTTTCGCGTGCTGTACGGCGATTTCGCCAAAGTGCAACGCGTTAAATGCCAATTTTTTTACTAAATTTTCGGGCTTAAACTGCGCTACTTCGTCTTTCTAGTGTCATAAAAGCACCAATGTGTTGTTCTCGGCTTGCAGAATTCAATATGCATGTGGAAGCCTACGCATTTACCCTGTAAATAATTAGCGCGGTTTTAAGGTGGTTTGCGTGCTTAACATTGATTTGGTTGTTTTCAGGGAGAATGCCCGTGCAAGGCCGGTCTCTCCGGTCGATGCAAACATGTGCTTGCCACTTTGATATATTTGAACAGGTAAAACTTTTTACATCATGTGTTTATTCATTTTAGTTAGTTGGCTTGCCTGTAATGTGCACCAAGTGGCAGTGAATGTGTTTACCTTATGTCTAACTAAGAGCCACATTGTAAAAGGCAAATATAGAATCCAATGGCAATGATGCCTTTTCAATGCCATCTGGTGATTGTTGTTGCACTCAGAATCGAGTTCCAAGAACATGGTTCTACATAGCAATCAAGTATGTGTTGCTTCAGTCACTTCAGATGGGCACAGGCTGTATTAATAACTACAGAAGGCCCAGAAATGTTTTAAACCTTCTGGGCGTTTTTATTTGTTTACTCTAGGATTCTGATTCTGAATGTGCTGTAAAATATTGTTGATGTAACTTATAACACAGAAACAAAGGATGAAACAAAATGGAACCAACGTACACAAGCGCTAACGCAAAACTGAAATGGTTCCCGTTTGTCTCATTTTTTTTCGCACTGCCCAGTTACATCACAGAATTCAAACTAGCCCCATCGCGACACTGTTACGAAACTTTTTCTTGAATCATATGAAAAATGCACAAAGAAAGCCGGAACAGAGAGCATCTCAGCAAGGTACCTTTATTTCTATGTACAGGACAAGTGCCACTTCGCTGTATTCATTGTCATGCAAGGATGTGCAACAGTGGGGACGTGCCAGTGCTGCCAGTATCTACAAACCAAAGCCAGTTAGTTTGTTTTGCCACGTGGAGCAGCTTCAACCAAGAAATGTCCCTGAAGATGTTCAAGCCCTGACTAGGAAAGAACTTATTGACGCAGTACCACATTCTGCACTGGCAAAACACACAACTCGTGCAAGAAAGTCAACCCCTTTCACCAGCAATTCGAACATAGTCCACGCCATCGACACAATTTTCACACAACGTTGCTACTTGAGATAGTACAAAAATTTTCATTCTTTGAATCGGTGCTAAATGGTGAAAGAACAGTCGTGAAAAGGTTTACTCTTGAACATCTAAATGAAAATGAAAATAGTTTCTGTCTTCGATATGTGTACCTCTGCTGTGCCAAAGCTAGGGAATATATGCCGCGAGATAACTGATCAGTCATCCACTCTGTGGCACAGCGAAAGGAAAAAAAAGAATTACTGGAAGCGTCTGCATATTGCTTTACACGTTTGAAGAAAGGGGTACACGCAGTTGGGAAGCAAAGCTGGACAGGCTGTACTGCAGGGAGCCTTTCAAGGGAAATGAAGCCACAATGTATGGAAAAGATAAGGAGCCTCTTGCACTTGAAGAGTACGAGAATACACATAACCAAAGCGTGAGCCAGCTGGGACTCATCATTCCAGATGTCCCTTGGCTTGGCTCAGCCCGGATGGAAAAGTCAGCAGAGGGGAACAAATATCTTACTGGAAGTGAAGTGTCCTGTTCAAGGCAAGCACTCTAGCATACAAGACCTCGTAAATGCTAAGCTGGTATTTATTGTGTGTGATGGAGAAAATTATGCACTGAGACGTGCTCACAAGTATTCCCAGGTTCAACTGGGCATGCTCCTCCTTAACATGAAGGTGTGTCATTTTATAGTATATTTAAAAGTAGAGAGCCTAGCCATTCATGTGGCGAGAGACACCGAGCATATACAGGCACTTGTAGACAGACTGCAGTATGTCTACTTAAAAAGGGTACTACCTAAGCTTGTGCAGATTGGCAAGCCTTGAAAGTATGTTGATGTTCAAAAGTTTTTTCGTTGATCACTCCCATTCAGTGGGAGGGGGATACATAGAAGAAAAGCTATTCAGTACTTTGTAATATTTAAGATTTGCAATATATGTAGCAGCAATTAAGCGATAGTTAATTTATATTTACTGTTCTGTTTATATTTACTATTCACTGCCTGCTAAAGAAAGTATAGCAAATTGTGAGAACTGAAATGGCAAGAGTTTTTGAAGCATCGCAGAAGCAAAATGAGGAGTTCAAGTTTGGTTCTAGGTTTTGCAGCATAAGCATACATGGCCATCTGCGAATTTTGCTTGTATTCTGTCATTTAGTGCGTTTGGATGTCTAGTCACAGAGTTTCATTTTTTACGCTACAACCTGTGATGTATTCCCTGCAAATGACACCTTTACAAGTGTCTACAGTGCACGTGTTGCAGAAGAAAGAAAAGAAAGCTGTTGATCTTTCTTTATTTCAGCAACTATTTATTTTACATTTTTCGGATAGCTAGTCACACAGCAGCTCAGAATTCCTAAAGAGCTCGTTCGCAGTCACTCTAAAGTGGCTAAGCAAATATAAGTATAGTTTTTACTTGCGAATTAGTGTTTTTCTATTTAAAGCTGGTCCTTTCTACCTGATATAGTTTGCTGCTTTTTTTGGACTTGTCAGTACATGCATCATACCTATAAACATAGCACAATAAACATTCCTGCTGTGAATATGTGTCTGTGATTTGCTATTTGATATTCGATATTTACAATTTATATGAGAAAATGTTGAGGTTCACCCATCTCTCAACTTTCATATGCCTCAACTTAATGTGTAGACATCACTTCCATGTGTATAGGCTGTCTGAAAATAAATGTATGCCACGTGCGAATACAGGTGTGGTATAGTTGAGACAGTTGTCAGTTGTTTGTGTCATGAGATGTTAAAGAACACCTGAGAGACCTGAAACAAAAAAAATCGGCTACAACTTAAGGGCAATGAACTCGATGGACACAATACAAAATGGTGTTTAGTGCGACATGTCATGCAAGAAAGTAAAAACGACTACATCGAGAGTGCATAGTGTCCAAAAACTGTGAATGTCGTCTCACAGTTTCTCACTTGACGCTATAGAAGTGGTGGGTCAGTGGTCCTGGTGGTGTGCTTCTCGTTGGAGTCGAATCGAGGCACCGGTAGCACTGTTATATAGCTGTCTTTGACGGTCGACAAGACATCACTGTGATACCGTGCGCAATACCTGTCCACGCTGCACTCGAGAACCTCGGCGGCCGTCAGCATCTCTGGTGGACCTCAACCCAGACACGGGCTCTGCCGCCCAGTGCTTATGGTTACTCTCCAAGACACGTGCGGAATGGCACTCCAAGGAGTGCTGCTCAGCAGAAATCACTCTTGGTCCCAGGAATGGCCTAAACAGCTCCATTGGGTGGGCTTCCCCCAGCACAGGCCCACGACTGGAATGGCAACAGCAGCTCCAGTACTGGAACGGTGCACTGGTCCTGCGGCTTCGGCGGCTTCGCAGCTAGAGCTCCCTCACGTTCACCATGCAGCCTCTCTTATTTCTCGCATGCTTGTATATTTGCCACCTGCCCTCGGTTCGCATTCTTTACGTCTTTGTGGTTGCAATGCCCACAAGTTCACAGCTGCACTTAGTCACACATTACAATGCGCACGACAAAGTGATAAAAAAAAACATCACGCTTATTTGCCCCGACAGCATATACTATAGACAGTATTTATAATTGAACAGCTGATGATGTCACTAAAATTAAGTGGAATATAAACAAAAAGTGATTGTTCTATTCAAGTAACATTAACATTCGGCAGTTTGTGTTCCGTAAACATAGCGATATGTGTCTGATGAACGCTGATACTTTAGTGATGGCTAGGATTCACCTCAATTTGAAGAGATAAAGATTAAAATTGGTCAAGAAGAAACAAGCCAATCTAGACGCAGTAAGGGTAAAAGCAGACAAATTCAGGCTGGTACTTGCAAACAAATATGCAGCCTTAGAATAGAGAGATGAAGATGACATAGAGGTAATGAATTAAATTGTAACTAGGCTGGCTTCAGAAGCAGCCATTGAAGTGGGAGGTAAGGCACCAAGGCAACCAGTAGGTAAGCTCTCCCAAGTAACAAAGGGCCTAAGAAAGAAACGACAAAGAATGAAAGTGTCCAACTCAAGAGATCAGATAGAATTCCCGGAACTGTCAAAACTTATAAATAAGGAGAAAATACGGGATATTCGAAATTATAACGTGAGATAGATAGAAGCAGTAAAAGGTAGACGCAGCATTAGACAGTGAGAAGGAAACTGTGCATATGTCAAACCAAGATGTATGCATTGAAAGATAAGCAGGGTAAGAGCACCAGCTATCTCCAAGATACAGTAAAAGGAGCAAAATAATACAAATGAGTTGGAGCGCATACGGCAGACATTGCCAGATTCTGACTGGAAGCTTACCATTTTCATTAAAAAGAAAGGTGTACAATCAGTGCATTCTGCCGGTGCTAACATACGGGCAGAAACTTGGAGACTGACAAAGAAGCTTGAAAACAACTTAAGGAACGCGTAAATAGCGATGGAACGAAGAATTTTAGGCATATAGTTAAGAGACAGGAAGATAGCGGTGTGGATCAGAGAGCAAAGAGAGCTACCCGATATACTTATTGACATTAATAGAAAAAATGGAGCTGGGCACATCATGTAATGCGTAGGCTAGATAACCGGTAGACCATTAGGGTTGTACAATGGGTGCGAAGGGAAGCGCTGTCGAGTACGGGAGAAGTCTAGGTGGGGTGATGAAATTAAGAAATTCGCAGGCACTAGTTGGAATCGGCTGGCACATGACAGGGATAATTGGAGATCGCAGGGAGAAACCTTCGTCCTGCAGTGGACATAAAATAGGCTTGTCATGATGATGATGAATTGTGTCAGCTTTGCAAGCACGCTTACTGAAATTTATCGTCAGCCAATATTGGTGCGCACAAGTTAGCCCACGCGCAACTGTGAACATTGATATAAGGCCGCATTTCCCAGGACAGAGTTGAGTTGAAGAGCTTAAATATTTTAACTCGTTGTATTGATCGTTCTACATGAACCCGTGCCCCAGCAATATCAGCTGTCCTAGGGGCATCATTGCGGTCAAAGTGGCAGTCCTTTTTAGCAAAAGGTGGCCGAATTATGCCAATTGCACAGACACTGCACAAGTCCTCAATGAAAAAACCCCTATCAACCATAATGTCATCAGTGAATGACTCAAAATTCTCCAATATTGCATAGTCAGCTGTAATGGCTTTGTCTGAGGCTCGTCCACCAAATGCTTCACTGATGAATGTTATTGTGCCAGCTGGACTTACCCACATGGGACATTTTACAGTGTAAGTCGACTTGTATTGTGAATATATCAGCAGCCGACATTTCTCATACCGAGACCTTTCCAGTGGGATTTATGTGCAATCTACAACACCTCGCACTCTCGGATACTGATTAAGTGCAAAGGCATATTGTTTAAAATTTCCTCCTTTGAAGGCCACTCAATGGCAACTTTCAGCACTGCAGCAACAGGAGGCAGTGTGTGCACAAAATATCTGTGTACGGACGAAATTGTGCATTGAAAAAGTACACAGAGACAGGAAAATGACATAGCCTGTTTCAGAAATTTGAACACCAAAACAAATTTGTCCCTCACAGAAGCTTCCATCTTGTTCACCGCCTCATACTTCTCTACGAGTTAAACAATCTTGGTTACAAGTGCATGGCAAGGTACGCCAGTCATAGTATTTAGGTGAGCGTAGGAAAGAAGCACGTCCGATATCTGAAATTTTTGTGTAAAGTCCAGTGAGTTCACTTGAATGGATTTGTTTAGCTCGGGTGTGTGGCCCAGCTTTTACAGTTCAACAAGTACCCTTGTAGCGTCTTGTTCTGTAACGCAAGAAAAACGTTAGAGCGAAATTGGTACGGTTTTAAGCAAAAAGTTACCTGCTGTTGTTCGTGCACAAGAGCTTGAAAGAGGGGGAAGCCAATCCCGCACAGATGGCTCTTCAATAAAGTGAAGGTGAACTAAATTCTTCATAAAACAATGTGAAGCGTCCTACAACACGGTGTATTCACTCCTACAGCAAAACAAAACATGATGCATTGCACTGGCTTTCGTTTGCTTTAACATTCAAGAGCAGAGAGACAGAGAGATAAATCAGATTCGAAAGGCGGGGAGGTTACCTGGAAGGTAAACATCCAGTTTACTAACCTGGTGCACAGGGGAAAGGGTAAGGTGGGTGCAGAAATATTACAAAGAAAAGCACAAAGTGTGAGAAAGATTACAGAAAAAAGCACACATGCACACACACAAAAGAACACTATTGCGTCAGAGTCACTCCAGTAGGTTACTTGCCTAAGGTGACATCACAAAAGCCTGTCTCCTAAGAGTAGAATGTGTATTTATCTAGGTGCCCAAAATCTTTCGACGGTACCACTCTCGATATATTGCCCTTTACAGTTGCACAACCTGGCTCGCCTTGTTTGGTTGAAACTGCAAACTTAAACCTGCTGTAACGCCTATGCATCATCAAAACTTGGGCGCGAGGGTCGGACAAAAATAATTCTCACCGTTGTATTCACTTTCTTCCAAATTATCAGGAGGCTCGCATGCGCAATCTTCATAAATCCCCGCTTCAGTTTCGTAGTCCTGTTGGCCCTTCTTTCCTGCAACATTGTTAGGTCAACAGAAGAGATGCTTTAAGACCAAGCAAAACAAATAGAAAATCACAAACGCGTGTGCACGACCTCCGATCGGTACACAACTTTCACTACAGCCAAAAAAAGCAGCGAACGCATTGTGCATTAACCGCCTGTTTGATTCTCACACAGAACAACTAAGAACAGTTGCGGAATACATTCCCTAGTTTGCAATGCTCACAACACAGCGTCAGACACGGTCGCGAAATATTTACCGAAACAGCACGAGCGCAGGCAGAAAATTTAATAAACGGTGATACTTGCGTACCTAAACTTACCTTGGGAATCTATGGAGGGGCTTTCTTCGGCCAACCCTAGGCCTCACTCTTCCTTCGTGGGAGCGCAGAGGGATCTTTTGTGAAGGCACGGCGTTTCTTTTCAGCCGCTTTCGTAAGGGCTTCAACTCGTCTTAAGGCACAATTTCACAATCAGCTCGCCACAAAAATCAAATGAATCATTGAGAGCAGCGCAACAGTCAATTACACTCACCAAGGTGGCCCAAAAGAGGTCGTCTTTGTTAAAATGATCGCTACATACGACCATTTCTTCGCTTACTTGCTTCCCTATGCGGAGCTTGATCGCCCACAACTTCTTCCGTTTTTTCTCTTTTGGAAAGTGGTGGAGGCTCACTTTCCCGAATATTGCACGATTTGTGCATTGCGGCACACTGCACATGCCGTTGCTCTTCGCTCGTCGATTGTTTTCTTCCATAACGAAGAGCACCAAAACGCCAACACAGCTGCAGAAACCGCGTGAGCGGGAAATCTGTCAGCCCCCTACCGGCTTCCGAAAAAATGTGCGCGGCGGCGCTAGCGCGTCTGGAAAGCGCGAATAACAGCTGTGTCTTAGTAGTACTCACCTACGGGGCAGAAACCTGGAGGCTTACGAAAAGGGTTCTACTTAAATTGAGGACGACGCAACGAGCTATGCAAAGAAGAATGATGGGTGTAACGTTAAGGGATAACAAAAGAGCAGAAGGGAACAAACAGGAGTTAATGACATCTTAGTTGAAATCAAGAAAAATAAATGGGCATGGACAGGATATGTAATGAGTAGGGAAGATAACCGATGGTCATTAAGGATTACGTACTGTATTCAAAGAGAAGGGAAGCGCAGCAGGGGGCGGAAGTTAGGTGGGCAGATGAGATTAAGAAGATTGCAGGGACAACATGGCCGCAATTAGCACATGACCACGGTAGTTGAAGAAGTATTGGAGAGGCCTTTGCCCTGCAGTGCGAGAAACCAGGCTGATCATGATGATGATATCTGTCGACCCCGCAACTACAGTATGTGCCATAATTCCTCGAAAGCTCGACAGACCACTAATTATATCCTCTTCGACTGTGACCGGTTCGAAACACGCGCTTCTCTAGACGTCAGGAAGACTAGAGATAGTGGTCACGTCATATGCAAAACAACTGAAGCGTGTATGGGCAATCCTGGTGTAGTGGCTGTAAGTCGCATAATAAACGCATCGCTGAAAGCTGGACGCCCACCGCAGAGGTCATTTATTTCTCTTTCAGCCTGCGCTTCTGTTCTAACCGAACCGAAAGGCGCCGACCCGAACCGAACCCTCAAAAGACCTTGTTCGACACTCTGCTATGGTATCTTGTTGCGCAGCAGAGGTGGGTGGTAATATAGGTTGGTCTATTTGGGCCACGTTGGTTATTACGTCATGGATGGGCAACGGCTGAAAGCGCTGGTGTAACAGAAAAAATTCGAACTTGCGTTGACTAGTCATGCGCTACACGCACTGTCTTCACAACCATCATACGCTGTCCTACGATGCATACAACGGCAAACAAAAAAGAATATGCGGCCGGACAAGAAGTACTACACGTGCATTTCGATGGACCATCAGCGCCTGACTTGATTTTAGCAGGTGTGGTTTTATGCAGGCGTCCGTCCGCGCATTTCGTGACGAAGCATGGGAAACGTCGCTGCAGCTTCTTCTTAGCCACCTCAAAATTCGCCAATTCTTTTGTATGTGAGCGTACTGTTTCCACTATTATTAGGCTACAATATCCACAGAAGCTCATTAAAGTTGTGCACATGTTGAAATGTGAACTCGCATATTGTAATTAACATGCACTGCACTTTCAACTCCCGTTTAGTACCCGATGCTGTGGCTTAGTGGCTTAGTTACCGAGTACGAGGTTGCGTATTGGACTCCCAGATATCGCTGCCCTTTTTTCTTGGGATGGGAAGGCAATAACGCTCGAGTGGTTCAAGCTCAGAGAAGAGGTTGGCTTTGGAATATATAGGCTATGCTATAATAGATTTCAATACAGTGTACAGAAATGTTTGGAATTAAACACATTATAGACCAACGTATGAGTTTGGCTAGGCTATACTCGACAACTTTCTGTAGCAGTGCCACCAAAAGTGCGTGGGTGGAGATTCTGTGGCTGTGTTCATGCGCCAATTAGTCCTAAATTTTCTTCTCCGACGGCCGAGTAGTTCTATTCGGGCGGTGGCTGGCTGAGCGCAGCTGCGCGGGCCCCGTCTCGAAGGGCATCTGCAATGATTACAAGGTCTCGGCGGTGAGGGCTGATAGCTTCGTGTGCGCGTTGTTCTCGGCGCTTAGTTTGCTTGAAACGAGAGGGAGCACGAAGCGTCAGTTCGCTGGCTGCTGATGCCACTCTTCCTCTGGCTAGCGTTTGAACAGCGAGTTTGTGCGGTCATCCAGTGAGATGTGTTCACCTGCGCGCGCGTAACTTTATGCTTGTTAATTGACTCAGTAAGAGAATGTTTATAAGTTTATACGACCGGTAAAAGTACCATCTTCGTATAGCTCTCTCATAATTTGCGATCGCAATCTATGCTTCGCCTTTCCGCTAGAACTGCGCATTTTTAAAGTGTTTACATGTCAATCCACTTCGTGTATCAACACCATCAGTGGAATAGTGCCAAGATAAATGTAATATATATATATATATACATATACATCATACATATATGATGAAAGGGAAAATCAGACATCCACCCGTTCGTAGCAATTGCTACAAAGGACACCCATACGGGTTCCTCGAAAGAAAAAGCCTCATAGTTAAGGAAAAATTCGTCCTAGTTACCATCTGAGCTAACCAGGCGGCTAACAGATGGCAGGGCGAAGTCGAATTTGTCGACAACACGAAGCAAAGGCAAGTGTTTGACGTAGTAGTTCTGCGCAAACCCGCAAGGTGGAGAGAAGTACTGAATAAAGGGGAAATCAGACATCCACCCGTTCGTAGCAATTGCTACAAAGGACCCCCATATGGGTTTCTCGAAAGAAAAAGCCTCATAGAGGAAGAAAATATATATATATATATATATATATATATATATATATATATATATATATATATATATATATATATATATATTGTGAGCATTATTCATACGCTTCATATTCTCACCTGTACATACTCATCATCACCGTTTTGGGGCCTGGTGGTGGGGCTCTCACTCGGGAGAATAAAGAAGAGACTGGCTGCCTAAACCGCGTCTCACAAGTGGTGGAGTGTGCTGTCCGGTTCCTTCGCCCTCTCGCTCCAGGTCTCTCTCCAGCCTCACCTACGCTACATCCCTGGAGCTCCGCTCGGGTCGCCGCCTCTACCAACTGCACTCAACCATGTCGCAAGACCAGCAGACCAGTACCACGACATCCTCCTTGCCTACCCCTGCGGGAACTCCTTCTTGGACAGTCACCACCTCTCAGAAGGATCCACCGGTATTTGCTGGGCTTCCAGGCGACGACGTTGAAGACTGGTTGGAGCTATACGAGCGCGTGAGTGACTTTAACCACTGGAACGAATCAGCAAAACTTGCTCACGTCGCCTTCTACCTAACCGGAGTTGCGAAAACTTGGTTTTCCAATCATGAGCTCGATTTGGTCAACTGGAGCATCTTTAAACACCATCTACGCCAGATTTTCGCGAACTCGTCTGTCCGCTCCGATATCGCTAAGAAGAAGCTTGCCGAGCGTGTACAGCACTCAGGCGAGTCCTACACTTCGTACATAGAGGACGTCCTCGCCCTCTGCCGCCGCGTGAACACCTCGATGGCAGAGAGTGACCGTGTACGCCACCTGCTCAAGGGTATTGGGACTGCGGCATTCAATGCTCTTGTAGTGCTGAATCCCACTACCGTCGCCGACATCATCACTACGTGTCAGCGTCTCGATGACCTTTATATGCTCCGCTTACGCCCTGACACATCTGATTTCCAGGCGTCCAACGACAGCGAGCTACGTGCTTTGATTCGCTCCATCATCCGTGAGGAACTGCACGCCCAAGCTTCGTCAAACCGTCCTGAGGTCCATCTGACGCCCCCTGGTGGCGGCCTACGCCATATCGTGCGGGAAGAGATAGCTGCCGTGACCTGCCCGCAAATCACGAGGCCGCACCCTATCCATACGCCAACGTACGCCCAGGTTGCCTCCATAGCGCCACCCTCCCAGCAGCCACCACAACAGGCACCTGCACCGCACATGTCCCTGAATCCTATCACTGCAAGACCATCGCCTGTTTCGTCTTATAACGCATGGAGCCCACCTCGACCGGTTTGTTACTACTGCGGCATCCGTGGCCACATTTCCAGGTTTTGCCGACGCCGTCAGCAAGATGAAAGACGTGGCTATGACGGCTTTGAAAGGGATCAGTTTTCTGGCCCTGTACCACGACGTCGGCGTTCTGACTACGATTATTATCCGCGACGTTCCCCATCTCCACAGGACTTCAACACTGCCGGTTCATTGCGTTTCCCGCGTCGTCGCTCTCCATCACCGATGCGGCGCTCTTCTTCCCCTCTACGACCGGCTACTTCGTCCCCCGATCACCGCCCGGAAAACTAAATGGTGCAGCTTCAGGAGGGAAAGCTGCATCTTTTGGACAACGTGAAACTCCTCCGGAGCGCCCGTCAAATGTACTTCTGGTGTGTGTTGAAGGTGTCCGAATCGAAGCCTTGGTTGACACAGGTGCATCGCTTTCCGTTATTAGTGCTGACTTGTGTTCTCGACTGCGAAAAGTGAAGACACCGTATAATGGCCCTCCCCTTCGTTGTGTTAATGCCGTTCTTGTTCAGCCCTCCAGTGTTTGCACTGCGCGCGTTTTTATTGATGGCATCCTCCACCACATTCAGTTCGTCGTGCTATCTTCGTGCACTTACGCGATGATTTTGGGATGGGACTTCCTGTCCTCCGCCTCAGCTTTCATCTCTTGCCGTCAGCGAACTATTCAGATGACAGACACTGAATCTTCATCCGCTGTCAATGATCATAGCCTGCGTTTTGTCACGTCTACCGACTGTTTCATTCCCGCGGGCAATGAGCATATTCTGACGCTGACTTCCGACACTATTATTAATGGCGATGTGTTCCTTGCACCGAGCGGTTACTGCATTTCTGGTGGGCTTAGCATTACTCCTAGCCTAGTACGGTTTCAGGACGGTAGAGCGTTAGTCGCTGTTCACAACCCTACTTCTTCGCCAGTTGTGCTCTCCCAGGGCTCTACTGTGACATGCTTTACTGACACCGAACCTCTTTCGCTGGTACCGCTTCACACCGAATCACCACCTTTGTCTACCACAACTGATTATCACACTGCTGCCGCTGCTTTAACGGCCGCGATAAATCCCGATTTGACCGCTGCGCAGAAAGAAGACCTTCTGGCACTCCTGCACAAACACAGAGCCTTATTTGACGTCCACTCCAAGCTTCTGGGGCGCACTTCCGTCGCAGTACACCGCATCGAAACTGAAGGCAGTTTGGTTGTACGCCGCCGCCCGTATCGCGTGTCTTCCGCAGAACGGAAAATCATTGCGGATAACGTTGATGACATGCTAAAAAGAGACATCATTCGGCCATCCTCCAGTTCTTGGTCGTCTCCTGTGGTGCTGGTTCGCAAGAAAGACGGCTCTGTACGATTCTGCGTCGATTATCGAGCCCTTAATAAGATCACGCGCAAAGACGTATATCCGATGCCAAGAATTGACGATGCCATTGACTCCCTCCAGGGTGCAGAATATTTCTCTAGTCTAGACCTCCGATCCGGATACTGGCAAATCCCCATGCACGAAGCGGACAAGGACAAGACAGCCTTTGCCACACCAGACGGACTTTATGAGTTCAACGTCATGCCATTTGGTTTATGTAATGCCCCTGCAACATTTGAACGCATGATCGACACAGTTTTACGTGGCCTTAAGTGGGAGACCTGTCTGTGCTATTTAGATGACATCGTTATTTTTTCTACAACTTTTCGTCAGCACCTTCAGCGCTTGGACGAAGTTTCCACATGCATTTCCAACGCTGGACTCCAACTCAACACAAAGAAATGCCATTTTGCCAGAAAGAACATCAAAGTGTTGGGCCATCTTATCAGCAAAGATGGCGTTCGACCAGATCCCGAAAAGGTTGCTGCCGTGCTTCGCTTCCCTCGCCCTGAAAATCAAAAGCAATTACGAAGTTTCTTGGGCCTGGCATCCTACTTCCGCCGCTTCATCAGTCATTTTGCGGCCGTGGCGTCGCCGCTCCACAAGTTGCTCACGTCGGGCACTGCTTTCCCTTGGACAGATGAATGCGAACTTTCTTTTCAAGCCCTCAAGCAGGCCTTAACCACCGACCCTGTCCTCTGTCACTTCGATGAGAACGCACCAACTTGCTTGCACACCGACGCTAGTGGCCATGGGATCGGTGCTGTACTTTTACAGCGTGATACCACCTCACGGGAGAGAGTTGTTGCCTATGCCAGTCGCGCACTAACACCTGCCGAAAAGAATTACTCGATCACAGAACAGGAATGTCTCGCAGTAGTTTGGGCGATTCAAAAATTTCGACCATATCTTTACGGACGCCATTTCACGGTCATAACCGACCACCACGCCTTATGCTGGTTGTCGTCAATCAAAAATTTGTCCGGACGACTTGGTCGCTGGGTGGTACGCTTACAAGAGTACGACTTTGACGTTGTCTACAAGTCTGGGAAAAAGCATCAAGATGCCGACGCTCTCTCTCGCTGCCCGCTGCCACTATTAGCTTCGAGTACACCTCCCCATTGCTCGCCACTTGATGATGAGACTAAGTCGTCACTCCCGTTATTACCGTTATTACCTCTATCGGTTACTGACACGTTATCTTCCAATCGCGTCACTCACCTCGCCTCGTGTCAACGTTCTGACCCCTACTGCAACGGCATCATCCAACGCCTGTGCGGAACTACATCTGCACCAAATGCCCGATTACGTCGACAACTGCGACTATTTAAGCTTGACAACGATGTGCTGTACCGCTACATATACAACTCCGACGGACACCGCTGGGTACCTATTCTTCCACGTTCGATGCGCACACAAGTCCTTGAAGCCTTGCACGACGACCCATCTGCTGGCCATTTGGGATTCCACAAAACATACCACCGCGTTAGGAGCCGTTTCTTTTGGCCAGGCATGTCTACCTTTGTGGCCAAGTACGTCGCTTCTTGCGTTCCGTGTCAACGGCGGAAACGACCGACTTCGCCTCCTGCTGGGCTTTTACAGCCCATCCCATGTCCCGAGACACCGTTTGCCATCGTTGGGATAGACCTAGTCGGCCCTCTGCCCATAACGCCAGCGGGTCATCGATGGGTCGTGACAGCTGTTGACCAGCTCACACGTTACGCAGAGACCGCTCCTCTACGCTCTAGTTCGGCCTCCGACGTTGCCACCTTCTTTCTAGATGCCATTGTGCTGCGCCATGGTGCACCTCGTGTACTGTTAAGCGACCGCGGCAAGACTTTCATGTCAACAATGCTCGCAGAAGTACTCGGAGCTTGTGGCACAGTTCATAAGACAACATCCGCATATCACCCACAAACAAATGGCTTAACCGAGCGATTTCATCGCACACTAATAGATATGATATCAATGTATATCGGGCCAAACCACGACAATTGGGACCAACTTTTACCTTTCGTGACTTTTGCTCACAACACCGCTATCCAACGAACGACGGGATACTCACCTTTCTACCTAGTTTACGGCCGTTCACCGACATTCACCATCGACGTCGCTTTCTTCAATGCCCCAACTAACACCTCGGCCAGTATACCTGAACAGTTCGTCTCGAGACTTGAGGAATGCCGTCAACGTGCTCGCTTCAACACAGAAGTCAGTCAGCTAGATCGCAAGCAACGTTACGACATCTCTCGTCGCGACGTCTCCTTTCGTCCTGGAGAGGAAGTGCTCCTTTGGACGCCCATTCGTACACCCGGTTTGTGCGAGAAGTTTGAATCCCGCTTTCTTGGACCCTATATTATTAACGAACAAACATCCCCCGTGAACTATCGCGTTACTCCCGTAGACGTTTCTTCCGACCATCGTTGTTGTGGTTCGGAGATCGTTCACGTTTCGCGCCTAAAACGCTTCGTTCCGCGTTCCCCTCCTGGCTAAGTCGCGGCCTGGCTGGCCGCTTGCGCGTGCCGGGAAATTAGTGTGAGCATTATTCATACGCTTCATATTCTCACCTGTACATACTCATCATCACCGTTTTGGGGCCTGGTGGTGGGGCTCTCACTCGGGAGAATAAAGAAGAGACTGGCTGCCTAAACCGCGTCTCACAATATATATATATATATATATATATATATATTCTTCGCAAACATGACTTATAGATGGCGCACTGATGAAGTAAATGGTGCGTCTTCCCCAAAATGCATTACTTCGCGATCAGCCCCGATTTTTTCGCTTAGCCGAGCACTATTATATAAACGTGCAAACGCGCACGAAGTACAGCTACTTTGTTATATGGCAAGCGGTACAATATCTTGTGCGGCGACGAGCGCAGCAATCGTTTGTATTCAATCAAGGCTTTTGATGTGAGAAACGGACCTTCCAAGAACGGCGCAATTAGAAATCCTAGGTAAATGGAAGCGAGCCATTTCACAAATTCCGAACTGCAGGACTCGCTGTACACGTTCAGGGTGCCGGCGTCGTGGTGGCCATCGCTTGCGCATAGAATCGCCGACGCAAATGTGCGTGATGGCACTGGGTTCGGGATCACTGGAGAAAAAATGGACGCAGCACGCAGAAGTGCAAACACACGTCATACTTGTATTAGACACACCTTTCAGATCGAAATCGCACACACGCGATGGTTCTCTAAAATGTCTAGAGAACACACAGCTATATATGAATTAGTGACAGGTAATCATGCAGCCTACAGTTCAGGTAGAAGCCGCTGTCGCCGTGTAGGAGACGTCGTGGAACTTGTGTCAGACTGCAGGGTCGTACGGCAGGCGTTGTCTTCTGGCCGCGTGTAGCTCAGGTGTCCCTCCGCCCCAGTCGACGAATCAGAGCCTTTGCATGCTCGGTTTTCAGAATGCGGGGTTCTGCTCGGGAGCACACAGCAGTAGCGCACCGCGTCACATTCAACAGTTGACAAGGTGTACCTAGTTCCGCTCTCCCGAGCGCTCATTCAGCAAGGCTCAGGAACAGCAGCCTTCCTGGACCAGTTGTCCAGCGGGAGACCCGGCCAAGGTGGTATTTCAGCCGGTGAGAGCGTCGGTTCGGGTGCAGGCGTAGTTACGTGGGCGGCGACTGCTCCCCATGGGCCGGAAGCACTCCCTTCCAACGCCCATACTAGCGCAGTACACACACTACGCTCTCTGGAGCCCCGTTTGACGAGGTGCCACTGCTGCCGCTCACAAATCAGTTTCTTCTCTGCCACATTACGGCGCACTTTCTTCGTTTGTTATTGTTTTACGCCCAAGCGTACATGCCCCGTCAGTGAAATCGGCAAGATTATTTATTATATGTTGCCGCGAGGAAGGCGAGCGCCGGAAGAAGAGGAAGGCGCCTGGAGGTGGAAAAGAGAATGGTGCGCTGGAGAGAGTACGCAGGAGCGCGTTGAGCGCGCCAGCCCGCGGCAAAGCAACGCCACCTAGAGGAATGTCTACTAGCGTGGAGCACGGAACTGCACTTTCTTCCACTTTGACATATAAGCATTGCCCGTAGAGCCTATAACTAAAAAGTATTGGCCTCGAACTCCACCACTGCAAAAGCTGGCGCCACCGTCGGCGTGACGTTCTATTAGGGATCACGTGGACATAGCGGCCGCGTCGGCTGCTTCGGGAGCGCCGAAGCGAGCAGAAAACGAGAGTTCAAATTCCCTCGTACGCTGCGGTCCTCATTTAGTGGCGAGATTTTCCCGCTTCGAGTGTCTCCCTTACAACGCATGAAAACACTTCAATAGGTAGTGGCTGCCCTTGAAGGCGCGCAACATGGTAGGCTACTGCTCGGTGCCGCAGTGCCGGACTTACGCAACGGAGCCCGGTGTCAGCCTTATTCACACGTAGCCGCAGGACAAGAAGCTGCGTGAAGCTTGGCTCGCGAAACATAAAACCGGCAAACAGTCATCGGCTACAACTCGGGTATGCAGCAAGCACAGACGCGAGGAAGATTTCTGTTACGGCGCCGGGTCTGCGATGTTCGGAAAACGCGCACTGAGACGCTCGCCCGAGTCCGCTGCCCGACTAATGTCATGACGGTTTGGTCTATGAACTTGTCGATGCTATAGATACTGGCAAGTTCACTGGAGTGTAAAGGGAGCGGTAAGAAGCACATTAAAAAAGGGCATGGCATATGGTCATGTTCGTACGTGTTATGAATTAATGCACTGGATTACAAGAAAGAAGCAGCGGGAATCGCACGCTGAGAACACCGATAAAGATACAGTGCGACGCAACTCGAGAAATAACAATGAAACGTCCAAGAATTTAGAAGAAAAAAAAAAAAACATTGAATCGTCGCGACGGCACAAGCCTCTACAATGAAATTATTTTTGAATAGCTCTGATAGCGCCCACGCAACAGTGGTTGCTTGTATGCTGTCAAATTCTGATATTCTGCCGCCTAAAGCTCATGGCACGGCGCGAAAACGCGCTCGCGGTGAAAGCGAAACAGTACGCGGGCAAGCATGCAGACGCGCAGTCGGTCGCTGCGAATCTGTGCGATCGCTGCATTGAGGCTTCATTCTATTACGCTCCATTTAGTTATAAAAACACTATAAGAACATATTTCACATAGTTTGCTCTCAGCGTTTACCTACCTTTCACGCAAGAAGCCGGTTCGGGAGACTCCATCGCGGCGACCGGGCGCAGTGGCGTTCACTGTACGTATTCGGTAAAGAGACATAGCGTCTGTAAACGATTCTGTACTTTCAGTTTGCCCAAGATTATTATTTAGACAGTAAAAAACTTCTCTCGTTTCGAAAGTACTTACAGAAATATCCGGGAGAGCTCGCGCGTGGCGTTTTCAGTGAGCGCTGACAGCAAAACCTATGAGGAGCGCGCCACGTGATCCCTCATACTACGCCAGCGAGGCGCTTCCGATAGATGGAGACTCCGTAACTCCTCGCCGCCAATAATACTGTACTTAGTTTAATAAGTAAACTGATTGCCTTGGCTTTCCTTGGAAATCATTTGGACCAGGACACAATTATTCTGTAGTTACGTAATTCAAGCAGATATTGGGGCTTTAAAAAAAAAAACGTTTGAAGCAGTAAAAGAACACTGTAAAGTGCAACTATACCTATAACTCATGGTTCCACAACATCGTGCAATCACCTCCTACAGTGCTCTTTACAAGATAACGTGGGCCTATATTGACGAGTCGGCGTCTCACTGCTGCTGACCACAGTGATCAAGTGATAAAAGATGTAAATGCACTTTGCTAGCTTTTTTTTTCCGAGACGCTGCTCACCTCCCTTGCCCATTGCTTATTTCATTTGTGTTTACATCATGCCATTTCAGTTGCAGGGTTCTTGCCGTGAGCCTCTGCATCGTCGGCTTGGTCCTTTGTACTACCATGATCATCCTAGAACTCAAGGACCCTCTGCCAGCTGCTCGGACATCGTCAGAATGCCTGGTCGTATGGACTTCGGCAGGAAAAGTCCGAGGCAAACTCGTTCAGTACAACATCACAGACACCGTCTACAGCACCGTCGCCTTCTACGGTATCCCCTTCGCGGAACCTCCCGTTGGCCAAAACAGATTTATGGCGCCCAAATGCGCGAAACCGCGCAGCGGAGTTTTCGACGCCACATACAAGAGACCACCTTGCAAGCAGCCGGACACGCACAAGCCAAGGAACTACACCATGGACCCCTCCAACACGACTGAGGACTGCCTGCACATTAACGTATGGGTGCCGGGTACTTGCGCGAATCCTGGAAAAGCGCACGCCGTCGTGTTCTGGCTGCATGGAAGCGCCTTCGCGGGCGGCGTGAGCAGTTACGACTACTACGACGGCCGCTTCTTGTCCGGCCTGGGGAACTTGGTGGTCGCGGTGCCCAACTACCGCGTCTCAGTCTTCGGCTTCCTCAACTCGGGCACGGGTCACGGCGTGCGGGGCAACATGGGCCTGCACGACCAAGTTCTGGCCCTGCGATGGGTTCGCGACAACATCGGTCGCTTCGGCGGAGACCGCGACAACATCCTGGTGGCCGGCGACAGCGCAGGCGCCACATCGCTGACGCTCCTGATGGCTAGTCCGCTGGGTTCGCCGTCCACCTTCAATAGGGCTTACCTCCTGAGTGGCACCGTGATACCGGACCTGATGTCTAACGCGGGCAACAAGGCACGGGCTACTTTCGAAGCGATCGCAGATGCCACTCAGTGCCAGTCGGATAATGCGAACGCCGTGTTGCGCTGTCTTCAAGAGCGAAACGCCTCGGCACTCCTCGAAGCCTCCGAAGAAGTACACATGCAACTCACACCGAGCCGAGAGGGACCACTGCTCCCCGCGGACGCCGTAGAAATTGGTAAACGTGACATAAGGCATCTTGAAGTTATGATGAGCAATACCCTGAACGAGGCCACGTCGTTGTTCCAGACCCTTCAGCCGCAGTTTCAAGGCAAAAAGCAGGCGCATCCTAAAGAAACCATCAGGGCGGTGTTCAAGGAGCGCTTCGGCGGTGTGAGCGATCTGGTTATTGACATCATGTTCGATATCCTCAAAGAGAAGCACTACGACGTCGACGACCCAGACTATAAAGGTTGGGTCGACTTGATCGACGACATGCTCTTCCGTTGTCCGGCAATGAGTTTCGCAACCAAGCTCGCGAAAAGCGGGGCGACCGTTTATTACTACGTCTACGAGCCAAAGCCATCGTCTACGTTGCTCGACGGCGACAGCACAACCCACGGCGAAGACGTGCTTGTATTATTCGGCACAGTAACCTTTCTCTACCCTGAGCTTGGTACGGCCGAAGAAAGAGCAACAACGCTTCGCATGATTCGCACACTCTCCAATTTCGCAAATAACGGGTAAGACGCTTCTTGGTATCATTCACAGAACAATAATTCACGCACAAGGAAAACGATGGGCGGAATTTTGCTAGCTCTGGAAAAACGACACATTCACGTAAGTTCACTAATGTTTTAATTTGCCGAGAAATGTTTTCATTAAGAGAGGGCGCACCCACCCATTGACGCACACAGAAAGGACAGACACGACAAACGAATGCCGAGACGAAACAGACCGCTTATATCGCCTGTCCTCTGCGTATGTGAATCAATTTGCTCCCCTCTTCTAATGGTCGTTCGAACCAACTCTAGCCCAACAAGAAATCCTGCTCAGAAATGTTTTTGTATCTACTAAATATCTGTAAGTGGCATAACTTCGACAAATCCTGATCACGCGTACGCGAAAAACAGAAGTGTAAAGAACCACTTTCGTGTTAACATTCGCTAAATCCGTCTGTCTTGTATTTCGTAAGTACGAGATCAACTAACAGGCGGATGCATTTGATGTCACCGGAGGACCCAGACTAGGCCAGTATTTTGTAAGGATTCACTACCTTCGATTATGTCTATTTCTTACCTCCGTACCTACAAGTTGCCCGCCCCGCATTGGTTGGGGCTCTGCAAAGCGAGTCCAGGTGTAGCAAGGTGTTTGTGTAAATTGAGCAGTCGTGTGTATGGGTTGCGAGCGTGCGTGCGTGTGGTAACAGTACGACGGCGACCACGTTGAAAATGAACGTATGAGGGCAGCAGCGAGATTTCTACGGCGGCCGTTCGACGCGAGCTTACGACATGGCTATTTTTGTGTTTACATAGGTAGTGGACAACTGCAAGCGAAACACCGGCTGTGACGTCATTAGCGATTACCTGTTCTAAATTCGTATGTACTGTCCTGAGCAATATGAGCGGGAACACGCGAGCGCGTGGCAAATAGCCTCGAACCCGACGTGGGGCGATCGCGGCGGCAGCTGTCGGAAACAAAGTGAAAAGGGCGACACAGTTCCGCTAACTGTTTGCACTCCCGCTTCGCTAGCATTGCTATGAAATGGCAGCTGATTGCGTGTCAACGGTCGCAAGCGATCATATGAGTCGATATCAGTGCGGAAACCACATCCAATGACCCATCAAGCTTGGTAACTACCGAGGGAGAGGCCGTGACGTAGCCTGCCGGGATTCACAGGATTTGCTTATATCTAGGTGGCGTTCGCTGATAATTTATACACCAGTGTTATATTTTCTTTCGTGGAATATGCTTATAAAAGCAGATCACGGCTGTCCGTGCCTAGCAGTCATCTGTGTTTCAGCGTCCAACGATGTCGCGAGTGCCTTTGCATAAGCGGGAAGAGTCGTCGAATTGCCAAAGAAAGGTTACACGCAGCGCAACATTGCTGCCTTGGCAGGCTGCCAGTTGCAGACCGTCAACAGGATAGTCCAAGAATGCCTAGATGAAGGACGCATTAAGGATGCGCCGCACAAGAGGCGACCCTGCGCAACGTCGATGGACCAAGACCTACAAATTGTTTCTGCAGTGAATGAGAAGCCATTTCAAAGGGCGAAGGACGTGCGCAGTACTCTCGACCTAGGAAATGTAAGTGACAGCATGGTACGGCGAAGGTTAAGGGAAGCTGCACTCCGAAGTTGCGTCGCCACTCGGAAGCCCCTTCTCAGAGCTGCCAATAAAACAGCTCCGCTGAAGTTCGCCGTTCGATCCCAGCAGCTAGAGGATGCCGAATTGGAAATATGTCGTCCTCTCCGGCGAATCTACTTTCTCGAGCCACTGGGACCAGCAGGAAAGAGAGTGGCGCATAGAGAACACACGCTTCTGTCCGCAGAACATCGAGGAGGTGGCCGCAAGCGGACGCACCTCAGTAAACGAGTTGGCGGCTATTTCGCGCGACGGCCTAAGTTCCCTTGTAAGCATATCTGGGAGATTTACGAGTGCTGCGTATCGCACATTGCTGGATCTCGGGATGATACCAAATGCATCGAATGGTCCACACCCGGATGGGTACTATCTATTCCGACAGGAGCTGTCTGCGTACAGCAAAGGGCGTGACACATATTTTAGATAAACTAGGGATAATGCGCCTTCAGTGGCGCGTGGCGGGTGCGGACATGAACCTAATAGAGCACGCTTGGGCACATTTGAAGGCTAACCTTCCAACGCTCTCTTTGAACTTGGCGACCGCTGATAACCTGTGGGAAGCTTTACAAGAAGAGTGGAAACGCCTTCAAAGTGACACAGCCTTCGTCGAGGCTCTCTACGTGTCTCTGCCAGAAAGAATGAAGGCCGTCATTCAAGCCGGCGCAGCCATGGCCCGTTATTAGCCCACCCAACGCGCGAGAAAAGGGCGAGCTAATGTTGATATAATGTGGTACTTTTTTATGCGCATTCAAAGAGTGTTACCATGCCGCAAGCACCCAATAAATCTTTTGAACCGACTGCTGCGTGCATCTCTGTTCACGGGAACCAGGATACAGCAAAACAGGTATAAACCACAATACTTTTTTCTTGCTCGTGAAAGCTATCACAGGCGATATCGTCTCAAGCCGGTATCACAACCAGACGTTCCGTGCGTGTCAGAGAGTGAGAGAAAGAAGTATTTTGTACAGAACTATAAGCAACAGTTAGCCACGCTATGAGTGCTATGACCGCCTTATCATAGAATAGCGACCGGTGAAACGGAATCAGCTGATGTGTAAGCATTTCGTACTACTAATGTGGTGTTTCGTGATCGTATGCTGGTCTATTTCGTATAATTGCGACAACGACCGCGAGAGAATCGCGAAACGGAGAACTAGAACCGAACTATTAAGTGACACTTGCACGAAACGGTGTAGAAGAGGCAAGCAGAAGCAATGTTCACTGGTGTTGCGTGTTTCTGTAGTTCCCCGCTCTGCATTCGTCGTTGTTTCTGGCGTAATCTGTATTGAGGACGCTATTCTACATTTCTGCGCTTCCGTTCTTCTTCAGTAAGCGGCTGCGGTCATCTTGGCGCCATTACAGTAAATATGCATGCGCTACGGCAACGCGAACTGCTGCGGAAGGCGGCACAACGTGAACTGATGAGGCAAGCAAAGTACTGCAGGTGGCGGCGCCAGGCGCGCTGATGACGGTCCGGTCATTATAAGCCGTTATCGCTCATTAGCGCCTTATCTATCCGCTTCGAACCATTCTGAACCATGATCAACAGTGCTCCGGCGTTGACTATACGTCTGGCGTGGCGGCGCGGGTACTATATTGAAAGCGATGTTCCATGCCGACAGAGAGTGCCGACGGCAGATAGTTTGACGCGCTGTGTTCTCGCCGCTTATTTGGCCTTAGATATGCGTGGACCCGTATCCTCAAAGTGATCTGCGAAACGGGGAAAGCGCTGCGTGTGTTAAGAGCTCAGTGAGCGTTGTGTTCTCGCCGCGTTCGTTCGCGTTGAATTGACGGGCAGCACGAAGGTAATGTCACTCGATGCTGTGGGCTGTATATCTTATCGCCTGACATAACGATAAGCAATCGTCTTACATGATAGACGGACGGATGGATTTATTGTTCGGTAAGCGTACACTCTAAGTGCCCCTTCTGCCACACAACGATAATCGTCATCTGCTTTGATGCGTTTCCTTTCTTTAACGCTGCGAGCCCGGTATTTTCCAGTAACGAACGGCACGCGCGTTATCAGTATGATAGCATAATCTTCATCTGCCTTGATGGGTTTCCTTTCTTTAACGCTGCGAACCTGGCACTTTCCAGTAAGGAACGGCACGCGCGTTATCAGCATGACAGCATTTCCTGTCGGCAATGCCATCATGCTGATAACGCGCGTGCCGTTCGTTACTGGAAAGTACCGAGCTCGCAGCGTTAAAGAAAGGAAACACATCAAGGCCGATGATGATTATCGTTGTGTGGCAGAAGGGGCACTTAGAGTGTAGCAATGCTTACGCATTTAAAAGTACAGTAATGAGAGCTTGAAGCACACAATCACCCATCCGCCCGACCGTTTGGTTTTATCTCCTTTTCTCGCGCCCGCCGTGAAAGCGCCGGCGCCCAAGTGCGCATCTTTGTCTTCACATTCGGCCACTCTGCGGACCAGAAAAAAAAGAAATACCAGTTCATTTTAAAACTGACAGTTCACTTCAACCATTCAACCGCCAGAACCATTTCTTGAGGCACGACACGTGTACGGCGAAGTTATTTCTTTTACGTCTATCGAGAGTGGCACTCGGAACTGAGGTGCTTACGCGCCAGGTGTTCTCCTATGCGCTCAGTAATGGTGAAGGGCCCTTCAAACGTCGGTAATAAATTCTGGCCTGGTGAGCAGACTCCGCTTCGTACCCACATCTCATCACAGACGTTATACACCAGAGCAGGTGGATGTCGGCGGTCATAGTGGCACTTCTGATCGCTGCTGTTCTGATCTGGTCAAAGACGGACGCTCGTTCGGCGGAGCTGGAGATGGTAACGGGAGCGTGCAGGTTGAGGATCGCTTTCAGCTGTGGCACCTACCCGTAGGCCGTTTCATATGGCGTTGTCCCTGTAGACGTGTGCAGCACCGTGTTAAAGGCGTACGCTGCTGACTACAGGTGAGCGTCCAAGTCGGCTTCTCCTTTTTTCCCTATTTTCGAATACGGAGAGACTCGGGCATGGTCTTTTTTTTTGTTCGTTCGTTCCGTAACGCCATTGCCTGGGGATGAAATGCAGGTGCGTGATGGTGCTGCACCCCTGCCATACTAAGGTAATTCCTTAGTTCGCGACTGCGAAATGTCGTAGCACGGTCTGACATTAATTTTTTTGGCAGGTCACGCCTCCATTCAAACCTTAGCTTCAGGCAATCGATTAGGAGACCGGATGCGAGAGATGGCACAGCGGCCACTTCGACGTACTTCGATGAATAGTCCACAGCCACAATAATGTAGCGGTTTCCTGCTGTAGGGATCGGTAGAGGTCCGATGTAGTCGACGCCAACAGTGTGAAAATAGCTTCTGACTGCGGAATAGGTGTCATTATTTCCACGATGGCATTCTGGCAGTCGCTTGTATTGCTGAGACAGTTCGCAACTGGCGACGTAAGAGCGGACATTGCTTCCCATCTTCGGTCACCAGAAGCGTTCTTGTAATTTGCGGAACGTGGCTCTTTGGCCGATGTGTCCTTCTTCCAGGTGTCATGAATGGATCGCAATATTTCTGATATAAAGCAGTTAGGAATTACTAGGAGTTAACGTTCTTCAGAGTGGTCCTTGTGCCACTGACGCTGATACAGTGGGCCGTCGTGTATTACAAAAGTCAAATTAGTTCCTCTAGCAGCGACTGAGGCGGTGACTGCTGCTAAATCTTAGTCCTTCTCTGGGGCTTTGGAGAGGCCTTGTTGGGAGAAAATCCGACTCCTCGTCTTGGGGCACCCGGTCAAGAGGGTTCTGGGAGAGAACATCGGCGACGTTGTTTAGCCCCCCGGCACGGTGGCACACGTCAAAATCGTACTCTTGCATTGTGATGATCCATCCGGCACACTTGTGCTCCAGCTGCTGTTTGGAAAACAGCCACGTTAATGCAGCATTATCACTCACGACTGTGAACTTCCGCCCAAAGAATAGCGACGCAATTTGTCATCCACATTCCGTACCACTGCAAGAGAATCATTGGAGTGGTCGTGACGCTCGGTATCTGAAAGTTTGCGGCTCTCATGTGCGACAACACATTCGATGCCATCAGGTTCATGTTGCACTAGCACTCCCCGAGGCCTATCTGGCTGGCATCAGTGTGTATTTTCGTAGTTCAGTCGTCATTTAAGTGCCTTAGTACGGGACAGCGAGTTAACCGCAGTTTGAAAGTTTGAAAAGTGATTTCTTGGGGGCGCTCCATTCAAAACAAACTCTATTTTAAGTAAGTTTGTCAGGGGAGCAGCGGTCGATGCGAAGTGGGGAATAAATCTGCGTAAGTACGAAGCCATACCCAAAAACGACCGAACTGGTTTCAGGCAAGTTGGTGCGGGATATTCCACCACTGCAGCAATGCGCTCCGGGAGCGGCTGGATGCCGTTTGGAGAAATAGTATGTCCTAGGTATGAAATCTTGGAGAGACCAAACTGGAACTTCTCGCGGTTCAACGGAAACCCAGCCTCATAGAGCTTGTGTAGTACTTCGTCCAGATTGCGAAGGTATTCTTCCGTTGCGCCAACGACCAGGATGTCGCCCAGGTACACTACACAAGCTTGGCTCTTCAGAGGCCCTAGCACGCAATTCATGGCACGCTAAAACGTACTAGGAGCCGTGCGCAAACCAAACGGCATGCGGTTAAATTCGTACAAGCCAGAAGGAGTCCGAAAGGCTGTCTTGCACTTCTGTTCTTCAGCGACGTTGATCTGCTGGTACCCCGCGCGGAAATCAAGCCATGAAATGAACTTGGAATGGCCGACCGTATCAATAGCGTCATCAATTGGAGGTAGTGAGTGCGCGTCGCGCCGTACACTTGTTTAGCTGCATGTAATCGACGCAAAATCTCAAAGAACCATTCTTTTTATGATCAAGCACGACGGGAACTGCCCACGGGCTTAAAGAGGGCCGAATGATGCCCGCATCGAGCATTTCACGCACGTGTTCTGCGATCACGGTATGCACCCGTTCCGCGTACCTCCTCAGTGGCACATATATCGGCGAGGGGTCAACCGTGGGTACATAATGTACCAGCAAATTATTGCCTGGGAGGACAACCGTACTATGGGCGAAGAATGCAGCGTGGCAAGCGAGCACCCAGGACAAGATAGGCGAATTTGCAGGCTCACCTGTTGGTGTCGGAACTGGCGTGGAAGTAGCCATGGTGCTCTGGGTCAGAGTAGTAGAAGGGCGGAGCTCAACACTACCGTGGTCGATGATGATTTTAATCTGGCCGGACAGCAAGAAATCCGTCCCCAGAATCATGTCGGCCGGGAGGTCCTCGAATACGGCAACAGCTGGGAAGGATTTTGTACCGGCCGAAGTCGGAACATGAATGTCGAGCGTTCCCACTGGCATAGCGCTGCCTTCTACTCTGTAGAGCGCGGGTTGCGTCCATCGACGGATTATGTCAGGAGCATGACGTTGGTGTAGAAGTGTCCTTTCAGCGCCAGCATCCACAAGCGCCAACAGGTCGTCTATCCCTTCCACAAATATTGTTAATACATAAGATTGGCAGGCCTGGTAATGGATCCGGATTTTTCGCGGATGAGGCCAATCCTTGTCATTGTGGCCAATACGACACAAGAGAAGCAGCCGCGTCGTATGGAGATGGTCAGTTAAGGTCCAACCACCGGCATGCCTGCAGCAATACGAGGGCGCTTGCTATGCTGCAGTTCAGCTGCCTTTCGAGCGAAAACAGAGGTGGCTGCTTACGGAAGCTGAGCAGAAGATGGCAGCATAGGTAGAGTCGACCAACCCGTCGATCCCATACTGGCGAGCAGCAGGAAAGAGCCAGCTGATGCCGCAGTCCTCGGGAAGGTTGACCTTGTCACACCCGTAGAGCGTTACCTCTTCGGTTGGTGCTTGCCGGCGGCCGCGCATGCGCATTAAGCGATCGTCATAGGAAGGGAGCTGGCGGAAAGAAGTCACTAAAGCCGCACTCCATTCGGCCAAGGAAGTATACACACAGCCGCAAACCTGTGCGACGCTTTGGCGGCATCCCCAAGCCGGCTTTCGGAGAGCCGACATCCTCACGTCCTCCGACAAGGCGTGTCGACAGGCTAATGAATTGACTGTGTTTAACCACAACTTTGGATCGTCGTCGAAGCCGCGGAACTCGGGAACTTCCGCGGGAGATGGTGAAGGAAGTGCGCTATGCGCAAGCGCTGTAGGGACGGAACCCGTGTCGTCTTCCAGGCGCTTTGTCAGCGCTGCTATTGCCTGTGTGACCATAGCCATGTCGCTAGAGGCTGCAGTAGAGGGGTTATGGACAGCGTCCGCCGCCGATTAATTAGGCGCTTGAGTCGCGGCAGCGGAATGCACGTCCAAGGGGTCGTGTACGGCGCCCCTTGGCGGTAAAGCGTTTTGCATAGCGACGTGAGGGGAATCCACGACCTGAGAAGTTGGAATGACAGGCGTCGGGGCGGCAAGATGAGAGGCTGAGGAACCGCGAGCGCGTGTCCGAGCGCTGCGGCAAGCGCTGGAGCAGATGCAGCAGGATGCCGGAGGATTCGCCAGCTCCGCAACGCGATTACCGAGGGTGGGTCGTCGAGCAAAGGTTTATTAAAATATGGGGTTTTACGTGCCAAAACCACTTTCTGATTATGAGGCACGCCGTAGTGGAGGACTCCGGAAATTTCTACCACCTGGAGTTCTTTAACGTGCACCTAAATCTAAGTACACGGGTGTTTTCGCATTTCGCCCCCATCGAAATGCGGCCGCCGTGGCCGGGATTCGATCCCGCGACCTCGTGCTCCGCAGCCTAACACCATAGCCACTGAGCAACCGCGGCGGGTTCGAGCAAAGGTTCGTTCAGCGGCTGCGCCATTGTAATGAGAGAGTGAAGCAGATAATCAGCTGTCCACCAGAAAGCCTGGTTTACTTCTATCTTCCTTTATCGCGCCCGCCGTATATGCGCCGGCGCCCAAGTGCGCACCTTTGTCTTCACAATATAGACTGCTTCGAAATTTCGGCCAATGAAGGCAGATAAAGCGTAATGAACGAAACAACAAGAATGTCTGAAGCCACAAGCACGAAAAACAGAGGAATCCATCTACTAACCATCATTCCCATGGTGGTTGAACAATCGCAGCGCCACACTTCCCTCCAGCAATTATTAAAGAAAACGCTGGCCTTCGACAAACGATGCCACAAGCGCTTATATTTCACTGGAATTTTTTTCAGTTTCACCTTGTAATGATGGCGAAAAACCGAAACACAGCCAAAAGTTCGAGACCCCCGTACTCAGAAATTCGCTTTAACTTGAAGCCACGACTTGAAGTCCAGCACAAGATAACGCCCGACGTGAACGCGCCGAAGGCAGGACAAAGATCATTTTTCGCACGATCAAGTCAGGTGTTCTACAGTATCGGAGTTGGCCAAATCGTTGCTTCAAGTTAGGGCGCATTTCTGAATACACGGGGAAAAAGCACTGGAATCATAGTGATGGCAGCTAGCACAATCGTGCAATCTAAACTTTAGGGTCGAGTCTGACCGCTATTTATTCGTCTGTCACCATATAGTCAAGATTAATCGTTGGTGCTCACGGACACTCTAGATATACAACACTAGCCACAGCGGTACCTGCAGGGGCCATGGCGTTGCGCCACAGAACTCCAGGTCGAGCGTTCGATCCCGGTCCCGGCTGCCGCATGTCGATGGGGGCGATATGCAAAGAAACGTTTCCGAAATAAGATTTAAATGGACGATAAAGAAGCACAGATGGTCAAAATTATTCCGGAGTCCCCTTCTGCGACGTCCTAAGGTTGGGGTTCTGGCGCGTAATACTCCAGAATTTTCAGAGCGCAGCTGTTATGCGCCCGTTCCTCCGTTGAGCGTCGGCCTGCATCGGCGCCGTACCTCGTAGCAGAGCGAACGAGCAGAAAGAAAGATGGAAGCGAACGCGAAGATGAAAGAGAGGGCGAGAAGGAAAGTGAAGGAGGAGGCTACAGTGAAACCATGGGGCTGAAAGCGGAAGAGGAGGGAAGGGGAGACGGCCCGCTGATGTGCGAAGTTGCCGGCGGCCACGGCATCTGCAGCCGTGTGGGCGATCTCATCTGTGCTTCCCAGGGGGAGGCACAGATGAGCACAGGCACAGTGGCATGAGGTGGGGAGGGCTACACTCGCCCGCAACGTCAGCTGCTGAGGTCAGTCCGCGGTATCAGCGTTTGTAACGGCAGTCTGCTCCTGCAAGAGGCGAAGACGAGCGGCTTCCAGTAAGGCTCGATATTGCGCTCCCTTCGATTTTGTCGTCGCTGACCACTCGTGCCACTACTTCCTCGCGACGAAGGGCTGCTATCGTCCTCGGTGGAACGAAAGCGTGAAAAGCGTAGTACCGCGCAAGACGGGCTGTGCGGCGACGATGGTTACGATATGGTACCAGAGTAGTGCACGTCGTCTGTATGGAAACAAAGCGCTACATGAACGGAAGTCTGTCAGCGCGTCACCCACGCGCTGCCTCACACGATCTCCCGATTAACGAGGCAGTCGCACCACACTTCGCTCCATTTGCAATATGCCGCACGAGAGAGATTATCCGCGCCAGCGGTGCTACTCCCAGCGTTCTCTTCGTAATATAAGCCGCGTACCTATATATTCATATTACAATATATTGACACGCAAAATGAAAACACTTATAGAGCTGCGCTCAAATGCTGCATTAGGGAGTATCGTAATTGTCAGTGAACATTTTTAAGTGATATACGAAACTATCGGCAACGCCTCAGACGTTTCTTTTGTTATAAAGCTGGAGAGAACGATGAAGACATTTCCGATACTGCAACTATCGATAACTATTTTGCTTGCGCCGAGATATGACTTGATAAGAGTTATAGTTTAATTAAAACGAACACTGGCAACGATTTCAGACGGCGAGCCACATTGTACGTGAAATTCCGGTGATGTAAACGTCCCTGCTTTCAAGCGCCTTAATGCGTGGTTGCGGCAACGCTGAACTCATGTCAAAAGTACATTCCTATTCTCTGCTGTGCAGAGCACATAACCGTGCAACTCTGGTGCTTGCGAACGACGCTTGACGGCGCCTGCTGGTTTACAGGTGGCGAGCCCAGGTATATGCGCGGTCACGCAAATTTGCACACTGTGATAAATGCATGGTTTTCTTACGAGCGCGTTCAGTTTGCAGGAGCCGGCTGCTTGCGCGTTCGACACGGCAGTGAATGTGTTTGCACTACGTTCCATGTCGTTGTCGCATTTACGCATCTGCAATCTCCCGCTTTATTAGCGCACGTCGCGAGGAGCGAACACACGCAGCGCAACTTTGTGGATCTTGCTGGTCGCGCAGGTCTGTGCCGAAGCTGGTAGACGGCAGTTCGTGGCGGGCGGTTCACAATGGGTCCAACGAGGAGATAGTGCGGCTCACGCACGACGGCTACAACTACAGCAGCAGCCCAGACCACGACTGCTTGCTGGATGAAGATATCCTCAAAGATAGAGGACTAGAGCCGGTCAGCCCGTCACAGCGGGCCATGACAGCCTTGAATGTCTTCAACGGGACCCTGCGGCGGGTGGTAGAAGAACTTATGCGGCTCTATAGGCGACATGGTCTCGCATAAATTTCTCACCTACATATTTTATTTTATATACTTCATACACACTACGCATACAACGTTTATTCAGGGTGAAAATAAATACTACAATGTAAATGAATTACAAGGAACGGCAATATTATGAAAATCTTCGCGGTAAGAAATTCCAATCATGCATTGTACATGTAGACAAGGTAACTTCAATGTCTCTCTTCGTTCAGAGTAAGGTGCGAATGCACTACCACGTCGTGTGTCGAATATGTCTGGTCGTTAGGGAGACGAATGGTGAGGATTCAACTGTTAGTTTTTCTAATAAGCACACGAAGGACTCGTAACACGATGAGGACAATGGTGCATAGGGTTCCATGGCGCAAGGGCCAGTAATGCCTAAAGTGCGCCAAACAATGGTGTAATGTATGCGATGATGCAATCATTGACAACGGGCAATGTGCCTGTATAGGGGCATAAAAACAGTAGTAAAAGATTATGCACATCTAGCACACGTTGGAATCTATGTGAAGTGAAGCTTTCATGATGCGGTTAATAAAATGCTATAGATTTGCCCGTTTCGTTCACCTTTGGCGTAAACAGGCGCACGCATGTGCTCACGGTCACCCGTGCTACGCAACGTGGAAAATTTTTTTATTGGCGCAAATTTCCTCATTTCTTCTTATGGCACATGTGGCCACCACATCATAGCCCACTGCCTCGTATAGGGATGTCTAGGTATAGGTGTAGTATAGGTGTCTTGTATAGGTATACCTATGTATCGAAATAATAACCATCATTATCAACATGTGGATGCGCATCACATCCGATCCCTCCTTATGGCTATAGGCCATAGTAGAAGTTCGTAATAATTGTCAACACGCGGTGACCATCTCAAACAGGTACTTGGTGGCGTGCCTTGGTGGCCCGCTTATTGGAAGGCCGGTGGACAAGGCAACGAACGAGGGTCTGTTATCGAAAAGAAAGAGGTACTATATAACGTTGGCGGAGGAATGTGGGGTAGCATCGTGTGTCAGCCGGTTGACGTGTCATCATATGTTCCTTTTTTCGTGGAAGGGACCTGATCGACGGAAGGTCGGGGGGCGGGGTAATTATGTGCTCTATTGGAGGTCAGGGTCACTGATTCCCAAAAGAGACCACTGACCCTGACCTCAGTTTTTCTAATGCAAAACTTCACGGCATGTTCGATACCTTGTTGTAAAACCTGCTGCCAGAATGTGGAGGCGCTGTTATTTGCACGTGTTTCCCATCAACTGCCCCAACGCAGTTGGGGAAGTTCCAGCGGATGCCGAAGTATCATGCTGTGGTTACCCAGTGCTCTGGTCGTGGCTTCTAGAATTCAGAAAGAGAAACGCACACCACAGTGAAGGAAAAGTTGTGGATGCTAGTGAGGTGCAAAAACTGATTTTGCTTCTTACTTACTTGACTTCAGCCCTTTTACATTACTTCACAATTCTCTTTATTTTGCTGCATCTATGGCTCTTTAATATGTATCAAACATACGCGCTACAAAACAAGAGGTCACAACAAACTGAGGCAAGCAATACTCACAAGCAAGTAGAGTGGCTCCAGATGATTCTGCAAGTATCATGGATGATAGCCGGCATGTTGATGGCGCCACCCTGAACATAGCCACCTGCTTGATGGCCATTCCCGACAAAAGGTATCTGCGTACAACAAACAAACAGGTGATAACTTGTCTGAAAGCATCAGTGCTGTCACAAGTATTGGAGTACCTTAGAGTAATAGCCAGCCTTTCTTTAGAACTAGGAGGCTCCCGGCAGAGGTTATGACGCTTCAAGTCCTCACGGACAAGCTTATGAAGGTCGTCATATTGTTTAGGCAGCATCCTATAGTATAGGAAAAACATTTCGGGGTCTTTCCTCAGGACTTCGTACTGCAATATTGACAGCAAAACAAAAATAAATATGTTAAGGGCATACCGCTCTTCATGATAAGGTCACAGTTCCTGTCTTATCCTTTCAATACATGTAGTTCAAGGGGCAGCACTTTTTAAACTGCAGCGAACAGCTAATCAGAGATGCAGAGGTCACTTCATCTTGCATCGTTTGTTTATGTGCTCAATAGCCATATCTCTACCCAAAAGTATAACTAACTTTCTCACGATTCCTGTCACGAGTCGCGCGAAGTCTGGAGTCGTATGCAACAGGCTTGTGCTGGCTGTTTATAACACAATAAACGCATTCACGGTGAATTCTGAGCTCCCGGCTGCGTTTCTCGGCCCATGCGGATTCGCAGACGACACACGATTTCCCAGGGATGTCCCTAAAACGTCCAAACATCCCCCGTCCAAACATGGAGCTCCCGTGAACATCCTAGGGACGTACCCTTTGGGATCATCCCAAAAATATCCATGGTCGGCCTTAATTGGGACTTCAAACTGGTACCCTCGTGTATATGGGAGTGCACCACCATTGCATTAGTTTAGTAATGTCAAAAAGCAGTGACAATTGATGTTTTCATGTCTGATTGTCATTATTTGTCTAGAACTCCAATATTTCCCCGTGGCGGGCGCGCGCGCGGCGCAGCGGTCATGCAAAATTGTGAAATTTTGCACGAAGTATAAACTACGTGAATGTCATTAGATGCAAATATATTGTGCTCACTTGTTCCTTCCTACAATGAATTGTTACACCGACACCACCTGACAGCTGCCGTACGTGTTTTGCACACGCGTACCGGCACAAGCCGCACACAGACAGCATACAGTTTCTCAGTGACGAACTCTATGAAGGAGAGAAAACTGCTGAACAATCCGTGGTTTAGCATTACTAAAAGCTTAAAAAAGAAAGAAAAAACATTTGAAGCGCCAAAATAAATTATTTTTTATAGAAGATAGGTAATGACCCAACAAAAATAATAACATTGCAATATTTATCTTTAAGGTGCGAGTTCGGCGTGTAATGACCAGCGCCATCGCTATCATTGCAACACCATGGCAACACAGCTGGTACATTCCGCGGCGTTGTTTGACATTTGGATCGGTTTAGATCACACGCAAACAGCACTGTACGTGTGTCATTAGTGCTAACATATCCAGCATCGTAGCAAGGTTTTTGGAACTAAGTCCCTAGCTTCTTAAGCTTCGAGGTAAGTGCTTTATATACTGAACCCTCGCGATTAATGCATGGGCATTAGTATGAATTATTAGAACCTTTCACAGGTTTTCTTTGTTTCTCTATTCTAATGTTGGCGCATGCTGACTCTGGACACGTGTACGGCAAATATGGACAGTGGGAGTAAGTTTAGGTGATGTCATTCTTTGCTTTGCCTTGCGCGAAAATTATTGCCTCCGATTAATGTTCATGCGTTGTTGAAACTGTTCGTCTAATAGAGATTCCACTGGATTTTCTTGGGCGCGTGCGTACGTTTGACACAGCTATCTTGAACATATGGCTGCACTGCCCAGAATGACTGCGTACCGGCGCGTGCGCCGCGCCGTGTAAGAAGGCCTAACTTAATATTGTTATGGGGATGTTGGGAGTATAGAATATAATCTGTTGAAGTAGCAGATTCGTGCCCGACTGAAGCCCCGAGTGCCTATTCCACTACAGACGGTGTGGTAAGGCCGGCGGCCCAGTCGTTTGAGCATTCATTTTCTGAGAGTGGTGGTGGACCTAGTTGCAGTATCCTTACTCCACTTGAACTTCTGGAGGCAGATGTGAGCACCGACGAAGTTCGTACATGTCTTGACAGCCCTCCGAGAGACGGTGGGCCTTGTAATTCAACTCTTGAACGAATGCGCTCCCTAGGTGATAATACATTGTCCCAAGGAAAGTAGCCAAACAGTTTCCTTCAAAGAAAAGCTGCAGGTGTGGTGCATAGAGAGAGATGTGCCCCACGTTACTGTTACACATTTATTGCAGGTTATGCGCTCGCATGCTTGCTTTTCTGGCCTCCCGAAATCTGCTAGAGCTCTCTTGTCAACACCAAGGTTAGCCTATGGTGTTAAACGAATGGGTTCAGGCCCGTATTATCATTTTGATTTAACTGAGAGCTTTCAGGATGCATTGAAAAATGTTCTGCCTGTGCATAACCCACTCATACTCCATGTGAGTGTAAATGGACTGCTTTTGACAAAAATCACACGAGACCAGTTCTGGCCTATTCTTTGCAGAGCAGCAAATTGTGAAAGTAGTAAGCCATTTCTAATTGACATTTATTATGGTAATTCTAAGCCTTTACAGTCTAATGCCTTCCTACAGCAGTTTGTGCTTGACTTTAAAATGGCCCTGCGTCATGGTGTTACTGTCGGAAGCCAACTGATTCGTGTGGTACTTGGTGCAATATTCTGTGATGCACCTGCTAAGGCTTATATGATGATATGTGGTTTTTAATGGCGCAAGGGCCAGTTATGGCCAAAGAGCGCCATGTCCGTCTTAATGAGTTTGCAATGAAATCATGAGTTCGATGAAGTTGGTGTGACGTGGCTGTAGAGGGGCCTTAAAAATGTTCGCGCGAAAGTGCGCAAAATCTGTACAATAAGATTATGGCGATGTCTTATGACGTGTACTATGAACATTTAAGGTGCATTTAAAAAGAATGATACGATGTGTAAAAATATATATGGTTATAAGATATGCTAGAGCACTGCTGCCTCCTTAGAGCCCTTGAAGAACAAGGGCCGGGAGGCATATGTGCTATGCAAAACTGTTATCGCAGTGGCATCCTCTGGAGCGAGGATGCTCTACGAATTTAATGGGCATATAACGTGTAGTACGACATCATTTAAATAGTTGAGGATTGCCTTGGTGTCAAAAAGCGGTTCCTTGCCGAGAAACATAGCCGGGTGTAGAGGGATGTTATAATGGTAAGCAAGCGGAAAATGTTTCTTTCTCTCCGTTTCGGCTTCCCGACACTCCAGGAGCACGTGGAGGACGGTAAGCCTCTCACCGCATCTACCACAGGTTGGAGGTTCACTTTCAGTAAGCAGGTAACTATGGGTGCCAAATGTGTGTCCTATTCTGAGGCGACAGAATAGGACATCTGTTCGCCGAGATTTTGTTGGGGAGGGCCAAAAACCTAACTGGGGCTTTATAACGTGCAGTTTGTTATTTGTTTGCGCGTCCCACGTGCACTGCCAGTGATGTCGCAGTTTATTTCGTAAGAAAGGCCTCAGGTCTGTGACAGGCACCTCAGCGGTAGGGTTAACAGCTTGCGATGTGATTGACGTGGCCATCTCGTCCGCGAGAACGTTACCTTCGATTCCCCTATGGCCAGGGACCCAGCATATTATGATGTTCTGGTTAGATGAGTACGCTTTACACAATACCGAATACAGATCATTGAATACGGGATTTTTATGTTTGTAGAGTGACATTAGGGCCTTCACGACGCTTAGAGAGTCTGTATAGATCGCTGCTATTGGAAGCTTTGTTCTTCTTATATGCTTCACAGCAGAGAGTAATGCGTAGGCCTCGGCCGTAAAGATGCTTGTTTCCGGATGCAGTAAATCGGATTCCGAGAAGCATGGGCCGACGGCTGCGTAGGATACCCCGGCATTTGACTTCGAAGCGTCTGTGTAGAACGCTGCGCAGGAGTGTTTGTACTGCAGTTCTAGGAAATGCATTCTAATTTCGGCCTCAGGAGCGTGCTTTGTAACTTTTATAAAGGATATGTCACATTGTATCACCTGCCACTCCCAAGGAGGTAAGAGCTTGGTTAGGTGCATTAAGCGATGCTCGAGGAGTGGGACACGCATTTCATCGCTAATCTCCTTCACACGCAGCGAGAAAGGCTGTCTTATGGAGGGGCGATTGCTGAAAAGTGTAGCGCACGTCATATCGGTAACGGTATGAAAACATGGATGTTCAGGATTGGAGCGTACTTTAAGGAAATATGCAAAGCTAATGCATGATCTCTGTAGGTGGAGAGACCATTCATTCGATTCGGCATATAAGCTTTCAATCGGGCTTGTTCTGAAAGCGCCAGTAGCTAAGCGGATGCCCAAATGGTGGACAGGATCCAGCATCCTTAGCGCGCTCGGGGCGGCAGAGGTGTACACTACGGCACCATAATCCAATCGTGACCGAATTAGGCTCTTGTAGATATTCATTAGACACTTTCTGTCACTACCCCACGTAGTCTTAGATAGAAGTTTCATTAGGTTCATTGTTTTTAGACATTTTTCTTTCAGATATTTAATGTGTGGAATGAAAGTGAGTCTGTAATCAAGTATAATACCCAGAAATTTGTGCTCTTTGTTGACAGGTATTTGGTGTCCACACAGTTCTAAGGAAGGATCCGGAAACAGGCCTCTCTTTCTTGTAAAAAGAACGCAAGTGCTTTTGTGGGGGTTGATTTTAAATCCGTTTTTGTCTGCCCACTTGGAAATCTTGTTCAAGCCCTGTTGCACCTGTCTCTCGCATACTGAGAGGTTACAGGATTTGAAGCCGATTTGAATGTCGTCAACGTAGACAGAATAAAGAATGGCAGGTGGTAGCGAAGCACGAAGCGAGTTCATCTTCACGATGAAGAGCGTACAAATCAGCACGCCTTCCTGTGGTACACCTGTTTCTTGTGTGAAAGGTCGCGACAATACGTCGCCGATTTTCACTCGGAAGATTCGATTCAACAAATAGCTTTCAATTATTTTCAGCATATTGCCACAGATGCCCATTTCCGACAGGTCTCGCAAGATGCCGTAGCACCATGTTGTGTCATATGCCTTCTCCATGTCAAGGAATATTGACATGAAAAACTGCTTATGTACAAATGCGTCCCGAATATATCCTTCAATGCGTACAAGTTGATCTGTTGTCGACCGGCCTTCTCTGAAGCCACACTGATAGGGATCAAGTATATTATTGAGTTCAAGGAAGTGTATGAGTCTGCGATTAATCATTTTTTCAAAAACCTTACACAGGCAGCTTGTAAGGGCTATTGGGCGATAGCTTGCCGCCATGGATGGGTCTTTCCCCTGCTTCAAAACAGGGACCACAATTGCTTCTTTTCATGCAGTTGGAAAGTATCCCGCAGCCCAAATAGTGTTGAAAATTGTGAGTAGTGTAACTTCGGTGTCATTGTGTAGGTTTTTGATCATTTCATACATAATTCTGTCAGAACCCGGTGCGGAGCTCTTGCATGATCTCAAGGCAGCTCTGAACTCGGCAAAACTAAATGGACAGTTGTATGGTTCATTCTTTCGACATTTTCCTATGAGTGGCTTACATTCTTCTATGTGTTTCTATTTTAGAAAGGATTGCGAATAATTTGTTAGACTTGACACGCTCTCAAAATACTCCCCAAGTGAGTCTGCCTGGTCTTTCAGTGTATCGCCCTGTGTGTTTACCAGAGGGAGTGAATATGTTTGGCGCCCTCTAATCCTATTCACCCTGTTCCAGGCTTAGGCCTCATCTCTAAACGAGTTAATACTCGATAAATACTTCTGCCAGCTTTCTCTTCTGCCCTGCCTGCGGGTTCTCCTGCCTTGAGATTTTACTTTCTTAAGGTTAATAAGATTTTCTGCAGTGGGGGAAGCGCGTAGCAACCCCCACGCTTTGTTCTGTTTCGTACGAGCAATCCTACATTCGTCGTTCCACCACGGGACACGCCGTCTGCATGCCAAACCACTTCCTTCAGATATGCATTTAGATGCGGCATCTATTATGAACGCTGTAAAATACTCCACAGCGGCATCAATTTCTAGAGAAGACATATCAGCCCATGAGATGCTAGATAGATTTCGAAATTTCTCCCAGTCGGCTGTATCTATCTTCCACCTAGGAGCTTGTGGAGGAGATTCATTTTCTTTGGATGTTCTTAGCAGTACGGGGAAGTGATCGCTCCCGTAAGGATTGCTCGTAACTTCCCATTCGAGTGCGGGCAGTATAGACGCGGAAACTATACTAAGATCTATTGACGAAAAGGTTCTGTTTGCAAGAGAGTAATATGTGGGTTCTTTCTTATTTAGAAGGCACGCACCTGAAGAAAAAAGGAACTGTTCAACGAGACGACCTCGCGCGTCTGTACGAGAGTCGCCCCTCAGGGAGCTGTGCGCATTGAAATCGCCAAGAACAACATAAGGTTCTGGCAATTCATCTATTAAGGACTGAAATTCAGGTTTGTTTAGTTTGTAATGTGGGGGTATGTAAAGTGAGCAAATAGTGATGAGTTTGTTTAGCAGGACAACTCGAACCGCCACTGCTTCGAGGGCCGTTCGTAGCTGCAAACGTTGACACGCTATGCTTTTTTGAATTACAATGGCAACGCCACCCGATGATGCGAGAGCATCATCGCGGTCTTTGCGAAAAGTAACGTGTTGTCGAAGAAAATTTGTGTGTTTTGGTTTTAAGTGTGTTTCCTGTAAACACAGCACTTTTGGATTGTGTTGGTAGATGAGTTCTTGTAGATCATTGAGATTCCTAAGAAGACCTCTGACGTTCCATTGGATTATTTGTGTGTCCATATTGGAAGTAAATAAGTGCTGTGTTTACGGAAACGGTGGATATGTCTTAGGTTACAGAGCTCTTTCGAGGCCCTGTAACGGGAGTTCTGCCCTTTTTGAAGCGTTCGAGGGAGCCTCGCCGCTCCTTAGGCGCTTGGTGCGCCTTGAGGATAGGTGTTGTGTCCATTGCCTCTAGTGAGGCTCCGGACACGTGCTCTTGCGAGCGAGAAGTTACAAGAGAGAGTCCTGCCTTGGAGGGCAAGACCCCTGCGCCCACCAGCCCAGAGGTCGATGGGGCACCCTGCGGGATTTGGCTGCGCCGGCTGTTGCCAGCGCTGGAAGGGGCCGGGGAGGTTGGGACAACCTCGGCGGCGGCCACCTTCGGGGTCGATGGTCCCTCATTCTGGGTCGACGGAGCAGCGCTAGCTGCAACCGCCGCGGGGGCAGATGGCGTAACTGCCGACTCACTGCCTGTGGGTCGGACAGCCGCCGGAGGCCGTTGTGACGCGGCCCCCTGACGCGCCACATCGGCAAAGGTTTTCTTGGGCAGGTACGACACCCGCCTGCGTGCCTCCTTGAAAGATATCTTTTCTTTGATTGTCACAATCTCTTTTTCTCTTTCCCAGGACGGGCAGGCGCGCGAGTATGCGGCGTGCTCGCCATCACAGTTGACACAATGTGGAGTCTTCTGGCATGTTTCGGAGGAATGTTCAGTGTCACTGCACTTGGCACATGTCAGCCGGCCTCGACAGTTCTATGAACTGTGGCCGAACCTTTGGCACTTAAAGCATCTGAGAGGATTGGGCACGTATGGCCTAACACGAAGTTTGATGTAACCGGCCTCGATGGACTCGCGGAGGACACTTGAGCTGAAAGTGAGTATCAGGTGTTTTGTTTGGATTTCTTTTCCATCTCGCCTAATCTTGATTCTTTTGACATTTATGACATTTTGTTCACTGAAGCCCTCCAAGAGTTCAGCCTCAGTGAGCTCCAGCAAATCATCGTCCGAGACAACGCCTCGGGTGGTATTCATCGTGCGGTGCGGGGTTACTGCTACTTGGGTCTCTACAAATGATATTAGTTTAGGCAGTTTCTCAAATTGTTTCTGATCGCGGAGCTCCAAGAGGAGGTCACCGCTGGCCATCCTCGACGCCTTATAACCTGGGCCAAAAACTTCGGTAAGGGTCTTAGATACAAGGAAGGGGGAGATTGTTCGGACTTGTTTAGCTGGTTTTTCTGTGTGGATCACATGAAAACGAGGAAAATTGTGGACTTGGTGTCCGAAAAACTGAAATACTTCTTCGGTGCGCCCTCGTTTCTGAGGGCGATCAGGTAGTTTAGGAAACGCGTTTTCCATAGGTACAGTTGGGTTTTCGGCCGCGATGCCGACCACCCACCATGGAGCCCAACAGGGGGACGTGACAGAAGTTCCTGCTGGAGAAACCCTGCCAACGCCAGCCGTACATCGCTGCTATAACCAAATACAGCATAACCAAGGCTGGCTAGCTACACAAGGTTAACCCTTGCCGCCGGGAAACTAGGAAGTGAGGAGAAATGATGAGAAGACAGGAAAGATGAAAAAGGCGAGAGAGAAAGACGAAGATTGGAGAGGAGGACAGGAAAAGGCGACTGCCGATTTCCCCCGGGTGGGTCAGTCCGGGGGTGCCGTCTACGTGAAGCAGAGGCCAAAGAGGTGTGTTGCCTCCGCCGGGGGGCCTTAAAGGTCCAAACACCCGGCATCGGCTCAACCCCCAGGATCCCCCTTTCCCCGGACACGGCTAAGCCGCGCACGGCTACACGCGGGAGGGTCCAACCCTCGTGTGCTCGGGTCCGTGGTGTCGCAACACACCAAACGCCTGCTGACGCAGACGCCCCTGCGGGGCTGCTAAGGCTTATATTCTGGGCATTAAGGGTCACAGTGGATACTTCAGTTGTCCAAAATTCACAAGCGAAGGGAACCATAAGCATGGTCGTATGTGCTTCCCTGAACTTCATGCTCCATTGGGAACATATGCAAGCTTTGGTAATGTAGATCAGGAAGATCACCGCATTATGGACACAATCCTCAACGATCTTCCCATTGACTTGATTAGGCAGGTTCCACTTTAGTATATGCACCTGGCTTGCTTAGGTGTTGTTCGTAAGCTTCTACTGCTCTGGATTAAAGGAGAAATGCCTTATAGAATAGGGAAAGGATCAATAGAGTCTGTCTTAGGAGCAAGTACTGAAATACGGCACTACCTGCCATCAGAGATGTCTCGAAAGCCGAGGAACTTGTCGAACAATGAGAGGTACAAGGCTTCAGAGTTCCCGCTTGTTATGCTGTACTCTGGCCCCGTGGTCCTGAAGTCAGATACCTGATCATCTGGCACACAATTTTATGGTGTTGCAGGTCGCCATGAGCATTCTGTGTAGCCCGCTGTCATGCACTCAGAACTTGGGAGTATGCAGAGAGGTTGCTTGTGCATTTTGTTAAAGTGTTCATTGAAATATACGGTGAGCATGCTGTTTCACTCAATGTCCACTGTTTGGTTCACGTCGCAGACAACGTTCCAGTTCATGGACCACTGCATGGTTACAGTGCATTCCTCTTCGAAAATTACATGCCTAGGCTAAAGAAGTATGTAAGAAAGCCTGAAAAGCCTCTTCAGCAGCTTTACAATCAAATCATGGAAGAGCGGGCGTTGGCTAGCACGTCCAGCAGACCAGAAACTTATGTTGCTCTTGATTCAGGCTCAGTATGCTTCACAGAAAAGGAAAAACTGCTGATGAGGCATGATAATGGACCACTTCCACTAGGTTGTGTAGGACCTCAATACAAAGGTTTCCTATTTTCTCGAGATCGCCATAAAAGTGAACAAGAGAGACTGCACGTGCATGCTAGATGATGATAGCATTGTCAAAGTTGAAAACCTTGCAGTCTGTGCTGTGAGCCACATGCCTGTGGTTGTTGGAAGGAAGTACCAGAACTTGTAAGACCTTTATACCTATCTATGAAAATCCTCTCTCATTAACATATTTTCGGCATCCAATCTTTAACATCCACTTTTGGCCTGTTTCAGATATCACACTTAAATGTGTCAGACTTCCTTTTGGGAGAAAGAAATGCGGCACCTGCTGTGATTTCTTACACTTCATTTACTATTTTTATATGTCTGCTTAATAGTTCAATGTTTGCTTTTATTTCTTGCCATTTAATGTCATAGCCATCGAGAAAGAAGAACATTCACTTTGCTTGTACTAATGTGAGAAATGCATTCCTGGTCTCTTAATTATATCAGAACAGGAATCGATTGTGCTGTCGGCCAAAAAAGTTAGCGGACCACGGCTTAGGTGGCCGGAGCGGCTGCGGGGCAACGCCGGGGCTCTGCTATCTCGCGTCGCGCGCTGACGGCGAGAGTGCCCCGAGTGACGCCAAACTTTACCCTCACTCTCGCGCGGGGCCTTGTTACGCTTGATAAATTTCTAGTGCGCCGTTCAGTTGCTCTGCTGCTGACGGTTGCGACGAGGCGGACACTGCATCGTCGGTAGTTTAGCACATGGCGCTGTCGAACCTTAACTGGCGGACGCGGGACATCAAACCGCGGCACTGAGAAGGAACGAAGACTCGTTCTGATTGTTGTTTTGCTTATATTCACCTTACCTCTCATATTAGTGCACGTCGCTGGCGTCCACCGCTTCTCAATTTTAGGCAACGCAAGGCAAGGAGCCGCAACGGCGGCTACGGTGACGCGCGCTCCATTCGCGCTCTTTCACGCCGGCGCGATAAGTTGCAGCCGCCAAGCTTTGCTGCCGGCGCGGGTTCTCTGTCGAGATTACTTTTCCGGCATTGTCTCCAGCAGTGGGTGTAATAATTATAGCAACGACGTCTCTCAAAACTGCTTTAATTCGATACTACAATACGCAGCCCGTTATGAAACTTTCTTTACAAAAGTACCGTCATGAAGAGATGACTGGAAAGGCGAATCGGAAAAAGGTAGTCGCTCGTGAAAGCTTATTCACGGAATGAGATAAAAATGGTATTCCGTGGGTTGAAGAGGTCCTCAGCGGGATGAAAAGTTGCCGTCGACCGCGATGACTTGGCCTACTCGCCTTGGCATCGAGTCACAGAGCGCTTCCACTAGCTCCGGTCGTCCGTGCAGCGCTTCCCTCTCTTGCTTCACGGCATGCCACAGCTGATCCGCGGTGCCACCACAAAGGCGCCGTAAGGCAAGAGTCTTCTTCAATATTCCCCATATGTTTTCGATTGGGTTAAGATCAGCCCCGTTAGGCAGCCACGGAAGCTGACGCACGGCGTAGCTGTCCAGAAGTGCGCTCACAGCGCGTGCTTTGTGCACAGGGCTGCAGTCGTGCTGGAACACGTAGCACCGGCCCTGGAATGGCCCGTCCAGAACGTATCGAATCAAGTGCTCGACGAGGAGTTCGCAGTACTTCGTCCCGGTGAACGAGCCCTCGATCCGCACGAGTGGGCCAAGGCCGTCCCTACTGATGGCGCCCCAAACACTAACCGAGCAGCAGCCGCTGCTGAGCACGCTGTGGATGTGGCCGGGGACATACCTGGGTACATGAGAGAGTAGTCATTAACATATGTCGGGTGCAAAACTTAACGCGCAGCCACCTCACTCTGCTTTAGAAAGAAAATAAAGATGAAGGGTGAAATCATACCCTGCCTAACATTTAGCTCGCTGATATGCAATGGCGCAAAAGAAACACTTCGTAGTCAATACTGAACCTACGTCAAGTCATGCAGTAAGACGACAAATGAGGCGGTATAGCATTTTTAAGACTCGTATGCGTTGCAAACAATCCTTATTTTTTAAGCGCTGACTAGTTATGAGAACTTTACACGCAACTTCCCTTAGCTGCAAGGATGACAGGTCGTACTTGCTGTTCAGCGGACGCCACAGACGCTGCTGTTGGTCCCAGAGTGTGCAGAACGTTGACTCGTCCGTGAAGATGACCTCCCGCCTCTCCTCTGCAGTTCATTGCTCGAACGCTCGGGCAAAGTTGAGTCGCTCTTCCCTCTGTTTCGTCGTCAGCTGCGGCTTTTAAGCGGCAACGCAGTTCATGAGACCTGCCTCTCGCAATCTGCTCCTGATAGTCTCGCAGCAGCAACTGAGATCCAGTGCGTCGCGAATTTCTCTGCCCTTCAGAAAGGGGTCAAAAACAGCGGCAGCACTATTCATTCGACCTCTTCCAACGTTGTAAGCCTTGGCCGACCACTGCGCTGAGCATCAGCAATTCTATCGTATTCATCCCTATAGGCTTGATTAATGCGGTTCACCGATGTTCTGCTCCTCCTGGTGCGGCGGCAGATTTCACGCTGAGGGACACATTCGATGCAAAGCCGCACGATGTGCCTTCTCTCCTCGATCGACACCCGAGATGGCATTCTTGCGACGAAGCCAATGCGACCGTTCTCGTTCTTAAACATGTCCTAGTCTGCCAGTGTCAATTGGCTGGACACAACCAATATCTGGATAGCAGCGCGCACTACAAAGCGCGTCGACCACACCGTTTCAGAGAATAAAAAGGAAATATTGAACGCCGGTGTCCTATTGGCGCCTTTGTGGTGGCACCGCGGATCAGCTGCGGCATGTCGTGAAAGAAGAGTGGGAGGCGCTGCGCGGACGACCGGAGCTAGTGGCAGCGCTCTATGACTCGATTCCAAGGCCAGTAGGACAAGTCATCGCGGTCGACGGCAACTTTTCATCCCTCTGAGGACCTCTTCAACCCACGGAGTGGAATTTTTATCTGCTTCCGTGAATAAGCTTTCACGACCGACTAGTCTTTTTTTTCGATTCGCCTTTCCAGTCATCTCTTCCTGACGGTACTTTTGTAAAGAAAGTTTCATAACGGGCTGTGTATTGTAGTATCGAATTAAAGTACTTTTGAGAGGCGTCGTTGCTATAATTATTACACCCACTGCTGGAGACAATGCCGGAAAAGCAATCTCGACAGAGAACCCGCGCCGGCAGCAAATCCTGGCGCCTGCAACTTATCGCGCCGGCGTGAAAGAGCGCGCATGGAGCGCGCTCTCTCACGCAAGGAGCCGCCGCTGCGGCTCCTTGCCTTATGTTGCCTAATATCGAGCAGCGTGGATGCCAGCGACGTGCACTAATATGAGAGGTATGGCGTATATAATGGCGTTTTTCACTGGTCGATTCGGAGCAGGATTTTTTGCTCCGCGGCAACGAATCCGAATTTCACTGGTCGATCTGGAGCGGGTTCGCGCGTTCCACTGGTCGTTTCGGATCAACTCGCTCCGCGCCGGATCGCTCTCACTTGCTCCGCCGCCGAGACGCGGATTCGGGCGGAAATAGAACGCGACACTTCCGTCTTCAAGCGAAATCGGTACCTGGTCGGTACGCACAACATTGTGTTGCTTCGCAAAGTGGCTGCGTTCGGTGCTGCTATAGAGCTCGCGTTTAGCGATGAGAGTTCCGAGTAGCAGCTCTTCCAGCTCGGACGACAGCGATTGCGAGATGACGCAAGTACTATACGAAGCTTTCTTTTCAGAGGCATTCTCAGAACCACCGCGCAAATGTCCTAGGATTGTCGGATTCGTTGAGGAAGTTGTGCGGCTATACTCGGATGAGGAAGTAAGCATAGCACCACATTATTAGTGCAGATGTCTCGTTATTGTATTTATTAAATATTTGCTTGTTTGCAGTTTCGCAGGAACTTTAGTTTCTAGAAGTGTAGCGGAGGACCTGATAAGGAGGTTTGAGGACTCCGAGTTCTACCCACGTAGTGATCGTGGCGGGTCCCCTTCGAAAACCGCTGAAGAGCACGTTCTGATCTTCCTTTGGTAAGTCATCGAGCTGTGTTAAGTATTGTGCGCCTGTTTACTTAACCTTACGTCATGCTTTCTTGAAGTAGTGAAATATAATGCAATTCTTTGGTGTTCGTTTTGTAACGGCGGCGCGATCAAAACGCACAAGGTGCGTGGTTTAGATCGAGCGGTAGTATTTTTGAATTCCGAGGTCATTCCAAACTTTAAATGCTTACTCGTTTGAAATGCCCATTTCACGCAGAAATCCTGTTTCTGTCTCTCTTTATTGCATGTGAGGATTGCTGACAGTGCATAAATGTCCAGTATAGGGTCCACTGGTTGCATGCAACACACATATACTGATGGGTGTAAATGATGAAGAAAACCAGGGTACGCAAGGGCGGTTTTTATACACAGTGTAGCTTTTACAACCTAACCAGCAGTCTATCTTGCACATTTTGATTACACATGTTGAAGGATGAAAGTTTTAATGGCGTTTGTGCACACACTTGTACATATATCATGGGGATAGCGATAAAAGCAGCCTGTAGTAGCCAGGCTTCCACCCCTTTTTCCGTTCAAAAAGTTGTAAGGAGTGAGCAATACATTGTATACATAGCTAATATTCCTACTTTTGAGGCACAAAGCTTGCAAGCTTTATTATCGTACATAGCACCTGAAGAGATTGAAGGGCATACCATTATTTGAACGGTTATCATTTTATTGAAGGTATTACTTTTAACTGGTATTACTTTTTACTTTTAGCTTACACAGATTGTTCATAAAATTTGTACACTTCTTCAGGTTCGCTACAAACAAGGCGTGCCTGAGGGATGTGGCCAGTCGATTCGGCATTGGGGATGCAACGGGATTCAGGATTGTTGAGCGTATACTTGATTATTTAGTGGACATCGCCAAAGAACTCATAATATTCTCAGCAGACCTCAATCAGGTATCGGCAGACTTTGAGCAAGTAAGAATTTTATTGATATTTCACTCTTTCATGCCATGCACTCTATTTAGCAACAATAGTCTGTGCCATCATGCTTTCCCTTTATATATCTTGACATCAGTTCGGCTTATATCGTCATAAGTAAACCCAGCCCTATTAAAATCAATCCCCATTTAGGCGATATGGCTAGTCATTCAAGAGAAGCACATTCATTCAGTTAAGATGCGTAAATTTTAAATATCTGTCGCAGATGTTCCTAAATTTCTCTTAATATTGCAGGTGTCGGGTGTGCCCAATACTATTGGATGTAACGATGGCTCCTATGTAAGCGTCCGATGTCCTGCCAAGAAGGTGCGCTCTACATACGTAAACAGGCACAACTACCCATCGTTGACTCTGTAAGCTGTGTGTGACTACAAGAAGAGGCTTCTGGACGTCGCAATTGGCAATCCGAGCAAAATTCATGATTCAAGGATCTTCAGGAAGTCTAGGCTTGCCGAACGGTTGCCTAGCATTTGTTGCTCTAGGAAGTTCCATGTTCTTGGGGATGATGCTTTTCGCGACTATGGACGTTTAGATTCAAGACAACGACCCTTTAACCTAAAATTTTCGGCAACGAGAGTCAAAATTGAGAACGCCTTCGGGGACCTCAAGGGCAGGTTCCGCTAGCTGCTGCACTTGGGATATTTTTTTTTGTTGTTGTTGATAAGATGAACAAGTTTATCATTGCTTGTTGTGTTTTGCACATCCTGTGCATTAATTGTGGTGATGTCGATGTGCCACCATATAGTGACGACGCAAGCTCAGCATGGGACTGGCAAAAGCCACCAGATGACGACAGCCAGAACTGCGGCCCCCTGACATCAAGTGAAGCTGCACTGCGTCGACAAGGGGAAGCGAAGCGGGAATGCTTGCTTCAAGCAATGTACATTTGAGCAGGAAATGCAAACTGGTAGCTTCTTGTGTATGATGTAAGGGATAATGTGAATATGTCATGTAAATATTGTAATGCAATGAAATTATAAGTAATCAAGTAATGTATGGAAAATAATTATGAAAACTGTCATGTGCCACAGGCTCGTGCTCTGCGACATGCTGCTTGCACCAGACGTCTGAATGAGTTAGCTTCCACAGGGATGAGAAAAGTAGTTGCGTGATCATGGCCTAACAGTTAGAACATGAAACGGGCAATAAAGTTAATTGCAAATCTACCATGGAAATCCCATAGTTATCTGTACTTTAAACAGTTTGGTATTCTCAGCATTAATGCTTTGTATCCATTCAACTTATTGCATATGCACAAAAATGCAATTATATCAAGTAATGAACCTAAACCAACAGAGTTTAACCCCCATCATTATACCCCTCCGCACAATGTACGACATCACTGGCCTTGTCGTCTACCTTTTTGCCGCACCTTATATCGCAGACAATCTTTATCATACAATGTGTCTCATTATCTCAACATATTTGCTGAAAATAATGTATGTTTAGAAGATACATCCTGAAATCAGCTGTCATCCATGCTTTTGGATTTTGAAACCACTCCTCCTACATTGTAAATAGGCATTGTAAAATGTAATAAATTGTAAAACGTTTAGGTTGACATTATGTATTGTTTTATCTTTTGTAGTGTATGAATGCACCATATATTGATTTTCCGTTGAGAAATGTTGCATGCAAATCTTGTATATACCAACCCGTTGCTGTTAATGTGTACCTGGGGCACTGGGTGCTCTCTCAGCTGCCTTTAGCAGCTTTTTGCCCAGTGTCCTCTCTTCCATGTACTGCTTTGCACTGCGCAAGAGGAATAAACTTTGTATTCTATTAAGAAAGAACACTTTTGCAGCTGCTATTTATGAAACGTAATTACATAAAACAGAAGCACCTAAAATATATAAAACAAAAAGTCACAGTAACAAAAATGTTACAAGACAATCTTTGTGTAACAGTTTTCTTTTACATTGTCAATACAACGTTCAGAGGGGGGAAAAGTGGTGTTGTGTACATGTATGTGCAATGTTATGCATTGTCAAAGTGTGATTGCTTTATTTTCTTCAAGGAATGTGTCCAATACTCTCGTAATGTCAAGGAGCACCATCTCTGCAATAAACATGTTTTTATTGCATTTCAATCATTGTGGTTTAAGCCAAAAGCTTCACGCAGAAGGCTCATCTTTTCTGCAGGCATTTGATCCCGCCTCTGCATCTTTTCAAGTCGCCTTTCTTCTTTTTTTTATGTCTCTCTCTGCTTTTCGCTTTGCCTTGCGCTCTTCAATTTCTTCGACTTTCTCCAAAAATGCAGTCATTTGTAGCATCCGGGCTGTACTTGGGCGATCTTTTCTATCATCGTCTCTTGGCTGCTCCTCCTGCTCTAGGGAACAAGCTGCAGTCTCTGTGGAATTACAAGTTGAACTTGCAGAGCTAGACATGCCATGGCAGACGGACTCTGATGCTGGCAAATGTGGTGTGTCTTGGCACCACACCGCTCGCATCCATCACTACCCCTGGTTCCAGGCTGTCGTGGAGCCACCTGATCTTCTCCAGCTCATCTTCATAGGGGACATCAGCTGGAGAATTGCTAGATGTGTTATTTTCCACGACTGCTACATTTTTCCTCTTTTGCACTGTTTTGTACCTCGTGCAGACTGCTCTCCGCTCTTGACCGTACCAGTTCTGCGTTGCAGCTCTACTGCAATTTTTTCGAACGTGGCTTTTTTGTTTCTGAATTTTTTTAGAGGGCCCACTTGAGGAAAATAAGTGCTATACAAATCAAGCAGCAGCTTTGTCTCCCTGCTTGTCCACTCGCACCCCGGAGCTGGAATGTACAACAGCAAAATAAATTTTCATCATTCATAACCATTTCACTTGCTGTGCCCAGCACTAACCTTGTTAAGGTAAAGGGCATAATTGATTCAGCAATGAAGTTTGAGTTGCACCTAAGGGAAAAAATCAATGCAGGAAGATTGTGTATATGTGTGTCTGTACAAGCATCCATGTAAATGTAACACAAAATACAGTACATGCAGCAATGTCCTATTAGATGAACTTGCAAAAAGTTGGGGATCCATTTTAGAGAATGTTGTTCTAACAGAAGCAAATTGAATCACTCTAAACAAAGTACAAATTTCAACTGTTCATAATATTGGAAAATTCTATGTTTGTCTATGTTTGTCTATTTTCTATGTTTGTCTGAAACCAGATCAGCTACATACTGTTCTTGGCTGCCAATTACTTGCACAAAGCATTTCACTTATCGAGAATGATCAGTGGCGATACCACAGACTGGTTTCGTGGGGGACAAAATTGTGTTTTCGAGAAGAAATAAAGGTTAGCCGTTGGTTAATGGAGCAGCCTATTCTGAGCAGCAGACTGCTTATTCCAAGCCTGGAGCGAGTTTTGCTGTATCCACATTTGCTTTGGAGCTGTATACAACGAATGATGGTGGATATCCCCCTACAGCAATTAGCAGATGGAAAACAAAAATTCACACAATCTACATATCGTTTGCGACCTCGTAAAGGTGTTTTTCGAAGCTAAGGAACTTGTTTGGCTGTAAATTTAGAAACGTCGCATAATAAAGGGTCTCTTCAGGAAAGCAACCGTAAGCTCTGCCCCCCTTTCCGCTTCCATTAGAACCAATGGTGATTGTATTGAAAGCATACTTACCACGTGCAGCAGCCTTTCTTAACTGGCCAGTCCCAATTGCAGGTACACCAATGGATGCAGCTGAACATGTGTTTGATAGTCCAAAAGCAGTAATGTAAATGAACCATTAAGGTAGGCTTGACAGGGCACGTAAATTCTTGAGGCATGATCTTTAAATGTTGGTTATTGAGACATTGCCTCCTATATTTTTGTCCATCATTACATTATTTGAGCATTTGTTCTTTACGAAACAATAGTAAAAATGTTACGACAATGGCAAAGAAGAAAAAAAAAACATTTTTCTAGCGTCTTGGCAAAAGCCCCTGCCACTAATGTATTTGGCTGCAGAACTTTGAATACACTGTTGATATATGAGTTAACGCACTGAAGTATAGCTCCAAGTGCTCCTCTGGGGGATGCCTGCTCCAAATTGAGCAGTTCTTGAGTGTGTTCTGAAACTCTTGCACATTGTTTCCTGTGTTTGAATTAGCACTTGAGAAGGCCAAGGAGCTAGCATAAAAACAGTAATGTTCTAGTTTAGTGAAATGAACACCTAACACCTAAACTTGGTAAAATAAACACCTAAACTTAGTATTTCTTCCTCAAAGCCACAGAAAAATAAAGACTTGTAGAGCAGTGGTAAAGGAGACGGACCCTTTCTGTTTCTTATTTCTGTAACAAAGAGGGAGAGCGGGCGCGCCGGTTGGTGAGGGTTTTATAGTGAAAGGAGAACGGTACAATGCGCGGACTCTCCGTGAAAGAAAAGCTTAACAGAGCTCGCCGTAGAAAGTAGTTCTGTACAGACTTTTGTTGAGTGCAGAACAACCTGCCATTTAGTGAAGATCCACTGTGTGCTTCAGTGGTCGTAGCGTCAGCATCGCAATCGGTAGCACCTTCATGTACAGAAAATAGAAAACAAGAATAAAATCTCACGGGCAGAATTGAAAGCAACAAGGTCTGCTAAAAAATAAAACACTTGGGATCGCACGAAGCTCGCCATGCTTTTTCTAAAGAGGGTAAACTCGATATAATCTGCGCATTGCGAAATACACGACAATGCGCGTGTGTAGCATATAAAACAGTGGGATATTTACAGAGGCTCATACCTGACCACTGTAGACCGTTTTTGTGTTTACATATGTGCGAAAGGCTTCCGTTGCCGGTAAATCCCTCTAAGCAGCACAATTTACAATATCCTATAAATGTATATCTTTCTAGCTGACGTGAATATTGCTGCATAATTAGAATGTTTGACAAGTGAATTGTGCTGTTAAATATAACAAGAAAGCTGCATATGCGAGCTCGACGCCTGAAGCACATCATTTATATCTGGCATACGCTTCATCAACAACACGTGCTCGTAATATACTAAGCGGCAACACTTTTTCGTTGGGTAACTTTACTATAAAATGCACGACCGGAACTTTTCCGGAATCACGACTACACTGTATGCTGCCGGAGCATGGATCAAGGGGGCAAAAATGCGGTTTAAAATGCTCCGATATTTTGCCTGCGCTTATTTCTCCTGCCTTGAGGTGCACCTAGACCAGCTGTTTAATTTACCAGCCTTGAATGTCACGCGGAATTTGATTTTATGATCCATTTCAAGTGAATGCCACTTACCGTTGCACTCATTTCCACCTTCCTTGAGGAGATCCAGCAACAGCCGGCGCACTGCAGGCGTCAACCCTACGTTGTTCATGCTTAGTCCTTGCGGGCGCGACACCAAAAATGACAGACTCTATACGACCTCCGCACAGGTGTTCTGTGCTGCCGCGGTCAAATTACGCACGTGGGACGGAGGCTTTGGTTGCCGTGGAAACGTACTGAGCGGAAGTTGGGCATAGTTTCCGGAACCAGTTTGTGTCACGTGCACGCAGACTTCCTGTGTGATCCCCCGCGGAGCGTTCGTGCGCTCCACTGGCAGATTCGGATTGGTGAAAGCCGAGCGCTGGCTCGAGGATTTCGGCGGCTGCTCCAGATCGACCAGTGAAAAACGCCATAAGCAAAACAACAATCAGAACGAGTCTTTGTTCCTTCTCAGTGCCCCGGTTCGATGCCCCGCGTCCGCCCGCTACGGTTCGACAGCGCCATGTGCTAAACTACCGGCGATGCACGGTCCCCTTCGTCGCCACCTTCAGCAGCAGAGCAACCGAACGGCGCACTAGAAATTTATCAACGAGAAGAGAGGGGGTTAACCGAGGGGCCCGATTTTTATTAGTCATATCATGAGAAGCCAACAAACACTGACACCAAGGACAACATAGGGGAAATTACTTGTGCTTAATAAATGGAATGAAGAAACGATAAATTAATGGAAATTAAAGTGGATGAAAAAACAACTTGCCGCAGGTGGGAACCGAACCCACAACCTTCGCATTTCGCGTGCGATGCTCTACCAGTTGAGCTACCGCGGCGCTGTTTCCCCATCCACTTTCTTGAGTATTTATGTGTACTGGTAGAACCCTGGGAGTGTTAGCCAGCGCCACCACTCACAGACCTTGGCGGCGGACGTGGAACGTCCTTGTTGCCGCAGGCGTCACGAGAACGTGATCTTTTTGGGTGAAGGCAACCGGTCAATAAACCCACATATGCTACCTGAAGGCATCAATGTTGCCGGATTCGAGACCCTCGTATGTAATAAACGAGAAGAGAGGGGGTTAACCGAGGGGCCCGATTTTTATTAGTCATATCATGAGAAGCCAACAAACACTGACACCAAGGACAACATAGGGGAAATTACTTGTGCTTAATAAATGGAATGAAGAAACGATAAATTAATGGAAATTAAAGTGGATGAAAAAACAACTTGCCGCAGGTGGGAACCGAACCCACAACCTTCGCATTTCGCGTGCGATGCTCTACCAATTGAGCTACCGCGGCGCTGTTTCCCCATCCACTTTCTTGAGTATTTATGTGTACTGGTAGAACCCTGGGAGTGTTAGCCAGCGCCACCACTCACAGACCTTGGCGGCGGACGTGGAACGTCCTTGTTGCCGCAGGCGTCACGAGAACGTGATCTTTTTGGGTGAAGGCAACCGGTCAATAAACCCACATATGCTACCTGAAGGCATCAATGTTGCCGGATTCGAGACCCTCGTATGTAATAAACGAGAAGAGAGGGGGTTAACCGAGGGGCCCGATTTTTATTAGTCATATCATGAGAAGCCAACAAACACTGACACCAAGGACAACATAGGGGAAATTACTTGTGCTTAATAAATGGAATGAAGAAACGATAAATTAATGGAAATTAAAGTGGATGAAAAAACAACTTGCCGCAGGTGGGAACCGAACCCACAACCTTCGCATTTCGCGTAGAGCATCGCACGCGAAATGCGAAGGTTGTGGGTTCGGTTCCCACCTGCGGCAAGTTGTTTTTTCATCCACTTTAATTTCCATTAATTTATCGTTTCTTCATTCCATTTATTAAGCACAAGTAATTTCCCCTATGTTGTCCTTGGTGTCAGTGTTTGTTGGCTTCTCAGAAATTTATCAAGCGTGACAAGGCCCCGCGCGAGAGTGAAGACGAAGTCTGGCGTCACTCGAGGCACTCTCGCCGTCAGCGCGCGGAACGATAGCAGCGCCCCGGCGTGGCCCCGCAGCCGCTCCGGCCACCAAAGCCGTGGTCCGTTTACTTTTTTGGCCGACAGTACGTTCCCAACTTTGTATATGCTCGACTTGTAAAACAGGCCGATATATTCAGTTGTGCATGTTCGCTGTCTTCCTTTTTGATGTCTCTCAGCTGTGCGAGGATACCATACTTCACATTTTCATTGAAGTTAACAGGCTTGCTCTTGTAAAGTTGCCCGAGGAGGACTGCAGCTTGGCGGTTGTTCACGGTTCATGGTTGAATGAGAAAAGAAATAGGACATTTTGGCCTACTTTGAAAAAATTCATGGCAGCGGCGTAGGGCCAATGTTGAGGGTGCTGCACCATCCCCTAGCTGGACAGAAGCCAACTGTATGGTGAAATCCTGGGCTGGTAAGGTCGCACTATTGTTTGCGGGATTTCCTATTGTAAAGGTTTCCTTTTTCAGACACATACGAAAAGGCGTGTGAAAAACAGAAATTCCTGCAATATCATTCGGACATGAGCTGTGAAGAGGAATTGGGATGCGGAAAACGAAAAGAATGAAACGCCTTGGCTTCTGATTACAGCAGTGAACAGGACACAACTGACAGCTCGGGTGATGATGCAAACTACGAACCTCCTAGGCCACCAACACCGCTTCGACTGGTGACAAACATTGGCATGAAAGAAGTTTTCTTAATTTGTTTATGTCCAAGAGCACACACATGAAATACGAATATTCACACTTCCCAAAAGCTGCCTCAGAGCAGAGATTGAGCTATTACGCACATCAACTGTGTGTTCTCCTTGGGCAGTTACGTTGTGCTATAAACTGGGAGTCTACCGTCTTAACCAAAAGTTAGCATAGCATAAGCACTTACAAGCACACGTTCCAGCACAAAGCTGTGTGTGTGGACATAGGTTAAAAGCATTGTATTAAAATGACAATTTCAGGCGGCTATGACCCAGCTGCTGCCCACGCGTCATTCAAGACGCCTGCACGACACCAAAAGAAACCCTCTGCAGGCATTGTACATCTTTCTCACTTCAACTTAAAAATGCAGAAAAAGAAACTCACAGGGAAAAGTATGCCAAGTGGATTTTGATTGAAGCTTCTAATGTGCTGTCAATATGAAGTATTATTGCTACAAGAAAGTAAGCATGAGTTCCCATATGTTAATGCTAAATACCGAATCTTCTGTCTTCATTGTAAGCACGATATTACTCTTGATAAAGCAAGAAGCTAAAACTTGTGTATATGTTTCCTAACACAGCATTACGAAGTAAATTTGACTCACTCCCCACAAGGATGCACGCAACAGCTCAGTCGTGATATGTTAGTGCTGCTCATCCCTTTCTTTGTGTGTGTGTGTGTGATTGTGTGTTGACCGTATGCATACATGCAACCTTTCTTTCCCATGATTTCAGGTGCATCTGCGAGTTCTAGGCCCTCGTTCGGAAGAGCTGATGGATCCGAGACCGAAAGTGTGCCACGGAGACTTCATGCTGGTGAATATAAATTTTTCTTTCACATGACACTTTTGTACGACTTGTTCAAATATGCATTTGTACTTTCCAGGACAGTCACCTTGCATGCTGCCACAGTGTTATTTCTTTTTGGAGCTTGCAATGAGGGTAATAATGCATGATGTCACTCTCTCAATTTCAGGCCCATCTGCCAGTTACTCAGGATTACGAACGGATACGCAACTCTCATGTTTGCTTTGAATGGCGTGTTTGGTACATCTTGTCAAACACCAGAATTTTGAGCAGCGTGACACATATAAGAGGCATAGGATGAAATGCCGCGTGGGCTTGTTTTGTGTCCTGTGGCCCTGTTCAACATTCTGCTGTTTGTAATGACCAATTTCTTGCCAGCATGAATCTTTACTTTTTCAAGACGCATGCAATGCTAAAAGACGCAGCATGGTGGGCTTGAACATGACTCGTAAATGAAATTATGAGGCACTGCTCACTTTCAATAGTTTTGTATGAGCATCGCAGATATGTTGACATAACTGATCTTGATGTGAAAAATGTTCCTTCAGCCTTTATGGAGAGGATATTGTCCACCCTTAATACAATTAAGGTTGTACAACAGACGCACACACAGCTCTCGACAGAAGTTAGGACTAATGCTGAAGAAGTAGCCAAAAACCTTCCTGATCTGCCATTTTTTCCACAAAAGACATGGTTGATTGAGATTCTAAACTCGGGGTCAACAAGGAAGCAAAGCTTCGAATGGTAATGAAGCTGTTTGCCTTCATTTTCTTACTGTTTTCTGCAAAATGAGTTGCAGTGCAAGCTCACTGTTTTTTTTTTTTTTTCACTGAGCGTTATTTATATAACACGTGAGTGATTTACCGATTATTGCTTATTTCATTTTCTACCAGAAAAGACACATGGTTGTCCAAGGTGGTGACACCATAAGCCAGAATGCATGCATCTCAAAGAGCGTGATGTCGTGGGATATGGCAAAACAGTTCAGTTGTTTTGGCGCAAAAGGCAAAATGAAGCTTTGTGAGCTGAACGTTTACAAGCTACTGTGCATTAAGTCTTCTGCTACAATATTATCATTTTCGTTGTCTGCATTGCCGTAGCTCATTTTCCTCGCACCCTGGACACTTATTTTCTTATGCAGCCTGCCTGATAGAAAATATCAAGCAGAACCAGGAGGAAGCTACACTAAAAAACATCGAAAAAGCAGCCATGTCTTGGTTCCGCCATACCGCAGGAAGGGCAGCATCAGGGCAACAAAGACCACTGAACAGAACTTCAGAAGAGGACGACGAAGCTCTCATTTCTTGAGACAGTGCACCTTAAGTACTGCTTAACTGTGCAATAAATAATTTTGGCGATCACTTCCTGTTGTATTTTTGTTTCTTGGTTTCGGAAGTGAATATATTTCACAATTGCCATCCCACAAAAGTGTGAAGCAGTTAGCAAAAGAAAAAATCGGCAAGAGATCCCAATAACCCCCAAAAATTTTTCAATCTGGGGCATGCCAATAACCTCCCAGGAAGGTCCCAACAACCTCCGTCTGGGACATACCAGAAAATTTACTTTTCGTATCACTTTTTTATCACTTCTATTATAGGGGTGTAAATGGGACATCCCTGGGATGTACCTATATCCTAATTCAGACATCCTTAGGATGTCTTTGTGTCGTCTGGGAAATGGATGCGAAGGTTTAACGGCTTAGGGGTTTGTCATCCTAAATCGACTTGTGCTATGCCGGACGCCACGGTGGAGGGTTTCGGATAGTTTTTACCACCTGAGGTCTTTCACATGCAATGACATCGCACAGTACACGGGCCTCTGGCATTTCGCTTTCATCGAAATACAACCGCCACGGCCGGGATCAAACCCGCGTATTTCGGGTCAGCAGCCGAGCACCATGACCACTGATCTACCGGCTGAAATGAGTGAGAGTACTCGGAGGCAAGTGCAGCAACAATGATGTTCGGAGTTACGTGAGAAAGCACCCCTACCAGAATGCAAATGCTGACGATGACGCTCAACGAAGTTTCCCATTTCTAGTACAATTATTGCAGCTCATGTGAAGCTATTCTCGCCTTTTTTTAACACTTAAAAAGAGCGGCCAAGGCATACACTTGACTTTGAGATGGCATCCTGAACGTGCAAATCATGAAGAATATGCTGTTTTCAGGTACAGCTTTCTCTGGCTACGCAGCGGAAGCCGCGCGCGCGATGCGCCAGCTCCTACAAACGTGCTCTTTCCACGCGCTCATGGGCCAAAGACGCAGGCCTGAAAGCTAGCGGCGCGCGCTCGTAGCTTCCGCTGCATAGCCTTAGCTGATCCCGATTGAAGACCTGTCTCATTTATTGTGCGCCTCTAATGGTGCAAAGTCTGATCATAGAACGCGCAAGCAGGTAAACAACCTCTGAAAGTGGTAGGAAGGGTTACGGGGTTCCGCTGTAGGGCACACAGGAGAGAGGATGAACGCTCGCAATAAACAAAAGCGGTACTTACTGCGGTGTGCAACTCGCACTCCTGCTTTCTTGCCTCCTACACTGGATGTATCCAGAACCTCTGCTTTCTTTTCTTTTTTTCTTCGGGCAGCTTCATCAGCAGCAACTTCCTTTTCACGAGTAGCAGACGACGAAGAACCCCCACAGAGACTATCTAGGCGGCGGAGTCTACTGCTTCGCTAAATATTTCCTATGTCGCTCTCAGTGCGTCTGAAGCCTATTTTTTACCATAAAGAACGCACAGAAAAAAACAGCGACTAGACGGCGAAGAGAAAAAGGATGGAAAGACGGAAGCACGTCGGTACGTCTACCTTTCCGATTACGCACCAGCTTGGCCATACCGCTTATTTCCAGCGCCATCTCTCCGCTAAACAGGCAGGAAGTACACTGACACATTATTAAAAGAAACGGAGGAGCTTTAGACAAAGCTTTAGGGTTTTTCTTTTGTGTTTTGTTGTTGTAAAGAAAGGGCAAAGGTCTATAAACTTTATTTGTGCATTTCATGTTGGCTAAAGCAGTTTTGCCTTGTCTGGCTACACTGAGGCGGCACCTGCCGCTTTTTCGCTCCATGTACCTCAGCCAGCGGAAGTTGGACGTCATGCCACTTCGGTGTTTCCTGCTGTGCGAAACTCGTTGAGAAAACACTCCATGTATCCCGGCCTTTAAAGTGCAGGAAATAATGCCCAGGAATGGGGAAATGCTTGGAAATAAGACGTTTTCTTCATAATTTACAGTTCGGCATGAAATGAGTCGGGTATTTTCAACACCATGTATGTAAAAGCGAATTGCTTTTGTTTGCAATGTCGCCCATTCAACACTTTCGGACGTTTCCCCTCTATATGCAGTGTTCCTATTAGGGCTAAATACCAAAATGACACATACAGTGTTCCTATTAGGGAAAATACAAAAATGACACATGCTTGTAATTTACTTTCTCCAGCTCATGTCGTCCGGTGGAGCTTCGTACGGGAACTACTGCTACTTACCTGGTGCCACAACATTGGATGAACGCACAAGAAGCCCGGAACGAGCATTTATATAGAGCGAAATAAACATTTCCTCATCTACGAGGCTTTTTGCGTCAACTTCATGAAATTGCATGTGGCACAGATTCGATCGAGGCTTGTAAAGATCGTTCGCAATCATTTAAAAAATAAATACAAACAAATAAACGATTCCGCACCAAGACCGTGCGCGAATGAGCAGCAGAACAGAAAAAAAGCGCCGAGTAGCGCAGTCGGCGTAGCGCCTGCCAACAGCGTTCAAAACGCGCGCGCCCAAAACCGAAACCGGAAGAAGTTTATCCCATGCGCTTGGTGCGCTACAGTCAATCCGGCCGCTGGGCTCTATGGGAATGTCGGCTCTTGTTCAATGTCTTTCTGTATGGCGAAACCGTCGCGCGGACGCCACCGGCATCGTCTCGCTCGGCCCCCACGCTGCCCCCCATCCGGTATGTTAGTTAATTGTGCCTTAGTTTCGCAAAAGCGTCTAAGGCTATGGTGCACCAAATACAAGGTGTCTTAAAATCCAATTTAAGAAGAAAAAGGCTAGTTCATTTATATTCTATGTAAAATGCCAGTCTCGTCTAGTAATTTGCGCCCGTCAGGTAATGAAACGATCGCATCATCTCCCAAAATTATAGTAGTGTGTAAAGGTATGTGTAATTTATATAATTGTGCAAAAGGATTCGTCTGTGTACTTCAATATATGTGCATGTCAGTAATATATGCATAGCTGTTAGTGGTTCTTGGCATTTCTCGCATGTTGGTGCGTCTTCTTTCGTAACTAAATAATTTTGTGTTAGGTGTGTATGCCCAATACTTAGTCTGCATAACACTACTTCGAAGAACAACTCCTGGTGGTAACGTTACTTCCACTCACCAAGTATTGGTTTCGAAAGATGTAGCTTGTCTGCACAATGGTCTCATTCGTTTTGCCATCTTGATGTTAAGGCCTTCCTAATTGCGCGGATTCTATCTTTATATGGAAGTGTTGTGCTTGCTATGCCCTTATACGCTGCCATCGATGCGCACGTGTCAGCTGCTGCATTACCCAGCATTCCAACATGACTTGGGCCCAGCAAAAACGAATTGATCTCCCGTATTTGTTAAGCGCCGCCATGCTTAAGATGTCCCCTATCAGGGGCTCACACTCAGATTTTAGATGTAGAGCCTTTAGTGCACTTAAGGAATCAGTGTATACGACTGTATTTTCATGCTTGTCAGTGATAATCCTTTTTAACTACAACCCATATAACAAAAACTTCTGCAGTGAAAAGAGAGGCATGTTTTGGTAATCGAATATTTGTGTCCCAATTTTCCGTTATGGCCCCCACGCCCATGTCTTCTTTTGTTTTAGATCCATCAGTGTAAAATTCGATGTAATTTTGATATTTGTCCTACAGAGCGCAGTATTCTTGCATGATGTGTTCGTGTGGGGTGTCTTTTTTCTTTAAATGTGTTTATGTCCAGTCACATAAGTGTGTAAAATCCTACCACGGGGGAAATCGTGGTTTTTTGGCAACCTGGAAGACTTCAAGAGGAATGTCAATATCCCGACAATATTCCTCATATCGTAAGACAAGCGGCCTAATCATCTTCGGTAAATACGTAAAAGACACGTTCGATCAGAGGCCCAGTGCTTGTGAGATAAAGCTTTGAGGATATTCTATATTCAATGCTTTATTCGCTTCAATTTTTAGTGTTTTAATGTGGGCTAAGAAGTTTAGTTCTTTTGTCAAAGATTACTCCCAAGAATTTATAGTCGCTTTACAGGCAGCGCGAAATCGTTCAGTTTTAAAACTGGGTCTAAGCACAATCCTCGTTTTCGCGAGAATAGCACTGTAACAGCCTTTTGAGCAGAGAAGTGGAAGCCATTTTTCTCAGCCCATCGTATTAGCTTATTTATTGTGATCTGGAGATGTCTTTCACATGTCGGTAAGTTTCAGGCGCGGCATCCTATTTGCAGATCATCGGCGTATATGGAGTGCACAACAGAGGGGGGAATGGCTTTGTTAATAGAGTGGCCTGCTTTTCGGGCAAGACCGCGCACTGACGTGGCACTCTTCAAGCTGCGTCGGCCCCTCCACCCTAAAGCGGGGGCTACATGGGGCGTTTTTCTCCTGCGATTATCGCGCGCTAAAAAAAAAACGCGCTGGCGGGACGCCGGCCAGGCTACATGAGGCGCACGGGCGGCGAACGCCGCCGCAGTGTGGCCAGACAACGCGAAAATGTTTTGGCTACCACTAAATGAACGAACAATGCTTATATGTTGTTTTTTGTGTTATAATTAATAAATTATGCAATAAATACCCCACTAATATGTCTATACACATTACCAGGTATGTTTAGTATTGTATCGATATTTTTGTCGATGTTCAGCGGAGAGAGTTGGCCGGAAATGTTTCGTCTGGCGACCTTGTGCGACTGCAACTAAAGCCCCTTAAACTTCGTAAAGTAGTGCCACGCTTTGAAGAATGCCGCTTCCTCCTCCAGCGCTCTGGCCGAAGCCGACGCCGCGTCGCTATTGGCCTAATGGCATCACGTGGCCCCTTGCGCCGGCTTCGTTTGTTTACAGTCGCGCTTCAGTGCCATCTTTGCTCGAGAAGCGGCGCTTCTTGGCGGCATTCCTTCCGTTCCTATTCTGTGTTGTTTCGATCTTGTGAACACCTTGATGGATGTTTTGTGGCAAGAGCGACGTCGCTTCACGTCATTTTCTGTTACCATGGCCTGCTGCGCGTTTGGATGCCAATATAGTTTTAGCAAAGGCAAGAATATATTCGCAATACCGTCCGGTAAGCGCAACGGGTTAAGAAGAAAGACATGGCTTCACCGAATCGGCAGGGAGAACTTCCGACCAACTTCCTCCGCGCGACTATGTGATGTAAGTTGTGGCTCTCTCAGAGTATTGTATGTGCCAGGCTTGCGTATTGTGCTGCGGGCAATAACGTAGTAGATATTGCACAGTTCACTGTGCATGTTGTCATTTGTACGCACGCTTTAACGTGATTTTTACGCAACGTCTGCTTTGCTTATATGCGCACTACATGGTCGTGTTGGTCATATTTGGTGCGCTTAATCGTTTTGAACGCCAACCTGCTGGAGTTCGCGGGCACGCGAGGTTGCGTGCGATAACGTGATCACGAAATTTTTAAGATTCAGCGCAGTCCTTTTGATAAAATTTCAGTCTCGATCATGAAAGCGCCTCAGGAGAGCAACTCTCTGCCTTTTGTGGTTACTTAATTACTAGCTTTCTTTAGATAGGCTAGCTTTGTTTGCCACATTTGTTCGTGTTCCTCGTTGGCGGTCGCCCGGTGGATTTGCGATACAGAGGCACCGATGAAAAGCGTGCGTGCTCTCCCGAAACCGTGTTACGCGGTGCGTTCGTCGTCTAGCGACCGCATCATCGGTAATTGAGACGGATGTGCTAATTCGCGTGAGCTTTAAAGTGTGCGAAGCTTAAGATGCGGCGGTGGAGCACTCGCAAAGAAAACGTGCGGTCGCCCGCCCGTTCCCTGGCTGGTTTAGTCGTCGTTCGTGCTTAGTCGTTTGCTCGTTCGTTCGCACGCTTGTTTAGTCGTTTGCTCGCTCGTTTAGTTCGCGCGCTCATATAGTCGTTCGCTTGCTCGTCTATGCCACTATTATAGTTTCTACAGTCACTATGCCTAATTGAGACGCGCTTGCTGTAGGACTCTTGCTGGTGCGTTTATTTACGCTATGAGGCAAATAAATGGTGCACACGCACTTGTGACTGCAAAGGCAAATCTGTCATGCATCTATGTGAAAATAAACTGTTAACTTGCAACTCGAATGCCGTTTCATATCATTTTAACCTATGGATAAAACATTTCACTTGCCGCAATTTCGGCCGCGTCATGGCGGGGGGATTCTTTGCGCGATCATGACTTCACTAATAAATTCATGTCTCGCAAATGTTACTTCGAAGGGAGTGCAAACGTCCTCAATGCATGCACCTCAGTGCAACTCGGTTCGCGACAAGTACATCACTTAGTAAACGGACGAACCAACGCACGATGAACTGTTATTCGTGGTAAGTCATTAACCTGAAAAAATTACTGAAGGCCACAGTGGTCTTGTTTGAGATTGAGTCAAGCATTGTTATCGCGCTCCCGCTTCGCGCACGAATGCTAAAAACTCATTTTATTTTCTTGTGTACGCACAGTCCTGACTCGATGATCGGCCGCGGTATTTCTGTCGGCGTTGATACACGAGAAGCATAATAGCACCAGCGCCCACCTCTGGGGCTTTGCGCGCTCTTAGATTGGCAAGCACGCACGTTGACGGCACTGCAGCTTGTAATACACTTTCGAACCTCCAGAGCAGTGATCTCCGTCAGCCTTTGTACGTCATAGCTGATACGCGCCGCGAATTCACATGGTAAGGGCGGCGCGGATTCTTTAGGCTGAGGGCTTGCTGGAAGCCAAGAGGTTGTCATTCGATGGTAAACGTGTTATTTACAACCATTCGCAACAAGATCTTGCGACACGCCCTTGACAAATGTTGCGTACCTAATTGTAGGGCACGCGATACATTCGCAGTCGTCAGCGCACAGCGTTAACACCCTTTCAGATACTTTTTTAGGAAATAGTTATCAAAAAATGAAACAAAAGCTGTCGTTACCGAATTTGCATAAGCATCCGACTAGAAATTCTATGCTGTAAACGAAGTTACACGGAGCTGGAAAGCCAACGTGAACGCCTAAAGAGCACTGCCTTGCTATGCGTGCATTCACTCTGCGAAAGGTCGTCTGCTGCGCTCGAGCAATGTAGGTGGCGCCACGGTTGAGGAGGGAGCGCGAAAGAGAGGAGAAACGAGGAGGAGTGAAGGCGGAGGAGGAGAGTGGCACTACTTTACGAAGTTTCAGGGGCTTTAACTGCAACAGGTGTGCGGGTAGAGCACGGGTAGAGTTTCCTTCCTCCGTGGGGTAGAGTGTACTAGAAAAGTTTCAAGTGGGCCGAATAACCGGCTCCGCGCTTGCTAGGAGGTGAGGCGCTCGATCCGCGTTGAAAATGCTGCGGTGGCGCTGCGGTCGAAGTGGATTGGGTTGCGCCGGAGCAGACGAAGCGTCAGGAATGTTCTCGAGCAGCTAGTGGCGGCGGTTTTCTTTGCGTAGCTCGTTCTTTTGTGATCACTGTTTTATCCTGCAGTTACCATCAAAGTGTGTGGCATGCCTAATCGAAGGCATCGTCACTGCTACGCACCGGGATGTCGCACCGGCTACGCGGGCGTCCCAGCCGAGACGAAGCTGTCGTTGTTCAGCGTCCCGAAAGATGCGGTTCGAAGGAAAGCCTGGGAGCGGAACCTCCATCGCGCTGACAAGCCTCTGGATGAGAACTGCGCAGTTTGTGAGCTGCACTTTGAAGAACGGTACATACTTCGTGACTACGTGCACGTAGTGGCCGGCAAAGAAGTGAGAATCGCACGCGGAGTGCCCGCGCTCACACCGGAAGCAGTGCCCACGCTTTTGCCCAATACGCCGAACTATTTGAGCTCAAAGGCACCCCCGAAACGTGCACCACGCAAGCGTGGCACGTCTACCGTGCTCGAAAGCCCGGGCTGCAAAAGGAAGAAAGCCTGCACGAGTGTATCTACGGCCGTGCACGACAGTGGAAACTGCGACGACGAGTCGGCAGTGGAGTGCACGCAATGGCCAGCTCTTGACTCAAACAATCTCAGGGACCTGAAGACCCCTTCAGCGTACTGGTCAGTGCATAATTTTTCCGACTACGAAGGCACTGTTTATGCACTGTCAAGCTTGGAAGCAAGTTCTGGCACGGTGACCTCTGAAAGGGCTGTTCTGCTCAGCCTGAGTGCGACCGAGATTACGTACAGAACATTCCTCAAGCGAAAACTCGTTCCTGAAGGTGCTGCGAAGACTGTGCTCGAAGCAGAGCGAGTCATTTCTGAAACCTCCGATTTTCTTGCATGTCCTGGTGCGCACTCTACCTCTGCTATTTTAGAGAAAGATCTCACTGCAAAACTTCTGGAAAAAACAACAGTCATTCATGGGGCCTTCCACAGCAAGACATGCACAGGGATGACAACAACCAAAGGTAAATTTGTGAAGCGAAGAGACAGATGCAGAGTAGCACACTATTTCATGTGCAGTAAACTGTGAAGGTCACGCCCTGTGCTATATATACTGAGGGCAAGATTAGGTTAAAAGCCTAATCACGATGATTAAGATGCGCGCTACATGTAGTAGCAACAGTCCAGAAATTAAGCAACAAGCGTATTTTGCAATTTGTGTTGCTTTGTATCGCTGACCGAGGCATATGCAATGCAAAAGTGCTGTGATAAGAATTGGAATAGGAGTTTTGTTAATATTACTGAAATATATCAAATTACCCAGGTGTGTTTGCTCAAGCATGCGAACAAAACCTTTTATTGTTCATAAAGCCCTTTCACGCTATAGTGCACTTGCATAAGTAGAATGATAAGTGATGACAAATTTCTCAATTATTTTGCAATGAGCTTTGGTAGTAGCTTCACTACTTTTGACATTCATTCTTATTTCAAACAATATTGCTCTCCTTACATAATTGTGACTAACTGGTGTGTGACATGAGGGCTTAACAAAATACCTAATTTCTTTTCAGGAGTCCCATGCCTTTCATGCCGTTATCTGCGCAAGACCCTGCTGACACGGATGTCTCGGCTCAGAAACCGTCGTCACAAGCAAATCACGACAGTGGGCCAAAAGCTCAGGTCTATGCTGCAGAAGCACACGCGCCTGTCCAAGAGACTAATAAGCCTGAAGGGACAAATCGAGAGCATGAAGGCACGAAATTCTGCAATAGAAGAAGAGACTTTGGCGGAAAGCATTGCTATGTTGCCCAACAAACAACAGGAAAGCGTGCGGCACTGCTTTGATGCCTGCAAAAGAAAGAGTACAAGGGGCATGAACTTTACTAAAGAATGGGTGCTTGAGTGCATTTTAATGAAAATGAGGAGCCCGAAACTCTATAGGCACATCAGGAAGCACAACATTCTTGTACTTCCAAGTAACACCACTTTGAAGAAGTACACTGCAGCATACAAAAGTGGCTTTGGATTCAACAAGAAGGTGATGGAAATCCTCAAACAAAGAACAAGCAAAATGGACAGCTTCAGTCGTCATGGGGGCCTTCTGATTGATGAAATGAAGTTGTCAGAGCACCTATCAATGGAAAAGTGTGCAAAGTTGCGTGGATTTGTTGATCTCGGCCCATTCACACCTCCCGAAGATGCAGGGCTTCCATGCGACCATGGAATGGTTGTCATGTTTGTCCCGTTCACTGGGCGGTTTTCGCAGATAATAGGAACATTTGCAGCGGATGGAAATGTCAAGGGAAACCTGCTATGCAAAATCCATCTGTATCCATCTAAAGAGCTCTTTGAGTTCTTTAACTACTTAGAGAGTGCCTTTACGGGCTGCTTCAGCATGAATCAATTACATGCTGACAGCATTTTGGATGTGCTGTCACTGCTCAGGACCAGAACAAAAACAATTGGATACACAGTCCATGAAGGCGAAGTAAAGTGCAAGGTTGTGAAGTTTTATATTGTAACACGGCTCCACTTCCTGATTAAGGGCCTAAACAAATCAAATGATGAAAGGCGTCAAAGGATGAAGCACCTAAAAGTGCGCAGGTGTCTGTGACACTGACAAGCAGTACTGCTGGTTGCTTTCGCGAAATAAATGTTGACATATTTTGCATTTGAGTTGCACTTGCCATCAGTGGTTTATAATATACATCATTCCTGTCCAATTATTGGCATGTTTCACGGCCTTTTATTGCCATAACCAAAAATGTATTCATCCTTGTGCAACTACAAGAAAATATTTTGCTTGTACAACAGAACTTTGGTCAGTGATAGCCTGCCTGCTCACAACGAAAAGGTTCAGAGAGAAGTAAACTGGGCGCTGAGTGGTGTTCGAATCCCAGTCTTGCACTCAGCTGTTGCGATTTGCGTACGCGGGGGCCCTTGAGCGCTCCGACTTTGTAACATTTCCGGACTCTGCGATTCCAGACTTTCATTTGGAATCGCGCCCGAACGCATTCCTGCGCTTTATTTTTGTGCGCGTCCATGCATTCCGCGTAAATCTATTTCGTTCTCGCGCTGACAGCATGCTTTCGCGATTCCACTGCCTAATACACATCGTCTGGTTAAGGACTTTTTTTTATTACCTTTGCATGACGACGGATATTTCATCACTATTCGAACAACAAAAGTTATGGTAGACTCCGTGTAAGCTGCCAGGCCAGACATACACGCGAACTTGTGGAGTGCGCGGCAGTTGCAACTCGCCTGACGCGCACACGGAGGGGACGGTCAAGCGACTACAAGCGTTCCGAAACACCTCGGGGCCTATCTTGTGCCGTACTGCGCCAATGACCCCTGTTTGAATAAAAAGAATCAACCCGTACAGCCAAGACGCCGCAGAAGGGGCCGCAGCACACAGCTTGCGCCGCGTCTGCCGGCGCGCCCAGCCAATCCACTTAAAGCCCCTCAATTTTTCAAAAGTAGCGCCATTCTTAGATCTTTCCGCCACCGCGCTCACCCTGGCGCGTCCTCCTCCACGCTTCCTGTCGCCCCAGCCTCCTCCGCTCCCCCATTGGCCAATCTGTGTCACGTGGAAGCGGGCGCCGCGCTTTTGTGTATTTTTTTCTTGCCTACGCGAAGCAGGCGCCGCGCTTTTGTATATTTTTTCTTTCCAGCGCGCTCCGACCTCCATTCTTGGGCCTTCGCGACGAAAGTACCGCAGGCGGTCTGAAGGAGCGCGGTAGTTTTATACAGTGTGTTAGGGCCGAGTGCTTAATTACGATGCCGTGCTGCTGCGCCTACGGTTGCCACAACAGACCCAGTGACGGCAAAAAGCTTTTTGCTTTACCATCCGGCGGGCGCAACGCAAAAAGAAGTGTAGATTGCAGGATCGGACGGGCTGACTTCGAGGAAGTGGCAAAGAACGCACGGCTTAGTAAAGTAAGGGCCACGGCTACTCACAACCTCTTATTTTGAGCCTAGTTCACGCCTTCCGCTTCGAAAAAGTGGGTGTTCATGCTCTGCGTGGTTTTTAGCGCGTTGTTTGACTTTCTTTTTTCGAATGTGCTCTGTTTGTTTCATGTAGTATCGTCTTGCGGTGAAATGCACGCATCTGCAGCTGGCCTGTGACGTAAGAGCGACTTTATTCAGGGTGTGTTTTGAGCTCCACCAGAAGTTAGCACATTCTCGACGCTATTGCAAGGCTCACTATGACTTACGATGCAGTCTTTTAGCTTCGAATGTACGCCCGTATGTATTGATTTGGTTTGTGATGATTAATGTTTTTAACGTTCCGAAGCGACTAAAGCTAGGATGGAGGTCGTAGTGGATGGCTCCGAATAACTTTATCTAGCTTGCCTGGGGATGTTTAACGTGCACTTTGATCGTAGAGTCGTATGTGGGCCGGTAAATTCCTCGTTGGCGTTTCATAATACTCGCGCGCTAGCGCTGCTTTAGAAGTTGGCGCCTCGGCGCGATTGTATTTCTTCAAAAAGTTTTATTTACTGGTGTAACAACTTGTCATTATTTCGTATTATTAACGGCGCCTCCAGGGCACCAAAGCGGCAACGGGAACACCAAAGCTAGAACCAGCGCTGGATGGGGCTCGCCGAAGCCTGTGCATGCCAAGGGGGTATAAGATCGCGGACAGCCAATTTTGTATGCGAACACTCCCTGCGACGCCTGTATTAGTGTAATGTTACGTGCTCTTCAGAGGCCTCGTTAGCCATTACATGTGCCCTCCTGGAGCAGTACTTGTAAAAAAAAAAAAAACAATATATCGTCACGATTACCAAAGCACCCCGCAATGAAAAAACGGCCCTGTTGCCAGGCATTGCTGACGGCACACAGCCGGAATCTCTTACGCGCCGACCGAACAAAAGTGTCCTGCAGGTACGTGAATGAACCTACGAAACCACGTACACATACTTTCACGCTGTCAACACCGGAAACTTTGGTAATTACGCGCGTTTGAGTACACCGCGTGCTTGCGTCGTGTTTCGGCAACAAGAACTCTCAACGTCGCGCGCTTTACGCCTTAAACACGCCTTGAATAATCGTCATTTTCTCTATTTCTTCCGCAATTCCAACACGAAATTCTAAAGGCCAGTTACCGACTGACGAAGAAAGATCTCGATTAAAAAAACTGCTCCGCAGGGCTCGAACGAACTTTTCTGCGGATTTCGTCCCGTAGCGTGTTGTTAGCCGTCGTCTGCTACGGCAGGCCCACCACCGGCGGCGCCACCGTCGAGGTCGCGCCGAGCGGAGGAGGAGGGAAGCGAATGGCGCTACTTTGGGAGATTGAGGGGCTTTAAATCCACTTCGATCACAGCGCCCTCTATTCTCTCGACAGCCAGCGCCTCGCTTTGAGCGCTTCGTTCGTCTCACTCAGATGTTCTAGTACACTCTAGTGCGGGTTGCGCAGAGTGTCTGTGTGAGCTTTGTTCTGTACATTGCTTGTGGCTCTCGTTGCTGATAACTAACCCTTTCGCTGTCGGACCTTTCTGGCCGTGACGCACCCCCAGTGTCGGCTTGGTTTCAGGGAACGAGCATAACACGGAATGAACATAGCAATTTATTTTTGATTATGATTGGTATACAAATAACATAGTCAATGCAATATGCACATTTCAGTGTTCTGCAGCTGTTGTTAGTAAGCATCATCATCATCATCAGCTTGACTATAAAATCCGTTCAACATCCGAATCTGACGATGCGGAACCCTCTTCCTCGCATGCGACTCTGTCCGAGTCCGAATCCGAGCTCGGCTCGTATTCTGAATCAGAATTGTGCCACCGCTCCAATGAGCAGACGAAGGTCCCGCGCGCCGAGCCATCCGAAAGTAACCGCGCGCAGGGAGGATGCGCTTTCAGTCGCCCGCACAACGGAGAGAAATGGGACGTTGCGTGATCAAGAAGACAGAGGGAGATGGAAAAAGGCTAAAACAAAGTTCGAAGAGCTTTACGTTTACTGCTGCAAGTCGGAAGCGAGGGTGCGGCGAGAGAGCGAAAGCAGCAATCGAGTCACCCTTTTTGGAGAGGCAACGGCACGTGCGCCTGAACTTGACGCGCCGTAGCAGGCACACCAACAGAAGAAAAATAAAAACCTTCAAACCAGCGGAGATTGCAGAACAACCCTTGAACCCATAGCCACACGCGCGCGACGCATGATCCAGCGAACGCGGAGCCACCGCGCCACTCAGCAAAGAGAAAGTGGGGAGTGGCAGTCGCACCATACTCTTCAATACATTGACTAACACAGGTTTGATTGATTGAAACTTTTATTAGAAGGGATGGCCCGTGGCCTAAGATAGAGGTGGGGGTTAGGTGAAAGGAAGGATGCCTGCCTCCTTCGCAAAGGAGAGCAAAGCGTTGATTCTTCTGGTGGCATCTGCTAACACAGGTCGGGGCGAATATACGAACTCGTAGAAAGAGTCAACAGATGGTGTGGCCAATGCAGGAGCGCCAGCTTTGCGCTCAGGCGCGAAATTTTGAACGCACGATAGAGAACGTACCGGTACGTCAGTGACCCTGTGGGAGGGGAAGCGCGATGACGTACCGGTACGTCCGTGACAGCGAAAGGGCTAATTTTAAAAAGAGTTTTCATTTACTTCGCGCGGACGGCAAGCAGGAAGCGTTACTGCGAGGGAGAACGCGCCGCTTCTATTCTTGTGACCAAACCCAGTGTCCATGGGGGTACATCGGCGTCTTGTGTTGTTAAAGAAAAGATTATTGCTGATGAAGATGAGGGACCTAGAAGAAAAGAAAGAGGAAATTCTGGGTGCACCCCATCTGGCAAGTCAGAAAGGAGGAGGGTGAATACCACACCGCGGTAAGTAACTTGTCGGTCTGTAGCGATCGATCTCCTGTTGTGCGTTCGGGAACTTTAACTACCCCAACTCTTCGTTTTATCTTACCTGCTTCCTTCCTTTTTCTTGTGTTCGTCGTTTTTTTGCTATGTTTTACATGATGTATCTGTACCAACTCGCCCAGCTGAATGTGTTGCGGCTTGTGCTTGCCATAATCAAATTTTGTGCCATTCGGAGGTCGTAGTTCAAAACTAGCATATTTTCCTTTTTTTTTTTTCACGCTTAAGATGCCAGCTGAATACCACCCACGTTATGTATTTATCACTCTTATAAATGCACGAATGGCTTCATACGAGCTGTATTAATTGGGATGAATTCAGGAACTCCGTGGTGTGTCATTGTAAGCGGTTGCATTCTCTAGCGTTGCTTTTCCGCATATGCCTGAGAAACTGATTGCCGCGTCGACAGCATAGGCCAACGTACCCTTGACCAGTTTTGCTTCAGCGCCTGCGGCGTTTTCGCATTGATTAAGATTCGCATCCGAGAGCTCAGAATGCACTCGGAAGACACTTTGTTACGCTTGGTGTGTACCACTCCCTATTTTGCGTTAATGTCAACACACGCTGTTAAGAAACAGTACTTGGAAGAGAGGCTGGCGGTGTGACTTTAAAAAACGGGACGATGTAAACTGAGGTCCGGGTCGCTAGAAAGATGCCCACTCCAATAATAATAATAATCACAAAACAAGCTCCACATCTCTGTACGTCACCTACCATTTGTGTAATGAAGAAGGGTGGAATAAATATGTGGTGTCAGTTGGTTTTTTGTTTCACTGTTGTCATTGCAGTTTCAAGTCATGAAGACACATGAAGACATGTTCTTCGGATACTATCGGATGAGTCCGAAGCAATTTGACGAACTGCACAGCATTGTCCGCAGTGACTTGAGGAAGAATTTTGTTTGACGGGAGCCTCTTTGCTCTGAAGAGAGACTTGCTATAACCCTCAGGTACTGTAGCGACGCTCTCACAGAACTTTTCAACTACTTTCTAATTGTACACAGGTACCTATCCTCGGGAATGGCAATCAAGCAGATAGCACTCACATTTCGAGTTGCGCCAGCAACATGTCGGCTTGTGATTCACAATGCCTGCAGAGTGATCTGGAAGCACTTGGAGCCGCTCTACCTGCCTGTATGTATTTCTTGCCTAATTCTGTTCCTGACTTTGGTTGTGGAACTTTAATAGGCGATGTAGCAAACTTAAATTTGCATGAAAGAGCCAAAAGGGCAAAAGTGACGGGCATTGCAGTGGCTTAAATGAACTAATTCAGAAAGCAAGACCATTTTTAGCATCTGTCACTTCCAAACCATTCGCCAAAATATTCAGGTTTGCTCTTTTTTTTCCATTTAGGAGCCAGGGCCTGTGCAATGGGAGGAATCTGCACAAGAATTCAGCAGGCGTTGGAACTTTCCTCATTGTGTAGGAGCAGTAGACGGAAAGCACGTCCAGATTATTGCACCACCAAATTCTGGAAGCAGCTTTTTCAACTATAAGGTACTGTTCACTCCATAAGCTGAACCAGATGTCATGCATATACAAGGGATGCTCATGCATGTCTAATGTTCTCCTTTTATTAGGGGACGTTCTCCATTGTTTTGACGGCCATCGTGGATGCAAAGTACAAGTTCATGATGGTAGATGTCGGTGCACCAGGCCGACACAGTGACGGCGGAGTCTTCAAATCGTGCACATTTGGGAAAAAGCTAAACGATGGCGTCGTGGCCCTACCAGCAGCAGCACGCCTTCCAAAAAGCCAGAAGGTTGCGCCGCATGTTTTCGTCGGGGACGAAGCATTCCAATTGAGGACAGATTTTTTGCGTTCATTCCCGGGCAAAGGCATGCTGCCAATCCAGAGGGTATTAACTACCGGCTGAGCAGAGCAAGGTATTGAATGCCATTGTAAAAATATGGCATTGTTTTGTGTTGTTGGAAAAAAAAGGACGAACTCAAGTGTCCTTGCACTGCTTTTCATGCCCAGCGATGGCTCAATATAGTATCTTATGCTGTGATTGAGTGACAAGGAAGCAAGAGAAAATTGTTTTCTGCAGTACATACTTCTCGTTGCGGCCTGTAAAAAACTAAGTTTAAAACACCTTTTCTTGATAGTGTGTTTTCTTTTTTGTAATGATTCATGAGGCATTATAAACATAAATCACCACATCGTATTTGTCTACAACCAATGCATAGCTTAAAAATGAATTCCTTTGGTCACGCTGTTCCTGCATAAATAGCCAAATGGTGGCTTCGATACTACAGTTATACACAGGTGGCATGAGGCACAAGAAAACTGCAATATGGTCCCCGTTTTTTTCATTCATTGTCACACTTTCTTTTAAGGCAGCATTATTTAGTGTTATGGTGAATTAAGGCAATGAAGCAGTGAATGCAGCACTAAAGTTTGGTGTGTATGCACCTTTGAAACAAGATTTAGCAAATGTGCTCTCATGTGATATTCTTTCAATTACTAATAGACAAAGTGCACTCGAACAAACTTCTTTGAAGTAAAATAACTTGTTTAATGCTATGGCACAGCTGCAAATAATCATGTTTTTACAAAATGTGGTGCAGGCGCATCGTGGAAAATGCCTTTGGCATTTTGACAGCTCGTTGGAGAATCTTGCTTGGGCCCATGAACCTTCTACCTAAAAATGCAACCTTTGCTGTCCTGGCTTGCTGCGCTCTCCATAACTTCATCTCTTCTGCCCGGGAAACAACCTACTGTCCACCAGGCTATGTGGATTCCGAGGATGATTATGGGAATATCGTCCCAGGCCAGTGAAGTGATGCTGTGTCAAGTAGCCTGCTTGACCTTGAAACAACGCAGTCTAGAAACTACAGAGCAAGTGCTGCTGACACTAGGAATCTTTTCGCCCAGTACTTTTTTAATGAAGGTGCCATTGCGTGGCAGTGGGCTCACACTGGACTTGCACTGCCACAAAATCCATAGTGGATTTAAAGCACCCATTGTCACTATACGAAGTCTGTTAGAAAACTATCTGATGTGCATTTATTCAGGGTTGTCATGAAATGTATACTTCGCTATGAATTGCAGCAAATCCATTTCCATGTCCCATTTCGCATGCTTCGGGCATGCCCGCAGCCTGTGGGCAACTAGCTGCCCATAGACTGACGCTTGGTCCTTGTCCTCAGTTATCAGGGCGTCAACTTTATCAATGTCGTACTGCCACCGAGACCTCTCTTTCCTTTTCTTTCCTGCGCCAGACCGAGGGGCTGTCAGGGTTCTTGCAGCGGTGCTGGCTTGTGAGCTGCCGCTTGGTGTGTGTGGCTCTGGGCTGGTACTTCTTGAGGGCACAAGTGGAGAGAAAGCATCATCTTCAGGAGGTTCTGCTCCGTCTCGAATAAAGAAAAGAATTGCAAACCTTAAGCACTCAAAAAGGTTTTTGGATCGTTTTAAAGAGTGGAAAAGTAAAAAAAAAAATGATTTGTAAACTTCCCATGCTGCTTCTTCATAAATGAAAATATGTATTTCAGAACAGAGCCCACACGTAGGACCGAGCTCACACAGGACAAGATGGTGTTCAGCATAAGTTGAATGCAGTGTGTACAATGATAGCTTCTTGCTCTTAACTAAATTACCTTGCAGTGTTTCAGCATTAGAAGTAAATAAATTATTTTCACATCTGAGAGACTTGACTGCTGGCTCATTATATTGCAAGTGTGGGTACTTGTGTCGACAGTGTTTGCAGGTGCATAACAGCATAATTGGAACGTAAATTTGCACCTTCTGTTTCACTGTAGATCAATTCCAGGACCGACTCTGCAGTTTCACCGTCCTGCACATGGCTGTTTGAGAAGGTGCTGAAAGAAAAATTAAGCGTCAAATGACACGGAACACCACACAGTTTACATTTCACGATTTGGTTGCTCGAATGTTTCATTGATTTTCTTGTTTGGAAGCACAGGCCTCGTATTGAAATGCAGTTGATTGGTCTAGTGGTGAGCCCAACAAATGTGTGTGCATAACAAGACAAATTTCAACATCTACTGTACAACTGCTTCTATGCCATTTGGTCTTACTGAGAATATGCTTTTACTGCCCAGCATCCTTATGTTGCTACATAAGGCTTTCTTCAGCTCCTTTTTCAAGTAAGTTATTGCGAAAAGTAACCCACAAAGCATTGGGGATACACCTGCCAATATCCACCTGATCTTTTAGAAACATCATCATGTGGAAATACGGCCACTTCACGTGCACTGCATCAGCAGCTCCCGAGCCACTTGGTGCACCAGTCTTCCACGCGCGGTGCTTCTTCGTGAATGTATCACGAAGGCTCTTCCACCGCCCCTGTAGATTATTGTCTGCAAGTAGAATTGCACAGATTAACCTCGATTTACTACCACACATTACCATCAAATAAAACAGTTAAATATAATACTTTTGTAATATCAATGACAATTGTTCATTGCAGAAGCATGCCAGTATTTATCTTAACTTCCATTGGTTATTCAGCAAGTCGGCGCGGATATACCGCGCGTCCCTTTTTATCTGACGTGGTTGTAAAACATTGGTTCTAAAACAAAGTTTTTGCACTGTGTCTTGGTAGAAATACTAGTAGCAATGCAACCATACCTTCCGGGTCACATCCAACTTCGGTGGCCACTTCGGCCCACGCCGCCATCCTCTTCCTCTGCTCCTTGAAATCCTTCCTTGTGCTGTCCCACAATATGGGACGTTTCTGTATCGCGCCTATAAGTTTGTCGTTAAACTCCACGCGTGATGCTTTCGCCGACGTAGCCATGGTGCTGACCAGCGCACGCGCGCGAGTTGTTCAAGGAACGGCGAGACGTCTAGCCGCTCCCGCCGAAAACAGACGGAAGTGTCTCCGACAGGCACTTCCGGTAGCGTCAGACGCGTGCGCGCCGCGTCAAAATCAAGCCGGTCCTGATCGGCGGCGGCGGGCGTTTTTCGCCACGCCGGGCGTCAAATCGGCGCCGTGAGGCGAAAATCGCCTCAAAAACGCTCCATGTATTCCGGGCTTAAGGGCCGATTTACGCCCAAACCGCCCATCGCCGCACCGCACGCAGGCGGTTCGTGAAAAGCGGGTGGTCGTCACGATCGGTCACAAAAGTGGATTTACGCTGAAACCGCATGATGCGGTGCGGTTCGCATGCGCCCTCTGGTTGTCCAAATAGGCAACCAGCAACTGGCAACATGCATCAGCAAGTTGGCAGCCTCGTGTGCTGGCGACCAGCAATATTTCGCGCCGTGCCAGGATTTCGTTATTAGGTTTGCTCTCTTATTAATTATTTTTTACTAGTTAGCTCGAGTGGTTCGCACGCGCCGGCATCCGCACTTCGGTCTGGGGACGCGACGTCTGTTGAAAGCCAGCAAACATTCGGCAGTGCGCAGAGCAAAACTGTTCGAAGTCGGCAACTATGGGGCTCTTGCATTGCCCAGGGGGCGCTGCGAAAATGGTGCTAAAAAGCGCCCTCTGTCCTCAACTGGGTAGTACCAAAGCTCGGTCGTCTGCTCCGGAAAGCACGTTTACAATATGGACCCGCCACTTTCGGTTTTGTTGTACTGCGGCTTGCAGCGAATATCGGGCGCCGAAGATTTTTTTCAGGGGTGGCACGCTGCGTAAAGGCAATAACTTATGCAACGCCGAATACGTGTACGCCGTTCAAGAAATAAGCGGCGAAGTTTTAGCACGGTGTCAATCGCAAGTGAAGCGAGTCGCGTACGAAGTTGAACTTCAGGTAAGCTTTGCACGCTGCTAGATTCAGGCACACAAACGCGACGAAATGCTTGCTATAAATGAACTCACAGCAGCGATAAGCCGTCATCATGTGTACTGAACTACTCGAGCGCACGACGGTACGCGCGGCGACGACAGCGGTCTTTCAGCATGCCGCGATGTACGAACTGCTCGAGCGCACGATCATACGCGCCGCGATGGCAGCGGTCTTTGACATGCCGCGAAACGGCGGGCCTCCTGCAATCTTTGTTGACTGCATGCCGCTAGACAAGTATTTATGCCTGCTGCACTGTAGTAGCGGCCATCTGTCCCTTTAGCAATTGATAAATAACTGATGCAATGCTATGAGCTCGCAGTAACGTACGTGCGAATCGCGCGAGCTCGTGCGCTGATCGCTTGATGTAGCTTTTAATGACAGCGCTCGAACATCTATGTGCTGCAATCAATACTACCTTGCTGCGCTGCCTCAACGTGCTGGCTTGAGGTAAAGGATAAGCACATTTAACTCTCTAACCTGTGCTGCTCGTAGTGGGGTAGTGAATTGTTACCGAATCAGCCCGACCATTTGTGATCATTTGAACGCACCACTTCGCACGGGTCGAATTGTTTATTGTCGCTGTGGCCGGGTCTCGAATCGTGAATCACCAGCCATGCCTGCTGCTATGTCGGTCTGCCGTCGGGACTGTAGGTGCAATACCGAATTTTTGAACGCAGATAAGCAAGTTTCAAGACAGGCGAATCAGTCAGCATGGCGCGAAGTTTCGTTTACCCAGCGCGACGAACTGCAACTAACCAGCGCGCCCGACGCTCTGCTTCGTGAGGCCTTGAAAGAAAACGGTAGAATCTGATGTTAGGATTCAGGCCTTCTTGTTCATGGCAGCCGACGACGCAGAAGTAACGACGGTGACGCTTTTTCGAGGATGAGCTAGGTCTCTCCGGATCGGCGTCGCCGATTCCTTCTGCTTCCAGCATTACGTCTCACGGAGAGTCCGTTTTCGTTGAACTATAGGCTGCGACGAGCTCGCAACGTGGTCTGTGAGAAGTGACGAGCCTTTTCGCACTCGCAACAGGGCAGAAAAAAGTGCGAATCGACGCAAAACTCCGCCTAGAAACGCGCTTCGCCACAGCCAGGGCTCAATACGACCCAAGCTGGTAGACCCAGATGTCATTTCCTGCGCCGCCACCAGGCGCCGCCACTATACCTCAATCTCCAGCGCAAGACGCCCATCGCCAACAGCAGACGACACTGGCATATTTTTGTCGATGTAGCTTGAAGCTTCCGCGTCATGGTGAAAACGCGACTCTTGCACTGTGACATTCTGCGCTGCATGTGTGGCGTTGACGTGGTGACCCACCTTTGGAACACTGTGCAGTCGTCTTACCTGTGCCGCTTTTTTTTTTGTTTATTGCTACCGCATAATGTTGCGACAACATGCATCACTATGTGCTCGGTTGTGTATGGCGCGATGGCGCACTTTTTGTAGCTGTGCTAGCGAAAGCTTGAGTTGTGGGCAAGCGGCGCACCGCCGCTCCTCGGCTGGACAAAGCACCAGCGCGGAAGAAACGGGAAGCCACCCCATCCCGAGTCGAGTTCTGAGAATCCTTCGTCGTCGCCCTCGGCGTCTCTGCTACCGGAAAGGGACCGAGAGTTTGCCCCCTCGAACACATGCAGCTCTCGCCTGCGCCTTTTGCAGAAAATAAACGCAGTCTGTTTTCTGCCACCAACGGATGCGCACTCCTTTCACGGATGGGGCCAGACCTCGTACATAACACTGGCGATGAGGCAGGAGTTGCGAAGCGGATAAGTTTTCGAAGTTAAGGCCCGGCCCAACACACGGCCCAACACGGCCCGACAAGCGCTGCCGAGCCTTTCTCGGGCAAATCGTGGGAATCGCGTATCCCGCGCCTCGACTTTTACTTCGTGGCGAGCGACGTCAGCGACGAAGCGAAGAAGCGGGCACTTCTCCTCAGGCTTTGTGGAGCCGACACTTTCGAACAGTGTGTGCACGCGCTGATAGCGCCGAAGATCCCGAGAGAAGTCAACTTCAATGATTTAGTGACACTTCGACAATTGACAATTCAATTCGACAATGACAATTCGACACCAGGACATCCGAGCTTTACAGCCGGTACGTGTTTCAAAGACCCGACCAACGGCCGGACGAGTCGATCAGCAGCTACGCTGCGGCCCTCGGAACCTTGACAGCCGACTGCAACTTCGGAGCGCTGCCTTCGACTACACTATCGACGATGTCACCTGACACCCAAACGACCGCTTCAGCAGCGAACCGAACTATGGTGCCCCAGGATCTTATGCTCCGGGACAGGTTCGTCCGCGGCGTCTGGGACGAACATCTTCCACAGAGACTGTTCGCAGACAAAGCCTGACATTTCAACGCGCTGTGGATTTCCCTGTCAGCGGAAAGTGCGTCAAGGCATCCGCGAGATATCAAGGGAGTGGCAAACTCGGGGGAAATTAACAGGACGTTGCAAATCAAGCCAGTAGGCAAGCGTACGTCAGCAAGCCATTGCTATCGATGCGACGGCTTGCACGACCCTGAAACGTGCAAATTCAAGACAGCCGAGCGCCGTTTCTGCTCCAAGGAAGGTCACATCGAGCGTGCCTGCATCTCAAAGAAAAAGAAAAACACGGAACCACGCTCCGACAACTAGCAGCTACGGGCACACAGTGCCAACCCACCACCTGTCAGCAAATCCTGCTGCAAGCTGCACACAGTAAGTGAATAAATACGCGGGAAAGCACCGTTCCTAAACGCACTTGGAATGTTCAGTCGGACATGAAATCGGTTAGACATTTAAGCATTCTACCGCGGATCCCTAAATCCGCTAAGTCCCTTAAAATACCAAACCTCCATGTTGTGTCGTACGCCTTTTCTAAATCAAAGAAAACAGTGAGACAATTTTGTTTGTGTAGAAAGGCCGCACGTATCTCGTGTTCTAGCCTAACTAGGTGATCTGTTGTAGAGCAACCTTTCTTGTACCCAGACTAATGTTTATCTAGCAGGTTCTCTGTTTCAAGGACGTATGTCAATCTTATATTGATGACGGCTTCATAGGACTTTGCAAGACAACTTGTGAGTGCTATGGGTGTATAACTGGTTGCTGTTGTCGAAGGTTTTCCAGCTTTCAAGAAAGGGCTTATGATGGCTTTCTTCCACTGTTTGGGCATTTTTCCCATTTCCCAAATTATGTTGAAGAAATGAAGCAAGGTCTCAACTGCTTTAGGGGATAGGTGAGCTAGCATTGCGTAATGCACCCTGTCAGGACCGGGTGCTGTTTCTTTGCCAGTAGTAAGTCATCTGTTGATTTCTGGAAGTGTTAAAGCGGCATTATACAGTCTTTCTGAACTTCCTGTGGTCGGAAGCTTCAGTTTTTCTGCTAATTGCTTATGTTTTAGAAATGCAGCAGAGTAGTTCTCTGAGCTTCATATATGGAAATGTTGCCCTTATATGTCTGCTTGTTCATCTATATTTGTTTGCGTGCCTGGAGGTGAGAGTATGGGGATAGTATAAGAAGCGTAGTCGCCTTTAAACTTACGAACCTGATCCCACATACGTTTGGATGTTATTGAGCTATTTATAGAAGAGATATAATTTTTACAGGACTGTCTTTCGGCTTGTCTGCGTGTGTACCTGGCTTTGGCTTTTGATTTTTTGAAAGAGTAAATTTTCTTGTGTTGGGTATCACCGAAAGATACCCCGCGCTTTGTTTTGTAGTTTTTTTCTTTGTGTACATTCCTTCGTCCACCAGGGTTTCAGGTTTTTTCTTAAGAAGCCAGAAGATTGTGGGATTATCTGTTCTGCTGCAGCAAGTATGCAGGCGGTAATCTTATCATTTATTTCGTTTATGGTTAACTCTTCTGATATGTTATTTAGAGTGGCTTTTTCAGTAAACAGAGGCCAGTCAGCTAGATGGAGTTTCCAACGGGGTGGTCTTAATTGTAGGGTAGGAAAAGGAGATGTTCTTTTAATAATAGCAGGCATATAGACATTACCATAGGGGTTGTCAATAACGCTCCATTGAAAATCGCCAAAGAGAAATGCAGAGCACAGTGCCAGATCTAGGCAACTCATAGCTGCTGTGCTTTGGGAGTAGTAAGTTGCCGCACCGGTGTTTAAAAGGCATATGTCATTTGTTAGCATAAAATCTTTAAGCGTTTGACCCCTGGTGTCAGTAGTTTTACTACCCCATAACGTGTTATGTGAATTAAAGTCACCGGCTATTAAAGATGGTTCAGGTAGCTGGTTTAAAATTAACTCTAGATGTCTTACGGTAAAATGTGAATGCGGGGGAATGTACACTGAACAAATGGTGAAGGTTTTGTGAGCTAAAACGGTGACATCAACGGCTTCTATGTGAGTGTTAATGGGATCTTCAATGGCTGCTATACCACCTGGCAGAACAATGGCTACACCACCTGACAGCCGGTTCGCCTGAGTACGGTCACGCCGTACAACAGTGAAACCTTTTAAAATGTTTTTGTGTTTTTCGCCTAGGTTTGTTGCCTGTGAGCACAGGGCCACAGGAGAGAAGTTTATTAACATGTCTTTAATGTCACCCAGGTTGTGTAAAAAACCTCTACATTTCCACTGGACAGTAAAAGCCATTATGAAACTTAAAGGTAAAAAATGGCATTAGCGAGTGAAGAGGAGGTAAGAAAGATGTTAGGTGACAAAGACCTAAAGAATGCTAATACAAAAGAGCGATAACCTTTAGGTTATCCCTTTATTATTTAACGTGGTGATTGGGATTTTGTCCCTCTTTCCGCGCTCGAGAGAGCGCTTGTCCTTCGTATAACTTCTTCGCGGAAGATACGATAGCCGCTTTCTGGCTTCATAGAAGGAAATTTTTTCTTTGACGGTTATAGCAATTACTTCTTTTTCTTTTTTCCAGCAAGGGCAGGACCGCGAATAAGCTGGATGATCTCCCTCGCAGTTAACACAGATTGGGGAAGAGGTGAAATTGTCAGTTTGATGATCGTTGGAGCTGCATTTAGCACCATTTGTTCGTCCTCGACATGCATGCGAAGCATGTCCAAACCTTTGGCATTTGAAACATCGTCTGGGGTTCGGGATATATGGTCTAACATTTACCTTTACATAACCTGCATCCAGCGAGGTAGGCATTACACTTGTTCCGAAGGTGAGTATAACATGTATTGTGGGGATTTCTTGGTCGTTTCTGCGGATTACTATTCTTTGTACTTTGGTAACATTTTGTTCCTGGAAACCTTCAAGCAGTCCCTCGTCGCTTAAGCCAATAAAGCCTTCTTCAGATATTACTCCCCTGCCTGTATTGAGTGTTCTGTGCGGTGAAATGGTCACTGTTGCGTTACCAATAGTGGTAAGTTCTGTGAGGTTTTGCGCTTGATCTTTCTCATTTAGTTCCAGGAGGAGGTCCCCGCTAGACATTTTTGAGGCTTTGTATATAGGTCCGATTTTTTCTTTTAGACACTTGGCCACTAGGAATGGAGAGAGCTTTCTCACTGGTACGTCGTTTTCTCTGTGCAGTACATAGAACTTGGGAAATGACGGAGCATTGCTCCGAAAAGAGAACTGGAACGTTGCTTCGGTGCGGCATCTTTTCAGACGCCGATCATAGAGAATATAGGGTTGCGCTGCCATGAGAAAAATGTGTATGTTCGCCAACAGCGCCGACCGCCCACCACGGAGCCCAACGCGGGGAGGCGGCCAAATATGGTGTACCCAAGGTAGGATAGCCACACAAGGTTAACGCTTGCCTCCGCGGAGAAAGGAAGTAAATGGAAGGGAGAAGAAGACAGAAAAGGCCAGAAAGTGAGAGAGAAAGACGAAGATTCCAGGAGAAAGAGACAGGAAAAGGCAACTACCGATTTCCCCCGGGGGGGTCAGTCCGGGGGTGCCGTCTGCGTGAAGCAGAGGCCAAAGAGGTGTGTTGCCTCCGCCGGGGGGCCTTAAAGGTCCAAACACCCGGCATCTGCTCAACCCCTAGGATCCCCTTTTCCCCGGACACGGCTAAGCCGCGCACGGCTACACGCGGGAGCGTCCAAGCCTCGTGTGCTCGGGTACGTGGTGTCGCAACACACCAAACGCCTGCTGCCGCAGACGTCCCTGCGGACAAATGGTTGACATTTTACGATTTTGTAATGTAGATTTCACTCAGTAGTGTTTCATTCTATTTTTTTCATTGGGTTGCAAACGAGTATGAAGAAAAGTAGAACCTGCCTCATTGTATTGGAGCCAATGATGGCAAACACGTGGTCACAAAGTGCCCCGCCAAATTAGGAAGCTTAAGCAGGAACTACAAATGTAGTTTGAGGAAGTCATTGCTTGTGATAAGTGATGCAAGTTAAAGATACGGATGATTTGCACTGTTCAGCAATTAAAATAAGTGTAAAGGGGGTTTATTCGGGTCGTAGAGAAGCAGAGACCAACGCGGCAACAGCAGGTAGGGCGCAGCCAGCGAGCGAACAGGGTACGAGCCACGCGATGGCAATGGGGCTTTTCAGCCTGTCGATCTTCTTCGTCACAATCACGCCCGGAATTGAAGAGTAGCCATCCTGGCGACCTAGGAAGGGGTGGGCGGATCGTAGTACTGCTTCAGCCGGTCAATGTGTACAGTCTCTCGCCCTCGTCGACGGAGGTCGGGAGATGGCGATACGGGTTCGACCACGTAGTTCACTGGTGATGTTTTTGCAACCAAGCGGTAGGGCCCGTGGTACTTCGGGAGGAGCTTGGACGAAAGGCCAGGAGCAGCAACAGGCGGGACCCAAAGCCACACGAGTGAGTCGACGGGGAAAGGGTGAGGGGGAGGATTGAGGTCATGGCGCTCTTTTTGGCGGCACTGTTGAGCAGACGTCAAAGAACGGGCCAGTTGTCGGCATTTCTCGGCGTGCTGAGCAATCGCAGAAACAGGTGAGCATTCAGCAGGGTCCGGCCGGTACGGGAGAACAGTATCAATGGTGCTGGAGGGATGGCGGCCGTAAAGCAGGAAGAATGGCGAGAATCCAGTAGTGGCTTGAGAGGCAGTGTTATATGCGTAAGTGACGAACGGAAGTACAAGATCCCAGTTGGAGTGGTCAGATGCAACGTACATTGATAGCATGTCACCAAGAGTTCTGTTGAATCGTTCTGTTAAGCCATTGGTCTGTGGATGATAAGCAGTAGTAGTGCGGTGAATAATTTGGCATTCAGATAGGAGTGACTGCAGGACGTCTGAGAGGAATACGCGGCCCCGATCGCTCAACAGTTCGCGAGGGGCGCCATGGCGGAGAACGAAGTTGTTTAGTATGAACGAAGCGATGTCTTTTGCTGATGCAGCAGGCAAGGCGGCGGTTTCGGCATACCGTGTCAGATGATCTACGGCCACAACAATCCATCGGTTGCCAGCGCCAGTAGATGGAAGAGGCCCGTATATGTCAATACCGACGCGGTCGAATGGTTGAGCTGGGCAGGGAAGTGGTTGAAGAGGTGCGGTGGAGAGATGCGGGACACATTTGCGTCGCTGGCAAGCAATGCAGGAGCGCACGTATTTGTGGACGAAGGTGTACATCCCTCGCCAATAATATCGTAGGCGAAGCCGTGTGTAAGTTTTTGACACTCCGCCGTGACCACACTGCGGGTCAGAATGAAAAGCGGAGCATAAATCTTGTCGTAGGTGGCGAGGCACTACTAAGAGCCATTTGCGGCCGTCATTTTGGTAGGTGCGGCGGTATAAAAGTCCGTCGCGGATTGTGAAATGCTGCGCCTGTCGGCGTAACGCTCGAGGTGCCGAAGTTGCCGGAGGATTTGATAAAAAGTCGAATATCATGACGATCCATGGGTCTTTTCGTTGCTCCCATCCCATGTCCAGGATGTCAAGTGGTGATATGTCATGTCTATAAGTAGAAGTGCTGCTGTCTGAAGTAACTAGGGAGCGCGAGAGGGCATCGGCGTCAGAGTGTTTGCGTCCAGAACGATAGACGACACGGATATCGTATTCCTGGATTCGGAGGGCCCACCAAGCGAGGCGGCCCGACGGGTCTTTTAGGTTGGACAACCAGCAAAGAGCGTGATGATCCGTTACCACGTCAAAGCGTCGACCGTAGAGATATGGACGAAATTTTTGAAGAGCCCATACGATAGCTAGGCACTCTTTTTCTGTGACTGAGTAATTGGCCTCAGGTTTCGTGAGGGCACGACTAGCATAAGCGACGACGTATTCGGCATTAGTGTTCTTGCGTTGTGCGAGCACGGCACCAAGGCCGACACCACTGGCGTCAGTGTGGAGTTCTGTAGGTGCGCTTGGATCAACATGGCGCAAGACTGGCGGAGACGTGAGGAGGTGACGAAGAGTCGTAAAGGCATCATCAGAGGCTTCCGACCAACCAGAAAGTTCATTGTCGCCTTCAAGAAGTTGGTTAAGTGGTGCGATCACTGTAGCGAAATTGCGAACGAAACGTCGAAAATAGGAGCATAGGCCAATGAAGCTGCGCAGTGCTTTCAAATTAGTGGGCTTCGGAAATTCGGATACGGCGCGAAGTTTATCAGGATCAGGAAGAATGCCTTCTTTGGAGGCAACGTGGCCTAATATAGTCAGTTTTCGAGCTGCAAATCGGCACTTTCTTAAGTTAAGCTGGAGACCAGCATTCCGGAGACCGGTCAAAACTTGATGTAAACGCCGAAGATGGGTCGGAAAATCAGGGGAAAAGACGACAACGTCGTCGAGGTAGCAGAGGCAAGTATGCCACTTTAGGCCACGTAGGATGCCGTCCATCATGCGTTCGAAGGTGGCGGGTGCATTGCACAGACCGAACGGCATCACAGTGAATTCATACAAGCCATCTGGTGTTACAAATGCGGTTTTAGAACAGTCAGCGTCCGCCATGGGCACCTGCCAGTAGCCAGAGCGGAGATCTAAGGAGGAAAAGAACTCCGCTCCTTGCAAACAGTCAAGTGCGTCGTCAATACGTGGCAACGGGTATACATCCTTTCGGGTAATCTTGTTAAGCCTTCGATAGTCGACGCAAAATCGTATGGAGCCGTCTTTCTTTTTAACTAGGACGACTGGTGATGCCCAAGGACTACTAGAAGGCTGGATGACACCGCGATTGAGCATATCGTTCACCTGGTCATTGATAACTTGTCTTTCAGTCGCCGATACTCGGTAGGGACGCTGTCGAATTGGTGCGTGGCTCCCAGTGTCGATAGTGTGCGAAACAGTCGTTGTGCGGCCGAGTGATGTTGCTTGGCAATCAAAGGAGGAAGAGAAGCCTTGGAGCAAGCGAAGAAGTTCGTCGCGCTGCGTCGTCGTAAGGTCACTGGCAATAGCTGGCGTAAAAGAACCCGGTAGGGACTGTGGACGCGATTCCTCGAGAGCAGCAATATAAGTGGAGTCGTCCATCGTGTCAAATATTGAAGATGAAGTCAGTGGCTCTGCTCTGCCAAGGCTTTCACGGCGGCGTAAAGTAATTGGTTCAGCCGATGGGTTGGAGACGCACATGAGAGAGGCGCCAGCTTTGAACTCGAGGACGGCGAACGGCAGTGGTAGTGAACGGCGGCGAACTAAGAGTTCAGACGGAGCGAAGAGTACTGTGCCATCATCTACATAGTCACAAGAGATACTGACAAGGGTGGAAGACCAGGCAGGTATAATGGTGTCTTCTGAAACAAAGATTTTGCGGCAATGGTCCTTATGGTCAGTGATAATATCAGTCGAAAACTGAAACAGCTCGATTTCGGCGCGGGCGCAGTCAATGATCGCATGATGTGTGGAGAGAAAGTCCCAACCTAATATGACGTCGTGTGAACATGATGGCAACACGACGAATTCTATGATATAGAAGACGTCCTGAATGACGACACGAGCAGTGCAGGCGCCGGATGGCTCGACGTGCTGCGCGTTGGCAGTTCGAAGAGACAGTCCAGAAAGCGGTGTCGTCACTTTTCCGATCTTGCGGCAAATACGGGCATCTATCGCTGAAAGTGCAGCGCCGGTGTCGACAAGTGCTAGCGTCAATGTTCCTTCTATTGCGACTTCAATAACGTTCTTCGGGGAAGTGTGAGGCCTTATACATTTCGCTGGCACCGCAGTTCTCGCCTCCTGAACTGCGATATTTAGTTTTCCTGGCGCAAAGGGCTCCGACGCCGGTGCATGGGTGAAAGCGAGCGGCGGCGAGGAGAAGGTGAACGGCGAGCAGCGGAGAATGCGGTGTCGACAACAGGAGGAGAGTCAAAGGTGTCCGAATAGTTGCGGCGTTGGTGGAAACGTGGCGCATATGGACGCACATTGTTGGGGACGTTGGGGGTAAGGAGGCGACAGTGACGTGCTACGTGTCCAGCACGGCCACAATAAAAACAAATCGGCCGATTATCTTCCGTGCGCCAATGATCTTGAGGTCGTGCATACTGCACCAGTGGCCGGACCGGAGCGGATACCGGCGGGCGCAAAGGCGGGCGAAGGGGACCGTAGGTCTGTGGTGCAGGCCTCGAAGCGACTTCGGCGTACGTCAGGGGAGCGGCAACCGGAGCCTGCTGGAGAGAAGGTGGAATGTGGTCGGCTACCTGCGCCTTGATGACAGATTGGAGAGCGGGCGCCAACGGAGAATTCGACTGGCCGTGTGTGAGGGGAATCAGAGAAAGCTGACGAGCCACCTCTTCACGGACGAACTCCTTGATCTGTAGCAGTAGCGACGTATTATCCGGAGAAACCGCCAAGCTCAACGTTGAAGTCGCCTGAGGAGGAGATTGGCGGGTGGCTAGGCGTTGTTTGCGGAGTTCGTCGAAGCTTTGGCAGAGACTGTCAGAGACTGTCGCCGGATTTTTCGCCAACAGCATCTGGAAGACGTCGTCTTCAATGCCTTTTAAGATATGGCGGATCTTCTCGGCATCAGCCATTGTGACGTCAACGCGGTTGCAGAGGTCGACAACATCTTCTATATAACTTGTAAATGTCTCCCCGCACTGTTGCGCACGACTGCGCAAACGTTGCTCGGCGCGAAGCTTGCGAACGGCGGGCGCCCGAATACCTCCGTCACGTTAGTTTTGAAGGCTGGCCACGTCGTGAGATCACGTTCATGGTTGCGGTGCCACACGCTGGCGACACCGCTCAAATAAAACGATACGTAATTCAGTTTTTTGGTGTCGTCCCAGTGGTTGTGGATGCTCACCCGGTCGTAGTCAGCGAGCCAGTCTTCTACGTCATGGTCTTCGGTACCGCTGAAGATGGGTGGGTCGCGTTGACGCAGCGGGCCGGGGCAGACCACGGTAGTCACCGGGGCAGCGGGTTGTGGTTGCGGTGATCCTTCTTCCGGCATAATGAAGACAGGCTGCAGTGTCCGGTTGCGAAGTTCCAGAATTGCGGTTGTACCCAGCACCTCCACCAATTGTAAAGGGGGTTTATTCGGGTCGTAGAGAAGCAGCGACCAACGCGGCAACAGCAGGTAGGGCGCAGCCAGCGAGGGAACAGGGTACGAGCCACGCGATGGCAATGGGGCTTTTCAGCCTGTCGATCTTCTTCGTCACATAAGAAATGAAGGGCAGTAGAAAAGTTAGAGCATAAATAGCCAAGCATGTCGTTAACATTGTTAATATTGCATTTGGTATATAGCAACCAAGTTAGATAAGCCATGATGTGGACTCTTAGTTACAAAGTTACTCCTAGTGTACTAATTAACAGATTCCAAGCTAATTGTAAGATAATGATTAAGTGGGCTATTAGCGGTTCTGGATATGCACGACTTCGGACTTAATCTTTAGTGTTTACATCCATTAACCATTTCATGCATCAGTTAAATATAACACAAAAGTCAGATTACACAGGTTAATCTCGTCGTCATTAGTTATCCCTTGAAAAAAAAATGCAGTCATCTGCAAAGAGATGAATGCTACAAGATATAACTGATGGGAAGTTCGACCCATATATATATTTGAGCATATTGACACGTGTACTTGTTTATCTTTATCAGGCGACCGCGTTTCACCGGCCAACCGAACCTTCTGTAATCTGATTGCATGTATGCGCGACACGGATAGTGTAGAACTTTGTGGAAAACACGCGGGTCCCAGCGATTACTGTGGAACATTCGACGACTGATGTATAAAAGCCGACGAGCTTGACCAACGCCTCCTAGATAACACAAGGCCGGTGCACTTCGATCCGTGACGTCATGCTACCTTGCCCGACTGCCATAGTATCTAATGGGAACGCTCCCGATCGAGCCGCGGTGGTTTTGGCGTCATCGTCTTCGTCACGCTGGGCTTGGCAATGGAAATTTCGGTCCAAGTAGCATGATGTCACAAATCGGAGTGCACCGGCCTTGTGTTATCTAGGAGGCGTTGGCTTGGCCCGCTGATAAGATTTTCGACGATCGCCGACTGTGTTCGCCGTTATCGTTGGGGTTTATGTGTAGCCTGTTTTTGTGGGCACAGGTCCGCCCAATAAAAGGTAGTTTTGTCTTTCATAGTATTGCTACTGTGTTCTTTAACGTCACTACCACGTGACAATATTTAAATATACCTAATAACAATATTTCTGCATGCACTTGATTCTAATATAAAAATTTGTGCGTGCTTCCTCAGGTTCCTCGATGTAGAAATTGGGCACTTCGGCAGCGAGTCCGATGGTGGTGTGTTTGCACGCAGCAAGTTCCAAGAGTTCATTTTGGCAAATCGAATTGGAATTCCTGAAGAGTCCAAGATTGGCAGCATTGGCAAGATTCCCAATTTCTTTTTTTTTTTTTTTGCATAGGAGGCTTTCTCTCTGAAGACCTTTGTGATGAGAACTTATTCTCGCAAAAGTAAGCTACAGCAGTCTTTTTATGCCATTTGTGCTGTGCGTTCTTGTAGCGGCACATTGCTTTTCTGTTATTTTTATTTGCATCAAGTTTATATTGTACACAGTACGGTCCACTGTTAAAGGGAACCTCGCGCAGCGTGGCCGCCGCGCTCCGTGAAGCGCTCCTTTTGAGAAGCGGCGATAATCGGCGACACCAGGCGCATGCGCAGTAACCGCGGAAGGTGGAGCCAGCCCCGCGTCGTCTGTTACGGCGCTCTTCTGGCGCTTGGCTTGCTCAGGCAGAAACTCTGGAACGTGACTGAAGAACTAAACATAAAAACCAGATTTTCCTCGCAGCTACATAATGGGCGTGCGTTTCTGCAATATATATATATTTTTTTTAACTTCCGATTCTTATGAGCCACTTTTTCCGCGATGCAATAGTTCTGCAGGAGAGACATCTCTAGTTCTCGTCCATTTTCTGTTCTGAACCCACGCAAGCCACCTCCTCTAGCTGCGGCGGGGCTATTACTGCATTTGATCTGTCGCCCAACATCAACGGCCGACATGGTTACGGTATTCATACTCCAGAACGACAAACGGTGCAGCTTCAGGCAACGAGATAGGTTAATGATGTAGAAATACACGAAAACCTTGGTAATTCGACCGCCGTTTATTCGGATAATTCTGACTGCCTTCGAGGTCCCGCCAAAAGCCTATGCAAGTCTACGGCATCGAAAACTCGTTTATTCGGACGCGCCGCGGCTGGATTCTCTTTATTAGACGGACTCCCGATGTGGTACATGCCGAGGTATTAACCTGAATATTCGTTCTCTGCCCTGAACTGCATGATGCATCGTTTCCTGCGTCCTTATCACTTCGCGCAGTTGCGCGTGTGTTGGCAAATTTTCAGACCACCGTTGATACGCCGAGAAAGAATTCGGCCGCACAATTTCATTTCCGGAGCATCGCTGTCATGCAGCACGCGGCGGCGGCGACTACCGCCCGCACATATCAGACACCAAGCGAAGCGTGTAGCTGCAAGCCGTTTGGAACAATTATTGCCTGGTCACTGATCCTTCTTCATCAAGTTTTTCCGAAGGTGTCTTGTCCCTTCACAGCCAATGCGCGCTTCCCTTCCTTCGGTCAGCGCTGCATTTCAGTTCCGGCGAGTCGAAACTCCAGGCTTTCTACGTGCTCTTCGCCGTTTTAGCGGTAAAGCTGCCTCCAGTGCGAAACCACTTGCAAAAAAGCTCCTGCTGGAGCACTTACCATATACTGAGAGTAGCCGCAGAAACATTTACCACGATGGATCAGTTCTGCTTCCGACACTGTGGATAGTGCGTACAAATTGAAGAATTCGAAGAAATTGCAAACAATTGTCATTGTCGCGCAGTTTTTGTCCTCAGAGGAAATGGCCATTGCGCACTTTTTCACGAAATAAATTTATCTTTCACGCGAACAGTTTTCGGCAATTTTTTCGGAACCTTTCGATAATCCTACATTCGGATAATTCGGACGTTTTTTCCCACTCCCTCACATTTCGAATTAACGAGATTTTACTTTAATCACTACAGTGTGCAAGAAATATTTTTCTATTTTTCCGTCTTAAACAGGGGTAGTAATTTCGAAAGCGAGAGGCCCTCGAAAGTGAAGTGCGTGTATCGAGAATATTGCAATGCGTTTTAAGTATAAGATAACACTACTTCGCAAATCGTGGTTGTGAGAGACTTTTCTCTAATTTATTCACAAAAAATAAGGCGACTTAACGAGCTCTTCATCCACTTATAGGGAGTGATAACATCTGCTACACGCAGACGTTATCACTCCCTGAAGCCTACACTGCAGTCATTATAACTGGAGACAAGTGTTCGCTAGTGTTGAATTGTGTACTGAATGACAATTGCACTGTACGCGCACTGAGCGTACCACCACTCTAGCGTTTCTATAGTGCAAGCGACACTTCCTGTCTTTGTTCTCCTGAAGTGCAGTTCTTTGGCGTGCAGACTGCTCAACATTAAATGCACCACAAGAGGAGGCCCGTGCTACCTTTGACCTTCAGCACCTTCAGGTGAGCGAATGCACTTGCTTGAGAAACACTGCAGGTCCCGTGCGGATTCTACTTCTAGGGTAGTGAGGAAGAAATGATTTGTTGCACTGTACTTATTATGGCACGACGTGGGCACTAACTAATATTCTGCAACTGCGTAAATCTGCTCCTTGTGTGATGCCAGATATATCACTAAGGAAAACTTTTAAGTGTTCGTAATCCCCTATTTGCTTGCAGGGGCGATGAAAAGAAAGCTTTCGAACACTGATGTTCCTGTGACAGACTTGTTTTCTACACATACATATGCATTCTACATATGCCACTTATATTTGTTGCCCTATTAACCTTTTCTGCCTTCGTTCCTTTAACAGCTTCTTCTTTTGATGCTCAGCAAGTAAAAGAGTGCATCTTTGATGTCCTCAGGAGAGCAGAAGCTGCAGGTATCACAGTTAATGCAGTGGTCACTGATATGGGCCCAGGAAACAAAGCAATTTAGAGGCTTTGTGGCATTGGTGCTCCAAAATTTGGCAAGCCCCAGACGTCATGTCACCACACCTGTGGCAGTGGGCGACGGCTGCATTTTCTAGTGGATTCGCCTCACCTACTCAAAAATTTGAGAGGTAATCTGGTCAGGGGCCAGGAAATTATTCTGGATAAAGCGACAGTTGCCAGGCATAAACCACCTAGCAACAAGGTCAGTCTGCAAAATGCAAGATAGCTCTTTACCTGACACTCCACACTGTGAGGGATTGTTAAGGCTTCCGATTACTCTCCAGATGTCTTCAGAGCTATAAACTTTGATGTTTAGAGATGCCATAATAATCAAACAAATGGGTCTACTGTAACTTGTTTTTGTTTTTTGCAGGTCTCTCTTGAACATGTTCACAGGCTTGCACTATAGACGAGACGCACAAACAGAAGCTAATGCCACATCTAAAGACCTGTAACCTAGACCCAAATCATTAGGAAAAGATGAATGTCGCCTCGGCACATTCACTCATGCATCATAGCACAGCTGCGGCCTTGCGGTACCTGGTTCACAAAGCCCTGCTGCCAAACACAGCTCTGACAACTGCATTTTTTATTGACCAAGTATTCTTTTGGTTCACGATAATGACGGCACGGACAAGAAAGACTGCATTAAGTGATCTTTGCCCCCAAAAAGCAGACAATGCTAAGCAGTTTCTGCTAGACTTAATTGTTTTATTCACAGGGCTCATGATAGCTTACAAGACTGGCAAAGGAGCCTGGAAGCTTGTGCAGGCTGGCGCTGTTTTGTCAATCGTTGCTGCTTTCGCTTTGTGAAAGTGCTACATTATGAAGCAAAGTTTCAAGTTTTTGATGCTGAGTCGACTGAGCCAAGATACCCTTGGACATTTGTTTAGCTCAATCAGGTTTAAAACACCTGTGCCCTGTGCCAGGTAGTTTAAATCTATATTTAGAGTGATTGTGTTGGCTCAGTTTTCACAACCTAGTCGGAGCGGCTCATACAGCATTGACGACTCGCAGGATCTTGTCCTTCTTTTTGAGAGATAGGGATCTCAATGCTGACCTTAAAGAAGATGCAGATGAAGTTGTCGATGTCGATGATGGAATTTCTCAGCTTTGTCAAGAGGAGCAAGACAATCTAGAATATTTCTCTGGCTATATCGCATATGCTGTAATACATAAGCATAAGCTGTGCCAAACCTGCCATTTGAGCATTATTGATGGAAGTAGGTAAGTCCCAGAGCTGTTAGCTTCGAAATGCTATGCCCAATATGGCCGAAATTCTCTGAAAGTGCCATCACAGCCACTAGTCAGGCTCATGTGAGCTTGTAAGAATTTGTTTAACGCCAATGAAACTCCAATAACCAAATATGGTGTACCGAAGCCACACAAGGTTAACCCTTGCCGCCGTGGAGAAAGGAAATAAATGGAAGAGAGAAGAACAGACGAAAGAATCAAAAAGTGAGAGATAAAGACGAAGGTTTGAGGAGGGAGAGACAGGAAGAAGCGACTGCCGATTTCCCCCGGGTGGGTCAGTCTGGGGGTGCCGTCTACGTGAAGCCGAGGCCAAAGAGGTGTGTTGCCGCCGCCGGGGGCCGTAAAGGTCCAAACACCCCGCATCGGCTCAACCCCCAGGATCCCCTTTTCCCCGGACACGGCTAAGCCGCGCACGGCTACACGCGGGAGGGTCCAACCCTTGTGTGCTCGGGTACGTGGTGTCGCAACACACCAAACGCCTGCTTACGCAGACGCCCCTGCGGGGTCTCGCATCACTAGTGTTGTGAAAGCGCAGCTACAGCTGTGTGCTGCAACAACTTTGCAGTTTGATTCCTAGCGTTTGTTAGGCTTTGTTGTTGAAAGTTCACAATCAAAAGTTGTCGCGCGGTAAGCGATGCCATGTTGGTTTAATCAAACTAAACTACGCACGTTTTCAAAGGTTTGACGCTCGCAATTTAGGCGTCGGGAAAGTAGCTTTCATGAAATGCTTGCATGCATGGTGCAAAGGCTGCACGGACATGCACTCAGTGCTTTGATTTCATTACAGGTTTGGTTGTAGCCTGTACAAGATTGCCATTGATCTTGGTCTTTGTTAAATGCAGGTGGCAAACACGTTTCGACAGGGCAGTCTCATTTCGGCAGCTTGATGCGGGAGGTGAGGATCCATCCCTAAGCACAGCTGATGGAGCAACAATGCAGGATTCAGAAACCTCCATTCTGGATGATGTGCCTCCTACAATTGATTTCAGTGATGCATCTCTGGAAACATGCACAGCTAGTCCTTCGCATAACAGCATGGGTGATTCAGATCCTTTGGTACATGTCCATGTTGCAGCAGAAGGAAGTAATTGTGCTCAAAGGAAAGACGCTGTAAAGACACATTTGATTTTAATGCTGGTCTTTGAGCTGCTTGATGCAGCACCAAAGAGATGTCGAAATGCCCAAACAATGTCTGTGTCAAACAGATGAATTTACGATTCCGGAAAGGCTGTCTATACTTCTCGTGGCGACAAATGGAACCGAGGCGTCTACTCAAGTTGCGCACACAGAAATGAGTCACAAGGTTGGAAAATAATGCTGTTGGTCCTTATCTGCTGTGCTGAATTGTGACGATGCCTTGCTGTTAGCATCCAAATTTTGATTTAATAGTAACTTACTTGCATTGTTGGGCAGACTTCATTTTGTTAGTTCTGCCTAACATTCATTTTATAGTGGTATTGCTTATTTACTCTCCAGAATGAATGAATTTGCACTAGAGTGCATATAATTTTTTCCACTTTGTGTTCCTCTTACCTATTTCTTTTTTTTTTTCATCATGCTGTGTGTTTTTTTTTTTTTCATTCTGAAAGTTGAAGCACGGATGGGAAGTAGAAGCGACTGTGAATTTCGGGGCTTTGAGTCTCTAAAGGAAAAGGAAGAGGCACTGCAAGATTTGTGTGGAGTAACCCTGCAAGCCTTCTGCCTTCTTTTGAACATGTTGCCACCACCGAGGTACAGGGGCGATGCGATGTCAAGTGAAGACGTGCTGTGCTTGTTCCCGGCCAAGCTGCGGCTTGGGATAACATACAGTGCCCTAGGAGCAGTATTCAGTGTTACAGCCACAACAGCACCAACCGTGTTTAGGCAAACGCTTGGTATTCTGAGCATTGCCGTGAAGAACTGGGTCTTCATGCCTTCCCGGGAAATAATCAAGCTTTCTTTGCCTGACCCATTTAAAGAAATCTATCCAAATTGCATCTTAATAATAGATTGCACAGAGATCCGCACAGAAGCACCCTCAAATCCCGATTGTCAGCACATGCTACATTCACATTACAAAGGAGGATACACACTGGAGGTCTTAATAGGCATAATTCCCAATGGCATAAGTTTCATATCCAATGACGAATAAACTGAAACTGAAGGCGTACGGAGGACGACACACCGATTCGTTCATAACACAAGACTCTGGCTTCCTACAGCTTCTCAAACCAGGGGACTTAATTTTAAATGACAAAGGATTTCCAAGCATCCGAACAACTGTAGAGGAGAGTGGTACGGTGCTACTCATGCCTCCTTTTAATTCAGGAGGCAGTCAACTGTCTGCACACGACATGGAGAATACATACAAGATTGCTTCTGTGCGCATCCATGTACAAAGAGTAATCCAAAGTTGAAGATTTATCATATTCTAAGGAACAGAGTACTGCTAAGTCTGGTCCCACACATGAACAAAGTCATTTCAGTGTGTGCTGCCCTTGTGAACATGCAGGCACCCATAATTAAGAACTAGGTGCTTTGCTTCTGCTGATGTCAGTAAATTGGTTTATTCACTTGGATTCATTTTCTGCAGTTTCATGTTAGCGTCAAAGTGACTTGACAACTGCAATCATGTACTGCTTAATGAATAAATGTGTACATTGATTGCAGCAGTAAGTGTTTTTTGCTTAAATTTTATTTTGTGGTGAGAGGTTCTGCAATTGTCACCTTGTGTTTTGGCACTGCATATGCATGCATTATCCTTATCTTGCTTACAAAGCTGCAAAATGCTGAAATGGAAGCACTGAATACAAGCCAACACATAGTACCCGAATGATAACACAGCATTTAGCTCTTGTCTATTGAATGCAAACTATGATGTGCAAAGTTTGCGCCAGCAGCCCAACATACAAAATAAAAGTACATGACAATAAATAATAATCATTAGCAATGGAGGCTTCACAGTTGCCCTTCCTGGCAGACAAAGCTGTGTCCACTAGGCAAGCAAATGCTCGACAGGATGTTTGACAGACTACACGTGTGATTGATTTGCATTTCAATTTATAAGATAACCATACCACAGCTAAGTGAAGTCAGTATTACAACACAGACGACCAATAACGAATCAGTGCTTGAAGCCGTAAGGCAGCTAAAGCTACAATTAAAGCAAAACTTGATAGGCACATAAAGCTGCTTACATGTAATGAGCGCGAAAGCATTAGCATAGTCGTAAGGCAACGCATATGTGTCCATCCATTCCATGCTTTAGTCTTGCAGGTCGTGTGAAGACCTCATGCCACTCATGGCAGAGCAGTGCAGTGGTTAAGCGATACATTACTGCCCTGGAAGGTGGCTGTTTCTATTATAACCACTCGTGGGGCTTGTGCGACCCAGGTTGCTACCAACCATATTTTTTTGCCATATCAGAGTACGCAGACGCACGCACAGACGTGATTTCGCGAGGTATTGCTTATTGGGGCACGTAATGCTTTCGAATTAAAAACACCACATAACTACAAGATGCGCAAGTAGGTTTCACGACAGGATAATTATGAAATCAAATATACAAAAGAATTTAATTTATACAAATGCACAAGTTCAACTTCAAAAATATATCATGCATCAGTTGAAAAAAGAAACCACAGAAACTTACGACAGAATAAAAAAAATTTCTTAGATGACTGACCATTTGTTGGTGGAATGAACTTCTCAGCTGCATCAATAATGAAAGTGGTAAAATATGCTACAGCATTACCTATGCTAAAATCACGTATAAAATCTTGTGATAAGTAAGTAGATTCCTTAAAACGCTTCCAATCAGCGGAGTCAAGATTCCAGCAAGGTACCTGTGGACGAGTGTCATGTCATGTTAATAAGTTTAAATTTATCGGAAAGTGGTCACTCCCAAATGGATTTTCTATAACATTTCATTCTAAGTAAGAAAAACTATGGAAGATCCAAGCGCTAAATCTATTGAGGTGTATGAATTATGTGCAGTAACATAGTAGGTGCATTTTTTTCTATTAAATAGGCACACACCGAACGTAAAAAGAAAGGATTCGATCCGTCTACCCCTCGAATCAGTCCTGGAATCTCCCCAGAGACTGTTATGAGCATTAAAGTCCCCGACAATAAGAAACAGCTCAGGAAGTTGATTAATAAGTTCGTAGAATTCTATTTTGTTCATGTGATAGTTTGGAGGTGTGTACAGGCGCCGACAAAAGTGGTATACCCCATGCAGATTGCTACTGCAGTGGCGTCGCTCGGCATTTTGGCGAGCTGAAGCACGAAACATTGACACGAGTCAAGCGACATGCTTGCAGATAATAAAGGGCACCCATTGGCTGTCTCGATCCCAGCTGCTGCCTGTAGATGGCGTTGCGATGCAGTCTGCCGTTGCTCCGGCTCCCGCTGCATGGAGTATACCACTTTTGTCGGCGCCTGTACATTGAGCAGATGGCTACTAACTTATTAAAAAGAATTGCGCGAACTGCAACTGCCTCGAGGGACGTCCGAAGCGGCAAGTGTTGGCAAGCAGCAGTTTTATTGACAGTTATGGCTACACCGCCGGATGAGGTGTTGACCTCGTCACAATCTTTAGGAAAATAATGTGTGACGGAGAAAATTCGTCTATGTAGCTTTGAAGTGCACTTCCTGAACACACAGTACCTTCGGATTGTTTGTGTAGAAGTTCGGTTACGTCAAGATTGTGGATGAGACCTCTCGTATTCGATTCTATAATTTGTGTATCCATTTTGACAGAGTTTGTTACTGTGTGTTCTGGAAAGGAAAAGTTAGTTCACGGTATACTTTCTGCTCATCAAGCTCACACAGTGCGATGGCGCAATGGAATATTCAATAGCCGAAGTCTCAGAGAACTCTTTCAGCACTGTTCTGGTGTGCTTAGCAACACAAATAGAGTTATACATATCATACCTGATAGTGATGGCCAAAGAGTTGCATGCTATTGGAGCAGCTCACTACCACAAGAAAGTCAAAGGGACTGTGGATCGTTAGTATTCATAGATGCGGCAGTGCTGCTGACCAATTGCTCCTACCTAGCGCACTACCAAGCTGTACAGAGGCTATCCAGCTGGCAAAGCTAATTAACATGGATATGGCCACGGACCAGACCAACATGCCAACATTGTGCACGTCTGTCAGTGGGCTTCCAATTACCGCAGATGTAAGTCTCTGCAGGGAATTCCCATCAAACGAAGAAGCCGGCCAAGTAAGCCCTGGGGAGTCATCACTGAACGACATTTCATCAACCTCATTTAGTACCTCATGCGTAACCCCCGCCAGCTTTTATTCGAAATCGCCTCTTCACCAGTCCACATCACACTTCCTACAGGTTAGCGATATTATATTATTATTTCTGATTGTATCAGTGTTATATCTTGCTGCTATACAATTCTATTCTGTTTATAGGTGAAAATGTGGCACAGAGCAGAGGAGCCAACGACACACGGGAGCCCGTTTGGCCAACTGGTCTTCACGTATACTGTCCAGATTACAAACAGGACAAATCTGCCAACATTTCAAGTACTCCTGCAAGCATTGAATGCGCTGAGTACGGGCCAGCCGCAATAGAACAACCAAAGAGAAGACACCAAGACTCAACAGCCTTTAGCATTTATACATTTTTAAAACAGATTTGTGTGTCTAAGCCGAAGTCAAGCTGCAGAACACTTGAGTGGGTCAACAGGTCTTTGACTACCTACATCGCTGTGGAGTACACACCAGGTGGACCAAGCGCCTGCAATATCTGTGCAAGTGATACAGCTTTTTCTCCGACCCTGTGAGAGACAAGCAAGCGCAAGTGGGCCCTGGCTGTCGGTACCCAGGTCCGCGAATGAGAAAGGGAGATGTGGAGGCAGGCGATGGATATGAAGCCAACACTTGAGTTGTACAGGAGTTCCAAGCAGGAAATTCGAATGGAGTGGCTGTTTGACAATGACATGGGCAGCAGCCTTCTCTTCGGGGCACGAGCGCGAGCTCTACGCACTCTTGCCTACCGGCAGCGCTTCAACTCAAGTCTCCAGAGCACTACGTGCAGGATGTGTGGTGTAGGCGAGGAAACTGCGGAGCAGCTCATCCTGGGCTGTGCTGGCCTCTCACCGACTCCAGGAGGGGGTGTTACGCTGGCGCAGGCGCTCGGTTTTATGGACGAGACGAACGCTGAAGTGACAGTAACTAAGCAACGACTCTCTGAATGGTGGGTGGCAATACGCCGCCACTAGACTCGGACTGCCTATGCCACACTCTTGTGGGCACAGTACTCCTGGGCTGTGATGTACATGTTGTGTGTGTGCAACGTTTTCTTCTCTTTTTGTTCTGGCTAGGACACACTGGTGTGACCACTTGATACAAAGAGCAAAGCCACAGTATCTATCTATCTAGTGGCGCCGCTCGCAGTGCTTGGGTAGCCTATAGCCGCGTTTACTTGAATTCAACAGTGTCGCATCGCATCACATTTCAAGCGCATCGCATTCATGTAAACAACAGTAATGCACTAGGAAGGCAAAACGCATCAATGCGCCAGGCGAGGGTAGGTTTACAGGCGCGAGTCGACTCTCGCGGAGCATGTAAACACAGGATCGTCGCATTAGGAATTATGGGAACGAATTAGCTGCAAGACTGTCGCACTGGTGAAACTGGGAAACAGCAACGCTTGAAGCAGAAGCAAAATGGTGTTCCCCACGGCAACTTCGCTAGCCGCAGCGTGCTCTACGCGAACCTATTGCTCCGCAGAGGAAACCACTGCTTTCCTTGCAATCATATCTGAATTAAATATTGGTGAGCTGTTAGATTCACGCCACCAGAGAAATCAAGTTCATTTCGAAAAGGTTCAAGAAATGGCTTTAATTGGATATGTACAAACCTGGCAACAGCTGCGTACCCACTGGAAAAACCTAAAAGGGAAACACAGCAAGGTAAGTTGTCTTGCTGAGCTCACTGATATTCTGAAAGGCTTTGCCAGACTCACACTCGTGTTTCGAAAAAAAATTATTTTCTTGCTAGGAAAGAGCTACAAATGTTGAGCGGCGCAGCGCCATCTAAATGGAGATTGTATAAAGAACTAAGCGCCAATCTCTGCCACCGTCCCATGGTCAAGGCTCATCAATATGGCCTCGACAGTGATGCTGTCAGTGTCGCCAACGAGGACAACACAGGTAAAACAAGTGGAACGGCTTTTTCTTTTTCTCCCGAGTGTTCACCCTCTCAGCTCAGCACTCTCGCGTCCACAGTTTTATTTGAAGCTGCACCCCATTTTAAGCTAATGCAAGACCAGTCGATGAAGGCTGCCAAGGCGAAATTCCTGGACACACGCTCATTATATTGTTATTATATGATATCGCCATAATATATATATGTAATTGTGAGCGATGGTGAGCGCACCACCTACTTCCACGCGCTCACCACCGTTCACTTTAGAAACGAGTGCGGGCATAAGCGCACTGAGTGTGCAAATCTGTGCTGTGAACCAGTAGTACCAACAACTAGTAAAGCTGCATTCTCCGGATGAAAGAAATTCTCCTGATGAAATTGTAATCTCCCATCTTTTGGCACTTGAACATTCAGACAAGCAACCCAAGTTTCATGATTTCATTTATTGCAAACGCTAAAAACATTTGCATCACTGGCCAACGGTTTTATTGTGCAACTTAAAAGGGGCCACATGTTAAAAAACAGGAGCTAACGGTCAGGCAGCAAAAGCAATATGTGTGCAAGTGCAAGCATACAATATTTGTGTACATGGAAACAGCAACAGCAGAACAAGAAGCAATTAGGCTTCTAGCAAAGCAGACCAAAAAATTGAGAAAATAAAATGTGAGTAAAGGAGTTGTTTTACACATAAATGAAATGAGCAGATGTATGTTTAACGGTGAGTTATGCAGTGACACCACCATCTTTTTCAATTCAGGTCAGAGTGATGACGAGAGGCGTTCTCATTTTGACAGCCTCGATTCACCTGGTGGCAGCAAAACCTCCGCAATGAGCTCAAGTCGTAAGTGGTGTTTTCTTAATGGTACAGTCTGTGTTCTTAGCAATGGAGTAGTGCAATTCCTACAGGCAGAAGAACAAATGAATGTTTATGCATGTGCACATACCGCATGGAATGTTTGTATATGTACATGTGATGGCATAACATGGAGCCGCTGATCATGTTGCACTCCACGTTTCCTTTTTCTACGCTAGTCCAGTATCCATGTGGAACCAAACATTTCGTGAGCTCGCGTCCAACGGTCAAAGTAGAAATGACGTCAGCGACGCCATCTTGCTGCTGTCTTTACACACACACATTTGCGTAAGGCACATAGTGGTTCTTCTTGCATCAGCACATTGGTTCCCCCGATTGTACTTTGCATAATCATAAACAATGCTAGGTAGACAGCTACCAGCATAATGGTTTTCGTAACATCAATGCGCCGGATCTACTTCATTTATTGTTCTGGATGCAACAATTTCAAATGGCTTTCCCATGTGATGTAACAGTATGGCCAAAAACGAAGGTTTTCCTATGTTTATGGTGATTACCGCTGTGCACTGTTTCTTGCAGCAACCACTGGCTCTACTATGCCACCAGCAAAGCGGTTCAGGAACAGCACCTTGGCACTGCCTGAGTTACTGGAGCAGCAGCATTGAAGGACAGCTGCACTTCTTCAAGGACAAAACGAAGTTCTGCTTAAGCAGCTGAAAAAGCTGCTACAACAGGAAAATGATAATTTCAAAGAAGTAATGGCAGGAATTACGGCATCATTCCTTCAAGGAAACTAAGCCATGATGGCACAATTGGTCAGGCAGCATGCGCCAGAATTTGGCCAGCCTGCAGCACCATGTGGGCAGATGCCACATCCCTTTTCATTTAGCCAGCCTCTCCAGCAAGAAGGACTGTCTTTTCTTCACAACAGCCTCAGGGTCAAGGCAGCAGCCCGAGTGAAGCAGTAAAGTGAGGAAGCTGTACTTCTGGCAAATAAACACTGCTTTTAAAAACCGTGCTTCAAACTCTGTTTCATTTGACTGTCTTCAGAACTTCACAAGATACAATTCACCACGATGCAGACCGAAGTGTAAAGTTCTCAGCCAAGAAATCGCAGAGGAAATCTCGCACTTCACTAACAGAGCTTGTGTGCAGAGGTCTGGTTGAAGGCTGCTGGCAAAGCTCATCTTTAGATGACTTAACATCACCAATCCGTGTATCATTTACTGTCTCTCCTCTCTCTTTACAAAAATTGTGCAAAATGCATGCAGCTACTGTGACTGTCGGCATAAATTCGTAATTTATGTCAGCCCGCTTCACCAGCGCTCTCCATCACCCCTTTAGCCTTCCAAAGGCATGCTCCACAACATTGCGACCGCTACTGTGGTACACATTAAATGATTCCTGCTCCTTTGAGAGGTGCATCCCTTCAGTATCCAAGGCAAACCAGGATATGCAGGATCCCCCAATAGCATGAGTAGGATTGAACAGCCATTCAACATGATTTCTTAACTTGGCAACAGCTCCTCACTCCTTTGGAACAGTGACGACAGCCTCAATACAGATGCATCAGGTGCACTCTCTGGAGCATTGCAGGTAACACTGCAAAATCTGAAACATAAATACGCACTATCATTAGACACATGGCAAGAATATAGTTTCCAGCAACAGGGGCACTTCTATGACAACTTACAAGTGAACTGTCCTTGTGCAGTCTATTCATTAACATTAATTGGCCAGCTCTAATACAGTCCTTGCTACAGAAGAACAACGAACTATGGTGCAAGCAAACGAGCTTGTGGGAGGAAAGGCCACTGGCTCCCATGTTTGCCAGGAGAAAACTCCCAAGAGAAAAAGAAAGCTGAATATTTTGTGAAATGAAACTTACCACCCTCGGTCATCTACCACAACCTGCACATTGTACTATGTCCACATTTTTCTGTTCACAAAGTCACGATATCCTTTCTTTGGTGCCATGATAGGGATATGGGTACCATCAATTGCACCAAATATTTGAGGGAAGTGGTACCTTGCTTTAAGGTTCCTGGCAATAGCTTCAGCTTCTGTGGCAGTAGGGATGTTTATAGGCTTGTTCAGGTAATGCTGTACAAGCGATTGGCAGAACATGTAAACACAATTTTTGACGCTGCTTTTGTGAACACCAAATTGATTTGCTACCACCCTGTATTCACTGCAGCTGGCCATTTTGAAAAGGGCAATAGCCACTCTCTTTTGCACTGGTAGTGGTTGTCGCACACATGTCTTTGGCGACATGAATGGTTCCAAAAGTAAAACAAGTTCGTTGAATAAAGCTCGGCTCATTTTAAAGTTATCTTGCCAGTCCTCATCCGTGAACTCTGCTGCCACGATGCGGTCCCACCAGTCATTAGAACGAGCCTTCATCCAGACACTTCTCTGCTTCCGTTCTTTTCCCAGCAAAGACCCTACAACAAAGGAGAGAAACCATGAAATATTTCGAAAAACGCTGCTAATGCACAGTAGCACATAAATAATATACTTAAAATGTACACAAACGCCACAAGAAGTGTCAAATGTTGCTTGCAAGAATAGTGCATCCAAATGCAACAGAAGACAGCACTGGGTGATGTGTGTGCTGTGGGACGATGTGAGATAGCAGTGAAATTAAGAACTTTTGAAGCCTGAAAAACGTGCTGCTCCCATGGCAGAAGCTGTTATGATATGAATAAAGAAATCTTGATGTTTACCACTAACTTCCAGAGTTGACGCATTCATTTTGGTCAGTTCGAATACATGTACAGGCCACACAAATGCAAACATTGTGATTGTGCACCGCAAAAGAAAACATCTGGTACTTTTCTCACTCGATGCAAAGCAAAGCAATCGCTTTTGTCCTTTTTCGGCTATCGCACGCAATAATGTTCAACATAGCGCTTCAAAAGCTTCATCCCGTGCGTACCAGCCAGAGCAGTGGCAGCGAAAGAAAGCGCTTCTACACTGGGGAATCCGGCATCTACAGCAAACGGAATTCTCCTGCCTCTGAACTTCGCATCGTTCACACAGCTTCCCACCGCGCCGCCGGAACTCCCAACCAGACCCTTGTCACGTCGCCAACCCCACTGCAGATGCATGGAGCTTTGACAGGTGTTTCTCTCTGCTGCATCTAGTTTTGATACTCGGTGACACAAACTGATTTTATTCCCCACCGATCTGTAGTCAACAAAATAGAGAAAGCGTGACGGAAATGATGCAAGCAGCGTGACAAGGACGGTGTGTCGAGCAGACGACAACTACTCAACCCGTGGGCTCGCCTCCGACAATGGGTAGTTGCCTCGGCGCTTGCCAAGGCGTCCGCGTAAACCAACCCCCCTGTTTCTATACCCCGTTTCATACATCAGGTGCAATGCTGTGGAAGCTACGCAGGTAGTATGGTTACCAAAATTTATCACTACACGCGTTGCGTCCATATTTTTTTTTTTTGGGGGGGGGGGCAGCACGTGAATTAACAGCTCGAAGCGCTTCCCTATATTTTTTTAGTCACACTCAGGAACAGGTAGTCAGAATTTGGCAGCCAGCTGATCTGATCCCCGGCCTCACATGGATGTTTTGAATCACGAATTTGCACTAAAGCTCACTCACTCAATCATAATATCTGGACCGTGTGGCGGCAATTGTTGCCGATCACGACACGACTGCTATCAAAAGTATTTCGTAAGAAATGCCACTTGCCTTCGTACGCTGCTTCGTTTTGGGAGTACTAGTGGGCTTAAATGTTCTCATTAGCAAGTATAGCACAGTGTCTGTCTAAAAGGATCCTTTAGATATGTTCTCACCTTGCATGACCACCAAACCGTTGACGGCAGAGCACATCGCCAACCCTCTTGCGCACAAAAGTGCTTTCATGTAGGCTGACCATATCCGACGACGTCGCTGCTCATGCTGCATACAGGCGAAAGCGTACAAGATGACGTGAAACTTGGTCCATGCTGACAAAAGTAGCATAAGGTGGAGGTGGAATGCTGCATTCCCAAGCATTTTGCAAAAGTATCAGGTTCTCGGTAGTCAGTACAGTCGGTATTCAATTACCAACGCGCACTCGGCCCAACGTTACTAGACTAGCTTCAGTTTTAAAACTCGGCGCCGTTGCGCGGAACCGCCACCCGCCCGCGCCTTCGTGGCGCTGCAGTCGCGCCCGGCTTCACTTCCGCAATAGCCGGCTACGCGGGCGGGCCGGACTAAGCACGCGGTGCAGCGTTGATGTATTCTGTGGTTCGTTGTTGAGAGCGAATTTCGCAAGCACGTCATCCTTGGAACTGTAGCCTTCGCCGAGTTTCTTAAGAATATCAGCAGACGATGCCGCCGTGCTGCGTACCTGGATGCATAGGCCGCTATCGGAACGATTTCAACAGTTCGGCGCACCACTTTTTCTCTGCTCCCAGCAAAGCGACGCTTCGATCGGCGTGAAACAGAGCGATTCCTCGTACCGACCGGGAACTCTCTGCGAAATCAACGGCACGCGCTTGTGCCACTGCTCCAGCGTTCGTCGTCGTCTTCCTCAGCTGGCTGCGTGGCCGTTCATCTTTCCAGCGTAGAATTTCACTTCACTTCTGTCGTCGTAATAGGGAGGCCGCGTTTACGGGGTATGAGCCACTCATGGTCTTAAGTAACGGAAAGATTTAATTTTGAAATTTAATTTTGAAGAATTACAAGCGGCAAATCGCAGGCGAAGGCTGCTAACCACGCCGCCGAGCAAACCGAGACATCGAACACACGCGACAACTGCGGACTGCGGGCATACTGTCAGTGACGTCGTTCTCTCTCGTAGCCGATTGTGTGTGTAACCTCATAACTGAGAAATACTTCAATGAACCCTCAACCCAGTGATAAACACAGGGGCCGCACGTTTCAGTTTCGCTGATTAAGCACCTTCACGGAATGAAAAATCCGACTTCTTTCTTTTTCTTTCTTTTCTTTTGTGGCTTGTGTGTACAAAGACAGACCTCATCTTTCTTTTTGTACCGCTTCTTTGGCGTGGTGAGAAGCTTCGGTGGGGATGCAGATCATCCTACAATCACGCACTTAGGCCAGATATTAAGGCTCGTGAGCCTAAACTGCGCGAAACGTTAAGACGACAGGAAGAAACACACGACATTTAGAAACGTAGCTTCCGCGCTTCGCTGTATGCGTTTCTTCCTTTCGTGCAGTTTACCCTTGATGATGGATATCGTTTCTTGGCGCAAGGGCCAGAAATGGCCAAAGAGCGCCATGACATTTGGTGATGAATGGCAATGAGTATCGATGAATATGGCTGTATATTGGCCTAAAATATTCGCTGTAAATGGCGTAAAATATGTATCTATTAAAATAAGGTCAATGAAAAGTGAGTCCTATAGTTGTTAACGTACGTTGAGAACGATAAGATACTAAAACATGTTAATTTATAGCAGCACCAGTGCCTCTGCAGAGCCCTTCAGTGCAAGGGCTGCGAGGCATGTGCTGTGTAAGCGATTTCATTGCAGCTACAGCCTCTAAGCAGAGGCTGTGCTACAAATAGCCTGGCCAAATCATTTCTATGGTATTAGTTTCTTCTAAGAACTTGAGCACTGATTTAAAATTAAATAGAGGGTCATTGCCTAAAAAGAAGACTGGGTGCAGAGGTATATTATGACTGTATAAGGAAGGGAAGAACTTTTTTCTCTCTATTTCTAATAATGGGCACTGAACGAGAACACGAAGAACTGTAAGTCTACTTCCACACCTAGTGCATGTCGGAGGGTTAGTTCCAGTTAGAATATACGAGTGAGTGCTATAGGTGTGCCCAATTCTTAACCTACAGAGCAGTACTTCCTGTTGTCTCGTTGTTTTCTCAGAGATCCAGTTTCCTATTTTCGGTTTGATTAGATGATGATGATATGTGGTGTTTAATGGCGCAAGGGCCAGGTGTGGCCAAAGAGCGCCATGACAAGTGGTGATGTTGACGATGTATTATGGAGATGTGACTTGGCTGTAAAGTGGCCTAAAAATAGCTGCTGTAAAGTGCATAAAATCTACGTGATGTAAAATTATGGCGATGACTAATGACGAATACTATGAACATTAAAATCCATCGTAAAAGAATGACATAGAATTGAAAATATATGAGATAGTAAAAATAGCTGGAGCACTGTTGCCTCGCCGGAGCCCTTGAAACACAAGGGCCTAGAGGCACGTGCTATACAACAGAACTATCACAGCGCCATCCTCCGAAGAGAGGAGACGCTACGAACATGTGGGGCTAATAACATGCAGGACAACATCTTTCAGGAAACTTAGGACGGCGTTGGTACCAAATAGCGGTTCTGGGCCGAGTAACATTACGGGATGTAGGGGGATGTCGTATGCTAGGGAAAAATGTTTCCTTCTTTCAGATTCGGCTGCCCGACACTCCTGGAGGACGTGGAGGACGGTCAGCCTCTCCCCGCATCTACCGCAGGTTGGAGGATCATTTTCAGTGATTAGAAAGTTATGCGTGCCAAATGCGTCTCCTATTCTCAGGCGACAGAATAGGACATTTGTTCGCCGTGATTTTGTTACGGGGGGCCAAGAACCTAACTGTGGTTTTATCACGTGCAGTTTGTTATTTACTTCTGCGTCCCACATACGTTGCCAGTGATTTCGCAGTTTCCTTCTTAAAAAAGGCTTCAGGTCTGTGACAGGGACCGAAGCAGCAGGATTAACTGTATGCAAGGAAATTGATGTGGCCATCTGGTCTGCTAGAACGTTACCCTCGATGCCCCTATGTCCAGGCACCCAGCATATAATGACATGCTGGTTAGACATATGCGCTCTACAGAGAATAGAATAGAGCTCAGTAATTACGGGGTTTCTGTGTTTACAGTGTGACTTCAAGGCTTTCACGACGCTTAGGGAGTCTGTAAATAAAATTGTTTTTTGAATATTTGATTTTCTGATATGCTCCACAGCCGACAATAGTGCATGGGCCTCAGCCGTAAATATACTTGTTTCAGGGTGCAGTACACCGGACTCCGAGAAGGACGGACCAATGGCTGCGTAGGACACCCCGGCATGCGACTTAGAAGCGTCTGTGTAAAACTCTGTGCACGAGTACTTGTACTGGAGCTCCAAGAAATGCATTTTGTTGTGTCTCTGGCGCATGTTTAGTGACCTCTACAAAGGATGTGTCACACTCTATCAACTGCCACTCCCAGGGCGGTACTAGCTTAGCTGGAGGCATTAGGCGTTGTTCGAGAACTGGAACATCCATTTCCGTGCTAAGTTCTCTTGCACGCAGTGAAAAGGGAAGTCTCATAGAGGGTCTGTTATGAAAAAGTGTTTTACACGTCAAGTCGTTAGCGATTGTGAAACACGGATGTTCCTTATTAGAGCGAACCTTGAGAAAATACGTTAAGCTGATGTTTGTTCTCTGAAGATGGAGTGGCCACTCATCTGACTCCACATATAGGCTTTCAACAGGGCTTGTCCTAAATGCGCCAGTGGCCAGACGGATACCCAGATGGTGAACGGGGTCTAACATCTTAAGTGCGCTCGGTGCGGCAGAGTGATATACCACGGCACCATAATCTAACCGTGATCGAACTAGGCTCTTGTAAATATTCAATAAACACTGTCTGTCGCTACCCCACGTTGTGTGGGATAGGATTTTAAGTAAGTTCATTGTCCTAAGACATTTTTCTATAAGATGTATTATGTGAGGTATGAAAGTGAGCCTGGAGTCAAGAATAACACCAAGGAATTTGTGTTCTTTGTTGACAGGGATTTGTGTTCCGCCCAGTTCTACACAAGGATCTGGGACCAGGCCTCTCTTTCTTGTGAAGAGAACACAAGAACTTTTGTGGGGGTTGACCTTAAATCCGTTTTCGTCTGCCCACTTGGAAACATTGTTCAAGCCCTGCTGTGCCTGTCTTTCGCATACTGTGAGATTGCAGGATTTGAAGCCTATTTGTATATCGTCTACGTATACGGAACAAAAAATGGCAGGTGGTAGTGAAGCACGTAGCGTGTTCATCTTAACGATAAAGAGAGTGCAGCTGAGCACGCCTCCCTGGGGTACACCAGTTTCCTGCGTAAAGGGACGTGACAGTGCATTGCCGACTTTTACTCGGAAGGTACGATTTGACAAATAGCTTTCAATTATGTTCAGCATATTTCCACGGATGCGAATTTCCGACAGGTCTCGCAAGATACCGTAACGCCATGCTGTGTCATATGCCTTCTCCATATTGAGGAATATCGATAGGAAAGACTGTTTATGTATAAAGGCATCGCGGATATTTCCTTCTATGCGCACAAGATGATCGGTCGTCGACCGCCCCTCTCGGAATCCACACTGATAAGGATCGAGCATATTGTTGACCTCGAGGAAATGTATTAGTCTGCGATTTATCATTTTTTCAAAAAGCTTACACAGACAATTAGTTAGAGCTATCGGACGGTAACTTGCCGCCAAGGAGGGGTCTTTTCCGTGCTTCAGAACAGGGACTACAATCGCTTCTTTCCATGTGGATGGGAGGTATCCGGAAACCCAAATAGTGTTGAATAGTGTAAGTAGTGCAACTTGTGTGTCAGTATGAAGGTTTCTGATCATGTCATACATGACTCTGTCAGGTCCCGGTGCAGTGCTTTTGCATGTGTTCAAGGCAGCTTTCAACTCGGCAATACTGAAAGGCCGGTTATACGGTTCATTCTGCCTGGATTTTCCTATGATTGGCTTACGTTCTATTATTTCTTTATGTTTAAGAAAGGACTGGGAATAATTGATTGAGCTCGACACACGCTCAAAGTGCTCCCCAAGTGAATCTGCCTGGTCTTGCAGAGTTTCGCCTTGTGTGTTTACCAAAGGGAGGGAGTATGTTTGTCGCCCCCTTATCCTACTAACCCTGTTCCAGACTTTCGCCTCATCTGTGTACGAGTTGATGCCCGATAAAAAGTTCTGCCAGCTTTCTCTTCTAGCCTGTCGGCGGGTTCGCCTGCCTTCGGATTTTACTTTTTTAAAGTTGATAAGATTTTCTGCAGTGGGAGAAGCGCGTAGCAAACCCCACGCTTTGTTGTTTTTTACGTGCGATCCTACAATCGTCGGTCCACCACGGGACGCGCCGTTTGCACGAGAGGCCATTTACTTGTGATATGCATTTAGATGCGGCATCTATTATAAAGGCTGTAAAATACTCCACAGCAGCATCAATTTCTAACGAGGAGATGTTATGCCATGAGATACCAGTAAGAGTTCGAAATTTGTCCCAATCAGCTGTCTCAATCTTCCACCGAGGTGCCTGTGGTGGATATTCATTTTCTTGAGGCGTTCTTAGTAGTATGGGGAAGTGATCGCTTCCGTAAGGGTTCTTTGTAACTTCCCATTCAAGTTCAGGGAGAATAGAAGGAGAAACTATGCTGAGATCGATTGAAGAAAAGGTTCTGTTTGCTAGAGAGTAATATGTGGGTTCCTTCTTATTCAAAAGGCACGCACCACAAGAAAAAAGGAACTGTTCAACCAGACGACCTCGCGCATCTATACGAGAGTCGCCCCACGGGGAGCTGTGCGCATTGAAGTCGCCAAGAACAACATAGGGTTCTGGCAGTTCATCTATAAAGGACTGAAATTCATGTTTAGTTAATTTGTAATGTAGGGGTATATAAAGCGAGCAAATAGTGATGAGTTTGTTTAGCAGAACAACTCGCACCGCTACTGCTTCAAGGGGCGTTCGAAGGTGTAAAGGTTGACATGCTATACTTTTATGAGTGAGAATCGCAACACCACCCGATGACGCGACGGCATCATCGCGATCGTTGCGAAACGTAACATACGTACGGAGAAAGTTTGCGTGTCTGGATTTTAAATGTGTTTCCTGTAAACACAGCACTTTTGGATTATGTTTGTGGATGAGTTCTTGCAAATCATCAAGGTTTGTAAGGAGACCTCTAATGTTCCATTGAATGATTTGTGTATCCATATTTAAAATAAATTGGTGCTGTGTTTACGGAAACGGACGGGATACCTGATTACAGAACCCTTTCGAGGCCCTGTAATAGGGGTTTTGTTCTTTTTGGAGCGTTCGAGGGAGCCTCGCCGCTCCTTAGGCGCTTGGTGCGCCTTGAGGATGGGTGTAGTGTCCATTGCCTCTTGTGAGGCGCCGGACACATGCTCTTGCGAGCTGGAAGTTTTCAGAGGGAGTCCCGCCTTGGAGGGCAAGACCCCTGCGCCCACCAGCCCGGAGGTCGATGGGGCTCCCAGAGGGATTTGGCTACGCCGGCCTTTGCCAGCGCTGGGAGGGGCCGGGGAGGTTGGAGCAGCCTCGGCTGCGCCCACCTTCGGGGTCGATGGTTCCTTCTCCTCGGTTGACGGAGCAGCGCTAGCTGCAACCGTCGCGGGGGCAGATGGCGTGACTGCCGACTCACTGATTGTGGGTCGGACAGCCGCCGGAGGCCGTTGTGACGCTGCCCCCTGACGCGCCACTTCGCCAAAGCTTTTCTTTGGCAGGTATGCTACCCGCCTTCGTGCCTCTTTGAACGATATATTCTCTTTTACTTTTATGGTTACAATTTCTTTTTCCTTCTTCCAGGAGGGGCACGACCGTGAGTACGCGGCGTGATCCCCATCACAGTTTCCACAGTGTAGAGAGTTCTTACATTCTTCAGTTGCGTGTTCAAGGGCACTGCATTTCGCACATGTTGGGCGGCCTCGGCAGCTCTGCGAGCTGTGGCCAAAACGTTGGCATTTGAAACATCTCAAGGGATTTGGCACATACGGTCTTACACGGAGCTTGATGTACCCGGCCTCGATTGATTCGGGCAGGACACTTGAATTGAAGGTGAGAATTAGGTGCTTGGTCGCAATTTCTTTACCCTCGCGCCTTATCTTGATTCTTTTGACATTTATGACATTTTGTTCACTGAAGCCCTCCAAGAGTTCAGCCTCAGTGAGCTCCAGCAAATCATCGTCCGAGACAACGCCGCGGGTGGTATTCATCGTGCGGTGCGGGGTTACTACTACTTGGGTCTCCCCAAATGATACTAGTTTTGGCAGTTTCTCAAATTGTTTCAGATCGCGGAGCTCCAAGAGGAGGTCACCGCTAGCCACCCTCGACGCCTTATAACCTGGGCCAAAAACTTCGGTAAGGGTCTTAGATACAAGGAAGGGGGAGATTGTTCGGACTTGTTTAGCTGGTTTTTCTGTGTGGATCACATGAAAACGAGGAAAATTGTGGACTTGGCGTCCGAAAAACTGAAATACTTCTTCGGTGCGCCCTCGTTTCTGAGGGCGATCAGGTAGTTTAGGAAACGCGTTTTCCATAGGTACAGTTGGGTTTTCGGCCGCGATGCCGACCACCCACCATGGAGCCCAACAGGGGGACGTGACAGAAGTTCCTGCTGGAGAAACCCTGCCAACGCCAGCCGTACATCGCTGCTATAACCAAATCTGTTATAACCAAGGTTGGCTATCCCACACAAGGTTAACCCTTGCCGCCGAGGAGAATGAAGTAAATGGAAGAGAGGAGAGGACAGGAAAGGTCAAAAAGTAAGAGATAAAGACGAAGATTGGAGAGGAGGACAGGAAAAGGCGACTACCGATTTCCCCCGGGTGGGTCAGTCCGGGGGTGCCGTCTACGTGAAGCAGAGGCCAAAGAGGTGTGTTGCCTCCGCCGGGGGGCCTTAACGGTCCGAACACCCGGCATCGGCTCAACCTCCAGGATCCCCCGGACACGGCTAAGCCGCGCACGGCTACACGCGGGAGGGTCCAACCCTCGTGTGCTCGGGTCCGTGGTGTCGCAACGCACCAAACGCCTGCTGACGCAGACGCCCCTGCGGGATCGGTTTGATTAGGTGCAGTTTGTTGAATACCTGAGTGTCCCATTGCCGTTGCCAATATTTCCGTAGTTTATGCTGTAAAAATGGCTTAAGGTCTGAGTAGGGTACAGGTATATTAATGTTTTCACCAGAAAAAGGTACGGATGTAGCCCTTTCGTCAGCAGCTACGTTGCCCTCAAGGCCTCTATGGCCAGGCACCCAACAAAGAACAATCATTTGGTTAGACATGTATGCTGAACATAGAAGGTTATACACTTCATTAAGGATGGGGTTTTTGTGTTTTCGTAGACTTGATATGCAACTAACAACGCTTAATGAGTCTGTGAATATGACAGCCTTAGGTATACCTGTTTGTTTTATATGTTTCACAGCAGAGAGGATCGCATATGCCTCCACTGTGAAAATGCTGGTGTTTGGATTTAATGCACCGGACGTTGAAAATGAAGGACTGAGCGCTGCATAAGCTACACGATGAGTAGACTTTGAAGCGTCTGTATAAAACTCTGCGCAGGAGTACTTCGCCTGGAGTTCGAGGAAGTGTGAATGTATATGCACCTCAGGCGCATGTTTTGTTATTGCGACGAAAGACATATCACACTGGATAGACTGCCATTCCCAAGGTGGTGCAAGGTTAGTGGGAGTCATTAGGACTGTTTCTTGATGTTGAATACCGGTTTCATTAGCCAGCTGTTCTAAGCGCAAAGACAAAGGAGCTCGAACGGATGGGCGGTTACGGTAAAGTCTTGCAGAAGATAAGTCAAGTACAGTTGAGTAACACGGATGTTCGTCATTCGATTTGCATTTTAAAAAGTAGCAAAAGTTTAGATATGTTCTGCGTAGGTGTAGGGACGATTCGTTCGCTTCAACATACAGACTTTCCACAGGGCTTGTCCTAAATGCGCCTGTTGCCAGCCGTATACCTAGATTGTGGACCGGGTCGAGAATTTTCAGAGCACTGTCCGATGCGGATTGGTACACCACGGCTCCGTAGTCCAGGCGTGATCGTACAAGGCTTTTATACAGGCTAAGCAGACACCTCCTGTCACTGCCCCAGTTTGTTCGAGAAAGCAGCTTCAGCAGGTTCATAGTCTTCAGGCACTTAGATTTAAGGTATTTAAAGTGGGGAATGAAATTAAGTTTTGTGTCCAAAATAATACCTAAAAATTTATGTTCAAGACTGACCGATAGTCGTTCTCCGTTAAGGTCAATGGCGGGTTCCGGTGACATGCCTCTCTTGTTTGTGAAGAGAACACATGTGCTTTTTTGAGGGTTAAATTTAAAACCATTTTCTTCTGACCACTTTGAGAGTTTGTTCAGGCCAAGCTGTAGCTGTCTCTCACAGATGCTGAGATTGCACGACCTAAAAGCTATCTGTACATCGTCCACATAAACCGAGTGAAAGAGTGTGCGAGGTATGATGGTATGCAAGGAGTTCATTTTCACAATAAAGAGTATACAGCTCAGCACTCCACCCTGCGGTACACCTGTCTCCTGTGAGAATGATCGAGACTGCACATTGCCAATTCTAACGCGAAATGTTCTGTAAGACAAGTAGCTCTCAATAATGGTCAGCAAGTTGCCGCGTATACCCATTCCAGAAAAATCCAGAAGGATCCCGAAGCGCCACGTAGTGTCATATGCCTTTTCCATATCTAGGAATACAGGTACGACAAACTGTTTGTGGATAAGGGCTTCACGAATGTACATTTCCATTCGGACCAGCTGGTCTGTCGTCGACCTGCGTCCCCTGAAACCGCATTGGTATGGGTCTAATATTTTGTTGGTTTCAAGATAGTGGAGCAAGCGTTTGTTCACCATCTTTTCAAAGAGTTTGCATAGGCAGCTTGTCAACGCTATCGGTCTATAACTGTTTGCCAAGGAAGGATCCTTACCCTGCTTCAAAATGGGAATTATAATGGCCTCTTTCCAGACAGAGGGAATCTGGCCGGAAGACCACATACCATTGTAAAGAAAAAGAAGGGTTCTTTGTGTTTCAGATGGCAGGTGCTTTAACATTTCATATATTATGCGGTCAGAGCCTGGGGCAGATTTGTTGCAGCCGTTACGCGTTTACGAGAAAGAGAGGAAGGCCCGCGGCAGCGCGTATATATATCGGGCGAATAAAGGAAGGCACCACACCACTCGTTAGGGAGACTTGCTGACGAGACCGGAGTTGCCACAACAACAACAACCTGACCATGGAGAAGGAGGAAGCTCGTGCCGCTGCCGAGGCCGCCGATTCCGATATTGGTGAGGAGCCCACGTTCGCATACCATGCAGTGACCGGGGAAGCTTTGGGCACTACCATCACCACCGCCAATAGAGAGGAGCGCTTGAGGATGGGCCTTACTCCCACTTCTCCAGCCGCTGCCGAGAAATCGTCTTTCACCGCTTTCTTGAGGGAGCGACGGGCAGCTCAGACAGCCGCTGACGAGAGGGAGAAGGCAGTCGCCCCAGCAGCAGCAGCCCCAGTAGCCGGCCCAGCAGCAGCAGCCGCAGTAGCCTAAAAAGAGCAGTCGTTCATTGCCGTCATGAGGGAGCGGCAGGCAGCCGCAGAAGCCAAGGAGAAGGCCGCCGCTGCTGCATCGGGGGCCGCCCCGGCCAAGGAGGGAGCCGCGGCAGCAGCAGCAGCGCCACCGCCAACCTCAGAGGTGAGCGAGGGGCCATCGGCTTCCGTGTGGCCGGAAGATATTATAGCAGCAGCGAGAGCGATGTCGCCACAGTTGTTTGTTTACGACACCGATGACGAGGATTACTTGTATGAATGTGCGCACGAGGAGCTAAGAAAAATGCAGAGAGAGAAACAACGGCGAAAGGCAGCGGCGGCGGGCGAAAGGCAAAAGGCAGATGCCGAAAAGCGAAAGGCAATGACAACAGCCGAACGGCAAAGGGCAGCGACGGCAGCCGAAAGGAAGCAACTGCCACGCCGCCGCAGGAGCAACAGCAGCAGCAACAGCGGCAGCAGCAGCGGCAGCAACAAAAGGGAGCGGGGATCGCCATTGTCCATTGGCCGGACGGCAAACCGGCAGGCAGCGTCATTGACAAGGGCGACGGCCGCCTGTATCTCACGCTGTCCGACGACGAGGAGCGGAGGAAAGAACGGGAGGCAGAATTGGCAAAGAGAGCGCCCAAGTACCCGCTCGTTTACGAAGCAGTTTACGAGGCGGACGGACGAGTGGCGGGCACGGTGACAGACTCGGGCGACGGCCGTCTAGTTCTCAAGCTGTTCGAGAAGTCGCTGCCGCCGCCGCCGCCGCGTACGTTAACTCCGTTCGAGCAGTTTATGGAGCGCAAACACCAGGAGGAGGAGCGGAGGTCGGGCAGCACGACGGGTGGGATCGCAATGGTACAGTGGCCCAGCGGCAAACTGGCCGGCAGCGTCATTGACAAGGGGGACGGCCGCCTGTACCTGACGCTGTCCGACGAGGACGAGAGGATGCGCAAGCAAATAAAAGAGGTGGCCGCCGAAAAAAGGAAACATTTTCCCGTCGTCTACGAGACGTATTACGAAGAGGACGGCCGCTTAGCCGGCTCCGTGACCGCTCTGGCGGACGGGCGCATGGTCCTCACGCTAGAAAAGGTCGTGGAGACGGAAGAGGGTACTAGTACTACTACCGTAAGCCGACGGAATCCCCCTCCTCCATCCTCTCCAAGGAGCAGCACTTCTCCTCCAACCTTAACGGAGTACGACGCTGCTACTAGTTACGCCATGTCTTCTAAATCGAGCTGCGCATCAAAGCAGCAACGGCAGCAGCAGGCTAGCGGCACTACCGAGCAACCGAGCACCTCGAGGCGGCCGCCTACTGCTCCTCCCAATTCTCCCAGGAGGCCGGAGCCGAGTTCAAAGGCCGCAGCCGCCCACCTCGATGACGTAGTCTACCTCGTCAGGGGGCGCGTGGACGGGACCGTCATTAAAAAGGCCGGACACGTTCACCTGAAGCTTGCAATCGATGCTCCCAGCACAGAAAAGCAGCAGCAGAAACCCGCTGAGCAGCAGAGACTCGCAGAGCAGCAGAGACCCGCAGAGCAGCAGAAACCCGCGGAGCAGCAGAAAAAACAACACCAAGAGGTGCACTACGTGACCATGGGCGACGACGACGCGGCGGCCAAAATAACTGAAAGGGGCGGCCGACTCTATCTCACTGAGACACCCAGAGCTGCTGCCGCTGCTGACGACGACAGCGAGAGCTAGACCGACGCCGAGGTCCGCCGTTTCATGAATCCCGACGACGAGAGGCCACTGTGGAATTCGACCAGCTTTATGGGCAGGGACATAAGAGACACCAGACCGGGCTTTGGAATCGTCGTGAAACTGCGGGGTCGCCAGCAGTGTCTGCACAGAGCGCGGGACGCGCTGCGGGACCTGTTTATTCTCACAACCAGGGACGACGCGTTCCACATCACGCTCTTTCAAGTCAACATCGAGTTTCAGAGAGAGTACGATGCTCGGTCCCTCCCGAACGACATCTTGGTCGTTTTCAGAGATTACGTCATGCAACAGACCCGAGAGGCGATCCGGGAGGCTCGCGACAATCTGCGCGCCACGAGATTTTGCATTGTGGTCAAGCCCGACGGCTGGATCGTGATCGGAAAGATATACCCGTCGCACCTGGCCATCGCGGTCGACTACAGCAAAGCGGCCGGTGTGATCGACGGGCTGCGCGCCACCATTCACGCAATGTCCAACGAGTGGATGATTCCGTAAGGCCACGTTGTGTCATATGCCTTTTCCATATCGAGAAATATTGATAAGAAAAACTGTTTATGTATAAATGCGTCCCGGATATTTCCTTCAACACGTACGTGATCGGTGCACAAGCTTGTGTCAGCATTTTGTGAGAAGCAACTTTTGCCTAAAGTATTGTTCTTAAAGAACTGCGCGCTGCGTTTTAGTGGATTTCAGCTGCTGTTTAAAAAGCAAGAGCCGCTCTTGCATATACTTCACACTGCACTTACTACTCTAGTCCAGCGAGTCCTAAGTCGGTGTTTGCGTCATGAGGCCTTTGCAGACAAGAGCGCTGAAGAACTGAAAAGGCTAGACATGATGGATTCATCCTTTTGAAAGTAAAAACCTGAAATTGGTACAGATACCGAAAAATCAATGGTACTCAAGTGAGAAAAAGTGGTTTTATCTTGGAGCACGGGCTTTCTACTTGGCCTGTGCCAAGAACCTTATTCATAAGCTTCCGCTTGACAATCGAGTTCTTAAATGTGCCAGCCTCCTCAGTTTACAGTTAACAAACAAATGTTGAGTCCGAAGTGCGATCACTAAAATACCTTGTGTCGCAGCTTCTTCAAGTAATCAAGAATGAATAAGTTTTGTCTGTAATCATTGAGTGGCACATGCTGAAGTGTGACTCCAATAGCGCCCTTCTGGCCCTTGAAAATGAATGAATTGATGCTCATTGGGCCAAAACATTTGAGCAGAAGACTGTTGGAGGTCAACCGAAGTATCCGTTGTTGTCAAAGCTCATGAAGCGTCTGCTGTGTCTACCACATGGCAATGCAGACTGCGAACGAGGGTTTAGTGAAAATAAACGCTTGTATGAAAACCGCTACTCATTATGCATCACAAGCATTAACGGACTGCACATACCTTCGCCGCTATGATGGAGATGCCAGCAAAATTTAAGGAGATCCAGAGCCCGATATGCAGAGAGAACTGCAAGTGCACATCAGTCAAAAGCAGAAAAAGGTTTGGAGGCAAATACACTAGTGCTGACATTGTCAACGAAAAGTGGCTCCGAAAGAGCTTGGAAGGTCACCTCATGTAGGGCATTACTGAAGCGAGCAGAAGACATAATTTCTTCTGGTCTGAATTCTAAGAGCCTGGAACAAGTTGAAGGTGGGAATACTTCATTAGCTGAAGGCAACTCCACTTTGAGCCAAACCCACTCACAGCTGGAAGAACTGATCAAGGCGAGCAAAAGGCAGTAAATGCTGCAAAATGCACATAAAATGCAAATAAAATAAAAGTCAAAAGGCACCCCTTGCAGTTTGGTTTTTGGAATTTTTGTCATAACATTTAATATACTTTAATTAGCTGTACATCCTCCTTCATTTGCAGTACTGCATTAAATCTGATGGACTGGTTCATTTCTTGGTGGTTTGTAAAATGTGCATGTACATAAGACTTAATCTGCTGATAGAGAAGTGCAACAAATATGGCTTTACAGAACTGTGGCAGTGATCAAAGCCTTGGTTTTAGTGGTCATGAGAGAGGTATCCCTGTGAAATTAGTTGCTACTCCAATTCCTGCTATAAAATCGAGTTCTCATATAAGGTTGCTCCAAAGCAGCTTTTTCTCTGCTCCAAAAGTTGCCGTGTCTGGATCACCACCGAAAATGTCTAAATGTTCATGGAGACTATAGTTGCACTGGCTCACTTTCATTTCACTCACCCTCATATATTTTGCAGAACATATGCTTGTTATATGTGCTCTGTGCTGCGACTATAATTTCGGTGCAATCGTTCCCAATACATGACTAGAGACAGCTGCTCCTACGCAATACACTGGAACAAAGAACATCATTGAGATTTTTCCCTCGCCGTTGCAATTGTGCAAAAATGTAAACAAGGTTCTTGAATGACAAAGTTTTATCAAAACTAATATATTTGTCATCATCTTTTTCATTTCACAGCCTTTACATTTTTCATATGAGCAGCATGCACTGCTTTGCTGGTTTCAAACTGATATAGTTCAAAAGTTTGTGCGATACTCGCTTTACTTATCAAATAGACAAAAACGATGGAAGCATTGACTGTTGGAAGCATGATTGTTCAGGTACAATTTTTGGGACATACAAGTATACAAAAAATATATTTTCCTTGTCTTCACAGTGCATAGTGTTCAAATTTGTTTACAGCATATTTGGTGAAGGCAATGCAGTTATTATTCATGTACTTGATCCGTCGAGAAATTTCATAACGAGGATACCGAGCTTCAACGTGAGCCCTCTCCCACCTGTATTAAATTTCTGGCTATGCCTCTGTACATAGCGTTTCATTTTCTTAATTCTTTCCCACTAAAACTAAAAAGTTTTGCGTATAAATGAACCTATACTTTGCAATGTATTTTTCTTCATTCACCAAGCAACAAGCTACGGCACGCCAGGCATGACAGATGCATGCGTCAGACAGGCCACCGAAACCAGCGAGGCTGGCTGCGCGTGCGAAATTCGCCTGTTCGGCGACCCGTCGCTTTTGGATGTAGCATGTTTGTTGGGCTCCCGGCGTATTCTTGCGTTCCTTCAGCACTTCGACACGACACTATAGACCTCTCCCTGTTTGCAAACAATGTGACATCACTGGGCCTGGGCAATGTATCGGCATCATCACGCTCACCCATAGCCTCCTTTATTTTTTCTATGCCTGCTCAAAGGCTGCTGAAGCGCCATCTCTGAAGGCAACGCCCCTCTGCTGACTTTTTCCGCGGGCTGGCACTGCCAGCCCTGGGGAAGGTGAGCTCCATGTGGAGAGGGTGAAAGGCGATAAAAGAGTGGGGGTAGGGACATTTCCGTGGCGGATGCTCAGTTCTGTCATGGAGCGAGCAAAAGCAAAGCTCACGGAAAATGTCCACTTCGCAACCTTGTCATAGTAGCAGGTGAGCTAAATGACGTCCTAAACAGGAAAGGGACAGGACTAGCCCAACGCTTGGCAAAGGGGTTGGACGACTTCCGCGAGCTGTCCCCTCAGGTGCGCATTGTGGTGTGCACGGTGCCGGAGGTGCCTGTATGTGACAGTCACATACGAAGAGCCGTAGTGGCTTCTAATGAGGCGATATGGAAAATGAGTCGGGAGAAAGGCTTCGAGGTTGTCGAAGTAAACAGGGAAGTGAGAAGGTGTGGTGGTTTTCAACGAGACGAGATCCACTTCAATTACAGGCTTGCACGAGAAGTGGGCTGGCGACATGCTGGTCGCGCTGTTGCTTCTTTAGGGGGCCCGCTGGCGCTCAGGAGGCCAGAGTAGGTAGTAGTGAAAAAGGTCCTCTAAGGGTACTTCAGTATAGCATCGCCGTGAATAACAGAAAAAGGAAGAAAGCAAGAAAGCTCACCATGCAATGGGCTACATAAACATGCAGGGCGGCAGAAGAAAGCAAAAGTGGGCAGAGATTGAGGAGCAGTTAAATAGAGAACAAATAGGGGTGTATGCGCTTACAGAAACACCTCTTAGAGACTCGGAAGAGCCACCAGTGATTGAGAATTATGTTGGGGAAGGGTGCAACAGAACTAAGTCAGAAAGAAAGGTAGGGGGAGTCGGAATGCTCATCCATCAGGGAGCCAAATGGAAAAGAGTAAATTCAAAATGTCATGAGCATCTTTCGTTATCAGGTACAATGACTGGGAAAAAAAACTTGGCTGGACGTTACGTATTTCTGGACCGGAAATAATTGCACAAATAATAAAGAGTACGTGGAATGCATAAGTGCTGATATTAAGGGTTTTGGGAATGATGCTGAAATTATCCTATTAGGTGACCTGAATGCCCACATACGGGATTTAGATGGCTATACTGACAACAATGGGAAGTCAATGCTAGATATTTGTGAGCAACATAACCTCGTTATCGTGAATACAGGGCCTAAGTGTAAAGGGCAGATCACGCGGGAAGTGGGAAACCAGCAATCGACCATTGATTACTGTCTGATGAGAGAAGGGATTCATGATAAGTTGAGAGAAATGGTCCTTGATGAGGATGGGTATAGCAGCATAGGGAGGCATCATTTTGTAAACACGATATGTAGTTGGGAAAGAGAGCAAGGTGTGCAAAATGACCATTCCAAATTTGAACGCTGAACAAATAATAAATATAGTCACTAGAGTCGAGGAAGAACTGTGCAAATGGCCAAGAGTGGGAATATAGCGAGCTTCTAAATGTAGTAACGACAGAAATACGAAAAGAGAAACAAGTTCGTTTGAAAGGAAAAAAGAAACCGAATATCTGGTGGAACAAGGAGATACGAGAAGCGATCGCCGAATGACAGAAAGCATCCCGAGAGCACAGGCAGGCAAAGAAGACGCAGTTGCCGGAGTATGAAGTAGCCATAAAATGGGAAATATACGGGGAGAAAAAGTCTATGGTTCAAATACTGGTGCAAGCAAAGATAAAAGGTGAAAGTGAATGTTGGTTGTGAGAAATACGTGAGAAAAAGAAGGCTGCACCTAGAATATTTTGGAACCACATAAAATTATTAGGCAGGAAGTCAGCAACAATACAACAACATATCCAAGACGAAGATGGAAACAAACTGGAAGGGGAAGCTGCAATAAATCATATCCGAAAAATAAAAGTCGAATCTTTCCAAGGTAATGACGAGGTTGAATTTGAAGAAAAAAAGGAGCATGAAAGAGACCCTGGTGGAAAAGGAGCTGGTGCTGACAAATTTCAAGTGAAAAAAAGCCCAAGAGAAAATTCCCAAGCGCACAGCCACAGGGCTAGACGAGGTTCCTGTTAGGCTGATTAATGAACTAGGACCAAGTAAAGAAGTTCGGGTGAAAGCAGTGCAAAAAACTTTAATAGACAGATGAATACCAGACAGTTGGCGACAAAGTAGAATTAATTTAATTTATAAAGGTAAGGGGGAGAACGATAGAATTCACTCGTACAGACTGTTGATCATTACATCGGTAATATACAGGCTAGCAATGCAGGCAATCAAATTAAAACTGCAAGCATGGGCAGAGAATAATGGCATTTTGGGAGAAATTCAGAATGGCTTCAGAATAGGTCGACGTTTGGATGATAACTTATTTGTTCTTACTCAGTATATTGAAATATCAAAAGTAGAAAGCCGACCGTTATATTTGGCCTTTTTAGACATTACAGGAGCCTATGACAACGTAGACAGCAACATTTTGTCGGGTATTCTGGAAGGGGAAGGCTTAGGTGACGATTGTGCACAGCTTTTGAGAGAGATTTACCTAGAAAATACTGTTTGCGTTGAATGGGAAGGGATGAGGAGCGAGGAGAAAGTTGATATCAATAAGGGACTGAGGCAGGGGTGCCCTTTATCCCCTTGCTGTTTATGATGTACATGGTAAAGATGGAGAGGGTGCTAGAAGGAAGCAAGACCGGGTTTAATCTCTCATAAAAACAGGCGAGTAAAGTAGTAGAGCAGTAGCTTCCAGGTTTATTTTATGCGGACGACATTGTGTTGCCAGCTAACAAGCAAAGTGATTTGCAACGTCTGGCTAATATCTGTGGACAGGAAGGCGAGGATTTAGCTTTGAAATTTAGTGTTATAAACTCAGGTGCTACTGTATTCAATGAAGACAGTAAACAGACAGTGGCAATACAGGGCCAAGAAATACCTCGGGTAAGAGAATATAAATACCTTGCTATATGGATAAACGAAGGAACTAGATATATAGAAACACAGGAAAAAACAATAACAGTGAAAGGGAATAGAAATGCAGCCGTAGTAAGCACAGAGCGTTATGGGGATACAATAGGTACAAGGTGCTCCGTGGTATGTGGAAAGGTGTAATGGTTCTAGGACTTACTTTCGGAAATGCGGTTGTTTGCTTGAAATCAGGGGTACAATCAGGACTCGATGGCAACCAAAGGTCAGTGGGACGCCTCGCATTGGGTGCTCACGGGAAGACTACAAATGAAGCTGTACAGGGTGATATGGGCTGGACAAGTCTTGAAGTGAGGGAAGCTCACAGTAAAATTGATTATGAAGAACGACTGACGAATGTGGAAGAAAGTAAATGGGCTGGGAGAGTGATGAGGTATCTGTACAGGAAAAACATTGATTCTAAGTGGAGGAAAAGAACTAGGAAGGTTACCAACAAGTATGCGGCCTGTAGGCTGGGTAATACAGCAACAAACAACGTCAAGCGGAAAGTCAGAGGCTGAAATAATCTCATCGGTGGCGGCAAAGGAAAAGAAACATGCCATGAGTAACTACTTAACAGGAAAAAGCAAAATCAGGAAAGAAACAATTTATGATGATGATGATGATGTATCGGGTTTCATGGCGCAAGGGCCAGGAATGGCCAAAGAGCGCCATGCCTGTGGTAGTGGGTGTGCGGTGTAACTATGATTATACTATGAATTTATGATAACTCAAAGGGAAGCTCATTACTTTTCGAAGCGAGATCGGGATGCCTTAGAACATGCACCTATAAAGTGAGATATAAGAAGGAAGAAGAAGCATGTGCTTGCTGCGGTAAAGCTAGGGAAACGATAGAGCACGTTTTATTAGAATGTGAAGACGTCTGCCGAGCGGTCGATTTAGGCACCACTGGCCTTCTTGAAGCCCTTAAGTTCAGCGAAAGGAGTGTAAAAGTAAACGTGTCCGCAATAGAGATTAGTAAGAGGCAAATGGAAGATTCGTGGAAGTAGGGAAACGACAAAAAAAATGGAGATGTAAAAAAGCAAAGTTCGCAATAGGGGATCAGTAAAATTGGTTGTAGGAGTTCATAGGTTTTCTTTTTGTAACCTAGATAGGACATTAGGCTGTATATTAGCAAGAGCTTGGTGGCGCAACCCACTGCCCCGTTCCAAACGGGACGCGTTTTGTTTGCGTTGTGTTTATGCAGCATTTCGAATGTGCCATGAGCTATGGCATACTGCTGTGTGCCGGGACGCAAATCAGAAGTGAAGCAGAAAGTGCCAGGAATTTCATTCCATGAAATTTCTAGTGACAACGATTTAAGAGTGAAGTGGCTGCAAGTGATATCCAGAAAGGACTGGGTGCTGAATACCACATCAGGCTATTTGGTCGTTTGCAGCAAACATTTCCTCCCTAACGACTACAAGGAAGAATGCAAGACTGGGAAACTTGAAAAAGGTGCGACCCCAAGCGCGTTTCCAGACTATCCAGAGTATATGCAACCACCTGCGAAGAAGCGCCAGAGCGATGCTGTTTTGAGAAAACGGGAGGCTGCCGTTCTGCATTCCACATCCCTTGTCCATGCTACTATAAGTTGCCTGCCTCGCGATGTCACTGCCGACTCTCCGCTACCGACTGCATCATCCCCCGTGTTTGACTCCTCGAACATATATGTTGCAAGTGGTGACAATCGGCTCCACGTCGAGCCCTACTGCAGAACGAAAGACGAAGCGACCCAGGTAGATATTCACAGCTCGATGTCTGTAATAGAACGCCAGAAGTGGCGACGAAAAGAGAGCGACATGAAAACTCAAATAGAGCGACTCAAACGAACTGTAGACAGGTATAAGGAGGAGCCCATGTGACTGAAAGAGGAGTGCAATATTGCTACGTTTGCTGGTGTTGTCGAAGCGGCGGGCAAGAAGCACTTGGGTGCAAGCATTCTCGTCGATCAAATCAAGAATTTCAGCAGGACGAGACCTACCTGGTCAGATCTAGTAGTGCGCCGCTGCATTGTTCTTATATATCTATTAACCCGGGTCTATGAGCACATCCGCAAAGAAGGCATCCTGAAGCTGCCAAGCTGGTCAGCCCTACAGAGATACCCAAGAGCAAATTCTTGCAAGGTAGGGTTCACCTCCCTTGTGATACAATGGCTTCAGGTGGAGGTAAGCAACCTAAAAACCAAGCAAGCTAACGTGTGCTCCTTAGTTGTGGATGAGATACAGATTCAACAGTGACTGCAGTACAACAAGCAAAGAGACGTGTTTGTGGGAGAAGTTGATGTGGGAAATAGAGTTCAAGAAACAGCTACTGGTGAACCTGTTTTGGCTAACTCACTTCTGTGTTTTGTGCTAACAAGGTTGTTGGTGCATGTTTGAATACGTGTTGGGTATTTCTTTACAAAGAATTGCACTGGACAGGAGCTCTTTCCATTGATAAAGCTTGTGATAAAGGAAGTTGAAGTAATAAGCTTTAAGATTGTGTGCATTGTGTCTGACAATCACAAGATTAATGTCCTTGCATTTCAACTTCTGTGTGGTGGAAGGTTAAGTCATTGCACACAGCAAAATAAATTTGTTTCAGGATGCAGACAGTTTTAAAACAGAATACCCTGAGGATCCAAAACGAAAATTGTTTCTCGCGTTCGACCAGTGCCACATTATCAAGAATGTGCGGTCCCAATTCCTTGCCAGGGACCTTGAAAAAGATGGCGAAGTGTCTTCCTCACACCTGAAAGAACTGTACCAGATGCAGCAAGACAGTACCGTTAAACTGGTTTGCTTTTTAACAAGGAAGCATGTTTTCCCATCTTATATTGAAACAATGAATGTGTCAAGAGCTGTGCAGGTTTTATCACCGCCGGTCACTGCTGCACTTAAGCTTCTGAAAGAACAAGCTGGACACACATGCAACATGAGTTTTGCTGCTGTGGGGCCTACAGATGAGTTTATGGTTGTGATGCACCGTTGGCTCCTGCTGATGGATGTGAGCAACTGGGCACAACACATTCATCAAATACTGCCAGACAGCAGGCAGCATGACAGTGCTGAAGATGCACATCTAAGCTGGCTAATGACGTCGTTCCTAAGTTGCCTTGAAAACATGCGACGTCATTGCCAAGCAAAACAGTTCCTTAGCAAGGAAACTTATCAAGCCCTTGTTATCACATCAAATGTGCAGCACCTCCTTGCTGTTGAAGGCTTCAAGTTCGTTCTGACAAGAAAATTCTCATCGGACCCAATTGAATCATTCTTTGGATGGTTAAGGTGATCTGCTGGGAGCAACGATCAGACAGATGCTCGAGCAATCCTCTCTGATGTGGAGATGGTCTTGAAGACTGGCTTAGTTTCAGCTTCGCTAAACAGCAATGTTGTTGACACTTCAAACCACTGACTTGGACCACTGAGTAGTGAGCCTGCAGTGACCCAGCATGTGGATTTATTTCCACAAGAGATAAGAAGGCTCCTTCGCGATCTCAAGAACCCAAAAAGCTTGCTGCCTACACCAGACACTGCGGCACTCGCCATGTTAGGAGGCTACTTGGCCCGTGTTGTGTAAGAGAAGATGGACTGCAGCTCCTGCACTGCTGTTCTCACACAATCTGCCTCATGTGCGCCCAGCGAAAACCTGATACGACATCAGGACAGGGGAGGGCTTTTTTTATCCATCTACCGAATTCGTCTATGTGCTTTACACACTGCGAAAATACATTGAAGTTATGCTAGAGAAAAGGAGGTTTCTGGCAAAGCCCCTTCAAGCTGTAGTCTCAACTGCCGTGGATGTCCTTGCAGAACACGGAGCATTAAAATGTGCACGTGCATGCAGTGATCATCACAAAGAACTATTGAAACCGGTTTGTGCAAAGTTCTTCAGACCAGTATTCACGAACTATACCTTGTCTGTGACAGACAGGAGGGACATAGTCAAGCCACTTACATCCAAGCCACTTTCTAGGAAGTTGCTGAAGCTGTGACATGTATTTGCCCTTATGATTTCTCTTGCTTATGACAGTAAAGTTCTTGCATGTCGACTAAATGTGCCTTGTCTTTTGGTCCCGTTGCATCATTACCAGGCAAAGGTCGGTAGTAAACACACAGATAAGGAACACTTTCAAAGTAGCCTGCAAAAAACATCTTCGGAACATGAAATGGTGTTCACAGCAGACTCTTGAGCCATTGAGAAATACTCTCATATAATGTTTATTAATGAGGTAACCTAAGGGTAACCTAAGGAACTAGCAAAATGAATAGCATCGCCGGTGATGAAGTCGAAAAACTAAATCTTCACCTTGGAATCGCAACTATGCTGCAGCCGCATGCTATCAGTATGCCCCAGCTGTCCTGTTCACAATTTGCTTGGTAATCTAACTCCTCATTTACATATACAAATTCCGTCGCGATCCTTCATGTCACAACTGCCCTGCCCTTTATGCCAACCTATTCTCCTGCCCTGTTGCTCTGTAATCATGTTTCTTTCCCACCCCCTCCCATAATGGCTGGACTGGCTTGGAGCTGAAAATAAACGACGCCTGCTCGTGCAGCAGGCCATTGAAATCCTGGGCGCCTAATGTTTTGTGCCTGAATAAAGTCTTAAGCTACTACTACTCATTTACATACACTTGTATACGTATGAAAACAATACATAGGTAGCCAACATGGTGACCATTCTCCCACGTTATGTATGCTTGGAAAAAATGGAAGCTGCGCTGTAACAAAGCACGCCGTTTTCTACTCTACATATTACTGCTACGCGCGCCATCTGGGAGCGGCTTCTTGTACTTGCACAAACGGCACCTAGCAATGGCCCCGGCCGCCGTTGACCAAGCACAGAAAAATAAAGGAGGCTATGGAAAAAAACAGCCACTGCCACACGCAATGTCTGGGTCGTGGGTTTGTATATGTTATGCTAGTTGTGCACCATTATGAGCCATTCTGTGTTTATTGGATATTGTTATGCGAACAAAGGATTAAGACTGAAGACTATTTACAAAGGATATTTACAAGGGGTAACTGCAGCGCTGGCCAGTTCAGCCGACAGCTCGAGAGCCAACGAGCATTCGTTGTCTTCGTCGGGGTGCCCACGTGCATCAGCCACAAGAAAACACAATATGCATGTATCATTACCCCCGGCAGCAGAAGCGACGTCCCGGAGCGTCTAAATGTCATCACTGGGAGGGTGATTCTGCTTCAGTCGTGTAATGTGCACGATATCACTGGACTGGGAAGAAGAGCGGGCATCAAGGGCAATCTCGTAGGTGACTGGAGTCGCGGCACGAAGCACTCGGTATGGGCCTGTGTAACGAGACAGCAGTTTTTCTGACAGGCCGACCTGACGCGACGGAGACCATAGAAGCACCAAAGAACCAGGCGGGAAGTGCACGTCTCGGTGTCGCCGGTCGTACAAATGCCTTTGACTGTCTTAAGATTTCAGAAGGCTATCACGGGTAATTTCCCTTGCATGGGCACAGCGGGCGATGGCGTCAAGTGCATATTCACTGGTCGGTGCCACGTGAACAGGGAGGGCGGTGTCGAAGGGCAGTGCTGATTCTTGGCCGAACAGAAGGAAAAATGGGGAATAACCGGCGGTGTCGTGGCGCGAGGAATTATAAGCAAATGTGACAAACGGGAGAGCAAGGTCCCAGTCAGTGTGGTCTGAAGAGACATATATCGCGAGCATGTCTGTGATAGTGCGATTAAGACGCTCCGTAAGGTCATTTGTGTATGGATTGGTATGACGTGGATAGCTTGTGCTTCGTGACACACGACTGCAGGATGTCCGTGATAACATTTAATAGGAATGTCCGGCCACTGTCTTTGAGAAGTTCCATGTAATAAAATCACGTCGTGTAGAAGAAAATCGGCGACATCTGTGGCGCAGCTTGTAGGAAGCGCTTGGGTGATGGCGTAGCGTGTGGTGTAATCCGTGGCCACAGCGGTCACCCGTTCCCAGAGGTAGAAAGAGGAAAAGGGCCAAATAAGTCTAAACCAACCCGAAAGAATGGTTCCGCGGGAATGTCAAGTGGTTGAAGGTACCCAGCAGGGAGCGTCGATGGAGTCTTGCGTCGCTGGCATTTCTCACACGCAGCTACGTATCTTCGAACGGAGCGAGCAAGCGCTGGCGAAAAGAAGCGTCGACGGCTCTGGTCGTAGGTACGTGATACAGGAGGTCGTGAAGTTTGTGGAGAACAGCCGAGTGAAGATATTTAGGGATCACAAGGAGTAATACAGAGCCGTTGGGGTGAACAATGTGGCGGTAGCGTATGCCATCTTTAAGTGTGAATAAGCGAAGGAAACTGTCAGCAAGTGACGATTCCAGGCGGTCAATGATGATACGCAAGGACAGGTCACGGCGCTGCTTATCAGCGGCATGGAGCAGTGGAAAAACAGAGAGAACACAGACGTCAGTGTCAGTATCAGACGTAGAGGTCGCGTCTTCGACTGGGTAGCAACGGAGACAATCTGCGTCCTGGTATTGGCGTCCCGACTTGTAAGTCACTATGTAGGGATATTCTTGTATTTAGAGGGCCCAATGACCGAGCCGGCCAGTAGGATCCTTGAGCGACAAAAGCCAACAGAGCGCACGATGGGTTGTGATTACTGAGGAGGGCTTGCCATATAAATATGGGTGGAACTTTGAAACAGCCCAGCGAGTGCAAGACATTCGCACTCGGTAATTGAATAGTTGCGCTCTGCAGTTGTCAGGAGCCGGCTAGCGTAGGTTATAATGCGGTCGTGTCCGTGTTGGCGTTGCGATAAGACGGTGCCAATTCCATAACCACTGGCATCAGTTCGCACCTCTGTAGGTGCGGACGGGTCAAAGTGGGCCAAGACCGGCGGATTGGTGAGAATCGTGATAAGGTGTGAAAATGCGGCAGCCTGAGGGGAACCCCACATAAAAGGCACGTCTTTCTTCAGAAGTTTAGTGAGTGGTCAAGCGATTGCTGCAAAATCTTCCACGAACCGTCAAAAATAAAAACAGAGCCCCAAAAAACTCCGGACGTCTTTGACAGACTGAGGTACAAGAAAAGCCATTACTGCTCGAACCTTCTCCGAGTCGGGTTGTACTCCGGAAGCGTCGATGAGATGGCCTAGCACTGTAATCCGTCGGCGTCCGAAGTGGCACTTCGATGAGTTTAAGGGGAGACACAGCTCTTGGGGACCAAAAATCGGTAAAAAAAAAACGATTTTCAATCTTTTCATTTTTGGATTCCTGGCATAATTCTGCACCTTTGAGCAAATTTCCATTTAAATCTGATGCGTAATTGCACCGTAATATCGATTTAAAATAGCGTAGTTTCTAACAGGGCTAGTTTCGACCGTGCGCTGCGCAAAAACGAAAAGCCGCACCTATGCCATCTTGGTCATGTTTGAAAGCTCGCGCATCTGGCTTCCCATCCTCTCTTGGCTAGCCACCATGTGCCAGCCACAGTAAAACTTCTCTTCTTCACCAACTTCTCTTGTCTCCTGTCTGCCCACCTTACTTTTTTTGCATAATAAGTAAAATAAGCGCAAAGCTTTCTTCAACGCGCATTCTCATTGGTCAGTAAAAGCATGTGACCCGAATGGCACCATCTGATAAGCTTAGGCCCATTGCCCGGGCATTAGGGCTGTGCGAATATTCGAAACTTTCGAATACCGAAGCGAATAATGTCATATTCGATTCGACCTTCGAATCGAACAGGGCTATTCGAAAACTTCGAATATTTTCGAAGTCTTTCGAAGTTTAAGAATAACAGTACGCGTAAGTTTTTTGCAAGTTTCTCTTTCTATATCTACCCTGGGTAGAGCATTTTCATGCCACTTTGCTGACGGAGCCACGACCGCTCGAAAGAAACAAGGCTGTGACCGAGCTTTGGACCTAGCATACGAATTCACGAACGTAAACAATATTGATAACGATAGCTATGGCTCTTCGGAAGTTTTAAAGAAAGTGTTTACTATTGCATTTTTACGCACTAAATGTAACGTAACTGTAACGTCATCATAATATTCGTAGGTATTTATCTACATAAAAGTACATATTATACCTTGTATTTGAAGAAATAATATAAACCGCCTTAACATCGACTAATCTTTAAAAAAAAAAGTTCGTCTAAGCGGTAGTAGGTATTAGGTGAAGCAACCATGTGCTTTTTATAGCTTCTAGAATTGAGGAATGGGCAGAAAGTGAAGAGATCTTGGGAGAGCTGCAGAATGGATTTCGAAGGAACAGAAGGCTAGATGATAATTTATTTGTATAACACAGTTCATAGAGATAGCGGCAGCCAGGCAGACACCACTATGGATAGCTTTTTTAGACATTAGAGGAGCCTATAATAATGTAAACCGAGAAAAGTTATGGAGCCAGTTGAAGGAATATGATCTAGATAGAAAGGTGGTTGGATTCCTACAACAACTTTATACAGATAATGAGGTAGACATAATATGGGAGGGGGAAACTACAAAGCCAGCTAACATAAGAAGTGGTCTCAGGCAGGGCTGTCCATTGTCGCCCCTCCTTTTTATGATTTACATGAGCCAAATGAACAAGAGGCTAGAACAGAGCACAATAGGAATCGACATAAGCTATATGCTGGAAGGGCAGAAGGTAGCTCAAGTACTAGCCGGACTGATGTATGCAGATGATATTGCACTACTTGCGGACACCCGAGCAGGGCTACAGAAACTAATGAGGATATGTGGAGAGGAGGTAGAAAAATTGGGACTGCAATTCAGTAGAGAGAAGTCTGGGATAATAGTATACAATGAAGAAAGGGGGGAACCATTGGAAATACAAGACACTAAGATTGATCATGTTGAAAAATACAAGTATTTGGGCATATGGCTAAACGAGGGCAAAAAGTACTTGGAAGAACAAGAAAAAATTATGATTGAAAAAGTGAAAAGGAACTCAGCTGTAATGAAACACAAGGCACTATGGAACTATAATAGGTACAAGGTGGTTAGGGGCGTATGGAAAGGGATTATGGTACGTGGCCTCACATTCAGAAATTCAGTACTGTGCATGAAATCGGAAGTTCAGGCATGCATGGAAACAACACAGAGAAGTGTAGGCAGGTTGGCTTTAGGAGCGCATGGGAACACCCCTAATGAGGGAGTGCAGGGGGACATGGGATGGACGTCATACGAAGGTAGAGAGGCAATAAGTAAGCTAAAATATGAACAGAGACTCCCAGCACTGGGGGAAAAAGGTGGGCACAAAAAGCGTACAAATATCTATACATGAAAAGTTTGAACACAAAGTGGACACTTAGAACTAGGAAGCTGAGGATTAGATACCTACAGCGGAGGGAGGGGGTCCAACGTGGTTCTAGTGTGGGAAAGGAGGTGAAAGAGACGGAAAGAAAAATGTGGGAAGAAAGAATGCTCGGGAAGCCAGTGCTATCTATGTATAGGACACAAAAACAGGAGATAAAGAGAGAGCTCTTATTTGATAACTCGCGGGGCAGCTTACTATTATTCGAAGCTAGGATGGGGGTTTTGAGAACGAAAACATAGAGGGCTAAATTTGAAGACATGGACCTTTTGTGCACAGCTTGCGGAGCCGAAATTGAGTCCACAGAGCATATAGTGCTGAGATGCACAGACCTTTGCCCAACTCTGGCTGAGGGAACAGTGACAGAAGGGGCATTAGGTTTTCCCGGGGAACGAGGGCAAATAGACGAGAAAAAGAGTGGCAGTAATGAAGGGGAGGCTTGAGGATTGGTGGAGGAAGTCAACGGAGAGATAATACCATAAATCGGGGAGCTAATGTTTTCTATACTACCTTAGATATTTATTTTGGGGGGAGGAGGGGAGTGAAAACTAGTTTAAGGAGAAGGGGATATAAAGAAAAAAAGATAGGAGGAAGAGCAAAAGGCTAGATGGCGCCAGCTGCCGCCCGTTACAAAGAGTGCAGCCGCCATCCATCCATCTTTTTATTTAGGCTTGCGCTTGCAGCAAACGCGGTCGCCGGATGTGTACGTCGCTTCAAGTTATCAACTTCAGACACGGTTTAGTTGTTCATTTTGCTCGATTGTGCGCACAGGTGAAGTAGCCAAACCATGAACGAATCGGCGCAGCGGGTGTTCTGGAGTGCTATCTCGGAGTTCGATCGCAGAGCCAGTGACGTGACGAGCCGCACGTGCAAGATGCGCCTTAAGACGCCCACGGGCACTACAACCACCCTCGTCAATCACCTAAAGCATCCCCCTGATCCATTCAAGCAGTTCGAGAAGCTCCGCGATGCCGAACGCTCAAAAAAGCCTGCAGGCTGGAAAAAGACGACGGGCACCAACAAGGTGGATGCAAGTGCTGCTAGCTGTAGCTACTTCAAGCCGACGTTGAAAGGTGACAGTCAGCGCACAAAAACGTTAACAACGAAGGTTGCGCAGTTCCTGGCCACTGGCTTGCACTCTTATTCTATCATTGAGGAGCCAGGCTTCTTGTCTTTGATGCACACTGCAGTGACCGAGTAAAAGGTCCCATTGATGACTACGTTTTCTCGGAGTGTCGTGCCAGAACTTTATGCCATAAGAAAAAGAATGGATCAAAAATGAGCTGCGCAATCACTTCACTGACGGGGCCCCATGCTACTTGGTGACGACCGACGGGTGGACGTCTAGGCCCGGGGATAGCTATGTCTCATTTACATGCCACCTCGTTGATAAAGAGTTCCGGCTTCACAATTATTACCTTGCATGCTGGCACATGCCGGAAGGCCATACATCTGACAACTTGAAGCACATCCTCATTGACTTGGCAAAGGAGTGGGGACTGCCTCAAGATGTGCCAGTTTTCATTGTCACTGACAATGCCAGAAACTTCCTGGGCGCCGCATCGCGAACGGGATGGACAAGTATACAGTGCTTCGCACATACATTGCAATTGTGCATCCAGTGTGCGAAGGACACAGAATTTTGAGCAGCTGCGTGTCAAGGCCCGAGCAATTGTAGGGCACTACAAGAGGAGTTCCCAAGCCAGGAGTCGCCTCAAAGAAGTTCAGGTTAGCATGGGCTTAGAGCCCCTTGAAGTGATTCAGGATGTTGTGACGAGATGGAACAGTGAATATGAAATGATGTCACACCTTTTAAAGCTCCGCGTACCAATTTCCTTGAATCTGTCAGAACAGGACACATTGGAAAACCTGACTTCAAGTGAATGGCATCTGATGGCATCCGTCACATCAGTGCTAAAATGTGTTGACGATGCAACAAGAGTCTTGCTCCGAAAAGCACCCAACTCTTTCGCAAGTGGTGCCACTGATGCATTGCATGCAATTTCTGCTCACTCAGCAACAGCAGCATTGTGGGGGAGGAGTCTGCATTTGCAGGAAACCTCCTTCATAGCATGAAGTCCAGGTTTGTCAATATAAAATTGCAGGTGACATATGCCTTGAGCACAGCATTGGACCCCCAATTTAAAGCCGTCTGTTACGGCACCATAAATGAGAAACGGTGGCTGAAAATTGGAATGCTTCATGTAACCGCACAAACAACAAAGGACAAAGAAGGAAACACACAGGACAGGTGCGGAACTTCAACTGAGATTTACTCCGGGAAATCCCACATTTATACATGTATCGTAATCACACTTGCTAATCATCAGACAACCATCAATCGATGTTGGCATGCGGGCGTGAGTGGCACAAATTTGCATGTAAATAATTGAACTCTTTATCACTCAATGACACTGAAGAGCTGCTTACACAGCTGCCAGATTGCATTTTTATATAGTAAGCTTCATAGATTTCTCGGCTCAGTTGTGACACAAACATCTTCAAGACTTTAGTGTCGTGGAACCTAGGCATGCAATTACGACAATGGCAACAATGGTAAGCCAATTTGCTGCCCCCCGCCAATCCTTCTACTCCTGCGCGGTGCTCCTGCAGTGTGACGTTTAGACACCGTCCTGTCTGCCCTATGTAGCTGATGCCACAAGAGAGGGCCAACGTCGAGTGATGGTTGTCTAATGATTAGCAAGTGTGATTACGATACATGTATAAATGTGGGATTTCCCGGCGTAAGTCTCAGTTGAAGTTCCGCGCCTGTCCTGTGTGTTTCCTTCTTTGTCCTTTGTTGTTTGCGTGGTTACATGATGCATTCTAATTTCAACCACCAACTAGCCCGCCTATCCCTGTTAAACAGGTGGCTGAAAAATCTACTCTGCTCAGATGTGGAGAAGAGCCTGCCTTCGGGGAGAGACAGGGAAGAGTCCAATGCACCTGCACAAGCTGTCTCTAGTGATGTGTAGGATGTTTTTGGAACTTTGGCCTCTACCACCACTTCAAGCACTGGTTCCCAGCGACTGATGGAGGAGGTGGAGGAGTACCTTTATGCATCTGTTGGCCTCGCTTGGAGAATCCTTTCCTGTGGTGGAAAAATTCCGGCGAAGTCAAGTACCCGTCACTGTCCAAGTTAGCTCGGCTATACCAGTCAGTGCCAGCAACCCAAGTGTCAAGTGAGAGGTTGTTCTCTTCAACAGGAAATGTCACTACTAGAAGAGAACACCTTCTCCCTGAGCATGTTGAGCAGTTAGTGTTTATACATAGCAACATGCACTAGGATGAAAGGCTGGGTGAGCAGTGCACAGTGGTCTGAATAAATTGAAATATGAAAAGGTCTCGTGCCTCATGTCTGTTTCTCATTGCCTCACATTTATAATGGTTCATAAAATATAACTGATAAAACAGCCTGCAGAGATCATTGTAACAAGATTATGTACTTCACTCCATCAATTTTTCTGTTGTGTACTAGGAGTCCCAAATATTCACTTCGATTCGAAAATATTCGCTTCGCTTCAAAATTATTGGAATTCGATGACTATTCGCTTTGTATTCACTTCAAAGTGAAAAAGCACTATTTGCACATGCCTACCTGGCATGAACGGTGCACATGCCGCCACTTTGAGCGAGTCCTCGCTACGGAACGGAACTATGCCCGGGGGACCGAAGAAGCACCGTTCAATGTATATGTTCAGCCAGAGACAAGGGAAAACAAAAAAGAAAGTAGGGAAATCATCTTCTATTCTGTCTGAAGTCAGCGACCGACGAGGAGAAAGTGCAGACGAGCAGCCGCCCGTTAGCCACGGAGAAGCAGACAATGCTTCGCTGGACGACGCATCGCTGAACAGTACACCCATCACTTCTGCAGATCGTCAGCCACCCGATAGGCGCGGAGAAGCAGAAAATGCTTCACTGGACAGTGCACCCAACGCGCCTGCGCACACCAGACTCGCCGACCGACGCAGGGACGAGCAACCGCCCGGCTGCCGCAGAGAACCAAACAATGCCTTGCTAAACGTTGCATCGCCGGACAGTGCACCCAATGCATCTGCAGTCTTCGGCCGAGTGAGAATTGACTCGAAAACTGTCACCGACAGTGACGTGAGGGAGGCATGCGCTCGTGGAAAGGCTACGCTCGAGCAGCTTGCGTGGATGGCAGCAACGATGCAAAAAATGGAGCCATTCACGGAACTCAGCGGCGCAGCAGCATCAGTCACAGACGAACATAAGGCAGCGTTTACAGCTGCCGACATGCGTGCGGTAAACGACCTCCTTGGCACTTTGTACTGCCAGACTTGTCAAGGACTAGTGGAGATGGTGAAAGGAGATCACGAATATGGCCTTGATGTGAAACTGATGCTGATTTGCAAGTGGTGCAGCGAGATAGCGACTGAATGAAGTTCGCGACAGGTACAGGGTCGAAAGAAATGCAACCCATTTGAAATTAATATCCTTGCTGGCCGCGCGACGCTCGCAACAGGTAACGGCCAGACAGCCATGAATGACAGTTTCGCAGTGATGGGCCTGTCTGGCCGAGGTCTCCATAAAAAAACGTTTCAGCGGCATTTGAAAAAAACTCTGAACCCCGGTGCGACGCATGCAACTGAGGCTGTTATGGTGCAGTGCACAGAAAAAGCAGTTGCATTTTATGAAAACTTGTGTTTTGAACACAAAGGCAACACTGCTGTGTGCTTTGATGGCACCTGGATGACGCAAGGTCATTCTTCGCATACAGGAGTAGGTGCAGTGGCAGAGCTATTTACTGGCTACATCCTGGACTACGTCGTGCTTTCGAACTTTCGCTTGGGCTGTGAAATTGGACCCAAACCTGACTCTGATGAGTATGCTGGGTGGAGGAAATCCCACCAGTGCCAGAAGAACACTGATTGCAAATCTGGCCAAATGGAAGTTGAGGCTGGATTGATCTTTAGAACGCAACGTTCCAGCGTTCTTTAGAATGCAACAAAGTAAAGTACACAACCTTGCTGTGTGACGGTGACAGCCACACTTTTAATGCTATCAAGAATGCAAAGGTGTACAGCTTCGTAGGTGTACAGAAAGAAGACTGCATCAATCATATGCAAAAACGCATGAGTGCAGAGCTTCGAAACCTGCTCCAGAAGCACAAAAGTGAAGGCATGCGGGGACTTGGTGGGAAGGGGAAGCTCACAGCCGACCCCATCAACAGGCAGAGTGCCTATTATGGTCAAGCACTCAAGTCTCACTGTGGTGATGTTGACGCCATGCAGAGAGCGGTAAGGGCAACTGACCACCATGTCACGTCAACCGACAGCTGCTCTAACCACAGCCTGTGCCCACGTGGCAAGGATTCTTGGTGCCGTCATAATACGGCAACAGCAAAAGGTGAGCCACAACCAAGGCACAAGTATAACTTGCCAGCGGACGTGGCAAAGGCCCTTTTGCCTGTGTATGAGTGCTTGGCAGATGGAAGGCTGCTGGAGAGGTGCAAGCGAAGAAGAACCCAAAACTCCAATGAATCGTTCCACTCTGTCATTTGGAGTACGATTTATAACCAACAAGCACCCGAAGATGTGAGGGTGAAGTATGGCTTCTTTCACCACATTTTTCGAGCGAAGTTCAATCTTTCGTTCAGAACACCGAGGACAGAGGTTTGCTCTGTATGCCTGAAAAATGCGTCTGAGATGAAAACTTGTGAAGATGTTTCACAGAAGCAGCGTGTCATAACAGAGCAATATGTGCACAGGTTGAAGTATAGGGCTTTTTATTCCCTGCTGCGTGAGAAGAGGGAAGACTTGAAAACTTTCTCATTTGATTGCCAACAAAATCAAGTGCTCCCCAAAGTTCAGGACCAGGAAGCCTACTACAGCCACCAGCTGTATCAGTACCACCTCTGCATGGTGGAAAACCAGGCAGATGGATCAATGCCCACAGAAGCCGTCCATTCCTACATGTGGAGCAAAGATGAAAGCTCCAAAGGAAACAACCGAGTAGCCAGTACGGTACATAATACACTTCAAAGCGCTAACTTCGAAGGAATTAAAGAGGTGCGGTTAGTAGCTGATGGCTCTGCTGGACAAAACAAGAACAGTGCTGTGCTTTGCATGCTTTTTTGGTGGCTCCAGAATGAGGCTCCAGCAGGAGTCTCAGTAGTTTCCCTTGTGTTTCCTGTCACAGGACGCAGTTTTTTACCCCCAGACAGGGTATTTAGCAGAATTGAAAAAGATGTCAGACGACATAAAGAAATCCTGAATCCGCAACGCTACCAAAGGACTTTTTCAAATCACGGCACTGTGTTAGATCTTGGAAAACATTGGGATGCGTATGACTGGAAGGCCTACTGCACGGCGATGAAGTTGACATCCAGCTTGCCGTTCAAGATAACCGAAACGAAGGTCTTCTACATTCAAAGAAATGCAGCTGGTAGGAGTCCTCAAATTAGAGCAGAACCCCAATATAAAGTTTCTGTGTCAAATTTCGTGTCAGTGCTAAAGAGGGGAAGGTCCCTTGCACAAGCACCCATAAAATGTGCACTGTACACACACCACGTCAACGAAATTAAAGTCAGAGATGTGACTAGCCTTCTTGTGAAGCATTTTGGAAATTCATGACAAGACAATGAAGAGCTTGCTTACTTCGTTAGTGTCTTCAGGCGCGCCCAAGAAAATGATCCTGCGGAACAATTTGAAGAGACCTGCTTATACTGCCAAGAAGACGCACCTGCTCTTCATATATAGTTCTAGCGTTCTTGAAACACAGCAATGCCCTGCTGCCAATGTTATTATGGCATTTCTGCCAAAATTACATCATGCCATTCTTGAAAGTCAATTTCCATAAAGTTTTCATAGCAAATTCGCATCACCGCATCAAATCCAGTGTTTCACTTCAATAGAAGCCAAATCCAAAGTTCTCATCCTAATATTGGTTAAATCCGCCACCTAATTTTTCATTACTTGTGGCCGTAAACTTGCCCTAGCTGACGTAAAGCATACCATATAATAGCTTCGATAGCATTGCATTTAGGTCCGGAAACAGATTTTCACTTTTTTCTTAACTTGTGTTTACGTGGATTTGATCCATATTGAAAAAAAAAACTCATGTGTTTTCTGACGCGACCTATCTTATGAAATGCGTTGGGAACCGCTTACTTTCACAGAAAGTGTTGTGCGTAAATGGCAATCGCGTTCAATGGGCACATTTTGACAGGCTGTTTATGGAGGATTCTAAACAGCCGGAAAATTTGCGTGTTTGTCCCAAATTAACTCTGTCGATCATCAACCCTTCGACTGAAAAAATGCGGGTGAAGCTCACTCAGTTGTTCAGGTTGAGTGTAGCGAAAGGCTTGGAATTCTACTCAAAGAAAGGCACAAAAGGGCTTGAAAATGTCAAGGCAACAGTAGAATTCACACTAAGGTTTAATTATCTTTTTGATGCTCTCAAGCTAAACCATCCACAGGAAAGCATCACTGTTGGCAGCAGAGATTTGAGGGTCCTGGCCTCGTCGTTGCATTGGTTAAATAAACGGGAAAAAGAAGTCGTATCAGAAAAAATCTCAAGAGCAAGTTTCCTAACCGAGCAAGCCACTGAGGGCCTTCGTGTGACTTTTATTTGCACTGGAACTATCAAGATACCTGCTAAAGGAGTGCGGTTTCAAATATGTTTTAACAGGAAAACTTAACCAAGACGTGTTGGAACGCTTCTTTGGGATTATCCAACAGGCTGGTGGCCAAAATGACCACCCATCTATGCCCACATTTCTGCAGCTTTACAACATGTTATCAGATTAGAGTTTGATTAAACCCCCTAAATTCGGAAACTGTCCAGTTGAAAATCAATCTCGGCAAGGTGCACCTCTACTCACGCACAAAGATTTGAAACATGCTTTTGACGACAGTGTCAAGTCAGAAGGACACCTCAAGCAACGCAAACAGAAGCTAGATGGCCTAGTTGCTGCTGAAGAGGAAGTTGACCATGTGTTCGACAACTTGCATAAAGCACCGGTAGCTGCAGATTGCAAATTTTATTATTTAGCTGGTTTTATATGCCGCAAGTACTTGAAAAGCACAATGTGTGCAAAATGCCATAAAGGGTTATTGGAAGAAAGCGCACTTCATCATCAGCCGGAAGGCAGCCTTGTTCTGTGTAAAACCAGGGGAGGCCTTTTGAAACCAAAGCGAAGTCTTTTTCAGTTGCTTCATGCAACGGAGATGGAATTCCACAAGCACGCGGCTCTCAGAAATGCCTATGAATTAAAATTGGACAACATGCTTGATAAGTACAAGTTTCAGTTCTCCTGTGCCGACCATAAAGAAGTTATGGCTGGCATGCTACACAGTTAGGTACCCATGAGAATGAGGCAGTTCTGCACACAACAGAAATCTGAGGCAAACAATAAGTCGCAGGAGCTGCGAAAGCTGTCGAAGCTTCAGTAGGTTAAAACTCTACATTTAATTTGCTGAATTAAATGATGGGCATCATGAACTTACCCGTGTGCGCGAAATGTGTGCCAGTGTCCAGTTTGTTTATGGAACAGTAACGCTTGTACGAATAATTCAGTTTGTCATGCACTCTGTACATGTCAACTAAATGTCAATCTGCACAAACCTTTACTGCTTTTACGTCCCTGGTTTTTAGATGACAGTCGTCCATATGACTGACTCACACGGAGCAAATGCCGACAAACCAAAGCTAGTCCATCCTGTACACTAACATCACAACCACCTCTACCAGAACATTCAAGTTCGGTTATTAAAAAATGCGCCCTTCTAATAGCCACATTGGAAAGTTGTTTTGAAGCGCATTACAATTTAACTGTGAGCTTATATAGGTTACCGTACACATAAAACTAGTTTTCGCGCGGAGGTTTTGGCATCTCATCATGGTAAGTTCGGTGGGTGGATTAGGTATCGTAGCCACTAATATTTGACACAGTTCGCTGCAGCGTCAAGGAGCCTGATCAGTATTGCCGACTACCGTTGCGCTGGACTCATCGTGCCATGCTCCTATACCGGCATGGATGAGCGGGTGCACTACATCGTCCTCGGAGCACGCTTAATCTTGTGAAACATATGCTTCGTTCATCGCAAACAAGTTTCCGTCTCAAGCTGGAATAACATACCCGTCTAGTTTAATGTAAGAAGCGAATTCGAACGTTTTGTTGACGCTTTTCACATCCGTAATGACTCTCGCCCTGCTTCTCTAGGTCAAAACCAAGCCCTTGTATCTGTGGCGCCATCTGCCGAAGGCGACGCGATACATGCACAACTTTTTTCCGCCTGGACGGCCTTCGTTCAGCCAGCTAGCCTATTCTTACACCGTGATCCCTACACTATTCGAACTTTGTCACAATGACCCCTGTATTCTTAAACACGCGCTAGCATTCAACGATTCTCCTTGTCTCAGCCAAGTCGACACGATGGGCCTTCATTCATTCAAGGCGCTGATGCATTTTATGAACATCAACCACTCCAGGCTTCCTCCACTGAGAAGCCTTGAAAGTGCACCCTCAACCCGAGTGAATTGCACCGACCGAGAAAAGGATCTGATAGCAAGACTATTCTTAAATGTGCTTACCAAAGCCCCATTCTTTAAGACAGATCTGTGTTTACGTTAATTTGTCTTCCTTATCAATCATCAACATGGCGAAAGGCACATCTTTAGCTCGGCTAGAGTGTACCAGACAATAGTATTCTTATGCACTCTAGCTCAGCAAGGCACAGAGAAAGGAAAAAACTGAGAAGCCCTACCCCCTCCGCAAGCTAGGAGAAAAGTGTGGAGAAAGTCGCGTGGTATTTTATCTTTTTTGTTTCTTTCTTTTGCTGTAGCGACCGTGTTCTCAGGCCACAATGGTGGTTGTGTTATGGTTGTGCATGCTCACACATGTTCCTCCGTGGGTGTAGTGCCGTGGCAAAGGGGTCGTGTGTTCAGGATTGCGTTAGTTTCCGTGTTCTGTTCCACTGTGTTATCTTGATTGTGCTCTCGCAGCTGTAGTTGCGGCCAAGTGAGACTTAAAGAAGTAAAAAGCATGAAACGAGCAGACAAGCAACGCCGTACACCACGCCACGGACAAAGGATAACATGCGGATATTTTTCCCGTCTTCAGTGGATTCATGCTAACATGTCATCATGGACTGAAACCACTGTGTTTCAGATTATGTATGATAAACACCTTGCATGTCTGTGACAGCTGTGCAGTACCACTGCTTTCGATAGCGGACGATGCATTTGTGGCACGCAAGACAGTCATGCGGAAGGACGGGAAACAGCTGCTGTGAGTAATAAAGGGACAAACCACCTTACTGCAGTAATCTTATATGTGTGCTTGAGGGGCACAGGAAAGTGAACGTCGGCAGATGTGGTGCAAGATTGAACAAGGCCAACGTGCACAATGACATCAAACCAGCTAGCTTGACAGCAATCATTGACAGCAAATGCTCAATCCTTATTGACCGAGCCTGCATGCACGTAGGCCTGGTCAACGCGCTAGCTGCACTACTATTCAGCACCGCAGAACTTTGTGTGAAGGTTGATTTACTCTGAGAACAATATACCACAGGCCACAGTCGCTGTATGTAAATACATAACGACACTCCCCTATGCTGGACTATTTGTTGGTGCCCTGTGGCTGGTCACACTTCTGCTGAAAGGGGCTGCCTGAAATGTGTTCACTAAAGCAAAATGATTCCAATAAAGCCATAATGAGCATACATGTATGTTCTCATAAACTGTAGATGGGCTTGCCATGGGCTGTTTATGATGTAATACACCGCCATTTGACCGTTGGTAAGATCGCTATGGTGCTACCACGCCAAGCTAGGCGTAAGTTTGCAAGTGCACAAACTTATGCCCAGTGCAGCCCGGCGTGGTTATGCACCAAAGGTGAGAAATGAAGCAAGAAAGGAGAATCTGGCCCACCACGATGGCGGAGTAATGCCGACGTCCGGCGCCACTTAGCTTGTCACGGCCCCGCCTTACATTTGCCAAAGACTACTGCAACGCACGACTCCCCAGATGACCCTACACAGAACCAACTTCTGCAACATATGGAAGTGACGTCACTAAAACACGTCACACGCATGCGTATATCCAGTTTCCAGATAGCCGGTGACTCGATGGTGAAATACGCCAGACCAGTATTTCCCATCGCGTTGTAGTTTGTGAGTCAGTGTTGCCACGCATAGAGGAATAAGGATTGAGTACTTGCTGTCAATGATTGCTGACAAGCTAGCTGGCTTTGATGTCATTATGCATGTTGGCACTAACAACACTGTTGACAGTGTCAGCGTGTGCATGAACAAGTACCGCCAGTTCGCTCAGGGGATCGTTGAAAGGAATCTCATGTTGCATGTAGCTTTTTCTGGCATTCTTCCTCGGGGGCAGAGTCAGTATTGTCCATGGGGAGCTCAGTCCTCTTGGTTGCATGACCTGAATGACAACTACATAAAGGTTAATGTTGCCCTGATACAGTAATGCCATGAGTGTGGCTTCACTTTCTTAGCTGGTCTCGTGGACAAGTGGTCCAGCTGCCTGAGCAGAGATGGTGTCCGCCCAAGTTGCTTTGGTAACAAGGTGCTGGCAGAATTCCTGTACCAAGAGTCCTGCACCCTGCCCATCCATCCGGAGATAAGCCGCATCTTACAGTGCTACAAGAAGACCCAGGCGCCTTCTTCATGGACCGGCTGGACTGGGCAGCACAGCATCCCTACCATCCCTGAGGCTGATTGACTTGCCCCCATTTTATTTACATATTTTCATTTTTTTTTTTCAAGCAGCAAGTCTACCTTCCACAGTACCAGCTCCTGTCTGGAAAGCCAGCACTGCTCCCTTGCAGAGGCACAACACCAACCAGCCGACCAGAAACCTTCAAGGTCCTGGCTTTTCACTTGATGGCGCTATCCATGTCCACTGCAAGGGAAGCAAGGCTTGGTGGACTTGGGACAGCCTGCCTTCCCCCATTTTCCATGGCATAGGTGTACCAAGGAGGGGAAAAGCCAAGGGGAAGTCTGTTGAGCTAATGATCTCAGGTCGAGGTGCAAGCACCACTTTGTCAGGAGAGCTAGGAGAGGCACACAGAAGCATGAGAATGCTCCTGTTGTGTGCTCTTCTGTGGGAGAAGGAAAGGCCAGTGCTTGAGAAGAAGCAGTGCGAGAGGCTGTTTCCCAGTGTGGCAACAGTTAGTGGAAAGTGGTGGTATCGAAGAGGCGGCAGAAAACTGCGACACTGCACAAGCAAGAATGGAGCTGTGACATGGCTGGTGACAGGGAAGGCAAAGTTTTTGCTGTGACAAGTGCCAAGTTCTTGAAGCTCGCTTCACCTTTGACAGCAGTTGTAAGCCAGAAACAGACACGTATTGACAGTAGAAAGTCTGAGTTTGCTACTGTCTCTGGTAGCAAGCTTGAAGAACAAGCCAGTGCCTCCTATGATGCCATTTGTGATAGTTGTGGCAAGGTGCAGAATGCGGCCAGCAGACAGAATAAAGGATGCTTGGCACTTGCTACGGCCGAGTGCAGACCTGTCATATATGGTATTCCAAATTAAGTCACTCTCTGCAAATGCTGTAGGCCAGGAACAATGCAAGATGGAGGGCAAACCATGAGCAATCCTGGCATAGAGGCTGGTAACCTAAGCAAAGCTGGGTGTATTGCTTCCACGTGATATAGGTGTTGTGAGGCTGCTTTGATATCCGGCTGCAGGCCCGCCATCTCTGATGCCCAGACTGTTTGTGAAGGAGCTGGTGCCAACACGACCAGAGTTCCTAACACTGCGAATGTATTGCACGGTGGAGATAGCAAAGTTTATTTAAATGCAACCTTTGATAATTTTATTTTTTTTAGGCAAAGCTTTGATGAGTGGTGCCGGGACGGCAAGCACATAGTCACAATAAATAGGCCCCGCAGAAGTCCATTTGCAACAGAGTCTAAAGACTATGAGTATATTTGGATTTCATATAGCTGTTTTTAGTCGTGCCATAAAGCAGAGGCACAGGAAAATGACCCAAGCAAGCATACAATGGCACTGTTTGTGAAATGGCAATATCAGTAAGCCTGTGCAAATCACCTACTGAGCACTATCAAATAACTAAGCTGCAAACTAAGCAAAATTATGCAACTATATATGCACGTACTGGCACACACGCACACACATGTGCGGCTTGTATCCTGAAAGTAGGTTTCTGAATGATGCAGGGAAGGTTGAATTCTTTGATTTTGCCAAATGTGATACTGGCCCAAAGCATTTAAAAAATTTGGTCGAACAGAAAAAAAGGCAAGAAGTTAACTACAAAAGATGTTAACAAGTATCCTGAAAGCAGGTTTCTGAATGATGCAGGGAAGGTTGAATTCTCTGATTTTGCCAAATGTGATACTTGCCCAAAGCATTTTAAAAATTTGGTCGAACAGAAAGAAAGGCAAGAAGTTAACTACAAAGGATGTTAACATTTGTAAGCTAAGGTTTTCTATTGCTATTCCCAATGAGCAGCATCATGGAGAAATGAATTTAGACGAAATAGACACCTGCTTAGCAAATAATCCAAACTGGGTCATTCACTATGAAAAGAACCAAAGTAATAACCTGCAATTTGTGCTACTTCAGAAAAGGCACATGCTTGAGATTTTAAAAGAAGTATCCAAAGATTTTATTTATTAACAGAACATATAAAGTAAACATTGAAGGTTATATATTGCACTTGATTTTGGTTGAATAGTGGAGGTCGTAGGAGACCTGCATGTTATGCCTTCTTGCGAAATGAAATGACTGATATTTTGCAGGCTATGTTCTACATGTTTGGAGATTTTAACTCATTTGTTGTGTCTATTTGCAGAGTAGTTATGATAGAAAGACATGAACAAGCTACACATTTTGACCAAGTTTCTTCTTAATTCTGAAATTATCTAGTGTACATGGCACATGCTGCACTGCTTTCAGCAAAATTTAAGTGAGAAAGCTAAATTGCAGTGTGACCATTTACTGTCTCTCTGAAATAGAATAGTTTATTCCTTCACTGTGCAGGACTACTTAGAGAGGCTTACTGAGCTCGAAGCTATGGCTTCTGAAGATTTTATTTATTACATGTGAAACTGGCACTCCTGTAAAGAAATGCGAGTACATGCATATCATAAAAAACTTCCTACATTTGGCAATAAGATGAATAATCACATTAGTGTCACAATCAAAAGATTAAAAGTTATCTCACTTCAAGCATGCATTTGGTTCAAGCCATAGAAGCATTAGTAAGTTATAGTGGCAAGAATTTCTTACCTCTAAAATTTTCCAAGTTTAAGGAAATGAAGGTGAACCTAAATGTAAATGATGCCAGTGAACCGTTTCATCTAGACTTGGCCCGTAATTGTACTTCTGAGGCCACAAGTAGAGTACTTGAGCAGCATTTAAAGAAGTAGGTTATCTGGTCACTTCCAATACTAATTCTTAGGTAGTGGCTTCTGCAAGTTCTGAGCACAGTGTTTCATTATGCCTAAAGCATTGCATGCGTGCTTTTTATAATTGGTACAGTTTACCTTGTGCACACATTTTAGCAGCTCGCCATCCTGTCCAGCAAGACCTTTTTGACAAAGCATGCATACTGGGCAGGTGGTACAAGGATCATTTCCTGAGTGATAGCTGCATGGCCTCAAGTGCCGCACCAGTGGTGAAAAGCAGCATTCAGCTGCCACCATCCGTGGAGTTCGACACTACACAAGAAAAGTATTCATACACTTGCAAGAGACTTTGTGAAATGACAAAGACTGTGGCTAATCTATTATCTAAATGTGGTGAGAAGGAAATAATGGAAAGCTTGCGTCATGTGACACATTCATCAGGAACTTAACCACCTTTTCAAGTAATTAAATTACAGTTAGCCTACAAGGTACACCAGCTCCATTACCCCAAATAACTGCTACAAGCAGTTGCAGGCAATAGAATATTACAAAGCTCGTTGTACCTTTGGTGAAAGCAACCTTTGGTGAAAGCAAGAAGTGGACGGCCAAAGAAAGTCAAAGCTGTTAAGCGCAAGTTTTTGCCATCGCAGAAGAAAATAGTAAGGCTTACAATGGTGACAGCAGACATGTTAAATGTCTGCAAATGCTACTCTCTTTCAGATGCCAATTTAAATGCTTTAGTACACGGTACCTCAATATCAGATGGCGTGATTAATGTAAAACAAACCTTAATTTATGAAAAATGTCATTCTTGGGACAGCTTTCCAGATGTGTTACTTGGCCATCATTTACTATATACTCAAGTAAAAAGACCATTTATTCAAATTTAGCATATACAAAACCCTGATCACTGGCTTACAGTAACCAATGCTGATGCTGATGAAAACAGTCTTTGTACATGACTCGATTGACCAAGGTGCCCCTTCTGATGCCCTCAAGCAAATCGGTCATACGCTAAAATTAGTCGCCAATGCTGACCATTTGCACTTAAGGGCACAAAACAAGTGCAACATGCTTGACTGTGGCTTGATCGCAATTGCAAATACATATTATGTAGCATCAGATAGGAGACCAGAAAATTTAAGCCTTAATCAGAGTATGCTACGCAAACACTGGCTGAAATGCATACAAGAGGCCAACATGGAAGATTTTCCACTCGCAAGCTCCCTCACTGTTCCTGTGTGCCCAAAAAATTGTATTTACGAGTTGCATTGAGTGTGCAGGCGACCGCTATATGGTGGAGTAGTACTGGATATTTGTTGAGCCTATTGTTTAAGAAGCTTTCACAGAGGTTGCCCTGGCCCTTTGGCAGATGAATTGGATAAAAAAGTAACTGTGTGCTCCAAGTCATGTTCGGCTACCGTAGCAGAAAAGATCCACACTCACAGTAAATAGCATTCTTCTCTTTGTACAGTTCTACAGTCAAACCTGAATATAATAAACCAGCATAAAGTGAGTTAGCCTCTATATCGCACACACAAAACTTGTTGACTGATACTCATGTAAAACACTTGCTCATAACAGAGGCATTTTTGTTGTTGTCGTGTTTCCATCTTTTCTTTATTGTGCCTAAATTCGAGAATGCTCAGAAGCATGCCAGCAGTGTACTACAAGCAAGATCCCATCGAGTTACCATGTTTAGTGACTGGCAAGCTGTTCAAGGCACAAGTAAAAATTGCTGTCTAGTATGCGTGGTTTAGCTTACAAAAAAAGCAGGGAACTTTGGCTTAATTTTTCCACTGAAGACAAAATTCGTGTAGAACAAGCATAATACAAAAGTTCGCTTCATTTCATTATAGGTGAGATTGAATTTAAAGAATTACCTGATATGGTGAACTATATTTAGTGCATACACCAGTTACAATTGGGTTTCAGTGTATTCACAAGCTGCCAGTAAACAATGGCACAACCTGGTGATGTGAAACTTCTTTTATTGTTCCAGAGCCCCGGTGGCAATTTGTTTGTACACTTCAATGCTGTTAAGAGGTTTATTTGTTCGTTAGCAATGCATTAACATAGTTCCATTAGTAGCTGTGCAACTGCTTTATGGTTGCCTGCGGCAACAGGATTTTCAAAGCCCAACTACAAGGAACAAGTTTCCAACACATCGTTGGCCAGCTATTTGAGCTAGCATGGGCAGAATTGAGCATCTAGAGAGTGTCACCCCCAGTGTCTCACTGTTCTTGATGACACCACCTGGTGTCGACAATCTGTCAGGAATGTGTTTCTTGTAGTTGAAGCTTTAATGGGGGCAGGTTCACTTTGTATTATTCAATTTGAAAACCTGATCATTCTGCTTCTAAGAAGTCGCAAGTATTTCAGATATTCAACTGTGTTACAAAATTTGCTTGCCATCGGTCTGGTATAGCTTTAGCAACCAAAATCTGCACTTGCATTGCCCACATTATGTTCCTGTTGCCGTAAGTATCCCGGCGGAGCCTGACTACTACAGAGCGCATTCTTGGGTGGCAGATAGAAAAAAGTCGTCACGAAGCTGTGCTTAGCCGCTTCATACAAGACAGGCACTTGTGCCCACAGACCAACAGGCTAAGAAAATGCTAAACAACAGCTCTCAGGCTGTCACAGTGACATGTTCATATCTATGTGCAAGTTGCAGATTCTTTTTAATCCTTTGTACTTCACCTGTATTTTTCCCTCGTTTGTACAGGTACACCGGATATACCAGCTGCGTGCGTTTACACTACCATCAAGTCATCAGGACCGTGTGTACCTCTATCTAAATTGTACACTATTGTCTAAGATGGAAAATCAGACTTGTATGGTTTGCTCTAATGGTCCTGCCAATAAAAGATTGATTATAAATTTTTACTTTCTTCCAAAGTTGACATTGTCTATGTAAGGGGCCAGTGCAGCGTATTAGCTATAAATATCTTTTTTTACAGACACACAATACATACCTGCTATGAAATTGGGAGACATAGCAAGCCCAAAAAAGACAAGAAAAGCACACAGCACAAATAATAGGACGCTGGCAGAGGTACAAAGTAACAATATGGGTCGCGTCTTTAGTGACACCATTCTGAACTGACTTACTTTTCATCACTGAAGTGGCGCCGCAGGCGAGCTTTGTTTGATGTGACAAGTATGACCTCATTCAAGCGCACTTTCATCCAGGACTGGATGATTCCGAAACATTGCGAGTTTGCAGCCTGGGTTGGGCCCATTGAAAATAATGCGAATGCAGTGCACTATACGCAGAAAGCAGTTTTCGCTGAGCAACATGGGAAAAAGAGCGGTGACAAGTCATGCTGAAAATAAGAAGCACTGACTTGCTGCAATCGGAGCCAGGACACCCTCTGTAGCTTCATTTTTGACTCCACCTGCAAGTGAACTGCCGGGCCCCCTGACAGCATGGCATATGGCTTAGAAACAGCAAAATTTCCACCAGCATTTGTCTTTTGCTCTTTGTTTTTGTATTCTTAACTTGCGGCCCACGTTGTACTTGTTAATCGTGGTTGGTATGAGTGGTTATTATAGGAGATAGCAGGGTTTTTCTTTTTTTTTTTTTAACTGCACTTCGTGCAGGCTTGTGTAGACAAGTGTAGTGCCGGGCAGAGGCTATGATGTCGTGTGCTGCCCTTGGCTCGCTGGGCTGTAGCCATTCAAAGCAGACAGTGCGTAGGCTTCTGCATCAGCAAACGAAAAGCACCTGACTCTGCACTTACTGGCTGTGTATATGCCCTTGCCTGAAACTATACGCTAATGTATGAATATCCTTTCACCAACCACTCTACCAAACTGCAACATAATACATCTTGAATGCGCAGTACATGAAAACAACTCCCTAATGTGTATAATACAGCCCATAGTCTGAAACAGCCCACACCATCTGTGAGTAGTAGTAGTAGTAGTAGTAGTAGTAGTAGTAGTAGCAGTAGCACAGTAAAACCTCGTTAAACCATACCCGCTGAAACGATAGTTGCGGTTTAAAAGTAGTAAAGCCAAATCCCAGACTCAGCGGCCATTGAATGTAATGCATTTTCTATCCGCATAACACGTACCAGCTTATTGCATAAGTATCGGTTAACACGGTGTTTCCACTTTTCGTCGCACAATCATGGCGGTGCGTCATCCCCATCGGGCGGCCCGTCAGAACAAGCCTCAGAGATGGGAACAACGGCCTCCAAGCACCGTGTGCGTTTGCCCGTGAAGCCACATCAACATCATTTCGGCGTTGTGCAAACAAGGACCATAAGGTCGTGGCAACGACTCGCGTCATGCCGAAGCTCGCATAAAAAAATACCAGGTGCTCAGCATAGAAGAAAAATTGGAAATTGTTCGTGCTATCGAACCTGACATGAAGAACTCGGTGCTGGCATGCAACAGGGATCTACCGTTGACTACGCTGTGTGGCATTTGGAATGTGAAGAAGTTGTTCGGCAGTGCTACTGTGACCGCGAAAAGATGTCTGCTACGAGGTTCAACTTTTCGCCATCATTGCCTCTGTTGCCGAAGTGTTGCCTAATGACAGTGATGAGGACGACACGGAAAGCGACAGCACGGACGATTCAGGCCTGACAGTGGCAGAAGCTGCGCGTTACGTGAGCCTCATGAATGCAGTTCTCTCGACGAGAAGAGCACCCCGCAATAGAAAAGGTGCCCCACGACTTCTGCAGCGCTATCGCGCCCATGCAGAGAATATGCAATGCCAACGAGGAATGTGCTATGCAAGTGTTTGCCAAGAAGAGGGGGCTGGCTGAAAAGCTGGCTCACAGCTTCACTTGATGAAAAAAGAGAGCGCTACGAAGACGAGGACGAAAGAACAACATGTACGACAGACAAGGCGCTACTTCCAACTAAATGTTTTTTGAAGAAACAGAACTTTAAATAGGTGCAACCAAGGATGGCCCATCGTGACATCACGACCTCCCTATCTCTTCAGAAAAGCTATCTCCTTTTCGGTAAGCGTCACTGAAGGGCAACTAATGCACATGCCCTCGGCCTTTGCAATGTAATAAGCTTCCAATATCTCCCGTTCTAGTCTATCTCTAGACCATGCCAGAAACCTGGTGTCGCGAAGATACGGACAGCAATTGTGACGTTTACAGTGTTCTGCCAGATGGCCCCCCGCATTGTGATTTACGGCCCAATTGTGCTCATGCGCCCTTTCATTAAAACACCGTCCGGTTTGACCGATATAAACCTGTTGGCAATTTAGGGGTATCTCGTATACGACATTACTTTTGCAAGCAGTGTACTGCGCTGCATGTTTCTTAGAGCATGGTTCGGGTTTTGCTTTTGTCATCATAGGGCATATCTTGGCCAGCTTACATGGTGCACTGAACAGAAGATTGATACTGTGCCTTTGTGCTACCTTCTTGAGGTTGTGGGATACCCTGTGCCAATAAGGAATCACATGTAATCTCTTCCTATCAAATGGCTTTTTTGTGTTAGTGCCCTCTCTTGCCTGTTTGATCTTTTGAAGAAGCTTGTCGCAAACGCTAGAGATCAATAGTGAAGGGAAACCGGCTAGGCGTAGCCTTGAAACTTGGTTATTGAAACTGATTTCTATGAAGTCATTGCAATGACTTGTCTAAAAGAAGCGCTAAACAAATCTTGCAGCCACAAAATAGAAATCAGTTTCAATAACCAAGTTTCAAGGCTACGCCTAGCCGGTTTCCCTTCACTATTGATCTCTAGCGTTTGCGACAAGCTTCTTCAAAAGATCAAACAGGCAAGAGAGGGCACTAACACAAAAAAGCCATTTGATAGGAAGAGATTACATGTGATTCCTTATAGCCTGCCTACATTGGGCCTCTTCGATTATACAGTCCCCGACTGCCTGCAAACCATCTGCGGCTTCTGGTCTGCCTTGGCTCTGACAGGATGCAACATCACTATTACGTTTAGTCTAGTCCCAAGCAGTCCCAAGCAGCAGGCCACCAGTGGTTGCCACTGGTGGCTACTTTTTGCCAAATTGGCAAACTTGAGAGGCTCGTGATGACCTGAAATTATGAATGGCAACATGGCAAATTTCTGGCAATTTTTGGCTCAGGTCTCGACTGAGTTAATGATTCTAAGCTCAGTGTCTTCCCAACAAGCAGGTGACAACATTCTCTTTACATCTCATGGTTTTAGACCCACAAGTAGAAGGCCCGCATGATGCGCCATTGGGCACACCCACCACCTCCTAAATTTATCTAGGAAGTACTGGCATGGTCCCCCAGCGAAATGTATGTTAGTAAAGTGCTCTGCAAGGTGGTGGTGTCAGACGGCGGGTTGGCTGCTCACTCCGACTCTTCTGAATGGCTTGGCAACGGCGGAGCTTGTGGGGCTGCATGTCTTCGCTGCTGTAATGCCTCTTAATTCTGTACGCAGACATTACTTTTGTTGGCATACTTTATGGGCAGACCAGGAAGTCGGCTTGTCTGGGTAGTGTCCAGAAACTGCACTGAAGCGAAGGTGGAGCGAAAGGTTGACCGCACAGTTAATGTCTGAAGCGTGGTGCGAGCAGTGTGAGGGCTACGGTATACTTTCTAAGCAATTATTCGTGCTGCTTTGCAATTAATTTGATGGATTGCTTGGCATGATGCCACTGCAATGAAATCCTTTAATTTATCTGCAGTGTGAAGAAGAAGACGCGCCTCGCGGCACAGCCGCATCGTCAACGCGCGGCTTGGCTCCGCTCGCGCTGTTGATTACTGTCGCCTTTTTGGACAGTGCTTTGGGCTGTCTCGCCATTCCCAGTCGCTGCGCTTTTGCATTAGGAGCCGCCAATAAACCTCTTCTCAATTGGTGGAGGTGCGGGGACTCAAACCCCGTTGCTTGAAACCCTGGAGCTGCGATCAAGAACGCTATCACCCGCCATGACCGACAGCTCATCCCAAACGGCGCCGACGCCACAGTCCGTCACTTGCACCGGCGTTCCACGACAACGGGACCCCAAAATCTTCAGCGGTGCAGACGACGAAGACGTAGAAGACTGGTTGGCGTCATATGAACGGGTGAGCGCGCACAACAAGTGGGATGATCCAGCGAAGTTAACGCACGTCATCTTTTATCTGGCTGGTTTTGCCCAACTCTAGTTTCACAACCCCGAAAGTGACTTACCCACATGGTCAATCTTCAAGACAATCTTTACGGAAGTGTTCGGCCGACCCGCTGTTCGCAAGCTGCACGCTGAACAACGCTTGTGCGCCCGAGCACAGCAGATGGCAGAAACGTTCACGAGCTACATTGAAGACGTCGTGGACCTGTGTAAACGAGTCAACGCCGCAATGCCCGAAGCTGAGTGAATTCACCATATACTGAAGGGCATCGATGACGGCGCTTTCCAGATGCTCCTAGCCAGGAATCCGCGCACTGTGTCCGAAGTCGTCAGCCTATGCCACAGTTATGATGAATTAAGGAAGCAACGCGCTTCGACTCGGCGTGCTCTGGGAAGCGACGACTTGGTGGCAAGCCTTCACAGCATGTATGATCCATGCTCATTATTTTAACGGGTCAAGGACTTCGTACGTGAGGAAGTTGCCCGCCAACTTTCTTTAGTCCCCTTCACTCAGGAGCCCACCTCCTGTCTTCCAAACACGCTCCGCACTCTCATTTCCGAAGAGGTCGCTCAAGTTGTCCCTTCCGCACACCATCAGCCGCCTGCAGCCGCGAATCTCAACTCTGCGCTGGCAGTGCAGCCTGTCGCCCCACCTCCCACCTATGCGCAGCCAGTCCTGCCTGTGGCCGAGCCTCTTACGTATGCGCAGGCAGTACGCAGGCCTCCGCCTGCGTCTTTCACGACCCATTCCCAACCGGTGCCACCGGAAGCCCATGCTACATCTTGGACGGCACCGAGAGCTAATCCTTGGAGGACGCCTGACAATCGTCCCATCTGTTATTCTTGCTGCACTCCCGGACACGTCGCCCGATATTGCCGCTGTCGGCCTCAAGCGTTCGGCGATGCCTCTCGGCCCTTCCAGCATGGCAGCCAGTCCTTTCGCCAATACGCCACTCCTTCCCCCCAACCGTATGCTCGTGCTGACCTTCCAGAATTTCCTTCGCGTCACTTGCCATCCCTTTGGTGGCAACGTTGTGTCGTGCTGTGCACCCCTTACCTCTCCTGCTGTTGAGGAGAACTACTGGAGCATGGAGAAGCACGCTAATGCAAAAAGATTTCATGATGAATGGCTCCTTTACCAAAAACCTAAAGGTGTGTGTTATGTACAGGGGCTTTGTGGTTATGGTAGTCTTGAAGGATGATCATATTGTATTTATGAACATAAGGAGTCAGGCGGTTTCACTCCATTGCCAATAGCGGTATTTCATTGTTTCTATACTGACACAGGCCATACATGGCTTATTTTTTGATGCCATAAAGTGAACGAGGAAATTTATTATTTGGCAAAGTATCACGAAATCTTTGCCGGAGCGGTTTTATTTTTTCTAACCAGTTTGTGCATTTAAGCTATTATGTTTTTCTGATTTGTTCACTTTCTGAACATTTTCCAGACTGGATATCGTAAACGGAACATGGAGAAGCTGTGAAGTGCAAATAGTGCAACTGTGTATTGAGGACTCATTACATGGATGTTTTAAAGCATGCCGACTCTAAGAAACACAAAGACTATCTTGTGCCTGCCGCACAGCAGCTCAAGCAGTTCTTGGCTTAGGTTAGCAAGCCAAATTTTGACCAAGCAAGGCAGGAAGTTCGAATTACACTGTACGCCACTACGCACGCATCTGTAAGTGCGGTTGGTGAGCTTGGTGAAATTCTGCAAGAAGAACTGAGCAGGAAGTTTGGAACGAATTGTACCACATGCACAGCTGTCATCAAGAATGTATTGGCACCACACTTCAAGCGCAAGCTGGATAAAATGGTGAAATAATCCCCGGGCGCTTTACTCCTAAAGGTTATATGAATCCACAGATGCCTCTGCTGCAAAATGAGGGACAGAAAGAAAGGAAGAAGTAAAAATGGAAATGGAAAACATGAAAGACAAGAAAGGAGGAGAAAAAATAGATTGTGCATTGTTGAGTCAATGCGCCATGAACAGAGCCCAGGCAGGTTCTGCATGGTGAGAAGTCATGAGATGCAGGGTGATGGTCCGGCATGACTGTATGCTCCAACGGTGAAACTGGAAATCTGGAACTCATGGATGTAATGAATGTGGGGCCAAAATGACAGGTGGAAAAAATCAAGAAACAGTCATGTGGAGGAGAGAAAGAGAAAAATTACCAGAGTCATAAAAGTGAACTGGCAACTATAGGTGCTGATGAAAGAAATGAAGTTGACAATCATGAGAAATGAAATCAGACATTCCGCCTGCAGTGTCCTCGGAGACTGGCTCCGCTTTGGTTAGCATAAACGAGGAGACTACGAAACGAAAGCTGAGGACAGAGAAAAAGAACAGGAAACATGAAGATGAAAACCCCGTTCATGGTATGTACATCGAATTAAGAGCACGCAGGGAATGTGAATGAAAGTACGAGACAGTAGAGACGAATTAAAAGCACTCTCTTTCGTTTGTCGAATAGAAGCATTTTATATTGTGCAGGCATTATTGTAATCGCATTATTGTCTTTCAGCAAGCAAGTGATCTGATAAGTTAAAGGGCAGTCATTGAAAAAGTGTTGCATGTCAATGAAAGTCGCATCGCACACACAATTACTGTGTGGTGAAAGAGTGAAACAGAAATAATAGGAGGGTAACCTGGCGGGGGCTGTGATGAGATGTGCGATGGTTTCTTTTGGCGGGAAAAAGGGTGGTATACTGTCAATCACAGGAATCAATTTGAAGAGCTAAGCATTGGAATTTTCATGTGTCCAAGCCACATTCCACTCAGCATGGGATGGGGCATGCATCTTTGTTATTATAGAGGTCAGACTAGCAAGAATGAATTGGGATAAACCTTGTGACGCAGCGAAGTTGGTAATGAGGTCGGCAAGCTCATTGCCGACGTCACCCATATGTGCCGGCACATGGAAAAGTGCCACAAGGCGCAGGGAGGAGATGGAGAAGAGTAAGTTTTTGATTTCATGTAAATAGATATCAGTTCTTGTTTGGTTAGCAAGCGCAGTAAGTAATGAGAGGCAATCTGAATAAATCTGAAAGTAGGAGGATGTGGTGAGGCAGGGTGCGGATATATACTAAGGCTTCTAATAATGTGATAATCTCTGTAGAATAAGAGCGATAAATATTTGTCGGCAAAAAAAGGTCTTGAATTACACAAGCACCGCAAAGACACGCGAGCACAGAAAGTGCGCAGGCAAGTATGGTTCTCGATATGGAGGGGGAGGAAAGGGAGGAAGAGTGGTAGGGACAACACACAACAAAACGACCACTGGGAGCGCGGGAGGCAAGATGTCAAGGCAAGATCCCTTCAAGTATACCGATTCTTGGAATAGAACAAAGATCAACGCCAGTGGTTATGTGCTTCCTTTGCTTGCATCATCAGTGCGAATTCTCCGCCTTCGTAATGGCGTAAATTACGTCAATGTGTGTTCCGAAAAGACTGGAGGTCTCAACCCAAGTACGAGACCTGGCTCCTGCGCATGGATGATGACGTCACAGCAGCCAGGTGCACCTTATGCGCAAGCACATTTACAGTGCAATTTGACGACGTTAATGCTATCAAGCATCATGTATCAATGCAGAAACATAAGGAGAAGAGCCTCGCCTCGAAACAGCCGGCTGCACTCACAAAGTTCTTTGCTCCAGCGACTTCTAGTGCAGAAGGTAATATTACTGCTGCAGAACTGGGCATCATATTCGACGGGATCAAGGACAACTACAGTTGCCTGTCAATAAACTGTGACAGCAAGTTGGCACAAGAAGTCTTCCCGGATAAGGATGTTGCTTCTAGAATGCGACTTGAGGAAGAATGAAGATGGAACATCTCGAGAAATATGTACTGGCGCCTTACACCGTCGAGTGTATAGTCGGGAAACATTGCCCAGCTGGCTACAACCTTCCGTTTACTTTCTCCACGGATGCCTCCAACAAGGGACATAGAAATCTTTTCCCCATCGCAGTAAGTTTCTACGATGTGAATGGTGTAGCAATAACAGATGATCTCATCAACTGCTGTGAGCAGGCAGACGAGACTTCTGGCGGCATCTCTGAACTCTTGGCAACAAGATTGAAGAAGGTGGGCCTTTCTTTAGCGTGAGCCCTTGTGTATAGCCTGTATATTGCTTTTTTAAATAAATTATGGGAAACACAACTCTGTTTTCTAGAAAATCCAGAAAGATCAGCCGAAACATAATGGAGGCCAATCGTAATTGCCATGTTGCGCACAACGCTGACAAGCATGCAGTGAAGTCGAAAGTTTGACGTCGAAACACTTGTACTAAAGGTCTTCAAAAAATTTTTTCTAGCTAGAAATGTGTAGAGGAATTCAAAATGTTTTTTGGACTTCTGTGATCAGGAATATAGCAAAGTGTCGGGTCATATTTCTGTCCGCTGGTTAAGGTTGTCTACGGCCTTATACAGACTTACTAAGAACTGGACACCCATCAAGTGATACTTTCCAAGTCAGGGCAAGGAAGAGTGCGAAAAAAATAATTTAGAAATTTATTGGCAACCGAGCCGATGGACTGTTGGAGATGCAGGGTAGTGGGTACATGTCTTTTCACGTGATCTTATTTAAGTGGCAATAAACAACGAAAAAATGCCAGGTACCATCTTTTTTTTTTTTTTTTCCCAAAGATGACAGGCGAAGCCCAAGTGCAGGCTGATAGTTCGATGACCCCTTTGCGGAGAATTTTGTCCACTTCTGATTGAATAACTCTACGTTCAGCATGCGATACATGATAGGGATGCCCACGAATAGGATTCGTGTCTCCAGCGTTTATTCGATGGTGAACAACAGATGTTTGGCCTAAAGGCCTGTCGACAAAATCAGAGATGTCACTGTATGATTCGAGCAGGAGATGTATATCCGTGGCCTGTGCAGAGGTGAGGTCAGGTGCAATCATTTTCGCAAAGTCATCCGTTAAGGAACCAGAGCTGTGAGCTGCAATTGGTGCTAATAAACCAGTCTTGGCATTCAGACTCTCATGTCAAATTCGGAAGAACTAGAAGTGCTGGCGAAGAACATGCCGACTGGAAGCACTGAGAGCACAGGCTGAAATTAAGAAGTGGAAGAACAACATCGTCATTAGTAACCGTTACCAGCGTATGCGGAACAGCAAAGTTTCGGTTCAAAAGCCTGTCGCCGATGGGACAAAGCACATATTCATTGCTTGAAGAAACAACAACGAAGATGCGGTTCCCACACTTTTCCCTCATCTAAGTAAGCTTTAAATTGTGATCCATCTCTTGAATACAGCACTGCCTCATTTATATGAAACATATGCAAAGAGGTTTGCCATTTACGCTTACACAGTAGTGCTATGGTCGCTTTGTGCAACTTCAAAAATGTGAGCTCCGCTGATTTTAGAAGAGTGCAAAGAAAGGTTCATCACTATCAGTTTAGCAAGGTTCCATAGCAGGACACAGCCTCTCCTACTGACTTCCATTTACCCGTCCCTATACCATCTGTGGCCACATTATCCACACAAACATTATAATCTATACTGCCAACCTAACTCTCTGCCTGCCCATACTATATTTTTTTTTTTTTTAGAACCCCCACCACTACTCTAAGGGGCCATTGCTTATCTTCTCTACACATTGCATGCCCTCATATGCAAGATACCCATATCCAAAAAATAAAACACAGATATAGCGTTGTATTCAAAGGGACACCTAGAGTATGATTATTTGTACTTAGTATAGTGTCCTTTTAATGCGTAAGCATTACTTGGCTCACGCTTTGCGTGAGCTGAAAGTGTCCGCAAAACCAGAAACTGAATAAAAAATACAAAAAGAAAAAGACATGTCCGCCGGTGGTTTTCGAACCAGCCACCTCCCACAGCTGAAGTGGACGCCCAAACCACTAGACCACAGCTGTGGTTAATGCAAGGATCACAAAAACACACAACATAAGTGAAACAGTAGCATTTATTGCTTATCCATTTACAGTACGTAAGGAGACTTAAGTGCCCCTGGTAGATTTTCTTTCTAATTCAGCTGATGCCGGTGTGAAAGGTAGCACCTTGAATTAAACAAATATCCTGTAGCGGAGTGCATTCTGTGCTGTCTCATTTGTTCTGTGTCACCGGGCACACATTTAAGTTCAAATGGCAAAATTCAGGACGATATGTAATTCTAGTTCTACCTATGGTACCTCAGTGGTGAACGCGACACGCTGCTGAGCACAGTTCTGCATGAATGAGTCATCGCCAGTAGTTGCATGCTTTCAGATGCCATTAATTATACATGGGAGGCAGGAAATACAAAGCCCCCCAGTAAAGCTTTGGAGTTTTAAAACCCAACTGATATTACTGTTCCTGGAGTTGCATTGCAGATGTTTTGTACAGGGAGTAAGTTGCTGTCTTGTAAATGCAGAATTTCTGCAGTTCTTGAATGTAGTGTTAACCTATTGCATGAAATTTTTTATTGTAGCCATCCTGAAACACCAGAAACCTTCAAAAAATTTTCATGCTTACCTACAGCCATGCCAAAGCAAAGCCCCAGATCTTGACCCCACTGGAAGTGAACCATATGGTAGTGCTGCACTTAAGCATGTCTGCACACCAACAGCAGACCAAACACAAGAATTGGCTGCGGGTGACAACATGAATGCCCAGGACACTGCCACTCCACTCCAATGTTCTTAGATACTGGTAGCTTCTCCAGTGCTACATCCAGCTTGTGAGGGTATGATGGTTGCCCAAGGTAGCGTGGCTACGTCCAAAAGTGTTGATGCATTGGCAGCAGCTCCAGAGACATTTTTTTTTCAGGGGGGGGGGGGGGGGGGATGCTGTAGGTGACATAAACTCCACCACTCTACAAGAGAATGCTCTACCTTTGGCAGCCACCTCGCTACCGCACATAGCTGCTGACACTGTTGGCCATACAGACGGCGTTGCCCAGTCTGAGAACAGACAAAGCCAGCAGTGAAGATTTCATCAATAGAGGTAGCCTTCCTTTGAGTACAGCTTCACCTATGGAGGCAGAATCCTCAAGTGCTGGAAGGCCACATGATTATAATGAGCCATTAAGTAAACAAATCTCTCAAGCTGCATTCACATTTGGAACAACTACGGCTTCAACTCTGTTGCTGTCTATTCACAGTGACAATGCTGAACTGAGAAAGACGAACAAGGACTTGGTTCAAAAGTACAGAAACCTACAGAGGCTTCATGAACAGCCAAAGACATAACTGCAGTCTTGTGAGGAAATCAAGGTCAGCACAAGAAATGACCGCTTTGCAGAAATTCCCGTTCCTCAAAGAAGACCAGAGAAGGACTTTAACCATTAAAACCTTGTACAAGGCTGTAAAAGTGAACTTATGTTGCTGTGAAACACAGCATGCTCAGGCAGGGAAGATCCTCCTGCCAAAGTATGTGAGGGCAAGGTCGAGGATCCATCTTCGACAGGAGCATGCACAGAGGGTGGACGGAATGTCTAGTAAAACATGTGCCGCAACAAACCTGGTCTGAATGCGGTAACATCACGTTTACATGCTTCCAGTGAGCTGATTAATGATACAGCCTTGCTTTCGTTATGTGTTTATCTGTAGTCTGATACAATGCAAGAAAATAGTAGTGGCAGATGCCCCTCAAAGAAAGCCCTCGAGCCAACGGCATCGACTGGTTTTAATGACACCACGGTTAATCCGATCAAGCCATGGTTAACTGCCTTTCATTTGCCACTCCCAACGATGCCACTCCTTGGTATTAACCACAGGGTCACCAAAATCGGTCGAGGCAATTGGCTGAAGGGCCTTCTTTGAGGGGCATCTGCCACTTTTTTCTCGAGTTGTATCCGACCATAACATTCTGCCACTTCAGCTGCATGTGTCATCTGTATATTATTCGACTGTAAATTGTTCACGTCTTTAAGTACACTTTGTTTTATGTGACCTCTGCATAGCATGCTGTTGCTTGCAAAGTGTCTGCACTGAGCAATGAAACTGCTTTGCTTGGGTTAGCATTTAGAAATAGCAAACTGGTTTGCAGTGTATACCACTAGTGTGTTCATCAGAGGTGAAGTTTCAGAGGAGTGAGTGTTGAAACTGGATGCAAATGTGTAAACCACTGGTTCAAGTCTTCTCATGAGGCAAGAGTGTGTTGGGAAGTGAGCATTGAATTGCAAGTCAGAAATAACTGCAATTGTCTTCTTTGTGTGGCCAGAACCGTAAGCCATCACCACCATTCCTTGCATTATTTAGGAGCTCTAAGTCATTCGCTCCCACAGAGAGTTGCCATGATGTTTCTCATTGTCATTTAGGTTGTTTGCATTACTAGACCTCCTAATTTAGCCCATTTCTTGTCCTTTGTAGAGCATTGATGTTGAATTTTTTTGCAGCTATCAGTATGTTTTGTTTTATGCAGAAGTGTGCATTGAGCAATGAAGCTGCTTTACATCAGTGTTTAAAAATAGTGAACTTGTTCGCAGTTACATCACTAGCATATGCACCAAATATGTTTTACAGGAGTGACTTTGAGTCGTGTACTAATGTTTCTCTGGTTTCACAGACGTTGATGACGGAAAGCCGTAATTTCAGATCCACTTTAGCTGGCTGCTGGATGCTTCCATATTCTGTCAGCCATTTGCCTGATAAAAGAAATGAGCACCTCCCATTGTTTGAGAGTTACCAGTGATTGAGAGCTGGCAATGGAAATCAATAAAAGAAGCTTCCTGTGCGCTGAAACGAAGGTGCCTGAAAATGTTATTTGATTTCCTGATTTCAGGTCTTCTCGCTTACTGGTGCCCTTGTTTACTTTGTTTCTCTTTCTCCTCCAATTCCATTTCAGCAAACCTCATGCAACACTGAACATTTGAGCATATGATGGAAGACTCTATGCAAGTTATTTTCTTAACACATGTGTGAAAAGCATTAATATGAAATGAAACACTGTTTAAAGTTTAAATTTCAGCCTCCAGATTCCCACAAGCTTTCTTCAAGTGCGCTTAGTCTTTTTGTTCGAGTTACGGTGCACTCGTAGGCAAGTGTGTAGCTCATTGCATCGAGCACGCGTAAATGCCATTGTGGTGTCGGTAAAAAGTTGGTCTTGCGAAAACTTTCGATTACCGTCATAACACTAAATTTTGGATGCACAACATCAAAGCTCGGGCAGTGGTTATCATGATGAGGAACCCTTTCGTGGTTTCTTGCGTAATTAATAAACTCTGCCTTCTGGCGTCAAGATGCACGCAGACGTGACACAGGTGCTGAAACGATGTATTCAATGTAACGCACCATCATTGATCAACTGCTCTATACTGTCGGAACAGCTTTTTCGGGTGGCACTAACTTCAGCAGAAATGTTGAACAGAAACTAATGTTGCAGATCAGCCCTGCGACCGGGGATATGGTAGCTAGAAGGTGGGGGTGCTCCCTATCTGGGGAACAAGATGGCTGCCCGTCAAGTTTAGTGGCCGTTTTAGGCAACATTAGGGGAAATGTCACTGCCCTAAGCCAGGTGACATGTGGGCTCCCTACTTTTCCACCACCAATGTTCACGAGGTATTCTCGCTCTCCTTCTTTACCGAGTTTCCTTCGAGTTCTTGCTTCTTCTTGCACGCGAGAAGAGGCCTTCACAGCTTATAATAGAGTTTCGCTCACCAAGCGAGCACCTGCCGCCCGTGCATCACCGACGCCACGCCAGCTTGAGCCGGGTGACGCTCGGCCCCGCGTCCCTCGACGAGCTCCGCGCCAGGGAGGACCTTCATTTTCAGGTCACTCGCATGCTGGACGAATGGCTTCGTCAACGGGCCGCCACCACCACTACTCCAACCGTGGTTCCCCCACAGCCTGAGGATACCCCAGGAGACCCCACGAAGCCGTCAGCACCCGAGGTAGCCTTGGAGCCCCCCGCGGACGGTTTCCCAGCATACGAGGAGCCCCATGCTTCAATCCCGCTCTCTTCCTCTGACAACGAGGACGTGGACCTGTCGAGCTCCAGAAAACGAGCTCGCGATACGGAAAGCGACAACGACGAGGCAACCACGTGTCGCAAGCAGCCGGTGAGCGCTCCCTCCAGCTCTGAGCAACACGTTGCAGCCAGCGACCACGTGGAGCAAGCTGACCAGGGCAGCGCCATCTTGCCACCCTTTACGGCCGGACTCAAGCGGCAGCGGCGTGCGTTCTTGTTACGGCCTGCGTATTGGCCCTGCGAGCAAGGGAAAAATTTCTCAGAGCCTCGCGCCACCGCTCGCCACTTGAGGGCGCGGCGGCCCTACCCCTCCTAGGGTGCCTCGATGCGCGCGCCCTCTCGGAGGGTGGAATCATTCTGTGAAGGGGTCAGTGCCGCCTTCCGGCCGCCATTACGCTCCCCACATTTCATTACGGTCGGTCGAGAGAGACACGTGCACGGCGTTTTATGGTCCGAAATGCCCGGGTGTTGCGTGCCCCAGTGAACGAACCACTCGCGGAATGACTGAAAGATGTTCCGATTTCCTAAAGAATCAAAAAGACAACTCCCCTGGCTGGTTAAGGTCAAGCGCGACAAGTGGCAACCCACGGACCGGTCATGTGTGTGCAGCTAAGTTATGCCATTTCTGCATATGTAGTTATTCTTTCATTTGTGTGCTTTTTCCCGTAGCATGTTCGTCTTTTATTCTTGATATCTGGCACATATGCATGCGTGTGTAACTCGTTTATTTCTGGATAACACTAAATGCTTTGTTTTTAATCGCTTGTTGCACACCGGCTGCAAGAGCGTCAAGATGCACAGTACACGTACGTTGTGCACTCTTTGTAACCCGTGCCTCATACAATTTGATTTGGCACTTAGCCGGAAGAGCATACGCATGGCCCAGTAGAAGGTAAGGTGAGCTTTAAGCTTGCCTTTCATGTAATGAATTACGGATCGTGTTGACGTGTTTTCCCGGCGTTATTCTTGTGCCGCTGTCCAACTCGGGCAGTACTTGGTGTCCGTGTGTGTTCATGTGTGTGTCTGTGTGTGGGGGGGATGAAACCTATGACCACGCATGATGCATGTATGGTCATGACAAGCATGTCATGCGACGACTCACCATGACTGATTTAGTGACAATTAATTGGTGGTTACTGCTATGTATCGAAGCCACGTAATTGTGCATTGGGCATGAGTAATTTGATCATGCATTGTCTGTGCGTTCGCTATTTTTTTCCCCACCCGATGATCGGCAAATTATTTAATATTGGATAAGAGATGATTGATGAGGATTTCAAGGCTACGTGTCCGTTTAACGACAGAAATTTTTTTTTTGGCGGTGACAGAATTAGACGAAAAAGAGAGCTGTTGGGTTCGGGCTCCGCGAACTTTGTGGACAGCATGACGCCATTGTTGACATGCAACATTGCCTTTTTGAGCATACATATAATATAACAGGGTGCCACTTTGCAACGTTCAAATATGCGACGTTAAAAATTTGCAAATGTCAGCACAGGTAACACAAACAGGTAAGACAGACAGGTAACACAGACACAAATGAAAAGCTGCCACATTCACTGCAGTTTCCATGACCCCAAAACAACCATTCAACATTGGTAGAACATCACTTACAAACAGCCTCGTTTCAACCGCAGAGTGGTTATTTAATTGGTACGATCATTGCTTTCTACTCAGCGTTGCAGCATTCAGCCCGTAAATGGGCTAACTGATGACTGATTCGAAAACAATATTTGAAAGTAGGGCGTGCGATGACAGTTATTGTTTTAGGCCGTGGCAGCATGCGGTTTCTTAAACAAATTCGGGTTTCAGCTGGCAGCCAAACGGTCTTTACGCTTTGGTTAAAGGCTTGAAACTCACACACAGACACAGCGAAAGACGGCGGGACTCATGCCTGTGTATGTTTCGTGCCTTTAACCAAGGTGAACAGTCACCAGCTAGCCGAACAAGACGTTCTTTTAAGGTCGGCCCGGCTGGCGTGGACGGCAGTTTTCTGCAGCCAGCAAGTCCACTTGGAAATTCCGCTTTAAAAATAAAAATGACAGAATATTAAATCGATACCTTAACACTGCTGATGCGAAAATTTCGCGTCCTCGACATATCATCAAAGCAGCACACGCTATCAAAGCGAACTGTACATGCAGCTGCGCGACGCCCGTTGACTGCCTACGGAGCGGGCATCATAATGGCGGACGCCGTAGCAGACGACGCGGTTGTCCTTCACCCTGCACGGTCCTTCACCCTAACCCCTCCTAAAGTCACTGACCCCTCTCTTTCCTGCGCGCTGCCCCCGTAGCGCCGGTAGCACGTTGAATCACGGCTGGACTACAGGCAGCAGCGGGCGCTCTGCCAAGACGAACATCCGGGGCAAGAACCTGATGAGCGCGGCCAGCGCGGCGGACCTCGCCTTCATCAACAGCGGCCAGCCCACCTTCGCCCGTCGCAGCGGGACCGCCACAGTGATAGATCTCACACTTGTTTCGGAGCGCTGCTCATACCACTGACAGCGCGCCCCGGACATCGCATCCGACCACTTCCCCATCTCCCTCTCACCCGTGCGGCCGAATCGCGGCGCCACGCATGTATACACGGTGAGGGTCGCGTCAGAGCTGCGATCGGAGAAGGTCACGCTGCTCCTCGCTCTGAGGACTTCGCCTCGATAGCCATCACGTGTTCGGAGCCGTGCATGCTTGCACCCGCTTAGAAGCACGTTGTCGCGCCTTTCGCTACTCTCGGCCTTCTTCTCGCACGCGAGAAGAGGCCTTGGCAGCACAGAATGGATTTCCTCTCACCAAGCGCGCGCCCGCCGCGCGTCTGCCGCCGTCGCCATGCCAGCTTGAGCCGGGTGACACTCGGCCCCGCGACCCTAGACGAGCTCCGGGCAAGGGAGGACTTCGAGCTTCGCGCCACTCGCATGCTGGGCGAGTGGCTGCGTGAACGGGCCACCACTCTAGATGACCTTGCGGTTCCCCCGCTTCCTATGACCGCACCGGGAAGCACTTCGGCACCGGCAGCCCCAGCAGCAACAACGGAGCCATTAGAGAACGGCCTTTGCGTCCAAGAGATCCACGCTGCCGTGCCGCTTCCCCCCCTCGGACGACGAAGACATGGACGTGTCCAGTTCTCGGAAACGCGCCCACGACACCGAGAGCGAGGATGACGAGTCCACCGGGCCCCGTAGGGCACGTACATGGTCAATCCACCCGTCCGCTCCGCCCTCGTCCGCACGCGTGCTGATAGTTCTCTAATGGAGAGCGAGGAGCGGTCGCAACTTTAGCTCTATTCGATTCAGCCAAGTTTCTCTGCACCTTCTGCACCTATTCACGGTGCACTGCACCTAGACCCTCGATTCCCCAAGGTGCAGCAGTGCACCCTGCACCTCTGTGCTCGATTGAATGGGGTGCAATGCAAGGTGCCGCCGCGGTGCACTGCACCCTTGAACCTTGCAGCGGGTGGGTGCAGCCCGCCACCCCCTGCACTTTTTCGTTTGAGGTGCCGTGCACCTTTTTCTGAAACGAACAAACCTTTTCCCGTCCGCACGCCTGCTCGTCTCTCATTGGCTGGTCCGAGGCGGACGGTTCGGCTGTCGTCACAGCAAACATGGCGCCTGCTCGAAGCGAAGTGGGGACGTAAGGCCTAAGCTACAGCGCTTTGATGTGCAGACTGCTAATGGTGCCTTTCAAGCGTGCCCTCGACTACAGCCATTAATAGCTACCCGACTGAGTATATTGGGTCTAACTAAGCTAACGATGTTTGATAATTGTTCTCTTATTCGCATTACTTGCCTGGGCCAGGTAACCAAAATAAACAATGCCATCACATGAATGTGTGTTTGCATGCAAGCTGCCAACAGTGGCGACGGCTTGACTGTGCTTTGACTTGCAGACTGTTAATAGTGCCTTTCAAGCGTGCCCTCGACTACAGCCATTAATAGCTACCCGACTGAGTATATAGGGTCTAACTAAGCTAACGATGTTTGATAATTGTTCTCTTATTCGCATTACTTGCCTGGGCCAGGTAACCAAAATAAACAATGCCATCACATGAATGTGTGTTTGCATGCAAGCTGCCAACAGTGGCGACGGCTTGACTGTGCTTTGACTTGCAGACTGTTAATAGTAGTGCCTTTCAAGCGTGCCCTCGACTACTGCTATTAATAGCTACCCGAATGAATGCATGATTAAATCAGGATTCTGTTATGCCTCATAGTTGCGCATCCCATTGGATTGTAGCGCAAATGCTCAGTGCAGCTAGGCAATGTATGTTTGGGTTCGTAGCAGAAGACATGCATTGATGTCTCGGCCATGGCTCTTCGTATTTCGTTCTCTAAATACATAAATAGATGGATAGAGAAATTAATTATAGACTGAATTTGAACTTAATAAAGGGGGAAAATTACGCAGAATTGTTACGCAGAACTATTACGTCAAACTTGAACTTGCATCCACAAAAATATGCCAGTGTCGTCTGCTGTCAAAATTAGTTGCCAACCTTGAACACGTTTGCTCCGCCAGCTGTCAACTGACCGCGTCATCCAGTAGGAGTGCGCCTGCGATCCGCTTGTGCGGATTGAGCATGGCTGGTCCGAGGCGGGCGGACGGTGTTGGGTGTCGTCACAGAAAACATGGCGCTTGCTCGAAGCAAAGCGGAGGACGCGAGGCGTAAGCTACAGCCACGTCAGAAACAGTCTATTTTTCTCCTTATAACGTTTACTAGAGTTATCTGGCACCCACGGAGATAGTCACCGAAAGCAGCAGGCCGGTGCACCCTTCCAGGCATCGTCAGTGCGTGCGATCGCCGAAAGAAACAGACGGAGCGCAGGAAGTGTGTTGTGTTTATGATAGCGTCGGAAGAAATATTTGAAGCCGTCGACTTCGTGATTCTTTGTTGCATGCTTTGCGTGCGTGTCGCAAACGAGAAGTCCATCACGTACATGTGCATTCTGAGCAGGACACATGTTCAGTGCGTGGGGAAATAAGTAGCTTCCGATTAGCGCACCCAGCGAACACGATTGGTTTCTGTTCTGTGTATGCGGATCGTTGCCGCGAAGTTGTGAACGCCAGCCCTTCGCAACTTTCAGAAGAAATGATACGATCAGTAGCGATAACTTTTTATCGCCTCGTTATCGCTGCCATTCCGCGTGTGCTATACTGCGTGTGAGCCGTTTTGCCGGCTGCGACGCGCCGAGGTGACCGCGACGTTCGAGCAGTGTTCTTGCTGTTACGAAATGTGTTCGCAAGCTACAAGCCATGATATGTATGTGCGATGTGTCGCAGAGTTGCTGGGTGTAGAAGTGCTCGTTCTACGCGATGTGCGTGTGCTCAGAAGTGAACTGTGCAGAAGTGCTGCCGATCGCGTTTCCACATTTAGTACCCTTACAGATAAGCCCTATCACACTGGCCTTTCCTGCTTCGTACATCTATCGTTTCTTTCAAAAGTTTTTACTGCACGGTTGAAAATGCTTCTATCGGTGGAGGGAAATTATGGAAAATCATAATTGCATACGTCAAGACGTTCAGCGCTGTCGTGAAATGTGGACGCGCCTGAGAGCACTAATGTCATGAATGCGAATTTCTGGCAGCCTTGATTTTCATAATGTGGACATTAGTGTGAAGAGCAAGAATTTCTAGATTTCACGAAGTAAATTGCTTTATATTTTGTGATGCAAGCGGTTTACATAGCCAAAATCTGAGCTGCTTGTTTTTGACTTGTGACTAAGCACAGGGTCAGTTTGTGAAGACACCAGTGGCATGGTAGATGAATATGTTATAGGTAAGAACTGGATACTACCTTCTTATTAACTAAACATTTTACGCTTGCTGACAAAAAGCAATATGAATGTAAAAATGAACACGTAGGAAGAGTAGTAACAAGTAGGTGTCACAGGTATAGTGTTATATAATATTCCGCGAGCAGCCACCAGAACTGCGTGAAAGAAATTTTGCCCAGAGTTCTTCCTCACTGGCTAGCCATGGTCACGATACTAATGCAGGCAGAATTGGGTAAGCGAAAGTTTTCCGTTAGCTTGTTTATCCACCCTATTTGATTATCTGGTTCGTGTCCCCTGTTTTGACACGAGCCTTCAGTGTAAAGCGAACAATAGCACAAGTACCAGCATTATATGCCTGATAAGTGCTTTATTTTCTTTCCTCGCGTTCATTCTGTCAAGAGTCATTAGCAAATAATGTGCATTAAACTGACTTGGGCCTGCAAAGTATGTCCATGAAATGTTTTTCCAGTGAACTTTCATCTGCCAGTAAGCTTACTGCTACTTATTATTCGTGGATGTGGGATGTTGGGCACTATAAGTGGCTATCTGACTGATTTTTATTTTGCATAGGCCATGGTTGCACTCATCAACTGAACCGTTTTCAGCTGCACTGCCAGACTATGTAAAGGGGGACCTTGCCTCTTGTCATTCTTTAGCATGTTCATGGTCACAGTGCATTGTCCCTGAGAAGTCAGCTATAAAACGTGCCTATTGGCTGCTGTGAGTTTATCCTGAACACAAATTTTCACAGTTATGTCAGCATTAGTTATGTGACCGAAGCCAGCCAATGAGAACGAACTGCTGGCAAAATTTTCAAGTGACTCTGCCGGCAGAGTGTCTGCTCCCTATATTATGTTAGCTACACTGCTTTGTCAGTGTGCTGAATTGTTCTTTTTTGACATAAGTTTACTAGCCAGCCAGACAAGATATTACCAGACCATCAATTTTAGGCCCGTACACATGGTAACTTCTTTATTTTATGATATTCTGAGCATGACACCCATGTCTAGCTTAGATTAGCAACATCTGCTTAACTTATGCACGGAGTTGAGTTGCTGCATGTGAGAAAAAAAATCACTGCGTAGCTAATAGGAATTAGACTGGTACGAAAAAATTATTTGTCTTTATGGCTTGTTGTATATAAGTGGTGCTGTTCATTTGATGCACACAGTAACACATAAACACAAATGTATGTGTACCTTGCATTTACGTGCATGTGTGTGTGTGAATAAAACAGCACAACTTCTAATATCAAAGCATGTTGCACCAACTATACCCATTAAAGATGTTCTGTGTGGTATTCAGCTGATCTTATTGAAATTTTATCGCATGGTGCAGTTACAACATTTCATACTTGTATGTAAACCAATTTAGGAACTGTATTCAATGCATGTGAGAATGCATATTTTAGGCCAATGCAGTACCTGGGGTAGCACCTTTTTATTTAGCTTTTGCCATAGCTTATTAGAGGGATCTTGTTGATTATGCCATCCAAACAATGCGTATAAAGGTTTGTGTTTAGTATACCAGCAGTGAAATACTGAATGCAGCTGCAATTCTTTGTATACTAGTGAAATTAATTCTGCTGCTCATTGTTCTGTCACGTGTTGTTCTTCAGTCAGGCATGGTGACAGTATTTGGCGTCATGAGTTCTAGGCTAATTTTCACATGGGCTTTTCGATGAAGTGAAATCTGCCTCTTCAACAGTCAGTTTAGTGGAAAGGCACCACTGAACCAATAGCTGAAAGACCAATTCCTGCATGCTTTTCGCCAATCGGGTAGTGTGCGGAAGCTATGTGTGATACATCACTTCAGCTAGACCAATAATCACACAGCTAAACCTGCCACATATAGTTAAGTCATTGATATAGGCAGAGGAAGATATTGCACGTATGTAACAGTTACTCATCCCTTGAAATGTGAATGACCCAAACCTTCGCGAGCATGTCGGTCACAACCATCCAGCAGCACAAGTGGGAACACTTGTGCTATCACAAGCGAAAACAAGTAGATTAGTACCACCATCTCAGCTAGTTTGTCGTGATTACCTTGCCTGCAAGTTTTTTGTTTATATTGGATGGGCTTCCTACTTTATGAATCAACTTTCACAACATTTACTGCGCTAATGAAGGCACATCCCAGATACCAGTACTGAAGGAGGTATATACAAATAGGGCAGAGAACTTATGGGTAAGTTAAAAAATAAACAGGTAAAACTATGTCGAACAAACTATTTTCACATTAGAAGATATATCATCGGCAATTAATGCACATTCAGAACATGCAATAAGTGCCCTGTGTGGAAGATTGAGACCTGTGATGCCAAAAACCTGTTTGCCTTTTAAATATTGACATAAAGAAAAATTCCAGTCTGTACTTCTGTGTCGGAGGGTAGAATATCAAAGGAGAGGTGCAAAACGGATTTTGCATGTAGTAGTCCCTTATAAATGTGCTACTCAAATTGTGCCAAGCATAGGTATCTGTGTGCAAAGCATTGGACAAGGTACCATATGTATGTCTGACACATTAAAAATCTTTTCCATTGAACATTCTGAGCTCTAAATGTAAAATGCATGCTGTTGTCAGCTACAAATAGCATGTATACATATTTGCCCTGCACCACAAGGAGCTGATGTGACAAAAAAAAATGTGTACACCTTAGTGTTATGTTGCTTTTCATGGTGTCTCAGTTTACTTAATACAGTTTTGAATTTACAGATTGCTTCACATGTTAATAGCTAAAAACCACAGAAAACTACTTGCATTTTGACTGCGAGGTCACAACACGAGGATTTGTGTGGTATTTTTCCTGTCCATCGATGTGTCCTTGCACTATAAATGTAAAATGTCATACCTGCAAAGCTGAGTATCCACCCTTACATTTCAAATGCTTTTTTGAATGCTCAGCAGTTATGCTTATAAGCACATTCTGAGAGACAATCTACACCACCTTAATTTAAGAGCAATGTAAAGGGATGTTTGTGCATAGCCAAGCTGTTCTAGCATGCCTGCAGGAATACAGCATTGTCCAGTGGCACTGTATAGTCCAAGCATAACAGTGAACGACTAGTAAACAAAGCGGCTGATAATACTAAGCTGACCCATATGTAGGAGCATTATATTATCTAACCCACATGCAAAGTTGCTTCCAGTGCACTGAATAACCACAGCTTTGATTTGCCAAGTTATATTACTGCAACACACACAACACTGAGACAAGGTCAGTATAATGGTGAGCAATGCATCAAGGAATGAAAGATTACTTGTGATGTGTGCATTTGAATAGTAGATGTGAATGCATAACCAATTCACCAGTATCCAGGCTTTCTTCTGGAACAATCTTAAATTTGGCACAGAGGCTGAGCCACTGCGGCCTCTTGACTGCCAATTTCTGTGCTCTCGCAGTGCTAAAGGGGGTATCATTCATTTGGCTACATGAATAATGAATAGGTAATGAAGCACAACAATCTTTCAGTTCTATGCAGAACACCTTGTGCATTATTCACAAAACTGAACCTAAGGAACTATTCGCTGGTTTGTTATGCAAATAAAAAATGCCAATGAATGTTTCTTCACTTTTTGTGTGGCCCTGTCTTCCGCCCTATGCGCCTTTATTTCATTGTCATGCGCATGTTAAATCAGCAGCTAATTAAGAAAGACAAACACAAAACTACTAACTACATCAACCTTTTCACACCACAAGAGGTCACTGAACTCACTGCTAAGCTACACTTGATAATCTCGGTTTGCTTTCAAATAAATGCAGGCACTGGCCAGCTATTTATGTTGTGCTATGCATTTTTCATTTTCCTAAAATATTACTGTGCATGATCTAGCTAGGTTGTTACTGCATAAATACAACAACGTTCAGCCAATGCCCAACTAACTCATATAACCTGAGTAGAGCTTATTTCTTATATGTAGAGCAATCAAAATAGAACACGCATGTATGATGCTGACAGTATCAAACAGTCTCAAGTCCAACATCCTTGTTTGGTGCCATGGGTGAGAGAGGGAGCATGCCTGTCAAGGTACCGCTTAATTTTGTGCGCTTTGGTAATGTTTGTACATTGTTGAAATGTTAAATTATGTACGTTAAGCCGTAAGGTGGCAACATATTGGCCACCCAGGCTGGCAAGAAAAAATGCAATTGTTGGATTTCCCTCAAAATAAGTTTTCTTATCAGCAATGTAAATTATATGCTTTCAAATAAATACTCCCCTTGGAAACATCTCATGAATATACATATATCTGCATAAGGTCACCGCTATACATACATACTGCTTTAAGCCAGTCATAATGAATTGTACACTCACTGCTTAACCTTCAATTCCTTGCTGCATGAAGTTAACCATTTATGCACATGGTGAGAACTTCATTCATTGCTGAGCACATCATGTAAGGTTATATTTTGTTTGGAAAGTTTACAAGCAGCAACTATGAAATTTTTAAGGTGCATGTTTCATGCCTCATCTTTGGTGCCTTTATATCTGTAAAAAAAAGGAAAAGGCATTCCATGCATCCAACTGCCTTAAGCACTCTCTTAAAATTGGCAGAGTGAAAAACAAAAAAAGAAGCATGAGCAAACGAATCAGCAAGCTGTACTCGGAGCCTCACATGCGTGCTCAGTGGTAAAAAGGTGTGTCTTGGCGACCTACGCAAATTCATTCCGCGACAGATGTGCGTGTGTTCCGTATTCTTGCAAGCTGTCACTAGCACCACAGAAACCGCGCCACCGCGCTTCCGGCAACACTATCAGTTTCGCGTGACGCAGAACGCAGCACGTTAGATAATTAGAGAGGTTTTGTTCAACCAGCCAAGGCAGCGCGCACTGAAAGTAATCATCCGAGAATACGTCGCGTGCTGCGACGTGATGCGATTGCAATATCGTGGCCGCTGACACCACCACCCGGGAGTGCCAGGAGGAGCTGCTGGCAATAACCGAGCTTCACGGCATTTCGGTGACGGCCCGTCTGCCGGTCGAGCGCGGCCAGTGCACCGGCTACCTGCACGGGGTGGACGGGCTACCTACGGACGCCGACCTGCTCGCAGCCATGGAATCGAGCGTTCCTGTGCTGTCGGCAACGCGGGACGGAAGCACAGTCACCGTCCGGTTCGCGGGACCAGTCCCCCCTGAACACCTGAGCTTATTCAAGCTTGGCTTCAGGGTGAGACCAGCCAGACCCCGCCCAGTGCAGTGCCGTCAGCGCGGCCGCTTCGGACACGTGCTGGAGACGTGCAGGTGGCCGACGGACTGTATCTTCTGCGGCCAGAGCCATGCGGAGGGTGCCTGCTGCCAGACAGTTTGCTGCAGAAACTTCGGGGGATCCCACAGGACCGACACACCCGCCTGCCACAAATGTCAAGAAGAACGCCAGGTGGCAACCATCATGGCTTCTTCCACCGCGGCACTGTCCAGGCGTGCTGTAAGGGCAGCAGTCTGGGAGGAGCAACAGCAGCAGTCCTCAACCCCGGCGCGGCCATATGCGAGCGCGCTGAAAGGCCCCAGCGCCGCACCCAGGCGTCCAGTACCAGCCCCTCGAGCCTCCCGCCGCCAGGAGACACGGGACAATGCTGCCCCCCCTGGCCAGACTACCGTGGATCAGCTGGTAGCGAACCTGCTGGTCACCATGCAAGCAGTCGGTGCCATGCTGCCAGCTGACCACCCACTCCGGACCATCTGACTGCAGGCAGTGGCTTTCCAGCAGCCACCAAACCACCATGGCCAGTCGCACTGCTAAATGCCGGCCGCGCATCCTGCAGTGGAACTGCAACTACCTGCTGCGCAGACACGCCGAGCTGGTCACGCAGCTGCCTCTGCACAACTACGATCTCCTTGCCTTTCAGGAAACATACGTGCGTGCAGAGGAGGTTTCACTGCCGGGCTACATCGGCTACAGCAGTGCGAGCAAGTGTGCCTTGGCAGAGTGTACTTCGGCACCTTGTTGCGACAGCAGCCACCCACACGTGCGTCCGCGTGTCGCTTTGTACATTCTCGCCGCTCTCCCGCACGTACTGATCGACACGAACCATCTGTGTAGCTCTGTGGTAGAGTGCGTGGCCGCTACTGTGCGCGTGCAGGGCACCGACACCTCCGTCGCGTCCGTGTATATCTGCCCCGATCGCGCCGACCGTCGCCAACAACACGACTCTGCTTTTCTCGCACGCCTGACTGCATCGCTCTTGGCGGACTGTGTTGTGTGCGGCGATTTTAATGCTCACCACTGCGGCTGGGGGAGTGCTACGTGTGATCAGCGGGGAAGGGCTCTCCTCGGTGCCGTGTCATTGCTGGGCCTCTCCATTCTAAACAGTGGGAAGCCCACGTTCGTGCGCCACAGTGGGGTCACGTCAGCAATTGATCTGGCACTTGTCTCGGAGCACTGCTCATACGTGTGGCAGCGCGCTCTGGACACTGCCGGATCGGATCATTACCCCATCACTCTGGCTCCCACCTCTCCCAGCAGCGGTGTCACTCGTATGTGTGTGGTGGTGCGCTGGCCAATGTACCGTGATCTGTGCCGTGAGTGGTCGCGCGACACCGACTTCTTCGGGCATGCCGCAGAGTGCGCGAGACGGGCATCGGTGGTCCCTGCACGGTGGTCGGTGGTACGGTGGTCCCTGCCAGTTCTCCCTGCCCGGACATTAAATTGCTGAACCTTCGCGCCGCCCGCCGCCGCGCCCAGCGCCATGCCATACGCTCGTGTCACGCGTCCGACTGGACTGTGTACAAGAGACTGCACGCAGTGTGCCGACGACATGCCAAGCAGCTGCGCCACCGCAGCTGGGCATGCCTGTGCTCATCGCTCGCTGACCCGCGCAACCAGCACCGAGGCTGGCGCGTCATGCGCGCGCTCGTTAACCCAAAATCTTCGCGATGGCCAGTTCTCGCCATCGCTGTTGCGCGCGGCATCATCGAGATGGCGCTCGCGGAGCTTCTCGCCTAAAGCCCCTTGATAATTTGAAAATAGCGACACTCTCCTCCTCATGGCGATTTCCTCCTGGATTCTCCTCGCCTGTCGGCTGCGCACGGCGCACTTTTCCTCCTGGGCTCCCGCGGACAGGCCGCAGGATATTATGGAGGCGTGTTATTTTGGGCCAGTTGCGCGCCCCAGTGGGGTTGAAAATTTTTAGAAATGTTAATAACAGCGTCGATAATGCTGGAGGCAACGTTTATGAGGAGTTTGGTTCTTTCTTAAAGCCGCGTGAACAGGGTATACCGATGTAAAGGGAGCTTTGAGGCGAGTTCTTTTGATTAGATGCTTTACTTCGTGCGTCTGATCTAGTATTGCTTGTGACATATCCCTTTGTGTGTGGCTTATTAAGCGAAAGCCTTAGACCTCTGTTTCAAGGTCCCATTGTGAGCTACAGAAAATATCACGTGACCGAAGGAAGGCGGGAAGCGAACCAAAGTCGCGTATAAGAGATGGTTAATGATTAGCACAGTAATGATTGATTAGTGATTGGATTAAGATGAATTCGGGTGTATTAAGGAGGATTAAAGTCGATGAAGGTCATTAGGGTGAATGAAAGCGGATTAAGGTGCATAAAGGAGGACTAGGTTGGATTAAAGTTGATGAAGGTGCGTTGAGGTGCATTAAGGACGATAATCGTGGATAGGGTGGATTAAAGTGCACGAGGAAGGATAAGGATGGATTAAGAGGGATTAAGGTGCATTAGGAGGATTATGGTTGGCTAGGGTGGATTAAAGTGAATGAAGGAGGATTAGGGTGGACTAAGGTAGATGAATGTGGATTAAGGTAAATTAAGGACGATTATAGCGGATTAGGATGGTATAAAGTGAATGAGGAAGCATTGAGGTTGATTAAGGAGAATTAAAGTGCATTAAGGTGGGTTAGAGTAGATTAAGGTCGATGAAGGTGGATTAAGGTCATTAAGGAAGACTTTCATGGATTATGGTGGATTAAAGTGAATGAAGGAGGATTAAGGTCGATGAATGTGGATTCGGTGGAATAATGTGCATTAGGAGGATTATGGTAGACTAACCGGTCTTAACACTCAATGAACGCTAATTCATCTTAGTCCACTCTAATCCACCTTAATTCTCCTTCATCCACCTTAATCCAGCTTAATGCTCCCAATCTACCGTAATACAACCTAATCAACCAACATCGCCCCTAATGCACCTTAGCCTACCCTATACGGTCCTAATCCTCCTTTATCAACCCTAATCCCTCATAAGCCACCTCAATCCTTATTCATGCACCTTAATCCTGCTTAATAGTCCCAATCTCCCTTAATACACCTAATCCAGCTTTATCAAACCTAATCCAGCTACATGGTCCCTAATACACCTTAATCTACCCTAATCCATCCTAATCGGTCTTAATCCTCCTTTATCAACCCTAGTTCAGCATAATCCATATTAATCGACCTTAATATTCTTTTATCCACCTTAATCCTCCCTAATCCTTGTTCACGCACCCTAAGCCACCCTAATCGGTCTTGATACTCTTTCATCAACCCTTCACCTTAATCCACCACAATCCTCCTCACCCACCTTAATCTTTATTCATTCATCTTAATCCTTCTTAATGCACTCTAATTGTCTTTAATACTCTCTAATAAACCTTAATCCTCCCTAATCCACCTTACGTCAATCACTAAAGATTCATTAATTAACTTGGCTAATCATTCTGTTATACAGGGGTGGACATGCTTCAGGTCAGCTCTGGCCTTCCTTGGGTCCAGTCTACAATGCGACCTCCCAGTCTACAACGCGACCTCGAAACATAGAGATCGAAAGGCTTTCGCCTTAAAACTTAAAAAAAACACTCAACGTTGACTAGCTAACGCGCATCACCTGAAATACCATGGGTATACTTGCCACTAATTTATAATGCTGCACTTCCGACTGAATAACAACAGATAGCGACGTGCGAGGTGATGGAGCCGCCCCAGAATATTAAGCATACTGAGGACAACCGCAATAAAAACGCTGGTGAGCAGGCCGGAAGAATGAAAATAAAAATGCAGCATTTTGTGATAGTTAATACCGAAATTAAATGCGACGGGAAAATAACATGGGAAAGAAATAACACCCACTCGACAATCGACTACTGCCTAATGTCCCACAAGCTGTATGAACGGTTGGGATGTATGGAAATTGATCAGGAAGGTACAAAAAGCCTGGGGAGTGATCACAAACAAATCAAAATCAGTTTGGGAAGGACAGTACCACTGGTAGAAACTAAAGAAAGGTATGAGAAAATTGAATGACAGGCAGCTACAAGAAGTGGCGAAAAACATTGAAAGCATGGTATCCAAGCAACCGCAAAGGGCATGGACATACGACGAGTTAATAGGTATTTTTAAACGAGAGCTAGAGAAGGGACAGATTAGGAAACTAGGAAGTAAGCAGGGAAAATATAAACCGAAAAGCTGGTGGGACCGAGAAGTTAAGGAGGCCATAGAGCAACGCAAAGATGCGTGCAGAAAACACAGAGCAGCGAAGAAAAGGGGAGCCACACCAGAAGAGGTGGAGACAAAATGGGAGGATTACCTTGCAATGAAAAGAGAGGCATTGACATTAATTAAAGCCAAGATAGCAAAAGTTGGGGTACAGTGGATGTTAGAGATACGAAAAAAAAAGACAGAAATGCCTCTAAGAAATTTTGGGAACACATAAGGCAACAGAGTAAGAATACAGAGGTGGTTCAGCACTCACTGACCACACCAGAAGGAACAAAGGTAGAGGGAGAGGAAGCTCAGGCATATATTAGGTTAACAATAGAGGCAGCATTTGCAGAGCCAGCGGGTAGCGAAATGGAGAACAATGACAACAGCAGGACAGAATTAGAGGCATACCTGATGGCATACCTATGAAACTGATAAGCATATTAGGTCAGAAAAGTAAATTAAAATTACGACAACTTATTGAACAAATTGTAGTAGGGGGAGATGTTCCACAGGACTGGAAATCAAGCAGAATGATATTAGTTTACAAAGGTAAGGGAAGCAAGGACAACATTAAATCCTACAGGCCAATAACTGTCACATCAGTCATATACAGAGTAGCAATGCAGACGGTGAAAAAGAGAATGGAGGAATGGGCAGAACATGAAGAGATCTTGGGAGAACTGCAGAATGGATTTAGAAGGAACAGAAGGCTAGATGATAATTTATTTGTTATAACACAGTGCATAGAGATAGCGACAGCCAGGCAGAAACCGCTATAGAGGAGCCTATGATAATGTAAACAGAGAAAAGTTATGGAGCCAGATAAGGGAATATGGTCTAGATAGAAAGATGATTGAGTTCCTACAACAAGTTTATACAGATAATGAGGTAGAGATAACATGGGAGGGGGAAACTACAAAGCCAGCTAAAATAAGAAGAGATCTCAGGCAGGGCTGTCCATTGTTGCCTCTGCTTTTTATGATTTACATGAGCCAAATGGAAAAGAGACTAGAGCAGAGCACAATAGGAACTGACATAAGCTATATGCTGGAAGGGCAGAAGGTAGCTCAAGTACTAGCCAGACTGATGTATGCAGATGATATTGTACTGCTTGCTGACACGCAAGGAGAGCTACAGGAACTAATGAGCATATGAGGAGAGGAGGGAGAAAAATTGGGACTGCAATTCAGTAAAGAGAAGTCTGGGATAATAGTATACAATGAAGAAAGGGGGGAACCATTGGAAATACAAAGCACTAAGATTGATCATGTTGAAAAATACAAGTATTTGGGCATATGGCTAAACGAGGGCAAAAAGTACTTGGAAGAACAAGAAAAAATTATGATTGAAAAAGTGAAAAGGAACTCAGCTGTAATGAAACACAAGGCACTATGGAACTATAATAGGTACGAGGTGGTTAGGGGCGTATGGAAAGGGGTTATGGTACCTGGGCTCACATTCGGAAATTCAGTACAGTGCATGAAATCAGAAGTTCAGGCATGCATGGAAACAAGACAGAGAAGTGCAGGCAGGTTGGCCTTAGGAGCACACGGGAACACCCCTAATGAGGGAGTGCAGGGGGACATGGGATGGACGTCATTCGAAAGTAGAGAGGCAATAAGTAAGCTAAAATTTGAACACAGACTCCCAGCACTGGAGGAAAAAAGGTGGGCAGGAAAAGTGTACAAATATCTGTACATGAAAAGTTTGAACACAAAGTGGACACTCAGAGCGAGGAAGCTGAGGAATAGATACCTACAGCCGAGGGAGGGGGTCCAGTGTGGTTCTAGTGTGGGAAAGGAGGTGAAGGAGACGGAAAGAAAAATGTGGGAAGAAAGAATGCTCGGAAAGCCAGCGCTATCTATGTAAAGGTCACAAAAACAGGAGATTAAGAGAGAGCTCTTATTTGATAACTCACGGGGCAGCTCACTATTATTCGAAGCTAGGACGGGGTTTATGAGAACGAAAACATACAGGGCTAAATTTGAAGACGTGGACCTTCGGTGCACAGCTTGCGGAGCCGAAATGGAGACCACTGAGCACATAGTGCTGAGATGCACAGACCTTCGCCCGACCCTGGCAGAGGGAATAGTGGCAGGTATGGAAGGGCATTGGGTTTTCCCGGGGAACGAGGGCAAATAGACGAGAAAAGAGTGGCAGTAACGAAGGGGAGGCTAGAGGATTGGTGGAGGAAGTCAAGGGAGAGATAATGCCATAAATCGGGGAGATAATGTTTCCTCTACTTTTTTAGATAGTTATATTGGGGGGAGGAGGGGAGTGAAAACTAGTTTAAGGAAAAGAGGATATAAAGAAAGGAAAAAAAAATAATAATATAGGAGGGGGAGCAAAAGGCTAGGTGGCGCCAGCCGGCGCCCGTTACAAAGGGTATAGCCGCCATCCATCCATCCATCCGCGGGGACGCCCGCCACGCCATCTCCCGAAGGCCGGCTTCACTAGGCGCGGGCGCGCCTTCCTCCTCGCCCTGCGGACCGGTTCCGTGTGGCCAACACTCTCTAGAGAACTTAGGGCCTTCTGGCTGACCCTCTCCCCTTGAGCTACGTCACGCACAAGAGGCCAACATAGATGTTCCGTGCAGCGTGCTACGAAGCTACGAGCGGCGCACTAGTTTTGAAAATGAAGTGCGGAAGATATAATACCGTATTTATTCGCGTATAACCCGCACCAAAATGTGAAAAAACGCGCTTAAAAAGTGGGGGTGCGGGTTATCTGCGAATTTTTTCGTTGGGAGGGGGGGGGGGGGGGGACACGACCATGGCGACCATGCCGATGGACACGACCATGGAAAAAAAGGGCTCCAAATCAGTCAGCGTGCTGACCGGCGGAAATGCCAAGCTGTGCTGCACAGTCATGCTATGCGCTTTCGCTGACGGCACGAAACTGCGCCCGTATGTCATTTTCAAACGCAAGACGCTACCTAGCATTCCACTGCCCCCAGGAATCGTTGTGCGTGCGGAAGAAAATTCGTGGATGAACAGTGGCCTAGTCGGTGACTGGCTTCGAGTAATCTGGGAGCGAAGACCAGGTGCCTTGCTGGCACGCCGGTCGATGCTCGTACTAGATTCCTTCAGAGGCCACTGCACTGATGCGGTGAAGGCTCGCCTTGCCGAGACCAGCACCGACCTCGTCATAATACCTGGCGGCATGACGTCCATGCTACAGCCACTCGACGTGTGCCTGAACAAGCCGTTCAAGGCACACGTGAAGCGGCTGTATGCCCAGTGGATGGCCGACGGCATTTACGCCCTCACACCGACGGGACGCATGCGAAGGCCTGATATTCCATTGCTGTGCCAGTGGATCGTGGATGCGTGGAAAGCGATACCGGCCGATTTGGTGCGCAAAAGCTTTAAAAAATGTGCGATCAGTAATAGTTTGGATGGTTCCGAGGACGACTACGTCTTTGAGAGTGGCGATGAAGCCTCGGATGGCAGTAGTGAGAGCGGCGACGATTAAGAATCGGATAACCAGTGACGTGGTGGCGGTCGTTTGAATAAATGTTCTGAAAACGAAATGATCACTGAGTGTGAGTTGCATCTTTCTAGCACTCATTTTTTTTTTCAGGTAAACGTGCGGGTTATACGCGAGTTTTTTTTCCGCCGAGATCAAAGTTAGGGGTGCGGGTTATACGCAGGGGCGGGTTATACGCGAGTTTTTTTTCCGCCGAGTTCAAAGTTAGGGGTGCGGGTTATACGCAGGGGCGGGTTATACGCGGGTAAATACGGTACAATGGTTAACCCCGGCTATTCGGAGAAGATCAAGGGGACGACAGCGGCGACAACAATTCAATTAGTTCCAGGACCCCTGCCGCTCCTTCAATAGCTTCGGGGTTAAACAAGTCCCGGCATGCTCGGCCATGCTGTTGCATGCTTCCGAACGCACATTTTTTCTAGACGTGACCAGTGCATGTAGTCGCAACACTTGTGCTGTCCTTGCAATTGTGTGTACCGCGAGTCTTCATTGCCCCGGAATGTGGAGTGCCATGCCAAGATATGCCTAATAAGTGCTGCGTGCCCAATTGCCGGAGCAATTACATGTACAAATCGGGGCAGAAAAATAATGTCTTCAAGTTTCTGTAATATGAAGAAGCCCAGAGTGCCTGGATTAGGGCGCTACCACATGCAGACTTCATTGTATTAGCGCACTCCAGGGTAAGATGTTCAGAACTTCTTTAAATAGTTACTTTTGAAAAATACGAAAAGTTTAATTGCTCAATTACAGCAAGTGTCGTTACAGAAAGTGATGATTCCTCAGAGTTCGATGCCTGCGAGGATAGACATAAATATGAATTCGTGTTAAGGCACCTTTTGTGGTGTAGCACGAATATTTTATTGAAGAACTACTGATTCAAGATGAATGACAAGATATTGGATGCCAATGCTAAGGCAAGTAAGAGAAAAGCTGAAACTCCGCGCAATAAGGCAGCTGTTTCCGCGTAAATAGCTGCACGAATGTTTTATATCCCATTTCTAAACTCATTTGAGTTGTAAATTAATGGACTGCAGTAATTAGTGCGTCGAAAGCGAAATTGTTCGTTTGAGCATAATCTAGGTTGGTATAAGTACATGTGTCCCCAATAATATTGTTCATACGTAATTGTGAAGCTAATCGAGTGTATTACATTCGTCATTGCCGTGCCATAAGAACCATAAGTACAAAATACGGAAGGAAAGGTTTTTATGGATTCAATTTATTTGAAGTAATAGGTATGAAGTATGGGGTATAATAAATAATAATAATTCACAAAAAACGTACATTACAAAGATGACAAAGCGCTACGCTATAAAAGCTCCTGGAATCAATACCTGCACAAGCTTTACATAGCTGCTTTGTATCTGTGCCTCTAAATAAATGCTTTGTAAGGTGTCTGCTGCTCATTCCGCAGTTCAGACGAAGAAAAAATGTGGAGTGGTCAATGGAAGCATACTGCCGCTAGGTGAACCAAGCCGCGATCCCTTCATTCAACCCGTATCCCCAAGCGCGCCGCTGGCCTCTTCGCCGTGACGTCACTCGCCGAGCACTCAGGATTTCTTGTCTAGGAGGTGTTGGTGTGGCCCGCCGAGAGGAGGCATCGCCTGAAACGAGCCCCCTCTCCACTTTGCCAGGACTGCGGCGCGACCGAAACATTGGAGCACTTGTTATGTGAGTGCCCTGCTCTCTCGCCCGTGCGATCGGCTCTTGCACAAGTGTACCGCGCGCGAAACTTACCATGTGCTACGCTGGACGACCTCCCGCATCCTGTCGCGAAGAGTATAGCGCAGGCCTGTTTTGCTTTCTTTCCGGGAATTTTGTGGGCTCCTCGACGCAGGGGGAAATCTTTGTACACAAATAACCGCGAAGGCGCCGCGGGCACGTGCTGCCGCCCGGCCGCTGCCGCCGCCGCACCTGTTGTTACACGTGCACATGACACGTCCTCGTCCACGCTCGGCTGTCAAAAACTGATTAGTTATGGTCAAAGTGCTTTTGTGTACGAAGTGTTGACGCGACCATTTCTTGGCCCCTTAAACTCTGACGCTTATTGGATGATGTCGGACTGCCTGATTGGTCGGAGTAACGAAATAGCCCATTGGTGGAGAAATGTGTCCCTTGGATGCTGGGGAAACTTACTTAAGGAATAGTTTGGGGTAGTTTTGTGGTGAGTTAGCAAGTAGACAGCAGCAGACGGCGCAACTTCACAGGGAAGACCAGGCCAGTCAGGCAGGCCGTCAACGGGGGTATGACACCGTTTTGTTCGATTCCTCCGCCGGCTGCCGAAGCGAACGGACGCGCGTCCGACGAGCTCCGTCGACACTGGGGGACCGAAGCGTACTCGGACCACTCAGTGCGTGAACATCTGGCTGGAATCAAGGAGAAGAGATGTCCGAACGCAGATTCACCGGAATTAACAAGGTGGGACTGAATTCTCCAGCTTGCTGAGCTCACGAAGCCGCACCGTGCCGCGAGGGCTGCTAGGCCTAACGAGGCCTAGACGTGCTAGGGAGCAGAGATAGAGGCTAGGCCTAACGGCCGTGCCCAGACGACCTCGTGCAACATGGAGGTTGTAGAAGGTACGGAAATTGATCCCGACGAGATGAAGATTCCGGTACAGTGGTTTAAAGCGAAGAGGAGCGGAAAAATAGCACCAGTGGAGTTGGCAGAAGGCGGCCACGTCGCCGGGAACCGAGGCATACGGGAGCGTGCTGCGGAGCGACGCGAGGGAAGAAGAAAGGCAGAGAAGTCGGTGGAAAGGCAGCATACGAGAATTCCGCCCGACTACGAGAAGATAATTATGAGACATCAAGGCGGACTAGAGAAATTACTCCAACTCGGCGGAGCTTTCGTGGCTGATGAAATCAGCGCGGCGGCCGGAACAAGTGACGGAGGAGTGAACGACATCATCACGTTCAACACGTAGCAACAATCGATCCTCATTGCTACAAAGGACAAAACGACGAGAAATAAGTATGCAGCGATCAGAGAACTGACGATAGGCAAAGAAAAGGTGAATGTCAACGCATACGTGGCGGCGCCAGAGAACAGCGGAAAAGGCGTCATATACGACGTACCTCTATTTTGGACTGAAGACGAAATCAAAGAAAGAATGGAGTACTTCAGTGCGAAGAACCCCCCAATCCTAGGAGTGCGAAGGCTGGGCAAGGGAACGAAGGCCGTACTTATCCTCCTTGAAGAAAGCACAGTTCCGAGGCAAGTGAACCTGTCGCCCACGCCAACGAGATGCGTCCTGTACAAGAAAAGTACGAGGTATGCTATGCGTGCGGTCGGTTGGGACACAGATCGGACGTGTGCCCAAACCCGGACAACAAAAAATGCCGAAGATGTGGGGAAGAAAACCCGCAGGAGGACCACCAATGCGAAGCCCAATGCCAGCTCTGCGGGAAAGAGCACCCACTCGGCGACAAAAGATGCAAAGAGCTGTACAGAACACCGTACGAAATCAAGAAAAAGATCTGGGAGAAGAAGAAAGACAAGCAGGAGGAGCTGAAGACCCAACAACGGAAACCCCCTGTGGACGGAGCTGAGAAACTCCTCAAGGAGGACTTCCCCAAGCTGGAAGGAAACAACCAAGGAAACTTGCTGACCCTCGGTAGTCAGGAGACCAGGGGACGCAGGAGATCGAGATCCAAGGACGCAAAGGGGGGGAGGACGCACCTGTATGCCGATCGCTCCATCTTCGGCGACGGCTCGGCGGCTGCAGCCTGTGTTGCTCCGGACCTTGGCGTCTTGAAGCAGTGCCGGCGCTACTACCGGGCTTCCTCCACCATGGCGGAGCTCGCTGGTATGCACCTTGCCGCGGACATCCTCGAGGAGTCGCCGCACATCACCAGCGCGGCGATTCTCTGCGACTCGAGGTCCGCGCTGCAGCAGCTGCTACTCGACGAGCGCGCACCGCCCCTTGCACTGCGCCTCGCCTGCCGTCTGCACGCACTGCAGGGGAGCTGCGACCTACGCCTGCAGTGGATCCCCTCGCACGTCGGAGTCGCGGGCAACGAGACGGCGGACCAGCTGGCCAGACGCGCACACGACCCATCCACCGCGCTGACGGATCGGGTGAGCTCGCTGGACACAGCGCGTCTCCACTTCAGACGGGAGCTCGCGAGCGGCCATCTCCAATGGTGTCCCGGAATAGGGGCTGTCACTCAGGCGCACAGCAACTTAACTTCTTGAACTTCTTATTAACTTCTTGAATAAAATGTTTCTACCACACGGAGGAAGGAAACTCAGGAGAGGCCCTGACGTCACCCTTTGTGAAGCGAAAGTGAAGCCGGAAGTTAGCATTGCTCATGGCGTTGCTCCGCCTATCGGGCCAGCTCTCCTCTCTTGTTTACATTTCTCGCGAGACCACGCCACGCTGCGCGCAACCGTGCTGCTCGGACCCGCGCGCTCCGCAGCAATACTAAACAATCGTTAGCATGTTAACATGATTCCGCCAAAGAGGGCAAAATTTCCAGCGGATATTCCTTCGTCCGTTGCCATTGCCGTGGCGCGGTACATTGCCTACAGCGTTGCATGCACGTTCATTTCACGAACTTTAGTTCCGCCTGTCCCACCTGGCCACAGCAACATCCGGTAGAGCACGGTCGAGATAACGCAGCGCAACAAAACACGGAGACCAACGCAAACCTGCCCGTGCGGCGCCTTTGACACGGTACGAAACCTACGGAGCAACACGTGTCAGCGCACAGAACAATAACAAAGCCGCCATTGTGGCCCGAAAGGCGGGGCCACTACAGCAAAGAAATAAAAAAAACAGCAAAACAAAGGAGAACCTACTACGTCATTTCCTCCACACTTTTCTCCTAGCGCGCGGAGGGGGTAGGGCATCTCCTCAGTTTCCTTCCTCCATGTTCTACCACCACCAACCTCCGCCATCCCGACCACCGAGTTGCGCAGGGTCCTGCACCCCTCGGGCTGCCCCTCACGACACAGGAAGCTACTACGCGCGCTCCTGACTTTCACCGAGGCCGTCGGCCTCGCCGACCGCCTTTAACTCCATCGCTTTTCTGTGGCGTGCTTCTGGTGCTCTTTCTCTTCCTCTACTTTCATTCCCTACCCACCCTGTGCCGCGCGGTTGAGGTGTCCTCTGCTGAGAGACAGTTACTGCGCTGCACTTTACCCCAATTTTTCCTTCCCAACAACAAGAATCTCCTTCCAGATGCACCACAAAGCAGCAATATGGCCAAACACACTGCCCATTCTCTTGACACTGACAGCGCCGACTCTTCCGACTCAGATTTTGCTCCATTCACCGAGTCTGACTCGGAAGACTTTTTCTTCAGAAGAGGACACCTCATCTTCGGATGACAAATTGTATTCAACCAGTTCGACCTCCAACCTCAGTGCAGCCGCAACATCTCGGAAGTGGGCAAAACTCTACCACACCCAGTGGGACACAGGTGATTTTTTTGCCATCTCTATTCACCTTTGATGACTTGCAATCAGGGCAGGGGTCGGCCTCTATTCTCCCGCCTGAAGCAAGTGAAATGGATTATTTCAAACTGTTTTTTGATGAAGACCTTGTGTCGCTCATCGTCAAAGCAGGCGCATGTCACTCCGGCACATCGCGGCTCAGAGCCTGGGCGGCTGTGGACCTCCCGGAGCTTTACTACTTCTTGGCAATAGTGCTGCTTATGAGCGTGGTGCAGAAGAACCCCCTGTTCCGACTATTGTTGATGGACCCAATGCTGATGACCCAGTTTTTTTCCCGAGATTTTTTTCTGTGAACCACTTTGGCTTTCTGCTGCACATCCTGCACTTCAGTTCGATAACGGTGCAAACCGATCACGTAAGGGCCATCAGACCGGTCACGGAGGCCATTCATGAAAAATTTTCCTGACTTTTTTTTCCATACCAAGATTTATGAATAGATGAATCTTTCATGCCTTGAACAGGCCGCCTTTCATTCCGGCAGTACATACCATCCTAAAGACACCGGTTCGGAGTGAAGATGTTCATTATGTGTGATATGAAAACCGGGTATGTACTGAGGTTTCTAGTTTATACAGGAGCTACAGTTAGTCTGGCCAAAAGAAAGGAGCTTGGTATGCAGGCTCTGTTGTTGCTGACCTTCTGGCAGACTTTCTTGGAAAAGGACACTCTGCTTGTGGACAATTGGTACAAAAGCCCAGTGCTCTTCGAATTTCTGCAAAACAATAGAACAAATGCATGCGGAACTGTGCAAATCAACAGGAAGGGCCTATCCTCTTCCAAAAAGAATATGAAGGGTGAAATAAAAAGCTTCAACACAAACACTCTGCTTGCCTTGAAATGGTGCGACAAGTCACGATGTTGACAACAATACATGGACCCCACATACAAGATTCCGATAAAGTGCACAGAGCAACCGGACAAAAAATGTGTGTGTACTGCATGTGTGCTTGAATACACGAAGAAAATGGGACTCATTGACATAGTAGACACGCAGCTTAGCTTCAGTGAAAGCATCAGGAAAACACTGAAGTGGAACAAGAAGCTCTTTTTTCACTTGCTCGGAATGTCATTGCTGAACGTATTTTTTCTTTACCGTGAGAGAACTGGCACTCTGGCAATGCTTGCTGTGTTTAGAAAGATAGTCGCGACTCAAATATTGGAACAGTACCAGACCCAGTTCTAACAACCAAGATGTGGAAGACAAACCTCACACAACCTGCTGCGACTGACAACACACCACTTCTCAGAGAGGGTGCCTCGGACCTCTGCCCAAGGCAGCCGCACGCAGAGATGTTATGTGTGTGCCAACACAACTCATTACTCCAAGAGAAGAACAGAGATGCGTTTTATGTGTGCACACTGCGATAAGGCACTGTGCGTAGACCCGTGTTTCAAGGAATACCATGCTCTAAAATACTGTCAGACATTTTGCAGTTCTGAGTGATGCTGACACTAAAATACTGCTATTTTTTTTATAATTTATTCCCAACTTTACACATTTTGTACATTCAAAATCCGGAATAAAGTAATTTGACCATCTGGGAAAGTTTTTTTCAAAAGAATTCGACCGTCAAAGGGTTAAGGAGAAAGATGAGAGATGCGTTGAATGGGGATTTCATTGAGCTAGCTGTAAAAAGTATGCTTGAAAGTGATGTTATTGTTAGCCTGCACAGCAACGGTGGAGCTTTTCGGAGCACTTACTTTTGCACGGAGTATTTTCAGAGCAAATTCAATTATGTAAAGCCAGTAGCTGTGCGTCCTGCAAAAAACAAGAACAATCAAGATGCTCATTTTCATTATGTCCCAATAATTGAAACAATAAAATCGTTGCTAAGAGATAACCCAGTTCAAGATCAGTGTATGAATGGGGATGTTCATGAACCAGGTGTCTTTAAGGATTTCACTGATGGGAATGTCTCAGTCAATACCACTGTTTCAGGATCACCACACTGCTTTGCATTTTTTTTTTTTTTTTCAAGGTGCGTTTGAAGTGGTAAATCCTTTAGGTGCAGCAAAGAAGAAGCACAAAATTCGAGCTGTGTATCTGCTGCTTCGAAACCTTTCATCCTTGGAACGGAAGTCATACCTGTGCAGTTCAGTTAGTGCTTCTTTGCAAAAAAAGTGCCGTTTTGTTTTTCGGACAGGACAAGGTGTTTGCTTCATTGAATAGTGACATCAAAAAGCTAGAAGCTGGCTGCATGTTGGTGGACAGCGTTCCCACATACGGCACTGTGGTGGCAATTCTGGGCAACAACCTAGGCAGCCGCAGTATTGGTGGATTCATGGAAAATTTCAGCACAGCTGAATACATCTCCAGGTTTTGTTTAGTAAAGCATGAAAATATGTTTAAGAAAAACGTTTTTAACACCAGTGAGCTACGAAATGAATTGACCTACAAAGAGGCAGTGAAGAAACTCTAGAATGACTCTGCCCTTCTTTCATGCAAAGGCATTAAATTTGATGCTTTGTTTGATAGCCTAAAAATACCCTCATGCTTGTGCTCCTGGGCTCCCTCCATGTTTAGCACATGACCTGTTTGAAGGTGTGGTACTGTATGACCTTGCATTGTTGCTGCAATACTTCATCACCAAGCAGCAATGGTTATCTGTTGAAGAGCTGAACAAAAGAATTCCTTCATTCAAGTTTAGAAGATTAGACGTGAATGACTATCTAGCTGAGGTTTTAAAACACTTAAAAAGCTGAGTGGACAAGCAATCCAGAACTGGAATATGCTTCGGTTTTTACCCTGCTTTCTTCAGTGACAAGTTGTGCAGAAATGACTCTGCATGGGAGTTAATATTGATGCTCACTGAACTTGTTCAGTTGGCTTGTTTTCCGGCAATAATAATGTCCATGGTAATGAGACTCAAAAATTTGATAAAATGTTACATTAACCGAAGAACTGAGCTCTTCCGTGGTACACATATGAAACCGAAGCACCTTTACATGGTTCACTACCCTTATCTCATTACTCAGTTTGGACCACTTATTAGGTTATGGACTACGTGTTATGAAAGCAAGCATGGCTATTTTTGCAAGTGCCTAAGTGCACAGAACTTAACATCACACTAACACTTGCTGAAAAACACCAGCTTCTTCAGGCGTTCAGGGGGAATAGCTGTCACTTTGAAAAAGACTTAGTGATTGACTCTACATTTCTTTTTTACCCTAGTTCGTTCAGTATGGAAGTTCAGGAAGCCATCAAAACTTGTGGAGTAGCAGGAAAAGAATTGTATTTGCACATATACCAAGTTGAATACAAGGGCAACAAGTAAAGCAAAAGCATGGCCGTGATTTTGGGTCGTGAGGAAAGCAGGCTGGTGTTTGGCGGGATCATTTTCATTTTATTGCTTGAAAAGAAAGTCTGTTTTCTTGTTCCTGTTCGGACAAGAAAGTCTGTTTGTTCGGACACTGTAGTGCATTTCCGTTCAGGACCTTCAAGATTACCATCCGCTTCAGTCGTATGATGCTGGCCATCCAAAAGTCACAGTCATTGCACTGAAGCATGCAGTTTTGCATCATTGCTAAATTTTCTTCAGCCCAGACGACTTCATGTCATTTGTTAAGGAGTGGCCTCCAGCCCTCGGCAAGGAGGACTTCACAACCACTGGTCAGAAACTGCAGGAGTTGGGAGTAAAATCTGCAGAACACTTCAGATACCAGAATCAGACTTGGACTTCTTAGCCCCTGTGCAAAGGTGCATCCTGCTTGAGAAGTTTCAAACCATCAGCACAGCTCCTGTCCCATCAGGGCAGAGTGGCAGTTGTGCTAAGGTGACTTCAGATGCCACCTCACAGCTGGATGAATGGGCTGAGAAATTTTGCATCCCTTGGGAAATGTTTCTGCCAAGTTTACTTCAAGCATGCAAAGTACAAGAAAGGCCTACAAATGCCAATCTGAACCAGATGGTGAGAATACTGAGTTCTCTCATCCTGGATAAGCATTCAGTGCCTGGCAGACGGAAACTGAGAATAATTGCAACAAAAGTTGTGTCAATGTACCCCTCATCATTTCATGATTTGCTACACGGCACAGTTGTTGGCACAGGAGTTCAGACGTCGATGTGGAAGCTCGAAAACTGCATCAATAACAAGAAGAGACCAACTGCACATGTGCTGCCTGCAGGAATTGTTGGTGACCCAGACTCCTTCCAGCCGCGTCTACAATCTACCTGTGACTTCTATGGTTGTATAGAATGGCAGCCAGAGTTACCGAGTAACAAAAGTTTGTTGACACAACGAGAAAAGCAGCAGCAGCTCCTCTCTGAGTATGCTAAATGCATCCTAACAAGCAGCTTGCCACTCGTTTAATGACTGAGATGTATACATTACAAAGACTAATATACAAAGAATAAACTGAAACTGAAAGACTGACCAATAATCACTCGAGGAGTGTGACAGAGGTAAGGAAAAACTGGCCATTTTTGTTTACTGAGGACTGCTTTTTTGAGCATTCCAAGGAGCTACTCGGTAGTAACCTGTAGTAACAGCTACTACCGAGCTACTCGGTACTCAAAAGTAACAGTCGTGCATGGATGACATGTTCTTTGTTCGAAGAATTTCTTCGGTACTTTGACAACAAGATGGGTACCCAGTGCAGGAGTGTCATCCTATTTCTGCACAATTGTGCTGCCCACCCGAGAGACCCGCCGTTTCTTCGGAACGCAAAGCTTGTGTTTTTACCACCAAATACGACAAGCCATTTGCAGCCATTGGATGCTGGCGTCATAAAAAACTTGATGCATCCTTACAGAAAGTACATTGTCAAGCATTGGCTCGCGCATATTGATCGCGGACAGCAGCCTGCGACCATTTCGGTACTTGACACTATGCACTACGTCGCTTCAGCGTGGACTGCAGTGAATGCGTCAACTGCGCAGCACTGCTTCGCGCGGTGTGGCTTTGCGTGGACGGCGAGATGGAAGCTGCCACGGAAGCTGAAGAGTTGCAAACTACCTCTCGTGAAGAAGAGCTAGCTGAGGCAATGAATGCGCTGGGTGCCATGGGAGTCACATACGACGACTACGTCACCGTGGATGCTGCCGTCGTGACACCAGAGTGTCAGAGCATCGCCGAGATCGTTGAGAACTCAGTCGCGAGTGAAGCCGCGGACTGCGATGACGCCGAGGAGCACGAGCCGCATGATGCCGGGGAGTTGCCAAATCCGAGCTTTGGAGAAGCCGTCGCGGCTCTGGACCCCCTCCGCAGGTAAGTCGCACCTCACAGCGATGCGGCCTTCCAGGCTATTGAGAAACGTGTGGTGATTTCTAGCGAGCGAAAGAAACGGCAAGTCACCATTCTGGACTTTTTTAAGTCCTAAGCGCACTCTGTGGAAATAAATTGTCTATAGTTGAAGCTGCACTTTTTTCATTCATTTTTGTAGCTTTCCTCACTGTTGCGTTTTCCAGGCTGTTACATTTTTTTCCCCGGTCCGGTGGAAAACGTATGAAGGGGGTTCCACTGTATACGAACACTCCAGGCATATTTTTGCTACTGCCAGTGCCACCGTTGTGATGCTGTTATGATCCATGGCATATGCCCGGCACGCGAGAGGTGGCTCTCCATCTGATAATGTGTGTCCTGAAATATCCAACGTTGTGCCTATATTGGAAGCCTACAATGAGAACTGCTCTCATCGCATCATGCGAGATCAATTGCAAACGCTTCGAGAAGCTGCGAAACAATCTTCACATTGTTGATGCGAACAAGCCAGACATAAATGACAGACTCTGGAAGGTGAGACCTCTGCTCAAGAATTTTCAAGCAAGATGCCACTATCTCGAGGTAGAGGAGCATCTGTGCATTGAAGAGCAAATTGTTCCTTTCAAGGGCCGTTTAGACATAAAGCAATATGTGAAGGGCAAGCCTCACCCTTGGGGTGTGAAGGTATTCATGTTATGTGGCGCGTCCGGCCTGATTTAGGATTTTCTGGTATACCAGGGCTCTACAACAAAGCTGAATGAGTGAAAAACATCGGTATGGTGTGACAGGTGCAATTGTTTCGCATCTGGCTGAGCGAATCCCGCCGTTTGCTGGCCAATCCTGCCTGTATTCTGCCCCCAAATGCTACTACTAGTCATTTGCAGCCACTGGATGCTGGCATTATCAGAAACGTAAAGCACCACTTCAAAGGTTTGTTTGTGCGCCGCCTGCTTGCGACGATTGACCGTAAGGATGCAGATATGCAGATTAGTCTTTTGGACGCTATGCATTTTATTGCAGTGGCTTGGGAGCATGTCTCCCCTGCGACTATCGCAAATTGTTTCGCAAAGTGTGGGATTTTTAAATCTACAGTGGCCACCACCTTGCAAGTGCCAGATCCAATTCCGGTTGGTGTCTGGAACCAGCTTGGCGTTGACTGCAATGCCGTCGATTTCGTCACCAAGGACGACGATCTTGTCACCTGTGGTCTGCGCACAGTGGAAGACATTGTGGAGGATGTATCGTCGCAGTCTGGAATTTCGGCCAGTGATGAAGAACACGAGTGCCAAAATGGTGATGACCAAGCACCGTCGGCAGCCGAAACTGCATGCTCTCGATATTCTTCAGCGTGCTGTGACATCCGAGACTGTGCTTTAGAACACTACAGCCCAGTTCTTCAGCTTCGAAAATTCTCTGCTGGCCGAAGTCGTGGAGAAGACTCAGAAGGACATATGTGACTTCTTTCCACGTAAATGAATGTTTTTTTTTTGTGCGTGTCTCAAGGTTTTGGGACGGATTTCGCTCGTTTTATGGCGATACGAAATTTCGGGTGATAGGAATATTTTTGCCTCCCCTTGAGATTCGTATCACCGAGATTCTACTGCATACACGGACGCCACACGCTCCGACATGGTATCATACGCATATGCAATATATACACCTGGAGAGACAGCACCGATCATCTAAACAGCTAGGCCATTTTCCAACCCTCCCAACATAGCCACTCTGGAAACTCACGCGATAACATATGCCATAAAAGAAGCCTCTCTACTCACTAAGCACCAGTCCAGTAACATCAACCTTTATACCGACTCTAGCAAAGCCATTCGCAACATACAACACCGACTGTTGGAAACACACCTACATCACATCTTATTAGAATCCTGTAACCGCAAACCAAACATTACAATCACCCTGCATTGAGTGCCTGGTCATGCTGGGATCGAGGAAAATGAATTGGTTCATCAAGGTGCCCGCGAAATTAACCTTCGGGCGCCCTCGATTCCCTGGCCAAATCCAATGACAGTGGAAGACGCTGCCACGTACAAAGCGCAAATAGGTGAACACTACAAGAACATCATGCAAAACCGCACTATTTTGCCCCAACCTCATCCTTCACTGTACATGGAACAAGCACCATGTCCTTCGTATAGTTCAAAAGCCGCTGGGGGGCGACGAAGGGCGGACGCGCTCCGCATTGGCTCCGCACACAGACCGGTTCAGCGGTCAGCGAACCCGCCATGGAACGCCACTGCCTACCTCAATCAACACAGCAAGGTGAGAGCTTCCTGAGGACCCCACATTTTTGGAAATCCGACACTCTCCGGCTGAGCTGTCAGCCTTCCTTTCTGGCAGCGGTGCAGCCGCTGCACTAGGCCTCGCGCGGCCACTTCCCAGACTCCAGCATGCAGGTCACAGTGTCCACAGAGGAGATTGCGAACAAATTGAAGAGGCCCAGTGCATGCATGCATGACGAATAAAAGAAACAGCCAAAAATATTACAATGGATGGCCTATGGATGTAAGTGTGGTTAATATGGATATCCATTAGATGCAGCAAATATCTATTGGATGTTGTGGATATCTATTAGATGTAATAAATATATCTACAGGATGTTGTGGACGTCTATTAGATGTTGCATATATCCAGCCCTGACATCCCCACAGCGTACCACTTACATGTTCTGGATGCATTTGCGATGATCCATAGTACATCTATACAATGTTTTCTGGATAAATCCGGATATCTAATGGACATACTGAATGTCCAAGGTGCACCATATTATGCACATCTAACGGATCAATCTGGCTATCTGGGCACTTGCTTTGATGCATACACAATAAGACATATGGCCCCAAGGAGGTCGATGGAGTACTTCTTGCCACTGTCGTAGCAAAGGAGCATGCGCTTGAGCAGGTGGTGGTGGTAAATCTTCCTCGTGTGGTGAATGGTGCCTTGGTCAATTGGCTGCGAGATCGACATGGTGTTCGAAGGAAGAAATACCATCCTGATAGATTTCAGGCGTGGGATGTCACCATGCACCGAGCAATTATCAACAACGAAGAGTACATTTCTGCCCGTGGCCACGAACTTGCGGTCAAGCTACCGAAGGTAATCTTCAAATATTGCACTTGTGACCCAGGCTTCCTTGTTGTGCCGGTAGGTAAGCTCATCCCTTGGCGTCAGCCGTGCATCTCTAAAGCAGCGAGGCTTCCCACTCTTTCCAACTCCGAGTAGCGGCAGCTTGTGTTTACCACACATGTTCGCACTGAACATTACGGAAATTCTTTCCTTGCCCTGCTTTCAACCTTCAACCGCGGTGTCCTTCGCTGCGAACGTTTTTGTGGGCAGCATCTTGTGAAAAAGGGCTGGCTCGTCAAGGTTATACACAGTGTCTGCACTGTACTCGCTAAGCAACGGAGCCAATACGTGTTTCTTCCAGTCGTCACCGATGCTCTCGTTTGCGCTGCCACCTTCGCCACAGACGGCTACAAAGATCAAACTATTGCGCTCTTTAAAACGGCTGAACCATCCATTGCTACACTTGAACTCTTCGTGCCCAAGTTGTAGAGCCAAGTCGTTGGTCTTCTCCCGCAGTATCGTTCCATTGATGGGAAGGTGGGCTGCGTTTGCTTTCTGCAGCCAGCGAAGTAAAGCCGATTCCACATCTTGGTACGTGGGAGCCCGTACTTGCGACCGCTTCGAAGAATGTGTCTTGCTGTAGGCCTCCAGTACCTTCAACTTGTTCTTCAATATTGTGGACAACTTTGAGAGGGGCACGCTGTGCCTTTCAGCCAACTTGGTCTTGGAACAAGTGTTCTTACTTGCTTCTTGGATCAAGCAGAACTTCTGCAGCGTTAAAGTCTTATACTTTGGCATCTTCGCTCACTGGCACTTCTGCGCAGTTCTGAAAAAAAAAAAAAAAAAAACGCACCATACTAGCTGCAACACCCCTAACCACCGCACACAAAGAAACCGCACAGACCGGTGTTGCGTGCACACACGTCGCCACAGGTGCTGAGAGAGAATGGGCGAACAGCAGGCAGTGACAGCGGCACAGAACACGTGCTGATGCTGTGACCGCTGTGACTGTGACGAGCGTGCGTAGTGGGGGACGAGAGCATGTGACAAAAATTAGTATGCCCGCCACGTTGCAGTGAAGCACATCTTCTCCTCTGCAGGCATGCATTTCGGCGGTGTGCGGGGTGTACCGTGGACTAATTTTTGTGCTAGCAGTACTATGGGTCGGGCGCTTCGTCTATAAATAATTGCAATTGCTATGTGGCATCACCTCGCGGCTCTGCATGTCCGTGATTTCATCGGGTTTCTGGTGAAATGGGGATCTGGAATTGCCGTATAGCACCCCAAATCTTCGAATTAACCAGGTTGGCCTAGGCTGCCGGTTCGAATTATCCCGTCAAATTTACATTGGAAAATACAGGACCGCAAAAAGCCTTCGAATTATCCGGGATTTAGAATTAATGAGGTTTTACTCAATATATTTGATGCGAAACAGATGCACCTCATTAAGAAACAAAGTGCGCTCGCTAAAGATAGCAGTGCTGACAGCGATTCTAGCCGCCATAGCGTGGAAAGTAGGCTCTGCGTTCTGCTATCCGAACTGCTGCAGACTACACTCAAAATGCAACATTTCGTGCACGGCGACCTCATAGGCTTTCCTTTTATTTTGTCTACTGTGCCGGTGTCAGTGCCAAGTGTCCACACCAGCCACTGCACAACTAGCATGACAAAGGCTGTTTACATGAACCTGAAGCGAGCAGATCGAGTCAGGAATCGAGCTGACTGATCCCAATATGACCGCGTTTACATGAACTCACTTCTGACAAGTCTAGACAACGACGGCCCACAGCATCAAGCCGAGACATCAATGGATTCGAACTCGGCTTGCAGTTCCCGCTGCCTTCTGCAACAGCTCTATTTTGTGGTGGAGAGCTCAATTGGTCTCGGAGCGATTTTTTTCGCCACGGCGAAGTGGAAGGCCGTTCAGCTTCACTGGAAGCTGCACTATCATGCAAACACCAGTCCTAAAATTTAACATTTTCCATTGTTCATTGTCCAATTTTAGGAAAAGCAACTAGCTAAAAGTATCAAAACTATGTCTTTTTCTTCTTCCATGCTAGACGAAAGTTAAAGACGACACATGCCGCTGCGCAAAATGATAGCTTTTAGTAACTGATGGGTCAATGAAAGAGCATAACTTGAAATGGTGTGACGAACAGCACCACCATGCGGACAAACGTATGCAGGCAAGATGGATGTGGGCGAAAGCAGCAGTGGTTTACACTGCATTGGCAAAACAAATGTGAACATCTTGGACAAGCGTGGAAAAGATTTTCTGCCCGCTTTGGCCTTCCTGCATGCTTGCCGCTTCCCAAGTGTGAACATCGCCTTAAAAGGAGTTTTCAGGTGCCCATGTGACAGGGGTATAAGATTGTAGGTATCCAGCCAAGATGTGACAGCATGTTGCAAATATTGAGCAGTTTCTCACAGGTAGTGACAAGACATCCGTCTCCCAGTTTTACAAGCAGGACTTTTCAAGCTGAACACCCACAGCTGGAATGGGACACATTCATTGCTAGGCTTCACAGCATTTGAACCTTTGCTTATTGCAAAAAAAAAAAGAAAGACAGTGAAAATGCCATGTAAGTGCTCATTTAGAGTTACCTTTTTGCACTTGCAGCTACTAAGCTCACATCCCTTGTACTTTGTAGTTGTTTGTTCCAGCTACCTCTTCTCATTTGGTCTTGCTAACACAAAAGCAGCTGAAAACAAATTGAGCCTACACACCAACAAGTAAAGAAATTCAATCAGCTGCAAGGCTCATTGTCTTTTCTGGTTGAACAAATGTCTTTTACATCTACTGTCTGACACAATGTTAAAAGTTGCTGAAATGCAGCGCCCCCTGGCAGCCCTGCCTTTTTGTGTTGCTGCTGCACCATGCCTAGCGGGCAATATATAAGGGGCCGCAGCAGTCACGTTTGGTCAATGAAGATGTGAGTTCATCACTACTAGGCGTGTTGGCCTGTTTCCTTGGTGGCAGCGCTTAGCGGGCCATACGCAATTGTATCAACTGGCGACGAGGTGAAAAGGACTTCTACTGCTGCGCACACTACTTCCGAGCTCACCGTCCCCGTTGACGTTTGCAGCAAGCCGCTCCGCATGGAAGTGGACACGGGGGCAGGCGTCTCCGTGATTGCCAAGTCGCAACTCCTACAGCTTCTGCCTTCGGTTAATGTGCAGCCGTCGCAAGTGTTTCTGCGAAGCTATTCCGGGGAACTGAAAAAAGTCGAAGGCAAGGCTGACATCCTTGTGAAGTTTCATGGCAAGGAGGCGGATCTACCCATTTTTCTGACCGGGGACAATTCGCCTACTCTGCTAGGACGCAACTGGATCCGCGAGCTGGGCATCGGCCTCTCCAATGTTGAAGTAAATATACATGCACTTTCTGACATCAAGCACCTAGTCCAAGACTTCGCAGAGGTGTTTGAAGAAGGTCTTGGTACGTACAAAGGTGCTAAAGCATCATTACATGCTCCTTCAGATGCCCCACCTTGGTTCTTCAAGTCACACCTTCTGCCATATGCCTTAACAGATGGAGTCACACAAGAAATACAGCGATTAAGAAGAGATGGCATCCTTGTTCCAGTGAAAACATCTAGGTGGGCTGCACCTATTGTTCCTGTGGTAAAAAATTACCGACGATTATGTTACTTCCTAATGCGAAATTTGAGCGCAGCAAATAAGCTGTTTCACCTTTTCGATAGATTGAGGCAAAGAAATCGAGCAACACATGTATGCGCTATCACAGAATTTTTTTTTTATTTGTCACACGTATTCCTTTAACAAAGACTCCACTAACAGTTCTTGACAGTCATGAAGGAAGCTTTGTGGTCGGAGAAATAGACTGATATATGTTCGACTTGGTACACCAATGCTTGATTCTCAAAGACGAGATCTATACAAGTGCCTCGCGAGGTTGTCACAGCCGTGGGACGCGTTACGAGCGAGAGGAACGGGATGTTCTCCCGCATAAGTGTTAGGAAATTGCTGTTTGTCTTTATGTCAACATTAAAGTCCCCCACTACTAACATCGGTGTGGATCGATGGACGGTTAATGCGAGTTGCAGGAAGTGCACGACGTCTTTCGTGAGTGCGGTAGCCGGCGCTTTGACAACCGGAGACTCGCAGGAAGAGGGGGGAGGGGGGCGGCGTGTACACCCAGCGGCAAACGATGGGGGCAGAAGCGCGCGCAGCAAGCGGACAACACGATAAAGGGAGGAGGGAAGAGATAGCAGCGACTGACTGATGCCGCTGACGCCGATAGTGAGTCAACCCCAGCTGCGGAGTTGGTTTCAGGGACAACGCCGCCGATGCCGACACAAACAATATGATACCCTCGCTTCCGCAGTGCTAAGAACCAGGTCTAGCCGTGGGAAGGTGGTCACGTATTCGTCGACGTGCCGGGGCCTACGTGAAATAACCGGCGCGTCGGCAACTAAAGAGCACCCTATCCGCCACACAAGAACGGGGGGGGGGGGGGGGACCCTTCCCTCCTCTTTCTGCATGGCGGCGACGGTGTTCTATGCAGTCACGTTATCTTGACTCTCTAGCGGCGTCAGCGGCATCCAGCGGTATCAGTCGGTCGCTGCTAGCGCTGGGGGGATGAAAGGGGGGCGGAGCTGGTTACGAGGCCGACGACAACGCCGACGACGACGCGAAACCCAGGAACGGACGCCAAAGAGCTGCGCTCTAAAAAGGCTGGGCGCATCAGAATCTGTGGAGACTTTAGTATCACCATCAACCCAGTAGCGAAAGTGGACAAATATCCAATTCCAAGGATTGAGGACCTGTGGACTGTCCTTGCATGGGGGGGAGAAATTTACCAAATTGGATTTTCGCTATGCGTATCAGCAAGTAGTTCTTAATGAGGCCTCCAGAGAGTATGTCACAATTTCGACACACATGAGGTTGTTTCAGTACACCCGTTTGCCTTTTGGAGTGTCGTCAGCTCCTGCTATATTTCAACGTGACATGGAGAACTTGCTGAGAGGACTACCACATGTGGCCGTCTATTTCGACGACATTCTTGTCACAGGTGCTAATGATGCTGAGCATTTCAACAACCTTCATGCTGTGCTTCGCTAGCTTCAAGAATCTGGCCTCAAAGTGAAAATCGAGAAGTGTCATTTCTTCGTGCCACAAGTGGAGTATCTTGGGCACATCATCAGCAAGGAAGGCCTTACCCTGAACGTCGACAAGGTGGCTGCCATTCTGCATGCCCCTGTGCCAAAAGACGTCAAAGAACTTCAGAGTTTCTTGAGACTTGTCAATTTTTATCGACGTTTTTTGCCTAATCTTTCTGCACTTCTTTCTCCCCTACACTCTCTTCTTTGTGATGGAAAGAAATGGGAGTGGGGGCAGGACCAGCAAGATGCATTCACAGCCTTCAAGCACCTGGTGGCCTCAGCTCCAGTTCTGGTACATTTCTGCCCTGACACGCCTGTGTGCCTCAGCTGTGACACATCACCTTATGGCATAGGTGCAGTTCTGGCCCACAAAGATGCTCATGGCCGAAAACATCCCATTGTTTTTGCCTCACGGAGCTTGTAAAAAGCAGAACAATATTACAGTCAACTTGACAGGGAGGCCGTGGCACTCGTGTTTGGTATAGATCAATTCCACCAGTACTTGTGGGGCATACCGTTTGAAGCATACACTGACCACAAGCCACTTCTCAGACTGCTGGGTGCCAACAAGCCTGTCCCTGTACAAGCATCACCAAGATTAGTCAGGTGGGCTCTCAAGTTATCTGCGTACAAGTATGCACTTGCATACAAGCCTGGAAGAGAGCTTGGCCCTGCTGATGCTCTTAGCAGACTGCCACTACCTAACGACAGCACCACACTGCCTGCCCCTGCCGAGATTTTCTTGTTGGAGGAGGCCTATCCACGACCTCTTTCACCTGCTGTGGTGGCACGAGCCACCAGGAACGATCCAGTTCTGGGTCACGTTGTGCATTCTGTATTGAAAGGAGAGAGCCTTCCAGCTGGGCCAGAGTGGAACCCTTTCAACACAAGAAGCTCAGAACTCAGTCTCCATGAAGGCTGCCTACTATGGGGGTCACGAGTAGTTATTCCCAAATCGCTGCAGGCCCAAGTTCTTGGAGTACTTCACGCCAGTAACCCTGGTATTGAAAAAAAAGCAAAATGATTGCCAGGAGCCATGTCTGGTGGCCAGACATAGACAATGAGATTGCCAACAGTGTGAAAAGCTGCACCACGTGGCAGGCTCAACAACGGGCTGCGCAGCCGGTCCCACAGATGCCATGGCCGTTTCCGCACCGACCCTGGTCACGGCTTCACGTTGATTTTGGTGGACCATTTCTAGGACACACGTTCTTAGTCATCGTGGATGCTTTCTCAAAGTGGGTAGAAGTATTCCATGTGTCATCCACATCTGCAGAAGCTACAATTTCTGCCCTGAGAATTTCATTCGCTCAGCATGGCCTTCCTGATGTAATAGTTTCTGACAATGGCCCTGCGTTAACCAGTGCACAGTACCTTGATTTCTTAACTCGAAACGGAATACGTCGCATGCTTGTACCATCGTATCACCCCGCCTCCAACAGTGCAGCAGAACGAGTGGTACAGACTGTAAAAAACAAACTCAAGAAGTCTGGCTCTGGCGACTTCAAAACAGATTTCCAGGTTTTTATTTCATTATCGGACAACCCCACATGAAGTAACTGGTCGGCCACCATGTGAGCTCCTAAAGGGGAGAATGTTCAAGACTCCTCTGGATGTCCTGCGGCCTAGCCTACAAGCATCGGTGCTATTAAAACAACAGAAACAGAAGTTGAATGCTGACAGTGGGTCACGGCAGGCTCCATTACTCCAACCAAGAGATAAAGTGTATGCGAGAAACTTCCGCACAGGTGCACCATGGGTACCTGCCAGTGTTTCAGACATCAATCCACCGTCGGCCCAGGTCCTTTGTCAAGACCACGGCCTACTGTATACAGTGAAATCTCGTTGATACGATTCGGCTAAATACGTTTTTCGGCATAATACGTTTTTTTTTCGTTCCCAGCCGATGCCCTATAGAGGTAAATGCATTTTTGTACGGCTAATACGATCGTATTTCCACGTCGGTTTGGATAATACGATCCCGGAAACGTCTTCTGTATGATGATAACATCAGAGCCAGTCCTTTGAAGCGGGTGGGCAGAGCTACTGAAATTAACATCGAGCGAAACGACAGGCACGGCGGACTAAAGACGCGGCGACGCGCGCTTTGTATGCTCGAGGCTTGGCCTGGCTCGGCTCGGCTAGAGTCCGGCCGTGCTTCTGCACAGCGCCTGCAGCAGTGTGGCGGCCTCTGGGAGCAATTTTCGCAAGCTCGCACACCAAACGCACCGAAGGTTTTTAGCGCCATCTATCCTAAGACATAGTACTCACGGTAAAATCACGTGACCAAGAAGCAGTGATTGGCGCATGCATTGACGATGCTGTAGGCTTTGTTGGCTTTGTGCTTGCCATTTCTCGTTGCCATTTTGGTGTTTCGAGCGTTCAGCTTGCACTTCGCCCTTATCGTTTCTTCTGTTTTGGTGCCGCGTTTCACCCGTGCGCTTCACCATGTCTAGAAAGCGTAAACCGTTATCGCTGAAAGAAAAACTCGACGTCCTAGCAAAAGTCGACGAAAATCCGCAGAAGAAACGTGTCGACCTGGCACGCGAACTTTGTTTGCCTGTCTCCACGCTGAACACGATCGTCGGCAAGCGAGAAGAAATTCAGAAGAACATTCAAGTCTTCGGCGCCGGCGTGAAGCAAACAAGGGGCGCCCAGCATGGCAAGATGGAAGAGGTTCTTCTGGCATGGTTCAGGGAAGTAAGGGCGGCGGGCGTGAACGTGGACGGGACAGTTGTTCGCGAGAGATCTGATGAGATAGCACTCTCGTTGGGCATCGAAGATTTTAAAGCTTCGGGCGGGTGGCTCCATCGTTTTAAAACACGGCATGGCCTGTCGTATAAAACCGTTTCCGGCGAAGGGAAGTCTGCCGACCAAGATCAGGTCTCCAACTGGCTTTCGACTCTGCCGGCGGTGATTGCTCAGTACCAGCCAAGGGACGTGTTCAACGCAGATGAAGCTGGGTTGTTCATCAATCTTCAGCCCGAGAAAAGTCTCAGCATAAAAGGTGAGACGTGTCAAGGCGGAAAAAAAAGCAAAGAAAGAGTCACCGTATTGTTGTGCTGCAACGCTGATGGAACCGAGAAGCTCAAGCCTACTGTCATTGGCAAATACTGGAAGCCACGCTGCTTTTCGCGTAACCCACGCCTTCCTGTCATTTATAAAGCGAATAAGAAGGCATGGATGACCGGAGCCCTTTTCACAGAGTTCCTCACATTTCTAGATGCCCGGATGCGTGCCGCGAACCGTAGAATTCTTCTGGTTCTCGACAATTGTGCCGCGCACCCTGTCGATACTTCGTGGCTGCAAAACGTAAAAGTAATTTTGCTGCCGCCCAACTGCACCAGCCACTTGCAGCCCCTAGATGCAGGAATCATTAGAAACATGAAATTTCACTTTAGGAGCTTGTTGATCAGGCGCTTTTTGGCCAAGATTGACCGGAAAGATGCCAGCTTGAAGGTGGATCTTCTTGATGCCATCCATTTTCTGGCGATGTCATGGGATCGCGTCAAACCTGACACCATCGCCAACTGCTTCAAGAAGTGTGGCTTTTTTTGTGCACCTGGCGATACTGAGGAAAATGGAGATGACGGCGCAGAGATTGACATCCCGGACTGGGGTGACCTCAATGTCGACGCGTCTCCGGAAGAGTTTGTATCGGCGGACGACCAACTGGTGACATGTGAATTGCGCACCGTCCAAGACATCATTGCAGATGTTGCCGCTGAAGACGAGAGCGACGACGATGACAACCAAGACGCCGGATATTGCAGCAGCGATCGTCGGCCATTAAATACTGACGGTGCTCTCGAAGCTTTGGACGGGCTTCGTGGCTTTGTCGCGTCTGCGGAGCTCAGCGAGGAAACTGCTACTCGTTTTTACGAGTTCCAGAAAAGCTTGCTGCAGGACCTCGAAAAGCAAAAAGTGCAGCGCAAAGTGACGGATTATTTTAAAGTGCTTTAATAAAAGCAAGTTCTGTGCCAAGTATGTATTATTCGCGATCTTTTGGAGTCCGTTTTGGATAATACGATTTTTGGATAATACGTTTTTATTTTCGGTGCCCGTGAGAATCGTATCAACGAGATTCCACTGTAAAGGGTGACCTGCGTGTGCGGCGCTTCGCCAGCGCCGCCGGTTTGCTTTTGCTTGTGTGGTTTTTTTAGTTTTCCCAGCCGCCGTCGCGAATAGTGGCGCTAGTGCTCACCCCCACCCTGTGGCCGGCCGCACGCACGGGCAGCAAGCATTTTCAGCACGACGTAATTTTCAGCGACAGCACAGAGGGACACAAACGTACGTGCGCGAAACAGTAAATTAGCTGAGCGCTTGGTGATCTGTTGATGCGGCTAGATCTTGATTACCATATTCTATTTCAGTGACACTGTGATTCTCAGCCGCGTGGGCGCGAGCTTTCGAGTTTGCAGCTTCACACACGATGGTTTACTGCTGCGTACCATTGTGCAAGTCAAGCAGCCAAACAGCACGAGGAATTTCATTTCACGAGTTCCCCGTGACCGATATTAGGAACAGATGGTTGAAAAACATCTCTCGGCAAGGCGAAGGTAAGTTACTATGCTGCACTTAGCTTTGAAACATGCTTTTAATGTGCATTTCGAGCGACGGCTCCCGCCTAATGGCGATCGAGCTTCGGAGCTCTCGTGCGCTCCAGTAGTCGAGTTTGCGTTGCTTTGAGCGGTACTCGGAACTTACCCATGTGAAGTAATGTATGCCTGTTTCCACGATGTCCCTCTTTTTTTTTTTTTCCAGGGCCAGGGAAAGAGCCCTTGGTTCCAAGCGATCGAAGCAGGGTCTGCAGCCTTCACTTCAGGCCAGAAAACTATCGGGAAGGCCTTAAGCTGCGGAGGTTGAAACCTGATGCTGTGCCAACAGTTTTTCCTGCATTCCCTGCGTACTTGCAGCCATCAACAAAACAGACGCGACGCCTACCGAAGCGAAAATTTCCTGCTTCAGCTCCTTCGGTGAGCGAGTCTCCTGGGCTTGCGAAAAAAAAACAGGTAAATACGATTCTTTTGCCACACATTTTGTATCTGTTTAGCGATAAAAACAACATATGCTGGTTCTAAATATCATGCATAACTGTATAGCTGTCTGTTGCAGCTGTTGTAATAGAACTCGTTTGTTTTTTGCATTTCAGGCAAAATGAATGTATTCTTGACACAGCTGCAGCAGAAGCACTAACCAGTGATGACGGAAACAACGAGGCTGTAACTGTTCAGAAATCTAGTTATGGACCTGCAGAACAACCTCCGCCAGGAGCTCCAATGGAGCCTTCAGGAATGTCTTTGCTGGAGCCAATCCAAGAGGCCCCCTCTGGCCAGCTTTTGCTTCCCACCTTTCAGTTAGCTCCACAAAAAGCACTGAGAAGCGGCCTGTTGTCATCATCAAAGCCAGCAGCTAAGGGAACACAAACGAGGCTCTCGGTTTCACGAATTTCGGGACTATTCAGGCGAGTAGCAACACTGAAGCTGCAAGAGGAGCTCTCACTGCTCAGATATGAAAAGAGAAAAACTGAGGCAGCAATGAACAAAACAAACTTCACGGTGCTTCAGGTATGGTATCCGTTATTCGATTGTCAATTACAATTACTCTTCATTGAAGTTTTGCCTTTCACAATTTTGGACTCTTTCAGGAAAAAGTGGAGCAAAATGATGCAAGAGCCCTTTTCATTCAAGAGCAGGTGGCTTTTTTAGGCTCATCAAAGCGCCGCTGGCAGGAAAAAACTATACGCCAGTGTGTACTCTGGCATGCCAAATCTCCATCATGTTATCAGCTGCTGAGAGAGAGTGGCGTGCTGAAATTACCGTGCAGGTCGACATTGAAGAGGTACATCGGTGCTTGCACTGGAGAGGTAGTCTCTTCACTGATAAAGCAGCGGCTCCATGTAGAAGCAAAACTGCACTCCAAACAGGTAAAATACTCTGTTGCGCACATCAAGAAATTATTTATGTATGTTTTTACATTAATCTCTACAGGCACGATGTGGTTCCCTTATCATGGACGAGATGTCTATTAAACAGGCTACTATATACCACAAGCAGTCAGATGCTGTACATGGTCTGGTCAACTTGGGAGGTGCTGAAGTTGATTACAACCTAGAAGATGAATTGGCAACACATCTTCTATGTTTTGTTTTTGTTGGTCTCTCCACTCTTTACAGGTATGTTGAGTTTTTAGCTGTGTCAAAAGATAGCAAAAAATTCATATCTGTCAAATTTGCAACTATTATATTCTTTTGCAGGTTACCGGTTGGGTATTATGTTTCGAAGGCCCTAACTGGAGGACAACTAGAGATTCTTGCCCTTAAAGTAATGGCATCTGTAGAAGAGGCAGGCTTTCAGGTGGTGAGGCTGGTTGCAGACAATCATCAGGCAAACTGCAAATTTTTTTCAAGCTTGTCAGGTGGCCCTATCAAGCCTGTCGTAATGTGAGTAGTCATTCAGTGTTGCCTCATGTAATGCATGTGTTGCTATGAATATTTCTGTGCTAAATCTGCTGTCATGTTTGCATTCTGGCTGTTGTGTATGGAATTTATAATGGCGCTTTAAGCTGACATAATAATCATTATTAAAAATTGTTTTTCTAGACACCCTCTAGATGAAAGTCGGCAGCTCTACTTGTCATTTGACTACTGCCATATCCTGAAGAATATCAGGTCACAGTTTCTTGATGAAAAGAGAATTTTCAGAAACAAAGGGAAGCTGATCCTGCCAGATTACTTAAGGTAATAAACAATGGTTTGTAACTTTTGTAGTATGATGCTAACCCTTTATTTTTTCATAGGTTGCTCTACAAGGTGCAGGAACGGCAGGGTGCTTTTAAAATGGTGCGGTGCTTGACAAAGAAGCACCTCTGGCCAAGTAACTTCGAGAAAATGAATGTCAGTAGAGCTGTTAACATTTTCTCGCCGCAGGTAAAATATGCATTGATGAACTTTCTTGTGTGAACGTTGTATATAAGTACAAATAGTAGTCACAGTCTCTAGCACTGCTTCAAAGCTATAGACTATTTGTGCCTCTTTAATATCTTCAGCCTGCAGCATTAATTCGTCAAACCTGCAGCTGAAGTCAGCTTAGATGCTCACTGCTGGATATTTTTTTTTAAGGTCACTTCAGTCCTGAGATTTTTGCAGCAGCACGGACATCGTCTTGGTGCTCCTGGATTCGAGGGTTGCTTGCCCACAGTCGAATTCATGGAGATAGTGTACAAGTGGTATTCAGTGCACAACATCAAGAGCACTACATTCTATAACGTCAGTAGGGACGCTTGGAGGATGCCCTTCTACAGTGCAAGTGATGAAAGGTATATTCCATATTCATCATGGTTGAAAGATGTAAAAGCACTTATCTTTCAGAAGTCTTAATTTGCGAGAATGCAAGTATGCTCAAAAAAAGCATCCATTCAAAAAGTGCATGTGAAAGCTGTTACTCATGTACTCCTTTTAAAACCACTTTTTTTTTTTCATACTGCAAAAAAGAAAAGCTCGGTGCCATTTTTTTTGCATCATGCTTCACTGTGTTTGTTCTTTTTTTTACTTTACCTTGTAGGCTTCTATGGCTGGAGGCAGAATGCCTGGATTATTTTGCCTCGTGGAAGAAAGGCACCACCCACAAGCTGGAATTTCTTACTGAAGAGACTCACGAGGCACTGACTCTAACAACGGCAGCAACCGTTATGTGCACAAAACACCTGCTAAATGCAGGATTTCACTTTGTGCTGACTGGAAAGTTTTCCAGTGATGACGTAGAGTCATTGTTCTCGGCTATTAGGCAGCTAAATGGCAGCAATGACCAAACAGATGCCTACTCAGCGTTGTCTGTCGGCGCTTCAGAAGATTCTGGTCACTGGGATCATTCATTCTTCAGCGAGTGGCAGTGTCGGAAGTGTGGTGGCAAACCTAGGGGCTGCATCATGTCTGCCTGTTCAAACAGTGACTATAGCCACTGCAGGAAAGGATGTTCAAAAGCTTCTGCTCCCCTACCTGTCTGCATTCGAGCGGTACCCAAGTATGCATTTTGTCCTAATCAATGCACTGTAGAGCGAGCGCTGAAAACATAGCTAAAAATTTACTTGTAACGGTCTGCATGTTTGTAAAAAAGAGCATGATAATAATGAAGCATATATGTTTTGTTCGAAATTTCTATAGAGTGCACAATTTGCTATTAAGCATTTTCTGAAAAATGTCTCAAGTGGCTTTTTATTTAACTATATGCTGGCCTTCAGTCGATGTCAAGCTCTCTGTAGCAAACACTCTTATTCAAAGAAATGACTAACCAGTTTACAGTTTTTCGTGACTGCTGTTAAGCTTATTACCTATTTCTTACAGCATACCACACTTTATTTCCAGGTCTGCCACAACAGAGCCTGAGGTTGAGCACGCTAGCTCTGATTGCTGGCTTCCTGGTGAGGGCAGTTCAAGACAATGTTGACTACTTGGGATGCATTGATAAGTTACGTGCACCAACTTGCACTTCAACTACCACTGCCCTGATTGCAGGAATTGACAGAGGAGGGCTCTCCTACCCCACTTTGGCTTTTGTGGGCTTTGTTTCACTTCTTGAGGGTGCTGCCTCTAAAGCGGCTGCAGTGCTGGTGAAAGGGCCACAGCCTTTAAAAAAGTTTGGAGAAGTTGTGCTTCCTTCAATTGTTAAAAACCCATTGTTTATGTGCAGCACAAATCCCTCGGAGGCCCATAGAATGGAACTTGTTAGACTTGTACTGAAAAAGTTTATGAGGCCCTTTTTGACGAATTTCACTGGGCTGCTCACTGAAGGCAACGCAAAGAGAAAGGCCCTGAACAAAAAGCCCAACTCCAGAAAAGTACTTAAAGTGTAGTAACTATCCATGTGATGGCACAATAAAGCGCCCTTGGAATTTTTCAAGCTCAGACTTTCGTTATCATTTGGTAAAGCGGCGTAAATAAATACGTCGATAACAGCACATTTTTACGATTGTGGCATGCACTGCAATTAAATCTACTTGCGTTCTGCCGCGCTCTCAACGGCACGTCACTTCAGCAAACATGCCGAATGCAGCAAGGGAACGCGTGGGCCCTGCAAAGTGGTACGTAGTGCGTTCATTGCTTCCGGCTCGAGACTAGCGAAACGTACGGGAGAATGAAGTGCGGACGCGTTCAGGCCTCGGCTAGCGCGGGAAGTGCGCACCAGACCATATTGACACCACAGCACTAACCAACATTTTAGCAGACAATGAAGGGAAAAAAAAAAAAGCTCAAAGGGATGACTTTACAATCCTAGCAGCCGCGCCTTCAAAGTAGTTTCAGATTTCATTGCACTGCACAGCGAAGATACCAAATATCTGGGGTTGAGTGCCTCTCGCATGTGTCGCCGTGCCTTTTTCTAGCCGCACCCTGTCTATAATGTGAAATGCCGAGTTTACTTCAGCTCCGCTGCGAATTTTTACCGTCATCGCCGTATTCCTGAATGCAGGGCCGGAGCGTTTCGGGCGTTGCTGTGGGGGTGAGCACTGGCAGCCTCTACCGGCACGCTTGGTCCCTACTCAATGATCACGTGGTATTTCTTGGGCCGCGCGCTCCCGTAGGCGACCACGGGATGCGCAGGTCGCCCTTTATACAGTAGGTCGTGGTCAAGACGGTTCGACATGGAGCCGACGCAATGACCACTTGAGACTTGCGCGGACAGCGCCACTTCGTCCTGCTGGAGCAGAAGTTTCTCCTCAACTGGAGCAACCGCCCATCCATTCTCCAACTGTCCCGGATGTGCTTCAAGAGAGAGAACCAGCCATACATTTCCCAGCTACACCAGACGTGCTACATGAGGAACAGTCGCCGGGAAGAGTATCTGGAAGTAACTGCGCCGTGGACAACCTTGTCATGGCTGCACCTTCCGCTCCAAAGTTGCGCCGTAGCACAAGAACTCAAAAACCAGTGGTCAAGTACTCCCCGTAGCATATATCTTAAGAGGGAAGGAGTGAAACAATGTTAAAAGTTGCTGAAACGCAGCGCCCCCTGGCAGCCCTGCCTTTTTGTGTTGCTGCTGCGCCATGCCTAGCGGGCAATATATATGGGGCCGCAGCAGTCACATTTGGTCAATAAAGATGTGAGTTCATCACTACTAGGCATGCTGGCCTGTTTCTTCGGTGGCAGCGCTTAGCAGGCCATACGCAATTGTATCATTGTCCTTCCAAATTATGTCCTGATAACTAGTCATGCTCAGTGGCAACTCAGGTGGCCATACATGGCTAAGAAATACATGTGCAACTTTCTGCTTGTACATCACGCACCCAAAGTGCAGGACCGTTGGCGAGCCTCTTTTGAAGCACACAAAAATATTTGAAGGCAGAAAACTGAGACAGAAGAGCTGCTGAAATCACAATGACCCAAGGCAGTTTGTGCCACTTTGAAAAGAGAAAACAGAAACAGGAGGTTCTTCTCGTGAACGAGCAACTGCGCACATTAATTATCTGAAGTACAAATGGTAAACATCTTCAAGGTCCTTTCAACAAAGTAGCATCTTGCATTTAAAACTACCTTCATGGCAGCAAAGGAGAAGTCAAAGCTTGGGAAGTGCTAAGAAAGAATGGCTGACAACATACCCCCCCTTGCAGATCTCCAGTTAAAAACGTATGAAATCCAACATGCAACTGTTGTCATTTCACACAAAATAATAACTGTGTCAAATAAGCAGTGGAACATCAGGTAAATATACAGCTACAATAATGTTGCACTCGGATGTATCAAGGGTCACTTGCACAACAAGAGCCATCTGAAGAGGTACAATATGCGTGTACTTGATAAGATCAAGCTTGCCTGTGCTTTGTAAAAGGTGCATTTAGTATAAGTGAAGGTGCAAGCTCTGTTCCCTTTCATCTGTTCAAGCATCTGACCAAGCAACGAAATTGCAATATGAATGCAGAAATCTCGCACCAAATTATGTCAACACAGAGCAAAATATAGTGGACCTAAAAAATGTAATGCTGCAGGCACTCTTCACTGGTAAGGTGAATATCACAGAATTCCTCACACTGTCATTTAACCCTTAGCTTAATCACAGCCGAGCCACAGAGGCACATTTATTCATGAGCCCCAAGACAGGACTGAAACACCTATATTAAAGCATAACAAACTATTCACAACTTCGCATGTTGCATGACCACTTCCTATGCACTCTAAAAACTTTCAGAGCACTGAGCCAGCTAAGTGAGGCATGCAGGCCACTAGTCACACCTCAGTGCAACATTATAAAAAGAGATAGAAAAAAGCCACATTCTCGCGAGTGGCTCTGGCTGAGCTTACAAAAGTGTGGGTCCGTTACTTTCGCCCCGCTGCACAATACAGTTCCTGATGGAGTTGCCCTTTCCCGTTCGTGTCAAAAGTGTAGCCACACACTCCCTGCATGGTGACATTTGTGTCACAAAAGTGCAGGCATAGTATAGGGTCAGTTTACATACATGCTGCGCTGCCCTTTGAACTAGTGCACGGGAGCAGCAGGATGGTGGCAACCACAACAGCAGATGATGACACCAGCCAGGTCTTGCACTCTGATGAACAGCACCAAGACTGAACCATCATCCGTAGCAGCCACGTTTGTGAGGGAAATTGATAGTTATATGTGACACCAGGTATGTTGATTGGCTATCACGATAACAAATCTAGAAACATGGTAAGAGCAGAAGACTTTCGAGTTGCAAGCAGCAATTAAAAATATGGGGAATGCTTAAGCTTCACCTTTAGCCCTTTCAGGGTCAATGACATAAATATACAGCACCTTGAACAAGTCCAAAATGGCCGATGCCGTATATTTACCGAGCCTGTACGTTTAAAAAGCACGCAAATTTCCTCATTTTTTATTTCCTGGCATGTGCTTCCACTATGTGGGAATACAGGGAATTTTTTCCTCATGCCTCCTCTCTCGGTTTTTGTTGCATGGTTGGTTTTAGAACTAGTTTGCTCCAGTTTGTCTATATACTACCACTCGTGCATTGGCGTGCGCGCGGGTGGGCGGCGGTTTGGGTTTTGTTCCGCGGGCGGTTTGGGCTTCTTGCCCTTGCAAAACTGATGGCTATCTCATTACTAATTGCTCAAAGGGCGGCCACCTGTTTCTCACTCGTTTAGTGCTCACATGGGTGAGTATAGGAAGGATGCCACCGTGCATGCGTTTGCTTTTCTTTTCTTTTTTGGGAGGAGGCTCGTGATATCTAATTGCCTCTGGTTGACGATAAGATGAAGATTAGCGGAAGTTTGTCACACGTTTTGCTTTTATGACAGGCACACAACCACACAGTTTTCTTGAGTATGCTCACCTACGCAGTTCAATTAGGCTATGGACGCAAATATTAGTTTAACATTTGAGACTTGATAAATATTCTCGTGTACGCATATTCTAAGCCTTGAACTATAACAATGTATCAAATTTTTAATTCTTATAAGTTTATTTCCTTTTTTTATTGTTGTTATTCATGAATAAAGGGTACATACATACCAATGCAAAATATTTTTTTCTCACTTTACGGTCCCCCAAGAAAAATTACGGTAATGTTTTTTCGAAATAGGTCCCTCAGAAGAATTGGAATTCGCAATAAAAAAAATTGACCCTGGGCGGTCGCATGTGGCGAAAAAAATCGACCCTCAAAGGGTTACGCGACAGCATTCAAAGATCCCAGACTGCTTCTCATGCTTCCCGCAAATGCAGCTGATGTAATAGTAATGTTTACTGGGAAACACTGGGGGCGAACGCTTTGCACAAAGGCGTGCTTTCTGTTAGAAATGCGGCTTCTTGCGTGGACCGCGATGCTGCAGAGTGAAACACCATCTGGAGGTGTTGCAAGACACCGGGCGTGCCTCTTTATAGCTGAGATTTGCGTGCACTGGCACGCGCAAATCTTGGAGGCTATGGCAGCTCTGTGAATTTTAGAAATGCTGGAAAATGGGTTTGTGTGAGTTTCCACATAACAAAATTATGTTTTCTGATATACCCAAACTACAATCCAACGCTATCATGTCTGTAGGTTGTAAGTTGTACTTTACGATTTTCCTGACATATTTTACTTTGAGAGATTTAATTAGTTCAGTAACTTCACGCTATATGGGCCTGCGTGGTGTGGAACAATTTTTTCCGAAACAATGGTTGACACTGGACGCGGGACATGGGACGCCAGATTTTCTGCAACACAAGGCCCTTAATGCTATCATGTAACAATGCCGCTATCTAAGCATCTCCTGCCTCTGTTCCTTTTTGGCCCCAGCAGGGATTCAGGTAAAAATTGGATGTTGGGATACGCGCGAGGGGGCACATGTGAAGAATTGGGAAGACGTCTTTCTGCCTGGTCCTCTCAGTATATATCCGTGTGAGCATCCTGTGTTTCTTGCCTGTGAATCAAGAACACCGCTGAAAATATTCCATGTTCAGTTTCCTGCTCCATTAATAAACAAGCAGCATAACAGACTCCGCACTCACCATACCACATGTAGTACTGGTCAGCAGGCAGACAAGTCATCACACTGCATTTGGCGTGCTGCCCTGCATGTCACAATGCAAATGAAAATATCAGCGAACATACAGGATAAGATTTACAATGTGCACTTTGTTTAAATTATTGTTACAGTTGACTCTCACTACAATAGGCCCTGATAATCTGACAAAAAACGTCCGTTTTATCCAAAGTCCGTAATATCCTAAACGCAGCACTTCCTAAACTTTGGTCACAATGTGCAACAATGTTATTGCAAAGAGTGAGTGACAAGCATCCAAAGTAAAAGGCAAACAAAAGGAAGTCACAGTTTCACTTGAGAGGCAAAGCATCGATTGCAATAACAAATTAGTAAACAGCTATGCGAAGTAAGGATAGTAGTTTTATTAGCCGTATAAAGTTGCAAGCATTCGCTTACTAACTAAAGTAACAAGCATGTTGTCCCGTGCGCACAGGTAAAAATGAACACATCTCGCCCGATAACTGCGGAAAGTCACTCTTAAAACGTTGCAGTGAGGAAGCGCGGCAGCTGCAGCGAGCGAATTGACCTTCGTACTGTCTCTCGCTTCAACGCGAAGTAAACATTGAAAGCACAGCGCATACAAAGCTGCCGGCACTGGGCGCACTTTTTCCACATCGCATATCACTTTCAAGATATGGCACCCGGGCGGCCGCACTGTAGACAGCAGCCACCGGAGTAGAAAACCGCTCTCCCCTGCCCCTCTCCCCCCCTTGCCTTGCACGCAAATGAAGACAGCATGTGCGATATTGAGCTGCGATCGTCAGCTGACACAAGCAAGTTGTCAACCTGTGTCAACACGCCAAAAATCCCTTTTATACGCCCGAGTTCGTCCACTGCAGTCGATAGTCCATTAAAAGTGAACTTAGTTGCATTATTAAATAGGTAGGGCAAACTAAGGTTGAAATATGGTCCGCTATATCCGAAAGTCTGTTGTATGCGGACCCGTTGTAACAAGTGTGGACTGTATGAGGTGTTTCACAGCAGTTCCAAAAATCTTTTCCATAATAACAGGGTGTCTACCAAGTTGACATTCCCAAATTCCCTGAGTTTTCCAGGTTTTCCCTGAGTGACACAGAACTTTGTTTTATGTCAAGACAGGCTCCCTAAATGATGTCACCCAAACGTGTCACTCTCTAGTAAGCATGTTAGAAAATAAAAAAACAACTTAATCCAATTTGAATAGTAAGGGGTAGTGTTGATTTTATTCAAAAAGAAAACAAAAGGGAGGGGCCAGTAAAATGCACAGCGAATAAAATGTCTTCGAAAGAAATAGTAAAACCCATGGCAAATCGAGTTGAACATTCTCAAATACGAATGAAAAAAGAGATGCATACAGAATATTTTCATATATGAGCTATTTCTATCAACTGATAGCAAGCTAATTGGTATGAGGCCTGAACTTTATCCCAAGTGAGATTCTCTCGCAACAGCTGGTAATTAAGTCAACCTCAACTTTCCTGACATACTCTCAGCCCATGCACAACGCCTCAGTGTTGCATTTCAGTGTTTTAAAGAGTCTTTTTTTTTTTTTTTTTGCTTGGGTGAGGGACACCTGCATCTCGGTGTCAGCCAACACTTTGCTTTTAGAGTGCAAGCTCCTTCAAAAAAGCGGCGGCATGCATCCTTTCCCGTTCATTTCTCAATGCGTCGGTCCTTTGTCTTGTTGTTCTCCTTCGGCTGCGCGTTCGCCACACGGAAAATTTGAAGCATCCTCTTGGACAGACGTGCAGTAAGCGTCAGATTTTTCAGACTCCATAGGGGCCGCAAAAACGTCCGAAAAAATGAATGCATGTCTTTTACAGCCCTTAAGGGCTCAAATCGCCACAGGCACTCCCGAAAAAGCTCTGAAGGCCTTCCAGTACACTTATTAGGCATATCGGTGCTCGTACTGTGACAGAAGATGGCGGGTGCACGCGTGTATAATTAAGAAATACATACTGTGTCCCGTGGCAATAGCCCCTTCCCACACTTATGCTTCACAGCGTAACACTACTGTAATGAGGTGAAGCTGACATTCGGAAACCGGCATTACGCAACGCGCCGTGCTTTCCGAAGTTCGAAGCCAATCGCGATCACCACAAAGGCGGTGTCGGTGCCATTGCTGACAGCGGCGAATTCTTTCAAAGAAAAGCACGGTACAGAACGGGAAGAAGCTTAATACCGAACCTCGAAGCAGCTAGGCCTAGCATTGCTGCGTTGGTGTTACGGCTGCAAGTGTGCGGGTTCGAGGCGGCGAGGTTATCAAAATGGCGGCGGTTGTGGCTTTTATTAATGGCGTTTCGGACCTGCGGTCAAGGCAAAAAGTCCGGAAAATCGGACAGCAAAGGGTTCTTGCGTCCGAAAGTTCAGACGTTCTTATACAGTGACCCTATGGAATACGTAGTGGTGCCGCGAGTCCGGAAAGTGGCTCGTTGAGTGTACTCTGGCAATTCCTCTAGCCGAGGACGCGGCGTCAAATATATTTCGTTACGATTCCTCTCTGTTACTCGGGACAGACTTTGGGTTCCCTTCCAATAAAATTACAGCTAACTTTCCCTGATAGAAGCACAAATTCCCTGAGTTTTCCCTGAGTTTTTCCAGACTACTCAAAATCGCTGAGAATTCCCGGTTTCCCCGTTTGGTAGACACCCTTAGTAACAAAAACACCAAGTGCACAGAATGCAACAATGGGATCCTGCCACTATCGTGAAGTAGACGTGCCTGTGAGTGAGCGCAGGAAACTTGTGGAACCATTTTGTGGGCAACACGCACCTGACTGCCGGTCTCATCGAGTTTGCTACTTCACTTGCCAAATAGGATGTGTTAACCACATAAAAATTCCCAGCAAAAAGAACCTTCATTCCTCGTAATGATTACAGGGAACGTAATGCATATTGCCCCAGGAAACATTTGAACTGTCCTGAATATTTGGTACCACACCAGATTACTGTTTCTTCAAGTCATCAGCCCCTTCTTCTAGACTGCTTTAGAATTAAAAAAAAAAAACTTCCTGTAAAGCCAAGTGCAACTAGCGAAACCTAGGGTTGGACACTGAAAGCAAACAACGCTATAAATGGGACGAAAGAAGAAAACCCAAGATCTCACTACCAAGCGAGAGGTTAATTTTGCAGAAAGTGGCTTATAAACATTATGACGAGCAACGAGCCCCGGATATTTTCAAGACATTTTGCTATTCATTTCAGCGCAGCACCATGTGTCAGCATTCCATCTGTACAGCTAAGCAATAGAGAAATCTGTTACCTTAGCAACTAAGGCATGCAATGTATTTCAAACTTGGTCAGTAATTCCTTGTTTTTCCTGTTCATTTCCTTTCCTTTTTTCTACCCTTTATAATGTTTATAAGCCACCTTTCATGAAAGAAACCTTTTAGTTGGTAGTCAGCGCACCGTTTTGTGCCTTATTTAGTCCCATTTGTAGTGCTGTTTGTTTTCTATATGATGTATCAACTAGCTCACTAACTTGCATTATTGTAAGTAAATTTAGGGCTACAAAATAAAAATAGAAGCCCTCTTTCTGATAGTGCAGATGTAAAGTAACGTGTCCTCAACATCTCAGAACTGAATCTTAATACCGAAGCTCAAGAAAGATGTCATTACTGCTTGCAGCAGCTTCAGCAGCACAACTGTGAGGTTCTCGAATTCACGTCATATCCGTTTGCCAACACGTGCCTATACAGTCTGCTAGGCTACTATGTAAAGATTGTTAATTTTAAAATTAGGCAACCACCAGCACTGCAGTTTGACCAAGGTCACTTCGACTTTATTCAAGTTGTCCTAACTAACATCGGCCATACTACTTAAGGAGAGGCTACAGGATGCGAGGATGCACCCGAAGTGTTCCGTCAGCAGTAGCCTCCTATGAAGTTAGGCATCTTTTCTGTTTAAATTAATATACAATTAGCAGAAACTAAGCTAACGATTAACAGCCAAACAGTTGCAGTTGAGCAGTGTTGCACAGCAGCTTCAACTGTGAAGATAACTGCCTCCAGTGGTGCGAGTGCGGCATCTAGTACCTAAAGCCACCTAATAGCAGCGCTTACACGGCCGGTCCTGTGCGAGGGCTGCACCTCGTCAAAATTGTGAAGATTGAGGCCCTCAAGTCTATATGGTGGACTGCTGTTCAATTGAACGGCACTTAGCGTCAGCTGCCGTTCCACAGATATAAGCGCTCGTGCAAAAAGGGGTTTAGTGGCATAACATTGCCCAATTTTACTTTGCCATCAAGAACACGACGTTGAAGGGTTTCCAGCCTGCATTTCATAGTTGTGGAACGCATTATGAAATTATGTCAAGTGTGTGTTGCTGTCCATGCAGATAAGGTCGCATGCGCGCTTGTAATTTTTTTATTCAAAAGCATTATACGCCCCATGAAGTGGAAATTCCAGTGCAGACGTTATCATCCAATGGTACCAAAATCCATGTGACTAAGTGATTACGTCACATTCACAGCGCTGGACCTGTTATGGCTCACACTATGAACTGTTGAATATTGAACTGTTGAAGCATGATGTGCGTGATGCCTGTTCAGCTCAGCAAACCTCCGTTTTGACAGATATCGTAGATGGCGATGGGTGGATGTGTGAAGCTTTGACCACAGTTTCAGAGAACATGTGAACGCTTTCAGTGCTCATTAGGCCTTGTTGAAACAGCGCAAGTAGTGCAAGGGCTAGAAATGTATTCCAGGCTATCCAAACATTTCACTCATGAATTAAATTAGGGTCAGTGTATTCTGATGTTTTTTTACTCTGGAAAATTCCCAGTGCTGTCACCAACCGATTATTTATTTTCTGCCTAATTACTCGAGGGTGTGCTTAGTTGTGATAGATTTGTTCTTGCTGCGCACAAGGCTTGGAACCTAGATGTTCTGCACTTTGTAATAGCTTGCAGCAAAGATGTATTATCACTGGTCCCGTACTTACTCTGTGGACTATCACAAAACATTCAGCTTCGAACATTCATGTGTAGTCAGTGTAGTTGCCATCACCCATGCTTCGACATACTGGTTCAAGTCTGCGCCCATTCAGTTATTTTTGTATCATTGGTAATAAAGTGGGCATAAGTTAGCACATGAGTTGTGGTGGATGTGTAGATAAAGTGCAAAAAACTATGCCAGAAGGCAATGCTACTCCCTTTGATACTGCCTGACGAATCATACTCGTTGTGTTCCAGGGCTGAAGTCCCTCCTTTGGAGGTTAGTGAAACAACACTGGTGGAAGAGTGCATTTCTTTATCTTTGAGGAAAGCCATGCATCGTGAAGGGCCAGCAACACAAGCAGTCCTTATGTAGCAGCGGCCCGTGGACAAGGTCACACAGATTCATTCCATTCCTTAATATGCCAGTCACCATTTCCACAGCCAACCACCTTACGTGTCATGCCTCTAATGTTCCACAGTTTGCAGCATGAATGAAGTGCAGTGCAATAGCGAACACCCAGTTTCATTTCTGACAGCTGAGTGCACAGTAGCTGGGCAATCAGTGGTGATAGTTTCGTATTCATGGGCATTCACCACTGAATGCACCATCTTGTTCCTCTAGAGCAATCTGTTTTGTAAAATGTATCTATACTACTTAATTATGGCCAAAATGAAATTCCAGCACAGCTGGCCTGTACTTGTGAGGCCTACATCAATGTAAATATATCTCAACATAGACCTCATCCACTTTAAGATGCCAAAGGTAGGCATCTATCTGCCATTAATTGCAGCAGGCGCATGGCACTTTAGCAGCTGCCCCAAACTTCTCTTTAGAAAAATAGAAAGATGAAGAAAAGGAGTTGCCTAATAAGAATATCATGGCTTCCAATTGAAGTTCTTTCATAAGAAAGGATGACTGCTTACTTTTTCTGCCCATTCATCTGTGCACTATAAATGTCACAGTGCTTTTGTTTATGAGTAGGAACAATGTCTTTAAGGTGGCTTTACCTAGCATCAGGAAAGCAATATTTCAGCAATACTCAGATCTTCTCCAGTGTTGCTCAGGTGTAGCTGAACAGATTAAGGAGCAGCCTTCCACACTGCTAGTTGTTCTGTAATTTACTGGCAGTGACAAAAGTGAATTGAAGTTTACTGATTCCCATGACAATACAGGAAAAGGAACCCCGGCACAAAAAGCCACAAAAGGTGGCTTGAAGGTGTTCCAAAGTAAGCTATTTTGTTTAGCCCCACTATGTATTGCCACATGACTCACACGCTCTAACAGGGCGAGACCATGGTTAACGTCTCTGCCTTTCCTTCTTGTCTCTCTCTCTATTGTCACCGTTGCGGCAACATGATTGTTCATCACCTCTTCTAAGACAGACAAGCTGCACATATAAGCTGAACTTATGTTTATCGGTGTATGACTTAGTGCAGCTTTCACACACTACACACACAAAACGTTGAAACAGCAAAAATTTCGCATCAAATTTTATAAGAGCTGCTCTACCTGAAGAAGCTGTATGACAAGCTTGTACAAATTAAAGTAAGAGCTTTGTTGAGTGACCTGATGAATACAAAAACCCACACACAAAGCACATCACTAATCCTTAAAAACGTTTTTCAAGGGCCCTTTGTACACTGCAAAGTTCTGAAAATATACTGTATCCTAGTTTGCCATGGAATGGAAATAATGAGTCACACGAAGGCAATTGGCATAAGAAGACAATAAAGCTTACCTGAAAAGCATTATTGAGTGTGCGCGCCTGTATTAAGGCAAAAACCTTATGTGGCTCGTTGCAATGGTTTATACCCAAACAAAGTGGTGTCTAGTCCATGATGCAAAAACTATCATCGTCAGGAATGGCTCATACCTGCGTAAGCAAGCAAAGAAGCAATGGCTGAATATAAGGAAACGGAAGAAGGAAAGAACAAAAGAATGAATTAATGAACAATGAATGAAAGAGAGAGAGAAAGGAAGACAGAAAGAAAGAGTATGAAAGAAGGAACCCTTATTTGGTGCATTAGGTGCTCGCATGTGTCGTTGAGGAGGTCCACCTACAACCCCACACGTTTACTTCACACTGCAGCTCGTTATGTCTTGCAAAGAGTCCGACAACTCCGATCGTATAACTTAAGGCATTACCACGTGTACAGCAATCTTTCGCCTTCACGTGTTACAGGAGTGTAACAACATGTTGCCGAACTTTTTGTTTCATGTATGTGCACCACTCTTATGACGAGACAACTTGCAAAGCATTTTAAGCTGCGAGCAAGCTGCAACACACTTAGCATGCTGTGTGTTTTCGTAACTCCGAATGACACACCTTTAGGCAGCGTCTATTTCTACCGGCTGCCGAGGGAATTTGTGAAACGAGTTTCTCCCGGCAATCACCTTCTACTAGCGCTCGGAAGTCACGTGATAAATTGCTGGAAAGAAACCGCCTGCAGGTATGCCTTAGCCTAACCTAACCTTCTGAGAGCCAAAAGGAGATGAGTGCAGGGAGAAATTCGTTTCAGAAACTTTCCCCACAGCCGGGACAACAGACACAGCCCACCTTTTTTTATATATCCGGATACGTCTGAACTCCTACCTATAATAAGTGGTGCCCATGATTATTTCGTGGACATCGTGTACTGCCCGCACCAGGGAAGAAAGACCAGCATGGAAAGAAAGGGCTTTCCTCTACGGCTGCCGGTATCAGTCTTGAGAAGAGAGGCAACTGACACACGGCTTGAGGCAGAGTTCCTACTTGTCCCGCGTGTGACAGTGCACGGAGCCGCAGGTCGAAGAATCCGCATGGTTAAATCCGTGTCACTTGCACGCAAATAACACGCGCGACAACACGCGCCACCCACAGGATCAACGTTCACAGGCGTGCACATTTAAACTACCAAGCAAAGCGCCATTACCACAAGCAATGCAACAAGTTGCAGCCAATCCAGCCAATTGTTGCAGCCAGCATGGTTGCAGAGACCTCAAGAGGTATGAAGGTAGTCAACATAGAGGCATGAAGAAAAATAAACGGTGAAGTGAAACAGCTGGGAGTGGCAAATGTAGGTGCTCAGGGGCTCAGGCTCCTGCATTTTTTATCCTATATAACCTTTAGTTTTTTATTATGTGCCTTTTTAAATAGCGCCTTTTACGAAGCACCATGTGTATTTTCCATAAGACGGCCTTCCGCAGCGGCTTTCATATGCCTCCGAGATAATGGTGCAGTTCCCCGTCGTTTTAGTCTTTTCGGAGTCTATAATTTTTGACGTACTGCGGACCCGATACTTGCGCTGCAGACGGGTTGGCATGAGGTCAACACGCTTGGACTTCAAGATTTGTTTTGTTACTTCAAATTCGTCGCTTACGTTTATGGCGTGTTTTTGATATCCGCGGAATATGGCCTTCTCTGCATTTTTACAGGCCGTCTTTGGGGCGTGCACTAACGCTTAAAATGTATCGCATGGTATTCTGTTGCATAAATTTTGCACATAAATGTTGCACTTAGCTCGTGCGTTTGCACAATGTCAAAAACGCACGAGCGCAAACTCACTCAATCCGCAAAGCCACCCGCACGCACCGTTAGCCCGCACACGTGTGGAAGTGCGGTGGTGCGGATTGACCGTGTTGTAAACTGGTCTAAATGTTAAGCTGGTAAGGAAAAAGAGTGCGACGAAAATGAAGCTTACGTTTCACAAACAAGCACGCTTTGATTTGGGCAAGTTGCTTCAATAACTACATGGTGAGAACGCAGAGAAAATTAAAAGGAAAAAAAAAACATTCTTTACAGATGCATGCATGTAGGAAGGAAACGGAGGAGAGGCCCTACCCCCTCCGCGCGCTAGGAGTGTGGAGGAAATGACGTAGTAGGTTCTCCTTTGTTTTGCAGTTTTTTTATTTCTTTGCCCCGCCTTTCGGGCCACAATGGCCAATGGCGGCTTTCTTATTGTCACGGAGCATGGAGGAAGGAAACTGAGGATGATGATGTGTAGTGTTTTATGGCGCAAGGGCCAGGTATGGCCAAAGAGCGCCATGACAAATGGTAGTGTTAACGATGTATTATGGAAGATGTGACTTGGCTGTAAAGTGGCCTAAAAATAGTCGCTGTAAAGTGCGTAAAATCTACGTGCTATAAAATTATGGCGATGATTAAGGACGAAGACTGAAGATTAAAATCCATCGTAAAAGAATGATGCATTGTTAAAAATATGCGAGACGTTAAATTGCTTACAGCACTACAGCCTCGCCAGAGCCCTTGAACCACAAGGGCCTAGAGGCATGTGCTTATTCAAAATAATTATCGCAGCGACATCCTCAGAAGAGAGGAAGCGCTACGAACGTGTGGGGCTAATAACATGCAACACAACATCTTTCAAAAAACCTAAGACGGCGTTGGTGTCAAAGAGTGGTTCTGGACCAAGTAACATAACAGGATGAAGGGGGATGTGGTGCCTGTATGCTAAGAGAAAATGTTTTTTTTCTTTCGGGTTCGGCTTCCCGACACTCCAGTAGGACGTGGAGGACGGTCAGCCTCTCCCCGCATCTACCACAGGTTGGAGGCTCGTTTCCCGTGAGTAAAAAGTTATGTGTGCCAAAAGTGTGTCCTATTCTTAGGCGGCAGAATAGCACATCTGTCCGGCGGCATTTTGTTACAAGAGGCCAGAAACCTAATTGTGGCTTTATTACATGCAGTTTATTATTTATTTCTTCGTCCCACATGCATTGCCAGTGGCTCCGTAGTTTCCTTCTTAAGAAAGGCTTCGGGTCTGTGACAGGGACCGAAGCAGTAGGATTAACTGCATGCAATGAGACTGATGTGGCCATCTGGTCGGCTAGAACGTTTCCCTCGATGCCCCTATGTCCAGGCACCCAGCATATGATCACATGTTGGTTAGATATATATGCTTTGCACAGTGCGGAGTAGAGCTCATTAAATACTGGATTTTTGTGATTACAGAAAGACATCAAGGCCTTCACAACACTGAGGGAGTCCGTATACATAATTGATTTCTGGAGTTGTGATTTATTTATATGCTTTACGGCCGACAGCAGTGCGTAGGCCTCAGCCGTAAAGATACTAGTTTCCGGGTGCAGTACGTCGGATTCCGAGAAGGATGGACCGACGGCTGCATAGGATACCCCGTCGTGTGACTTTGATGCGTCTGTGTAGAACTCCGTGCAGGAGTATTTGTGCTGGAGTTCCCGGAAATGCATCTTGATTTCAATCTCTGGGGCATGCTTTGTGACTTCCACGAACGATATATCACATTGTATGAGCTGCCACTCCCAAGGAGGTAGCAGCTTGGCTGGATGCATTAGGCGAAGCTCGAGGAATGGAACGTGCATTTCTTCGCTAAGCTCCCTCACACGCAGCGAGAAAGGCTGTCTTACGGACGGACGATTGCGAAAGAGTGTAGCACATGTCATGTCATTAATGGTACTAAAACAGGGATGTTGGGGGTTTGAGTGGACTTTCAGAAAATATGTATGGCTGATGTATGTTCTCTGCAGATGAAGTGACCACTCATTTGATTCTACATATAAACTTTGTATGGGACTCGTTCTGAAAGCGCCAGTGGCCAGTCGGATTCCTAGATGGTGGACTGGGTCTAGCATCCTTAGTGCGCTCGGGGCGGCAGAGTGATAAATCACGGCGCCATTGTCTAGTCGTGATCGAATGAGGCTTTTATAGAGATTCATTAAGCACTTCCTGTCACTACCCCACGTAGTCTGGGATAGAAGTTTGATTATGTTCATTGTTTTTAGGCACTTTTCTTTGAGATGTTTAATGTGGGGGACGAAGGTGAGTCTGTAGTCAAGTATGACACCTAGAAATTTGTGTTCTTTGTTTACAGGTATCTGTTGTCCACGCAGTTCTATGCAAGGATCTGGGATAAGTCCTCTCTTTCTTGTAAAAAGAACACAAGAGCTTTTGTTAGGATTGATCTTAAACCCATTCTTGTCTGCCCACATTGACACTTTGTTCAGGCCATGCTGTACATGTCTCTCGCAGACTGCGAGGTTACAAGATTTGAAAGCTATTTGAATGTCGTCCACGTAGACAGAGTAAAAGATGGCGGGTGGTAGTGAAGCACGAAGCGTGTTCATCTTCACGATAAATAGCGTGCAGCTGAGCACGCCTCCTTGGGGTACACCCGTTTCTTGCGTAAAAGGACGTGAGAGTGCATTGCCGACTTTTACCCGGAAGGTACGATTTGACAGATAGCTTTTTATTATATTAAACATATTACCGTGGATGCCCATTTCTGACAGGTCTCTTAAGATTCCGTAACGCCACGTTGTGTCATACGCCTTTTCCATATCGAGAAATATCGATAGGAAGAACTGTTTATGTATAAATGCGTCCCGGATATTCCCTTCAACACGCACGAGATGATCGGTTGTGGAGCGCCCTTCTCGGAAGCCGCACTGATAAGGATCAAGCATTTTGCTCTGTTCAAGGAAATGAATGAGTCGCCGATTTATCATTTTTTCGAACACCTTACAAATGCAACTTGTGAGGGCTATCGGGCGGTAACTTGCCACTGAGGAAGGGTCTTTGCCTTGTTTCAAAACAGGGACTACAATGGCTTCCTTCCACGCGGTTGGAAGGTACCCTGCATCCCAGATGGTGTTGAAAAGTGTGAGTAGTGTAAGTTGCGTGTCATTGTGTAAGTTTTTGAGCATTTCATACATGATTCTATCAGATCCTGGTGCGGAACTCTTGCATGCGCTCAAGGCAGCTTTCAACTCGGCAGCACTAAAAGGGCAATTGTACGGTTCATTCTGTCGGCATTTATTGATGAGTGGCTTGCATTCTTCTATTTGTTTATATTTTAGGGAGGATTGCGAATAATGATTAGAGCTTGATACACTCTCAAAGTGCTCCCCAAGTGAGTTGGCCTGGTCTTGCAGTGTATCGCCCTGTGTGTTTACCAGGGGGACTGAGTATGTTTGCCTACCTCTAATCCTATTAACTCTGTTCCAGGCTTTGGCCTCATCCCTAAACGAGTTAATACTCGATAGATACTTTTGCCAGCTTTCTCTTCTGGCCTGTCGGCGGGTTCTCCTACCTTGGGATTTTACTTTTTTAAAGTTGACAAGATTTTCTGCAGTGGGCGAAGCGCGTAGCATCTCCCACGCTTTGTTCTGATTCCTACGTGCGATTCTGCATTCATTGTTCCACCACGGGACATGCCGTTTGCATGCCGAGCCGCTTAATTCACGTATGCATTTAGGTGCGGCATCTATTATAAAGGCTGTGAAGTACTCCACAGTAGCATCGATTTCTAAAGAAGACATGTCGTCCCATGATATACTAGTTAAGTTTAGGAACCTCTCCCAGTCTGCTGTGTCAATATTCCACCTAGGAGCGTGTGGTGGATATTCATTTTCTTTAGGTGATCTTAGCAGTATAGGGAAGTGGTCGCTGCCGTAAGGGTTGTCGGCAACTTCCCATTCAAGTTCAGGCAGTACAGACGGGGAGACTATGCTAAGATCTATGGAAGAATAGGTTCTGTTTGCTAGAGAGTAATATGTGTGTTGCTTCTTATTCAACAGACACGCACCAGAAGAAAAAAGGAATTGTTCGACAAGACGTCCTCGCGCATCTATATGAGGGTCGCCCCACAGGTAGTTATGCGCATTGAAATCGCCAAGAACAACATAGGGTTCTGGCAATTCATCTATAAAGGACTGAAATTCATGTTTGCTTAGTTTATAATGTGGGGGAATATAAAGCGAGCAAATAGTGATAAGTTTCTTCAGCAGAATAGCCCGAACCGCCACTGCCTCAAGGGCCGTTCCTAGCTGTACACGTTGACAGGCTATGCTTTTTTGAATTATAATTGCAACACCACCCGATGATGCGACAGCATCATCGCGATCTTTGCGAAATGTGACATACTGTTGAAGAAAGTTTGTGTATTTTGATTTCAAGTGTGTTTCCTGTAAACACAGCACTTTTGGATTGTGTTTATGGATGAGTTCTTGAACATCATCAAGATTCCTAAGTAGACCTCTGTCATTCCATTGAATGATTTGTGTATCCATATTTTAAATTAAATTAGTGCTGTGTTTGCGGAAAGGGAAGGGATGTCTTAGATTACAGAACCCTTTCGAGGCCCTGTAATAGGGGTTTTGCTCTTTCTGAAGCGTTCGAGCGAACCTCGGCGCTCCTTGGGCGTTTGGTGCGCCTTGAGGACAGGTGTAGTGTCCATTGCCTCCTGTGAGACGCCGGACAAGCGCTCTTGCGAGCGAGATGTTTTCTGCGAGAGTCCTGCCCCGGAAGGCAAAACCCCTGCGCCCCCCAGCCCGGAGGTCGATGGGGCTCCCTGAGGGATTTGGCTGCGCCGGCCGTTGCCAGCGCTGGAGGGGGCCTCGGAGGTTGGGGCAGCCTCGGCTGCGCCCACCTTCGGTTTCGATGGCCCCGTCTGCTGGGTTGGCGGAGCAGCGCTAGCTGCAACCGCCGCGGGGGCAGATGGCGTAACTGCCGACTCACTGTTTGTGGGTCGGACAGCCGCCGGAGGCCGTTGTGACGCTGCCCCCTGACGCGCCACTTCGGCAAAGGTTTTCTTTGGCAGGTATGCTACCCGCCTTCGTGCCTCTTTGAACGATATATTCTCTTTCACTTTGATCGTTACTATTTCTTTTTCCTTCTTCCAGGAGGGGCACGACCGCGAGTACGCGGCGTGCTCCCCATCACAGTTTACACGGTGGGGAGCGTTCTCACACGTTTCAGTGGTGTGTTCTTGGGCACTACATTTAGCACAAGTTTGGCGGCCTCGGCAACTCTGCGAACTGTGGCCGAAGCGCTGGCACTTGAAACAGCGGAGTGGGTTGGGCACGTACGGCCTAACGCGGAGCTTGATGTACCCGGCCTCGATTGACTCGGGCAGGACACTTGAACCAAAGGTGATTATTAAGTGCTTCGTTTGAATCTCTTTACCATCTCGCCTTATCTTTATTCTTCTAACATTGATAGCATTTTGCTCACTGAAGCCCTCCAGGAGCTCCGCCTCAGTCAGCTCAAGCAGATCATCATCGGAAACAACACCGCGGGTGGTGTTCATTGTACGGTGTGGCGTTACTGTTATGTGGGTCTCCCCGAATGACACTAGTTTCTGTAGTTGCTCATATTGCTTCTGGTCGCGGAGCTCCAAGAGGAGGTCACCGCTTGCCATCCTGGACACCTTGTAACCTGGTCCAAAAACATCAGTCAAGGACTTTGAGACAAGGAATGGTGATATGTTTCGCACTGCTTTGTTTGGCTTTTCAGAGTGAATGACGTGGAACCGGGGAAAATTCTGGATTTGGTGTCCGAAAAACTGAAAAACATCTTCGGTGCGCCCTCGTTTCGGAGGGCGATCAGGAAGTTTGGGGAAGGGAGTTTCCATGAGAATATATAAGATTCGGCAACAGCGCCGACCGCCCACCACGGAGCCCAACGAGGGGACGCGGTAGAGCTTGTGTACAAGCCTGCACGACGCCAGCCGTACGCCATCACTATAACCCAATATGGTGTACCCAAGGTAGGATATCCACACAAGGTTAACCCTTGCCGCCGTGGAGAAAGGAAGTAAATGGAAGAGAGAAGAAGACAGGAAAGATGTAAAGTGAGAGATAAAGACGAAGGTTTGAGAAGAGAGAGACAGGAAAAGGCGACTACCGATTTCCCCCGGGTGGGTCAGTCCGGGGGTGCCGTCTACGTGAAGCAGAGGCCAAAGAGGCGTGTTGCCTCCGCCGGGGGGCCTTAAAGGTCCGAACACCCGGCATCGGCTCAACCCCCAGGATCCCCCTTTCCCCGGACACGGCTAAGCCGCGCACGGCTACACGCGGGAGGGTCCAACCCTCGTGTGCTCGGGTCCGTGGTGTCGCAACACACCAAACGCCTGCTTGCGCAGACGCCCCTGCGGGGGAAACTGAGGAGAGGCCGTGGGGAGAGGCCCTACCGCCTCCGCGCGCTAGGAGAAAAGTGTGGAGGAAGTGACGTAGAAGGTTCTCCTCTTTTTTGCTGATTTTTTATTTCTTTGCCGTGGCCATTTTCTTTCTCTATGCCGTGGCGGCCACGCCTTTCGGGCCACAATGGTGACTTTGTTTTGGTCCTGTGCGCTCACACGTGTTGCTCCGCAGGTTTCGTACCGTGGAAAAGGCGCTGTGCGGGAAGGCTCGCGTTGGTTTCCGTGTTTTGTCGCGCCGCGTTAGCTGGACCGTGCTCTCCCGGATTTCGCTGTGGCCAGGTGGGACACGAGGAACTAAACACGAGGAACGAGGAACTAAAGGACGAAGGAATATCCACGGGAAATATTTCCCTCTTTGGCAGAATCATGCTAACGTGCTAACGATTGTTTAGTATTGCTGCGGAACGCGCGGGTCCGAGCAGCACGGTTGCGGGCAGCGCGGAGTGGTTTCGCGAGAAATGTAAGCAAGAGAGGAGAGCTGGCTCGATAGCGGGGCAACGCCATGAGCAACGCCAACTTCCGGCTTCACTTTCGCTTCACAAACAGTGACGCCAGGGCCTCTCCTGAGTTTCCTTCCTCCGTGGATGCATGCCAATCTGAAGGTCCATGGGCGTCCGCACGCCAAGTTTCATCCTAGACGCCAGCGCTCGTTTCTCCCCTGGCGGCACGATTTCATCTCCAACGAGTAGTTACTCAACAAGCGTAAGACAGCTGACATAAGGAACTATAATATTGTTAGAATTGAACATGCTCTCGGGAACGGAGGAAGCCTAAAAGCAATGAAGAAATTAGGAAATAGGCAAGAATCAGATGTATGCGTTAAGAGACAAAGCCGGCAATATCATTACTAATGTGGATGAGATAGTTCAAGTGGCTGAGGAGTTCTATAGAGATTTATACAGTACCAGTGGCACCCACGACAATAATGGAAGAGAGAATAGTCTAGAGGAATTCAAAATCCCACAGGTAACGCCGGAAGAAGTAAAGAAAGCCTTGGGAGCTATGCAAAGGGGGAAGGCAGCTAGGGAGGTCAGGTAACAGCAAATTTGTTGAAGGATGGTGGGCAGATTGTTCTAGAGAAACTGGCCACCCTGTATACGCAATGCCTCATGACCTCGAGCTTACCGGAATCTTGGAAGAACGCTAACATAATCCTAATCCATAAGAAAGGGGACGCCAAAGACTTGAAAAATTAAAGACCGATCAGCTTGCTGTCAGTTGCCTACAAACTATTTACTAAGGTAATCGCAAATAGAATCAGGAAAACCTTAGACTTCTGTCAAGCAAAGGAACAGGCAGGATTCCGTAAAGGCTACTCAACAATAGACCATATTCACACTCAATCAGGTGAAAGAGAAATGTGCGGGATGATGATGATGATGATGTTTGAGGTTTAATGGCGCAAGGGCCAGGTATGGCCAAAGAGCGCCATGCTAGTGGTAATGAATATGTCGTGGTCTGATGGGCTCCGTGAATTTAATGTGACGTGGCTGTAAACGGGCCTAAAAGAGTTTGTGTAAATTGCATAAAGATGATGATGATGATGTGTGGCGTTTTGTGGCGCAAGGGCCAAGTTTGGCCAAAGAGCGCCATGACAAGCGGTAATGTTAATGTATTATGGAAGATGTGACTTGGCTGTAAAGTGGCCTAAAAATAGTCGCAGTAAAGTGCGTAAAATCTACGTGCTATAAAATTATGGCGATGACTACTGACGAATATTATGAACACTAGAATGCATTGGGAAAAATGATGCAATTGTACTGAAGAAGAACGAGCAGTAGGCACTGCTTAGAGAAAGACGACGACAACGTGTGGTTGGAACCCTTGTGCCTGTGTTGCCGAAGCTCTGTGTTTTCTCGCTGCGGTGCTCTGCTATCTGAGCGCTTTAGCAATCGAACTATAACGCCTCTTGACATTTGGTGGACGTGCTGGGTCCTTCCCAAACCTGGAACTCCGCAGCCGGACGCTCCCTACCGTTTCTGCCATGCCTCAGGACGCCGCGCAGCCCGATCCTCCCCTGGCATCGCCTGTCGTCTGCTCCGGTGCTCTACGCCAACGAGATCCTCCGGTCTTCACCGGCAACGACGACCATGACGTGGAGGATTGGCTCTCGTCATACGATCGCGTGAGTGCGCATAACAAATGGGATGACAAAGCTAAACTTACTAACGTCATCTTCTATCTTTCTGGAGTCGCTAATCTCTGGTTCCGGAATCACGAATCCAACCTTTCCACCTGGACAGAATTTACCCATTCTTTCAAAGAAGTCTTCGGTCGCCCTGCTGTGCGCAAGCTTCGCGCAGAACAACGCTTGCGTAGTCGCGCTCAGCAAAAGGGTGAAAACTTCACAAGCTACATTGAGGACGTAGTTGACCTCTGCCGGCGCATTAATCCCGCCATGCCCGACTCTGAAAAGATCAAGAATGTCATGAAGGGCATAGAGGATGACGCCTTCCAAATGCTTTTGGCGAAGAATCCTCAAACGATTGACGAGGTCATTACACTGTGCCAGAGCTACGATGAGCTCCGCAAACAACGCCTTACTACGCGCCTAGCTGCCACGCCCGACAACACGATTTCGGCTTTAACTGACACTTCCAGTACTGCTCCCGCCCACTCTCCGTTCCTCGACCAAATCAAACAATTCGTTCGCGAAGAAGTGGCGCGCCAACTGTCACTGCTGCCTGCTACCCAGTCGTCTGAGTCATCTTTGTCCCCGGAACTCCGACGCGTCATGCACGAACAAGTCAGCGACGCACTACCTCTCGCTAATCAACCACCCTCAGCGCCGGTTCCGCTCACGTACGCTGCCGTCGTCGCCAGGCCAAGACCACCGCCTGAAGTTGCGCACTACACCTCCACAAGCGCCTTCTACGCCTCGCCTTCTCCAGCTGCGAACTACTTGCCCAGAAGCGGCTTCTGCGCGCCTCCGCAGCCCCTACGCCCAGCTCAAGACAGTGCACCGCTACCGAGGCCCCCTGTTGATAATCCGTGGCGTACCCACGACAACCGGCCGATCTGCTTCGCGTGTGGCTTTGCTGGCCACGTGGCACGGTTCTGCCGCCGGCGGGGTTGGTATCCTCCCGATACTGCGAGATGTCAAGGGAATGCTCCTGACTCCCAGTCCCGCTATTCGCCACTAGTTCCGCGCTTCGCTCCTTCATCTCCTGTTCCCCGAAGCTTCAACACTCGTCGGTCTCCATCTCCCCGTCGACGTTCCCTCTCCCCCATGGTCCGCCGCCCTCCAGCTGTGGAGGAAAACTAAAAAGCGCAGTTCCGGAGGCAAGAACTGCGATCTCTTCGAACTGCTCAAGCCCTCGTTTATTCGCTACGAACATCATTGAAGTTTTTGCCGAAGGTGTCGCCGTTCACGCGCTTGTCGACACGGGTGCCGCAGTGTCCGTGATTGCCGACCAGCTTCGCCGTACGCTCCGAAAAGTCGCGACGCCGTTTTCTGTCATTTCACTACGTACAGCCAGCGCTGAGCCAATTGAGCCCTTAGGAACATGTACCGTCCGTGTCGCCATACAAGACAGTTTACACCACATTGAGTTTGTTGTTCTTCCCCGCTGCTCTTATGCCATCATTCTAGGATGGGACTTCCTCTCATCTCATCACGCTGTTATTGATTGTGCCCGTGCAGAACTTGCGCTGACTCCATTTTGTGGCAGTCCTGAAGATTTGCCTCCACCTTCTGCTCGGGTGTTCGTCGCCACCGACGCTGATATCCCTCCTTTCTCTTCCGCCCTTGCACCCGTTTCCTGTGCTGCTTTCTGTGATTCCACAGTTCTTTTCACGCCATCTCAACTTGCTGCACGCCGTCACCCCTTCTTGCTTCCCTTTGCCCTCCTTCCCTTTCGCCAGGGTTCCAGCGCACTTTACGTTTCGAATCCGTTTTCGTGTCCATCAAGCTTACATCGTGGCGAATGCCTCGGTTTTGCTGATGAATTCGACGGGAGCTCTGTGTACGATGTGCCTGATGACTCGACTCCTCTGCACGTTGACGCCATGGCTGTCCCTGTCTCTGCGCCTGCGCCTGCATGTGACCGAACGTTTGCTCCATTTATTGATCCTAACCTCACTCCGAGTCAGCGCACGCAGATCATCGACCTCCTTAACCAATTTCGAACTTCTTTCGAACTCCAAAAACAATGTTTAGGACGTACCTCCACAGTCGTTCATCACATCGACACCGGCAGCCACGCGCCTCTACGCCAACGTCCATACCGTGTGTCCGCGACGGAGCGCCGAGTCATCGATGAGCACGTAGGAGACATGCTTCGACGCGGCGTGATACAGCCATCACACAGTCCCTGGGCTTCTCCGGTAGTGCTTGTCAAAAAGAAAGATGGGACCATTCGTTTTTGTGTGGACTATCGACGTCTAAATAAGATAACCCGGAAAGATGTCTATCCTCTGCCCCGTATCGACGACGCACTGGAATGCCTCCAAGGCGCTGAATTCTTTTCGTCCTTAGACTTACGATCCGGTTATTGGCAGGTCCCCGTGGCTGACGCAGACCGGCCGAAAACAGAATTTGTTACGCCTGATGGCTTATATGAATTTACCGTGATGCCCTTTGGCCTCTGTAATGCGCCTGCAACATTTGAAAGAATGATGGATAACATCCTCCGGGGTCTCAAATGGCAGACATGCCTTTGTTATCTCGATGACATTGTCATCTTTTCCCCGGACTTTTCCTCTCACCTGTCCCGACTCAAACGCGTGCTCACTTGCCTTGCCGATGCTGGACTCCAGCTCAACTTAAAGAAGTGTCGCTTCGCCGCCCGGCAGCTAGTCATCCTTGGCCACGTTGTTTCGAAAGATGGTGTCCTCCCAGATCCAACCAAACTCCAAGCCGTTTCCGAATTCCCACGACCAAAGACCACAAAAGAACTCCGCAGCTTCATCGGATTGTGCTCCTATTTTCGTCGTTTCATCCGCAACTTCACCACCATAATAGCGCCTCTGACGCAGCTTCTCGCGGGTAACCACGACCTCATGGCCTGGCCGCCAGTTTGCGATGCCGCATTCACGACGCTGCGTCGTCTTCTAACCTCACCCCCCATACTCCGACATTTTGACCCAAGCGCACCGACAAAAATACACACGGATGCCAGTGGCGTCGGCATTGGCGCTGTTCTTGCACAACGAAAGACTGGCTTCGATGAATACGTTGTTGCCTTCGCTAGCCGCGCACTCACGAAAGCGGAAGCAAACTATTCCCTTACAGAAAAAAGAATGCCTGGCTATCATTTGGGCCATAACTAAGTTTCGTCCTTACCTCTACGGCCGCCCGTTCGACGTCATCACAGACCATCATGCACTCTGCTGGCTGTCGTCCTTAAAAGATCCCTCAGGCCGCCTCGCGCGATGGGCGCTTCGCCTCCAAGAGTATGATATTCGAGTGCTGTACCGCTCTGGCCGTAAACATTCGGACGCGGATGCCTTGTCTCGCTCCCCAGTGTCAGGCCAGCCCAATCATCAGAAAGTACAAATACGCGAGTCCTCCCTCACCACCACGGATATGCTTTCGGAGCAGCAGAAGGATCCATGGATTGTCGCTATGCTGGCTTTTCTGTCAGACCCATCAGGGCCTCCTACTGGCCGTGCATTACGTCGCCAAGCACACCACTTTGCTGTTCGTGACGGGCTCCTATATCGCCGTAACTACCTCTCGGATGGGCGCAAATGGTTACTCGTGGTTCCTCGGCACCTACGTTCGGATATATGTGCAGCGTTTCACGATGACCCGCAATGTGCACATGCAGGAGTACTCAAAACATACGCGCGCCTGCGAATTCGTTATTACTGGCGCGGGATGTACCGATTCGTCCGCCAATATGTCCGCTCCTGCCTCGCTTGCCAACGCCGCAAGAATACCCCTCATGCCTTAGCTGCTCCACTGCAACCATTGCCTTGTCCAGGACGGGCCTTTGACAGGGTCGGAGTTGATCTCTATGGGCCCCTTCCATGTACTTCAGATGGCAACCGCTGGGTGATAGTGGCGATTGACCATCTGACACGCTACGCCGAAACTTCGCCTCTGCCCAACGCATCTGCGCGGGATGTTGCCTGGTTCCTTCTGCGTAATATCATACTTCGCCATGGAGCCCCCAGAGAGTTGCTGAACGACAGAGGCCGCGTCTTTCTGTCTGATGTTATAGAAGCCCTGCTCAAGGAATGCAACGTAATTCACCGTACCTCTACTGCATACCACCCGCAAACCAATGGCATGACTGAGCGCTTTAACCGCACTCTTGGCGATATGTTAGCCATGTACGTCGCATCTGACCAAACCAATTGGGACCGAATTCTACCCTTCGTGACGTACGCTTATAATACCGCCACACAGAGCACTACAGGATTTTCCCCGTTCTTTCTTCTTTACGGACGCGAGCCTTCCTGCACAATGGACACCATCCTTCCGTATCGCCCTGACACAACGGAGGCTACTACCCTGTCCAAGGCTGCTGCGCACGCGGAAGAGTGCCGGAAGCACATTTACTTCGGAAGATCAGCAGCGACAGAAACACCTTCGCGATATTCCCTCTTCTCCGGCACCCTATGCCCCTGACGCACTAGTCTGGCTTGGACTAGCCCTGGACTTTCACCCAAGCTTGTGTCCAAGTACCAGGGTCCCTACCGTGTCGTCAGTCAAACGTCTCTTGTGAACTATTTGGTAGCACCCCTTGAGCCGCCTTCCGATAAGCGCCGCCGAGGGCGCGAAATCGTGCACGTTCAGCGGCTCAAGCCATACTTTGACCCACCTGTGCTATCTTGCCCGTAGGTCGCCGAGACGGCTCCTTTCCCCCTTGGGTGCAATTGTACTGAAGAAGAACGAGCAGTAGGCACTGCTTAGAGAAAGACGACGACAACGTGTGGTTGGAACCCTTGTGCCTGTGTTGCCGAAGCTTTGTGTTTTCTCGCTGCGGTGCTCTGCTATTTGAGCGCTTTAGCAATCGAACTATAACGCCTCTTGACACAATGTACAAAATATGTGAGATGCTAAAATTTTCTAAGAGCACTACGGCCTCACCAGAGCCCTTGAACCCAAGGGACGAGAGGCATGCGCTATGCGAAAGAACTATCACAGCGCTATCCTCTATAGAGCGGAGGCGCTACGAACGTGTGGGGCTAATAACATGCAATACAACATCTTTCAAAAAACCTAGGACGGCGTTGGTGTCAAAGAGTGGTTCTGGACCAAGTAACATAACGGGATGAAGGGGGATGTGCTGGCGGTATGCTAAGAGAAAATGTTTCTTTCTTTCAGATTCGGCTTTCCGACACTCCAGTAGGACGTGGAGGACGGTCAGCCTCTCCCCGCATCTACCACAGGTTGGAGGCTCGTTTCCCGCGAGTAAAAAGTTGTGTGCCAAAAGTGTGTCCTATTCTTAGACGGCAGAATAGGACATCTGTCCGGCGGGATTTTGTTACAGCAGGCCAGAAACCTAACTGTGGCTTTATTACATGCAGTTTATTATTTATTTCTTCGTCCCACATGCGTTGCCAGTGGTTTCGTAGTTTCCTTCTTAAGAAAGGCTTCAGGTCTCTGACAGGGACCGAATCAGTAGGACTAACTGCATGAAATGAAGTTGATGTGGCCATCTGGTCGGCTAGAACGTTTCCCTCGATGCCCCTATGTCCAGGCACCCAGCATATAATCTCATGTTGGTTAGATATATATGCTTTACACAGTGCGGAGTAGAGTTCATTAATTATCGGATTTTTGCGATTACAGAAAGACGTCAAGGCCTTCACAACACTGAGGGAGTCCGTATATATAAGTGATTTCTGGAGTTGAGATTTATTTATATGCTTTACGGCCGACAGCAGTGCGTAGGCCTCAGCCGTAAAGATACTAGTTTCCGGATGCAGTACGTCGGATTCCGAGGATAGACCGACGGCTGCATAGGACACCCCGTCGTGTGACTTTGATGCGTCTGCGTAGAACTCCGTGCTGGAGTATTTGTGCTGGAGTTCCCGTAAATGCATTTGGATTTCAATCTCTGGAGCATGCTTTGTGACTTCCACGAAAGATATATCGCATTGTATGAGCTGCCACTCCCAAGGAGGTAGCAGCTTGGCTGGATGCATTAGGCGAAGCTCGAGGAGTGGAACGCGCATTTCTTCACTAAGCTCCCTCACACGCAGCGAGAAAGGCTGTCTTACGGATGGACGATTGCGAAAGAGTGTAGCATATGTCATGTCATTAATGGTATTAAAACAGGGATGTTGAGGATTTGAGTGGACTTTCAGAAAATATGTTTGGCTGATGTATGTTCTCTGCAGATGAAGTGACCACTCATTTGATTCTACATACAAACTTTGTATGGGACTCGTTCTGAAAGAGCCAGTGGCCAGTAGGATTCCTAGATGGTGGACTGGGTCTAGCATCTTTAGTGCGCTCGGGGCGGCAGAGTGATAAATCACGGCGCCATTGTCTAGTCGTGATCGAATAAGGCTTTTATAGAGATTCATTAAGCACTTTCTGTCACTACCCCATGTAGTCTGGGATAGAAGTTTGATTATGTTCATTGTTTTTAGACATCTTTCTTTAAGATGTTTAATGTGGGGGACGAACGTGAGTCTTTAGTCAAGTATGACACCTAGAAATTTGTGTTATTTGTTTACAGGTATCTGTTGTCCACGCAGTTCTATGCAAGGATCTGGGATAAGTCCCCTCTTTCTTGTAAAAAGAACACAAGAGCTTTTGTTAGGAATGATCTTAAATCCATTCCTGCCTGCCCACATTGACACTTTGTTCAGGCCATGCTGTACATGTCTCTCGCAGACTGCGAGGTTACAAGATTTGAAAGCTATTTGAATGTCGTCCACGTAGACAGAGTAAAAGATGGCGGGTGGTAATGAAGCACGAAGCGTGTTCATCTTCACGATAAAGAGCGTGCAGCTGAGCACGCCTCCTTGGGGTACACCCGTTTCTTGCGTAAAAGGACGTGAGAGTGCATTGCCGACTTTTACCCGGAAGGTACGATTTGACAGATAGCTTTCTATTATTAAGCATATTACCGTGGATGCCCATTTCTGACAGGTCTCTTAAGATTCCGTAACGCCACGTTGTGTCATACGCCTTTTCCATATCGAGAAATATCGATAGGAAGAACTATTTATGTATAAATGCGTCCCGGATATTCCCTTCAACACGTACGAGGTGATCGGTTGTGGAGCGCCCTTCGCGGAAGCCGCACTGATAAGTATCAAGCATTTTGCTCTGTTCGAGGAAATGAATGAGTCGCCGATTTATCATTTTTTCAAGCACCTTACAAATGCTACTTGTGAGGGCTATCGGGCGGTAACTTGCCACTGAGGAAGGGTCTTTGCTTTGTTTCAAAACAGGGACCACAATGGCTTCCTTCCACGCGGTTGGAAGGTACCCTGCATCCCAGATGGTGTTAAAAAGTGTGAGTAGTGTAAGTTGCGTGTCATTGTGTAAGTTTTTGAGCATTTCATACATGATTCTATCAGATCCTGGTGCGGAGCTCTTGCATGCGCACAGGGCTGCTCTCAATTCGGGAATACAAAAAGGGCGGTTGTAAGGCTCATTCTCTCGACATTTTCTTGTTAAAGGCTTACGTTCTTCTGTTTGTATTTGAGAAAGGATTGTGTATAATTTGTTGGACTTGACACGCTCTCAAAATATTCCCCAAGTGAGTCTGCCTGGTCTTGCAGTGTATCGCCCTGTGTGTTTACGAGGGGGAGTGAATGTGTTTGCCGCCCTCTAATCCTATTAACTCTGTTCCAGGCTTTGGCCTCATCCCTAAACGAGTTAATACTCGATAAAAACTTGTGCCAGCTATCTCTTCTGGCCTGTCGGCGGGTTCGCCTGCCTTGGTACTTTATTTTTTTAAGGTTCATAAGATTCTCTGCAGTGGGAGAAGCGCGTAGCAACCCCCACGCCTTGTTCTGATTCTTACGGGCGATCCTACATTCGCTGTTCCACCACGGTACACGTCGTTTGTATGCCAGACCACTCACTTCGGATATGCATTTTGATGCGGCATCTATTATGAATGATGTAAGATACTCTACAGCAGCATCAATTTCTAGAGAAGACATGTAGGCCCATGAGATGTTAGTGAGAGTTCGAAATTTCTCCCAGTCGGCTGTGTCTATCTTCCACCTAGGAGCTTGCGGAGGGTATTCGTTTTCTTTAGATGTTCTTAGTATGGGAAAGTGGTCGCTCCCGTAAGGATTCTTCGTAACTTCCTATTCATGTTCGAGCAGTATAGACGAGGAAACTATACTAAGATCTACTGAAGAAAATGGTCTGTTTGCTAGAGAGTAATATGTGGGTTCCTTTTTATTCAGCAAGCACGCACCGGAAGAAAAGAGGAACTGTTTAACATGACGACCTCGCGCATCTGTACGAGAGTCGCCCCACAGGGAGCTGTGCGCATTGAAATCACCAAGAACATAAGGTTCTGGCAATTCGTCTATAAATGACTGAAATTCATGTTTGTTTAATTTGAAGTGTGGGGGTACATAAAGCGAGCAAATGGTGACAAGTTTATTTAAAAGAACAGCTCGAACCGCCACTGCTTCAAGGGGCGTTTGTAGCTGTAAACGCTGACAGGAAATACTTTTATGAACCAAAATGGCAACACCGCCTGATGATACGACTGCATCATCGCGATCTTTGCGAAACTTGACATACGGTCGGAGAAAGTTTGTATGTTGTGGTTTTAGGTGTGTTTCCTGTAGACACAGCACTGTTGGATTGTGTTTTTGGATAATCTCTTGCACATCATCAAGGTTCCTAAGAAGACCTCTGATGTTCCATTGAATTATTTGTGTATCCATATTTTAAATTAAATTGGTGCTGTGTTTACGGAAACGGAAGGGATGTCTTAGATTACAGAGCCCTTTCGAGGCCCTGTAACCGGGGTTTTGTTCTTTTTGAAGCGTTCGGGGGAACCTCGCCGCTCCTTAGGCGCCTGGTGCGCCTTGAGGATAGGTGTAGTGTCCATTGCCTCTTGTGAGGCGCCGGACACGTGCTCTTGCGAGCGGGAAGTTTTCAGAGGGAGTCCCGCCTTGGAGGGCAAGACCCCTGCGCCCACCAGCCCGGAGGTCGATGGGGCTCCCAGAGGGATTTGGCTACGCCGGCCGTTGCCAGCGCTGGAAGGGACCTGGGAAGTTGAGGCAGCCTCGGCTGCGCCCACCTTCGGGGTCGGTGGTTCCTTCTCCTCGGTTGACGGAGCAGCATTAGCTGCAACCGTCGCGGGGGCAGATGGCGTGACTGCCGACTCACTGCTTGTGGGTCGGACAGCCGCCGGAGGCCGTTGTGACGCTGCCCCCTGACTCGCCACTTCGGCAAAGCTTTTCTTTGGCAGGTATGCTACCCGCTTTCGTGCCTCTTTGAACGATATATTCTCTTTTGCTTTGATGGTTACAATTTCAAGAGGGGCACGACCGCGAGTACGCGGCGTGATCCCCATCACAGTTTACACAGTGTAGAGAGTTTTTACATTCTTCAGTTGCGTGTTCAAGGGCACTGCATTTCGCACATGTTTGGCGGCCTCGGCAGCTCTGCGAGCTGTGGCCAAAACGTTGGCATTTAAAACACCTTAGGGGATTCGGCACATATGGTCTGACACGGAGCTTGATGTACCCGGCCTCTACAGACTCGGGCAGAATACTTGAACCGAATGTGAGTATTAGGTGCTTCGTTTGAATTTCTTTACCATCCCTTCTTATCTTAATTCTTCTGACATTGACAACGTTCTGCTCACTGAAGCCCTCCAAGAGCTCAGCCTCTGTCAGCTGGAGCAAATCGTCATCAGACACAACGCCGCGGGTGGTGTTCAGAGTGCGGTGAGGAGTTACTGTCAATGGAACATCCCCAAATGACAATAGACTGGGCAACTTATCATATTGTTTCTGATCATGCAGTTCTAACAGGAGATCACCACTTGCCAGCCTTGATACCTTGTAGCCTGGACCAAGGACATCTGTTAAGGACTTGGAAACTAGAAAAGGGGAGATATTTCGCACTTGTTTATCGGATTTTTCAGAGTGGATGACATGGTACCGTGGGAAGTTCGGTCTTTGACGACCAAAGAACTGGAATACATCTTCGGTGCGCCCTCTTTTGTGAGGGCGATCAGGAATTCGAGGAAAGGGACTTGCCATAGAAAAATGTAGTTTTCGGCAATAACGCCAGCCACCCACCATGGAGCCCTACGAGGGGACGCTACAGGGACTGTATGAACAGGTCCTGTAAACGCCAGCTGTACGTCATCACTATAACCAAATATGAGATAAGCTGGGTTGGTTATTCACACAAGGTTAACCCTTGCTGCCTGGAAAAATTGGAAGTGAGAGGAAGTTAGGAGAAGACAGGAAAGATGGAAAGTGAGGGAAAGACGAAGGTTGGAGGGAGAGCGACAGAGAGGAAAAGGCAACTACCGATTTCCCCCGGATGGGTAAGTCCGGGGGTGCCGTCTACGTGAAGCAGAGGCCAAAGAGGTGTGTTGCCTCCGCCGGGGGGCCTTAAAGATCCGAACACCCGGCATCGGCTCAACCCCCAGGATCCCCCTTTCCCCGGACACGGCTAAGCCGCGCACGGCTACGCGCGGGAGGGTCCAACCCTCGTGTGCTCGGGTACGTGGTGTCGCAACGCACCAAACGCCTGCTCGCGCAGACGCCCCTGCGGGGAAAATTGCATAAAGAAATTACACGTAATAAAATTATGGCAATGATTAATGACGTGTACTATGATCACTAAAATGCATTAAGAAAGAATGATGCATTATATAAAATATGCGATATGCTAAAATTGTTTAAGAGCGCTACTGCCTCGCCAGAGCCCTTGAAACGCAAGGGCCGAGAGGCATGTGCTATACGAAATAGCTATCACAGCAGCATCCTCTTTCTTATAAACTTTGTATGGGACTCGTTCTGAAAGCGCCAGTGGCCAGTCGGATTCCTAGATGGTGGACCGGATCTAGCATCTTTAGCACGCTCGAGGTTGCAGAATGATAGAAGTCCCCACGTAGTCTGCGATAGAAGTTTCATTAGGTTCATTGTTTTCAGACATTTTTCTTTAAGATGTTTAATGTGTGGGATGAAAGTGAGTCTATTGTCAAGTATAACACCTAGAAATTTGTGTTCTTTGTTTACAGGTATCTGTTGTCCACACAGTTCTAAGCAACGATCCGGAACCAGGCCTCTCTTTCTTGTAAACAGAACACAAGAACTCTTGTGAGGATTGATTTTAAATCCATTTTTCTCTAACCACTGTGACACCTTGTTCAAACCATGCTGTACCTGTCTCTCGCAGACTGTGAGGTTGCAGGATTTGAAACCTATTTGTATATCGTCTACGTAGACGGAATAGAAAATAGCTGGTGGTAAAGATGCACGAAGCGTGTTCGTCTTTACGACAAAGAGCGTGCAGCTGAGTACGCCACCCTGGGGTACGCCAGTTTCCCGTATGAATGTACGCGACAGTGCAGGACCTATTTTCATCTTTACGACAAAGAGCGTGCAGCTGAGTACGCCACCCTGGGGTACGCCAGTTTCCTGTATGAATGTACGCGACAGTGCAGGACCTATTTTCACTCGAAATGTACGGTTCTCTAGGTAGCTCTCTATAGTGTTTAACATATTGCCGCGGATACCTAGCGCGGAAAGATCGCGCAGGATTCCGTACCGCCAGGTTGTGTCGTACGCTTTTTCCATATCCAGAAATACAGATAAGAAAGATTGCTTGTGCACGAAGGCATCGCGAATGCTCGCTTCGATGCGCACAAGATGGTCGGTTGTAGATCGCCCTTCCCGAAAACCACATTGAAATGGGTCAAGCATATTACTGGACTCTAGGAGATGTACGAGACGGCGATTGATCATTTTTTCAAAAAGCTTACAGAGGCAGCTCGTAAGCGCTATAGGACGGTAGCTAGTAAGCAATGAAGTGTCTTTACCATGCTTTAAAACAGGGATTACAATAGCCTCCTTCCATTTTGATGGAAGATAACCAGCAGCCCACATAGTATTGAGAAGTGTGAGTAGCGTGGTTTGTGTGTCGGAGTGTAGGTGCTTAATCATATTATACATGATTCTATCGGGGCCCGGTGCAGAGCTCGCTGATAAGGAAACTGAGTTCAGCAATGGTAATAGGGCGATTATAAGGATCGTTTAGCGTGCATTTCCGATTCAGAGGCTTGAGTTCTTCTATTGCTTTATATTTAAGGAAGTTCTCTGAATAGTGAGTGGAGCTAGACACGCACTCGAAGTGTTCACCCAGAGTATCAGCCTGGTCTTGTAGGGTATCGCCTTGTGCGTTTACCAAAGGGAGGGAGTACGTTTGTCGCCTTCTTATGCTATTTACCCTGTTCCAGACTTTGGCCCCATCTGTATACGTGTTGATACCCGATAAAAACTTCTGCCAACTCTCTCTTCTGGCCTGTCGGCGCGTTCTCCTGCCTTCGGATTTTGCTTTTTTAAAGTTAATAAGATTCTCCGCAGTGGGAGAGGCGCGTAGCAACCCCCACGCTTTGTTTTGTTTCTTACGGGCGGTCCTACATTCGTCGTTCCACCACGGGACCCGCCGTTTGCATGCCAATCCATTTACTTGTGATATACATTTAGATGCGGCATCTATAATGAATGCTGTAAAGTACTCCACAGCAGCATCGATTTCTGAAGAAGACATATCAGCCCACGAGATACTAGTCAGAGTTCGGAATTTCTCCCAGTCAGCTGTCTCAATCTTCCACCTAGGAGCCTGTGGTAGTTATTCGTTTTCTTTATATGTTCTTAGTAGTATGGGGAAGTAGTCGCTCCCGTAAGGATTGTTGTTAACTTCCCATTCAAGTTCGGGCAGTATAGACGGGGAATATATACTAAGGTCTATTGAAGAATCGGTTCTGTTTGCGAGAGAGTAATATGTGTGTTCCTTCTTAGTCAACAGGCACGCACCAGAAGAAAAAAGGAACTGTTCAACAAGACGTCCTCGCGCATCTATACGATGGTCGCCCCACAGGTAGTTATGTGCATTGAAATCGCCAAGAACAACATAGGGTTCTGGCAATTCATCTATAAAGGACTGAAATTCATGTTTGCTTAGCTTTTAATGGGGGGGGGGGGGGGGGGGTATATAAAGCGAGCAAATAGTGATAAGTTTGTTTAGCAGAACAACTCGAACCGCCACTGCCTCAAGGGCCGTTCGTAACTGTAAACGTTGACACGCTATGCTTTTTTGAATTACAATTGCAACACCGCCCGATGATGCGACAGCATCATCGCGATCTTTGCGAAAGGTAACATACTGTCGAAGTAAGTTTGTGTATTTTGATTTTAAGCGTGTTTCCTGTAAACACAGCACTTTTGGATTGTGTTTATGGATGAGTGCTTGCACATCATCAAGATTCCTAAGAAGACCTCTGACATTCCATTGAATGATTTGTGTATCCATATTTAAAGAAAATTGGTGCGGTGTTTACGGAAACGGAAGTGATGCCTTAGGTTACAGAGCTCTTTCGAGGCCCTGTAACGGGGGTTCTGCCCTTTCTGGAGCGTTCGAGGGAGCCTCGCCGCTCCTGAGGCGTTTGGTGCGCCTTGAGGACAGGTGTAGTGTCCATTGCCTCTTGTGAGGCGCCGGACACGTGCTCTTGCGAGGGAGAAGTTACAAGAGAGTCCCGCCTTGGAGGGCAAGACCCCTGCGCCCACCAGCCCGGAGGTCGATGGGGCACCCTGCAAGATTGGGCTGCGCCGGCTGTTGCCAGCGCTGGAAGGGGCCGGGGAGGTTGGGGCAGCCTCGGCTGCGCCCACCTTCGGGGTCAATGGTACCCTCTGCTGTGTTGACGGAGCAGCGCTAGCTGCACCCGCCGCGGGGGCAGATGGCGTAACTGTCGACTCACTGCCTGTGGGTCGGACAGCCGCCGGAGGCCGTTGTGACGCTGCCCCCTTACGCGCCACATCGGCAAAGCTGCTTTTAGACAGGTATGACACCCGCCTACATGCCTCCTTGAAAGATATGTTTTCTTTGACTTTGATTGTCACAATCTCTTTTTCTTTTTTCCAGGACGGGTAGGACCGCGAGTATGCGGCATGCTCGCCATCACAGTTGACACAATGTGGAGTGTTCTGGCACGTTTCGGAGGAATGTTCATTGTCACTTCACTTGGCACAAGTCAGCCGGCCTCGACAGTTCTGTGAACTGTGGCCGAAAAGTAGGCACTTAAAGAATCTGAGAGGATTGGGAACGTTTGGCCGAACACGAAGTTTGATATAACCGGCCTCGATGGACTCGGGAAGGACACTTGAGCCGAAAGTGAGTATCAGGTGCTTCGTCTTGATCTCGTTTCCATCTCGCCTCATCTTAATTCGTTTAACATAGATAACATTCTGGTCACTGAAGCCTTCCAAGAGTCAAGTCTCAGTGAGCTCCATCAAGTCATCGTCAGAGACAACACCACCGGTGGTGTTCATCGTGCGGTGCGGGGTTATAATTATTTGCGTTTCCTCAAATGAGACTAGTGTTGACATTTTTTCATATTGTTTTTGATCGCGGAGCTCCAAGAGGAGATCATCGCTTGCCATCCTCGACGCCTTATATTCAGGACGAAAGACTTCAGTCAATGACTTCGAAACAAAGAAGGGTGAGATAGTTCTTACTGGTTTATCTGGTTTTGCAGAATGGATGACATGGAAACGCTGGAAGGATTCTTTTTGTCGGCCAAAAAACTGGAAAATTTCACCGGTGCGCCCTCTTTTCTGAGGGCGATCAGGCAGTTGAGGGAAGGAGTTATCCATAGAGGAATGTGTAGTTTTCGGCAATAACGCCAGCCACCCACCGTGGAGCCCTACAGGGGGACGCTACAGGAACTGTAAAAACAGGTCCTGCAAACGCCAGCTGTACGTAATTACTATAACCGAATATGAAATAACCTAGGTTGGCTATTCACACAAGGTTAACCCTTGCTGCCTGGAAAAATTGGAAGTAAACGGAAGCTAGGGGAGGACAGGAAGGGTGAAAAAGTCAGAGAAAGACGAAGGCTGGAGGGAGAGAGAGACAGGAAAAGGCAACTACCGATTTCCCCCGGGTGGGTCATTCCGGGGATGCCGTCTACGTGAAGCAGAGGCCAAAGAGGTGTGTTGCCTCCGCCGGGGGCCTTAAAGGTCCAAACACCCGGCATCGCCTCAACCCCCAGGATTCCCCTTTCCCCGGACACGGCTAAGCCACGCACGGCTACACGCGGGAGGGTCCAACCCTCGTGTGCTCGGGTACGTGGTGTCGCAACACACCAAACGCCTGCTGACGCAGACGCCCCTGCGGGGAAATGTGCGGGATATAACCAACCCTTATATATAGCTTTCATTGATTACAAGAAAACATTTGATTCTGTCGAAACCTCAGCAGTCATGGAGGCATTACAGAATCAGGGTGTAGACGAGCCGTATGTAAAAATACTGAAAGATATCTATAGCGGCTCCACAGCCACCGTAGTCCTTCATAAAGAAAGCAACAAAATCCCAATAACGAAAGGCGTCAGGCAGGGAGATACGATCTCTCCAATGCTATTCACAGCGTGTTTACAGGAGGTATTCAGAGACCTGGATTGGGAAGAATTGGGGATAAACGTTAATGGAGAATACCTTAGTAACTTGCGATTCGCTGATGATATTGCCTTGCTTCGTAACTCAGGGGACCAATTGCAATGCATGCTCACTGACCTGGAGAGGCAAAGCAGAAGGGTGGGTCTAAAAATTAATCTGCAGAAAACTAAAGCATTGTTTAACAGTCTCGGAAGAGAACAGCAATTTACAATAGGTAGCGAGGCACTGGAAATGGTAAGGGAATACATCTACTTAGGGCAGGAAATGACGGTGGATGCGGATCATGAAACTGAAATAGAAGAATAAGAATGGGCTGGGTGCGTTTGGCAGGCATTCTCAAATCATGAACAGCAGGTTGCCACTATCCCTCAAGAGAAAATACCGTATTTACTCGCATAATGATCGCACTTTTTTGTCAGAAAAATTGACGCAAAATCAGGGGTGCGATCATTACGCAGGTTAAATTTCCTGCGAAACGATAATTGTGGCCGGCGGAGCAAGCCGAACGCGATGTTTTATTATTCTCGCGAGTACATTACGTGCATTGAAACAGTTTCTTCCGTATCAGTAATGAATAATAACGTTAATATCGGCAAGTTTGCGGCAATGACATAGCCATGTCCACTTTGAGCGGACAGAAAGAGATGGGCGCTCTCAGCTGCCAGTGACATGATGATGATGATATGTGGTGTTTAATGGCGCAAGGGCCAGGTGTGGCCAAAGAGCGCCATGACAAGTGGTGATGTTGACGATGTATTATGGAGATGTGACTTGGCTGTAAACTGGCCTAAAAATTGTCGCTGTAAAGTGCGTAAAATCTACGTGCTATAAAATTATGGCGATGACTCATGACGAATACTTTGAACATTAAAATCCATCGTAAAAGAATGATGCAGAATAAAAGATATATGAGATAGTAAAATTACCTGGAGCACTGCTGCCTCACCGGAGCCCTTGAAACACAAGGGCCTAGAGGCGCGTGCTATACGAAAGAGCTATCACAGCGGCATCCTCTGAAGAGAGGACCCGCTACGAACACGTGGGGCTAAAAACATGCAAGACAACATCTTTCAGAAAACTTAGGACTGTGTTGGTGTCAAATAAAGGTTCTGGACCGAGTAGCATTACGGGATGTAGGGGGATGTGCTGCCGGTATGCTAGGGAAAAATGTTTTCTTCTTTCAGATTCGGCTGCCCGACACTCCAGGAGGACGTGGAGGACGGTCAGCCTCTCCCCGCATCTACCGCAGGTTGGAGGATCATTTTCAGTGAGTAGAAAGTTATGCGTGCCAAATGTGTGTCCTATTCTCAGGCGACAGAATAGGACATCTGTTCGCCGTGATTTTGTTACGGGGGGCCAAGAACCTAACTGTGGTTTTATCACGTGCAGTTTGTTATTTACTTCTGCGTCCCACATACGTTGCCAGTGGTTTCGCAGTTTTCTTCTTAAGAAAGGTTTCAGATCTGTGACAGGGACCGCAGCAGTAGGACTAACTGCATGCAATGAAATGGATGTGGCCATCTGGTCCGCTAGAACGTTACCCTCAATGCCCCTATGTCCGGGCACCCAGCATATAATGACATGCTGGTTAGACATATACGCTCTACAGAGAATGGAATAGAGCTCAGTTATTACGGGGTTTCTGTGTTTACAGTGTGACTTCAAGGCTTTTACGACACTTAGGGAGTCTGTAAATAAAATTGTCTTTTGAATATTTGATTTTCTGATATGTTTCACAGCCAACAATAGTGCATGCGCCTCAGCCGTAAATATACTTGTTTCAGGGTGCAGTACACCGGATTCCGAGAAGGATGGAACAATGGCTGCGTAGGACACCCCGGCATGCGACTTAGAAGCGTCTGTGTAAAACTCTGCGCACGAGTACTTGTGCTGGAGCTCCAAGAAATGCATTTTGATATGTGGCTCTGGCGCATGTTTAGTAACCTCTATAAAGGATGTGTCACACTCTATCAGCTGCCACTCCCAGGGTGGTACTAGCTTAGCTGGAGGCATTAAGCGTTGCTCGAGAACTGGGATATCCATTTCCGTGCAAAGTTCTCTTGCACGCAGTGAGAAAGGAAGTCTCATAGAGGGTCTGTTATGAAAAAGTGTTTCACACGTCAAGTCGTTAGCGGTTGTGAAACACGGATGTTCCTTATTAGAGTGAACCTTGAGAAAATATGTTAAGCTGATGTTTGTTCTTTGAAGATGGAGTGGCCACTCATCTGACTCTACATATAGGCTTTCAACAGGGCTTGTCCTAAATGCGCCAGTGGCCAAACGGATACCCAGATGGTGAACGGGGTCTAACATCTTAAGTGCGCTCGGTGCGGCAGAGTGATATGCTACGGCACCATAATCTAAGCGTGATCGAACAAGGCTCTTGTAAATATTCAACAAACACTGTCTCTCGCTACCCCACGTTGTGTGGGATAGGATTTTAAGTAAGTTCATTGTTCTAAGACATTTTTCTTTCAGATGTTTTATGTGCGGAATGAAAGTAAGCCTGGAGTCAAGTATAACACCAAGAAATTTGTGATCTTTGTTTACAGGAATTTGTTGTCCGCCCAGTTCTACACAAGGATCTGGGACCAGGCCTCTCTTTCTTGTGAAGAGAACACAAGAACTTTTGTGGGGGTTGACTTTGAATCCGTTTTGGTCTGCCCACTTAGAAACCTTGTTCAAGCCTTGCTGTACCTGTCTTTCGCATACTGTGAGGTTGCAGGATTTGAAGCCTATTTGTATATCGTCTACGTATACGGAATAAAAAATGGCAGGTGGTAGTGAAGCACGTAGGGTGTTCATCTTAACGATAAAGAGAGTGCAGCTGAGCACGCCTCCCTGGGGTACACCAGTTTCCTGGGTAAAGGGACGTGACAGTGCATTGCCAACTTTTACACGGAAGGTACGATTGGACAAATAGCTTTCAATTATTTTCAACATATTTCCACAGATGCCCATTCCCGACAAATCTCGCAGGATCCCGTAACGCCATGTTGTATCATATGCCTTCTCCATATCAAGGAATATGGAGAGGAAGTACTGTTTGTGTACAAAGGCATCGCGAATATATCCTTCAATGCGCACAAGATGATCTGTTGTTGACCGCCCTTCTCGGAATCCACACTGATAAGGATCGAGCATTTTGTTGAGCTCAAGGAAATGTATAAGTCTGCGATTTATCATTTTTTCAAAAAGCTTACACAGACAATTAGTTAGAGCTATCGGACGGTAACTTGCCGCCAAGGAGGGGTCTTTCCCGTGCTTCAGAACAGGAACCACAATCGCTTCCTTCCATGTCGATGGGAGGTATCCGGAAGCCCAAATGGTGTTGAATAGTGTAAGTAGTGTAACTTGTGTGTCAGTATGTAGGTTTCTAATCATGTCATACATGACTCTGTCAGGTCCCCGTGCAGTGCTTTTGCATGTGTTCAAGGCAGCGTTCAACTCGGCAGTACTGAAAGGCCAGTTATACGGTTCATCCTGCCTGGATTTTCGAATGATTGGCTTACGTTCTATTATTTCTTTATGTTTAAGAAAGGGCTGGGAATAATTGATTGAGCTTGACACACGTTCAAAGTGCTCCCCAAGTGAATCTGCCTGGTCTTGCAGGGTTTCGCCTTGCGTGTTTACCAAAGGGAGGGAGTATGTTTGTCGCCCTCTTATCCTACTAACCCTGTTCCAGACTTTGGCCTCATCTGTATACGAGTTGATACCTGATAAAAATTTCTGCCAGCTCTCTCTTCTGGCCTGTCGACGGGTTCGCCTGCCTTGGGATTTTACTTTTTTAAAGTTTATGAGATTCTCCGCAGTGGGGGAGGCGCGTAGCAACCCCCACGCTTTGTTTTGTTTCTTACGAGCGATCCTACAATCCTCGTTCCACCACGGCACGCGCCGTTTACACCCCAAGCCATTTACTTGTGATATGCATTTAGATGCGGCATCTATTATGAAGGCTGTAAAATATTCCACAGCAGCATCAATTCCTAACGAGGACATGTCATCCCATGAAATACTGCTGAGAGTTCGGAATTTCTCCCAGTCAGCTGTATCAATCTTCCACTTAGGAGCCTGTGGTGTATATTCGTTCTTTTTAGGTGTTTGTAGCAGTATGGGGAAGTGGTCGCTTCCGTAAGGATTGTTTGTAACTTCCCATTCGAGTTCAGGCAGTAGTGACGGGGAGACTAGGCTAAGATCTATTGAAGAAAATGATTTGTTGGCAAGACAGTAATATGTGGGTTCTTTCTTATTCAGAATGCACGCACGCACCAGAAGAGAAAAGGAATTGTTCAACAAGTCGTCCTCGCGCATCTATACGAGGGTCGCCCCACAGGTAATTGTGTGCATTAAAATCGCCAAGAACAACATAAGGCTCTGGCAATTCATCCATGAAGGACTGAAATTCGTGTTTAGTTAATTTGTAATGTGGGGGTATATAAAGCGAGCAGATAGTGATGAGTTTGTTTAGCAGAACAACTCGCACCGCCACTGCTTCAAGGGGCGTTTGTAGCTGTAAGGGCTGACAGGCTATACTTTTATGAGTGACAATCGCAACACCACCCGATGATGCGACGGCATCATCGCGATCTTTGCGAAATGTAACATACGTTCGGAGAAAGTTTGTGTTTTTAGATTTTAAGTGTGTTTCCTGTAAACACAGCACTTTTGGATTATATTTGTGGATTAGTTCTTGCAAATCATCAAGGTTCCTAAGAAGACCTCTGATGTTCCATTGTATGATTTGTGTATCCATATTTAATGTAAATTAGTGCTGTGTGTACGGAAACGGAAAGATGCCTTAGATTACAGAGCCCTTTCGAGGCCCTGTAATAGGTGTTTTGTTCTTTTTGGAGCGTTCGAGCGATTCTCGACGCTCCTTAGGCGCCTGGTGCGCCTTGAGGATAGGTGTGGTGTCCATTGCCTCTTGTGAGGCGCCGGACACGTGCTCTTGCGAGCGGGAAGTTTTCAGAGGGAGTCCCGCCTTGGAGGGCAAGACCCCTGCGCCCACCAGCCCGGAGGTCGATGGGGCTCCCAGAGAGATTTGGCTACGCTGGCCGTTGCCAGCGCTGGAAGGAACTTCGGAGGCTGGGGCAGCCTCGGCTGCGTCCACCTTCGGGGTCGTTGGCCCAGTCTGCTGGGTAGACGGAGCAGCGCTAGCTGCAACCGCTGCGGGGGCAGATGGCGTAACTGCCGACTCACTGCCTGTGGGTCGGACAGCCGCTGGAGGCCGTTGTGACGCTGCCCCCTTACGCGCCACATCGGCAAAGCTACTCTTAGACAGGTATGACACCCGCCTACGTGCCTCCTTGAAAGATATGTTTTCTTTGACTTTGATTGTCACAATCTCTTTTTCTCTTTTCCAGGACGGGCAGGCGCGCGAGTATGCGGCGTGCTCGCCATCACAGTTGACACAGTGTGGAGTCTTCTGGCATGTTTCGGAGGAATGTTCGGTGTCACTACACTTGGCACATGTCAGCCGGCCTCGACAGTTCTGTGAACTGTGGCCGAACCTTTGGCACTTGAAGCATCTGAGAGGATTGGGCACGTATGGCCTAACACGAAGTTTGATGTAACCGGCCTCGATGGACTCGGGGAGGACACTTGAGCTGAAAGTGAGTATCAGGTGTTTTGTTTGGATTTCTTTTCCGTCTCGCCTAATCTTGATTCTTTTGACATTTATGACATTTTGTTCACTGAAGCCCTCCAAGAGTTCAGCCTCAGTGAGCTCCAGCAAATCATCGTCCGAGACAACGCCGCGTGAGGTATTCATCGTGCGGTGCGGGGTTACTACTACTTGGGTCTCTCCAAATGATACTAGTTTAGGCAGTTTCTCAAATTGTTTCTGATCGCGGAGCTCCAAGAGGAGGTCACCGCTGGCCATCCTCGACGCCTTATAACCTGGGCCAAAAACTTCGGTAAGGGTCTTAGATACCAGGAACGGGGAGATTGTGCGGACTTGTTTCGCTGGTTTTTCTGTGTGGATCACATGAAAACGAGGAAAATTGTGGACTTGGCGTCCGAAAAACTGAAATACTTCTTCGGTGCGCCCTCGTTTCTGAGGGCGATCAGGTAGTTTAGGGAAAGCATGTTCCATAAGTAATGTTGGGTTTTCGGCCGCGATGCCGACCACCCACCATGGAGCCCAACAGGGGGACGTGACAGAAGTTCCTGCTGGAGAAACTCTGCCAACGCCAGCCGTACATCGCTGCTATAACCAAATACAGCATAACCAAGGCTGGCTAGCTACACAAGGTTAACCCTTGCCGCCAGGAAACTAGGAAGTGAGGAGAAGTGATGAGAAGACAGGAAAGATGTAAAAGGCGAGAGAGAAAGACGAAGATTTGAGAGGAGGACAGGAAAAGGCGACTGCCGATTTCCCCCGGGTGGGTCAGTCCGAGGGTGCCGTCTACGTGAAGCCGAGGCCAAAGGGGTGTGTTGCCGCCGCCGAGGGGCCGTAAAGGTCCGAACACCCGGCATTGGCTCAACCCCCAGGATCCCCCTTTCCCCGGACACGGCTAAGCCGCGCACGGCTACACGCGGGAGGGTCCGACCCTCGTGTGCTCGGGTCCGTGGTGCCGCAACACACCAAACGCCTGCTTGCGCAGACGCCCCTGCGGGGGCCAGTGACATAGAAATACATGGCCGGCATGCTGCGGAAACTGTGGCATCTGTCTTCACTACTATCCTAATACGGCACGTTTCCTCTAGGGGTGGGTGAATATCTTAGCTGTGTTACAAGCGTCGGCGTATGAATAGGGTACACTTTTAACGTATCAGTGTAAACGTGGCTACTATTGTTGCCGCTCGCGATTTGTTGTGTGCCCACAAGTGCAGATGAGAAGAATCGAAAGGCGCCTTTTTTTGTTGTTGTTGACAACCATTATAAAGCCTAGACATAATAACGGCAAGTTTGGTTGCAGCTTTTTTTTTTAGTCATGGACGTGCGGAAAGTGATGAAAGTAATGAAATGAGGCATCTACTTAAGAATGTTTGGTGCATGCAGACCGCTTGGTTTATCTTGAGGAGTCGTTCGCGTAGCATTCGACAGACGGTAAGCGTGATCAATATTAGCTAGACTTGGCACACGACATATCGCTGCGGCAAGTTCGGGGTGCGATCATTACACGGGAAATAAAAAAAAAACGAATTTTGACGACAAAATTCAGGGGTGCGATCATTACGCGAGTGCGATCATTATTCGAGCAAATACGGGTATATAAGAGTTGTGTCTTACGAGTACTCGCGTATGGGGCAGAAACCTGGAGGCTTGCGAAAAGGGTTCTGCTTAAATTGAGGACGACGCAACGAGCTATGGAAAGAAGAATGATTGGTGTAACGTTAAGGGATAAGTAAAGAGCAGATTGGGTGAGGGAACAAACGCGAGTTAATGACATCTTAGTTGAAATCAAGAAAAAGAAATGGGCATGGGCAGGACATGTAATGAGGAGGGAAGATAACCGATGGTCATTAAGGGTTACGGACTGGATTCCAAGGGTAGGGAAGCGTAGCAGGGGGAGGGGGGGCAGAAAGTTAGGTGGGCAGATGAGATTAAGAAGTTTGCAGCGACGGCATGGCCACAATTAGCACATGACCGGGGTGGTTGGAGAAGTATGGGAGAGGTATTTGCCCTACAGTGGGCGTAACCAGGCTGCTGATGATGATGATGATTGATGCACCCTTGTTAAAGATGAAGAAGCAGGTCTTAAAGGTGCAGGATATGAGAAACCAAGTGCACAAGATGCAGTCGGTGAATTACAGCAGTCTAGTGAGGCACTTGATTGCGCAACGCAAACTACCGATGACCTTCTTCCGCGCAAGCAGTCGGATTCAAGGAATATAAACTGAATGAGAGTGCAATTTTTCAGGAAAGCAAATGCTATCGGGAGGCTGGCAGCGAGAAAGCAGCCGCCTAAAAATGAAGCTCAGTGGTTTTGAAAACCACACTCCCAACTCGACGTTGAGAAAGTGCTTGGACAAGGTCGGAACAGCCCAGTTCTGCTTAGAAGACTGCCTAGCGGAACAGATCGCGAATGCGCCAAGGCAACGGCCCGTGTGGTCTCCAGACTTTGTCCGGGAATGTGTAGTTTTCTACTACTTGTCCCCTAAGGCATACCGTTACATACGCAACAGAGGACTGTTGAAATTGCCTTAACACGCTACTTCGCTATGTTGGCAAATCCAACAGTTAAAGTGGGATCACACCATTAATGAAAGAACGCCTAAAGCAAGAGGGAGGGCAGCTGAAAGAGCAAGCGCGGTTTTTCTCAATTATTGTGGATGAAATGGCTATAAGCTCCAAATACATCTACGATCGTAAGATGGACTGCTTTTTGGTCAGCAAACTGTGAGAGAAGACGTTGGGACAGGAGAGAATGTAAACAACATCGTGCTTGCCAACAAGGTGCTGTGTTTCGTTGCAACAGGCCTGTCCACGTCGTACAAAATTCCTTGCGGCTTTTTCTTCACTAACCGATTAAGTGGCAAGCTCCTGTATCAGCTGACAAAAGAAGTGATCGCTGAAGTTCAAAAGCGTGGCCTCTACGTCGTCCGGATCGTCACGGATAACCATAAGATTAATGTCACAATGATGCGCCACCTGGGCAATGGCTCCCTCAGGCCAGTGGTCAGTCATCCATGTGATCCAGAAAGAAGCCTATTCTTGTCCTTTGACCAGTGTCATATTATAAAAAACGTGCGAAGCCTTCTTCTGGACGGGGAAATGACAGATGGCAGTCAGCCAATAACTGGAGAGTTTGTGAAGCAGCTCCATGTGTTTCAAAAAAACGAGATTGTGAAACCACTTCGATTCCTGACACAGAAGCACATAGAGCCAACTAATTTTGAGAAGATTCATGTGGACAGAGAAGTGCAGCTGTTTTCAGATGAAGTTATCTCGGCGCTTTCCTTTTTGAAAGAATACCCCAGTTACCACCCTCAGGCAGAACAGTTCAGGAACGCAGACGCAACAATATTGTATATGAAGATGATGCAGAAGTGGTTTGCCATCCACAATGTGGCCAACCGAACAGCACATGTGCATATGAGAAAGCCTGACCAAATGCACTTTTTTGCGCTACCGACAAGCGCCTACAATGGCTGGAGAAGGAGTTCCCAGACTACCTCGAAACTCTCTACAATGCCTGTAAAAGTAGCGGGAAAACGTTTCTTAGTGCTGAAACCTACGAAGCTATCTTGCTGACAAGCAAATCTACGGTGCTATGCATTAGGTACCTTCTCAAGAGCAGCTCCTTTTATGTTTTAACAAGGAACTTCTCGAGCGACCCCGTCGAGCTCCTCTTCAGTTCTTTGCGGCTGGCGGCAAAGAACTGGCTGGCGGCAACGACTGTCTGGATGCAAGAGCCGTGACATTTAGCCTGGAGAGGATCTTGCGGAATGGCAGCCTGTGCCCATCCCAAGCTTCAAACGTTGAAAACGGACAGACTGTTTTGAGGTAGGTGCATGTTATTTGAGCTCCGGGACGAGTGCTCATAGTTGTGAACTGGTTGTCTCTTGTTTCAAAATAGAAAGCTTATCACATTTCAGGCCCTTGCACAACTAAGATTTCACGATGCGAGCAGCTACTAGTGTTGTAGCCTGACTGCTGACTGGAAGTTTTTAAAGTTCAGAACACACGAGCACGCAAATCCTGCTGTGCCGACGGGCAATGTGTTAGAAGCAGTTTTTGCTTTTATGTGGCTGCTGCTTAATAATGATGGTAACTGTTTTACATGTATTGCAGTATACATGGTGCCTCCCTGAATGTGACGTCCTCCGAACTTGATGTTCCGGCTGAAGCAACAGCACAGGCAACCACGCATGATTCGACCGAGACAGCGCAAGTTGCTCCAGCCAGGTATATCTTGCATCAAATGTTTCTCAAGAACTTACACTTGGCTGGCTCGCTGGACTACTAGTGCTGTTCTTTTGCAGCCAACAGCGATTTGTCTAATACATATATTTGGCTGATATGAATAGTGTGCATATTTTTGTTTCAGGTTCACGGGAACTGAAGATATTGTGATGCACATTGACGAGCTCTTCACATCCCTGAAAGCGATGCTTCGTGAGTGCACACTCGTTCACCTACTCCACCCATGTGAAGTGCTACCAAAAAGCGATCATTTCGCGTTAGGTCAAGGCTATAACAACTGAGTGGTATCAATGCCCAAAATTTGAAAATTTTGAGGGAATGCACGTTGAGTGGCGACATGATAAATGTCATATTTGGTTTATGCAAAGCTTTGTCTCTACATGCTGTCTAAAATTTGCTCCGGGGAACTTTTTTATAGGTTAGTGCCAAAAGCTGTTTTTTTGTGCTCTCACAAATGGGAATACATTGCAGAATGTCTAGCTCCATATACTAATATGGGTATGTTCTATTTCAGTGCAGCGGCCCCCATCAACCATAGCAAATGCCAGCATCGCTTATATAGCAGGGTTCGTGGCGAGAGCAGTTGAGGAGCGGAGAACATGCAGCTTCTGCCCTCCCCTCCACCAGTCAGATGGACCCAGACCCGTGCTGATGGGGCTTATTGACCTGCAATCAAGGGGTGGGCTAACATTCCCAAAGTCAGAATTTGTCACGGTCCTTGTGACCGTTAAGAAGGCTGTTGACATTGCCCTGCCGCACATCAAAAAGAGCAACGTTCGTCAGCAGCTGGCTGAACTGTTATTGCCTCGACTAGAGCAGTGCCCCCTTTTCCTTTGCCCAGCAAGGGATGACCACGCCGCAAGCACACTGTCTGTAGCGTTTGATAAGTTCATGAGGCCACTCTTAGCCAACGTCGGCGCTACTGTGACAGACAGGGCTGCTTTCCGCAAAAACCTGGCCTGCAAGCCACTGCACAGGAAAGTGCTCCGTGTTTAAAATAAACACAATATAAAAACGGATGCCGAACAATGTGGCTCCGATTTTGTCTTTGTAAATAAAATGTCATTTATCCTCAAATGGTTTTATCTGTCCTCCTGCCAAGCTGTAGCTTCGGCGCTTTAAACCCTCTTTTTTGCTTGCCTCGCACGAAAGGAAAAAAACGAGACTAAATTCGCCTCAGTTCCAACCATACACAACGTAAACGAACCTTATGCATTGCAGGCTTTTATTTATTTGGGGATACTGCAAGCCTCTTTCGAGGCTGTAGCAAGATTGGGGTATAATATGATACATTTGAACACGTCACAAAAGAGCCATCCACAAAAAGGAAGCCCAACATTTGAGTGGGACAATGCATTCAGTGGCATCTGCAAGCATTGAAAGCTAAATATATTACACGCATGTAAGTACAAATCACGTTTGTACCATTTCTAGAGGAAAACTGACAGAACTCCTTGATCTCTATATATCAAAAGTAATTTCAGCTTCTAAACTAATATGTAAAATAACTGCAGAATTAAAATAATCCCCTCTGCTCAACTGTAAAATGTTCCGTGTTTTGAAACCATGCACGGCTACAGAAATAAAAAAAAATTGCCTGCGTGTTGTGAAACGAACGCTCTCCTGACGATCTGCCTCACCCCGGTCCTAAGTCTGCGTCATAATTCAAAAAAGCAATTGCCTAATTGCACCAGTTAGCTACTTGTGCTGTGCGATAATTTTCTAGTGCGCGTCGCACACAGACTGCGAAAACTGCGTTTTCGTCCCAGTGTTGCCACGACACATTAAAAAATAGTAGTAGATTTTTTCGCGAAATATCAGTAGAAATCAGTAGATATTTAATTTCAATTTTTGCACTCAGTTTATGAGCCCACGAATTCAGCGCTTATATTAGTACTCTGTTGAAGTATTGTAGCTTCCAGGAAATAGTACAAAAATTGACCCTGAAATTCCTAGCGATATTTTTGAAAAACCCGGGGATCCAGAGAGCCATTGTCAAGCACGAATTTAAAAACAGTGGAGCCCTCCGATGGCCTATTCGAAAGCGTCAGATGGTAGTTAGTACCTGAAAGCTTTAGCGTATAGTATCTTCCAGACAGGGGTAATTGGAGATCGCTGGGAGAGGCCTCCATAGAGGCCTCCGTGCTGCAGTGCACATAAAAATAGGTTAATCATGATGATGATGATAATGGTGGTTTCATAGTTGTAGGGCTCGGTATGCACCCACTTTCAAAAATTCACCGCCTCACCTTTTCCCATAGAGCATAGAAACTCTATGCCTTTTCCCCACTTTGCTCAAAGACAGAGGTAGCGCCACGTTTGAGAGTCTGGAAACGCAAGAATGTATGTTAACCTCGGAGCCAACCACGTTTTTTTTTCTTTCGCTAGGTGGCATCACATTAATATAACCTCTGTAACCTCTATAACCATCCATCCACCCATCCTCTGTGTTGAAAAAGTTGCAGATTCCGCTTTTGTTTCAGTAGAAAAGCAAGAAAATCAGCAGATTCAAGCGCTTTATCACTGAATCAGCAGAAAATTTTAAAAATCAGTAGATCTACTGATAAATCAGCAGCCGTGGCATCACTGTTTCGTCCTCTGCGCCCGTCCGCATCAGGGAAAGCGAGACGTGGGTTGCGCGCGCCACGGTGCGGCGAGAGGTACAGTCACACCGCTTTCTCCGATTACACTCTCTCCGTGCGAACGGAATGGCCGGAGCAACGGCGCGCCGCCGGAGCTGATCGCGGAGGCCACGTTATGACAGGGCGCTGGGCGCGGGCGTTCTCTCACCTAAGGTCTCCTCGATTTGGCTGCACCTTTTGCACTAGTTCAGAAAAGTGTCGTGCCAGTGCAGCGCTAGCTCTTGAAGTGTGAGTGTAGCGCGACGCTAGCGCTTTCGGTGCAGCGGTCAAATCGAGGACAAAAGTGCATAAACGTACAGGCCTTCGTCTGCTGCGTCTGGGTGGCTGTGGCTTTTCTTTTGTTGGTGTGTCATTATTCAGAAAGCATGACCAAGCGTGGTTTCCACACCTTTCTGAATCATATATGGCACAACGTTTCAAACGACTGACCGATGTGGTTTCGCGCAAACTTAACGTCGAGGTAGCGGTAAGCTTGTGAAAATTAATACAAACGACTGTGATCTGAGGGAAAATCCCGGCCTTCAGTGCACTTAGCAGCAGTTGAACCCGGAAAGCGCCCTTAACAAGATGCTGCGTACACATCCTGAAGAAAACTGGCGTCCGTGCTGCGTTACTAATAGCAGGCGCCGTCGATGCTGTCTACCAACACCCGCATGGCCACGGAGCCGCATGTGTCGTCTGCTATCAAAAGCCTTGCACTACGTGCACGAGAAAAGAACTTGCGGAGAGGCTAGTGCCGAAGTGCCAGCACTCTAGCACTCGTGCAGCACGACGTCAAATCGAGTGCCGAAGTGCAGGTGGCGCTAGCTGCACTGGCAAATCGAGTGCTAGAGTGCTGCACCCTCTGAACTAGTGCAGAAAGTGCAGCCAAATCGAGGAGACCTCTAAACTACTCTTACACCGTGGTATAGGATGATCGGTTGTGGACCGCCCTTCTCTGAAGCTACACTGGTAGGGATCAAGCATTTTGCTCAGTTCAAGGAAATGAATGAGCCGCCAATTAATCATTTTTTCAAATACCTTACAAAGGCAACTTGTGAGGGCTATCGGGCGGCAACTTGACACAGAGGAAGGGTCTTTGCCTTGTTTCAAAACTGGGACCACAATGGCTATTTTCCATGCGGTTGGAAGGTGTCCCACGGCCCAAATAGTGTTGAAAAGTGTGAGTAGTGTAATTTGGGTGTCATTGTGCATGTTTTTGATCATTTCATACATGATTCGGTCAGATCTCGGTGCAGAGCTCTTGCATGCGCTCAAGGCAGCTCTCAACTCGGGTAACACTAAAAGGACAGTTGTACGGTTCATTCTGTCGACATTTTCTTATGAGTGGCTTACATTCTTCTATTTGTTTGTATTTGAGAAAGGATTGCGAATAATGATTTGAACTTGACACGCTCTCAAAGTGCTCCCCAAGTGAGTCTGCCTGATCTCGCAGAGTGTCGCCCTGTGTATTTACGAAAGGGAGTGAATATGTTTGTCGCCCTCTTATCCTATTCACCCTGTTCGACTTTGGCCTCATCTGTAAACGAGTTGATACTCGATAAAAACTTCTGCGAACTTTCTCTTCTGGCCTGTCGGCGTGTTCTCCTGCCTTCAGACTTTACTTTCTTGAAGTTAATAAGATTATCTGCAGTGGGAGAAGCGCGTAACGACCCCCACGCTTTGTTCTGTTTCCTACGAGCGATCCTACATTCGTGGTTTCACCACGGTACATGTCGTTTGCATGCCAAACCACTTGGGATATGCATTTAGATGCGGCATCTATTATGAATGCTGTAATATAATCCACAGCAGCATCAATTCCTAAAGAAGACATGTCAGCCCATGAGATACTAGTGAGAGTACGAAATTTCTCCCAATCGGCTGTATCAAACTTCCACCTAGAAGCCTGTGGAGGATATTGGTTTTCTTTAGATGTTCTTAGCAGTATGGGGAAGTGGTCGCTCCCGTAAGGATTGTTGGTAACTTCCCATTCAAGTTCGGCCAGTGCAGACGGGGAAACTATGCTAAGGTCGATTGAAGAAAAGGTTCTGTATGCAAGAGAGTAATATGTGGGTTGCTTCTTATTCAGCAGGCACGCACCTGAAGAAAAAAGGAACTGTTCAACAAGACGACCTCGCGCATCTATACGAGGGTCGCCCCACAGGTAGCTGTGTGCATTGAAATCGCCAAGAAAATCGAAATGTTCTGGCAATTCGTCTATAAAGGACTGAAATTCATGTTTGTTTAATTGGTAATGTGGGGGTATGTAAAGCGAGCAAATAGTGATAAGTTTGTTTAGGAGAACAACTCGAACCGCCACTGCTTCAAGGGGCGTTCGTAGCAGTAAACGGTGACATGCTATGCTTTTATTGGATTATGGCAACTCCGCCCACTGATGCGATAGCATCATCGCGATCATTGCGGAGAGTAACACACTGCTGGAGAAAGTGTGTGTTTTGATTTTAGATGTGTGTCCTGTAAACACAGCACCTTCGGTTTGTGTTCGTGGATAAGTTCTTGCACATCATCAAGGTTTCTAAAAAGACCCCTGACGTTCCTTTGAATAAATTGTGTATCCATATTGAAAGTAAATTGGTGGTATGTGTACAGAAACAGAAGTAGTGATTACAGAGATTACATTACAGAGCTCTTTCGAGGCCCTGTAACGGGGGTTTTGTCCTTTCTGGAGCGTTCGAGGGAGCCTCGCCGCTCCTTCGGCGCTTGGTGCGCCGTGAGGATAGGTGTAGTGTCCACTGCCTCTTGTGAGGCGCCGGACACGCGCTCTTGCGAGAGAGAAGTTTTCCGAGAGAGTCCCGCCTCGGAAGGCAAGACCCCTGCGCCCACCAGCCCGGAGGGCGATGGGCTCCCTGTGGGATTTGGCTGCGCCGGCTCTTGCCAGCGCTGGAAGGGGCCGGGGAGGTTGAGGCAGCCTTGGCTGCGCCCACCTTCGGGGCCGCTATCGGTCCTGCGGCATCACTGCATGTGGCGCAGATTGCCGCATATAATTCCTGTGGGGCCGGCAACCCAAGGGTAGCCTGGCCTGTTTGCTGGTTGGATGGAGCAGGCTTACCTACTTCCACCCTGGGGGCAGAAGCCAAAGGTACTTGCTCGCTGCACGCGGGCTGGGCACTTAACAATGGCCGCTGTGACGCTGCCCCTCGACGCGCCGCATCAGCATAAGGTCTGCTGTGGAAAGGTGAGCACCTCTTACGGGCTTCCTTAAACGAAATGTTTTCTTTTACTGTGAGGGTGATTATGTTTTTTTCTTTTTTCCAGTTCAGACAGGAGCATGAGTAGGCTGGATGGTCACCACTGCAGTTCACACAGTAAGGTATGCCACTGGAGTTGTCGGAGAGGTGGCCCTGGACTCCACACTTTGCACAAGTTATTTTACCACGGCAGCTCTGCGAGCCATGACCGAACCTCTGACATTGGAAACACCGTTCGGGGTTGGGATATATGGTCGGACAATTAACCTGATATATCCTGTTTCGATGGTTTCTGGCAGTAGGCTGGATGCAAATGTTAGGACAAGATGCTTGGTGGGGATTTCCTTGTTGTCTCGTCCAAGTATAATTCGTTTTACATTGGTGACATTTCGTTCTTTCCACCCTTCCAGGAGTTCAGCTTCTGTCAAATCTTGGAGGTCTGCCTCCGACACGACTCCCCGTGAGCTATTAATTGTTCGGTGTTGTGTAATAGAAATTGGTATGTTACCAAATGTCACAAGACTGCCAAGCTTCTCGTACTTATGTTTCTGAGTTATCTCAAGGAGAAGGTCCCCGCTAGCCATTTTCGATACTTTATAACCTGACACTATGGTTCCGGTCAGAGATTTCGCTACTGTGAATGGTGAAAGGAATCTGGCTTGTTTTTCAGAGTTCTCACTGTGTACTATGTGATATTTTGGGTAGGTCTTTCTTGTACGGGTGAAACATGAGCTCAAGTCTTCGGTGCCTCCCCTCTTTTGAGGGTGACGACCAAGTAGGTGGGGAAATGCGGGTGTTCCCATAGTATTTTGGTTTGTTTTCAGCAGCAATGGCGGCCACCCACCACGGAGCCCAACTTGGGGACGCTGCAGCACTTAACGCGTAAGCCTGCAGGCGCCAACCGTACATTGCCACTATAACCTCATATATTATACCCCAAGGAAGGGCACATACACAAGGTTAACCCTAGCCGCCCCAGGAAAATTAGGAAGTGACGGAAGAGAAGAGATGATAGGACAGTAAAAGAAAGAAGATAGGAAAGAAAAAGGTTGAAGAGGGGGACAGGAAAAGGCGACTGCCGATTTCCCCCAGGTGGGTCAGCCTGGAGGTGCCCTCTACGTGAAGCAGAGGCCGAAGGGGCGTGTTGCCTCCACCGGGGGGCCTTAACGGTCCAAACACTGGGCATCGGCTCAACCCCCAGGATCCCCTTTTCCCCGGACACCGCTAAGCTGCGCACGGCTACACGCGGGAGGGTCCAACGCTCGTGTGCGCGGGTACGTGGCGTCTCAACACACCAAACGCCTGCTGACGCAGACGCCCTTGCGGGGTTGTGTGACACCAGTGAAATTTGAATGAATGAATGTGTAGTTTTTATTGGCGCAAGGGCCAGATATGGCCAAAGAGCGCCAGGTCTGCGGTGATGCGTTTGCAATGTAGGTATGAGATCTATGAAGATGGTGTGGCGTGGCTGTAAAGGGGCCTTAAAAGTAGTCGCTGTGTAGTGCGTAAAATCTTTCTGTAATAAGATTATGTCGATGACAAATGACGAATACTATGAACATTAAAATCCATCGTACAAGAATGACGCAGAATAGAAAATATATGAGATGGTAAAAATACCTGGAGCACTGTTGTCTCGCCGGAGCCCTTGAAACACAAGGGCCTAGAGGCACGTGCTATACGAAAGAACTATCACAGCGCCATCCTCTGAAGAGAGGAGACGCTACGAGCATGTGGGACTAACATGCAACACAACATCTTCCAGATCACTTTGGACTGCGTTGGTGTCAAATAGCGGTTCTGGGCCGAGTAACATTACTGGATGAAGGGGAATGTGCTGCCGATATGCTAAGGGAAAATGTTTCTTTCAGATTCGGCTTTCCGGCACTCCAGGAGGACGTGGAGGACGGTAAGCCTCTTCTCGCATCTACCGCAGGTTGGAGGGTCATTTCCGCTGAGTAGAAAATTATGGGTGCCAAATGTGTGTCCTATTCTGTTCGGCGTGATATTGTTACAGAGGGCCAGAATCCTAACTGTGGCTTTATCACGTGGAGCTTATTATTTGTTTCCGCGTCCCATAGGCGTTGCCAGTGGTTCCGTAGTTTCCTCCGTAAGAAGGGCTTCAGATCTGTGACAGGAACTGCAGCGGTGGGATTAGCAGAATGCGATGCAACTGACGTGTCCATCTGGTCCGCCAGAACATTACCTTCGATGCCCCTATGACCTGGCACCCAGCATATGATGACATGCTGGTTACCTATATACGCTTTACACAGAACGGAATAGAGTTCATTAATTACCGGATTTTTGTGGTTAGAGAATGACATCAAGGCCTTTAGAACACTAAGGGAGTCCGTATATATGACTGATTTCTGGAGTTTTGATTTCCTTATATGCTTCACTGCAGACAATAGTGCGTAGGCCTCAGCCGTAAAGATACTAGTTTCCGGATGCAGTACATCGGTTTCCGAGAAGGATGGACCGATGGCTGCGTAGGACACCCCGTCGTGTGACTTCGATGCGTCTGTGTAGAACTCCGTGCAGGAGTGTTTGTGCTGGAGTTCCCGGAAATGCATGTGGATTTCAATCTCTGGAGCGTGTTTTGTAACTTGCATGAAAGATATATCGCATTGTATCAGCTGCCACTCCCAAGGAGGTAGCAGCTTGGCTGGATGCATTAGGCGAAGCTCAAGGAGTGGAACATGCATTTCATGACTAAGCTCCCTCACACGCAGCGACAAAGGCTGTCTTACGGAGGGACGATTATGAAAGAGTGTAGCACTTGTCATCTCGTTAACGGTATTATAACACGGATGTTCAGGATTAGAGAGGACTTTCAGAAAATATGTTTGGCTGATGTATGTTCTCTGGAGATGAAGTGACCACTCATTTGTTTCTGCATATAAACTTTCAACGGGACTTGTCCTGAAAGCGTCCGTGGCTAAGCGGATACCTAGATGGTGAACAGGGTCTAGCATCTTTAGCGCACTCAGGGCGGCAGAATGATAGATCACGGCGCCATAATCTAATCGCGACCGAATCAAGCTCTTATAAAGATACATTAAGCACTTCCTGTCACTACACCACGTAGTCTGGGATAGAAGTTTCATTAGGTTCATTGTTCTCAGACATTTTTCTTTAATATGTTCAATGTGGGGGACGAAAGTGAGTCTGTAGTCTAGTATAACACCTAGAAATTTGTGCTCTTTGTTTACGGGTATTTGTTGTCCACATAGTTCTAAGCAAGGATCTGGGGTTATTCCTCTCTTGCTTGTGAAAAGAACGCAAGAGCTTTTGCTAGGATTGATCTTAAATCCATTCTTGTCTGCCCACATCGACACTTTGTTCAGGCCATGCTGTACCTGTCTCTCGCCAACTGCGAGGTTACAAGATTTGAAAGCTATTTGTATGTCGTCCACGTAGACAGAATAAGAGATTGCCGATGGTAATGATGCGCGAAGCGTGTTCATCTTCACGATGAAGAGTGTGCAGCTGAGCACGCCTCCTTGGGGTACTCCAGTTTCTTGCGTAAAAGGACGCGAAAGTACATTACCGACTTTTACGCGGAAGATACGAGTGGACAGATAGCTTTCTATTAGGTTTAGCATATTGCCATGGATGCCCATTTCTGACAAGTCTCTTAAGATTCCGTAACGCCACGTCGTATCGTACGCCTTCTCCATATCGAGGAATATGGATAAGAAGAATTGTTTGTGTACAAATGCGTCCCGGATATTTGCTTCTACACGTACAAGATGGTCAGTTGTGGAGCGCCATTCTCGGAAGCCGCACTGATAGGGATCAAGGATTTTGCTCAGTTCAAGGAAATGAATGAGTCGCCGATTAATCATTTTTTCAAACACCTTACAAATGCAACTCGTGAGGGCTATCGGGCGGTAACTTGCCACTGAGGAGGGGTCCTTGCCTTGTTTCAATACAGGGACCACAATGGCTTCCTTCCATGCGGTTGGAAGGTACCCTGCATCCCAAATGGTGTTGAAAATTGTGAGTAGTGTAACTTGGGGGTCATTGTGTAGGTTTTTGATCATTTCATACATGATTCTGTCAGATCCCGGTGCAGAGCTCTTGCATGAGCTCAAGGCAGCTCTCAACTCGGCAATACTGAAAGGGCAGTTGTACGATTCATTCTGTAGACATTTTATTTTGAGTGGCTTACATTCTTCTATTTGTTTATATTTCAGAAAGGATTTCGAATAATGTTTTGAACTTGACACGCTCTGAAAGTGCTCCCCAAGTGAGTCTGCCTGGTCTTGCAGCGTATCACCCTGTGTGTTTACCAGAGGGAGCGAATATGTTTGTTGCCCTCTAATTCTATTTACGCGGTTCCAGACTTTCGCCTCATCTGTAAACGAGTTGATGCCGGATAAAAACTTTTGCCAACTCTCTCTTCTGGCCTGTCGGCGGGTTCTCCTGCCTTGAGACTTAACTTTCTTAATGTTAACAAGATTCTCTGCAGTGGGCGAAGCGCGTAGCGACCCCCACGCTTTGTTCTGATTCCTATGTGCGATTCTACATTCATCGTTCCACCACGGGACATGTCGTTTGCATGCCGAGCCACTTACTTCACGTATGCATTTAGATACGGCATCTATAATGAAGGCGGTAAAGTACTCCACAGCAGCATCAATTTCTAACGAGGACATGTCATCCCATGATACGCTAGTTAAGTTTCGGAATTTCTCCCAGTCCGCTGTGTCAATCTTCCACCTAGGAGCCTGTGGTGGATATTCGTTTTCTTTAAGTGTTCTTAATAGTATGGGGAAGTGGTCCCTTCCGTAAAGATTGTTCGTAACTTCCCATACGAGTTCAGGCAGTATGGACGGGGAAACTATGCTCAGGTCAATTGAAGAAAAGGTGTTTTTCCGAAGACAGTAATATGTGGGTTTCTTCTTATTCAGAAGGCACGCACCAGAAGAAAAAAGGAACTGTTCAACAAGACGACCTCGCGCATCTATACGAGAGTCGCCCCACAGGGAGCTGTGCGCATTGAAATCATTAAGAACAACATAAGGTTCTGGCAATTGATCTATAAAGGATTGGAATTCATGTTTCGTTAAATTGTAATGTGAGGGTAATAGGAGAGAGCTAATGGTGATGAGTTTGTTTAGCAGAACAGCTCGAACCGCCACTGCTTCAAGGGGCGTTCGTAGCTGTAAACGTTGACAGGCTATGCTTTTATTGGATTATAATGGCAACTCCGCCCACTGATGCGATAGCATCATCGCGATCATTGCGGAAAGTAACATACTGCTGGAGAAAGTGTGTGTGTTTTGATTTTAGATGTATGTCATGTAAACACAGCACCTTCGGTTTGTGTTTTTGGATGAGCTCTTGCACGTCATCAAGTTTCCTAAGAAGACCTCTGACGTTCCATGGAATTATTGGTGTATCCATATTGGAAGTAAATAGGTGCTGTGTATACGGAAACAGATGTATGAATTACAGAGATTTCAGAGCTTAGGTTCCAGAGCTCTTTCGACGCCCTGTAACCGGGGTTTTGCTCTTTTTGAAGCGTTCGAGGGAACCTCGCCGCTCCTTAGGCGCTTGGTGCGCCTTGAGCATAGGTGTACTGTCCATTGCCTCTTGTGAGGCGCAGGACACGTGCTCTTGCGAGCGAGAAGTTTCCTGAGAGAGTCTCGCCTTGGAGGGCAAGACCCCTGCGCCCACCAGCCCGGAGGTCGATGGGGCTCCCTGAGGGATTTGGCTGCGCCGGCTGTTGCTAGCGCTGGAAGAGGCCGGGGAGGTTGGGGCAGTCTCTGGTGTGCCCACCTTCGGGGTCGGTAGTCCCTTCTGCTCGGTTGGTGGAGCAGCACTAGCTGCGACCACCGTGGGGGCAGATGGCGTATCTGCCGACTCTCTGCTTGTGGGTCGGACAGCCGCCGGAGGCCATTGTGGCGCTGCCCCCTGACGCGCCACTTCGGCAAAGCTTTTCTTTGGCAGGTATGCTACCCGCCTTCGTGCCTCTTTGAACGATATCTTCTCTTTTACCTTTATCGTTACTATTTCTTTTTCCTTCTTCCAGGAGGGGCACGACCGCGAGTACGCGGCGTGATCCCCGTTACAATTTACACAGTGGAGAGGGTTCTTACAAGCTTCAGTGCCGTGTTCAAGGGCACTGCATTTCGCACATGTTTGGCGGTCCCGGCAGCTCTGCGAACTGTGGCCGAAACGCTGGTATTTGAAGCATCTTAGGGGATTTGGCACATATGGTCTGACACGGAGCATGATGTACCCGGCCTCTACAGACTCGGGCAGAATACTTGAACCGAATGTGAGTATTAGGTGCTTGGTCGCAATTTCTTTACCATCCCGCCTCAGCTTAATTCCCTTGACGTTGACAACATTCTGCTCACTGAAGCCTTCCAGGAGCTCAGCCTCTGTCAGCTGGAGCAAATCATCATCCGAGACAACGCCGCGCGTGGTTTTCAGAGTACGGTGTGGAGTTACTGTCACGGGAACACCTCCAAATGATACTAGACTGGGCAACTTTTCGTGTTGTTTCTGATCATGCAGCTCTAATAGATCACCACTTGCCAGCCTTGATACCTTGTAGCCTGGACCAAGGACATCAGTTAGAGACTTGGAAACTAGAAAAGGGGAAATGTTTCGTACTTGTTTATCGGATTTTTCTGAGTGGATCACATGGTACCGTGGGAAGTTGGGTCTTTGACGTCCAAGGAACTAGAAAACTTCATCGGTGCAGGAAGCGGAGGGAAGGAGGTTGCCATAAAGGAATTGAATTTTCAGCAATAACGCCAGCCACCCACCGTGGAGCCCTACAAGGGGACGTTACGGGGACTCTAAAAACACGTCCTGCAAACGCCAGCTGTACGTTATCACTATAACCAAATATGAGATAACCTGGGTTGGTTATTCACACAAGGTTAACCCTTGCTGCCTGGAAAATTAGAAGTGAGCGGAAGCTAGGAGAAGACAGGAAAGATGGAAAGTGAGAGAAAGGCGAAGGTTGGAGGGAGAGCGAGAGACAGGAAAAGGGAACTACCGATTTCCCCCGGGTGGGTCAGTCCGGGGGTGCCGTCTACGTGAAGCAGAGGCCAAAGAGTTGTGTTGCCTCCGCCGAGGGGCCTTAAAGGTCCAAACACTCGACATCGGCTCAACCCCCAGGATCCCCCTTTCCCCGGACACGGCTAAGCCGCGCACGGCTACACGCGGGAGGGGCCAACCCTCGTGTGCTCGGGTACGTGGTGTCGCAACACACCAAACGCCTGCTGACGCAGACGCCCCTGCGGGGGCCAGTGAACTTTGTTGGCAGTTAGTACATGCATATGAGGAAATTCGGCCATCATTGCAACCAATGAAAAGATAGTGGAATGTTTTTTTTTATCTTTGCGTTTCTATTTGTGAAATTCCTGGTGGAATAATTTTTCACCTCAAGCATAATCTATTCAAAAGTATAGAAGGTAACCACGTGCCGGTGGTAGGAGCCGTACCGATGATCTGCATATATGTATTGAGGTAATGTTACAGGAAGTCTTCACTTTTGTTTGTTCATGCTATGCGGCTTTTACAAAAATAAAGGTGCACTTGGCACTCAGGCACACCTTGCTCTTCGTTCTCAGTACTGTTGTTGCTGAAAATAATTATTTAATTTAATTATGGGGTTTTACGTGCCAAAACCACTTTCTGATTATGAGGCACGCCGTAGTGGAGGACTCCGGAAATTTCGACCACCTGGGGTTCTTTAACGTGCACCTAAATCTAAGTACACGGGTGTTTTCGCATTTCGCCCCCATCGAAATGCGGCCGCCGTGGCCGGGATTCGATCCCGCGACCTCGTGCTCAGCAGCCCAACACCATAGCCACTGAGCAACCACGGCGGGTAGTTGTTGCTGATCGTTACCACGATTATGTTTTATGTTACACTAACATTAATTTATACATGAAAATAAGAACTTCTGTGAAGATTTCTGATCAATTCCACAAAATTGACTGGTGTTTACATTCGCAAGTCATATTGATAGTCTGTAGAAGTCGTAAAGCAGTATTTTTAAAATCAAACATTTGTGTCTTTTCAAATGCCAGGACTCCGGTTGTTTCGCTGTCCGCGGTGTGCCTCTCACGAATCCTCCTTAAGGACACTGTTTAGGCACCTGCGCACTACCCATGGCCATGAAACAAATTGGGTGTGCGGCTTGAGTGGCTGCATGCAAACATTTCGTCAGTTTTTTTCGCACAAGAAGCACGTATACCGAAAACATGCATTCGTGGAAGGAATGCACCCCCGTGACATTTTGCGGCTAGGGATGGCACGAAGAAGTACGAATGCAGCACGTGATGTACCTTCAGAAGATGCAGAGTGTCTAGATGTGCAGGCCGAACAGCATGACTCTGTCAGTACTACTCAAATGGAAGGAAGGAAGGCGGCTACCTGAAGCCACTGTGCACGGATTAACCAATGATGTTATTGACTTCGTGGAAACCATCGCACACGATCGGCAGATACAACCTTAAGACGAGCCATCCATCAACATAGAAGAGATTTCCAAGCAGCAACGCAACCACCTACGGACAAGATCTGGCCGGACAACTTACTGGAAAGCACATTTTCCACTTGTTCAATCCCGTACGGTAGTGTTGCATGGAGGTGACACCATGGAATACGTTGCTGTCTGTGAAATGCTGAAGTGCATTCTTGAACATTCACAACTGTCAAATGAGTGCAGCGGTTACTCCTGTGCAGATGGTTACATGCATTCGGTATTTGATGAAAGTGCATTTCAAAACCATAAGTACTTTGCAGGTGATACTAGTAAACTTTGCCTGCAGTTGTACAGTGATAAGTTTGAACTGTGCAATCCACTAGGCAGCAAGAGAGGAAAACATAAAATGACTGGTGTCTACTTCTCAGTGCTAAATGTTGATGTGAAGTTGCGGTCAGCACTGTCAGGTATTCATCTCTTACTCCTTGTCAAAGATAAGCATATTGCCACATATGGATTTTGTAAGATTCTTGAGCCATTCATCACAGATATCAGGATAATAGCAAATCACAGCATAACTGTGAACGGAAACCTGGTAAAGGGATCTGTTTTCATTTTCACTGGTGACAATTTGTCTAGCCATAGAATTGGAGGCTTCAAATGCACATTCAGCCAAGGAAGAATTTGTAGGCATGCATGGCTCTGCGGAACGAAACTCACTACAAGTATTTAGAAGACGATTTTGTGCTTCGCTCGCCGAAAGGGCACAAACACCACTTGAGTATGTTGAGTGCAGAGCTGCCGACTCTGTCATATTGTATGGGGTCAAGGAGCCATGTGCTCTTTTATGCCCCGGCTTTGATCCGACGCTACACCTTCCACCAGATATAATGCATGACCTGCTTGAAGGAGTCCTGCCATTTGCACTGCAGCATATAATCTCTTCATTAATTGAACAACGATTATTTTCACTTGGTGATTCGAACAAAAGCATGTCAGAATGGATTTATTATCCTCATATTGGCAGCAAACCAGAGCCCATTTCTCAGCCATATATTCTAGGAAAAGGGGTCGGCAACAGAAGTATTTTGCCTATTTCGCAACCTAACCTTCTTTGTTGGGGATAGCGTCCCTTCAGACAATGCAGTTTGGCAGCTTTACCTACTTCTCCGCGAAATTGTTGACATTGTAATGAGTCATAAAATTCCAGTTGCACATATTGCCTACTTGCGAAGAAAGATTCATTTCTTTTGTCTTGACTTCACAGCATTGTTTCCATCAGTATCACTTTCATGTAAAATGCATTACTTCATACACTACCCTTCGCACAGAGAGAAATTCGGACCAATGAGCCTGCTATGGGCAATGCATTTGAGGCAAAGCACCAATATTTTAAAGTTAGTTAGTTGAATGGGGTTTAATGGCGCAAAAGCGGCTGAGGCTATGCTGCGCCAAACACGAGGTGTTTTAAAATCAAGTTTATGAAGGAAAAGGCTTTGTTAATCTATATTTTATGTAGAAATCCAGTGTCGTGTAGAAATTTACGGACGTCACTCAATGGGACTAGCGGATCATCACCTAAAATTAGAGCAGGGTGTAAAGGTATGTGTAGTTGATATAATTTGTGCAAAAGTGTTCGTCTGTGTGTTTCAGTCTGCGTACATGTGAGTAATATGTGCATAACTGTTAGTGGCTGTTGACATTTCTCGCATGTTGGTGTGTCTTCTTTGGTGAGTAAGTAATTGTGCGTGAGGTGTGTGTGCCCAATGCGCAGTCGGCATAAAACTACTTCGATGAACCGCTCCTGATGATAGCATGACTTCCACTCGCCAACTATGGGTTTCGTGAGATGTAGCTTGTTGTTGGCACAACGGTCCCATTCGCGTTGCCATTTTACCGTGAAGGCTTTTCTAATTGCACGGATGCTATCATTATATGGGAGTTTCGTGTTCGTGATACCTTTGTGTGCTGCCATCAATGCACATCTATCAGCTGCTTCGTTACCTGGTATCCCAACATGGCTTGGGACCCAACAGAAACGAATTGACCTACCGTATTCGTTAAGCGCCAACATATTTAAAATGTCTCCTATCAGGGGTTCACACTCAGATTTCAGCTGTAGGGCATTCAGTGTGCTTAAAGAATCAGTGTATATGAGTGCATGTTTGTGTTTGTCAGTGATTATCTTTTTAACAACAACCCATATAGCGTAAACTTCGGCCGTGAACACAGAGGCGTGTTGTGGCAATCGGATACTTGTTTCCCAACTTTCTGTTACGGCCCCCACACCCACGTGATTTTTTGTTTTAGAGCCATCAGTGTAATATTGCATGTTATTTTGATATTTGTCCTGAAGTGCACGGAATTCTTGTATAATGTGTTCGTGTGGGGTGTCTTTCTTCTTTAAATGTGTCATTGTCCAGTCGCACAACTGTGTGAAATCGTACCACGGGGCCAACCGTTGTGGTTTCTTGGCAACCTGGAGGACTTCGTGGGGAATGTCATAATCCCGACAGTATTGCTCATACCGCAGGACAAGTGGCCTAATCATGTTCGGTTTATTTGTGTAGTGTAAGCGTGTGTTGCATTGTGTGAGGATGTTGTAGCATATGTGTTGGGGTGATGACTGAATTTTGAGTACGTAGGAAAATGTGAGGAATGCTCTGCGCTGCTGTAAGGAGGGTTCATTACACTCGACGTATAAACTTAGAATAGGTGAAGTTCGGTAGGCACCACTTGCCAGTCGCAGTCCAAGGTTATGCGCCGGATCAAGTCGTTGGATGTAGGATATTCTGGCTGAACCGTAAACCACGGAGCCGTAGTCTAAAAGGCTACGCACAAGAGACCGGTAAATACGTAAAAGACAGGTTCGGTCGGAACCCCAGTGCTTATGAGATAAAACTTTGAGGATATTCAATGCTTTATTTGCCTTAGTCTTTAGTGCTTTAATGTGGGATAGGAAGTTTAGTTTTTTGTCAAAGGTTACTCCCAAGAATTTATATTCTTGTTTCACCGGCAGCGCGACATTATTCATTTTTAAATCTGGGTCTAAATACAACCCTCGTTTTTGCGAGAATAGCACTGTAACGGTTTTTTGGGTAGAGAAGCGGAAGCCATTTTTCTCAGCCCATTCGGTTAGTTTATTAATTGTTATCTGGAGCTGCCTTTCACATGTTTGTAAGTTTGAGGCGCGGCACGCTATTTGCAGATCATCGACGTATATGGAGTGCATAACAGAGGGGGGAATGACTTTGTTAACGGAGTTCATTTTTACTATAAAGAGTGTTGTGCTTAGTACGCATCCTTGTGGCACACCATTTTCCTGATTGAATACACGTGACAATGTCGTTCCTAAACGCACCTGGAATGTTCGGTCCGACATGAAATCGGCTAGACATTTCAGCATTCTACCTCGGATTCCTAAATCTGCTAAGTCCCTTAATATACCAAACCTCCATGTTGTGTCGTACGCCCTTTCTAAGTCAAAGAAAACAGTGAGACAATATTGTTTGTGTAGGAAGGCTGCACGTATCTCGTCTTCTAGCCGGACTAGGTGATCTGTTGTGGAGAAACCTTTCTTGTATCCACACCAATGGTTATCTAGCAGCTTCTCTGTGTCAAGGACGTATGTCAATCTTATGTTGATGATGGCCTCATAGGACTTTGCAAGACAGCTTGTGAGTGCTATGGGTCTATAACTGGTTGCTGTTGTGGGAGACTTTCCGGCTTTCAAGAACGGGATTATGATAGCTTTCTTCCACTCTTTGGGCATTTTCCCCGTTTCCCAGATTATGTTGAAAAAATGAAGCAAGGTCTCAACTGCTTTAGGGGATAGGTGGGCTAGCATTGTATAGTGTACCCTGTCCGGACCGGGTGCTGTTTTTTTGCCACTAGTAAGGACTCTGTTGATTTCTGGAAGTGTTAGAGGGCCGTTATACAGTCTTTCTGAACTTCCTGTGGTCGGAAGCTTTAGTTTTTCTGCTAATTGCTTATGTTTCAGGAATGCAGCAGAGTAGTTTTTCGAGCTTGATATATCATGGAAATGTTGCCCTAATATGTCTGCTTGTTCTTCTATATTTGTTTGTGTGCCTGGAGGTGACAGTATGGGGATAGTGTAAGAAGCGTAATCGCCTCTAAACTTGCAAAGCTGATCCCACATTCGTTTGGATGTTATTGAACTATTTATAGACGAGACATAATTTTTCCAGGACTGTCTTTCGGCTTGTCTGCGTGTGTACCTGGCTTTCGCTTTGGCTTTTTTGAAGGAGAGTAGATTGTCTTGTGTTGGGTATCGCCGAAAGATACCCCACGCTTTGTTTTGTAGTTCTTTTGTTTGTGTACATTCCTTCGTCCACCAGGGTTTCAGGTTTTTTCTTAATAAGCCAGAGGATTGTGGGATTGTTTCTGCTGCTGCAGCAAGTATACAGGCGGTGATCTTATCATTCATTTCATCTATGGTAAGCTCATCTGATATGTTATCCAGACTGGCCTTTTCAGTAAAGAGAGGCCAGTCTGCTAGGTGGAGTTTCCAACGGGGTGGTCTTAATGGTATGGTAGGTGAAGGAGATTTTCTTTTAATAATAGCAGGCATATGGTCACTACCATAGGGGTTGTCAATAACACTCCATTGAAAATCGTCAAAGAGAGATGGAGAGCATAGTGCCAGATCTAAGCAACTCATAGCGCCTGTGTTTGGGGAGTAGTAAGTAGCCGCACCGGTGTTTAAAAGGCATATGTTATTTGTTAGGATAAAATCTTCAAGTGTTTGACCCCTGGTGTCAGTTGTTTGACTACCCCACAACGTGTTATGTGAATTAAAATCACCGGCTAATAAAAATGGTTCGGGTAGCTGGTTTAAAATTAACTCAAGGTCTCTTACGGTAAAATGTAAATGCGGCGGAATGTATACTGAACAAATGGTGATGGTTTTGTGAGCTAAAACGGTGACAGCAACGGCTTCTATGTGAGTGTTAATGGGAACTTCTCTGGCTGCTATACCACCTGGCAGGACAATGGCTACACCACCTGACAGCCGGTTCACCTGAGTACGGTCGCGCCGTACAACAGTGAGACCTTTCAAAATGTTTTTGTGTTTTTCGCCTAGGTTTGTTTCCTGTAAACACAGGGCTACAGGAGAGAAGTTTATTAATATGTCTTTAATGTCACCTAAGTTGTGTAAAAGCCCTCTACAATTCCAGTGGATAATAAAAGCCATTTTAAAATGGGAAGATAAGAAATGGCATTACGGAAAAATTAAGAGGTGTGGTATAGGTGACATGGATTTAAAAAGGCTAGTACAAATGAGCGATAACCTTTAGGTTAACGCTTTCTTAGTTTGAGTTGTTATTGGGATTTTATCCCTCTTGCCGCGCTCGAGAGAGCGCTTATCCTTCGGTGTCAATGACACCGGAGTTCTTGTGTCGACCTCCATCGCTCTCTCTGAGGCGCTGGAGGACCGAGAGTTAGGCGCCGAGACACGTGCCTCGGGCCTTGGGGTTCGTTTGATTTTAGGGCCCTGCGGGGCTGGTGTCTGCAGGGCCGTCGAAGAGGGTGGAGCAGTACTGACTGCTTCCACCACGGGGGCGGGAGGAGTCACTGCGGCACCACTGCGCGTGGGCTCGGAGGACTCCGGAGGCCTCTGTGACGCTGCCCCCGCCTGCGTCACTTCGGCATAACTTCTTCGGGGAAGGTACGACAGTCTTTTTCTGGCTTCGAAGAACGAGATTTTTTCTTTAACAGTAAGTGCAATGACTTCTTTTTCTTTTTTCCAGCAAGGGCAGGACCGCGAATAAGGTGGGTGATCTCCCTTGCAGTTAACACAATGTGGCGAAGAAGTGCAATTCTCTGATTGGTGGTCGTTGGAGCTGCATTTAGCACAAGTTGTTTGTCCTCGGCATGCATGTGAAGCATGTCCAAATCTTTGGCACTTAAAACACCGTCTGGGATTCGGGATATACGGCCTCACATTGACTTTGACATAACCTGCATCGAGTGAAGTAGGCATTACGCTTGTTCCGAAGGTGAGTATAACATGTTTGGTGGGGATTTCTTGATCGTTCCTTCGGGTTACTATTCTTTGTACTTTGGTTACATTTTGCTCCTGAAAACCTTCCAGGAGTTCCTCGTCGCTTAAACCAATGAAGTCTTCTTCAGATATTACTCCCCTGCTTGTATTAAGTGTTCTGTGGGCTGAAACAGTCACTGTCGCTTCGCCAATACTGGTAAGTTCAGAGAGCTTATCTGCTTGATCTTTGTTATTCAGTTCTAGGAGGAGGTCCCCGCTAGACATTTTGGATGCTTTGTATGTTGGTCCGATTTTGTCTTTCAGACACTTCGCTACCAGGAAAGGAGAGAGTTTCCTTACCGGAGTGTTGCTTTCACTATGCACTACATAGTACTTTGGAAATGTTGGGGCGTTGCTTTGAAAGGAAAATTGAAATGGTACTTCGGTGCGGCATCTCTTCAGACGCCGATCATAAACAACAGAGGCTTGCGCTGCCATAGGAAAATGTGTATGTTCGGCAACAGCGCCGACCGCCCACCACGGAGCCCAACGAGGGGACGCGGCACAGCTTGTGTACAAGCCTGCACGACGCCAGCCGTACGCCATCACTATAACCCAATATGGTGTACCCAAGGTAGGATATCCACACAAGGTTAACCCTTGCCGCCGTGGAGAAAGGAAGTAAAAAGAAGAGAGAAGCAGACAGGAAAGGTCAAAAAGTGAGAGATAAAGACAAAGATTCGAGGAGGGAGAGACAGGAAAAGGCGACTGCCGATTTCCCCCGGCTGGGTCAGTCCGGGGGTGCCTTCTATGTAAAGCAGAGGCCAAAGAGGTGTGTTGCCTCCACCGGGGGGCCTTAAAGGTCCAAACACCCGGCATCGGCTCAACCCCCAGGATCCCCTTTTCCCCAGACACGGCTAAGCCGCGCACGGCTACACGCGGGAGGGTCCGACCCTCGTGTGCTCGGGTACGTGGTGTCGCAACACACCAAACGCCTGCTTGCGCAGACGCCCCTGCGGGGCCAATATTTTAAAGATATTGCTCGAAGAATACGCAACTGGAAGAATCTTTCTCACAGTCTTGCAATCAGGCACCAGTTTTTGCAGAGTTTTTTATTCACTGCAGGTGATGACAAAACAACTCCCCGTAATACAGGTGTGAGGTGCATGCTATACGAGCACCTACCTTGTTGTATTAGAGATTTCATAACTGTGAATAATCTTGTGTCCACAAATGCAACGGTTGTCAAATCTGTGACTGTTGATGGCAGGACATACAGTGCAGGATGCTGCCTTGTCAAAAGTGTTCCAGAAGATGGTCTGCCAGAATTTTTGCTTGTGTCAACTATGTTACGTAAACAAGTTGCTATTGGTTCTAGCTAAACTGCTCGAGACTGTATGTTTTGGTGAGCACTTTCATGTGTATGCTGTCAGTGCCACAGAAGAGTACAGTGTTCTAACTTCATTTTCGGAGTTCGAAATAGAGCCGTTGTACATGCTTGAACACAAGGGTCGAAGTGTTGTAAGCACGCGCCATTCATTGTTCTAAACAAGTAACAGGACTTTCTTGTGAAAAACTATAACAGCAATCTGCATCACTTAACTGTTTTATCTAAATTCAGTTGTAAAGCGCACTTGTATCAACTTTGTTAATAACTTGCACCTTACTAGTTTTGGAATGACAACTGTTCTTGCGACTCAGTTGTGACACCTCAATAATGACGTGTGCAGTTATGACTGAGATGTCGGCTTTTTTACATTTTATGAATCTCCGAAATCTGTCTGGAAATAGAAGTTGCACTATTCACTGCAATAAAATTTATCACTTCTATTTGCCGCTGCTACAATTTGCATGAGCAATATGCATATATAATTACAATGCATTATTGAAGGTAAGAAATGACATAACGAACTCGTATTTTGCAAGAAAAATAAATATTTATCCTGCAGAAAAGCTATATTGTGTTCCCGTGGCCCCGTTGGTTTAAATCTTTCTTAGTATCCTGTGTACATTAACAAATATACTATGCTACATGTACAGTCGAAGACAAAAGTCTGTGGGCCACGTGTTCCGCAAACGAAGCCCATAGCTTTATTAACCGCTGGCTGGAGGCCGCACTAGTGGTGAAAATGCAAAATGCTGTTCTTTCAGCTCCCCAAGTGCCGTACACAGCCAACGGCAATGAGCTTGCGCACCATTGCCTTCTGGACCTTGCCGGACGCCGGAGGCTGCCGCCACTCAGCCGATCGCTACATTGGCAAGGCTGCTGGTGAGGCCGCAGTGGCTAGCCGGGTGACCTCTAAAAGCTATCCGCTTCGTTTGCTGATCACATGGTCCACAAAATTTTGTTCCCTACTGTACACCCTTATCAGCACTTCAGCACCCATTTGTTATAGCACCGTTGTGGCACCCTCGTTTTCAGCGTTCCGGTAAATGCACCCTTTGCGTCCTGCACATTGGGTGCTCCCACCCAAATAGGGTGCTGGAAGGGTCTGCAGTAGGATGTATATCTGGTGAGCACCCTTTTTTACACCCTTAAGGGTGAGAAATAGTTTAGTGTGTGGGACAAGCCATTTACACTCTTAAGGGTGTTAAATTCTTTTGTGAGATCACGTGACAGCGTTTCCCATGTAATTTACTTTTGCTACGTGGGTACCATCGCATAGCTTTTGCAACTCCCATTCGTTTGGTATCCTTGTCGACATGGTTGGTAATTACCCATTGTCTGGCTAAAGTTACGTGATGTCACGTGACTCTTGTTCACGTGGTATTACGTACGCGAAGTGCGTGCCAACGCAGACATTGTTCGAAGGCCGATCGCTTTATATCCACGTCAGTATGATTGGGAATCACGCATGGGGAGCAAAATATACGCGAGGTTACGGCCGTAACCTCGCGTATATTTCGCTGGCCCATGTGTCACGTAGGAGACGCTGTCCCGGAACAGCGTCTCCCAAGTAATTTAAGGCTCACTTTGTGCGTACCATTCCATAGCTCTTGCGATTGCCGTTCGTTTCACACCCAACTCACTCTGTTTGTGAATCACATGTGGGTTCCGAAAGTTACGCAAGGTCATGTGACATACTTCACTACTCGGTCTAGCGTACCCTTCCTAGGTACTATCACAGATGTCCTTCGAAGCCCGACCATTTGATATCCATGTCAATATGGTTGAGAATCAGGAATATGCTGGCGAGTGTTACGTGAGATCCCGTAACACCCTCTTCCTCGTGATCTCAAAGGCGTTACGTAGTTATTATTGCAGAGATTGTTCGAAGCTCGTTCATCTGATATACCTGTCAATGGGATTGTAGAAAACAAAATGATAAGAGGTCACGTGACGCTCTTTTCTGTCTGTTTTTATTAGCTTTAGAAATCAACAGTTTGTTGCTGGATGCCATTTGTTTCAATGCATGTTAGCAAAGCCATCCATTGCTGCGTTTTACATGACCTGGTTGGTATGTTAGTTGGGGTTTAATGGCACAAAGGCAACTAAGGCCATGTTGCGCCCGACACAAGACAAAAGGAAAAGCAAGGTTAGAGCAGGTAAACCTGCATTGCATTATAGTTCGTGTAGATAACCAGTTGTTTCTAAATAGTGGAATAGAAAGTAAGTGGCACTAGCGGGTCATCTGCCAGTAATAGGGCAATGTGTAAAGGTATACGTAAATTATATAGGTTGTGTAAAAGCTTCCATCGCTGTGTTTCAAACTGTGGACATGTTATAAGGATATGTATTACTGTAAGAGGTTGATTTCATTTTTCGCAAGTCGGCGGATTTTCTTTTCGGAGGAGAAAGTTGTGTGTGAAATGTGTGTGTCCAATCCGAAGTCCACACAGGATCACCTCATAGAACCGTTGCTGGTGAGTGCACGACTTCCACTCACCAATTACGGGTTTAGTAAGATGTAGCTTTTAGCTTAAGCAATGGTCCCGTTCCTGTTGCTATTTTGACGTCAAGGCCTTCCTAATTGCCGTGACACTATCCCGATATGGAAGCGCCGTGTTTGTTATGTATTTGTGCGCTGCCATTGATGCACACCTATCCGCTACTTCATTACCCAGTATACCAACGTGGCTCGGTACCCAGAAAAACCTAATTGACCGGCCGTATTTGTTTAATGTTAACATGTTTAAAATATCCCCTATCAGAGGTTCACATTCGGATTTCGCGTGCAGAGCCTTCAGTGTGCTTAATGAATCAGTGTATATTACTGTGTTTTCGTGTTTGTCAGCGATGCACTTTTTAACTACAGTCCATATTGCATAGACTTCGGCTGTGTAGACAGAGGCATGTTGTGGTAATCGAATACTTACCCAATGTTCCGTTACGGCCCCCACACCCACGTGATTTTTTATTTTAGAGCCATCGGTGTAAAATTTTATGTAATTTTGGTATTTGTCCTCCTGAAGGGCGCGGAATTCTCGTATAATGTGTTCGTGTGGGGTGTCTTTCTTCTTTAAATGTGTCAATGTCCAGTCACATAAGGGTTCAAAATCGTACCACGGAGCCAAACGCTGTCGCTTTCTGGCAACCTGGAGGACTTGGCGAGGAATATTATAGTCCTGAATATATTCCTCATATCGCAGGACAAGGGGCGTAATCATGTTCGGTTTGTTTGTATAGTGTAAGCGTGAGTTGCACTGTGTGACAATGTTGAAACATGTGTGTTGTGGTGAGTACTGAATTCTGAGTACATAAGAAAAAGTTAGTAGCACTCTGCGCTGTTGTAAAGGAGGTTCATTACAGTCAACATATAATCTCTGGACAGGCGATGTTCTGTAAGCACTACTTGCCAGTCTTAGTCCACAGTTGTGAACTGGGTCAAGTTAGTTAGTTAGTTTGGGTTTAGTGGCACAAAGGCAACTAAGGCCATGCTGCGCCAGTCACAAGACAAAATAAAGAGAACCGTTAGGGCAGGTAAACCTGCATTACATTATAGTTGGTGTAAATAACCAGTTTTTTCTAAAAACTCGAAGAGGTTAGGAAATGGCACTAGGGGGTCATCTGCTAGTAATAGGGTAGGGTGTAATGGGATGTGCAATTTATACAGGCTGTGTAAAAACCTCTGTCTCAGTGTATCGATGTGTGGACATGTTAAGATGTGCATGACTGTAAGAGCTTCATTACATTTTTCGCAAGTTGGCGGGTTTTCTTTTCGGAGAAGGAAATTGTGCGTCAGATGTGTGTGTCCAATTCGAAGTCGACACAAGATCACCTCGTAGAATCGTTGCTGGTGACTGCATGATTTCCACTCTCCAATGACAGGTTTAATTAGATGAAGCTTATTGCTTAAACAGGTGTCCCAATCGCGTTGCCATTTTGACATCAAGGCCTTCCGAATCGCATTGACACTGTCTTTATATAGAAGTGCTGTATTTTGAATGTTTTTGTACGCTGCCATTGATGCGCATCTATCCGCCGCTTCGTTACCCAATATTCCAACATGGCTTGGTACCCAGCAAAACTTAATTGATCTCCCATATTTGTTTGACGTTAATGCTTTCAAAATATCGCCTAACAAGGGTTCACTTTGGGATTTCATGTGTAGAGCCTTCAGTACGCTTAATGAATCTGTGTATATGACAGTGTTTTCAAGTTTGTCAGCAATGATCTTTTGAACTACCGTCCATATCGCGTACACTTCGGCTGTGTAGACAGACGCATGCTGAGGTAATCGAATACATGTTTCCCAATTTTCTGTTACAGCCCCTACACCCACGTGTTTTTCCGTTTTAGAGCCATCAGTATAAAATTCTATGTAGTTTATGTACTTGTCTTGAAGAGAGCGGAATTCTTGTATAATGTGTTGATGTGGTGAGTCTCTTTTCTTTAGATGTGTTAGTGTCCAATCACATAACGCTGTGAAATCACACCACGGGGGTAAAAGTTCTGGCTTTCTGGCAACCTGGAGGACTTCCTGAGGGATGTCATAATCCCGACAGTATTCCTCGTATCGCAAGATAAGCGGCCTAATCATGTTTGGTTTATTTGTGTAATGTAAGCGTGAGCTGCACTTTGTGACGATGTTGTAGCATATGTGTTGTGGTGAGGATCGGATTCTGAGTATGTAGGAAAAAGTTAGTAGCGCTCTGCGATGCTGTAAAGGAGGTTCATTACATTCAACATGTAGGCTCTGTATAGGTGATGTTCTGTAAGCACCGCATGCTAGTCGTAGTCCTAAGTCGTGGACTGGATCAAGTCGTCGGACGTAAGATAGTCTGGCTGAACCATATGTAATGCTACCATAGTCTAATATGCTACGCACCAAAGTGCGGTAGATGTGTAGCAGGCATTTACGGTCAGAGCCCCACCGTTTCCGGGAGAGGATTTTTAGAATGTTAAGTGCATTGTTCGCTTTGATTTTAATACTATTGATGTGTGCGAGAAAGTTCAACTTTTTATCAAACAGAACACCCAGAAACTTGTGTTCTTGTTTCACGGGTAGTGTGGCATCCTGTAGTTTAAGGATGGGATCTGGTTGTAGGCCTCTTTTTTGTGTGAAGACAACACTAATCGTTTTTTCACTTGAGAAGCGAAAGCCGTTTTCAGATGCCCACTGCGTTAGTTTGTTTAGTGTAATTTGAATTTGTCGTTCGCAGGTTGCCATGTTTGATGCACGACATGCAATTTGAAGATCATCCACATATAGTGAATGCATTATAGAAGATGGAATTACATTATTGAGCGAGTTCATTTTTACCACAAACAGTGTTGTGCTCAATACGCATCCCTGAGGTACTCCGTTTTCCTGAATAAATACGCTGGACAGCACCGTTCCTAAACGTACCTGGAATGTTCGACCGGACATGAAATCAGCTAGACATTTAAGCATTCTGCCGTGGATCCCTAAATCCGCTAAATCCCTTAAAATACCGAACCTCCATGTTGTGTCGTACGCTTTTTCAAGATCAAAGAAAACTGTGAGACAATATTGCTTTTGTAGAAAGGCCGCACGTATCTCGTGTTCTAACCGAACTAGATGATCTGTTGTGGAGCAGCCTTTCTTGTACCCACACTGATGATTATCGAGCAGGTTCTCAGTTTCGAGGACGTATGCCAATCTGATGTTTATAATGGATTCATATGACTTGGCGAGACAGCTTGTGAGTGCTATAGGTCGGTAGCTGGTAGCTGTTGTAGGATGCTTTCCAGCTTTCAAGAAAGGGATTATAATGGCTTTTTTCCATACATTCGGCATTTTTCCTGTTTCCCAGATTATGTTAAGCGGAGCAATGTCTTAACTGCTTTTGAAGATAGGTGTGCGAGCATTGTGTAATGAATTCTGTCCGGACCTGGCGCTGTTTTTTTGCCAGTAGTGAGTACTCTGTTAATTTCGGAAAGTGTTAGGGGGGCATTATATGGTTTCTCGGAACTTCCTGCTGTCGGAAGCTTTTGTTTTTCTGCTGATTGCTTGTACTTTTGAAATTCAGTGGAGTAGTTTAGTGAGCTTGATATGTTATGGAAATGCTGCCCTAATATGTCTGCTTGTTCTTTTAAATTCGTCTGTGTACCTGGAGGTGAGAGTATGGGGATCGTATAAGGAGCGTACTCGCTTCTAAACTTACGAAGCTGATCCCACATTCTTTTGGATGTTATTGAGCTATTGATGGAGGATACATACGTTTGCCAAGACTGCCTTTCTGCTTGCCTACGCGTGTATCTGGCTTTCGCCTTTGCTTTTTTGAAATACAGGAGGTTATCATGTGTTGGATATCGCCGAAAGATACCCCATGCTTTGTTTTGTGCTTTTTTAGTTTGAGTGCATTCATTCGTCCACCAGGGTTTTAGTTTTTTCCTTAAGAAGCCGGAGGATTGCGGGATCGTCTGTTCTGCTGCAGCATGTATGGAGGCAATAATCTTTTCATTCATTTCGTCTATTGTTTGATCATCTGATATCTGATCAAGGCTGGCCTTCTCGCTGAAGAGAGGCCAGTCTGCTAGATGGAGTTTCCAACGGGGTGGTCTTACTGGTACTGTAGGGAAAGGAGATGCGTTTTTAATAATGCCGGGCATATGATCACTACCATAAGGATTGTTAATGACACTCCATTTAAAATCGATCAACAGAGATGGAGTGCACAGCGCCAGGTCAAGACAGCTCATAGCTCCTGTGCTTGGGGAGCAGTAGGTTGGCGCACCAGTGTTTAAAAGGCATATTTCGTTAGTCAGGATAAAATCTTCAAGTGTTTGTCCCCTGGTGTCAGTTGTTTTGCTACCCCATAATATGTTATGAGCGTTAAAATCACCTGCTATTAAAAAAGGTTTGGGTAGCTGGTTTAAAACTAACTCCAGATCTCCTACAGTAAAATGGGAATGTGGTGGAATGTACATTGAACAAATGGTAATGGTTTTATGTGCTAAAACCGTGACAGCAATGGCTTCCAAGTGAGTATTAATGGTAACTTCTCTAGCTGCAATGCCGTTCCGTAAAAGTATAGCTACGCCACCCGAAAGCCGGTTCGCCTGAGTACGATCTCGCCGTACAACAGTGAATCCTTTTAAAATGTTTTTGTGCTTTTCGCCTAAGTTTGTTTCTTGTAAGCACAAGGCCACAGGGGAGAAGTTACTTAACAAGTCTTTGATGTCACCTAAGTTGTGTAAAAGGCCTCTACAATTCCAATGGATAATGAAAGCCATATTGAAATTGAAAGGTCAGAAATGGCACTACGGAAAAGTAGGAGGTGGGATTATAGGTGACATGGATTAAATAGGCTTATACAAATGAGCGATAACCGTTAGGTTATCGCTTTCTTATTTTGAATGGTTACTGGGATTTTATCCCTCTTACCGCGCTCGAGAGAGCGCTTGTCCTTCGGTGTCAATGACACCGGAGTTTTTGTGTCGACCTCCATCGCTCTCTCTGAGGCGCTGGAGGACCGAGAGTTTGGCGCCGAGACACGTGCCTCGGGCCTTGGAGTTCGCTTGATCTTAGGGCCCTGCGGGACTGGTGTTTGCAGGGCCTTGGAAGAGGATGGAGCAGCGTCGGCTGCTTCCATCACGGGGGCGGAAGGAGTCACTGCAGCACCACTGCGCGTGGGCTCGGAGGACTCCGGAGGCCTCTGTGACGCTGCCCCCGACTGCGTCACATCGGCGTAACTTCTTCGCGGAAGATACGATAGCCGTTTTCTGGCTTCAAAGAACGATATTTTTTCTTTGACAGTTAGTGCTATTACTTCATTTTCTTTTTTCCAGCATGGGCAAGACCGCGAGTAGGCTGGATGGTCTCCTTCGCAGTTAATACAATGTGGGGAGGAAGTGCAGTTTTCAGATTGATGATCGTTTGAGCTGCATTTAGCACAGGTTGTTTGGCCTCGGCATGCATGTGAAGCATGTCCGAACCTTTGACACTTGAAACACCGTCTTGGGTTCGGGATATATGGTCTGACGTTTACTTTTACATAGCCTGCATCCAGAGATGTAGGCATTTCGCTTGTTCCAAATGTAAGTATGACATGTTTTGTTGGGATCTCTTGGTCATTTCTGCGGATGACTATTCTTTGTACTTTTATCACGTTTTGCTCCTGGAAACCCTCAAGGAGTTCCTCATCGCTCAGGCCAATGAAATCTTCCTCTGATATCACACCCCGGCTTGTGTTCAGTGTTCTATGCGGTGAAATTGTCACTGTGGTGTCGCCAATAGTGGTAAGTTCCGATAGCTTTTGCGCTTGATCTTTATCACTTAGTTCTAGGAGTAGTGTCCCCACTAGACATTTTTGAGGCTTTATATGTAGTTCCGATTTTGTCCTTGAGACACTTGGCCACCAGAAAGGGAGATAGCTTTCTTACTGATATGTTATTTTCACTGTGGACGACATAGTATTTAGGAAATGACGGGGCGTTGCTCCGAAAGGAGAACAGGAACGGTGCTTCGGTGCGGCTTCTTTTCAGACGCCGATCATAGACAGAAGTTTGCGCTGCCATAAGAAAATTTGTTTGTTCGGCAACAGCGCCGACCGCCCACCACGGAGCCCAACGAGGGGACGTGGCAGGGCTTGTATAGAAAGAAGCCTGCCAGACGCCAGTCGTACGCCATCACTATAACCAAATATGGTGTACCCAAGGTAGGATAGCCACACAAGGTTAACCCTTGCCGCCGTGGAGAAAGGAAGTAAATGGAAGATAGAAGAAGACAGGAAAGATAAAAAAGTGAGAGATAAAGACGAAGGTTTGAGGAGAGAGAGATAGGAAGAGGCGACTACCGATTTCCCCCGGGTGGGTCAGTCCGGGGGTGCCGTCTATGTGAAGCGGAGGCCGAAGAGGTGTGTTGCCTCCGCCGGGGGGCCTTAAAGGTCCAAACACCCAGCTTCGGCTCAACCCCCAGGATCCCCTTTTCCCCAGACACGGCTAAGCCGCGCACGGCTACACGCGGGAGGGTCCAACCATCGTGTGCTCGGGTACGTGGTGGCGCAACACACCAAACGCCTGCTTATGAACTGGGTCAAGTCGTCGGTAGTAAGATAATCTGGCTGAGCCATATATGATGCTACCGTAGTCTAATATGCTACGCACCAAAGTGCGGTAGATGCGTAGCAGGCATTTTTGGTCAGAGCCCCAGCGGTTCCGGGACAGGATTTTGAGGATGTTAAGAGCATTGTTCGCTTTAATTTTAAGGCTATTTATATGTGCCAGGAAGGTTAACTGTTATCTAACAGAACACCCAGAAACTTGTGTTCTTGTTTTACTGGTAGCGTGGCTTCTTGTAGCTTAAGAGTGGGATCTAGTTGTAGGCTTCTTTTTTGTGTAAAGACAACACTAATAGTTTTTTTCATTTGAGAAGCGAAATCCGTTTTCACATGCCCACTGCGTGAGTTTTTTTAACGTAATTTGAATTTGCCGATCGCAGGTTGCCATGTTCGATGCACGACACGCAAGTTGTAGATCATCCACATACAATGAATGCATCACAGAGGATGGAATTACATTATTGACCGAGTTCATTTTCACCACAAACAATGTTGTGCTTCATACGCATCCCTGAGGCACACCGTTTTCCTTAATAAATACGCGGGACAGCACCGTTCCTAAACGCACTTGGAATGTTCGGTCGGACATGAAATCGGCTAGACATTTAAGCATTCTACCGCGGATCCATAAATCCGCTAAGTCCCTTAATATACCAAACCTCCATGTTGTGTCGTACGCCTTTTCTAAATCAAAGAAAACAGTGAGACAATATTGTTTGTGTAGAAAGGCCGCACGTATCTCGTGTTGTGGCCGAACTAATTGATCTGTTGTAGAGCAGCCTTTCTTGTACCCACACCAATGGTTATCTAGCAGCTTCTCTGTTTCAAGGACGTATGTCAATCTTATGTTGATGATGGCTTCATAGGACTTTGCAAGACAACTTGTGATTGCTATGGGTCTATAACTGTTTGCTGTTTTGGGAGGTTTTCCAGCTCTCAAGAAAGGGATTATGATGCTTTCTTCCACTTTTTGGGCATTTTTCCCGTTTTTCAGATTATGTTGAAGAAACGAAGAAAGCTCTCAATTGCTTTAGGGGATAGGTGAGCTAGCATTGCATAATGTACCGTGTCCGGACCGGGTGCTGTTTTTTTTTTTTGCCAGTAGTAAGTACTCTGTTGATTTCTGGAAGTGTTAAAACGGCATAATACAGTCTTTCTGAACTTCCTGTGGTCGGAAGCTTTAGCTGTTCTGCTAATTGCTTATGTTTTAGAAGTGCAGCAGAGTAGTTCTCTGAGCTTGATATAGCAGGGAAATGTTGCCCTAATATGTCTGCTTGTTCTTCTATATATATTTGCGTGCCTGGAGGTGATAGTATGGGGATAGTGTAAGAAGCGTAGTCACCTCTAAACTTACGAACCTGATCCCACATTCATTTGGATGTTATTGAGCTATTTATAGACGAGACATAATTTTTCAAGGACTGTGTATCGGCTTGTCTGCATGTGTACCTGGCTTTCGCTTTTGATTTTTTAAACGAGAGTAGATTTTCTAGTGTTGGGTATCGCCGAAAGATATGCCACGCAATGTTTTGTAGCTTTTTGTTTGTGTACATTCCTTCGTCCACCAGGGTTCCAAGTTTTTTTTAAGAAGCCAGAGGATTGTGGGATTGTCTGTTCTTCTGCAGCGAGTATATAGGCGGTAATCTTGCCATTCATTTCGTCTATGGTTAAGTCTTCTGTTATGTTATCTAGAGTGGCCTTTCAGTAAAAAGAAGCCAGTCTGCTAGATGGAGTTTCCAACGGGGTGGCCTTAATGAATGAATGAATGTTGTTTAGTGGCGCAAGGGCCAGGTATGGCCAAAGAGCGCCAAGACAGTGTTATTGATTTCGCGGTGGAATGATGAGTTCTGTGAAGTTGATATGACGTGGCTGTAAAGGGGCCTGAAATAGTCGCTGTAGAGTGCGTAAAATCTACGTGCAATAAGATTATGGCGATGACTAATGATGAGTACTATGAGCCTTACACTGCATTGCGGGAGAATGATATGATATGCAGAACATGTAAGATGCAAAAATTCGCTGCAGCACAACTGCCTCACCAGAGCCCTTGAAGCACAAGGGCCTTGAGGCATGTGCTATACAGTACAACTGTCCCAACGGCATCCTCTGGACAGAGGAGGCGCTACGAATGCATGGGACTAATAACATGTAAAACCACATCTCTGAGGAAACCTAGGACTCTGTCTGTATTAAAAAGCGGTTCTGGACCGAGAAACATTGCAGGATGAAGAGGAATGTGCTGCCGTTATGCCAAGAAAAAATGTCTCATTCTCTCAGATTCGGTTTGCCGACACTCCAGGAGGACGTGGAGCACGGTCAGCCTCTCCCCGCATCTCGTACAGGTTGGAGGCTCATTTCCAGTGAGTAAAAAATAATGGGTGCCAAATGTGTGTCCTATTCTGAGACGACATAATAGGACATCTGTTCGGCGTGATTTTCTTGCAGAGGGCCAGAATCCTAACTGTGGCTTTATCACGTGGAGCTTATTTGTTTGCGCGTCCCACGTGCACTGCCAGTGGTTTCGCAGTTTCTTTCGTAAGAAAGGCCTCAGTTAGTTAAATGTGGTTTAGTGGCGCAAAAGCGGCTAAGGCTATGCTGCGCCAAACACGAGGTGTTTTGTAAAACTATTTAAGAGGAGAAAAGCCGTGTTAATCTATATTTTGTTTAAAAAGCCAGTGTCGTCTAGGAATTTACGCAGGTCAGGTAATGGGATTATCGAATCATCTCCTAAAATTAAAGCAAGATGTAAAGGTATGTGCATTTGATATAGGTTGTGCAAAAATTTCCGTCTTTGTACTTCAATGTGTGTGCATGTGAGTAGTATATGCATGACTGTTAGTTGTTCTTGGCATTTTTCACATGTTGGCACGTCTTCTTTTGTAAGTAGATAATTGTGTGTGAGATGTGTGTGCCCAATACGTAGTCGGCATAGAACTACTTCAAAGAAGCGCTCCTGATGGTTGCACGACTCCCACTCACCAAGTACCGGTTTAGTGAGATATAGTTTGTTTTCTCTACAATGGTCCCATTCGTGTTGCCACTTTGACGTTAAGGCCTTCCCAATGGCACGCATACTATCTTTATATGGAAGTGTTGAGTTTATTATGTTTTTTAATGCTGCCATCGATGCACATCTATCGGCTGATTCGTTACCAGGTATCCCAACATGACTTGGTACCCAGCAGAAGCGGATTAATCTCCCATATTTGTTAAGCGCGACCATGTTTAGTATGTCCCCTAACAGGGGTTCACACTCAGATTTTAGATTTAGAGCCTTCAGTGTACTTAAGGAATCAGTGTATATTACTGTGTTTTTGTGCTTGCCAGTGATAATCTCTTTAACTACAGCCCATACAGCATAAACTTCAGCAGTGAAAACAGAAGCATGTATTGGTAGACGGATACTAGTTTCCCAGTTTTCTGTTACGGCCCCTACACCCACGTGTTCTTTTGTTTTGGAGCCATCCGTGTAGAATTCCATGTGATTTTGATACTTGTCCTGAAGAGCACGGAATTCTTGTATGATGTGTTCGTGTGGAGTGTTTCTTTTCTTTAAATGTGTTAGTGTCCAGTCGCACAGCTCTGTGAAATTGTACCATGGCGCCAACCGTTGTGGTTTCTTGGCAGCCTGGAGGACTTCGTTGGGGATATCATAGTCCCGACAGTATTGCTCATACCGCAGGACAAGTGGCCTAATCATGTTCGGTTTATTTGTGTAGTGTAAGCGTGAGTTGCACTGTGTGAGGATGTTGTAGCATATGTGTTGCGGTGATGACTGAATTCTGAGTAGGTAAGAGAATGTTAGTAATGCTCTGCGCTGCTGTAATGAGGGTTCGTTACACTCAGCATATAAACTTTGAATGGGTGACGTTCTGTAGGCACCACTTGCCAGTCGCAATCCAAGGTTATGTACTGGATCAAGTAGTTGGATGTAGGACTGCCTGGCTGACCCGTAAACCACGGAGCTATAGTCTAAAAGGCTACGCACAAGAGACCGGTAAATACGTAAGAGACATGTTCGGTCGGAACCCCAGTGCTTATGAGATAAGACTTTCAGGATATTCAGTGCTTTATTTGCCTTAATCTTTAGGGTTTTAATGTGGGCTAGGAAGTTTAGCTTTTTGTCAAAGATTACTCCCAAGAATTTATATTCTTGTTTTACCGGCAGCGCGACATCATTCAATTTTAGAACCGGCTCTAAGTACAATCCTCGTTTTTGCGAGAATAGCACTGTAACGGTTTTTTGGGTAGAGAAGCGGAAGCCATTTTTCTCAGCCCATTCGGTTAGTTTATTAATTGTTATCTGGAGCTGCCTTTCACATGTTTGTAAGTTTGAGGCGCGGCACGCTATTTGCAGATCATCGACGTATATGGAGTGCATAACAGAGGGGGGAATGACTTTGTTAACGGAGTTCATTTTTACTATAAAGAGTGTTGTGCTTAATACGCATCCTTGTGGCACACCATTTTCCTGATTGAATACACGTGACAATGCCGTTCCTAAACGCACCTGGAATGTTCGGTCCGACATGAAATCGGCTAGACATTTCAGCATTCTACCTCGGATTCCTAAATCTGCTAAGTCCCTTAATATGCCGAACCTCCATGTCGTGTCGTACGCCCTTTCTAAGTCAAAGAAAACAGTGAGACAATATTGTTTGTGTAGGAAGGCCGCACGTATCTCGTCTTCTAGCCGGACTAGGTGATCTGTTGTAGAGCAGCCTTTCTTGTACCCACACCAATGGTTATCTAGCAGCTTCTCTGTTTCAAGGACGTATGTCAATCTTATGTTGATGATGGCTTCATAGGACTTTGCAAGACAACTTGTGATTGCTATGGGTCTATAACTGTTTGCTGTTTTGGGAGGTTTTCCAGCTCTCAAGAAAGGGATTATGATGCTTTCTTCCACTTTTTGGGCATTTTCCCTGTTTCCCAGATTATGTTGAAAAAATGAAGCAAGGTCTCAACTGCTTTAGGGGATAGGTGGGCTAGCATTGCATAGTGTACCCTGTCCGGACCGGGTGCTGTTTTTTTGCCACTAGTAAGGACTCTGTTGATTTCTGGAAGTGTTAGAGGGCCATTATACAGTCTTTCTGAACTTCCTGTGGTCGGAAGCTTTAGTTTTTCTGCTAATTGCTTATGTTTCAGGAATGCAGCAGAGTAGTTTTTCGAGCTTGATATATCGTGGAAATGTTGCCCTAATATGTCTGCTTGTTCTTCTATATTTGTTTGTGTGCCTGGAGGTGACAGTATGGGGATAGTGTAAGAAGCGTAATCGCCTCTAAACTTGCGAAGCTGATCCCACATTCGTTTGGATGTTATTGAACTATTTACAGACGATACATAATTTTTCCATGACTGTTTTTCTGCTTGTCTGCGTGTGTACCTGGCTTTCGCTTTTGCTTTTTTGAAAGAGAGTAGGTTATCTTGTGTTGGGTATCGCCGAAAGATACCCCACGCTTTGTTTTGTAGTTTTTTTGTTTGCGTACATTCCTTCGTCCACCAGGGTTTCACGTTTTTTTTTAAGAAGCTAGAAGATTGTGGGATTGTGTCTGCTGCTGCAGCAAGTATACAGGCCGTGATCTGATCGTTCATTTCATCTATGGTTAGCTCATCTGATATTTTATCCAGAGTGGCCTTTTCAGTAAAGAGAGGCCAGTCTGCTAGATGGAGTTTCCAACGGGGTGGCCTCAATGGTATGGTAGGAAAAGTAGATGTTCTTTTAATGATAGCGGGCATATGGTCACTACCATAGGGGTTCTGAATAACATTCCACTGAAAATCGCAAAAAAGAGATGGAGAGCACAGTGCTAGATCTAAGCAACTCATAGCTCCTGTGCTTGGGGAGTAGTAAGTAGCCGCACCTGTGTTTAAAAGGCATATGTCATTTGTTAGGATAAAATTTTCAAGCGTTTGAGCCCTGTTGTCAGTAGTTTTACTACCCCATAACGTGTTATGCGAATTAAAATCACCGCCTACTAAAAATGGTTCAGGTAGCTGGTTTAAAATTAACTCTAGGTCTCTTATGGTAAAATGTGAATGCGGCGGAATGTATACAGAACAAATGGTGATGGTTTTGTGAGCTAAAACGGTGACAGCAACGGCTTCTATGTGAGTGTTAATGGGAACTTCTCTGGCTGCTATACCACCTGGAAGAACAATGGCTACACCACCTGACAGCCGGTTCGCCTGTGTACGGTCGCGCCGTACAACGGTGAAGCCTTTTAAAATGTTTTTGTGTTTATCGCCTAGGTTGGTTTCCTGTAAGCACAGGGCCACAGGAGAGAAGTTTATTAACAAGTCTTTTATGTCACCTAAGTTACGTAAGAGACCTCTACAATTCCATTGGATCATAAAAGCCATTGTAAAATTGAAAGGTAAAAAATGATATTAACGAGTGAATGGGAGATAAGAAAGATGTAAGGTGACATGGATCTGAAGAAGGTAGATACAGCAGAGCGATAACGCTTAGGTTATCGCCTTCTTATTTAGAGTTGTTATTGGGATTTTGTCCCTCTTACCGCGCTCGAGAGAGCGCTTGTCCTTTGGTGTCGAGGACACCGGGGTTTTTGTTTCGACCTCCATTGCTTTGTCTGAGGCGCTGGAGGACCGAGAGTTTGGCGCCGAGACACGTGTCTCGGGCCTTGGAGTGCGCTTGATCTTAGGGCCCTGCGGGACTGCTGTCTGCAGGGCCGTTGAAGAGGGCGGAGCAGTACTGACTGCTTCCACCACGGGGGCGGGAGGAGTCACTGCGGCACCACTGCGCGTGGGCTCGGAGGACTCCGGAGGCCTCTGTGACGCTGCCCCCGCCTGCGTCACTTCGGCATAACTGCGTCGCGAAAGGTACGACAGTCGTTTTCTGGCTTCGACGAACGAGATTTTTTCTTTTACAGTTAGTGCAATGATCTCCTTTTCCTTTTTCCAGCATGGGCACGAACGCGAGTAGGCTGGACGGTCTCCTTTACAGTTAACACAAAATGGTGAAGAGGTGCAATGCTCAGATTGGTGATCGTTAGAGCTGCATTTAGCACAAGTTGTTTGTCCTCGGCATGCATGTGAAGCATGTCCGAATCTTTGGCATTTGAAGCATCGTCTGGGGTTTGGGATATATGGTCTCACATTGACTTTGACATAACCGGCATCGAGAGAGGTAGGCATTACGCTTGTTCCGAAGGTGAGTATGACATGTTTAGTGGGGATTTCTTGATCGTTTCTGCGGATTACTATTCTTTGTACTTTGGTGACATTTTGTTCCTGGAAACCTTCCAGCAGTTCCTCGTCGCTTAAACCAATAAAGTCTTTTTCAGATATTACTCCCCTGCTTGTATTAAGTGTTCTGTGGGCTGAAACAGTCACTGTCGCTTCGCCAATACTGGTAAGTTCAGAGAGCTTATCTGCTTGATCTTTGTTATTCAGTTCTAGGAGGAGGTCCCCGCTAGACATTTTGGATGCTTTGTATGTTGGTCCGATTTTGTCTTTCAGACACTTCGCTACCAGGAAAGGAGAGAGTTTCCTTACCGGAGTGTTGCTTTCACTATGCACTACATAGTACTTTGGAAATGCTGGGGCGTTGCTTTGAAAGGAAAATTGAAATGGTACTTCGGTGCGGCATCTCTTCAGACGCCGATCATAAACAACAGAGGCTTGCGCTGCCATAGGAAAATGTGTATGTTCGGCAACAGCGCCGACCGCCCACCACGGAGCCCAACGAGGGGACGCGGCACAGCTTGTGTACAAGCCTGCACGACGCCAGCCGTACGCCATCACTATAACCCAATATGGTGTACCCAAGGTGGGATATCCACACAAGGTTAACCCTTGCCGCCGTGGAAAAAGGAAGTAAATGGAAGAGAGAAGAAGACAGGAAAGGTAAAAAAGTGAGAGATAAAGACGAAGGTTTCAGGAGAGAGAGATAGGAAGAGGCGACTACCGATTTCCCCCGGGTGGGTCAGTTCGGGGGTGCCGTCTACGTGAAGCAGAGGCCAAAGTGGTGTGTTGCCCCCGCCGGGGGGCCTTAAAGGTCCGAACACCCGGCATCGGCTCAACCTCCAGGATCCCCCTTTCCCCGGACACGGCTAAGCCGCGCACGGCTACACGCGGGAGGGTCCAACCCTCGTGTGCTTGGGTACGTGGTGTCGCAACACACCAAACGCCTGCTGACGAAGACGCCCCTGCGGGGAAGAAAGGCCTCAGATCTGTGACAGGCACATCCGCGATAGGGTTAACAGCTTGCGATGTGACTGACGTGGCCATCTCGTCCGCCAGAACGTTACCTTCGATTCCCCTATGGGCAGGTGCCCAGCATATTATGGTATGCTGGTTAGATGAGTAAGCTTTACACAAGACCGAATAGAGTTCATTAAATACGGGATTTTTATGTTTGCTGAGTGACATTAAGGCCTTCACGACGCTTAGAGAGTCAGTACAGATCGCTGCTTTTGGAAGTTTTGATTTTCTTTGCGGGAGATATGGGGTTCTCCTCCGTACTCTTGGGACAAAGGAACGACAACACAGTAGTGCAAACAATCACAAGGGCATTTATTGCACCTTTCATAGATCAATGCCTGCTAGCCGAGTTGCTATCCCCAAAACATGCCGATGGGCGCGCGACAAATCTAGAAGTCCGACTCACCGCGACCGCATAGCGAGCGAATATGTTCGCCCCATGCTGGATCCCAACGCCTGGTCGTTCGCGCGTACTGTCACGCGAACTGTGTCCAAGGCGGCCACGCGAGACGGTCTCGCAGAAGCATGGGCACGCGCGGCACGGCATGTCCGTCCCGCTTGCTTCCCGAACCCAAAGAGGACGCGCCTTGTCTCTCGGCGCCCGAGTAACCCCGCCGCGGCGCGACACTCGCGCCATCTCTCGCGCCGCGCTTGTACCACTCCGACCGCCGCGGGCGCCAAGCCACGCGAGCCGTGCGGGAAAACAGCATATCAGGGGATGCGTGAGAGTCGCGCATCCCCACATCCCCCCAACCTTAAATCACTTCTTATTCCGGCGAAACATGTGACACGGTCTAACATTAACCCGTGCTTCGCGAACCAGATAGTACATGTGTTGTGTCGGCAGCGGCAGGCAAGCGGGGGGCCCCGACCGGCGAACGCGCGGCTAGCGCCGGCGCAGTGAAGGAGACTCGGAGCTAATTGCTCCCGATGAAAACCGGAACGAAGACTCAGCCGACCCGCGGCCGTTTATTACTAATAAAAGCTTCACATGCCAGATGACACCTCCCGATTGGTCTAAGCTCGTCACATGACAGAAGGGGGGTGCGCCATCTAGCTAAACAACTACAAAACATACATGTACGATGACACAGAGATCTGACAGGGGGCGACATTATACTACATCATCCCCCCCTGGAAACAAAGCAAGCATACAGTGAAACGCGCACACAAGGCGCGCACTTAAGTCCAAAGGCAATTTCAGTTCGTTCCCGCCCACGTTCACACACGCGCACCAGTTGCACACAAAGCACGCACTTAAGTCCACAACAAATTCAATCCGTCCCCACCCAAGTTCACATACACGCGCACCAGTCTTGGGCACCAAAACACAGGCAGTCACTCAAACAAAGTCCAACAAGGAACACGGCACAAAACTCACTGCACCGCAACAAGGAACACATTTACCTGTGTGAACGAAAAATGTGAACTGCCTCCTAAATGTCACAGCGAAGCCCCTAGCCGTGGCATTTCGAAGACGGCAAAACGCTCTACATTCAAGAAACATAATCGTCAAGCCACGGAGGCCATTTTTTGACACGATGAGGACGCGTGCGTACCTCAGAAGAACTTTGGGGGTTGCGACGCGTTTCGGTCGACTTTAAAGACCCAGTCATCCCACTACTATTTCCCTCCCCCTGGTTGAAAAATTGAATGTGGTTGTCGCTCAAAGCTGGAGAGGGTTGCCCAGGAAGCTCCTCTCGAAGTCCCAACAAGTCCTGGGATGCTACCGATTCCCCCACGGAATCAGAAACGATTGCTGACTGTGTAGACTCGGAAGCGATACAGTCAGATGCACTACTTAAGTGATGCCTATGAAAGGACGATGTCACGCCAGACGAGTCATCGGAATGACTATCCAGGTTTGAATACGAGTACAAAAAATTTGTATCAGTTGTGGACAATGTACTATGTTTTGAATTATCTACTATTGTGGTTAACTTAGACGCATTCCACGCCTTCCCATCACTGAGTACAAAAGAGGATGGTCCTACCTGGGCCTTAACTGTACGAGGTTTACTGTACTTAAAAAATCTTTTCTTGGCAAGTTTTACTTTGACGGTGTCTCCCACCTTGATACGAGTTGGCTGAGCACCTCTCCGTTTGTCTACATACTGTTTAGTTTGCTGCTGTTTCTGCGAGACTCTCTCGCGAACTTTACTGTTCTGAACCGCTGTGTGCTTAGACAACCTGAAGTTGCTAATATCTATCTTTGAACGGGGTTGACGACCATGAAGTAGGAAAGCTGGGGAGAGACCCGTTGTAGCATGTGGCGTAATCCTATAAGAACCCAAGAATTCTGAAATGCTTTTCGAAGCATCTCGACCTTCAAGCCTTGCTACCTGCAGGTGTTCCTTAATGACTCGGTTGAACCTTTCTATTTGACCATTTCCCTGAGGATAATAGTTGGAGGAGAAAAAATGAGCGATTCCCTTTTCCTTTAGGTAATCTTGAAATTGTTTTGAGACAAACTGCGGACCATTGTCTATAAATATAGAGTCTGGCAACCCTTCACGGCTGAAAGCCCAGTCAAGAAGCTTAATGACATCATCTGTGGAGATGGAGTTAGTACCAAGTACTTCTGGCCACTTTGAGCAGTAATCAACAAGGGTGACTAGATACCTAGGGTACGACGTGTTTAATGGGCCAATGATGTCCATTCCCAATTTCTGCCAAGGCCCGTTCGGCCATTCGACTGGTTGCAATGGAGCTACATGAGGCTTTGCAGACTTGTCTGCCAGCTTACATACATGACAATGCTTTACATACTGTTCAACAGTGCTATCCATCTGGGGCCACCAATAGCGTTCACGAAGAAGCTGCTTAGTACGTACTATGCCCTGATGATTTTTATGTGCCAGCTGTAGAAATGTAGGTATTAGGACACTGGGTATTACCACACGATCACCACGCATGAGTAATCCGTCTACAAAGGACAATTCTTCATTTACATGAAAGTAAGCTATTAAAGCATTGCTCATGTTTTTCTTAGAAGGCCAACCTTCTGCTAGGCATTTACTGACCTGAAGCGTCTCATCTGTACTCGTTGCAAGTTGCACTGTCTCCTTGTCAACGACCGATGTGACTAAGGATACTATTTCTTCCTCCTGAACTACATTCTGCGAATCCTTTACTGGAAGTCTAGACAAGGCATCAGCTACTAGGTTTTCTGATCCTTTGCAATATTCAATCTGAAAGTTGTAATACAGGAGCCTGGCTGACCATCTTGAAATGCGAAGAGGTCGACGACCTGAGTCGCCAGCGGACAGTAATGCAACTACTGCTTGATGGTCAGTTCGAAGAGTGAACCGTCTACCCCAGAGGTAAACATGCCATTTTTCACATGCGAACAGACATGCTAGCGCTTCACGCTCACCTACGGAATACTTTCGTTCAGCTACAGACAAAGTTCTAGATGCAAAAGCTACAGTTTCTAGCTTGGAACCATACGGTTGCTGTAACACAGCACCAACACCAACATCAGATACATCAGTCGTGACTACCACAGGCAATTCAGGGTTGAAAATCTTAATGACAGGGGAACATGTAAGATGAGCTTTCAACTGATTGAAGCTACGTTGTGCATCATCAGACCAAGCAAAATTTTGCCCTTGCCTGAGCATGAGGCGAAGCGGTTCTACAAGTTCTGCATAAAGATCAATGAACTTGGCATAGTAACCAGCTAATCCTAAGAAGGATTGCAATGACTTAATATCTGTAGGCGCAGGCGCATTCAGGATTGCTTTTACCTTGCTTTCTGTAGGCGAAATGCTTTCAGCTGAAATTTTATGGCCCAGAAAAGTCAGTTCTCTCACAGAGAAGACACATTTTTCATTAAGTTTCATACCACTGTTTAAAATGCAAAGCAAGACTTCTCTTAAATTAGCATCATGCTCAGGTTTCGTCCGACCCCATGCCAAAATGTCATCAAGGTAACAGACAACATTCTTACAATTCCGCAAGATTTGTGACATCATTTTCTGAAACACTGCTGGCGCGGATGCCAAGCCAAAACAGACACGCTTGAACCTGAATAAGCCTTCATGAGTTATGAATGTAGTGAGATCTCTACTACCTTCTTCCAGTAACAGCTGGTGGTAAGCAGATGCTAGATCCAGCTTAGAAAAATATGTGGCACCATGAAACATTTGCACTAACTCTTCTACGTGCGGCAAAGGATACCCATCAATGACAATTGCCTTATTCGGTTCCCGGAGGTCAACACAGAGCCGGATGGCTCCATCCTTTTTGCGCACCACGACGAGTGGAGACACCCATTCAGAAGCCTTGACGCGCTCTATGACGTCGCAGTCCTTGAGACGTCGCAGTTCATTTGTCACCTGGTCACGGAGAGCCAGGGGTAGTCTGCGCAACTTTGAAGATACAGGTTTCATACCTTGCCGCCGATGTATTCGGTGCACGAAGTTTTTGACGAGTCCCAACTCGCCACTGAAGAGGTGATCAAAACCCGGAGGCACACCTGTGGGGCTCTGTACTGGAGGAAGCGTAGCCAGGCAGCATGTCAGCGACGTACCGTCGATTTGTATCCCCAAGCGCTGGATGGCATCAAGACCCAGCAATGATGTTCCTGTAGACGTTACATGGAACGTGACTGAGCACGACCTTTGAAGAAACTGGACAGTGGCTTGGAAAAGGCCTTGAATGTCGATGCGTTGCTTGGAGAAATTCCTCAAGTCCACTGCTGCTTTTGACAGTCTGTGCTGTCGACCAAAGTGCTTTCCAAAATCCTCGGCCGTCATCAATGAGACAGACGCTCCTGTGTCCACGAGCAGCCGCATGACGACGTCGTTAACCACGACCGGGACTTGTAAATCCCTTTTAGCTTCCAAGGTGCTTACCGTCAAGACAGACGCGGACGGCTGTCCTGCGGAAGTTGACGAAGACCGCGTCTCTGCGGAAGAGACGTGCTGAACAGTACGGGTTTTTCGGCATACTGATGCAAAATGGCCCAACGTGTGGCAGGCGTTGCACCGCCAGTTCCTTGCGGGGCAATTCCTGTACGTTGCAATATGCTTCCTGCTGCCACACCGGTCGCATGAACTACGGTCGAAATTAGGGTCCTTCGCATCCTGTGCTTCATTGCGGGTCCCGGAGGAGCCTCGCGGAAAATGTCGATCATCTGGGCGGCCTCTTGGGAGACGTCGGCCATCTTGGCGGCTCCTCGGAAGAAGTCGGCCATCTTCATGGCCTCCCGCACTATGTCGGCCATCTTGGCAGCTCCCCGGAAGAAGTCGGCCATCGTCATGGCCTCCCGGACTACGCCGGCCATCTTGGCTCGTCGACGGAGCGCCAAGTAGAGCTACCTCGATTCTTTGTATTTTCTCCGAGTCGAACGCACGGTTCGCTCGATGCAGAGCTTCTAACGAGCGTCCAATTTCTTCAGCCTTGTCCAGGGACAGGGTTTCGCCATGAGCCAGCAACTTTTCGCGAACGCTGACGTTCGCTACCCCATGTATGATTTGGTCTCGGACGCGCTCGTCATAGGTTGTGCCGAAGTTACACTGTACTGCCTTCTCCTTCAATGCGGTCACGAATTCCAGGAATCCTTCTCCCTCGAACTGCATTCGACTGGTGAATTCGTGCCGTTCCGCCAGGACATTTGTTGACGCGGCGAACAGCCGGTCAAGCCGCTGCAAGAGTCTCGGAAACTCTGACGCTGGCGGGACCGCATCACTTGACGTTGACGCTGCGCCGGTCGACTGCCTTGCTGCTTCGCTTGAAGCTGACGCTGCGCTGGTTAACTGCCTTGCTGCTTCCTGCTCCTCGTCTGCAAAGTAGTTCCGTTGTCCCTCACGCCCGAGAGCGCTGACGAGCGCGGACGCTCGTCGCGCGTCCGTCCAGTCGCCACCGCCGGCCGCTTCGAGGTGGGCCTGAAAAATTTTTTTCCAGCGATACCAAGGGATTAACGGTGGGCCAGGCACTTCAAGAAAAACGGGAAGGTTCGCCGTAAAAGCCATGCCAGGTCGCGTGCAGGAGATCGCGCAGGAGGCAAGCCGGAGCTCGCCGCCGGAATGGGCAAGGAAGAACAAAGGGGGCGAGAAGGCCTAGGCTCGGAAGCCTCGCGACGCCGAGTGCGTCGGCGGCGTTTGCCTGCCGTGCGGACACAGGAAGGGACGCTTCACATACGAAGCTCGTTGGTTTCCCGGGGCTTCGGTCGGAACCGCTGCGGGAATCCCATCCTCGTCGCTAAAAGATGTGTCGGCAGCGGCAGGCAAGCGGGGGGCCCCGACCGGCGAACGCGCGGCTAGCGCCGGCGCAGTGAAGGAGACTCGGAGCTAACTGCTCCCGATGAAAACCGGAACGAAGACTCAGCCAAGCCGCGGCCGTTTATTACTAATAAAAGCTTCACATGCCAGATGACACCTCCCGATTGGTCCAAGCTCGTCACATGACAGAAGGGGGGTGCGCCATCTAGCTAAACAACTACAAAACATACATGTACGATGACACAGAGATCTGACAGGGGGCGACACTATACTACAACATGCAACAGTGGTCGCGCAGAAGAAATGTCTACACGCTGTCCATAACATGCGAGCCGACTGTCCTTGGGTACACCGCTGGCGTCCGCCGGTCACAGCAGCAGCTTTGCGACTCGACGGCACGATCCCAGGCCAGGACTCCGGAGACGGCGACGCAGTAGTCGGTACGAGCAAGCGTCGCTCGCGCCGACGCGCCCTGCTGGCAAGAGCCGCCGTAGCTGTCGGTGACCGCCGGCTCTTTTGTCCGCCGCCGAGGGTTGTGAGCTGGATACAGGAGGCCGCCGAAGTCGCCGCGCCGAACTGGCCACAGCATCACCATCGCCCGGGGTGGCTCGATCGTAGTCCGGGGCAGCAACGCAGACGATGTGCAGGTGACGGCAAACCAGGGGTGACTCCAATCACGCTGCGTAAACTCAACACACTCGGCAAACACTAAAGTAGTGCAAGGGAGAGGAATTCTGCATGCGCATCGCCCACGTGGTACGAGGTTCAACTCGGCTAGCTAAAGGTCGGGCAGCTACTCAGATGCTAAGTTCATGTGAACGAAGCTCGCTTCCTTCAGTCGAACGAGTAATTTCAATTCGTGCGAGGCTAAATAGAATGAGGGAAGCAAATTGCAACACCTCAACGCCACGGTCCACCAGGTTGTGGCCCTCCACGTGCGACCGGCAGCTTCGTAAAGCCTTAGGCCTAAATCGTCGCTACCCTGACAACTACCGGCATCCAAAAACAACACCTAAAATGAGCGCAAAACAGGCAGCCGCGAGGAGACGTCAGCTCAGTGAGGTGGCCCTACTCCGCTCGGTGCACACAGCATCCGAGTTGACGGCGCCCACCGTCCCAGACGGTGTCGGAGCGCCCGGTGCCAGGCCGCAATACCAGTCAGCCCGTAGTGGCACCCGTGGCCCGCGGCCACCCGGCTCCCAGAGCCGCGACTTCATCAGAGTCAAAGAGATAGGAGAAGCTATTTACATGAGAAATTCGGACCACACACGAGGCTTCCCTACTCACTCGCTTCAGGCTTGCCACTGCTCCGCGGGCGCTCAGCCTCGCTCCCCCAGGATGCAGACCACGTGGCTCTCGTACCAACGAATGCCATTAAAGAAAAACACTTGCGAAAAGGCTTCGCATGTTGACATGTTCAAACACACTACAGCCACCGCCGCCTCGCTCAAGAAAGCACGCCGCTGACGCTAGCGATCAAAATCCACGCTAGGCCTACGCTTCGGTTCAAACAAAGGTCTCGAACGAAGCAACACTGCTAAAATTATCGTCCGATGCCCCAAGAGCCCCACGTTGCGCGCCAGATGTGGGAGATATGGGGTTCTCCTCCGTACTCTTGGGACAAAGGAACGACAACACAGTAGTGCAAACAATCACAAGGGCATTTATTGCACCTTTCATAGATCAATGCCTGCTAGCCGAGTTACTATCCCCAAAACATGCCGATGGGCGCGCGACAAATCTAGATGTCCGACTCACCGCGACCGCATAGCGAGCGAATATGTTCGCCCCATGCTGGATCCCAACGCCTGGTCGTTCGCGCGTACTGTCACGCGAACGGTGTCCAAGGCGGCCACGCGAGACGGTCTCGCAGAAGCATGGGCACACGCGGCACGGCACGTCCGTCCCGCATGCGCAGCTGGACACCGCCACCTTCTGCACACCACATCAGGAAATTGTAGCAGCGAGAATACGCTACAACAACAAGCATATAGTCATCGCTAGCGCATACTACAGACCATCGGCAAAATCGCAGGATACAAATTATGATTGGTTATGGCAGCTGAAACACGCCTACCCAAGGGATGCCATTCTGATAGGTGGGGACTTCAATGCGCCGCATCAAACATGGGGCTACCGAAACTCAAGCTCAAAAGGAACAAGACTTAATGCAGCCACGGAAAAAGCAGGGCTTTTGTTGGCCAATGATATCGACTATCCCACGCGACGCGGTATGCAACCTGGGCAACGTGACACGATTCCAGACCTGACCTGGCACTCTGGTAACATCATTAAGGATTGGCGGTGCGGCCATGAGACAATGGGTAGTGATCATTACCCAATTTGGATTGAGCTGAACTCGACTCTCAGAAAACGAAGACGCACTACTCAAACAGTCAATTGGCAAAAGTTCAGAGAGGCACTCGATGAACATCTAGAGGAACTTCCTGTTGAGGACCTCCTGCGCAGGGCCAAAGAACAAGCCACCACTTCCACACTGGTGACAACAGATGTCCCCACAGCAGATACCCACCTCCTCAATCTCTGGGAGAGCAGGAAGCAGGCAGAACAAGAATACCTATTATCAAGAAAGGATTATAAAAAATTGCTGACTTTGCGCAAAAGAACAGCAGAGGTGAGACGATACTCTAAGCAGCTCACCCGGGAGAGATGGCTAGACTTCTGTAGCACTCTGTCACACCGTTCCGGTACAGGGCGCTTGTGGCGCACCTTCCGAGCTATGAATGGTCAAAAGAAGACTAGGAATAACATAGAGAACATCCTGATCCGCACCGGTCAGACCGTCGATGAACTAGAGCATGAGGCAGCATACACCTTTTTCCCGCAGCCCGTTCATTTGCCACCATACGATATTTACACCCCTCTGCCGTCTGAGAACTCCGACGGCATCAATGCTCCATTCAGCCTGTTTGAGTTGGAGCTAGCCCTTTCGCAAGTGAAGCGGAACAGTGCCCCAGGAAAAGACGGGATCTCCTGGAGCATGCTCCGCAACGCAGACACAAATACTAAGCACAAGCTCCTAGAGTTGATAAACAAGCACTGGCAAGATGGCTCCCTTCCTAAGCACTGGAAGCATTCCGTTGTCATACCTATACGGAAACCAGGCAAGCAACCGACGCAACTCGACAATATGCGACCAGTCTCACTTACTCCGACCATTTGTAAGTTAATGGAAAAGATGGTTACTACACGCTTCTCCCACCACCTCGAAGAGTGTAGGTACTTCCACCCCTTCCAGACCGGATTCCGACCGCAGTTGGGCACACAGGATAGCCTCTATCTTCTGCATACCACCATCAACCGCGAGAGGAAATTTTGCAGAGGACGACCAGACATTCTAGTAGCAGTTGACTTGAAGAAAGCTTTTGATACCATTGGCCACCCTGCTATTATAAAAGCAGTCGAAAGCACTCGAGCAGGCACCAGAATTGTAAACTTCGTGAAAGCATTCTTAAAAGACAGGACATACGAATTTCAGCTATCTCCTGGTCATCTAGCCAGCCACTTCACCAACTCTGTAGGGGTCCCACAGGGGTCAGTCATCTCCCCTACACTCTTTAATGTCGTCATGGCCAAGATCGCGTGGAAGTTAAACGCAGTTGAAAACCTTTGGTTTACAATGTACGCTGATGATATAACCCTGTGGACGACCTATAGGCTCAGTTCAGCTGAACAAGTAACAACGCTACAAAATGCACTGGACATAATTGATCAGGAGCTGAAACCAACAGGCATGAGGCCCTCGCCGGAGAAGACGCACTACATCACGATACATGACAAACATGGAAGTTCCGACGTAACCCTTTACTTCGATGGCCACCAAATTCGCCAACCGGAAGAGGGATACCTCAGAATATTGGGCATCCCAATCAACAAGGACGGCACGGCAAGCACATGGCTGCAACATTTGAAGCAGCAATGGAAACCGATGGTGCACCTTATCAGGAGGTTAACCCACCACAGCGGAGGGGCAGGAACAGAGGTTGCACGGCGGCTTACGGTAGCAGTTCTCATCGCCAAGATAAGGTACGGAGCCCCACATTACGACCTGACGGCCGCAAACTACAAGCAACTTGACAAGCTACACAACATGGCTATGAGGGCGATCACCGGCCTACCAATACACGCAAAAATAGAAGACCTGCACAGATACTCCGGCCTCCCGACGGTGGAAGCATTGGTTAAAACCCACAAGGATAACCATGAAACGAGGCTGAAGAACACGTGGAATGGTCAGCGACTGCTATCTGCACTGTATGGCACCAACCTGCACCTGCCAGAGCTGGATGACCTCCTTCCACCCTGGGATGAAATAAGGGTTACGGAACCCAGACCACTACCTAAGAACACCAAAGGTGAAGGCAGGGCACACCGACAACAAAGTGTACTAGACGCGGAACGAAAGCATGAAGGAACAAAAATATATACTGATGCTGCGTTACAATACGATGAACATTCAGGAAAAATGTATGCTGCTACCGCTTTTTACAGAGAAAACGGGCAAGCACATGCCGTGAGCCACAGCGGCTATGCTTCCTGGACAGCCACCGATCTTGAACTACTGGCCATCGAAGAAGCCATTCAACTCTGTGAGGCGCGCATCGAAGACACGGTTCACATCTACACCGACAGTCAAGAGGCCGTCAAGCAACTGAACTCCCGATCCTACACGACTACCATAGCGCACCGCATAAAACAAGCCTGCCGCCACCTGCGGGACAATAGACATGCACGCATTTTCGTACACTGGACACCTGGTCACAACATGAGGGGAGCTGGGAACAGGGCGGCCCATGAAGCTGCAGGCGAGAAAATTAGAGAAGACCGCCATCGCAGCCGTGAAGTGAGCCCGTCCCTGCTGGACCATACCTATAGCTCCCCGTCATCCGTCGTTGTACCAGATCAACAGATTGCCCGGTTGAAACACGAGAGGAAGGCTCTACTACGGGAGTCCATTCCTAGCATCCTTCCTCCCATTCCCACTCGCCTTCCTAGAACAGCCCAGGTCCTCATCCACAAAGCAAGAGCTAAGGCATCTATTACACCGGATGTCCTGAGCAAGTGGAGAAGAACAGAAGTGGAATGCCCCAACTGCCCTGCGACCAACGTCGATCTTAAACATATGATCTGGTCCTGTCCTGCCACAGCCACCCTTAGGGACAAGCACACCCGACCTCTAAAGGTGACATCGTACGAAGACTGGGTCGCACCTCAAGCAGATGCCACCAGAAGAATCAACGCTTTGCTCTCCTTTGCGAAGGAGGCAGGCATCCTTCCTTTCACCTAACCCCCACCTCTATCTTAGGCCACGGGCCATCCCTTCTAAAAGTTTCAATCAATCAATCAATCAGCGCCAGGCCCCACGAGCCGTGCGGGAAAACAGCATATCAGGGGATGCGTGAGAGTCGCGCATCCCCACATCTTATATGCTTCACAGCAGAAAGTAATGCGTAGGCCTCGACCGTAAAGATACTTGTTTCCGGATGCAGTACATCGGATTCCGAGAAGGATGGGCCGACGGCTGCATAGGACACCCCGGCATCTGACTTCGAAGCGTCTGTAGTTAGTTAGTTCATCATCATCATCATCAGCCTAGTTACGCCCACTGCAGGGCAAAGGCCTCTCCCATACTTCTCCAACTACCCCGGTCATGTACTAATTGTGGCCATGTTGTCCCTGCAAACGTCTTAATGTCATCTGCCCACCTAACTTTCTGCCGCCCCCTGCTACGCTTCCCTTCCCTTGGAATCCAGTCCGTAGCTCTTAGTGACCATCGGTTATCTTCCCTCCTCATTACATGTCCGGCCCATGCCCATTTCTTTTTCTTGATTTCAACTAAGATGTCGTTTACCCGTGTTTGTTGCCTCACCCAATCTGCTCTTTTCTTATCCCTTAGCGTTACACCCATCATTCTTCTTTCCATAGCTCGTTGCGTCGTCCTCAATTTCAGCAGAACCCTTTTCATAAGCCTCCAGGTTTCTGCCCCATATGTGAGTACTGGTAACACACAGCTGGTGTACACTTTCCTTTTGAGGGATAGTGGCAACCTACTGTTCATGATCTGAGAATGCCTGCCAAATGCACCCCAGCCCATTCTTATTCTTCTGATTATTTCAGTCTCATGAACCGGATCCGTGGTCACTACCTGCCCTAAGTAGATGTATTCCCTTACCACTTCCAGTGTTTCGCTACCTATCGTAAACTGCTGTTCTCTTCCGAGAATGTTAAACAGTACTTTAGTTTTCTGCAGATTAATTTTCAGACCCACCCTTCTGCTTTGCCTCTCCAGGTCAGTGAGCATGCATTGCAATTGGTCTCCTGAGTTACTAAGCAAGGCAATATCATCAGCGAATCGCAAGTTGCTAAGGTATTCTCCATCAACTTTTATCCCCAATTCTTCCCACTCCAGGCCTCTGAATACCTCCTGTAAACATGCTGTGAATAGTATTGGAGATATCGTATCTCCCTGTCTGACGCCTTTCTTTATAGGGATTTTGTTGCTTTCTTTGTGGAGGACTACGGTGGCTGTGGAGCCGCTATAGATATCTTCCAGTATTTTTACATATGGCTCATCTACACCCTGATTCCGTAATGCCTCCATGACTGCTGAGGTTTCGACTGAATCAAACGCTTTCTCGTAATTAATGAAAGCTATATATAAGGGTTGGTTATATTCTGCACATTTCTCTATCACTTGATTGATAGTGTGAATATGGTCTATTGTTGAGTAGCCTTTACGGAATCCTGCCTGGTCCTTTGGTTGACAGAAGTCTAAGGTGTTCCTGATTCTATTTGCGATTACCTTAGTAAATACTTTGTAGGCAACGGACAGTAAGCTGATCGGTCTATAATTTTTCAAGTCTTTGGCGTCCCCTTTCTTATGGATTAGGATTATGTTAGCGTTCTTCCAAGATTCCGGTACGCTCGAGGTTATGAGGCATTGCGTATACAGGGTGGCCAGTTTCTCTAGAACAATCTGACCACCATCCTTCAACAAATCTGCTGTTACCTGATCCTCCCCAGCTGCCTTCCCCCTTTGCATAGCTCCTAAGGCTTTCCTTACTTCTTCTGGCGTTACCTGTGGGATTTCGAATTCCTCTAGGCTATTCTCTCTTCCACTATCGTCGTGGGTGCCACTGGTACTGTATAAATCTCTATAGAACTCCTCAGCCACTTGAACTATCTCATCCATATTAGTAACGATATTGCCGGCTTTGTCTCTTAACGCACACATCTGATTCTTGCCTATTCCTAGTTTCTTCTTCACTGTTTTTAGGCTTCCTCCGTTCCTGAGAGCCTGTTCAATTCTATCCATATTATAGTTCCTGATGTCCGCTGTCTTACGCTTGTTGATTAACTTAGAAAGTTCTGCCAGTTCTATTCTAGCTGTAGGATTAGAGGCTTTCATACATTGGCGTTTCTTGATCAGATCTTTCGTCTCCTGCGATAGCTTACTCGTTTCCTGTCTAACGGCGTTACCACCGACTTCTATTGCGCACTCCTTAATGATGCCCATGAGGTTGTCGTTCATTGCTTCAACACTAAGGTCCTCTTCCTGAGTTAAAGCCGAATACCTGTTCTGTAGTTTGATCCGGAATTCCTCTAGTTTCCCTCTTACCGCTAACTCATTGATTGGCTTCTTGTGTACTAGTTTCTTTCGTTCCCTCCTCAAGTCTAGGCTAATTCGAGTTCTTACCATCCTGTGGTCACTGCAGCGTACCTTGCCGAGCACGTCTACATCTTGAATGATGCCAGGGTTCGCGCAGAGTATGAAGTCGATTTCATTTCTAGTCTCACCATTCGGGCTCCTCCACGTCCACTTTCGGCTAACCCGCTTGCGGAAAAAGGTATTCATTATCCGCATATTATTCTGTTCTGCAAACTCTACTAATAATTCTCCTCTGCTATTCCTAGAGCCTATGCCATATTCCCCCACTGACTTGTCTCCAGCCTGCTTCTTGCCTACCCTGGCATTGAAGTCGCCCATCAGTATAGTGTATTTTGTTTTGACTTTACTCATCGCCGATTCTACGTCTTCATAAAAGCTTTCGACTTCCTGGTCATCATGACTAGATGTAGGAGCGTAGACCTGTACAACCTTCATTTTGTACCTCTTATTAAGTTTCACAACAAGACATGCCACCCTCTGGTTAATGCTATAGAATTCCTGTATGTTACCAGCTATTTCCTTATTAATCAGGAATCCGACTCCTAGTTCTCGTCTCTCCGCTAAGCCCCGGTAACACAGTACATGCCCGCTTTTTAGCACTGTATATGCTTCTTTTGTCCTCCTAACCTCACTGAGCCCTATTATATCCCATTTACTACCCTCTAATTCCTCCAATAACACTGCTAGACTCGCCTCACTAGATAGCGTTCTAACGTTAAACGTTGCCAGGTTCAGATTCCAATGGCGGCCTGTCCGGAGCCAGGTATTCTAGCACCCTCTGCAGCGTCACAGATCTGACCGCCGCCGTGGTCAGTTGCTTCGCGGCTGCTGGGGACTGAGGGCCGGGGTTCGATTGTTGTATTCATATAGGAAGTTGTGGCCAAGTACTGCACCAGGGTGGCCAATCCTGCTCTGGTGAGAGAGTGCGCTACCGGTTCTGGTCACCGGGATCAGGCCGCACTCCAGGCCTGTTTGTGCAATTTTCTCAACACACGGTTTTTTTTTTTTTGTATTTTCCGGTGGAGAATAGCGCGGCACCGGGATTTGAATCACGGTCCTCTTGCACTGGAGACGGATACTCTACCGTCCCCGTAGGAGTTAAATTAAAAATTAATTTATGGGGTTGTACGTGACAAAACCACTTTCTGATTATGCACGCCGTAGTGGAGGACTCCGAAAATTTCGACCACCTGGGGTTCTTTAACGTGCACCTAATTTTAAGTACACGGGTGTTTTCGCATTTCGCCCCCATCGAAATGCGGCCGCCGTGGTCGGGGTCCGATCCCGCGACCTCGTGCTCAGCAGTCTAACACCATAACCACTGAGCAACCACGGCGGGTCCCGCAGGAGTTGTACGCCTCATTTAACCTACAGTGGTGCCCTATTTGGTCAGTCAAGGTGGACCAATCTGAGCTCGGTTATACCGCATGGATGGCACTCGGCTAGAGAACCTGGTATTTATGACCTGCACATGTGAGTGTGAGGCCATACATATTTGAAGATATATATCTTTCTTTTTTTTTAGGAGGGTTCCCGTACAGTGATAAAATAAAGGAAAAGACATTAAAAGAAAGAAAAAAAAGAAAGAAAAAAGGGGCGAAAAAAGAAAGGAACATAACAGGTGATTTGAACTCGTGACCCTTCGATGTTGCCCGGAAAGATAGCTCAGTCGGTTGGTTCGTCAGGCCCCAGGCTACTTTCAAGCGCCACAGCTCCTGCTTCGAGCCTCACACTTACGTGAGGAAATGAAAAAACTCGGAAAAATGGCCGCTCGAGGAGAAGAGCGAACTCGAGCGGCTTTAGAGGCTAGGAAAACTGCCTTAAAATATTTAGACTTGAGGGAAAGCTTCGTTAACAAACTATAACACGGCAATCAGCACTCGAATACGACGAGAGAAATTACTGAGACGTGGAAAATTCCCTTGAAAAAAAAATCTGGTTTGCGAGACAAATGCTTGTATGTATTGAACCTCTTAAAAGATGAGGGGGGGAAATATGTGCTCACCGAGAGGGCATCGTCAGCACGAGACATCCACAAGGCACCTTACAGAGATGTGGAGAGCTTCGCGGCCGGAACGAAGCCTCCCTTCTCCGCCGGCCAAGGGGGGGAAACGCGCTTTCCGATCGCTCAAAGTTGCGCGGACAAAGCATAACTCTAGCGTCTAGGAAAAGCTTAACCAGGTGCGATGGCGGCACGCATAGCGTGGGAAGCTAGCCGCCAGAATAACTATACCAAGGACTGCTGCTGATGAGGGCGAAATACCTTCGTGTAATTATAATAACCCTAATAGGACTACTTTCGAAAAAAAAAAAAAAAAAGGAAACGGCCCAGAGGGCTATACAACGAGAGCTATGACTGATAGTTTTCTATATATATATATATATATATATTCATCTCATCTATGGGATCGCATGCGCGCGCTGTTGCTTTGTCTCTGCGTGTAGTATAGTTAAGAGAGCTAGTTTAAGGGCGGAGAAGAAGAAAGAAAAGAAAAGCAAAAACTGCAGCGCCGTGGTTTTAAAGCGCACCCGTGGTAGAGAAACGGAATGCGATATAAGCGTGCGTAGCCATGATACGCACACGACAAACTGCCTTAAAATATTTAGACTTGAGGGAAAGCTTCGGTAACAAACGATAGCACAGCAATCAGCACTCGAATATAATTATAACCCTAATAATAATTGTAAATATTCATCTCATCTATGGGATCTAATGCGCGCGCTGTTGCTTTGTTCTGTGTGTAGTAGTTAAGAGAGCCAGTTTAAGGGCGGAGAAGAAGGGAGGGAAGGAAAGTCTCTGAAGCAAAATTACAGCGCCGTGGTTTTAAAGCGCATCCCGTGGTAGAGAAACGGAAGGCGATATAAGCGTGCGTGGCCATGATGGCATGGATAATGGAAATCTGATTTCACTTTGATGATGATGTGTAGTGTTTTGTGGCGCAAGGGCCAGGTTTGGCCAAAGAGCGCCATGACAAGTGGTAAAGTTGACGATGTATTATGGAAGATGTGATTTAGCTGTAAAGTGGCCTAAAAATAGTCGCTGTAAAGTGCGTAAAATCTACTTGCTATAATATTATGGCGATGACTAATGACGTATGCTATGAACAATAAAATCCATCGTAAAAGAATGACACAGAATAGAAAATATATTAGATCATAAAAATACCTGGAGCACTGTTGCCTCACCGGAGCCCTTGAAACACAAGGGCCTAGAGGCACGCACTATACAAAAGAACTATCACAGCGCCATCCTCCGAAGAGAGGAGACGCTACGAACATGTGGGGCTAACAACATGCAACACAACATCTTTCAGAAAACTTAGGACTGCATTGGTGTCAAATAGCGGTTCTGGGCCGAGTAACATTGCAGGATGAAGGGGGATCTGCTGCCGGTATGCTAGTGGAAAATGTTTCTTTCTCTCAGATTCGGCTGCCCGACACTCCAGGAGGACGTGGAGGACGGTCAGCCTCTCCCCGCATCTACCGCAGGTTGGAGGATCATTTTCAGTGAGTAAAAAGTTATGTGTGCCAAATGTGTGTCCTATTCTGAGGCGACAGAATAGGACATCTGTTCGCCGTGATTTTGTTACGGAGGGCCAGGACCCTAATTGTGGCTTTATCACGTGCAGTTTGTTATTTACTTCTGCGTCCCACTTACGTTGCCAGTGATTTCGCAGTTTCCTTCTTAAAAAAGGCTTCAGGTCTGTGACAGGGACCGAAGCAGCAGGATTAACTGTATGCAATGAAATCGATGTGGCCATCTGGTCTGCTAGAACGTTACCCTCGATGCCCTTATGTCCAGGCACCCAGCATATAATGACATGCTGGTTAGACATATACGCTCTACAGAGAACAGAATAGAGCTCAGTAATTACGGGGTTTCTGTGTTTACAGTGTGACTTCAAGGCTTTCACGACGCTTAGGGAGTCTGTAAATAAAATTGTTTTTTGAATATTTGATTTTCTGATATGTTTCACAGCCGATAATAGTGCATGGGCCTCAGCCGTAAATATACTTGTTTCAGGGTGCAGTACACCGGATTCCGAGAAGGATGGACCAATGGCTGCGTAGGAGACCCCGGCATGCGACTTAGAAGCGTCTGTGTAAAATTCTGTGCACGAGTACTTGTACTGTAGTTCTAAGAAATGCATTTTAATATGTGTCTCTGGCGCATGTTTAGTGATCTCTACAAAGGATGTGTCACACTCTATCAGCTGCCACTGCCATGGTGGCAACAGTTTCGCTGGAGACATAAGACAATATTCAAGCACCGGAACACCCATTTCCTCACTAAGGTTCCTTGCAGGCAAAGAGAACGGTCTTCTCGCTGCAGGTCGGTTATTGAAGAGCATGGCATCGGTCATATCGTTTACGCATGAATAAGAGGGGTGTTCAGGGTTTGAAATTACTTTGAGGAAATATGTAAAACTGCTATATGATCTCTGAAGATGGAGTGACCATACATTTGCTTCTGCATAAAGGCTTTGTACGGGGCTTGTCCTGAAGGCTCCGGTCGCGAGGCGCATTCCTAAATGATGGACAGGATCCAGCATCTTTAAAGCACTTGGTGTAGCGGACTGATATACTATAGCGCCGTAGTCAAGACGTGAGCCAACAAGACACCTATACAAGTTCAAAAGACATTTCCTGTCACTGCCCCATGTTGTACTTGATAGAAGTTTCAATAAGTTCATTGTCTTGAGGCACTTAGCCTTCAAGTATTTAATATGCGGGATGAATGTCAGTTTAGAGTCTAATATAATGCCGAGAAACTTTTGCTCGGCGCGTACCGGTAATCTGCTACCAGACAGCTCAATAGCAGGACATGATACTATTCCTCTCTTATTCGTGAAAAGGACGCATGTACTTTTCTGTGGGCTCAATCTAAAACCGTTTTCTTCAGCCCATTTTGCCACTTTATTTAGGGCATGCTGGACATGTCGTTCGCAGATAGTTAAATTGCACGATTTGAAACCAAGCTGCACATCATCTACATATACAGAGTATGACATTGTTCGTTGGATAGCCATGCCCAAAGAATTTATTTTCACAATAAAGAGTGTGCAGCTTAGCACACCGCCTTGTGGAACCCCAGTTTCCTGGGTGAAAGACCTTGACAAGGCATGGCCTACCCTTACACGAAATGTGCGGTTAGAAAGGTAACTTTCAATTATACTTAACATACTCCCGCGGATACCCATAGCGGAAACGTCTCGAATAATGCCGAAGCGCCATGTGGTGTCGTATGCTTTCTCCAAATCAAGAAATACGGAGAGAAAAAACTGTTTGTGTATGAAGGCACCCCTTATATTTGCCTCAATGCGGACAAGGTGATCTACGGTCGATCTGCCTTCCCTGAAACCACACTGGTGAGGATCTAGTAGTCCATTGCTCTCAAGGATATAGATTAGGCGTCGGTTTATCATCTTTTCAAAGAGCTTGCAGAAACAGCTTGTCAAAGCGATAGGTCTATAACTACAAGGTACGGACGGGTCCTTACCTTGTTTGAGTATGGGTACTATTATAGCTTCTTTCCAAGAAGATGGAATATATCCAGCGGCCCACATGAGATTAAAAAGTGAGAAGAGTGCTTTCTGTGTTTCAGGGTGCAGATACTTGACCATTTCATATATGATACGGTCACCACCTGATGCTGAGCTGTTACAACAAGCAAGAGAATTTTTGAGCTCAGCTAAACTAAACGGGCGGTTGTACTCTTCATAATGGCCACATTTCCGATCAAGGGGCTGTCGCTCTGCACGTTCTTTGAACTTGAGGAATGATTGCGTGTAATGAGATGCACTGGAGATATAGGCAAAGTGTTCACCCAGGCAGTCTGCCTGGTCTTCCAGGCCATCTCCTTGGGTACTTAATAAGGGCAGGGGGTTCGTCTCCCGGCCTTTTAGTTTATTTACCCTATTCCACACCTTTGCCTCGTCTTTGTAAGAATTTATCCCTGATATGTACCGCTCCCAGCTCTCTCTCTTTGCACGTCGACGTGTTCTCCTGCCTTGTGATTTGACCTGTTTAAAGTTAATAAGATTTTCAGCTGTTGGAGAATTGCGAAGCAATCCCCAAGCTTTGTTTTGATTTTTGCGTGCTTCTCGGCATTCGTCATTCCACCAAGGGATGCGGCGTTTCTTTGCCAGTCCGTTAAATTGTTTAATGCATTTTGTTGCAGCGTCAATAATAAAACCAGTTAGGTATGCCACAACATCGTCTATATTAAAATCAGAAATGTCATCCTCGCCTAAATATGTGAGTTCTCGAAACAGTTCCCAGTTTGCTGCTTCGACGTTCCATCGAGGGAAATGGGGCGAGCTTGTATCTGGTTTTGTTATATTTAATGTAATTGGGAAGTGGTCACTCCTATAGGGGTTCTTGAGAACAGACCACTCCAGGTACGGAAATAGTGAGCTGGAAGCTATGCTTAAGTCAATGGACGAGTACGTTTGATGTGTAACATTGTAGTACGTTGGTTCTTTTTTATTCAGTAAACATGCACCTGAGGAAAATAGAAAGTTTTCTATCAGGCGTCCACGTGCATCGGAACGCGTGTCGCCCCACAGGGGGCTATGTGCATTTAAATCACCAACGACTATATATGGTGGAGGAAGTTCATCGATGAAGCTTTCAAAGTCTGTTTTAGTAAGGTGACAAGATGGGGAGACGTAAATCGAACTAACCGTTATTAGCTTACCAAATAGCACAGCTCGTACTGCAACTGCCTCGAGGGGGGTCGGGAGACTTAATTGCTTACATGCAACACCCTGATCGACTATTATGGCTACACCCCCCGAGGAGGTGAGTGCATCATCGCGGTCTTTGCGAAAAGTGGCATATTGCCTTAGAAAGTTAGCCTGCGTTAGTTTTAGGTGTGTCTCCTGAACACACAGCAACTTGGGATTGTGTTTGCGTAGGAGTTCTCTAATGTCGTCGAGGTTATGGAGAAGTCCTCTCACATTCCATTGTAGTATTTGTGTATCCATTATGCTATATGTGTAGGGTGCTGTGTGTTTAAGAGACTGAGGTTAGCTCACGGGCCTTGTTCAGGCGCCGTGACGGGAGTTTTGTCTCTTTTGGAGCGGTCGAGAGTACCTCGCCGCTCCTTAGGCGCTGGTGGCGCCGTCTGGGTGGTCGTTGTGTCCATCGCCTCTTGCGAGGCGCTGGACACGCGCTCTTCCGAGCGCTTTGTTTGACGAGAAGGCCTCGGCACGTTGGACGAGGCCTTTTGGGGCACCTGCCCGGAGGTGGATGGCCCCTTCTGCTGGGGTGACGGAGCAGCGCTAGCTGCAACCGCCGCGGGGGCAGGTGGCATAACTGCCGACTCACTGATTGTGGGTCGGACAGCTGCCGGAAGCCGTTGTGGCGCTGCCCCCTGACGCACCACCTCGGCAAAGCTGTTTGGCAGGTTGGACACCCGCCTACGCGCTTCTTTGAATGAGAGGTTCTCCTTTACTTTAATTGCTACGATTTCTTTCTCTTTTTTCCAGGATGGACAAGACCGCGAGTATGCCGCGTGGTCCCCATCGCAGTTTACACAGTGTAGAGGTTTATCACAGGATTCAGTGGGGTGTTCGTGTGCACTGCACTTAGCACAGGTCAATCGGCCTCGGTAGTTTTGCGAGCTGTGGCCGAATCTTTGGCACTTGAAGCAACGGAGAGGGTTAGGAATGTACTGCCTTACTCGGATCTTAATATAACCTGCTTCTATTGTTTCTGGTAACACACTGGAGCCAAACGTGAGAATTAGGTGTTTGGTATCGATTTCTTTCCCGTCGCGCCTGATTCTAATTCGTTTTACGTTGATAATATTTTGGTCCTTCCATTCTTCCAAAAGTTCAGCCTCGGTCAGGTTCATTAGGTCGTCCTCAGAGATCACACCACGGATGGTGTTCATGGTGCGGTGTGGGGTTACTGAAACAGGATTGTCCCCAATAGACACTAGGTTACTTAGTTTTTGGTACTGGTTTTTGTCATGCAGTTCTAAGAGGAGGTCGCCACTTGCTAGCCTAGATGCATTATAGCCTGGGCCAATTGTTTGCGTTAGACATTTGGAAACCAGGAAAGGCGAGATCATTCTCGTTGTCTGTCCAGGTTTTTCAGAATGAATGACTTGATAGCGGGGAAAGTTTTCAGTGTGTCGGCCAAAAAATTTAAATACTTCTTCGGTGCGCCCTCGCTTCTGAGGGCGATCAGGGAGTTTTGGAAAGGAATAGTCCATAAGGGAATGTTCAGTTTTCGGCAGTAACGGCAGCCGCCCACCATGGAGCCCAACAAGGGGACGCCACAGGCCTTATAAAGAAACAAGTCCTGCGGACGCCAACTGTACGTTTCCGCTATAACCAGATATGTACAACCAAGGTTGATTGCAGCACACATGGTTAACCCTTGCTGCCGGGAAGAGCGGAAGTAAAAAAGAAATGAAGAGAAGTCAGGAAAGATCAAAAGTTAGAGAGAAAGACGAAGATTGGAGAGAAGGACAGGAAAAGGCAACTGCCGATTTCCCCCGGGTGGGTCAGTCCGGGGGTGCCGTCTACGTGAAGCAGAGGCCAAAGAGGTGTGTTGCCTCCGCCGGGGGGCCTTAAAGGTCCGAACACCCGGCATCGACTCAACCTCCAGGATCCCCCTTTCCCCGGACACGGCTAAGCCGCGCACGGCTACACGCGGGAGGGTCCAACCCTCGTGTGCTCGGGTCCGTGGTGTCGCAGCACACCAAACGCCTGCTGACGCAGACGCCCCTGCGGGGGACAAACTGCCTTAAAATATTTAGACTTGAGGGAAAGCTTCGTTAGCAAACGATAGCACGGCAATCAGCACTCGAATATAATTATAACCCTAATAATAATTGTAAATATTCATCTCATCTATGGGATCTAATGCGCGCGCTGTTGCTTTGTCTCTGCGTGTAGTAGTTGAGAGAGCCAGTTTAAGGGCGGAGAAGTGGGAAGGAAAGGATAGTCTCTGAAGCAAACTTGCAGCGTCGTGGTTTTAAAGCGCAACCGTGGTAGAGAAACGGAAGGCGATATAAGCGTGCGTGGCCATGATACGCACACGACAAACTGCCTTAAAATATTTAGACTTGAGGGGAAAGCTTCGTTAACAAACTATAACACGGCAATCAGCACTCGAATACGACGAGAGAAATTACTGAGACGTGGAAAATTCCCTTGAAAAAAAAATCTGGTTTGCGAGACAAATGCTTGTATGTATTGAACCTCTTAAAAGATGAGGGGGGGAAATATGCGCTCACCGAGAGGGCATCGTCAGCACGAGACATCCACAAGGCACCTTACAGAGATGTGGAGAGCTTCGCGGCCGGAACGAAGCCTCCCTTCTCCGCCGGCCAAGAGGGGGAAACGCGCTTTCCGATCGCTCAAGGTTGCGCGGACAAAGCATAACTCTAGCGTCTAGGAAAACCTTAACCAGGTGCGATGGCGGCACGCATAGCGTGGGAAGCTAGCCGCCAGAATAACTATACCAAGGACTGCTGCTGATGAGGGCGAAATACCTTCGTGTAATTATAATAACCCTAATAGGACTACCTTCGAAAAAAAAAAAGTTAGTTAAATGGGGTTTAATGGCGCAAAAGCGGCTAAGGCTATGCTGCGCCAGACACGGGGTGTTTTAAAATCCAGTTAATGAAGGAAAAGGCTTTGTTAATGATCTATATTTTATGTAAAAATCCAGTGTCGTCTAGAAATTTATGAACGTCACATAATGGGACTAGCGGATTATCACCTAAAATTAGAGCAGGATGTAAAGGTATGTGTAGTTGATATAAATTGTGCAAAAGTTTTCGTCTGTGTGTTTCAATCTGCGTGCATGTGAGTAGTATGTGCATAACTGTTAGTGGTTCTTGACATTTCTCGCATGTTTGTGTGTCTTCTTTCGTAAGTAAGTAATTGTGTGTGAGGTATGTGTGCCCAATGCGTAGTCGGCATAAAACTACTTCGATAAACCGCTCCTGATGATAGCATGACTTCCACTCGCCAACTATGGGTTTTGTGAGGTGTAGTTTGTTGTCAGCACAACGGTCCCATTCGCGTTGCTATTTCGCCGTTAAGGCTTTTCTAATCGCGCGGATGCTATCTTTGTACGGAAGTGTTGTGTTTGTTATCTCTTTGTTCGCTGCTATCGATGCACATCTATTGGCTGCTTCGTTACCCTGTATCCCGACATGACTTGGTACCCAGCCGAAGCGGATTGATTTCCCATATTTGTTAAGCGCGACCATGTTTAGTATGTCCCCTAATAGGGGCTCACACTCAGATTTTAGGTTTAGAGCCTTCAGTGTACTTAAAGAATCTGTGTATATGACTGTGTTTTTGTGCTTGCCAGTGATAATCTTTTTAACTACAACCCATACAGCGTAAACTTCAGCAGTGAAAACAGAGGCATGTTTTGTTAGACGAATGCTTCTTTCCCAGTTTTCTGTTACTGCCCCTACACCCACGTGTTCTTTTGTTTTGGACCCATCAGTGTAAAATTGCATGTGATTTTGATATTGGTCCTGAAGAGCACGGAATTCTTGTATAATGCGTTCGTGTGGGGTGTCTCTTTTCCTTAAATGTGTTAATGTCCAGTCGCACAACTGCGTAAAATCGTACCACGGGGCCAACCGTTCTGGTTTCTTGGCAACCTGGAGAACTTCGTGGGGAATTTCATAATCTCGACAGTATTGCTCATACCGCAGTACAAGTGGTCTAATCATGTTTGGTTTATTTGTGTAGTGTATGCGTGAGTTGCACTGTGTGACGATGTTGTAGCATATGTGTTGCGGTGATGACTGAATTCTGAGTACGTAAGAGAATGTGAGCAATGCTCTGCGCTGCTATAATGAGGGTTCGTTACATTCAACATATAAACTTGGAATGGGTGAAGTTCGGTAGGCACCACTCGCCAGTCGCAGTCCAAAGTTGTGTACCGGATCAAGTCGTTGGATGTAGGACTGTCTGGCTGAGCCGTAAACCACGGAGCCGTAGTCTAAAAGGCTACGCACAAGAGACCGGTAAACACGTAAAAGGCACGTTCGGTCGGAACCCCAGTGCTTATGAGACAAAATATTAAGGATATTTAGAGCTTTATTTGCTTTAACCTTTAGCGCTTTTATGTGAGTTAGGAAATTAAGTTTTGTGTCAAAGGTTACTCCTAAAAACTTATGGTCTTGTTTCACCGGCAGTATGGTGTCGTTCAATTTTAGGACTGGATCGCTGTGTAGCCCTCGTTTCTGAGAGAACAAAACAGTAACTGTTTTCTGTGTGGAGAAACGGAAACCATTTTTGTTAGCCCATTGTGTTAGTTTATTTATTGTCATTTGAAGCTGCCTCTCACAGGTTGGCAAATTTGAAGCGCGGCAAGCTACTTGGAGATCGTCTACGTAAACAGAGTGCATAAGAGATGACGGTATAATCTTATTAATTGAATTCATCTTTACTATAAACAGCGTCGTGCTGAGGACACAGCCTTGCGGAACGCCGTTTTCCTGTGTAAATGTGATAGAATGAACTGAACCCAGACGTACCTGAAATGTTCTGTTAGACATAAAATCAGCTAGGCAATTCAGCATTTTACCACGGATGCCGAGGTCTGCTAGGTCTCTTAAAATTCCATATCTCCATGTGGTATCATAGGCTTTTTCTAAATCGAGGAAAACTGCAAGACAGTGTTGTTTATGTAAAAATGCATACCGAATTTCATGTTTTAGACGGACAAGATGGTCAGTAGTTGAACAGCCTTTTTTATATCCACACTGGTGGGGGTCTATGAGGTTTCTTGATTCTAAAATAAATGAGAGTCTCATATTGATAATGCTTTCATATGATTTTGCCAAACAGCTCGTGAGGGCAATGGGTCTGTAGCTGCTTGCGGATGTTGGGGATCTGCCGGCTTTTAGGAATGGAATTACTATTGCTTTTTTCCATTCTTCGGGCACTATACCAGATTCCCAGATTATGTTGAAAAATTTAAGGAGAGCTTCTACAAATGCCTGAGGAAGATGAGCCAGCATGGCGTAGTGGATACGGTCGTGTCCTGGCGCTGTGTTTTTCCCTGCAGAAAGGACTCTGTTTATTTCTTGTTGTGTGAGGGGGGAATTGTAGGGTTCATTTAACGCGCCAGTAGTGGGCAGCTTCTGTTTTTCAGCAGACTGTTTGTACTGTAAGAATTCCTTTGTATAATTTCCTGAACTGGATACATCACGGAAATGTTCGCCAAGTATATCTGCCTGTTCTTGTATTGTTGTTTGTGTGTCTGGACTTGTAAGTAACGGTATTGTGTAAGATGAGTAATCTCCCCGAAACTTTCCTACCTGTTCCCACATGCGTTTAGACGTGACTGTACTGTTTATAGAAGATACGTATTTCTTCCACGATGATTTTTCAGCCTGCCTACTGATAAATCGTGCCTTGGCTTTGGCCTGTTTAAAGCATAAAAGGTTAGTATAGGTGGGGTGTCTTCGTAACATACCCCAGGCCCTATTTTGAAGCTTTTTTGTTTCAGTGCACTCAGGAGTCCACCAGGGGAAACGTTTTTTGCGCACAAGGCTGGATGTTTGAGGTATTGCCCTTTCCGCCGCTGAAATTAAAACTTCAGTGAACTTCTCATTAATATCATTTATACTGAGTTCATTTGAAAAGACTTCAAGTTTTGCATGTTTCGTAAAAAGCGGCCAGTCGGCAAGATGTATTTTCCAGCGACGTGGCTTAGAGTTTATGGTAGGTAATGGAGATGTTAGCTTGATAAAGGCCGGCAAATGATCACTTCCATATGAAGTGTCGAGGACTTCCCACTTAAAATCGCTAAAAACAGACGGTGAGCAGAAGGCTAGATCTAGACAGCTAAATTTGCGTGAGCTTGGTGAGAAATGTGTTGGTGAACCCGAGTTTAAAAGACATATGCTGTTAGACAAAATAAAATTTTCGATTACTTGCCCTCTTTGGTCTGTTCTATCGCTGCCCCAGAGGCTACAATGGGCATTAAAATCTCCTACTAGAATAAAAGGATCCGGCAACTGGTGTATTAGATTTTCCAGTTGTCTAGTAGTAAAATGAGTATGGGGTGGGATGTAAAGTGAACAGATGGTGATAGTTTTATGCGATAGAACGGTGACGGCAACAGCCTCGAAAGAAGTACTCAGTTGAACATTTCGTGTAGGGGTGCCGCCCTGAACGACTATGGCGACTCCTCCTGACAAACGGCTAGAGTGTTCGCGATCCCTTCGGACAACGGTGAAACCTTTGAAAATGTTACTATTTTTTGGACCAAGATTCGTTTCTTGGAGACACACTGCAACTGGCGAAAAAGTGTTGATAATGTCTTTGATGTCACCTATATTGTGTATAAGACCTCTGCAATTCCAGTGTACAATGAAAGCCATGTTTCTAAAATGAAAAATGTACTGGTGTTTGCGAACTTAAAAACTAAAGGTGACATGCGATACGGGACAGTGCACGTTTAATGGGCGGTAACCAATCAGGTTGCCTGTCCCTTTTTCTGTAGAGTTATAAGGACCTTGTCCTTCTTAGGGCGCTCAGAAGAGCGCTGTTCTTTTGGCGTCAATGACGCTGGGGTTTTAGTGTCGACCTCCACTGCCTTCTCTGAGGCGCTGGATGATCGAGAGCCAGGCGCCGAGACGCGCGCCTCGGGCCTTGGCGTTCTGTTTAGTCTGGGGACCTGCGGGACGACTGTCTGCAGGGCCGTCTTGGATGATGGTGGAGAAGCACTAGCTGCTGCCACCGAAGGCGCGGATGGAGTTGCTACAGGACCACAGACTGTGACCTCTGTAGGCTCCTGAGACCGATGTGGCGCTGCCCCCTGGCGCACCACATTGGCATAGCTTATTTGGGGTAGGAGCGAAAGCCTCTTCCTTGCTTCAAAAAATGAAATCTTCTCTTTTACTGTAAGAGCAATCACTTCCTTCTCCTTCTTCCAACAGGGACATGATCGCGAATACGCTGGATGATCCCCTTTGCAATTCACACAGCGTGGAGGAGCGTTACAATTTTCGGATGGGTGATCGTTGGCACTGCATTTCGCGCATGTTTCTTTGCCTCTCCATGATTGTGATGCGTGGCCGAACCTCTGGCACTTGAAACATCGCCTCGGGTTCGGTATGTATGGCCTAACATTTATCTTTAGGTATCCTGCGTCGAGAGAAGTGGGGAGAATACTAGTACCAAATGTGAGGATCACATGTTTGGTCGGGAGTTGTTCATTGTTTCTTCGGATTGTAATTCTTTGTACTTTAATGACATTCTGTTCTTGGAACCCCTCGAGAAGTTCCTCGTCACTCAAGCTGAGAAAATCTTCCTCTGAGATAACGCCCCTGCAGGTGTTTAGGGAGCGATGGGGAGAAATTGTGACTTTGATTTCACGAATACTGGCGAGTTCGGACAGCTTTGGCACTTGTTCTTTGTTTCTCAGTTCTATAAGTAGGTCTCCACTGGTCATTTTCGAGGCTTTATAGTCTTTGCCAATTTTTTCGATGAGGCATTTCGCCACCAAGAAAGGAGATAGCTTACGCATACTTTGTGATCCTTCACTATGCAAGACGTGGTAACGTTGAAAGTTGTCTAGGTCGGTTCGGAGGGTGAATTGAAAAGGTGCTTCGGTGCGGTCTCTTTTCAGAGGCCGATCTGGAAGTCGCGGAAAGGCTTCTGCCATAATATGGTGTGAAATTCGGCGGCGGTGGTAGCCACCCACCACCGAGCCCAACAAAGGGACGCTACAGGTTGTGAGCAACCTGCACACGCCAGCCATGCACCGCCACTATAACCTAATGCATATAACCAAGACTGGATATACTACACACGGTTAACCCTTGCCGCCAGGAAATTCGGAAGTAAGAAGAAGTGATGAGAAGACAGGAAAGATGAAAAAGGCGAGAGAGAAAGACGAAGACTAGAGAGGAGAACAGGAAAAGGCCACTGCCGATTTCCCCCGGGTGGGTAAGTCCGGGGGTGCCGTCTACGTGAAGCAGAGGCCAAAGAGGTGTGTTGCCTCCGCCGGGGGGCCTTAAAGGTCTGAACACCCGGCATCGGCTCAACCCCCAGGATGCCCCTTTCCCCGGACACGGCTAAGCCGCGCACGGCTACACGCGGGAGGGTCCAACCCTCGTGTGCTCGGGTACGTGGTGTCGCAACACACCAAACGCCTGCTTACGCAGACGCCCCTGCGGGGGAAGCGTCTGTGTAGAACTCTACGCAGGAGTGCTTGTGCTGGAGTTCTAAAATATGCGTTCGGATTTCGATCTCTGGTGCGTGTTTTGTTACTTCTAAAATGGATATGTCACATTCTACGACCTGCAACTCCCAAGGTGGTAACAACTTCGTTGGATGCATTAGGCGAAGCTCGAGGAGTGGGACATGCATTTCGTGACTAAGCTCCCTCACACGAAGCGAGAAAGGCTGTGTTACAGAGGCACGATTATGGAAAAGTGAAGTACACGTCATATCGTTAACAGTGCTAAAATTTGGATATTGATGATTTCAGTGTATTTTCAGGAAGTATGTAAGGCTGATGTAAGTTCTCTGTAGATGGAGTAACCATCCATTTGGTTCCGCGTACAAGCTTTCAATCGGTCTTCTGAAAGCGCCAGTGGCTAAGCGCATACCTAGATAGTGGACAGGATCCAGCATCCTTAGCGCGCTCGGGGCGGCAGGGTTATACACTACGGCCCCACAATCCAATCGTGACCGAATTAGGCTCTTGTAGAGATTCATTAGACACTTTCTGTCACTACCCCACGTAGTCTGACATAGAAGTTTCATTAAGTTCACTGTTTTTAGACATTTTTCTTTCAGATATTTGATGTATGGAATGAAAGTGAGTCTATCGTCAAGTCCAATACCAAGGAATATGTGCTCTTTGTTTACATGTATCTGTTGTCCACACAGTTCTAAGCAAGGATCTGGGACCAGGCCTCTCTTGCGTGTAAAAAGAACACAAGAAGTTTTGTTGATGATGTGTGGTGTTTTATGGCGCAAGGGCTAGGTATGGCCAAAGAGCGCCATGACAAAGGTAATGTTAACGGTGCATTGTGAATTATGCAGGCAATGAATTAGACTGAATTTCTCATGGTATATGCGACATGGCTGAAAAAAGGCCTAAAATCGGTCGCTGTGGGTGGCGTGAAATATATAGTTGCTAAAATAATGACACTGGCTAAGTAGTGCTGTGGGCTATGCATGTTTCATTAAAAGCATGATGCAATAAAACATAACATTGACACTTTAGCTTCAAGAAAGCCTTTGAGTACAAGGCTGTTATACGTGAGTTAAAATTTCCTGGCCAAATGATTTCCAGAGTGTCTGTTTCAGCTAAAAACTCAAACTAGTTTTGGATTAAAAAGCGGTTCATTGCTGAGAAAAAAATTTCGGGTGAAGAGGAATATTTTCGCGATATGCGGAAATGAAATACTTTTTCCTTGTGCTTCTATTGCAGGGCATTGAATAAGAACGTGCAGGACTGTGGGATTTTGGCCGCACTTACAAGTGGGAGGATACCCCCCAGTCAAGAGGTAAGAGTGAGTGCCGTGTGTCCTATTCTTAATCGGCAAAGGAGCACTTCGTTATATCGTGATGTTCTCTCCGATACCCAATATCCTAATTTGGGTTTTATCAAGTGCAGTTTATTTGATATCTCAGCATTTCACTGTTGCTGCCAATGGATTTTGGGCTTGTGACGCAAGTATGCTTTAAGATCTGTGGCTGGGATAGGTATGTTTATGTCCGTGCCACTAAAAGCTACTGAAGTAGCTTTCTCGTCAGCACCTTCGTCGCCTTTTATGCCACAGTGGCCAGGTACCCAGCATAGGATGATCATTTGTTTAGCACTATAAGCTGAGCATAGCAATGTATACAGTTCATTAAAGACAGTGTTTTTATGTTTACGTAAAATTCATAAGGGCTCGCACTACACTCAATGAGTCCGTGAACACTATAGCCCTAGTAAGATTCGTTTGCCTGATGTGCTTCTTTGCAGAGAGTATTGCATATGCTTCCGCTGTAAAGATACATGTATGTGGGTTCAATGTACCGTATATTAAGAATGCTGGTCCTAGTGCTGCGTAAGCAACACCAGAAGAAGACTTAGAGGGATCTGTGTAAAATTCAGCAGAAGAATATTTCTCCTGAAGCTCAAGGAAATGTGACCGTATGTGTGCCTCAGGTGCTCGTTTTGATATTTCTGCAAACGAGACGTCACATTCGATAGTCTGCCACTCCCACGGTGGTGGAAGCCGCGTAGTTGCCATTATGACATTCTCTGAAATCGGCGCACCTGTTTCTTCGGACAATGCTTCGAACCGAAGGGACAGAGGAGGTCTAGTGCCTGGGCGGGTACGGAAAAGCCTAGCCGTAGACAGGTCATAAATAACTGAATGGCATGGATAATGGAAATCTGATTTCACTTTGATGATGATGTGTAGTGTTTTGTGGCGCAAGGGCCAGGTTTGGCCAAAGAGCGCCATGACAAGTGGTAAAGTTGACGATGTATTATGGAAGATGTGATTTAGCTGTAAAGTGGCCTAAAAATAGTCGCTGTAAAGTGCGTAAAATCTACTTGCTATAATATTATGGCGATGACTAATGACGTATGCTATGAACAATAAAATCCATCGTAAAAGAATGACGCAGAATAGAAAATATATGGGATGGTAAAAATACCTGGAGCACTGTTGCCTCACCGGAGCCCTTGAAACACAAGGGCCTAGAGGCACGTGCTATACAAAAGAACTATCACAGCGCCATCCTCCGAAGAGAGGAGACGCTACGAACATGTGGGGCTAACAACATGCAACACAACATCTTTCAGAAAACTTAGGACTGCATTGGTGTCAAATAGCGGTTCTGGGCCGAGTAACATTGCAGGATGAAGGGGGATCTGCTGCCGGTATGCTAGTGGAAAATGTTTCTTTCTCTCAGATTCGGCTGCCCGACACTCCAGGAGGACGTGCAGGACGGTCAGCCTCTCCCCGCATCTACCGCAGGTTGGAGGATCATTTTCAGTGAGTAAAAAGTTATGTGTGCCAAATGTGTGTCCTATTCTGAGGCGACAGAATAGGACATCTGTTCGCCGTGATTTTGTTACGGAGGGCCAGGACCCTAATTGTGGCTTTATCACGTGCAGTTTGTTATTTACTTCTGCGTCCCACTTACGTTGCCAGTGATTTCGCAGTTTCCTTCTTAAAAAAGGCTTCAGGTCTGTGACAGGGACCGAAGCAGCAGGATTAACTGTATGCAATGAAATCGAAGTGGCCATCTGGTCTGCTAGAACGTTACCCTCGATGCCCCTATGTCCAGGCACCCAGCATATAATGACATGCTGGTTAGACATATACGCTCTACAGAGAACAGAATAGAGATCAGTAATTACGGGGTTTCTGTGTTTACAGTGTGACGTCAAGGCTTTCACGACGCTTAGGGAGTCTGTAAATAAAATTTTTTTTTGAATATTAGATTTTCTGATATGTTTCACAGCCGATAATAGTGCATGGGCCTCAGCCGTAAATATACTTGTTTCAGGGTGCAGTACACCGGATTCCGAGAAGGATGGACCAATGGCTGCGTAGGGGACCCCGGCATGCGACTTAGAAGCGTCTGTGTAAAATTCTGTGCACGAGTACTTGTACTGGAGCTCCAAGAAATGCATTTGGATATGTGTCTCTGGGGCATGTTTAGTGACCTCTACAAAGGATGTGTCACACTCTATCAGCTGCCACTCCCAGGGCGGTACTAGCTTTGCTGGAGGCATTAGGCGTTGTTCCAGAACTGGGACATCCATTTCCGTGCTAAGTTCTCTTGCACGCAGTGAGAATGGAAGTCTCATAGAGGGTCGGTTATGAAAAAGTGTTTCACACGTCAAGTCGTTAGCGGTTGTGAAACACGGATGTTCCTTATTAGAGCGAACCTTGAGAAAATATGTTAAGCTGATGTTTGTTCTCTGAAGATGGAGTGGCCACTCATCTGACTCTACATATAGGCTTTCAACAGGGCTTGTCCTAAATGCGCCAGTGGCCAGACGGATACCCAGATGGTGAACGGGGTCTAACGTCTTAAGCGCACTCGGTGCGGCAGAGTGATATGCTACGGCACCATAATCTAACCGTGATCGAACTAGGCCCTTGTAAAGATTCAACAGGCACCTCCTGTCGCTACCCCATGTAGTGTGGGGTAGAACTTTAAGTAAGTTCATGGTTTTTAGACATTTTTCTTTAAGATGTTTTATGTGAGGAATGAAAGTGAGCCTGGAGTCAAGGATATAACACCAAGGAATTTGTGTTCTTTGTTGACAGGAATTTGTTGTCCGCCCAGTTCTACAAAAGGATCTGGGACCAGGCCTCTCTTTCTTGTATAGAGAACACAAGAACTTTTGTGGGGGTTGACCTTAAATCCGGTTTGGTCTGCCCATTTGGACACTTTCTTTAAGCCCTGCTGTACCTGTCTTTCGCATACTGTGAGGTTGCAGGATTTGAAGCCTATTTGTATATCGTCTACGTATACGGAGTAGAAAATGGCAGGTGGTAGCGAAGCACGTAGTGTGTTCATCTTAACGATAAAGAGAGTGCAGCTGAGTACTCCTCCCTGGGGTACACCAGTTTCCTGGGTAAAGGGACGTGACAGTGCATTGCCGACTTTTACACGGAAGGTACGATTGGACAAATAGCTTTCAATTATTTTCAACATATTTCCACAGATGCCCATTCCCGACAAATCTCGCAAGATCCCGTAGCGCCATGTTGTATCATATGCCCTCTCGATATCGAGGAATATGGAGAGGAAATACTGTTTGTGTACAAAGGCATCGCGAATATATCCTTCAATGCGCACAAGATGATCTGTTGTTGACCGCCCTTGTCTGAAGCCACACTGATAGGGATCGAGTATATTGTTGAATTCAAGGAAAGGTGTGAGTCTCTGATTAATCATTTTTTCGAAGAGCTTACACAGACAATTCGTGAGAGCTATCGGACCATAACTTGCTGCCAAGGAGGGATCTTTTCCCTGCTTCAGGACAGGAACCACAATCGCCTCTTTCCATGCAGATGGGAGGTATCCCGCAGCCCACAGAGTGCTGAGAAGTGTAAGTAGTGTAAATTGAGTGTCAGTATGTAAGTTTCTGATCATGTCATACATGACTCTGTCAGGTCCCGGTGCAGTGCTTTTGCATGTGTTCAAGGCAGCTCTCAACTCGGCAATACTGAAAGGCTGGTCATACGGTCCACTTTGCCTAGATTTTCGTAAGATTGGCTTACGTTCTTCTATTTCTTTAAGTTTTAAAAAGGATTGGGAATAGTTGATTGAGCTCGACACGCGCTCAAAGTGCTCCCCAAGTGAGTTCGCCTGATCTTGTAGGGTATCGCCTTGTGTGTTTACCAAGGGGAGTGAATATGCTTGTCGCCCTCTTATCCTATTCACCCTGTTCCAGGCTCTGGCCTCATCAGTAAACGAGTTGATGCGGGATAGAAACTTCTGCCAACTTTCTCGTCTGGCCTGTCGGCGGGCACGCCTACCTTCGGATTTTACTTTTTAAAGTTGACTAGATTCTCTGCAGTGGGAGAAGCGCGTAGCAACCCCCACGCCCTGTTCTGTTTTTTACGAGCCATCCTACAATCGTCGTTCCACCATGGGACACGCCGTTTGCAGGCCAAGCCTTTTACTTCTGATATGTATTTAGCTGCGACATCTATTATGAATGCTGTAAAAAATTCGACTGCGGCGTCAATTCCTAACGAAGACAGGTCAGGCCATGAGATACTAGTTAGAGATCGAAATTTTTCCCAATCAGCTGTCTCAATCTTCCACCTAGGAGCGTGTGGTGGATATTCGTTTTCTTTATGTGATCTTAGCAGTATAGGGAAGTGGTCGCTACCGTAAGGGTTGTTGGTAACTTCCCATTCGAGTTCAGGCAGTACAGACGGGGAGACTATGCTAAGATCTATGGAAGAATAGGTTCTGTTTGCAAGGGAGTAATATGTGTGTTCCTTCTTATTCAACAGACACGCACCAGAAGAAAAGAGGAACTGTTCGACAAGACGTCCTCGCGCATCTATGCGAGGGTCGCCCCACAGGTAGTTATGTGCATTGAAATCGCCAAGAACAACATAGGGTTCTGGCAATTCATCTATAAAGGACTGAAATTCATGTTTCCTTAGTTTATAATGTGGGGGTATATAGAGTGAGCAAACAGTGATAAGTTTGTTTAGCAGAACAACTCGAACCGCCACTGCTTCAAGAGGCGTTTGTAGCTGTAAATGCTGACACGCAATGCTTTTATGGATGACAATGGCAACACCGCCCGATGATGCGACACCATCATCGCGATCTCTACGAAAGGTTATATACTGTCGGAGAAAGTTGGTGTGTTTTGATTTTAGGTGTGTTTCCTGTAAACACAGCACTTTTGGATTGTGTTGGTGGATGAGTTCTTGTATATCATCAAGGTTTCTCAAGAGACCTCTGACATTCCATTGTATGATTTGTGTATCGATATTTAATGTAAATTAGTGCTGTGTGTACAGAAACGGAAGTGATGCCTTAGATTACAGAGCCCTTTCGAGGCCCTGTAATAGGGGTTTTGTTCTTTCTGGAGCGTTCGAGCGAGTGTCGGCGCTCCTTAGGCGCTTGGTGCGCCTTGAGGACAGGTGTAGTGTCCATTGCCTCGTGTGAGACGCCGGACAAGCGCTCTTGCGAGCGAGAAGTTTTTAGAGGGAGTCCCGCCTTGGAGGGCAAGACCCCGGCGCCCACCAGCCCGGAGGTCGATGGGGCTCCCAGAGGGATTTGGCTGCGCTGGCCGTTGCCAGCGCTGGAAGGGGCCTCGGAGGCTGGGGCAGCCTCGGCTGCGCCCACCTTCGGGGTCGATGATCCCTCGTTCTGGGTTGACGGAGCAGCACTAGCTGCATCCGCCGGGGGGGGGGGGGGGGGGGGGGGGGGGCGGATGGCGTCACTGCCGGCTCACTGGGTGTGGGTCGGACAGCCGCCGGAGACCGTTGTGGCGCTGCCCCCTGACGCGCCACTTCGGCAAAGGTGTTCTTTGGCAGGAAAGATACCCGCCTGCGTGCGTCTTTGAAACTTATGTTTTCTTTTACTTTAATCGTAACTATTTCCTTCTCTTTCTTCCAAGATGGGCACGACCGCGAGTATGCAGCGTGCTCGCCTTCACAGTTTACGCAACGGAGAGAGTTTTCACAAGATTCAGAAGTGTGCTCATTAGCACTGAATTTAGCGCAGGTTTGGCGGCCTCGGCAGCTCTGTGAGCTGTGACCGAAACGCTGACATTTGAAGCAACGCAGGGGATTAGGGATATATGGCCGTACACGGAGCTTGATATACCCGGCCTCGATGGACTCGGGCAGGACACTTGTGCCAAAAGTAAGTATCAAATGTTTGGTCGGTATTTCCTTGTTGTCACTCCTCATCTTAATTCGCTTAACGTTGATGACGTTCTGCTCACTGAAGCCCTCCAAGAGCTCAGCCTCAGTCGGCTCCAAGAGATCATCATCGGAGACTACGCCACGGGTGGTATTCATAGTACGATGCGGGGTTACTGTCACTTTGGCGTCGCCAAATGATACTAGGTTGGGTTGGTTTTCATATTGTTTCAGGTTGCGGAGCTCCAAGAGGAGATCACCGCTTGCCATTCTGGATACTTTGTTACCTGTACCAAGAACTTGGGTCAGGGACTTGGACACGAGAAATGGTGAGATTGTCCGTACGGGTTTGTTTGGTGTTTCGGAGTGGACTACGTGGAAGCGAGGAAAAGTTTCATTTTGCCGGGAGAAAAATTCTAAAACATCATCGGTGCGGCCCCTCTTCAGGGAGCGATCAGGTAGTGGAGGGAAGGAGCTAGCCATAAAGATAATTGAGATTTCGGCAGTAACGCCAGCCACCCACCATGGAGTCCTACAAGGGGTCGCTGCAGGACCTGTGAAACACGGCCTACAAACGCCAGCTGTACATTACCACTATAACCAAATATGAAATAACCTAGGTTGGCTATTCACACAAGGTTAACCCTTGCTGCCTGGAAAATTGGAAGTAAGCGGAAGCTAGGAGAAGACAGGAAAGATGAAAAGTAAGAGAAAGACGAAGATTGGAGAGAGAGACAGGAAAAGGCAACTACCGATTTCCCCCGGGTGGGTCAGTCCGGGGGTGCCGTCTATGTGAAGCAGAGGCCAAAGGGGTGTGTTGCCTCAGCCGGGGGGCCTTAAAGGCCCAAACACCCGGCATCGGCTCAACCCCCAGGATCCCCTTTTCCCCAGACACGGCTAAGCCGTGCACGGCTACACGCGGGAGGGTCCAACCCTCGTGTGCTCGGGTACGTGGTGTCGCAACACACCAAACGCCTGCTGACGCAGACGCCCCTAGATTTCACTTTGAGTGCGTAAGAGGCTTAAATATGTTCTTTGAAGATGTAGGGACCATGCGTTAGATTCAGCATACAGGCTTTCTACGGGGCTAGTCCTGAACGCACCAGTAACAAGACGGATACCTAAGTGGTGGACGGAATCGAGCATCTTCAAAGCACTAGGCGTCGCAGAGTTATACACAATGGCTCCGTAGTCAAGGCGTGGCCGTATAAGGCTTTTCTACAAGCTCAAGAGGCATCTTCTGTCACTTCCCCAAGACGTGCGGGACAAGAGCTTCAGTAGATTCATTGTGCTCAAGCATTTCCTTTTCAAATATTTTAACTATGGGATAAAAGTTAGCTTGGAGTCTAAAATGAGGCCTAGAAATTTATGTTCATGACTAACAGATAGCCGTTCTCCATTAACATCAATAACGGGATCCGGTATTACCCCTCTCTTATTGGAGAAAAGAATGCATGTACTTTTTTGAGGGTTTAGTTTAAAGCCGTTCTCGTCTGCCCACTTAGGCAACTTATTCAGGCCAAGCTGCGCTTGTCGCTCACAAATACTAAGATTACATGACTTGTAACCTATTTGGATATCATCCACGTATACGGAATAAAACATTGTACGTGGTATGATAGTATGGTGCGAATTCATTTCTACAAGGAATATAGTAAAGCTCAGCACTCCACCTTGTGGCACACCAGTCTCCTGAGTAAATAGACGAGATCGGACATTACCAATACGAACATTAAATGTGCGGTTGCACAAATAACTTTGAATCACGTTTAGCAAGTTGCCTCGGATGCCCATTCCAGCTAGATCACGAAGAATTCCGAAACGCCAAGTAGTATCGTATGCTTTCTCCATGTCTAAAAAATGCTGATAAGAAAAACTGTTTGTGCACAAAGGCATCCCGGATATTTGTCTCGATACGGACAAGTTGATCTGTTGTGGATCTATGCTCCCTGAAGCCACACTGCAAGGGATCTAGTATCTGGTTACTTTCAAGAAAATGCACCAGGCGACAGTTAGTAATTTTCTCAAAAAACTTACATAGGCAGCTTGTTAGGGCTATACGCCTCGTGCACCGCCTATTCGCAACTTTCACGGCCTATAGGGGGCGCCACCTTAAATCCAACATGGCTCTCACAGAGATTAAGAACTAGAGCGGCCGGTGCAGTGCTGCGGTCGTCTTGCTCAGTGTCTTGTTAGTTCGCGTCGTCCGTGGAAGTTGCGAATAATGGATCTTCAGTTTACACGCCCGCTGTCGTTAGCCTGCGTAATGGCCCACATTGGGCAAGCAGAACGCAGGATTCGATGCTTGATTGAAGGCGAAGAAGTCTTAAACGCTGGCCATCTTGTGTGCTGCGGCATAAAAGCGTGCACGTCGACGTCCGTCATTGTTGAAGGGCTCTGCATACAAACTTCGCAGGTTCGAAGCAAACCACATGAGCTGTGGTTTCAATTTTACAGCAACGGCGTTATAAAGGTAAGTCACCGTGCTTAGTCTTTGCTATTCTATTAATTCGACCGCTTTGAACGGGTACCATAACCTTTGTGGTGCTCTCTGCAAGTTGTTACTTCTACCGCTTGAATAAGCCACCGTGTCGAGAAAAAAAATCTTCCTCGTGTTGCGCGACCGAAGTTCTTTACATCGACGGCGTGAAAAGCAGCCTTAAAACAGCGTTTTCTGTGCGAAAAGTTTTTGTCTGGTTATCCCTGCCTGTGTTCACAAAGCTAGATGTTGAACACGAGAAGTAAACAAAAACCCATGCCTGACCACTTTTTCGAGCTAATACGATAACCGTTCACCCTTGCAATTTAGTTATTGCGCTTTATGTGTGCTGTGCAAGCGACAGCCTTGCGGTAGTTTTACGGCCTGCGTCAGTCCTACCGCGACTTGCCTAGACAGGTCAAGCGATATTACCGGTTCGCGGCAATGCTCGCTTCATTCTTCCAGTTATCTTTATAAAATAAACTGTCAAATAAATTCACCGTGAATCAGCTAAGGGTTCGCTACGCGAACACTGCACAGAAATTTAACGTTTGTTACCTTACGAGTGTAGTCCTGCGCGCCTGTGCTCACGTTGCAGCCGCGCATCGAAGTGGAGTGGCAGTCGACGACAAGCACGAGCTCCAGGTCCCTTTACTCCTGTGTCACTTTGCTTCGATGCACGGCCGTTGTCGGGCACACTGGCCCCTTGAACATATTCTAGATACGAGTGGACGACCGTGTACAAAGGTTTGAGGGATAAAACTGTTCCTGTAGTGTCAGGGAAACCATGTCAATAAAAAGCAAATAAGTGTAAGTGGTCATATGTGCTTCATATGCTGGAAGTGAGGCAGCACAAGAACAGTTTTTGTCGACTGCCAATCAATTTCTGAATTTTGTCTGACTGTACTAAGGAGCAATAAATAAGTGAGCAAAAGTAAAATTAATGTATTTTATAATACAGACACTACCTGATTGTATAGTTGTTGGGCAAGTGCAGTGATTGATTATGCAAAATACCTGTTGTTTCAGGGCCACTGTACCTGCAAGGCCGGCAACTCAGCACAGTGTAAGCACATGCTTGCAATGTTGCTGTTTGTTAACAGGTAAGGCATTTCATCGAAACAGTTAAATTTTTAAAAATTTGTTCCAAGCACACTGGTTAACTTGCTGAAGTTGCTTGAAAAGAGCAAAATTTCAAGACATAAACTCATTAACAAATGAAAACAGAAAAACAAACTTTATTCAAGGTTATACGGACATTCACTTCATGCAGCCAACAAATTCAAAGATAAATGGAAACACTGCGCCAGTCAGCATGTCAACACAGCTAGAGCAAAGGCTTGAATGTATTCCAGGAAGCATAATATACAACACCATAGAAGTGCTGAGGAAATTTTGAAAAAAAGGATGCACCTGACAAGTTTTGATACATTAAAAGCAACGCTGATGACACAAGAATGAAAACGAGTGATCAGAACTTTTCGTTGAAAGCAATTTGATATCATTTGTTAGCGCACATTCCATTCCCTTGCCCATGGAAGGATTGCCTTAATGTGTCAGAATAAATATGTGAGGATTATTTACTTTCTGTGCACGTTTCTTTTTTTTTGTCTGATTTCAATTTGCAGCAGCACTTAGCGCTCCACTTAGAACAAAAAAGAACTTAAGGTGTAAGAAATGGGCTCAGCTGCTGACAGCAGGGAGACATACCAAGATCACTTGGAGGGTCTTCAATATTATAAATCAGATCTTTACACACCTAATCTCATTACTCTCTCTTTTGTCATTGGTGGCAATTATGCACTGTTTTGCGTTCATGAGCTTTGTTACGCATACAATTGGGCTAGTAGGTTGCCTGTGTACAAATCTGAGGGAAATGTGTGCACCTTTCAGACTCAAATGAAGTCAAGTATTGCGCGTGTTTAACCAAACTGTTGCCTTCAGAATAATTGGGGACGTTACAGCTTGTTTATTTGCAGCTTATGACATTCACATTACGACTAATAATGCTCAATGATGTTATGTTTTCCTGAAAGCAATGGTGTAGCTTTGATTTATAATGTCACATGGTGTAGTACTCTTTTATGTTTAATCAATGTAATTTATTGCTTATATGCCACACAGGTCTGGGATCGAAAACCTTGAACAGCTAACCTCAACAGACATAAAACAAGCTTGGGGAAAACTGAAATCAATGCCTCTTTATGAGCCAAGGAGGACAAGAGATCTGTGCCATGTACAAGGTGCGCCAAGACTCCATTTAGACAGCGGGAAGCTTGACGAAATACGCAACAAGATGATTGCTGTTGCTCCGAACAGCACGCTTGCACTGCACAGCAAAGGGCGGTGCTCATTTACCCATGACAGCGCTCAAGAACACAGCATGCAAAATGCCAAACTGAATGTGATAAGCCCTATATGCAGCGTATTGTTTCAGCACATGGATTTGTGCCAAGAAGTGCGGAAGTATGAGGAACTTCAGTTCCATGGTGTCACCTTTGAAGATGCCACCACACTGAAGATATACAAAGCAGCCAAAGAACACCTCGCTCCTCTTGTGTATCGCTTTTATTTAACGCATACTGCCGTGACACAGGAGGAGGCAGTTGAGATCTGTTCAAGCACAGTGAGCCAAAGTGACACCAAGTGGCACCAACAGAGGATGCTAAGGATTACTGGCAGCAAGTGCCACAGCTTATACAGATTTCTGCCGAACCAAGCATGCACATGGGATCAAAAGATCACTAAATACTTGACTAAAACCTTTAAGGGTAATGATGCCACACGCTATGGGAAATCGTGTGAAAGGCCAGCCACTGAAGAATACACGAGAAAGACTGGAAATGAAGTAACAGCACTTGGCTTTGTCATTAATCCTGTCATTCCATGGTTGGGCTTTAGCCCAGACGGTGTTGTTTTTAAGAATGGACAACCTTCTGTGCTGCTGGAAGTGAAGAGCCCCGTTCGGGGAAAGCATGCAAAAATTTGTGAGCTCACCAAAGAGAAGAAGCTACCATACATTATTTCTGATAATGAAAACTTCTCTCTTCGGCCGACGCACTCATATTTTTCGCAAGTGCAGCTTGGCCTGTTTCTTCTGAACCTCAAAGTGGCGCATTTCATTGTTTACAGCCAAGTTGAATCCCTAGTGATATGCGTAAAAAGAGACGACCACTTTATTGACAATCTTGTGCGTCGATTGCAATATGTTTACTTTGAGCATTTATTGCCGCAGCTCGCCAATTATGAGAAATAAGGTCATGGCCCTCGACCCTATGACGACCTAAGTGACTGTACTGGTAACTTCAGCCTTGTGCATTGTCCAAGGTCAGCTTAGACGTCTCGACTACGCTCATGGCTTCCCTTGACTGTTGTTTCTGCTAAAGTTGCCATTCCTTGTTCCTTTTCAACAAGTCGCTTGCTTTGTTTTTGTCAACACTTGCTGTCACGAGTTGAAGTAGAAGAAAAAGAACAGAGAGATGAAGGAAGAGGAAGAAGGCTGAGTGGCCTACAAGGAGCGAAGTGGCAAATGGCAGAACACCGCTAGAGGAGAAGAAAGAAGTCTGATAAAGCACTGGGCGAAGAAGGTGCTGAACCAAGGACGGCTAGATCGAAGAGTTGAGCTGGAGGAGGACACTGGCGGCTCTGCGCCAGCCAGGTTCGATCCTACACGCCTGCGGCTGTGCACCGTGGTCACCAGCAAAGGCTTGGTCCGAGGACAGCGGTCCCGTCCTATGCTATGCGGACAACCTCGCCCTCACCGACGACAACGCTCGACGAGCCCGACCTGTTCTACGGAGACGGCCTTCAGCAGAGATGCCAGTGGTGCACCGAGCAATGCGGAGGAGCTGCACTGACTTGGACATGTAAGCGCCACACCGCACGTGACTTATTAGGACTTGAGAACTTGCGAGACGATTTAAGAACTCTGGACAGATATTAGTGTCAACGAGAGAGATCAAACTCAGTGTAACCATTGTTGAGGATGTATGTAAATGTGATGAGGACTTATCGGTGAGATACATTATGTATGTGTTTGGTGCGTCGGTAACTGTGACACTTGCGCAGAGGTATTCATCTCAACACTGACTTCAGAAAAGCTGTTATTTTTATTGTGTATGATCTTTCTTTTGCTCATGTATGCTTGTATGTTTGTTACTGAAAGTTTTATGTAACATGTGCATACTTCTTGCACTTGAGTTATGTGTGTCCATGAATTAAAATATTTATTGCTGCCCTACTATGTATCGTTTACTCAAGTTTAAAGTTTGGTGTTATACAAGCTGTTGTCAAAAACATTGGGGCAGTTGCCCAGTCAAGCTACTGCTAAAGCAGCTCTTTTGTGACTGCCTCATCCTTAACAAAAATAAAGGTATGATCTGGTTTTTTGTATTTTTTATTGTACAAAAATAAATGTTATATTTGGTTGTACAAGATATTTGCTGCCTAAGCTTTAAATAGTTGGAACCTTTTTTCAGCTAATATAGGGGCTGACAAATTTACCATCCCGGCAATTATGATGAACACTTCATCAGCCACAGCTAACATTTCCCATGGCAATGGACCCTTCAAAATTCGAAACAGTTTCATACGCTGTATCGCCCTCTCTACATGGACCCTGGCCCTTGCAATCTGAACAGTCTTCATGGCGCCTTCTTGGGAGAACTGTGTTTGTTTCCTCAAGAAGGGCGGCTGAATCACACCAACACCAAGCTCGGTGCATCTGTCATCAATGTTGAAACCCTTGTCAACCATTACGTCATCTTCAAAAGGCTGCAACTGGTCGAGAACACCAGACACATTAACACAAGCCTTATCGGAAGCCCGCCCACCAAAAGTGTCGCTGACAAACGTGATGAGAGCACCAGGGGACACGCCAATTAGGACTTTCACTGTGTGGACACCCTTATAATGGGAATATGTCAGTATACGGCATGAGGCACAGTGCGATTTTTCAACCTCCACCTCTGTACAGTCAAGTACAACCCTGACGTCTCCGAATGCGGCAAAGCAATGCGGCTGATTTTTTTTTATCTCCTCAGCAGTTGGCCACGGAACTGCTGCCTCGAGGACAGCGGCCAAAGGGCGAACAGTGCCATAAAAGTACCTGTGTACAGTTGCTTCGGAAATTGCAAACAACACCGCCAGGCACTTAAAGGATAAAAATGTTTTGAGGCGAACGAGAACAAGTATTACGCGCTCTAAGACACTACACTCGGTGCTGAGTGTGTCAAGTTTTGCAACGGCCTCTGACAAGTACATTAACAATTCCGCAGTTTCTACACCTGTGAAGGCTTTTATGGCAGCATCTGTCGAGAGCAAGTCAACCAATGTGTTCCTTCTGGCTGGTGATGAATCAGTGCAGACTTGAATGCCAATGTCAACACATCGACAACGCCTATCACTGAGGGCAAGGAGTGCATCCAATGCAGACCGTTCGAGGCTTGTAGCTTCACTCAGTGTTGTCCCAAGCCTTTGCAGTGCTATAGCGGCACCTTGGTCAAGCTCGGTGACTGGGTTGCTTTCAAGCTCTGTTGGTACCTGAATCGAACAAAACCAGCAATGAATGAACCAAACTACACTAGTAAATGTGGTAATATTCTAAAAATACTTTCACTAAGCAGAGAGTAACATTCATAAAGGAATTCCTTGGGATAAAGTTCAGAATTAAATGAATGATGGGTGATAACATGGCATGTGAAATGCACAGAAGTATACTTACACTAACAAAAACTACAATTGTACCACAGCAACAAGTGCATATCATGAAGCTGGAATAAGCTTTCTACTGCATGTTTAATTTATGCTCAAACTGAATTAATTTCTCAACACGGTTTACTCAGCTTACCTTAGGATTTTGTTTTCTCTATCAAAGAATGAAATATATTCAGGCTTACAATTGTGAACTTACATTTTCCGAACTTTCGATGTTCGGCTGTTGTGCTGTACATGACCCCAAAGGCACATTTGACGGCCCATTTTCGGTTGTGCACACAGCTGCAAAATAAAAAATTCCAGGCTTTTTGAAAATTACACCTTTCTTGACATGTAGTGCTGTCAAGTTATGAACACAATATAAAGGAAGTTGAGTAAGTGTGCTTGTTCCTTCTAGTCCAGCAAGCATGAGGGCAAATAGAAAATGCAAACTCTGTGTCCATACCTATACACATTTCATAACGTTCAAGGTCTGCACTTGCCGTAAACAACTTAACGTCTCTCGTAGATTTAATTGATTCGTACATAGACTTCCAAATTCTTTCTTAAGGAGAACTTATTTAATTTGTGTTAAGGATACTTCTGCAACAAAAGCATGCTAATGGTACTATGTGCCACTACTTCATGCAGGAGAGAGAGAGAAAAACAACATCATTTATCATTAAAGGGAAAGGGGCTGCGAGAAGAAGGCAAGGGAGGTTATCCTACTCGCGGTAGGTTTCCTCTACCACTCGGCCCACCTCAGGATAGCTTCCTGAAGTTCGGGGTTGTAGCTGCGCATGGCAGCCTCCCACAGCTCCCTACTACTTGAAACACTCCAAAGGTTAGGGGGAGCGGAGTGGTTCTTGCATTGCCACATAATGTGGTTAAGGTCCGCTCTGCTAGCAGGACAAAACTTGCAGGCTGAGGTAGGGTATATTCCCGGGTAAATTTTGTGACGCAAGGCAGGAGATAGAAAAGTGCGAGTCTGTAGTTTAGGCAATTCTGCCTTGCGGAGACCTCCGTGCTTATTGTACACCCTTCCTATAAGCCGTGTGGTGTTGCCTACGCTGGCAGTAACCGATTGAAGTGTATACGTATTGAGTCGGTTAGATTGAATGTACATGCCAAGTACACAGATTTTGTCTACTACGGGAACTTGCTTCCCGGTAATGTTAATCTGAATGTTGGGCATATCGCATTTATTTGCGGATAGAAGCAACAGCTCAGATTTGGCTCTTGTAGCTCTTGAACCCGGCCCTTGTAAGGTATATTGAATGTAGCCATCCGAGCTACCCTTAATCCATAGGGTAGTGTCGTCTGCATATGAAGAATATTGGAGATCCGGTATTTGTGCCAGCGTCCCAGCAATAGACTTCATAGCTAGGTTAAATAGAAACGGCGAGAGCATGGATCCTTGAGGAATGCCAAAGCTACCTAAGGTGATTGGGGGAGAAGTTTGATCATTGAGACTAACGACAGCTGTGCGATTGGTAAGAAATTCGTCGATGTATTCATGCATTTTTCGACCACAGTTAATAATATTCAATTCACGTAAGCTAGATCCATGATCTATGTTGTTGAATGCACCGTGAAGGTTGAGTCCTAAGATGGCTTGGGTATCTTTACTAGATGTAGCAGTAAGAAGGTCATGCTTGAGCCTCAGCATGGCATCATGCAGGACAACTTACGTTCAACGCAGAACAAAGACAAGAAGGGTTGGGGAACCTCAGTTCAACTTATGCCCATGAACTTACATGCCCATGATCTTGCTGATGCCCGCAAAGATCTTTCATGGGATGCTTGCTTCGAAACTTCATCCACAACGTCAAACACCCGGACAGGAAGGCACCTAGACGGAATTGCTGTCTTCTTTAAGCGCTTCCGACGTGGTGTCCAAACAGCTGGGTCTTGGAAAAAAAAAAAAACGCATGTACTGTCGATATGCACTAACAGGGATGCATTAGTCTCTCTGAACTGCAATCAGTCGAAAAGACCACAGAAGCCAGAATAAATTGCAAAAATATGCCTCCCAGAATGCCACCAAACTTGCTGCCCCTCACATCTCCGGTAATTGAACATTCGTGAACCAGCCATTCTACTCAAGACAATTGCGGCTACAACAAAAGGTACATGAACTTCGGTGCTGAAACTGCCTTTTCTCTTTGCTTGCGTTGGGCTTCCCCGAGTCTGGCTATGTCTCGTTCGAAGCAGAACACCCGCACTTACGTCGCAGTAACTGACGGCGATAAATGTCTCATGACTCTGCACAAATGAGAAACTCATCTCTCTGTTCGAAAATGGATGTAAAGTCAAGCCGACGTTGCTGAGCACAAATTAAACGAATGAGCGGTGCATTCGAGAACAAGAAATTTTGAAGCAGGTACAAGGCTTTACGGAGAATGTTTGCGCTCCAACGTAGCCGCAATGACACGAGTGACAAAAACGTAAACATCAATCATCCCACAACATATTTGAGTTAAGATTCTGTATTATTTCTTTCCCTGCATATAATATGGTGCTATGCCTGCGTCTTTATGGAGGTACGTCTATTCGCGATTTGAAGTGATCGGAATCGTCACTCACCTGTCGTATTCCAAAAAAAGTCCTCCAGCGTGAAGTGCGCACTGCAAACCTTCATCGCTTCGGTAACGGCTTTGCCGATCCGCAGCTTAATAATCCATTTCTTCCTCATGGACGCAGCCGTTGGAAATGAGTGAAGGCTCACATCACCTACCGCATAATTTTTGCATTGCGGCACACAGCAAATGCGGTTGCTTCTATGTTTGCTCATTCTGAGCACGTTAAGGGTCCTTCAGGATCCCGCTGGAGCTTCGAACGCGCTAAAACATCAACGAAAAGTAGAGGAAAAGCGTAGACAACAGCAACACGCTATGCGAACGGGCGGCAGCCATAATCTTTCGATTGGTACCGGCCGCCGCCGCAAGACGGCGCCACCGTACGTGAAAGTTGCGAATAGAGGCGCCACTGAAAGCCACCTAGCGGGCGCTTCCAACAATACACGCGGGAGCAGTAGCAAACGACAACCCTTTGCAGCAAGGATGGCTGAAGTTCGCGGCTGCGATTTCTCCTTTGTTCGGGTGCCAGGCTGCTTCTTCTGCGGTGACAGCTGTAGGGAAGATGCTGACCTCTGTGCGAGCGGGTATGAACACGATGTTACCGGTGTTTGGGACAACATGGTCCACATACGTGCAAGGTGCATGTGTCCCGCAGACAAACGCCATGAACCCCATGTACATGACGTGGAGCTCATGTTGACTAGCCGATAAATTTTGTTGAGTGATGCGATCTCTCGGTGGTTTTCTTTTATTCTACCCTTGCCGCAATGCTGCTTCTGCACCTGAATATTAAGCACTCGTCGTTAGTGCAGACTTATATAAACAAATCCGCACGGTACAATCTCTGAATATGCCGTTGTGATTTTTCTGCCGATGAATACATGTGACATCGCCGAATAACTGCAGTCGAAGTCGCCTCAAGAAGAGTAATTGCCAATTTATTGATGGAAACAAGTACACTAGCCAACGAAGTCACCAAACACACGCGTTAATAAAAGCGCGTGTTAGTGCTGTACCGCCGATGCAATTCTGCTGCACACGCCGATGAACTACCGTCCCCGTGCAGTTTGTGCAATTTTAAATTCCCCGAGGGAGCTGCTTGGAAACGTATAAAGCTAAAGGCTGACTAACTCTTCAGTACTTTTTTATATTACTAGAGAGAGGTGCCACATGATATATTTAAAGGCAGAGCAGCGCCAGTTAAAGTACATGAGCGCTGGCGGCAAGGCCCGGTTTAGTCGTCTGCAGCGTAAGTATAAGAAAGAATTCAGTTGAGTACAAAACTCACATGCAAGAAGGGACTACGTTGTGAAACAAACAAATCACTCGGCGTGTTAAGTTTACTCAGGCAGCATCGAGGTGTGATGACTTCCCAAACGGGACGCGAACTTTTCAGCGAGGAATGGAACAAAAATACCATATACAGCAGCTATTAGCAATTCTCGCCCTGAACTACCCATTTTCTAAACACATTTCCAAAAACGAAAACAATATCTAAGATGCCCTCGGGCGAAAAAAATAAAGCTGTTAAAGAAGCACTTCCTTGGTATCATTCCGATAAGACAACGTGATTTATACCTTTTACAAACAAGGCCGGGTGAAAACTTCGCAGCTCAAAAGAATCAACAAGAGTTATGCATGGAGCAACTAGCAACAGTTAAACATGTGCCGCATGAAACCAACAATCTCAGTTCTTGCAAACTTCAGTAGCTTTAACATACAACGCAATGCGCTCGTGCAGTCGTGCTGCCTAGCTAGCGCAGCGCGGCAAAGAAGCGGAAAACAATATAAGCGGCAACCAGCATTCCGAACTTTAGCGAAATGCCTTTAAACCTCATGCTGCACTGCAGACGAACTTCGTTGCACACGCGTCTATGATCAAGTGAAAGAAAAAACACCGACGAGACAACGGAAAGGATGAGAACAAGAAATTTCCCTTCGAAGCGACGATCCATATTTGCTACCGTTGCTTCCGCTGATGAGGCTTTGCCGGGAATGATTAGAACCGTTTCGCCGGCACGTTTTCACCGGTATTTGAGTCCCCCAACCTGCAACAATTATTTTTCGACATTCCCTGAAGCTTTGGCCACCCCACACGTGCGAATGGTGTTGCCTATCTTGCTCTGAAAACGTGAATAAGACAGAGAAGCACGATCAACGACACAACAAACCACGGCGCGCGCCAGGCTCCTCTCCCGCGTGTTCTGCGCAAGGCCGCCACCAGTGGCGCGTCCGTCTGCGTGCACGTTTACGTGCACGGCGCGTATAGACGAGGCAACCTAAAGTTTGCCCGCGCGGCACCAGCGCCGAATGCTCCCCTAGCGGACCGATGGAAGTTTCGAGGGTCGTCGCTGCGCGAGCGCGCGCCCGTGATCTGTTCGGCGGGAGCGCTCGTGCTGGCTCGGGCGCGTTGTTTTTGCGATGGCGAGTGCGACCTCATCAGCCAGGAAAGGTGGCACGCAATACTGCTGTATTGTTGATTGCCATAACAGCCTCGAAAACACGAAAGGTCGAACGCCGCCCGTGAAATTCTACAGATTTCCGGGGAAGTGGTACGAGAAGGTCAGACGACAAGCATGGATAATTGCAGTGCGCCGAGTCAAGTAAGCACCATACTTTCGTATTCGCGTGCAATATCGCGGCTGCTCGATGAAACGGAATAGTGATATGCCTGTTTTTAGCGCCCAACAGTTTGTTTAGTCATGCCGCGTTGTTGAATTGTGTTGACATCCGCTGCTTGTTAGCGGTAAATGCATGCGTGTTGCGACGCTGAGCTTGACCACGCGAGCTCGATTCCCGGCCACAGTGGCCGCATTTCGATAGGGGCGAAGTGCAAGAACGCCCTTGTTACCGCGTGCTTTGATTTTTGTGCACGTAAAAGAACCCCCGGAGGTAATAAGTATTCCTGAGACTAACCATTACAGCGTGCCTCATAATGATTTAGTGATTTTGCATGGTTTTGGCAGTTAAAACCCCCGAATTTATTTGATTCTACTGTGCCTTCACTCGCAATCGGCATGGACGAGCTTCAGAGAATTCTTTCCATTTTCCAAACGCTGCAACTTAATTTACTAGTTGTGCAGGTAACGAAAGGGGACGCGCGCTACTTTTGTCTGATAGCAGACAGCATTTAATGCAAGCCGCGGTCGTCGCGTGCGTCGGTAAGCGGCAGATCGGAAAGCAGCCGATCGAGACGTGCGCGTTATGTTTGTTGTTTGGCCATGCTTTCTAAGTTCACAATATCCAAGCTTGCTTTAAGGTAATTACCACCTTGCACATTCTTGCTGATTCACTCTTCCTGCCAAAAACCTTCGTTTCCTGTAGTAGCCGGCCATCGGTGCAAGCTTACTTTAGCTGTTCGCCCGACGAGGCACTAGATTTGCTTTGGTGAGGCATGTATCTCTAATGCTTGCGCTCGTGCAGTTGGTCCTAAAGTAATCGCCTGTTAACGTGGTCTGAGTTCATTTCGCGTAGCAGTCTGTACGAGCCAATCCTCATTAGCAGTGAAAAGGCACCTTGCTGATTAATGCGATGAGTTGCAATGACTCCAACATCTGCATTGAATAAGGCGTGATATACACTAAATATTTATTGCAGCATGATTCAAAGCAATATGCGCCTATGTAGTATTTAAATTGTTAATTTTGAGCAGATGTGTGTTTTGGCTGTTGTGTTCTAGGATTTCGTGTATCCTGGGAAGGAAACTGCTTTAGTGTTCTGGTGAAGCAGCGTACTGACCAGGACAAGGCAGACACACACATGAATACAAGACACTCGCTGTGCTTGTGTCTCTCCTATTTCTACTGGTCAGTGCGCTGCTTCACCAACACAGTATGATGATTAATCACCAACTCGCCCAACTTCCCACATTACTGCGTTAGCTTTATAATGCAGTTCTCTTCGTGCCACGCAGTGACGTTATTGGGGCAAGAAATAGGCATCACAAGTTACAGGCACTAGCATCTCCGAATCACCATGTATTAAAGGCATGTACAGTTTGCCAAAAACAGCTCAATTTGTGATTTGCCTGAACCTAAGCCTGAGAGGGTATAATGAGCTATAGGCTAGGCCACGTTGTTGAAGGTGGGAAGATGGTCTTTCTCGTTAGTAACGTTCCATGCTCATTTGTGCCTAATACATGTGTTCTTTCTGTGCTCGCAGTGCTGATGACACTCCCTGGGAGCCATCCAAAAGCATGCGAATTTACAAAAACAAGCAGGCTTTGCGAAGCGAAGACATCGATAACGCTTGCCGTTGTTCGCTAACAGCTCCGCGCAAATCAGAACGAACACAAACGTGTAATTTACTAATGCTCCAGCCAAGAAATTTAGCAGCAAAAGGCGGAAGCACAAAATGAGAGCAGCCGTGTGCGCGCACTCAGCTACCGAGGAAACTAACGGCAATCGTCACCGTCCCTCCACATCTCTGCAAGTATGCATGACCGCTTTGTGCCTGCATCATATAGAAATAAAGTGGCTAAACTTCTGAACTTGGTGTATACCTTAAAATCGACGTCGTATACGATCTTGGACACCTGTGACACGCCCTTGGCTTTCACTGTCACATCACCGTCCACGATTTGTTGAACGCCGTACACGTGCGGAAGCAGACGCTCCCCTTTCGTGAGGTTGCCGCCACGAAAAAATCTGTCCGCGTCGGCAGCCTTCTTGAAACCGCATTGCAATCTCTGCGTCGCTGTTGCGCAAGCAGGCGATCTGCCGCCGTCGAAAACTGAGCGCCGTGAGAACCAGCAGCGAAGAAACGCGCGGGCGAACCGGTGTAAACAAAGCGGAGACCGTGCCACGGCACGACCGCGCTGCATCACGTTTCCACATTGGGGGCGCTGTCAGGAGGCGCAGTAGCGCCGCCTGGCCATGGTTTTCTCGTCTATAGGCCTATAGCTGCTGGCCAAAGATGGGTCCTCTTTCAGAATAGGGATTATGACTGCTTGCTTCCAGGCTGACGGGATGTAGCTGGCAGAGAATATGGCATTAAAAAGAGAGAGGAATGTTTTGTGTGATTCAGGGTGCAGGTGTTGAATCATCTGGTAGACTATTCGATCGGTTCCAGGGGCCAATTGATTACAACTATGTAGTGCAGCCTGAAATTCCGCCATATTAAAAGGACGGTTGTAGGATTCATTGCTCTTGCCTTTTCGACCCAGAGGCAGTCGCTCAGCTTGTTGCTGGTATCTGAGGAATGGATCGGAGTAATGCAATGAGCTAGAAATGTTTTCAAAGCATCGGCGTGGGTTAGGAATGTATGGCCTTACCCGCAGTTTGCAGTATGCTGTTTCTATTGAGTCTGGTAAGTTGCTAGCTCCAAAAGTGATGATTATGTGCCTGGTTGGTATTTCTTTGTCATCTCGCCTTATTTTTATCCTTTGTACCTTGACGACGTTCTGCTCTTGAGCCTGTTCTGCTTCGGTTGAGCCGATGCTGGGTGTTTGACCCAGCATTGGCTCAACCGCCAGGATCCCCCTTTCCCCAGACACGGCTAAGCCGCGCACGGCTACACGCGGGAGGGTCCAACCCTCGTGTGCTGTGGTACGTGGTGTAGCAACACACCAAACGCCTGCTCACGTAGACGCCCCTGCGGGGGCTCTTAATGGTATGGTAGGAAAAGGAGATGTTCTTTTATTAATAGCAGGCATATGGTCACTACCATAGGGGTTGTAAATAACACTCCATTGAAAATCGCCAAATAGAGATGGAGAGCACAGTGCCAGACCTAGGCAACTCATAGCTCCTGTGCTTGGGTAGTAGTAAGTTGCCGCACCGGTGTTTGAAAGGCATATGTCATTTGTTAGGATAAAATCTTCAAGCCTTTGACTCCTGGTGTCAGTAGTTTTACTGCGCCATAACGTGTTATGTGAATTAATATCACCGCCTATTAAAATGGTTCAGGTAGCGGGTTTAAAATTAACTCTAGATATCTTACGGTAAGATGTGAATGCGGCGGAATGTATACTGAACAAACGTTGATGAACAAACGGCTCCTATGTGAGTGGTAATGGGAACTTCTCTGGCTGCTATACCACCTGGCAGAACAATGGCTACACCACCTGACAGCCGGTTCGCCTAAGTGCGGTCGCGCCGTACAACAGTGAAACCTTTTAAAATATTTTTGTGTTTTTAGCCTAGGTTTGTTTCTATAAGCACAGGGCCACAGGAGAGAAGTTCTTTAACACGTCTGATGTCACACAAGTTGTGTGCAATTCCACTGGATAATAAAAGCCATTATGAAATTGAAAGAAAAATAATAGCATTAGCGAGTGAATAGGAGATAAGAAAGATGTTAGGTGACACAGATAGAAAGAAGTCTGATACAAAGGAGCGTTAACCTTTAGGTTATCGCTTTCTTAGTTAAGGTGGTTATTGGGACTTTGTCGCTCCTTCCGCGCTCGAGGGAGCGCTTGTCCTTCGGCGTCGATGACACCGGGGTTATTGGGTCGATCTCTATCACTTTCTCTGAAGCGCTGGAGGACCGAGAGTTGGGCGCCGAAACACGTATCTCGGGCCTTGCGGTTCGTTTGATCTTAGGGCCCTGCGAGACCGGTGTCTGCAGGGCCTTCGAAGATGATGGAGCAGCACTGGCTGTTTCCACCACGGGGGCGGGAGGCGTCACTACGGGACCACTGTGCGTGGGCTCGCAGGACTCCTGAGGCCTCTGTGACGAAGCCCCCACCTTCGTCACATCGGCATAACTACGTCGCGAAAGGTATGACAGTCGCTTTCTGGCTTCAAATAACGAGATTTTTTCTTCAAGTTTGCGCAATTATTTCTTTTTCTTTTTTTCCAGCAAGGGCAAGAGCGCGAGTAAGCAGGATGATCTCCTTTGCAGTTAACACAATGTGGGGAAGAGGTGCAATTCTCAGGTTGGTGTTCGTTTGAGCTGCATTTAGCACAAGTTGTTTGTCCTCAGCATGCATGTGAATTAAGTCCAAACCTTTGGCACTTGAAACATCGTCTGGGGTTTGGGATATATGGTCTCACATTGACTTTAACATAACCTGCATCGAGCGAAGTAGGCATTACGCTTGTTCCGAAGGTGAGTATAACATGTTTGGTGGGGATTTCTTGGTCGTTTCTGCGGATTACTATTCTTTGTACTTTAGAAACATTTTGTTCCTGGAAACCTTCCAGCACTTCCTCATCACTTAAGCCAATAAAGTCTTCTTCAGATATTACTCCCCTGCTTGTATTAAGTGTTCTGTGGGCTGAAACAGTCACTGTCGCGTCGTCAATACTGGTAAGTTCAGAGAGCTTATCTGCTTGATCTTTATCATTGAGTTCTAGGAAGAGGTCCCCGCTAGACATTTTGGAGGCTTTGTATGTCGGTCCGATTTTATCTTTCAGGCATTTGGCTACCAGGAATGGAGAGAGCTTTCTAACAGGCATGTTGATTTCACTGTTAACTACATTGTACTTGGAGAAAGACGGGGCGTTGCTCCGAAAGGAGAATTGGAACGGTACTTCGGTGCGGCATCTTTTCAGACGCCGATCATAGACTACAGAGGCTTGTGCTGCCATAGGAAAATCTGTATGTTCGGCAACAGCGCCGATCGCCCATCACGTAGCCTAACGAGGGGACGTGGCAGAGCTTGTATACAAGCCTGCCCGACGCCAGTCGTACGCCATCACTATAACCAAATATGGTGTACCCAAGGGAGGATAGCCACACAAGGTTAACCCTTGTCGCCAAGGAAAAAGGAAGCAAACAGAAGAAAGAAGAAGATAGGAAAGGCCAGAAAGTGAGAGAGGAAGACGAAGATTCGAGGAGAAAGAGACAGGAAGAGGCGATTGCCGATATCCCCCGGGTGGGTCAGTCCGGGGGTGCCATCTATGTGAACCAGAGGCCAAAGAGGTGTGTAGCCTCCGCCGGGGGCCTTAAAGGTCCGAACACCCGGCATCGGCTCAACCCCCAGGATCCCGCTTTCCCCGGACACGGCTAAGCCGCGCAAGGTTAGACGCGGGAGGGTCCAATCCCCATGTGCTCGGGTACGTGGTGTCGCAGCACACCAAACGCCTGCTGACGCAGACGCCCCTGCGGGGTTTTTACATGACCTGTTTATGGCAGTAATGTCCATAAGAGTACATAATTTAGATCATGTATCACGCGAAAAAAGCATTTTTATTGTCATATGACGACGCTCATAAAGAAAGCTCTTTAGTTAATGTTTGGTCGGTGCGAAATTATAACATTTTGTCATTGTTTTGAACATGCTAGAATACGTCCGCAAATGCATCTTTGGATTAAATTATTTGGCGCTGAGGTTAAACGTGTGGCAGGTGAATTAAATTCACTGGCGCTTCGACTAAAATAGCTGGCGCTTGGAATTTGAGCGGCAAAGCTAGCAGATTCGAATATCCGGCTAACCGAGTATTCAAATAAGATATCCTCAATATCGGTTTCTTAAAATCCGCATAACCGGTTTTCGAGACCGGATTCACTTCTCTCCGGTTAAACCGGATGGCCGTCTTGACGTATATTTGCAAGCACTAACGTGCACGCACTTGGCACTGGCTTCGTCCCTTTGGGAAGCATCATATTGATTGACTGATGTTTTATGGCGCAAGGGTCAAGTATGGCCAAAGGGCGCTATGTCCGTGGTAATGAGTTCGCAGTGTAATTATGAATTCTATGAAGATGGTGTGACGTGGCTGTAAAGGGGCCTTAAACACGGTCGCTCTAAAGCGCGTAAAATCTGTACAATAAGATTATGGCGATGAAGTATGACGTGTACTATGAACATTAGGATGCATTTAGAAAGAATGATACGACAGGTAAAAATATATCAGGTTATAAGATATGCTAGAGCACTACTGCCTCCTTAGAGCCCTTGAAACAGAAGGGCCTGGAGGCATGTGCTATGCAAAACAATTATCGCAGCGGCATCCTCTGGAGCGAGGATGCTCTACGAATTTATTGGGCTTATAACGTGCAGAACGACATAATTTAAGAGGTTGAGGACTGCCTTGGTGTTAAAAAGCGGTTCCTTACCAAGAAACATAGCCGGGTGTAGAGGGATGTAATAAGGTATGCAAGTGGAAAATGTTTCTTTGTTTCAGATTCGGCTTTCCGACACTCCAAGAGGACGTGGAGGACGGTCAGCATCTCACCACATCGACCACAGTTTGGCGGTTCATTTCCAGTAAGCAGAAAATTGTGGGTACCAAATGTGTGCCCTATTCTGAGGCAACAGAATAAGACATCTGTTCGCCGTGATTTTGTTGGGGATTTCCACGATTCACATGAAGCAGGTACTGATAAAACAGGGCAGGACACTTTAATTGCAGGCAAACTAAAAAAAATCATTACGCAGGGTTCTCGTCTTCCGCAATGCACGAGATCTTCGTCTTTATGTACGTGCCGCGTATTGCATGTGGCATTTGCCTCCCCCAGAGAGAGCATCGTCCCGATGCTCACCTGGCGGCAGGAAGATCTGTCAGACGAGGTGAGGCGACTTCATTCCGAACAATATGGCTTCATGCACACAATGTTCACGACTTCTGGTGGAAGCTGCCTCGCCCTGGAGGAAGCAGGACTGTCAGGGATAACCTCATAGTTCAGGTCACTGAGGCACCGTAAAACCTTACACGGACCAAATTAAGTACCGCTTGAGTAGCTTTTCTGAAAGCCCTCGCCGATGGATGGGACTCCGAACCCACACTTTGTCGCCTGGCTGATATGTGAGGTATCGGTGCCGTAAATTGTAGTGTCGAGCGTCGTAGTCCTGTTGTCGGGCGATTCTGACGCGGGCGAGTTGTCTCGCTTCTTCAGCACGTTGAGCGAAAGCTTCAGCGTCCGTGACTGTATCACCGCAGTCATGTGGCAACATTGCATCGAGCACCATCGTCACTTGACGGCCATGAAGAAGGCTAAATCGTGTCTTTCGCGTTGTTTCTTGTTGAGCAGTGTTGCAAGCGAAGGTGATGCACGGTAGAATGTCATCCCAATTAGTCTGCTCCACGTCTGCGTGCATACACAGCATGGCGGTGATAGTCTTGTTCAAGCGTTCTGTTCCCACGAAACACAAAACGTCTTGAAAACTTCTCGGAACGGCTACAAACGGCTATAGACGACTTGGTGTACACGAAGAAGTTAATCAGAAATTCTTCGAAACATTATGCAGCGGTAATCAAGTACAGTGAATCAAACAGACTATTGTGTCTCAGCTGAGGTATCAGCCCACGCCTGACGTCAACGAAGTATATTTTGGCGAATATTTTCTTTTTTTAGATGTTTTTTGTCAGAAAAGGCGCGATATGCTTAGGTGTGCGCGTGAAAGTGAAAAAGATTTAAAATGAGCGTGCCCGACACACAGCGGTCCATTCCGTGGCACTTAACAGGCCAATCAGTTAGTTAACATCGCATCATAGCCTCTCGCTGATCAAATTTCCCCCTTTGGGCGAACAACCAAAAAAGCCTGCAGAGTTCTTTGATGCCATTCCGATCTTATCGCACGATCGCCGCATCAACGTCTGTGCCGAGCAGCCACCAACGTTCACTCCGCAGGGCGCGTAGCACGAATGTGTCTGCTTATATATATAGTTATAATCTGCCATCGAACGACAATCAATGTATAGAAAAAAAAAAAACGGCCGGGCTCACACGTGCGCGCCCGTTCAGCGTTCCTATCAGCTAGAGCACGTCTTCTTTTCCCTTAGCGTGAACAAGCGGTGAAGAACCCACCCCAGACAACACTCGACGTCCTGAGGACGTACTCAAAAGGTAGAAACGTCCTCGTCCGTTCTGCGTCGTCCCGAGTATGTACTGAGGACGTCATGGAAAGGTACAGGTGTCCTCGTCCGTTCTGCGTCGTTCTGAAGATGTCCTGAGGACATCAATTGCAGGATCATCCTGTAATTGTCCTCGAACGGACGTGTTCAGGATAAAAATCTGTTAATCACTTGGAAAGCTGCTAGTTTATGCTGTTTAAGTGTTGATTTGTTACGAAATACAATTAAAAATAGCTGGTTATGTATAAAAGGCTATGAAATTACGATGATACCTTAATTATGACGTTTTGCCTAAACTGAACGAACATCAGCGTAAGTCGCCAATGCAATTTTGGTAAATCAGCTATTTTCCTTAGCCGTCTACCTTACGGACTGCTTGGAAAAGAAAGAAGAACACAAGCATTGTAAAGAATAAAATTTTGTTCAAAATCACCACCCCCGCGTTTTTTTTTTTTTTTTTTTTTGCCGCTCGCCACACTGGGATGAAGTCAAGGCAAGCGCGAGCCTCCCATTCTGGCGTGGCGCTCAATCAAAAAGATGGCGCAGTACGAAGCGGTCGCTGATGTTGAAGTCGTGTCTCCAGATCATTTTCTGCTGTCATATGTGAATGCCGGTGCGTGCTGTCCAGTCTTCTGAAAGCCGTGGTGTTGATTGCTGTGCTCGTGATGGAAGAAAGCAGTGAACCGATAGTTTCGCCGGGAGCGAAAACGGCGCGTTGATGCGTGCGATCATTACCTAAGCGACGTTCACAATGACTTCGCATCGTCGACGTGCAGCGCCTCACATACAACGGAGCCCACACAGGCGCTGTCTTTCGTGTCCGGCGCGGATGACAATGGTCGCGTGGAGAATCAGCGTGAAATGAATTTGGATGACAAGGAGATAGCGAAACCTCCTGAGCTGAGTAGAGAGCTAGCACGTTTTGTTCATGACGATGTACAAGTGGTGTGTCAGCATGGCGTAGTGTCCACTGAGCTAGTTAGTGACCTAGTCAGCGGTTCTTTACCTGATGGCGACGTGGACTTGTCGCCTTCGACCATTTTGTTGCAACACGAACAACACCAACTCCAAAGCAGTGATGCGCAGAGCACGCAGGGTTCTGAATCTGATAGTGGCGACAGCAATGTATTGACCATACGGCAGATGTTGCAAGCGTGGGTTGGTGAATCGCGCTGCCCTCAGGCCGCGGTCACGTCACTATTGGCAGTTCTGCGAAGCCACAGTTGCCTTTCGTCACTACCGTCGTCTGGTAGAGCTGTTTTGCAAGCTCCAAAAAGGGTCCTTAACATCAAAGAACTAAGAGGAGGAAAATTCCACCATTTTGGCCTAAAGGCAGGACTGCGGCAAACACTTCTTGGCCGTGAGCACTTGCGTGCCGAACTTAGTCTTAGCTTTAACATTGATGGTCTGCCACTAGCGAAGAGTTCGAGATACCAATTCCGGATCATCCTCGGCCGCATCCGAAATCTTGAAGACGGAGAACCATTTCTTGTCAGCGTTTTTTCACCAAAACCAAACCGCAATATGCAAATGAGTTCTTGCAGTGCTTTGTTGAGGAAACCAAAGAACTGCTGGTCGAAGGCCTTTCTGTTTATGATGCATCAGTTCCTGTGAAGCTGCATAGCATAATTTGTGATGCACCTGCTAAAGCCTTTGTCCTTCATATCAGGAGCCACACAGGATATGTCAGCTGCAGAAAATGCACCGTCGAGGGAATGTATAGAGCAGGAAGAGTTTGTTTCCCGAATTTAGCTAACATCCTCCGTACTGATAACAGTTTTCGCAACGAGAGTCAGGAGAAACACCACACAGGCCGCAGTATTTTCGAGGAACTCCCAATAGATATGATAAAGGATGTGCTTTTGGACTATGCGCCTTGTCTGCTTAAGTGTCATGCAAAAACTCTTTGTTCTGTGGGTGCGCGGGCCGAAAGAAGTGAGCGAGACTTGGCTCTAAAGTTTGAAGTGAAATCTCTGAGAGGAACATTAAACTTGCAAAGTTCATTCCTTCTGATTTGAATAGGAAGCCGCGAAGTCTTGTGGAGCTAGATCGCTGGAAGGCAACTGAACTTCGCTTCTTCTTACTATACGGAGGGCCTTTAGTGTTGTTTTCTACAATCCCTTCCCACATGTATGAGACTTTTCTTACACTGCATGTAGCCATTGCGATACTAGCCTCACCTAATTCAACTGCAAGTGAGGTTAGTTATGCAGGTGACTTGCTAAACATTTTTCTTAGAAACTTCATTGACATATATGGACAAGAGCAAGTGTCGCACAATGTGCATGGCTTAAGCCACATTGCATTTGATGTGTTGCACCTAGGTCCCCTGGATGCTTGGAGTGCACTTACATTTGAAAACTATTTGTCAAATATCAAGAGAATGATACGAAAGCCTGAACATCCCCTTGAACAGCTCTGCAATAGATTGTCAGAGCAAAGAAATATTCCAAAAAGAAATTTGGTACCATCAGAAGGTCTATTTTCTGTAGAACATAACTGCGGTCCATTGATTCTGTCGTTCCAAGGCGCACAGTTTAAAAAGGCCGCATTACTTGACGATGTTGTACTGGCAGCTGGTAAGAACAGCTGCTGCGCACTAAATAATGGAGCAATTATTATTGTGGAGAACTTTGGGCACGACAAGTGAGGCACGCCCTTTGTGATAGGAAGAGAGTTACTCCAAAGGAGAGACGTATACGAAACCTTGTGAATCAAGAATGCTTGGCATTGTTGGGGTCTCGGTGCTGACGCCCGTTATTGCCAATGGGTCGCAAGCCCCAAGGGTAGCGTTGGCCTGGCGGCCTGGGGCACTGGAAGCATCCGAAGGTCCCGGCAAAGCAAGAGAAGACTGGTAACAGAACAACATGTTTATTCTAACATAGCAAAAGAGCGGCCGGTCAGGTCGACCGAAGTGGAGAGACGGGAGAGCACGTAACTCAACAGTACAAATCGGAGCCTCTCTCCTGGCGTCCGGGGGCAGCTGCTCTTATACTCTCGGCGTCGCGGGCCAGAAGGAAGGTCACGGGATGAGCCCACGCGACGGCAGAGCATGAGCCCACGACGGCGCGCACGGTCGAGCCGAGAGACATGCTGAACCGAGTGTAGTGACGCATCGCCAACCCGCCGACGGACAGACCTCCTGGCACCTCACTTGGGGAGCTCCGCTCCCCGGCTGCCGCGCTTTGACAAGCGTGGGCACACACACACACACGTACGCACGAAGACACGTGGCACAGAAACACGCCTGGACACGCTTGGCGGGGAGGCGTTGCGGCGGCGTCGAACGGCCCAAAATGTCCGCCGCTTTGAACGAAGCCCCGGCGTCCGTTGCATCCGCGCCGGCATTACCGCGCGTTGTAGGCGAAACGTAACAGCATTCGCATTGTATCTCAGCTTTCTGGCTTACGATCCCAGCCAGTTCGAAGTATACTTCAGAAATGTCTGAAAGTGTTGTTCAAGAGAGAAAATATTATTTTTCCACTTTGTATGCTGTTGTTCCGCGATAGTTGTCATGTTGCTGTGCAGATGTTGCAATTTCATTTGTCATTATTAGTGTAACTACTTTTGGAAATAAACTAGGTTTCTTTCTTTTTTTGCAAGGTGGCCTCTACATGGTAGTAAAATTTCCTGAAGATGATGCTGTTGGCATTATGCACAAAAACTGGATTGATGGCAACAGCTCCATGTGGCCTCCACCAACAAAATACATAAAAAGCTTGTTAAAAGCTGGGACCATGCCTGGAAATGACTGGATGAGTCTGCCTTGTGAAGTGCTTGAGGCATTTGGTAATAATTATTATTTTGTCCATTTTATTTATGCAGGCTGCAGCCGTATTTCAATGTTTGTGTACTATTCAAACATGTAGACTTGTTTTCTTGTGTGCTTTATTAGACATGTACTGTAAATTACCTAATTCTGCATGCAGCTTGCACTATTATGCATACTATTCTGAAGCCCCACCTGTCCATGATAGAACCTATAGGTTAGACCAAAGCTCCAGATCAAGTGAGTGAAAGGTGAATGTTGAGCTTACAAATTAAATGTCGGTCACTATGTCTTCTGGGAGAACATGCTGTTCTTAAGCGACTTGTACGTACTTGTTCAGACAATCTTAATGAAAAGCCTTAAAACAAATTATGACAGCTATAACTTAAAACTATTGCAATCTGTTTTTATTCCAAATCGGCGATTAGCCCCCTGTGATAGGTCAAAATTGCTAGGGATCTGCCCATATTGGTGTGGCGCCCACCCATATGGGCTGGACCCGAACCATTCTGACCTGTCAGGGAGGGCTAATGACGGATTTGGAATAAAAACACAGTGGAATAGTTATAGTTTGTAGAGCCTTTTATGTGGACAACTGCACAAGTGAGTGCCCACACTGGTTGCGGCATGTGGTTGTATTGCATTTAACCATAGCAGACTAAACGTTTCTCTTGATGAATGTTCTTATCAAAGGAATAGGAGCATCTTTATTCACATAGACAATGTTACTTCTGACGTCTCTGCACCGGCAAAGTAGGCCATAGTTGAGCATGGCAATAATAGTTCAGCATGCTAGTTCCATACAGCACCACACAATATTGCTTGAGGTGCAAGGAATGCCGTCAATAGCTACCGTACTCCATTAGTACCAATACAGTTAAGTTGGAGTAAAATGCTTTTATAAGTCAAAGCAGATATTGACATTGTAGGACCACAATGCACTCCTTAGTTAGATAACAATTTAACTGTCATGATCTTGTTTTAAACGGGGCTTGTATTTTATTTCTTGTGTGCATTAAAATGAAATTCGCAAATTTATGCTGCCCATTTATATATAATTATGCCATACCTGTCTTTAATGTTTGCCTTAATTTCCTACTCATGAAAAATCAAGCCAGAGAGGGCGTAGGTGAAATTATATTTAATCGAAGTGTAGAAATAACGCAGTAAAGGGACATGAAAATGAACAAAAGGCAACTGCCGCTTGTGGCAAGTAACCTTTTTGAATACATATTGTGATGTTTGGGGTCGGGCGTGAATTAGATGGTATCTGGCCCATGCCGTCGTCCTACTTATGCACGCTGACGACGTTGTTGAAGGGAGAGATTTGTTCTCATCGAGAACGAGGGATATGGGAATTATTTACAGTATATACATGAGAACGTTACAGTTCATCAGTCTAGCATGACTGAACGAGAATGCACACTCAAGAGCCGACGACGGCTGCTTATAAACACTCTGTCCTACCTAGATCCCTAGGTGAGGGAGAACGGTCGTTCAACCTCCGACCAATTCGGAGCGTCCAAAGTCATTGTAGCCGACCCGCCTTTGAGGGGGAGGGTTTACACACTCACTTCCGCACAGGTTGTACTGACCACTTCAAGGTGAGAGGGTTTTAGCAGACACGGGTCTACCCTGAGCAGGCGCCTCTTGATAGCAGAGTTGACCCCACAGACAGCGGCCGCCACGTCTGTCCATTGACTAACGACTTCTAAGGCCCGTGAGACGGCGCCGCAAAACATATCCTTCCAGGAATTCTCCCGCTCCAATCGAACCGTGAAGGCAGCGGCGACTCCACAAACAATACTTGGTCCGCCGACTGCGTCTAGACATCTCGGCGCCTCACGCCAGGGGAAGCGGCGCATTGTGGTCCTTACAAAGCGAATTGTCGCAGCAGACACGGTGGCGCCGAAGGGCTGCTGACTCGGAGTATTGTTGTTTTCACAAAGTGAATAGTCGCAGCAGACCTGCCGGCGCCATTGCGACGGTCGCTTCCCTGAAGATCGCCAGCTCCCGCCGGTCAAACGTAACAGCTCCTCCATGGCCCGGAAAGCCTCGCCTGGCCAGTGCTGATTACCGCTGGGCAGGAAGAGAATGGCTGGTGGCAAGGGGGGTGCCTTGGCTTGCAGCAACCAGCTGTGAAATGATGACACCGCCCCCAATTCATCCAACAAGGACAGGCAACTGCAAAGCGAACTCCACAACACGGCTCTGCTCCGAGATGACGTATCTTGGATCTCTCTTTAGACCCGCTAGGCTTCAAAGAAAACATAACTGCAGAAACAAAAAGTGCTGCATTTCGCTACGCCAATTTTTAAAGGAATTTCGTGCTGACAAATCGAGCAATAATGGAGGGAGTCCGGCTAAATGAGAGGGGATCTTCTTGGCTTAACAATATTAACATTAACAACTCCAGAATTTGGGCGGGATCCCTAAACGCAGAATTCAAATTAGCCTGCTTAAACCATCCGCATTGCTATGCAGCTTTTCCTTGTTATATCTAACGGAGAAGTTGAACTCTTCGAGAGTGAGGCTCCATCGGAGCAAGCGGCGATTTTTGTGTGACATTTGATCGAGCCACGTCAGAGGATAGTGGTCGGTCTCGAAGATGAACCTCGCTCCGTACAAGTAACACGACAACTTCTGGGCTGCCCAATCCAAACAAGCGCATTCCTTATCTGAAGCGCTGTAGGTCTCTTACAGTTAGTTTACGGCTGGCATAGAGGATAGGATGTTCCTCATTATCTTCGACGACCTGACTAAGTACCACGCCCATACCTCTCTCGCTTGCGTCACACTGAACTATGAATTCTTTTGTGTAGTCTGGCGCGCGAAGGACAGGACGAAAAACCAATAGCATTTTCAAACTGGAAAGCATTCTCTTTGTCCTGATCCCTGTGCACGCTATTCGGTGCTCCCTTTCGGAGGGAGTCCGTTAAAGGACTTGCTATTTACGAGTAATTCGGAATGTACCGTTGACAGTACCCCACAAGTGCCAAAAATGAACGAAATGTCTGTTTTCGTGCGCGGCTGATAAAAATCTCCAATCGTAGCTATTTTCAGCTTGGCCGCCCGAGCTGAAAGCTATCTAAGATGAAAGTTATAGCCAAGATGGCTATCAGCCGAGCTGATAGCCATCTCCCTGGCCGACATGGCCCAGATAAGTAACCTGCGAGCAGCCAAACCTACACTTTTCCGCCTTCATCGTAAGGCCGGCTTCTCTCAACAGTGAGAACACCTGTTTGAGGTGCGATACGTGCTGTTCCCAGCTGTCCGAAAAAATTGTTACATCATCAAGATATGGGAAGGCGAACTCCTGCAAGTCTTTTAGGACAATATCCATTAACTTAGAGAAGCTAAACGGTGCGTTCTTCAGCCCGAACCTGAGGGCGAGAGGGCGAAAAGTGCCTACAGGTGAGATAAATGCGGCATAGCGGCTGGTACTTTCTGAAAGGTGAACTTGCCAGTATCACCGCAAGAGATCTATAGTTGAAATGTATTTAGCAGCGCTAACTCTTTCGATTCGTTCCTCAATGTTGGGTATCGGGTACTGCTGATCCCCAGTGATGACATTTAACTTCTTGTAGTCCACACACAGACGAGGGTCCTTATTAGGGGTTCATACAAGTATTAGCGGAGACGTGTAGTCACTCTCAGCGGGCTCAATAACTCCCAACTCTAGCATACGCTATATCTCTGCCTCAATAATTTTTCTGTCATGGAGACACCCCGTAAGGCTTCGATCTTACGGGTTCATTTGATGTCAGCTCTATTTCATACGTTATTAGTTCGGTTCCACCTGGCCGATCGCTGAATCTGTCGAGATATTCCCCTAACATCCCTTTTGGCTAATCTAGCTGCTCGGGTCTAAGAGCGTGCGAGCTTACCGAATGTTTTACCACTCCTTCCAGGCTTATTTCAGAGTTGTACGGTGCCTTACGCTCTTTTAACTCGGTACTAGTGTGATCCTGCTCTTTGATGGTACAGTTCACGACTCCGCTATACGTACGGCTTCATCAAATTGCAGTGATATACCCTCACCTCCTTCCTGCGACCGGTCATTTTCAGAGCATAGTTAGTATCTGAAAGATTGTCCAACACTTTAACGGGTCCGTCAAAGTGAACTTCAAGCTTGTTCTTTCTTGAACGTTTGAGGATCATTACCTGGTCTTCGGCGTTATACGTACGAAGCCTCGCATTCTTGTCGTAATAGAATTTGGCGTTCTTTTGAGCTACTCCAATGTTCTTTTCGACTACTTATTGGGTTGCACTTAGCCGTGCCAGCAGATTTAGCACGTATTTTACCACTGTTGGTCTCTTTTCTCTTTCCTCCCACATTTCTCTTAACATTCTCAGTGGAGAACGGAGTGTCCTTCCATACACTAATTCTGCTGGCGAGAACCCTGTAGCCTCATGAAAAACAATTCGCAAAGCAAACAAAGTGGCCGGAAGACAATTCTCCCAGTTCTCCTTGTGCTTGTAACTAGCGCCCGCAAAGCTTGCTTAAGCACTGATTGCCCCCTCTCTACACTATTGGACTGAGGGTGATAGACGGAAGTGTGTACCAACTTTACCCCGCCCTTTTGTAAGAATGTCGAAGTTAGTGCGCTGGTGAATACTGACCCTTGGTCCGCCTGAATTTTGGCTGGAAACCCAACTCGTGCGAATACTGTCAAAAGCACGTCTACTACTTCGGTGTAGCTGAGCACTTTCAGAGGGATTGCTTCTGGAAACATTGTAGCCGGACACAGCATGGTAAACAAGTACCTGTAACCCGACTTTGTCTCTGGTAGAGGCCCTACCGTGTCTATCACAAGTCATCTGAAAGGTTCTGTTATTAAGGGCACTACTTTTAATGGAGCTTTCCATATTTCTCCTGGTTTACCCGAGCGCTGGCAGGCACTGCATGATCTTACAAAGTTTTCTGCTTCTATGAAACAGCCAAGCAAGTAGTATTCCATAAGCAGTCTTTTCTTCGATTTGTTTATGCCTAGGTGGCCAGACCACCCATTTCCATGACAGAGACTCAAAAGGTCCTCCCTGTACTTAGCATGTACGACTAACTGATCTAGAATCCTGCCCTTTCGCGCCCTGTAGTGCCGATACAACAATCCTCCTCTCTCTTGTATCGTCACGGTGCGCCTGGCAATGCCTTCTTTAGCTGTGTGATGCAACTTAGCTAAGCTGTCATCATTCTTTTGCTCGGCTGCCAGTGACTCTCTGTTCACACGTAAGAGCCGATCAAAGTTCTTTGAGGCCGGTGATAGCAACAACCCTGTCTCGCTTGCGAGTGCGTCAGCTGGCTCGTCCTGCAAGCGTGAACTTTGACACCCTAGTCATACGCTATCATTGAGCTGGTCAGCTGGCAGGCTTTCCTCAACCGTTTTTTCGTCCCTCGAGCCTAGCTCGGATTCGGTTACTGAAGTTACCTCTTTTGCTACTTCCGCTGGATCAGCTTTTGCATTTTCAGCCAAAAGCGACGCGATTTTACGAGCTTGGCCTCGCGTCAACGCCTGTACTACACCCTCTCCCAGTTCAAGCCCTTTGTCACGCAGTAACTGATCTGACCGATTCGAAAACATGTAAAGGTACTGCAGCGACAAAAATTTGTAAACTGCAGCCTCGGTCACGAGCTCCCCGAACGGTCCACTGATTCTGATTTTGGCCATGGGCAGACACATGCTGTGTTGTTCTACAACCTGTTTAATCCCAGTGAAGTCATCCATCTAAACTTCTCCAGTGAAGTCATCTACCATCACGTAAGACGGATGGATAATGTTCATAGTGATGGCACTGTCTCGCAGCACCCGGCATGGTTTGCCATTAACTTGCAGGTCGTGAAGATATGGGCTACCGAGACTGCCGGCTACGGGCTGGAAAGTGACTCGACGACTACGAGAAGGCCTGTCGGTGCTTCAGAAGGCACCGGAAGTCAGCCTCGGAAGAGCAGTGCGAGAAAGCGCGGACGTCAGCCTACAAGAAGCCAAGGGAGACCGCTTCTTCATAAACGCCAAACAAGGTACGATCATCTACCACACATTATCAATGGAGAATGCTAAAAGAATAAGCAAGATAAGATCAGAATCGGAGGCAATGATTACGGGGTCGTCACGTACGTGAACGCACCGGAAAGCTGTGGGCGTGGAGTTATTCACGGTATAGAGGAAATGTACTCCGACAAAGAAGTCCTAATCAACCTAAACGAGGATGAAGACAACCCGATAATCCTAGAAGCAAGAAGAATGGGCAAAACCATAACTTTCCTCCTAACCTTTGACGATGAGGAAGTTCCACGTAAGGTTTTCTTCATGGGAGCTATTCTACGGTGCTTCCTATACAAGAAGAGGTACGAAGTATACTACAAGTGTGGAGGACTCGGGCACAGATCAGACGTGTGTGGCAATGACGACTGGAGGTGTAGAAGGTGTGGGGTAACCAGACCACAAGAAGGACATCAATGCGAATCGCAGTGCCAGCTCTGCAACAAAAACCACGTCACCGGGGATAAGAAGTGCAGGAATTTATTCTGCACCCCGTACATCGTGAAGAGACAATGGGAGCAAAAACAAGCGGCCGAGGAGGCAAACCAAGAGGAACTTCGTAAAAGCAGGCCAAGCGAGAGATCGTGCAGCAGGACCAGGAGCTGCTCGGAGTCCTTCCCGAGGTTACAGACGCCGCAACACCAGACACAACAGAAGGAAACAAGTAACAAGGTGAGCTGGTCAGACAAAGTCTCCCAGGATTCAGAAGAGGATAGAGAAAACCAGGAGCTAAAAGCGCTTATTAAGAGACAGGAAGAGCAAATTAGAATACTGATTGAGGATAGGAAAAAGGAGAGAGAAGAATTATTAAAGATAACGGAGGAGATGAAAAAAGAGAAGGATGGAAACAGTACGAGATAGGAAGAGGGTGTAGGGGACAAAGAGCCCAAAACAGATCGGCCCCCGCTCAAAAAGAAGACAACGGGAGAGACAGACTCAGACAGCAAGATGGACAATGCTGCTCAGGACATTACCCTGATAAACGGAGCTATGATGCAATTCATGGAACAAACTCGAGCGGAATTTGAAAAGCGCGACATCGCCCTCAAAGCAGAAATTGAGAAACGCGACTTCGCTTTAAAAGCGGCATTCGATTGGCTTAGAACACAATTAACATTCAAAATGCATTGGCAAAATAACACGATCTGGCAGTGGAATTGTAGGGGCTTCCTGAAAAAGAGAGCAGCCCTGCAAACATTCCTAACCAACATCGATAAACCATATGTCATTGCGTTGCAAGAGTGTGGGAAAAATGCAAAATTGGCCGGCTACACAGCCTTCACTGGGCAAGGAGAGAATCGGCAGACAGCTATTTCAGTTAAAAGGAACTTAGCAGCAGTCCTAGACGAGACACACAAATAAGATTGATCACGTCCTTATTCAACTAGTACCGAGGAAAAGAAAAGATAGCCTATACGTTCTCAACGTATATACGTTCTCAACGTAGATAGCCTATACGTTCTCCACCTGCTATGATCTTGTGTACAAGATCGCAGTATTCATAAATAAATAAATGTACCGAACGCCCCCGCAAAGCCGCGATCCAAGCCCGAAGCCCGAGGACAACGTATACAGCTCTCCTAAGCAAAAAAAAAAAAAAAAAAGAATTGTGGCTTCGATCAGCTCATCGAAAGGTCCAAAAACATTGTTGGGAACAGCCCCATAGTCATAGTCGGAGACTTTAACGCGCAACTCACGGCTTGGGGGTACAAGACCTCGCGACAAAAAGGCAGAGAATTATGGGATACTATCTCCAAGCATGGATTAACCCTACTAACAGATCCTCCAATTCCGACGAGAAGAGCAAATAGCGTTTCCAGGGACACCACATCTGTCCTTACTCTCATAGGGGGACACATAACCGCACGATGGTGTAGCACGGGAGAGGTCTTGGGGAGCGACCACAGAATAATAGAGACGGTGGTTGAACACGGCATACCAACTCCCACACCGAAGCAGATCGAAGCGGTAAATCGTAACCTATTTAGGCAGAAATGTGCCGAAAAAGAGGAGCTCAAGGATGTAGGCAGTTGGAGCAACGCCCTCTTGGAAGCGGTTGAAGAGGCCACCGAGAAGGTGGAGGCAGACGAAACGCAAGAGGTAGTAAACCGGAAAATGGTCGGATTATGGAGGAAAGAGAGGCAGCTAGAGCAAAAATTTAAAGAGAATAGAAGCAATAGAAACATTAGGAGGGCATTAGTGCACCTGAACGGAGAGGTTGAAGAATGCGCACTCGAACTCACGAAACGTAATTGGAATAGCATATGCGAACAGATGGATCACAAAATTGGTAAATCAAATGCATGGCAACTATTGAGGCACCTACTAGATCCCCAAAGTAGCAAATCAGAGACGCATAGAAACATGCAGAAACTACTATATAAATACGAAGGTAGTAATAGACAATTGTTCGCTGAAGTTAAGGATAGATATCTTAAATGTGGTCCGCAACAAACATTGCCGGACTACAAAGGGGAAGAGAACCAACCCCCTCTTCGACAGCCCCGTCACGGTAGGAGAAGTTGGGCCGTGCTGAATCGACTAAGAACGAAAACAGCTGCAGGACCGGACAGAATCAGCAATCGGATGTTGAGGAACCTAGATGACAAGTCAATAGTAAACCTAACGAATTTTATGCGAGAGTGTTGGGAGAAGGGTAAAATCCCCAAAGAATGGAAGGAGGCTAAATTAGTCCTAATTCCAAAACCGGGGCAAAAGCTCAGTCTCGAAATCCTCAGACCAATATCCCTCACGTCATGCGTCGGGAAACTGATGGAACACGTGATATAACCTAGAATCAACAGGTACTTGGAAGACCAAGACATGTACCCTGACACATAATAGGCTTCAGAGCATACCTATCTGCGTGCGATGCCATGCTACAGCTCGAAGAGCAAATTATCGACCACCAAACGAAGGACACGAAAGCCATCATTGGCTGAGACGTGGCGAAAGCATTTGACAACGTAGACCACAAGGCAATCTTAGAACAATTGAATAGCCTAAACGAAGGGACACGTACTTACGAGTATATAAAGGACTTTTTGACTGACAGAACGGTAACGGTCAGTCTAGGGGGTAACGAGGAGAAAGGGATAGAGCTCAGCAATAAGGGGACACCGCAGGGCTCTGTGCTCTCACCCACTCTCTTTAACGTAGTAATGATGGGACTCCCGCACAAACTTAAGGAATTACAGGGTCTAGAACATACGATCTATGCGGACGACATCACCCTATGGATAAATAGAGGCAGTGACGCCCACATAGAAGAAACGCTGCAAAATGCCATCAATAGAATTGAAGAGCACTTAGAAAAAGCTGTACTTCAATGTTCAGCTACGAAGTCTGAGGCTCTCTTCATCAGTCCACAGAAAATGCGAAACAAGATCCCTAACCACGGGATAAAACTCACGGTTAATGGGGACGCGATTCTAAACGTAAAAGCTATATGAGTGCTAGGCCTGCACATTCAGGGCAATGAAAGAAATACGGAAACGAGTAGAAAGTTTGAAATGAGCGTAAGCTAAACATGTCGGCTACTCAGAAGAATCGCCAACCAGAAGGCAGGCATGAGGGAGGCTAACCTGTTAAGGATAGTACAGTCCTTCGCGATCAGCAAGATCACATACGCAACACCGTACCTTAAACTAACAAGGGCCGAGAAAAACAAAATAGAAATCGTCATTAGGAAAGGAATTAAAACAGCCCTAAACCTGCCACCACGCACATCAACGCAGAGGATACTAAACATGGGCATTTCAAACCCCCTAGAAGAGTAGATCGAAGCCACACTAGTCTCCCAGCAACAGAGACTAATGAGAAGCAGGGGTGGTCTGAGAAGTCTAGAGAAACTAGGTTACAAAACTAACAACAAAGTAAGAAACACGGGAGCCATTCCGTCACAAATCAGAGACAGGATACACATACCACCACTCCCGAAGAATATGCATCCCAGTCATCACCAGGATAGGAGGAAAGACAGGGTTAAAGCATTACAAAAATCACTAGATAAAAAGCAAGGGGTGTTCTACACGGATGCAGCAGAATATGAAAGCCGACCAGGTTTTGTCTCAGTGACGACAGAGGCTAACGGTGAGAACTCAAAGAGCTGCAGTACCCCGCAAACCAGAGTGGAGGTAGCAGAGGAGGTGGTCATAGCCCTAGCTTTGACTCAAAAAGGGGTCAAAATCATAGTGTCCGATTCCAAAACAGCCATCAGGAATTATACCGCAGGGAGAATCTCCAGAGGCGCTCAACATATTAAAAAAAGGACCAATTCCAGAGGAATTAGTAAACCTTATATGGACTCCTGCCCACGAAGGCTTGCCCGGCAACGAGAAAGCGCACGCATTGGCCCGAGAGCTTCTTTACCGGTCGGTACACCAATGCAGCCTCTCCAGCCAGGAGAAGGAGGTGGTCGGTGACGGGAGCGGTCGCATACCGCGTCGGCTCCGTGACAGATCGCAATCAATTGCGATACACCAACTTTCCCCCCTGCAAGCCTGGTATCATCGTCTCCAGGAACCTCAGCGGCACCCATCTACACCACGTTTGTTAAGGTGGGGCTAATTTTTGACCACTTTTCGGTCATTTGAAGCTTTCGTCACGCCGCGGTGGTGCTAAGCCTAACGGCGCCGGGGCCTGCGATGGCCCCGGTCGGGGATCCCTCGGCTCTGGCGGCTCCAAATCAAGTCACCGGATACGACCCGCAGTCCTTGCAGATCGTAACAATGGATACCCATCAATCCGAGGATACGACTCAAGGCGAGGATCCTCTACCAACCGAGGACGATTACCTCCAAGCCAGATATGGTCCGCGTCTGGCGCGGAAAGAAGAACGCGGCGGCGGCATCGAGGGACGCTGGTGTTGGTGCCACCCAGCAACAGGCGCCGGCTAGTCCGTAGCATCCTCGGGGACGACGCAAATGCTGGACTTGAGGTGTGGCCCATTTGGGACCAAAACGTCCTTGTATGTGCACTGAAATCTGTCGACGCCGCGGAGAAGCTACTCCGGGATATTGTGCTGCCGGTAGGGGAACGCGAGCTACCGTTCCGGGGACACCCTAAACTCTCCGGAGCGTTGTGTCGAGGCGTCGTGACTGTTTCGCCAGACGAAACGTCTGAAAGCGTTAAACGAAAACTCAGTGCGGAACAAAATGTGGTGTCTGTGCGCAAGCTAGGGGGAACCCCGGTTGCGGTGATCACCTTCGCGGGGACCAAGGTGCCACGGACGGTGTTGTACAGCTACGAACGGCTCCCTGTTCGCCTGTACAAGAAAACAGTGCCAGCATGCCACCGCTGTGGCACAGTGGGCCATCGGGCCGATGCGTGCCCGCGACCGCAGCCGGGATGCTGCAAACGCTGCGGAGTCCAGGTTCCCGATGCCACTCCTGACGGCCCGGCAGAACATGACTGCTCCGAGCTGCCTCATCTGCGGAGGCGCCCACCCTACCGGAGCTCCTGGCTGTGCCAGGCGGTTCCGGAAAGCCATCAAACCGAGCTCCCCATCCGGATCCAAACCGAAGACAAAGACGGGGCCCAAGCAGGCTCCTCCGCCCAAGGCCAAGAAAGCGCCAGCCGATCAGGAAACCAAGGCCAAACCCGGCACATCGAAACCTGTCAGGTCCGCGACCCAGGCGGTGCCCCCGGTCCTCAACGCCAGGGACTTCCCGCCCTTGGCACTCGTCCAACCACAGGTGAGCAGTTGGAGTAGCGCAGTCTTCGGGCCCCCTACCCGTCCCTCCCCTACCGAAACCGCCCTACAGCAGCAGGTAGAAGAGCTCAGGCGCCAAAACCAAATTCTAGCGCGCAAAATTCAAGAATTAGAGGCCAAACAGGCCGGGTCATCCGAACCAATGCAAGAAGCTGAGCCAGATGACGAAGATGACGGATCATCCGTAACATCTTGCCTCACTCGCGTCTCGCGGCAGTGCGGGGACGCGGTAGTTGGATCTGCTGGTCGCGTCGCCGGCCTAGAGGCACTGCAGCGCCAAACCGAGCAACTGGAGGAGCAAGTGGCGGCCCTACCGAATCAAATCATGTCAGCAGTCCGCGAGTCCTTCCAGGACATGTTCAAGGCAGCTTTAACGCAAGCACTTCCCGACCTTATGGCCCAGGTCACTGACTCGGTCCTTAAAGACGGGCAGCCCTGGGTCAGCACCCAAATTAAGAACGCCACTAGCTGCGAATCTCCTCACCTCAAACGTAAGACAGCCTCCCGCCAGGCAGCGGAGGAACATGGTTCAGGCTCTGCAGCTGGTGGGTCGGTGCGGCCCCTCGCTGGGGTTGCGCTGGCTCCCGGCCAGAGCTAGTCCGCTCGCCCGTAAATAAACAGAACAAGATGGCCAGCAGATCTACTAGGAATGGTAAAAACCTTGAAAAATTCCAGACCATCCAATGGAACTGCAGGGGTTTCAGAGCTTGGAAAAAACGGTCACACCTCCAGCTCTACCTGCAGTCCCTAGGAGACATGCCGGCACTCATTGCCCTGCAGGAGCCCGGCATAGACGCTAAATTATCAGGCTACAGCACCTTTCAGGGGGGCGCCTCTATGTGCATCTTGGTGAATAAAGCTTACACCGTGGTTCAGGTCGACTTAGACTTGAGTACCGAGCAAGAATATACAATGGTCCGGGTACTGCCTCTCAGACGCCGCGACCCGTCAATACATATCCTCAACATATACTGCCCTCCCCATAAGCCGCGCGTAACTTTAATGAAATCTTCCTTCGCGCGATAAAAATGGCAGCCAAAGAGCCTCTAGTGATCGTTGGAGACTTCAATGCTCCCAGCCTTCATTGGGGCAACCACTTCGAACAGGCAAGAGGACGTTAGCTGGCGGAGCTCATCTCGACCCTCAGCCTCACGTTGCTCACGGATCCGGCGTATCCCACCCGAGTGGGGAATTCGGTAACCCGCGACACGTGTCCCGACCTTTCTCTCGTTAAAAATGCTAGAGCGGCTGCTTGGGAGAACTTGGGAGATTCTCTAGGCAGCGATCACCTCCTTCTCCGGATTACACTCATGGCGAAGGCAGCGCGCAAAAAATGGGGTCAGGCCAAGCTGACCGATTGGCACAAATTCCGAAATCACACTATCCCTCCCGTACTATTTTCCGGCGGCTACGCGGAGTGGGCTAACCACATATACAACATTCAGAAACAACACGTCACAACACTACAAACCACCGAAGAGATCCCCGTAGTGGACACCCACCTCCTGCATTTGTGGGAGGCGCGCCGGAGCTTAACTAAACCGTGGAAAAAGCAGAAAACTAATCGCAAATTACGCGACCGCATAGCCAAACTCACAGAGCAGGCTGCAGCGTATGCTGCCGAACTCTCAGATTCAAATTGGATAGAACGCTGCGACGCCGCAGCTCATCAGATGAGCTCGAAGGGGACGTGGCGTCTCTTTCGCAGTCTAATCGACCCCTCCCAAACGAGAGGGGAGACGCAAAAGCAGCTCCGGCGGGCTCTGCAAGGGTATCAAGGTACGACGGCGCAACTTGCGGACACTCTGTGCGACAGATATCTCTGTCGTACGGAGGACCCGCCTGGGCCTGAGTACATATACTCTGGCAGGCCTAATGAAACACTTGATGCCCCTTTTGAGTTGCACGACCTTAAGGCGGCCTTAACAAATATGCGCCAGGGTACGGCTCCGAGACGGGATCACATAACAGTGAACCTGTTGGCGAACCTACCGGACCCAGCCTACCTCCATTTATTAGAATACATCAACCAGATCTGGGACGGGCGTCCACTCCCTCCCGAGTGGAAAAGGTCACTTGTGACGTTTATCCCTAAAACAGGTAAGGCCGTGAATACGGACAACCTGAGGCCCATATCACTGACCTCATGTGCGGGCAAGCTTATGGAGACGATGGTTCGGGATCGCCTCTCTCCATACCTGGAGAGTAAGGGCTTCTTTGCAGTCACCCTGTTCGGGTTTCGCTCCCACATGTCTGCACAGGATGTCCTTCTCCAGCTGCACAGGGATGTAATACGACCCACAACTATGCAACACAATGACAAAGCCACCCTCGCCCTTGATCTGAAAGGGGCTTTCGACAATGTTAAACACGGAAGCATTCTGGCCAACTTGAGTTCTACCGATTGTGGGGCTAGGGCCTACGCGTATGTAAGAGATTTCTTGACTAATGGACAGGCGTTCCTTCGGATTGAGTGCGAGGAATACGGCCCTTACATGAAGGGAACACGGGGTACCCCTCAGGGAGCGGTGTTATCACCGCTCCTGTTCAACATAGCTATAGTGCGCCTCCCAAGCCAACTGGCCCGGGTGGAAGGCATTCAACACGCGTTATATGCAGATGACATTACAATTTGATGATGATGATGATGTATGGGGTTTTATGGCGCAAGGGCCAGGAATGGCCAAAGAGCGCCATGTCTGTGGTAGTGGGTGTGCAGTGTAACTATGATTACTATGAAATTGGTGTGACGTGGCTGTAAAGGGGCCTTAAAATATACGCTCTACATTGCGTAAAATCTGTGTAATAAAATTATGGCGATGACATATGACCTGTACTATGAGCATTTCGATGCATTTAAAAAGAATGATACAATAGGTAAAATATATCAGATTAAAATAAATGCTAGAGCACTACTGCCTCCTTAGAGCCCTTGAAACACAAGGGTCTGGAGGCATGTGCTATACCGTACAACTATCCCAGCGGCATCCTCTAAAGAGAGGAAGCGCTAGGAATGCATGGGGCTAATAACATGTAGGACCACATCTCTCAGAAAACCTAGGACTGTGTCTGTGTTAAAAAGCGGTTCTGGGCCGAGGAACATTACTGGATGGAGAGGGATGTGCTGTCTGTAAGCTAAGGAAAAATGTTTCGTTCTTTCAAATTCGGCTTCGCGACACTCCAGAAGGACGTGGAGCACGGTCAGCCTCTCCCCGCATCTACCACAGCTTGGAGGCTCACTTCCGGTTAGTAGAAAATTATGGGTGCCAAACGTGTGTCCTATTCTGAGCCGACAGAATAGGACCTCTGTTCGGCGCGATTTTGTAGTAGAGGGCCAGAATCCTAACTGTGGTTTTATCAGGTGGAGCTTATTATTCGTTTCCGCGTCCCACATGCGTTGCCAGTGGTCCCGCAATCTCCTTCGCAAGAAAGGCCTCAGATCTGTGACAGGCACCGCAGCGGTAGGGTTAACAGATTGCGATGCGATTGACGTGGCCATCTCGTCCGCCAGAACATTACCCTCAATGCTCCTGTGGCCAGGCACCCAGCATATAATGATACGCTGGTTAGATATGTGCGCTTTACACAAGACGGTGTAGAGTTCACTAAGTACAGGATTTTTGTGTGTATAGACTGACATCAAGGCCTTCACGACGCTTAGGGAGTCTGTATAGATCGCTGCTTTTGAAAGTTTTGATCTTCTTATATGTTTCACGGCAGAGAGTAATGCGTAGGCCTCGGCCGTAAAAATGCTTGTTTCGGGATGCAGTACGTCGGATTGCGAGAAGGATGGGCCGACTGCTGCATAGGATACCCCGGCATTTGACTTCGAAGCGTCTGTGTAGAAATCTGCACAGGAGTGCTTGTGCTGTAGTTCTAGGAAATGCATTCTGATTTCAGCCTCAGGAGCGTGCTTTGTGACTTTTATAAAGGATATGTCACATTGTATCACCTGCCACTCCCAGGGAGGTAAGAGCTTGATTGTGTGCATTAGGCGATGCTCGAGGAGTGGGACATGCATTTCATTGCTAAGCTCCTTCACACGCAGCGAAAAAGGCTGTCTTATGGAGGGACGGTTGCTGAAAAGTGTAGCGCACGTCATATCGGTAACGGTATCAAAACATGGATGTTCAGGATTAGAGCGTACATTAAGGAAATATGTAAAGCTGTTGTATGATCTCTGTAGGTGGAGAGACCATTCATTCGATTCGGCATATAAGCTTTCAATTGGGCTTGTTCTGAAAGCGCCCGTGGCTAAACGGATGCCTAGATGGTGAACCGGGTCTAGCATCTTTAGCGCGCTTGGGGCGGCAGAGTTATATACCACGGCACCATAATCTAATCGTGACCGGATGAGGCTCTTATACAGATTCATTAGGCACTTCCTGTCACTACCCCACGTAGTCTGGGATAGAAGTTTCATTAGGTTCATTGTTTTCAGACACTTTTCTTTGAGTTGATTAATGTGTGGGACGAAAGTGAGTCTATTGTCGAGTATAATACCTAGAAATTTGTGCTCTTTGTTTACAGGAATCTGTTGTCCACACATTTGTAAGCAAGGATCCGGAACTAGGCCTCTCTTCCTTGTAAACAGCACACAATAACTTTTTTGAGGATTGATTTTAAAACCATTTTTCTCTGCCCACCCTGACACCTTGTTCAAGCCATGCTGTACCTGTCTCTCACATACTGCGAGGTTACAGGATTTGAAGCCTATTTGAATGTCGTCCACATAGACGGAATACAAGATGGCTGGTGGTAAGGACGCACGAAGCGTTGTCATTTTAACAATAAAAAGTGTGCAACTGAGCACGCCTCCCTGGGGTACACCAGTTTCTTGTGTAAAAGGACGTGACAGCACATTGCCTACTTTCACCCGGAAGGTACGACTGGACAAGTAGCTTTTTATTACGTTTAGCATATTACCATGAATGCCCATTTCTGACAAATCTTTCAAGATTCCGTAGCGCCAGGTCGTATCGTACGCCTTCTCCATATCGAGGAATATCGATACGAAGAACTGTTTGTGTACAAGCGCGTCACGAATATGTCCTTCAATACGTACAAGATGGTCGGTTGTGCAGCGCCCTTCTCGGAAGCCACACTGAAAGGGATCAAGCATTTTGTTTTGTTCAAGAAAATGGATGAGTCGCCGATTTATCATTTTTTCAAATACCTTACACATGCAGCTTGTGAGGGCTATCGGGCGGTAACTTGCCACTGAAGAAGGGTCTTTCCCTTCTTTCAAAACAGGGACCACAATGGCTTCTTTCCATGCCGTTGGAAGGTACCCTGCGTCCCAGATAGTGTTGAAAAGTGTAAGTAGTGTTACTTGCGTGTCATTGTGTAAGTTTTTGAGCATTTCATACATGATTCTATCGGATCCCGGTGCAGAGCTCTTGCATGCACTCAAGGCAGCTTTCAACTCAGCAGCACTAAAAGGGCAATTGTACGGTTCATTCTGTCGGCATTTATTGACGAGTGGCCTGCATTCTTCTATTTGTTTATATTTTAGGAAGGATTGCGAATAATGTTTTGAGCTTGATACACTCTCAAAGTGCTCCCCAAGTGAGTCGGCCTGATCTTTCAGTGTACCGCCCTGTGTATTTACTAGAGGGAGTGAATAAGTTTGTCGTCCGTTTATCCGGTTAACCCTGTTCCAAACTTTCCCCTCCTCAGTATAAGAGTTGATACCCGATAACAACTTCTGCCAGCTCTCTCTTCTGGCCTGTCGGCGCGTTCTCCTTCCTTCAGATTTTGCTTTTTTTAAAGTGAATAAGATTCTCCGCAGTGGGAGAGGTGCGTAGCAACCCCCACGCTTTGTTTTGTTTCTTACGGGCGGTCCTACACTCGTCGTTCCACCACGGGACGCGCCGTTTGCATGCGAAACCACTTACTTCAGATATGCATTTAGACGCGGCATCTATAATGAAGGTTGTAAAATACTGAACGGCAGCATCAATTTCTAAAGAGGACATGTCATCCCATGAGATCCTGGTGAGAGTTCGGAATTTCTCCCAGTCGGCTGTATCGATTTTCCACCTGGGAGCCTGTGGTAGACATTCGTGTTCTTTATATGTTCTTAGTAGTATAGGGAAGTGGTCGCTTCCGTAAGGATTGTCGTTTACTTCCCATTCAAGTTCAGACAGTAGTGACGGGGAGACTAGGCTAAGATCTATTGAAGAAAATGTTTTGTTTGCGAGAGAATAGTATGTCGCTTCCTTCTTATTCAGAAGACAAGCACCAGAAGAGAAAAGGAACTGTTCAACGAGACGACCTCGCGCGTCTGTACGAGAGTCGCCCCACAGGCAGCTGTGCGCATTGAAATCGCCAAGAACAACATAAGGTTCTGGCAATTCGTCTATAAATGACTGAAATTCATGTTTGTTTAATTTGTAGTGTGGGGGTACGTAAAGCGAGCAAATGGTGACGAGTTTATTAAGGAAAACAGCTCGAACCGCCACTGCCTCAAGGGCCGTTCGTAGCTGTAAACGTTGGCACGCTACGCTTTTTTGAATTATAATTGCGACACCGCCCGATGATGCGATAGCATCATCGCGATCTTTCCGAAAAGTAACATATTGTCGAAGAAAGTTTGTGTATTTTGATTTTAAGTGTGTTTCCTGTAAACACAGCACTTTTGGATTATGTTTGTGGATGAGTTCTTGCAAATCATCAAGGTTTGTAAGGAGACCTCTAATGTTCCATTGAATGATTTGTGTATCCATATTTAAAATAAATTAGTGCTGTGTTTACGGAAACGGACGGGATGCCTTAGATTACAGAACCCTTTCGAGGCCCTGTAATAGGGGTTTTGTTCTTTCTGGAGCGTTCGAGGGAGCCTCGCCGCTCCTTAGGCGCTTGGTGCGCCTTGAGGATGGGTGTAGTGTCCATTGCCTCTTGTGAGGCGCCGGACACTTGCTCTTGCGAGCGGGAAGATTTCAGAGGGAGTCCCGCCTTGGAGGGCAAGACCCCTGCGCCCACCAGCCCGGAGGTCGATGGGGCTCCCAGAGGGATTTGGCTACGCCGGCCGTTGCCAGCGCAGGAAGGAACCTCGGAAGTTGAGGCAGCCTCGGCTGCGCCCTCCTTCGGGGTCGATGGTTCCTTCTCCTCGGTTGACGGAGCAGCGCTAGCTGCAACCGTCGCGGGGGCAGATGGCGTGACTGCCGACTCACTGCTTGTGGGTCGGACAGCCGCCGGAGGCCGTTGTGACGCTGCCCCCTGACGCGCCACTTCGGCAAAGCTTTTCTTTGGCGGGTATGCAACCCGCCTGCGTGCCTCCTTAAATGAGATATTTTCTTTCACTTTGATCGTTACGATTTCTTTTTCTTTCTTCCAGGATGGGCACGACCGCGAGTACGCGGCGTGCTCCCCATCACAGTTTACACAGTGGAGAGTGTTTGCACAAGCTTCAGTGGCGTGTTCAAGGGCACTGCATTTGGCGCATGTTTGGCGGCCTCGGCAGCTCTGCGAGCTGTGGCCAAAACGCTGGCATTTGAAGCATCTTAGGGGATTTGGCACATATGGCCTGACACGGAGCTTGATGTACCCGGCCTCTACAGACTCGGGCAGAATACTTGAACCGAATGTGAGTATCAGGTGCTTTGTTTGAATTTCTTTTCCATCCCTTCTTATCTTAATTCTTCTGACATTGACAACGTTCTGCTCACTGAAGCCCTCCAAGAGCTCAGCCTCTGTCAGCTGGAGCAAATCGTCATCAGACACAACGCCGCGGGTGGTGTTCAGAGTGCGGTGAGGAGTTACTGTCAATGGAACATCCCCAAATGACAATAGACTGGGCAACTTATCGTATTGTTTCTGATCATGCAGTTCTAGCAGGAGATCACCACTTGCCAGCCTTGATACCTTGTAGCCTGGACCAAGGACATCTGTTAAGGACTTGGAAACTAGAAAAGGGGAGATATTTCGCACTTGTTTATCGCATTTTTCAGAGTGGATGACATGGTACCGTGGGAAGTTCGGTCTTTGACGACCAAAGAACTGGAATACATCTTCGGTGCGCCCTCTTTTGTGAGGGCGATCAGGAATTGGAGGAAAGGAACTTGCCATAGAAAAATGTAGTTTTCGGCAATAACGCCAGCCACCCACCATGGAGCCCTACGAGGGGACGCTACAGGGACTGTATGAACAGGTCCTGTAAACGCCAGCTGTACGTCATCACTATAACCAAATATGAGATAACCTAGGTTGGTTATTCACACAAGGTTAACCCTTGCTGCCTGGAAAAATTGGAAGTGAGCGGAAGCTAGGAGAAGACAGGAAAGATGGAAAGTAAGAGAAAGACGAAGATTAGAGGAAGAGAGAGACAGGAAGAGGCAACTACCGATTTCCCCCGGGTGGGTCAGTCCGGGGGTGCCGTCTACGTGAAGCCGAGGCCAAAGGGGTGTGTTGCCGCCGCCGAGGGGCCGTAAAGGTCCAAACACCCGGCATTGGCTCAACCCCCAGGATCCCCTTTTCCCCGGACACGGCTAAGCCGCGCACGGCTACACGCGGGAGGGTCCAACCCTCGTGTGCTCGGGTCCGTGGTGTCGCAACACACCAAACGCCTGCTGACGCAGACGCCCCTGCGGGGATTACAATTTGGACCACTGAAGGGAGCCTGGGGGACATGGAGGCCCGCCTTCAGCAGGCCGCTTCCATAGTCGATGCGTATGCTATGGACTGTGGGCTCCAATGTGCTCCAGCGAAATCAGAGCTTCTGCATGTCAGAGCGAACCCAAAGGATAGGACAGCAATTCACATCTCTCTGTCAGGAGGTCCTATTAGAGAGGTGGAAGAGCTCCGTATTCTGGGCCTTTTCATTCACCACAGACTCAGACCGGACTCCACCATTCTGAAACTGAAGAGAGTAGGCGAACAGGTAGGGCGTATGATCCGCCGCGTTTCCAACAAGCGGGGCGGTCTGCGGGGCAGGGACGCGCTTCGGCTCGTCTATGCCTTCGTGACTAGCCGGATCCTCTACGCCGTGCCATATCTCCGCACTACTAAGCAAGACGAGGCGCCAATAGACGCCATCATCCGCAAGGCAACTAAGCGAGCCCTGGATCTCCCGGTGGCTACCTCTAATGCCAAACTGAAGGCATTGGGGGTGCTAAACTCCTACCAGGAGCTGCGGGAGGCCCACCTCGTGAACCAATACACGCGGCTCATGCAGACGGCCCCTGGGCGCCGCCTGCTAAACCGCTTACACATCCAACACGACTGCACTCCAGAGGAGACGGAGCGTATCCCAGTACTGTGGCGCCATATGCTCTGGGTCTCCCCGCTCCCCCGTAACATGGACACTGACATGCACGAAAACAGACGACAAGCGCGGGCTCGGGCTCTTGAGAGACAACACGGCTCCCGACCCGGTGTATATTATGTAGACGTAGCAGGGCCGTCGCCCACGGGATTTTACACGGCCGCTGTTGTTCACCAGGAAATGCACGTCGATGGACTCTCTTTTCGAGCCCCGAATTCAATGCGAGCCGAGGAAGTAGCGATAGCGCTTGCTGCCGCCCACGCCAATTCGAGAATCATCATTACGGACTCCCGAAAAGCATGTGATCATTACTTGGCTGGGGAGATCTCCCCCTTAGCTGCTTGCATTCTAAGACGGGCTGCCACTGATCCAACACCGAAAAGAATCATTTGGGCTCCTGGCCATCAGGGCGTACGAGGTAATGAGGCCGCTGACGCGGCTGCCCGAGCGCTTATTTACCGGGCTCCTCATCCCAGCTCTTCTGGCTCGGAGACTAACCAGCCGCTGCTGCGATTCAGGGAAATAATAACGCATTATAGCGACAACCACCGCCTTTTCCCGGCCCCTGCCAAGGGGCTGAGTAAGACGGAGCAGCGAACTTTAAGGCGCCTGCAGACAGGTACTCTGCTCTGTCCTGCAATCTTAAAGCATTACGGTCCTAACACGGATGGGCGATGCCCGCACTGTGGGGAGACCTGTGATATCTTCCACATGGTGGGGGCATGTACTCAAAATCCCCACCTCCCCCCTTCCCCTACCCCTTCCAGAGAGGCATGGGAGAATGCCCCCCTCAAGTCCTCCTCGCTTGAGTCCCAAAGGGCTCTGGTGAAACGGGCGAGAGACGGGGCATTGTCATGCGATGTCCCGGACTAGGGACGCCGACCATGTAGCGGGGCCACTCTGTGGCTCCCAAACTCTCTTGCAGCAATTAAAAGTTTTCACCACCACCTCTCCAGCCAGGGATCCCCTACAAAAAGAAGAAAGCATAAACACAGCAAAATTCTCACTTATTACAGATAGGGAAGGAAAACACTGCCAGAGGCGCATAAGAAACTAAGTATGCAAGAAGAGGCAACTCCAAGCGGGGGAGATCTGCAACCACTACATTCTGAAGAGATGGCACGTAACATTGAGAACCTGAATTGCAAACACTGCGGGGCAAAGGCGGACATGATCCACATAATATGGGCATGTCCTCGATACAATAAACAAGATAGGGATAGACAATCCTGGGAGACTTTAATGAACAGCTCGAAGGAAGATGATCAAAGAGAAGTCATCTGCGTGGCCCCGGACACCGCTGAGCTCCAAGGAGCATCAGCCAGCTGAAAAGGGAGGAGCAAGCCGAAAAGACAGGAAGACTCTTGATTCCTCGGGGCTCTTTTTGCGGGTGCAAATAAACGTTATTTCGCTCTCTCTCTCTTCTGCTCTTCTTGTAAGATTTCCCCGTTGGACTTCTCGCTCTTTTCTGAGGGCTTCTCCTCCACTTCTACAGGCTCCGGTCGTCTAGTCTGCGAACCCTTTTTGAACGGAAATGGTTTCCGCGGTCCATTTCGACCGTCCGAATGTCAGCCCTCGGCGTTCAGCTTTCTACGCGTTGCGTTCTATTCAGCTAATTTAGCCACCCTTTCCACAGTGTTTACATTTCCTCTGTCTTGTTCCCACAGCTTCACAGATCGTGGGATGCTTCTGTAAAACTGCTCTAGACACATGCATGTCTCTGCTCATGTCTCTGCTCTCGTACGCTACCGCGATTTTTATCCACTCGATTAGGTTGGCCTTTAAGCCGTATTCAAACTCCGGATATCCCTCGCTATTCTTCTTGCCTGTGCTTCTAAATCTCTGCCGAAAAGCTTCGGCTGAAAGGCGGTACTTCTTTAAAAGACTGCCCTTAACCTTCGCATAATCCTACACATCTTGTGCACTGAGTCTGGCGATTACTTCCGCAGCCTCACCCGGCAACATAGACAGTAACCACTGTGGCCATGTCCTCGGGCCGAAGTTCATCTTCTCGCAAGTCCTTTCAAAATTTAATAGGAACGAGCCTATGTCGTCCCCGACCTCAAATGGCTTCAGCAGCCTGTCCATGCGGTATGATTCTGCCTCATTTGATCGTTCTAGAGCCCCTTCACTTCTTTGAGACAACTCCAAACGTTTGCTTTCAAGATCAAACTGCATTTTTCTTACTCGCGATCTTTCTGGCGTTCCTCTCTCTCTCTATGTTCCCTTTCTCTATCGCAACACCACCGGAGGCGTTAGCCTCGTTGCGGTCTTTACGATAGATTATGTACTGAGGTAGAAAGTTTGTCTGTGTGGGTTTCAGATGTGTCTCTTGAACACACAGCAACTTGGAATTGTGTTTGCGCATTAGTTCTCTAATGTCGTCGAGGTTATGTAGTAGTCCTCGCACATTCCACTGTAGTATTTGTGTTTCCATTTGTTCATTTGTTCCATTTGTCTAGAGCCTCTTGCGAGGCTCTAGACACGCGCTCTTCCGAGCGCTTTGTTTGACGTGAAGGCCTCGGCACGTTGGACGAGACCTTTGAGGCCACCTGCCCGGAGGTAGAAGGCCCCTTCTGCTGGGTTGGCGTAGCAGCGCTAGCTGCAGCCGCCGGGGGGTGGGGGGCGGTTGGCGTCACTGCCGCCTCACTGGGTGTGAGTCGGACAGCCGCCGGAGACTGTTGCGGCGCTGCCCCCTCACGCGCCACTTCGGCAAAGCTGCTATTAGGCAGGTATGACACCCACCTACGTGCCTCCTTGAACGATATATTTTCTTTCACTTTGATCGCGACAATTTCCTTTTCTTTTTTCCGAGACGGGCACGACCGCGAGTACGCGGCGTGTTCTCCACCACAGTTTACACAATGCAAGGAGTTCTCGCAAGCTTCAGACGTGTGTTCATGGGCACTGCATTTCGAACATGTTTGGCGGCCTCGGCAGCTCTGCGAGCTGTGGCCGAAACGTTGGCATTTGAAGCATCTGAGAGGATTTGGCACATATGGCCTAACACGGAGCTTGATGTACCCGGCCTCTACAGACTCGGGCAGAATACTTGAGCCGAAAGTGAGTATCAGGTGTTTGGTGTTGATTCCTTTGCTGTCACGCCTCATCTTAGTTCTTTTAACATTGATAACATTCTCGTCACCGAAGCCCTCCAAGAGTCCAGCCTCAGTGAGCTCTAGCAAGTCATCGCCTGAGACAACACTGCGGCTTGTGTTCATCGTATGGTGCGGGGTTATAATTATTTGGGTTTCCCCAAATGACACTAGTTTTGGCAATTTCTCATACTGTTTCTGATCGCGGAGCTCCAAGAGGAGATCACCGCTTGCCATCCTCGACGACTTATAACCTGGACCAAAGACTTCAGTCAATGACTTGGAAACAAGGAAGGGTGAGATTGTTCGTACTGGTTTATCTGGTTTTTCAGAATGAATGACATGGAAACACGGGAATGATTCTTTTTGCCGGCCGAAAAAACTGCAAAACTTCATCGGTGCGCTCTTTACTGAGGGCGATCAGAGAGTGGAGGGAAGGAATTATCCATAGAGGAATGTGTAGTTTTCGGCAACAACGCCAGCCACCCACCGTGGAGCCCTACAAGGGAACGCTACAGGAACTGTAAAAGCAGGTCCTGCAAACGCCAGCTGCACGTAATTACTATAACCGAATATGAAAAACCTAGGTTGGCTATTCACGCAAGGTTAACCCTTGCTGCCTGGAAAAATTGGAAGTAAAGGGAAGTCAGAAGAAGACAGGAAAGGGGGAAAGAGAAAGACGAAGGCTTTAGGGAGAGAGAGACAGGAAAAGGCAACTACCGATTTCCCCCGGGTGGGTCAGTCCGGGGGTGCCGTCTATGTGAAGCAGAGGCCAAAGAGGTGTGTTGCCTCCGCCAGGGGGCCTTAAAGGTCCAAACACCCAGTATCGGCTCAACCTCCAGGATCCCCCTTTCCCCAGACACGGCTAAGCCGCGCACGGCTACACACGGGGGGGTCCAACCCTCGCTCGTGTGCTCGGGTACGTGGTGTCGCAACACACTAAACGCCTGCTGACGCAGACGCCCCTGCGGGGTCGAATGAATTTGGCTCACACGACTGTAATCAGAAGTGATCATGCCATGTGAACTGATTTAGTGACAGCCAGACTAGGCTAGGAAAACCATTTCAGTTGATATGCATGAAGCCAGGGTACAAAATAGGGTAGCATGTCAGATGGTGGTCACGTGACTAGAATCTCTAGCGACTTGGTCATGTAAAGTCGTCATGCTCAGAGCCAAGCAGGGCTTTGAGACACCAGTTGTTTGACATGTGTGATGTCTTGGAAGCAAAAAATATACACTGTGCAAATGTGGTCTTGGGACAGGAATCAGTAGTGACTCCATGTGAGATCATTTAGTCATAGTGAAACTGGGCTTCAGAAACCGTTTTCTGTTATGTGCATGATGCTTGAATTGCGTTTCACTGCATATTTAATTCGTTTGCATCAAATTGACTCCAATTTTGCAGTAACTTGACGCAGACAAACTTGGGCTCTGAGCAGAAAATTTTCAAGCTGCTGAAAGATGCCGCCTGTAAAAGCCGGGGTGAAATCCACTTTGTAAAATCGGTGCGGTAGAGTGTCATTGCCGTAGATAAACCCTGTAGCTGCAGATTGCAAGCTTCTTTCCTGATGAGGGTACGCTCGCTTCCCGGAACAGCACTTACTCCCAGAATTCCTAGCGAGTGCTGTCGCAGTGCAAGCCTAGGAGCGAGCTCCGGTCGGCGCTCGGACGTTGCACCTCATATTGAGCGCGATAGTATGTGCCAATGGGAAACAAAGTTGAAGGCTTAATAGCAACTAGATCGATGTGAACACAAATAGGACTAAGCCTGCTGTTCGAATGAAACCGGTCAAACAAAAAGGATCCAATTCACAACTTGCCGGAAAATGAACGCCTCTATAGTACATCACCAAAAGCTGCAGCGCTTTGGGTGCGAGGCTATCTGTGTGGAAAACTGGAACTGTTGAGGGTAGCAGCAAGGTCGATCCAAATAGGTCGCGAAGCTTCGGGCGAAAAGCGGTTCAGTACAAATTGTCACCGACATCAGCAAGGGGGGTTATGGTAGGACCGATTGAAGCTTGAGTATGTTTGGAGGGAACAAACATTGGGATAGCAAAAAAAGCGTTTTTTAATTCAAGCGAGACACAGAGTCATTCAACGAAAATAAAATTTCTGGTGAATTTTATGTATTCGGGACGAGTTAAGAAAATACAAGTTTATTTAATTTCGTTATTATTATTATAGATGCACTTCTTATCAGCGCCCATCGTTACAGGGCGCGTTGACTCACAATGCAATGCAGCTCTTGAAATGTGCAAGAAAGGTGCGCTCGTAAAATTCACCTGTTGAAATACGCCCCCTTTACGCGTGCTTTTTTGCTTGTCGACGTTTGTCTGAATTTGGTGACGCGGGTAGCTTCATCGCTTCTTAAGCTGTTCACTCAAAAGGAGTGAGTTACGATCGCCAGATAATTGTTTATTCTTTTCATGCGACTGCGCTTGCCGACGGGCTTGGCGTCCGACGATAGGACCAGCACTCTACCCCTACAGCTTTCGTCGGCCTCCAAAGGAAGTATGTTGTGTGCAGGGGTGCGATTTCGAAAACCGTACGGCTGGCCTTTTCCTGCATCGCCTTCCGCGCTGAAAGCTCGAAACGCCCATCAAGTCGAATGGCGGGGCATTCGAATATATAGCTCTAAAGGCAGGCCAAGAAAACAAATTTCGCGCCTTCGAAAACAAAATGACGTCACTTCTGTTTTTAACGGATATGGTGTCACATTATTTTTTCTTCCGCCGGAAGTGTGCCCTCCACATACAGATGGCGCTAAGCCCCATGAACCGCCGGTGAACCGCCATGTTTTGAACGTATGGGCTCCTATGGGCTCCTAACGTATTTGCTAAAAAGAGGAGACAACTGTGTCAGTACCCCGTCGTTGAATATATACACGAATGAAAGCATGTTTTTAGATAAGCTTTAGATTTCGATTAAGCGTGATTCCCTTTATCCTCAGTGTTCTCGCACGTGCGCATTCACATATTCAGTGTCCCTCTTTTTTCGTTCCCCTCTCCTCATGGTTATATAATCAGCCACCTGTGATTTCAATAAACAGTTGCAAGTAGCGCCTTGTCCTGTCTGTATTCCTTCTTTTGTGCCGTCACTATTGGCGCTTCACCTATTGAAGAAATGATTGCTTTATGGATGCGCTTTCCTCGTGTATGCTTGCAAAATGATTGAAGAAGACCCAATACTGTTCGCATTTTCAGTGAACGGATGACCACAGACCTGTCGCAGTGTTTGGCGTTATTTAAACTCAGTTACGCACTCTGTGCGTCAAGATCATCGTGGATGGGCCCTTAAAGAAAAAGGGTATGTGATGAGCGTGTGGCGGCCTCACGGTCGCACAGCAGCAGCCAGATACCCTTTCCCCTTTTGACTCGATAAAATATTATCGCGAAGTGTGCGGGAAAGGGAAGTGGTGCGAGGGTGTGCAACCGAGCCGTAGAGGCTGAACGAACACAAAAATAAAGTCAGTTGTTGCGTGTTCTCCAGCGACGCATCACTCGCTTCTTTCTGCTGATTTCCAGCCGCGCTCGCGCCCCGCACTACACTGGTGAACCGGACGAGCAGCAAGTGCTACGGAGACACCTCAAGGCACCGAAATTCCGACACTCTCCGGCGTCGACGTCAAACTGACTCAGTTTTGGACTGCGGACCCTGCATTGTGGTTCATTCAGGTGGAATCACAATTCGCTGCACGGCGCATCACAGCAGATTCCACGAAGTACCATTATGTGGTGAGCAGTCTGCCCCCATCAACCGCTGGCGAAATTCGAGACCTGCTAGTTTCCCCATCAGCAGACAACATTTACGATGCGTTGAAGGCAACACTCATTCGCAGGATCACGCCCCCCGAAAGCCAACGGGTACAACAGCTGCTCCACGAAGCCAACCTCGGCGATAGTGCGCCAAGCCAGCTGCTGCGTCATATGCAGCAATTATTTGGCAGCAAAGTGGATGGTCTAGACAGCCTGCCGCTCCGAGGAATATTTCTACAGAAAATCCCCCCGAACGTGAGAATGGTCATGACTGCCTGAAATGAGAACGATCTATCCAAGCTGGCCGAGTTAGCCGACAAGCTCATGGCGGTAGCTCCCGCATCTGTCGCGGCCGTCACAAGCGAACCGTCTCCACATGAGCAGCTTGAAGAGATGAACGAAATCTCGCGTCTCGTGGATTCCGTGACCGTCCTCCATACAGCGTCACGGTCAACCAGTCAGTGCTCCGCAGTCACCTATGAAACGCCAAAAGCTATGTTGGTACCATCGCAAGTTCGGCAATGCTGCACGCAAATGCGTACCACCCTGCGAGCTCTCGGGAAACACCCCGGGCAGGCGCTGAGGGCGACCAGCATTTCTGACATGCAAGAACGTCGCTCAAGTCTTTTTCCTAACCGACCGCAACAGCGGTTTCCGCTTCCTCGTCGAAACAGGCGCCGAAGTGAGCGTACTTTCAGCATCGCCCGCCGACCGAAAGCGCCCGAACACATCGCCTTTGCAGGCAGTCAACAACACAGCCATCGCCAAGTATGGAAACCGCTCCCTAACCGTCAGTCTGGGCCTGCACAGAGCGCTACGATGGATTTTCATAGTAGCTGACGTGAAATTCGCCATTCTCGGGGCGGGTTTTCTGCACCACTTCGGACTGTTAGTCGACGTGCGTAACCGGAGGTTACAGGAGCCTGCGTCACAAAGCGATGTAAAAGGCAGGCCTTCAGGACATAGGCCGCTCAGCCCTACGCTGATCAAGCCAGCAGGCCCCGTTCGTTTCACTACCATACTGAGCGAATTTTCCGACCTGACACACCAGCACCATGTAGGATCCCCAGTAAAACACTTGTTTTACCACATTACTGCTACTGGACCACCGGTTCACGCTCGACCACGTAGATTGTCGCCTGACAGAAATTCGACCATATGTTGGAGTTTGGTATCATCCAACCTTGTTCCAGTCCTTGGGCACCTCCCCTTCCCACCGTTCCTAAGCGATCGTCGGGTGACTGGCGTCCTTGCTGGGACTATCGAGCGCTGAACAGTGTCACAACGCCCGACAGGTACTCCGTGCCACATATTCACGGCATACTGGCAGCTCTGCATGGGGCCAAACTTTTTCAAAAAAAATTATCTCGTGCGGGCATACCACCAAATACCTGTGTCACCGGAAGACGTCCCCAACACTGCTATCACTACACCCTTTGGTCTATTCGAATTCCTGCGCATGCCATTCGGCCTTCGCAACGCGGGTCAAACGTTCCAAAGGTTTATCGACGGTGTTATACGGGGCCTCAATTTTTTTCAACCCTACCTGGACGACTTGCTTATCGCGAGCACCATCCCAGAAGAACACGAAGTGCACCTGCGGATTGTTTTTCGGCGCCTATCTGAGCACGGCGTTGTCAATGCGGCCAAGAGTGAACTCGGCGTGCCTGAGTTATCATTTCTAGGCCACATCATTTCGAGCTCGGGAGTACGGCCACACCCATCTAATGTGCAGGCCATACAATATTTTCCACTGCCAACCACGAAGCGCCAACTACGTGAATTTCTCGGATTGCTAAACTTCTACCGCCGCTTCGTGCCTAAATGCGCCCATATACAACCGCTTCACGGACTGGTCAAGGCAACCCAAGGATCTTCGAATGACCTGCCTTGGTGCGAAGAAGCGAAAAGGGCTTTCAACCAAAGCAAGCCGGCCTTGGAAAATGCGGCTCTCCTGGCATACCCCCGGCCAGGAATTCCCTAGTGTTTAATGGTCGATGCCTCAGACATAGCCATCTGCGCCGTGTTGCAATAGCTGAGCGACGGCACATGGCACCCAAATGCAATCTTCTCGAGGAAGCTGACACCTACTGAGTGCCGCTACAGCACCTTCGGGCGCGAACTGCTGGCCGTCTACTCGAGTATACGCAACTTCCGGCATTTCTTGGAAGGCGTCGAGTTCATTTTAACCAACCATAAGCCGCTGTCCTAGGCTCTCCGCTCTATGCGTTCGAACGGTGGCACGCACACGGCCCGTGAACTTCGGCAACTGGCACACATCTCCGACTTCACGACAGACATCCGCCACGAAAAAGGGAGCGACAACGTCGTTGCCGACGCCCTGTCGCGGAGCGCTATAAACTTCGTCAACGCTCCAGAAGGAGTTAACTTCGATGCGCTGGCGGCAGCCCAGAGAAGACGAAGAGCTAAAAAGCCTCCTAACAACAAAAACGGCCCTCGAGCTACAGCGGATGCAGATTCCGGGATCAGGCGACCAGATTTGCTGCGATACCTCCACGGGCAACCCACGCCCCTTTGTGCCTGCCAATCTGTGTCGCCGCATTTTCCTTTCTGTTCACAAGCTATCGCATCCTGGAATCAAAGCTACGCAAAAGTTGCCCACAGCAAGGTTCATCTGGCCAGGTATCAACCGAAACGTGCCTTGCTGGCCAAGAGGATGCATACCATGTCAGCGTGCCAAAATTCATCGACATACTGTGACCCCGATGGCAACGTTCGCGCCTCCAGACGCGCGTTTCCACCACGTACACCTCGACATTGTCAGACCTCTGCCGCCTTGCCAAAAGAATGCCTATTTACTGACGTGCATTGACAGATTCACGCGCTGGGCGGAGGCCATACCTATAGCGGATATCACATCTGACACGGTTGCGCGCGCTTTCTTGCACCACTGGGTTGCTCGTTTCGGTGCACCATCTATAACAACGGACCGTGGAAGGCAGTTCGAATCATCACTTTTCGCCAGCATTACACGTTTCATGGCTTCTCGTATCAGAACAACCGCCTACCACCCGATTAGCAACGGCATGGTAGAGCGTTTCCATCGCCAGCTCAGGTCTGCGCTCGCCGCAACAGAAGAGCGCAGCTGGATGGAGGCACTACCGCTTATCCTCTTGGGAATCCGGACAGCTGTCAAGACAGACATCGGCTGCAGCGCGGCCGAACTGGTCTACGGAACGACATTGCGCCTTCCAGGAGAATTCTTCATGGGCAGCTCGCAAGACTGTTGTACAGCCACCACAGCCTACGCATTTAGGCTACGAGACATAATGGAAAACCCTTGCACTACGCCACTGCAACGGGCAGCGCCACGCGCGGTGTACGTACCATAAGAACTCGCTTCGTGCACACACGTGTTTGTGCGCCACGACGCAGTTCATCGACCATTCCAACCACCGTATAACGGGCCATTCCGACTACTGCGTCGAGGTGAGAAGCAGTTAACTATCGACGTGGGCGGTCATCACGAAGTGGTATCACTCGATCGGCTGAAGCCAGCGCACACTGAAAAAGCAGACACCGTTTCACATGCGCCGTCATCTCTGACACAACCCTCGAAGGCTCTACTCGTCCACCCACGCCAAGTCACAAGGACATGCAGTGGACAAGCCTCCAGGGCGCCCCGTCGTATGGATTTGTGAACAATTTAAATCGTCCTATGAACGTTCGCTAACTCACTAGGAGGGGAAGTGATGTGACGGCCGCACAGCAGCAGCCAGACACCCTTTCCCCTTTTGATTCGATCATATATTATCGCGGAGTGTGCGGGAAAGGGAAGCGGTGCGAGGGTGGGCAACCGAGCCGTAGAGGCTGAACGAACATAAAAATAAAGTCAGTCGTTGCTTGTTCTTCAAGGACGCATCACTCGCTTCTTACTGATTTCCAGCCGCGCTCGCACCCGCACTACAAGCGCAATGCTGAACATCAACACGGCTGACGCTGACCTCAGCCTTGTGCGGGCGGCGTGCAAACCATCTATGCAACCAGGTGCGTACACCGTGTCTGCATGGTACCGTCGAGCCTCGGGCAACATCGCTGGAGCACATTGTGAATGTGTTGCAGCGTAAGAAACTTTTTACTCAGCTGTTTATTGAAAATGCAATATAGCCGAACTGAACCGTTGGGACTTGCCGAATAACTATCATTTGCAAAGCTCGAAAAATCAGCTAACTCTGATGCAAAACACGACCTTCTCAGCCGCAACATATTACTTTTCAAACTTTCTGGGCATTAGCTTGCCCCAGCTACACTTCATTCCTCCGTCGCGACTGCTGAAGCGGTTATCGCCGTGCAAAAAAGTAAGTACGGTTTAGGGGAGGCGTTGACCTTTTCCGGTGACTCAGGGACAGTTACAATGCCTCTGAAATGCTTTGGGCGTAGGAGAGTATCCTATTTTTAGCACATGCATGTTAATGTGGCTTTTCTCTCCGATTCTCTATAATATTGCACAGCGCGGCAGTAGCGTAGGAGGCTCACGCTTGCACTAACATTGGTTATTTCCGTGGTTCTAAGCCGCTTACATGACATGATCGATGGTCGTGCGATAAGCAATAAAAGTCCGGGAGGCTGCTCGGTTGTCAAAACACTTGGTGATCCCGTGGTTAAATGGCCGTTATATGGTGTGCGATCGACGGTCGCGCAATATCATTAAATAAAAAAAACACGGGAGGACCATATCATTCTCGGGCGTCCTGACTTCGTACGCATTGTGCACTGCGCTTATGTTAAAGCTCACCGGAAGAAAACGATGCGCTGGTCGATCGCGCTCAACAATATTTTTAGGTACTACAAATACTTGTTACTTTTCAGGTTGAGTGAGACCTGCCAGCATGTTGCCGGCCTCTTACTCACCGTTGCTGACAAGGGTGCTGTGCCGTGTGAAAACAAGCCATCATGCACGGACTTGCCATGCAAGTGGATTGTTCCTTCAGAAGGTTTGTATCATTCCATATGTGGCAGTAATTAACTTACTGTAATGCAATTACACCAATTTAATTACTTGATTATTTCTAATGTAATTCATTACTTTTGTGGTCTAGTAATTTAGTAACCTAATTACTTTTGGTCAGTAACTTAGGAGCGAAAATAATTAATTACTTCTATATCGAGGGTTGTAAGGAGTGGGAGGTCAATCCCACCGCTCGTAACCAGTTGTCAAGTTTGGGGTCGGGCATGAATTACATGGTAGTTGGCCCATGCCGTCGTCCCAACTTATCCACGCTGAGGACGTTGTTGAAGGGAAGGCCTGCTTCTCATCAAGAACGAGGAATATGGATTTACTTACAGTATCTACATAAGGACGTTGCAGTTCATCAGTCTAGCATGACTGCGAGAGAAAGTACACTGAGCAGGCGCACAACAGCGGTTTAGAAACACTCGGTCCTCCCTCGATCTATAGGTGAGGGAAACGTTCGACCAGTCATCGTAGATGAGCCGCCTCTCTGCGGGAGGGCTTACACACACACACTTTTGCACAGGTTCACGGTCCCCACCAACGTCAGACGGTCTTCGCAGAACTCGGGGCTTACGTCCGGAAAGGCTCATCTTATTCCCCGAGCTGACCCCCGCAGCGCGGCCGCCGGTTCTCCATTGTCTTGCGTCTTGAAAGGCGCGTGGGACGTTGCCGCCAAATACGTTCCCTCGGCAACTCCCCCGCTCGCGGCAGACCAGGTCGGCGGTGGCGTGTTCAGTCATAAAGCCTGGTTCATCGAACTCATCTAGGCAATCCCGCGACGCAGAGTGGCGGACGCGGCGCATTGTCCTTGCTACACAGTACACTCAGTGACGCCGTTTGGCTAGAAGATGACGGTGGCTTTCCAAGAAAAGTTGACGCCGCTGTCGCTCCTGGCTGGCAAAACTTGCACCTCAGCGGGCCGTTCTTAACAGCGCCTCCATGGCCCGGAAAATCTCGAGTGACCAGCGCTGACAACCGCTGGGCAGGAAGAGAACGGCTGGTGGCCAGGGGGTGGTGGCCTTGGCTCGCAGCTACCACTTGTGAAATGTGACCGCCTCAAAACATCCAACAAGGACAGGCCACTGCAAAACGAACCTCACAGCACGGCTCTGCGCCGAGATGACGTACCTTGGATTTCACTTTAGACCCGCTAGGCTTCAAAGAAAACATAAGTGCAGAAACAAAAAATGCTGCATTTCGCTATGCCAATTTTTGAAGCAATTTCGTGCTGACAAATTCAGCAATCATGGATAGAATCCTGCTAAATGAGAGGGGATCTTCTCGGCTTAACAAAATCAACAATAGTGACCCTAAAATATAGGTGGGACCCTTAAACGCAGAATTCAAATTAGCCTGCTCAAACCATCCGCATTGATATGCAACTTTCCCTTCTTATATCTAACGGAGAAGTTGTACTCTTGGAGTGTGAGGCTCCATCGGAGCAAGCGGCCATTTTTGTGTGACATTTGATTGAGCCACGTCAGAGGACAATGGTCGGTCCTGAAATTAGGGTAACATATGTATTGCAACTTCTGTAACATTCAAGTACACTTAAGAAAAGTAATTATGGAGAAATCTTTTATAACATACGTGCAATTACTGTGGGTATCGACTGAACAAATAACTATGACAATGTTTCATGCTTTCTCTGAAACTACGCACAGTTGTATTTTTCCCCTGCTGTTTTCGCGCAGGTTTGCGTGCAGATTGAGCATGGCAGCTTTAGCACTGATGCAGCTAGACTACCGAAAGTTTTGATTTGCCTCTTATACGAATAGAAAGCGTATTATTTAAGCATGCACAATATAAGCATCAGTGTGTGAACTACTAAATGTCTTGCAACGTGTTATTTTTCCTATGCACTAGTAGCATATAGCCCCGTCGGACATGCGTAGCTCATAATGAAGTTATTTCCTCTCGATATATTCCAGAATCTAAGGAAGACTTTGAAATTGACAGCGAGAACCGACCGAGGCTTCGCTTTGAGCGAATGGCATATTCGCCAAACGACGAGTCGGAAGATGATGATGTTCCGCCAGAGGTATCTGTTTACTCAGTGCTGTATCAATGCTTATGGATTGTATCTCTTAAAGTAGGCTTGCAAGACATTTTCTGGTTTTATGTGCAGCGCCCTGCAAGAAAGCAACATCGGGGACCGAAGCATGAAGTACTTCAAATACTGAAAAAGAAAACAAGTGACCTGAGGCAACGAGAGGTGGAGGCCTCTTCGCAAAAACTAAAAAGGAAGAAAGTAGACTATTTTGGTGACCCCGTGTTTTTAATCTCCGTGAGAAGGTGAAGCGGCTAGAAGACGTAATAGAAAAAAAAAAGAGAGAAAGATAGAAGAACTCGCTAAGAACAGAACCCTCGAGCAGGAGGCAAAGGACCTTAGGCAGCTAAATATGAGGCTGCAAGCGAAAATGTTGATGATGCTCGACAACAACGGTATGCAATTCAGCTTTCCATACTTTTGGGGCTGCAACATAGTGCTATTTAATATGTATGCACTATGTTTAGCTAGATTGTTTAAAATATGGTTTTCATAAAATTTATATTACCGTTTTCCTAATGTTATTTATTATATAAAATTTTGAACAATGGGTGATGCCGTGCTGTCTTGAAGTAACTGCATTCTGCTGTTTGTAATGAGCCATATCTCATGTTGATAATGCAGGCTACTGTGGAGCTCCACGCCATAAGAAGTCATTTGATGATTCTGTCATTGGGGAAACGCAAGCTAATGAAAGCTTTGACAGAACGGAACAGTCGACGCCTCCACTACCACCACCAGCCAGTTGTGCCAGAAAGGATAACAACACGGTAAGATACCGATCTAAAGGGCATCCTCTGCAGTTTTTTTGTATTATTGCTATGTGCTTGTCATCAGTTAAATTGTTTGTGCAACACATTCCTCTCGTACAGGTGGACATTGGCCGTGGTTCGGCTATTAATGCACAAGCGTGGAGCCACATCTAAGGCCACCAGAAGGATTCGCTCTTTGTGAAAGATCTCCTGCTGGGCATTTGGCCAAAGGACCAGTTAAAAAACCGCTCTTTACAAGGTGCATAACTGCACACTAAAGCTTACTATAGCATTTTTTAATAAAAGTTGCAACGTTACGGTGAATAGTCCGTTTCTGTCTTGCAGGTAAGCAGTGTCCTCGATACCCAGATCGGCCTGCAAAAGCGCCGCTGACACCTTCGAAGGTGGAAGTGATGCGCGGTAAGTGGATAGTCCTACAGTCTTTATACTCATTAAAAAAAATTTTCTTGCTGCCAGCTAGTGAGACCTTGTGAATTTTTCTGTTTCAGACTGTTACAGACAAAGACTATGCGCCAGGGTGTCCCTGAACACCTTTTGCCTGTTGCACTCAAGCAGCTGAACCATCTTGTGGTTGAGAAGCTGGCAGACCTTGAGAGGCTGGCAAAATGGTAAAGCGCTGTTGTGCATGTTTGGCGACTGATTTCGGAAAGCTTCTAAATTTGTCTAGTTTGGCAACAACATGCAGCCCTAACCTTCAGATAGATCCCTCTTTTAAGTGAATATAATTTAGCTGCACGCAATTGCTAAAAATGATGCGCAGCATCAGCTCCCTTACTTTCATTTCTTTATAATTAGTTATCATTAATGGAAGTGCTGCAGCAAGAAAGAAAGACAAATACATAAAATGTGAAATGACTGCTTATCGCACCACATCTCCACCTAGGCTCATAAGATTTCTGTAACCTCCATGTCGACTGTAGACTGAATTAACTGTAATGGTTCCAAACACTCTGTACGTCACCCAAGTGAGCAAGCCAAGCTAATTTTCTGTCTAAACCATTAATAGCAGCGCATGAATGTGAGTGTGCAGTGGTGTGGTTGCTAGTGCCGCCTTTTCTTGTTCCAAAACACCAAAAGTCACCTCCAGCACTGCAACAGGAAACTTCGAGTACTTTTTGTGGCGCAGTTATGAGAACAGTTTGCATAGTTTGTGTGAAAGTCTATGAGAATAGCATTTTTGCAACAAGCGTGCAGCCCTCTTGCTATAATTGGAATGTACTTCTTGGCAGAGCAAGACGAGTGAGCATCACGCATCCCACACAACAACTGAACTTTTATTAACTGCAATCCTCTCGGAAGATAACCCACATTGTTCTGCACGCATGTACTATTGGCACTACCCCAAAAGCGCCGTTTTACATTGCCACAATATCATCTGTTACAGTGACAACACATATATATTCATGATGTACTGCCACGGCAGCACCATCATTTTGCTGCAGGATGTGCAAAAACTTGAAGCTTTCCTGCCCTTATGCATATTTCAACATTTTTCAGGGAAAAGGACAACCATGACCCTCAAGCAAGCCATGACTGAATGCAGCATGCTTCTGCGGTGGAAATTTATTTTTCAATATTTTCACAATAGTCATTGTAATAGTGATCCATGTTCTGTTTTAGCAGTAATTTTTTATTTAACACATCTATCATTAAGCAGGCATATCAGTTTTACCTAGTCATACTGATTCATAATCTCTTGTTTCAGTGCTAATTTATTTATTTACTACTAACTACTTCTGACTTTAATGTTGAGCTTTAGGTCAGAGCAGCTGTTTACAACTTCAGTGCTGAACGCGTTACCTACTTAATCTAGTCATTTTTTATTATGTTCCACACAGTATCGCTTATGTTTATATTCTTAACGGCCCTGCTACGACAGCAAAGTTATTGCATGCTGACCAGTTTTTTTTTATTATGTTTTCTGTGCTGATGTAGAAGATGGAGTTACATCTTTAATAAAAATTATAAAAGATTTTAAAAAGAATTTAAAAATAATCCCTAATATAGTTCGTTTAGTAATATAGTTCACTATTTGTTCACTCTATGGTGCGTGAAATTTTGTTCTGTAGTTCCGATGGTTGCCTCCTGTAGCAATCGAAAATGTATAGGGTTTAATTTAGGACAGTATGATTTACCATGTTATGTACACCACATGCAACAAAAACGTTGCTGCTTTTGGTCATTCTCACTGCTGAAGCTGCAAGCTGTTGTGAACAATGCCAACAATGCTACTTTTCTGCCACCTCCCTGTGTACTTAGCCTGTGCCAAGGCTGTGCTCCGCCAGCTGAGAGGTTAGATGTTACAAGCCATTTCCTTCGAGGACTCTAAGAAGAATGCTGCCAGGGTGTTACGTGCAATTTCTAGTATCCTTCAGTCGGGACCACTTCTATTCCTTCTGTAAATTGTCTTAATGAACAATGCCATACTTTTCACTTAGTTGGTGCCCCATCACAATGTATTTAAGTGTAATTATTATAAGCAACAAGTACCTTGTATGGTTTTTATTTCGTGCATGCGCTCCTAGGTCTGCGTTACATGCTTGCCACCAGTTGGTTTCAATTGGATGACCATTTGTGTTTAACTGGTTAAAATGTAGGACACCAGTTTATGTCAACTGGTTGACCTGTTGCGTACCATTTAGCTTCAATTGGATGACCAGTTGGCTCCAATTGGATAACCATGTGTGTTTACTGGTTAACCAGCTGGATACCAGTCTACTTCAGCTGGTTGACCAGTTGGGCACCAGTTATGAGGTTTCGTTATTTCTTTTTTGGTATCTTTTATTGAGTGATATTGATAGGTATCTTTTTATTGATTTATTCCTTCATTCTGTTGAAATTATACGCTAGTATCTCATCATCATCATCAGCCTGGTTACGCCCACTGCAGGGCAAAGGCCTCTCCCATACTTCTAAAACAACCCCGGTCATGTACTAATTGCGGCCATGCCGTCCCTGCAAACTTCTTAATCTCATCCGCCCACCTAACTTTCTGCCGCCCCCTGCTACGCTTCCCTTCCCTTGGGATCCAGTCCGTAACCCTTAATGACCATCGGTTATCTTCCCTCCTCATTACATGTCCTGCCCATGCCCATTTTTTTTTCTTGATTTCAACTAAGATGTCATTAACTCGCGTTTGTTCCCTCACCCAATCTGCTCTTTTCTTATCCCTTAACGTTACACCTATCATTCTTCTTTCCATAGCTCGTTGCGTCGTCCTCAATTTGAGTAGAACCTTTTTCGTAAGCCTCCAGGTTTCTGCCCCGTAGGTGAGTACTGGTAAGACACAGCTATTATACACTTTTCTCTTGAGGGATAATGGCAACCTGCTGTTCATGATCTGAGAATGCCTGCCAAATGCACCCCAGCCCATTCTTATTCTTCTGATTATTTCCGTCTCATGATCCGGATCCGCCGTCACTACCTGCCCGAAGTAGATGTATTCCCTTACGACTTCCAGTGCCTCGCTGCCTATCGTAAATTGCTGTTCTCTTCCGAGACTGTTAAACATTACTTTAGTTTTCTGCAGATTAATTTTTAGACCCACTCTTCTGCTTTGCCTCTCCAGGTCAGTGAGCATGCATTGCAATTGGTCCCCTGAGTTACTAAGCAAGGCAATATCATCAGCGAATCGCAAGTTACTAAGGTATTCTCCATTTACTCTTATCCCCAGTTCTTCCCAATCCAGGTCTCTTGAATACCTCCTGTAAACACGCTGTGAATAGCATTGGAGAGATCGTATCTCCCTGCCTGACGCCTTCCTTTATTGGGATTTTGTTGCTTTCCTTATGGAGGACTACGGTGGCTGTGGAGCCGCTATAGATATCTTTCAGTATTTTTACATACGGCTCGTCTACACCCTGATTACGCAATACCTCCATGACTGCTGAGGTTTCGACTGAATCAAACGCTTTCTCGTAATCAATGAAAGCTATATATAAAGGTTGATTTATTCCGCACATTTTTCTATCACCTGATTGATAGTGTGAATATGGTCTATTGTTGAGTAGCCTTTACGGAATCCTGCCTGGTCCTTTGGTTGACGGAAGTCTAAGGTGTTCCTGATTCTATTTGCAATTACCTTAGTAAACACTTTGTAGGCAACGGACAGTAAACAGATCGGTCTATAATTTTTCAAGTCTTTGGCGTCCCCTTTCTTATGGATTAGGATTATGTTAGCGTTTTTCCAAGATTCCGGTACGCTCGAAGTCATGAGGCAATGCGTATACAGGGTGGCCAGTTTCTCTAGAACAATCTTCCCACCATCCTTCAACAAATCTGCTGTTACCTGATCCTCCCCAGCTGCCTTCCCCTTTTGCATAGCTCCCAAGGCTTTCTTTACTTCTTCCGGCGTTACCTTTGGGACTTCGAATTCCTCTAGACTATTTTCTCTTCCATTATCGTCGTGGGTGCCACTGGTACTGTATAAATCTCTATAGAACTCCTCAGCCACTTGAACTATCTCATCCATATTAGTAATGATATTGCCGGCTTTGTCTCTTAACGCATACATCTGATTCTTGCCAATTCCTAGTTTCTTCACTGTTTTCGGGCTTCCGCCGTTCCTGAGAGCATGTTCAATTCTATCCATATTATACTTCCTTATGTCAACTGTCTTACGCTTGTTGATTAACTTCGAAAGTTCTGCCAGTTCTATTCTAGCTGTAGGGTTAGAGGCTATCATACATTGGCGTTTCTTGATCAGATCTTTCGTCTCCTGCGATAGTTTACTGGTATCCTGCCTAACGGAGTTACCACCGACTTCCATTGCACACTCCTTAATGATGCCCACAAGATTGTTGTTCATTGCTTCAACACTAAGGTCCTCTTCCTGAGTTAAAGCCGAATACCTGTTCTGTAGCTTGATCTGGAATTCCTCTATTTTCCCTCTTACCGCTAACTCATTGATCGGCTTCTTATGTACCAGTTTCTTCCGTTCCCTCCTCAGGTCTAGGCTAATTCGAGTTCTTACCATCCTGTGGTCACTGCAGCGCACCTTGCCGAGCACGTCCACATTTTGTATGATGCCAGGGTTAGCGCAGAGTATAAAGTCTATTTCATTTGTAGTGTCGCCGTTCGGGCTCCTCCACGTCCACTTTCGGCTATCCCGCTTGCGGAAGAAAGTATTCATTATCTTCATATTATTCTGTTCCGCAAACTCTACTAATAACTCCCCCCTGCTATTCCTAGTGCCTATGCCATATTCCCCCACTGTCTTGTCTCCAGCCTGCTTCTTGCCTACCTTGGCCTTAAAGTCGCCCATTATTATAGTGTATTTGGTCTTCACTCTACCCATCGCCGATTCCACGTCTTCATAGAAGCTTTCGACTTCCTGGTTATCATGACTGGATGTAGGGGCGTACCCCTGTACGACCTTCATTTTGTACCTCTTATTAAGGTTCACAACAAGACTTGCCATCCTCTCGTTAATGCTATAGAATTCCTGTATGTTACCAGCTATATTCTTATTAATCAAGAATCCGACTCCTAGTTCTCTTCTTTCCGCTAAGCCCCGGTAGCACAGGACGTGCCCGCTTTTTAGCACTGTATATGCTTATTTTGGCCTCCTAACTTCACTGAGCCCTATTATATCCCATTTACTGCCCTCTAATTCCTCCAATAGCACTGCTAGACTCGCCTCACTAGATAACGTTTTAGTGTTAAACGTTGCCAGGTTCATATTCCAATGGCGGCCTGTCCGGCCATCCGCTTGTTATCTTCGAGTAAATATCGCAGGCGCAGGCGGTAGCTTGCCGTAGCCGCCACCTAAGCCTCTATCCCGGACCTAACATGCAACGTGAAAGCGAGCATGCCGATTAAAAAGATTGGCGGCAACTTAAACTGAAAAGAATCACATTCAAATAAAATCTTGTACGCCCCACAGCGGTTCTAATCGAGCTGTAGAGTTACTAATCGAGCACCCTACGCCTGACCAACGGCTCTGGTAACAATATACAGACCTCGAAGACTATGCCTTTGGCAAGTTCAAGTGCCAAAAGTTTTGCAGAACTACAATATACATCAAAAATGGCATTATAATTTAAAACATAGCCTTTATGACAAGCTTTATTTCCTGCGATTACTTTTGACAAAGCTAAAGAGTTAACATAGACTTCGATATTTGCTTCAATTGCACGGAGTGAGCCGTAAATAGTGTTTAAGAATGATTTGGCTTTTGGATATGGCTCGAACACATGCGAACGCCGGGAACCGCTTGACGTACTGCGGCGCGAGGCGATGGCGACAAATTCGCACGATCTTTTTGAAGAAGCGAACAGCGGCGCGCTTGACACAACCGCGCAAGCTGTTTGTTTAGTTTCTTTCGGCCAGTCAAAGAAGATTGTTCGACTGATGGGTGACCCGAAGCAAGCTGACCTGCGCGCAAGCCTGCTTGGAAGCCAAATGCGTTCTGATTCAGGTGAGTGCGCGAAGGATTAGTTCGTATCTTCGTGCGTTTTTACAGCGAAGCTGTAACGTCACTAGAAATACTTGGAAACTTTATGTGGGTGTTTTGACGACGCCCTATGGAATTTATAATTATAGGAAATGTGGGGCACGTTGACAGTACGCGATACGCGAGTAGGCAAATTTATAACTACTTGGGTTGACTAAGGATACAATTAAAATTGCTAATACCTCGTTTCCTAAAGGTTTAGAAGCGCTTTATTAAACAAAACAAAGTTTTCTTTCCGCCCTGGAACAAGCAAAGCTGGCAGCACTTTCGTATTTGGACTGAATGGAGTGCACGCAACGTTATTGGTTATACGTGCCGAAACTCAATACTCGGATCGCGTGGCAGCCAGCGCTTTTTGCGCCACCAGTGAGCACTGCGTGATCGCTGAGACAACGCATCTCAAAGGCTCTCGCTTTCATGTGATACAAAAATTTATCAGCTCGGTGGCCCTAGCGCCTGCCGGTTACACGAAGAGTGCCAGCGGCTACGCGCTCAGAGTATGAATGAATGTGTGTGGTTTAGTGGCGCAAGGGCCAGATATGGCCAAAGAGCGCCAGGACAGTGTTAGTGATTTCGCGGAGATGATAATGAGTTCTGTGAAGATGTGACTTGGCTGTAAAGAGGCCTAAAAATAGTCGCTGTAAAGTGCGTAAAATCTACGTGCTATAAAATTATGGCGATGTCTAATGACGAATACTATGAACATTAAAATCCATCGTAGAAGAATGATGCATTGTTTAAAATATGCGAGATGTTGAATTGCTTACAGCACTACTGCCTCGCCAGAGCCCTTGAACCACAAGGGCCTAGAGGCATGTGCTATTTAAAATAATTATCGCAGCGGCATCCTCTGAAGAGAGGAAGCGCTACGAACGTGTGGGGCTAATAACATGCAATACAACATCTTTCAAAAAACCTAGGACGGCGTTGGTGTGAAAGAGTGGTTCTGGACCAAGTAACATAACAGGATGAAGGGGGATGTGTTGCCGGTACGCTGAGAGAAAATGTTTCTTTCTTTCAGATTCGGCTTCCCGACGTCCAGTAGGACGTGGAGGACGGTCAGCCTCTCCCCGCATCTACCACAGGTTGGAGGCTCATTTCCAGTGAGTAAAAAGTTATGTGTGCCAAAAGTGTGTCCTATTCTTAGACGGCAGAATAGGACATCTGTCCGGCGGGATTTTGTTACAGCAGGCCAGAAACCTAATTGTGGCTTTATTACATGCAGTTTGTTATTTATTTCTTCGTCCCACATGTGTTGCCAGTAGTTTCGTAGTTTCCTTCTTAAGAAAGGCTTCAGGTCTGTGACAGGGACCGAAGCAGTAGGATGAACTGCATGAAATGAAGTTGATGTGGCCATCTGATCGGCTAGAACGTTTCCCTCGATGCCCCTATGTCCAGGCACCCAGCATATAATTACATGTTGGTTAGATATATATGCTTTACACAGTGCGGAGTAGAGTTCATTAAATACTGGATTTTTGTGGTTACAGAAAGACATCAAGGCCTTCACAACACTGAGGGAGTCCGTATATATAACTGATTTCTGGAGTTGTGATTTATTTATATGCTTTACGGCCGACAGCAGTGCGTAGGCCTCAGCCGTAAAGATACTAGTTTCCGGGTGCAGTATGTCGGATTCCGAGAAGGATGGACCGACGGCTGCATAGGACACCCCCTCGCGCGATTTCGATGCGTCTGTGTAGAACTCGGTGCAGGCATACTTGTACTGGAGTTCCCGGAAATGCATTTGGATTTCGATATCTGGAGCATGCTTTGTGACTTGCACAAAAGATATATCGCATTGTATGAGCTGCCACTCCCAAGGAGGTAGCAGCTTGGCTGGATGCATTAGGCGGAGCTCGAGGAGTGGGACATGCATTTGATCACTAAGCTCCCTCACACGCAGCGAGAAAGGCTGTCTTACGGAGGGACGATTATGAAAGAGTGTAGCATATGTCATATCGTTAATGGTATTAAAACACGGATGTTGAGGATTAGAGTGGACTTTCAGAAAATATGTTTGGCTGATGTATGTTCTCTGGATATGAAGTGACCACTCATTCGATTCTGCATATAAACTTTGTATGGGACTCGTTCTGAAAGCTCCTGTGGCTAAACGGATGCCTAGATGGTGAACAGGGTCTAGCATCTTTAGCGCACTTGGAGCGGCAGAATGATAGATCACGGCACCATAATCTAATCGTGAACGAATCAGGCTCTTATAGAGATTAATTAAGCACTTCCTGTCACTACCCCACGAAGTATGGGATAGAAGTTTGATTAGGTTCATTGTTTTCAGACATTTTTCTTTAAGATGTTTAATGTGGGGGACGAAAGTGAGTCTGTAGTCTAGTATAACACCTAGAAATTTGTGCTCTTTGTTTACGGGTATTTGTTGTCCACATAGTTCTAAGCAAGGATCTGGGGTTATTCCTCTCTTGCTTGTGAAAAGAACGCAAGAGCTTTTGCTAGGATTGATCTTAAATCCATTCTTGTCTGCCCACATCGACACTTTGTTCAGGCCATGCTGTACCTGTCTCTCGCCAACTGCGAGGTTACAAGATTTGAAAGCTATTTGTATGTCGTCCACGTAGACAGAATAAGAGATTGCCGATGGTAATGATGCGCGAAGCGTGTTCATCTTCACGATGAAGAGTGTGCAGCTGAGCACGCCTCCTTGGGGTACTCCAGTTTCTTGCGTAAAAGGACGCGAAAGTACATTACCGACTTTTACGCGGAAGATACGAGTGGACAGATAGCTTTCTATTAGGTTTAGCATATTGCCATGGATGCCCATTTCTGACAAGTCTCTTAAGATTCCGTAACGCCACGTCGTATCGTACGCCTTCTCCATATCGAGGAATATGGATAAGAAGAATTGTTTGTGTACAAATGCGTCCCGGATATTTGCTTCTACACGTACAAGATGGTCAGTTGTGGAGCGCCATTCTCGGAAGCCGCACTGATAGGGATCAAGGATTTTGCTCAGTTCAAGGAAATGAATGAGTCGCCGATTAATCATTTTTTCAAACACCTTACAAATGCAACTCGTGAGGGCTATCGGGCGGTAACTTGCCACTGAGGAGGGGTCCTTGCCTTGTTTCAATACAGGGACCACAATGGCTTCCTTCCATGCGGTTGGAAGGTACCCTGCATCCCAAATGGTGTTGAAAATTGTGAGTAGTGTAACTTGGGGGTCATTGTGTAGGTTTTTGATCATTTCATACATGATTCTGTCAGATCCCGGTGCAGAGCTCTTGCATGAGCTCAAGGCAGCTCTCAACTCGGCAATACTGAAAGGGCAGTTGTACGATTCATTCTGTAGACATTTTCTTTTGAGTGGCTTACATTCTTCTATTTGCTTATACTTCAGGAAGGATTTTGAATAATGTTTTGAACTTGACACACTCTCAAAGTGCTCCCCAAGTGAGTCTGCCTGATGTTGCAGCGTATCACCCTGTGTGTTTACCAGAGGGAGTGAATATGTTTGTCTCCCTCTAATTCTATTTACGCGGTTCCAGACTTTCGCCTCATGTGTAAACGAGTTGATGTTCGATAAAAACTCTTGCCAACTCTCTCTTCTGGCCTGCCGGCGGGTTCTCCTGCCTTGAGACTTAACTTTCTTAATGTTAACAAGATTCTCTGCAGTGGGTGAAGCACGTAGCAACCCCCACGCTTTGTTTTGATTCCTACGTGCGACTCTACATTCATCGTTCCACCACGGGACATGCCGTTTGCATGCCGAGCCACTTACTTCACGTATGCATTTAGATGCGGCATCTATAATGAAAGCTGTAAAGTAATCCACAGCAGCATCAATTTCTAACGAAGACATGTCATCCCATGATATGCTAGTTAAGGTGCGGAATTTCTCCCAGTCGGCTGTATCGATTTTCCACCTAGGAGCCTGTGGTAGACATTCGTTTTCTTTATATGTTCTTAGTAGTATCGGGAAGTGGTCGCTCCCGTAAGGATTTTCGTTAACTTCCCATTCAAGTTCAGACAGTAGTGACGGGGAGACTAGGCTAAGATCTATTGAAGAAAATGTTCTGTTTGCAAGAGAATAGTATGTCGCTTCCTTCTTATTCAGAAGACAAGCACCAGAAGAGAAAAGGAACTGTTCAACGAGACGACCTCGCGCGTCTGTACGAGAGTCGCCCCAAAGGGAGCTGTGCGCATTGAAATCGCCGAGAACAACATAAGGTTCTGGCAATTGATCTATATAGGATTGAAATTCTTGTTTCGTTAATTTGTAATGTGGGGGTATGTGAAGAGAGCTAATGGTGATGAGTTTGTTTAGGAGAACAGCTCGAACCGCCACTGCTTCGAGAGGCGTTTGTAGCTGTAAAAGTTGACACGCAATGCTTTTTTGGATAACAATGGCGACACCGCCCGATGATGCGACAGCATCATCGCGATCTTTACGAAAAGTTATGTACTGTCGGAGAAAGCTTGTGTGTTTGGATTTTAAGTGTGTTTCCTGTAAACACAGCACTTTTGGATTGTGTTGGTGGATCAGTTCTTGTACATCATCAAGGTTTCTAAGGAGACCTCTGACGTTCCATTGTATGATTTGTGTATCCATATTTAATGTAAATTAATGAATGAATGTGTGGTTTTTAGTGGCGCAAGGGCCAGGTATGGCCAAAGAGCGCCATGCAAGTGTTAGTGATTTCGCAGTGGAGTTATGAATTCTGTGAAGTTGAGGTGACGTGGCTGTAAAGGGGCCTAAAATATAGTCACTGTAAAGTGCGTAAAATGTACGTGTAATAAAATTATGGCGATGACAAATGACGTGTACTATGTGCATTAAGGTGCATTGCAAAATAATGATATGATATAAAGAAATGCGTAGGTTTCTAAAATTAACTAGAGCATCATGGCCTCGTTAGAGCCCTTGAGACACAAGGGCCTGGAGGCATGTGCTATATAAAACAACTATCACAGCGGCATCCTCTGGAGAGAGGATGCGCTACGAATTTATTGGGCTCATAACATGTAGGACAACCTCATTTAAAAAATTGAGGACTACTTTGGTGTTGAAAAATGGTTCTTTGCCAAGAAACATAGCTGGGTGAAGAGGTATGCAATAACGATATGCTAGAGGAAATTGCTTCTTTCTTTCAGGTTCGGCTTCGTGACACTCCAAGAGGACGTGGAGGACGGTCAGCCTCTCACCACATCGACCACAGGTTGGCGGTTCATTTCCAGTAAGGAGAAAATTGTGTGTACCAAATGTGTGACCTATTCTGAGGCGGCAGAATAGGACATCTGTTCGCCGTGATTTTGATGGCGAGGGCCAAAAACCTAGCTGTGGCTTTATAATGTGCAGTTTATTGTTTATTTCTGCGTTCCACATGCGTTGCCAGTGTTGTCGCAGTTTCTTACGCAAGAAAGGCCTCAGATCTGTGACCGGGACAGCAGCTGCAGAAGAAGTGTTTAGTGATGTGAGTGATGTGGCCATTCTATCAGCCAGTACATTGCCCACGATACCTCTATGGCCAGGTACCCAGCATATTACTATATGTATATGTGATATATAAATACTGCATAAGAGGGAGTAAAGTTCAATGAATACAGGATTTTTAGGCTTTTGTAATGAAATTAACGCCTTTACGAGACTTAGCGAGTCTGTGTATACAATTGCTCTGTCGAGTTTTAATTTCTGTATATGTCTTACTGCAGACAGTACTGCATAAGCTTCTGCAGTGAAGATACTTGTTTGCGGGTTCAGTAAGTCAGATATAGAAAGAGAGGGACCAACAGCAGCATAAGATACACCAGCATGTGATTTAGACGCGTCTGTATAGAATTCAGAGCAGTTGTACTTCGATTGAAGTTCGCGGAAATGCATAGCGATTTCGATATCAGGTGCGTGTTTTGTGACCTCTGCAAAGGATACGTCACAGTCTATCACCTGCCACTCCCAGGGCGGTAATAGCTTAGTTGGAGGCATTAGGTGATGTTCAAGAACAGGGACATCCATTTCCGTGCTAAGTTCTCTTGCACGCAGTGAGAAAGGAAGTCTCATGGAGGGTTTATTATTAAAAAGTGTTTGACACGTTAAGTCATTAACAGTTTTGAAACACGGATGTTCTTTATTGGAACGCACATTGAGAAAATAGGTAAAGCTTATGTACGTTCTCTGAAAATGTAGTGACCATTCGTCTGACTCTGCATATAGACTTTCAACAGGGCTTGTTCTAAATGCGCCAGTGGCGAGGCGGATACCCAGATGATGAACGGGGTCTAAAATTTTTAGCGCACTAGGTGCAGCAGAGTGATATACTACGGCACCGTAATCTAACCGTGATCTAACTAGGCTCTTGTAAAGATTCAACAGGCACCTCCTGTCACTACCCCATGAAGTGTGGGATAGGATTTTAAGTAGGTTCATTGTTTTTAGACATTTTGTTTTTAGACATTTTATGTGTGAAATGAATGTAAGCTTGGAGTCAAGTATAACGCCTAGAAATTTGTGCTCTTTGTTAAAAGGAATTTGTTGTCCGCCCAGTTCTACACAAGGATCTGGGACCAGGCCTCTCTTTCTTGTGAAGAGAACACAGGAACTTTTGTGGGGGTTGATTTTAAATCCATTTTGATCTGCCCACAAGGACACCTTGTTTAGGGCCTGCTGTACCTGTCTCTCGCAGACTGTGAGATTGCAGGATTTGAAACCTATTTGTATATCGTCTACGTAGACGGAATAAAAAATAGCTGGTGGTAATGATGCCCGAAGCGTGTTCATCTTTACGAGAAAGAGCGTGCAGCTTAGTACTCCACCCTGGGGTACCCCAGTTTCCTGTATGAATGTACGCGACAGTGCAGGACCTATTTTAACCCGAAATGTACGGTTCGCTAGGTAGCTCTCTATGATAGTTGACATATTACCGCGGATGCCCAGCACCGAAAGGTCGCGCAGGATACCGTACCGCCAGGTTGTGTCGTACGCTTTTTCCATATCCAGAAATACAGATAAGAAAGATTGTTTGTGTACGAAGGCATCGCGAATGCTCGCTTCGATGCGCACGAGATGGTCGGTTGTAGATCGCCCTTCCCTAAAACCGCATTGAAATGGGTCAAGCATTTTACTAGACTCTAGGAGATGTATCAGACGGCGATTGATCATTTTTTCGAAAAGCTTACAGAGGCAGCTTGTAAGCGCTATGGGACGGTAGCTAGTGAGCAATGAAGTGTCTTTACCATGCTTCAATATAGGGATCACAATAGCCTCCTTCCACTTCGATGGGAGATAACCAGCAGCCCAGATAGCATTCAAAAGTGTAAGTAGCGTGATTTGTGCGTCGGATTGCAGGTGTTTAAGCATATCATACATGATTCTATCGGGGCCCGGTGCAGAGCTCCGACATACTGACAAGGAGGTTTTAAGTTCGGCAATCGTAAAAGGACGATTATAAGGATCGTTTGGGACGGATTTCCGATTCAGTGGCTTAAGTTCTTCTATTGCTTTACGTTTAAGAAAGTTCGCCGAATACTGAGTGGAGCTAGACACGCGCTCGAAGTGTTCACCGAGAGCATCAGCCTGGTCTTGCAGTGTATCGCCTTGTGTGTTTACCAAAGGGAGGGAGTATGTTTGTCGCCCTCTTATGCTATTTACCCTGTTCCAGACTTTGGCCTCATCTGTATACGTGTTTATACCCGTTAAAAACTTCTGCCAACTGTCTCTTCTGGCCTGTCGGCGGGTTCGCCTGACTTGTGATTTTACTTTCTTAAAATTGATGAGATTCTCCGCAGTGGGGGAGGCGCGTAGCAACCCCCACGCTTTGTTTTGTTTTTTACGTGCGATCCTACAATCGTCGGTCCACCACGGGACGCGCCGTTTGCACGAGAGGCCATTTACTTGTGATATGCATTTAGATGCGGCATCTATTATGAAGGCTGTGAAAAACTCCACTGCAGCATCAATTTCTAACGAGGACATGTCAGCCCATGAGATACTAGTAAGAGATCGAAATTTCTCCCAATCAGCCGTCTCAATCTTCCACCTAGGAGCGTGTGGTGGATATTCGTTTTCTTTAGGTGATCTTAGCAGTATAGGGAAGTGGTCGCTGCCGTAAGGATTGTTGGCAACTTCCCATTCGAGTTCAAGCAGTAGAGACGGGGAGACTATACTAAGATCTATTGACGAAAAGGATCGGTTTGCTAGAGAGTAATATGTGTGTTCCTTCTTATTCAAAAGGCACGCACCACAAGAAAAAAGGAACTGTTCAACAAGACGACCTCGCGCATCTATACGAGAGTCGCCCCACAGGGAGCTGTGCGCATTGAAGTCGCCGACAACAACATAGGGTTCTGGCAGTTCATCTATAAAGGACTGAAATTCATGTTTAGTTAATTTGTAATGTGGGGGTATATAAAGCGAGCAAATAGTGATGAGTTTGTTTAGCAGAACAACTCGCACCGCCACTGCTTCAAGGGGCGTTCGAAGCTGTAAAGGTTGACATGCTATACTTTTATGAGTGAGAATCGCAACACCACCCGATGATGCGACGGCATCATCGCGATCTTTGCGAAACGTAACATACGTACGGAGAAAGTTTGCGTGTCTGGATTTTAAATGTGTTTCCTGTAAACACAGCACTTTTGGATTATGTTTGTGGATGAGTTCTTGCAAATCATCAAGGTTTGTAAGGAGACCTCTAATGTTCCATTGAATGATTTGTGTATCCATATTTAAAATAAATTGGTGCTGTGTTTACGGAAACGGACGGGATGCCTTAGATTACAGAACCCTTTCGAGGCCCTGTAATAGGGGTTTTGTTCTTTTTGGAGCGTTCGAGGGAGCCTCGCCGCTCCTTAGGCGCTTGGTGCGCCTTGAGGATGGGTGTAGTGTCCATTGCCTCTTGTGAGGCGCCGGACACGTGCTCTTGCGAGCGAGAAATTACAAGAGAGAGTCCTGCCTTGGAGGGCAAGACCCCTGCGCCCACCAGCCCAGAGGTCGATGGGGCACCCTGCGGGATTTGGCTGCGCCGGCTGTTGCCAGCGCTGGAAGGGGCCGGGGAGGTTGGGACAGCCTCGGCGGCGGCCACCTTCGGGGTCGATGGTCCCTCATTCTGGGTCGACGGAGCAGCGCTAGCTGCAACCGCCGCGGGGGCAGATGGCGTAACTGCCGACTCACTGCCTGTGGGTCGGACAGTTGCCGGAGGCCGTTGTGGCGCTGCCCCCTGACGCGCCACTTCGGCAAAGGTTTTCTTGGGCAGGTACGATACCCGCCTGCGTGCCTCCTTGAAACTTATATTTTCCTTTACTTTAACTGCTACAATTTCCTTTTCTTTTTTCCAGGATGGGCACGCACGCGAGTACGCGGCGTGCTCCCCTTCACAATTTACACAATAGAGAGTGTTCTTGCAAGCTTCAGAAGTATGTTCATGGGCGCTGCACTTTGCACAGGTTTGACGGCCTCGGCAGCTCTGCGAACTGTGGCCGAAACGTTGGCATTTGAAACATCTGAGCGGATTTGGCACATATGGCCTAACACGGAGCTTGATATACCCTGCCTCGATTGATTCGGGCAGGACACTTGATCCGAAGGTGATTATCAAGTGCTTGGTTTGGATTTCTTTGCCATCTCGCCTCATCTTAATTCTTTTGACATTGATTACATTCTGTTCACTGAAGCCCTCCAAGAGTTCAGCCTCAGTGAGCTCGAGCAGGTCATCGTCCGACACAACGCCGCGGGTGGTGTTCATAGTACGGTGCGGGGTTACTGTTAGTTGGTGATCCCCAAATGACACTAGCTTAGGCAGTTTCTCGTATTGCTTCTTATCGCGGAGCTCCAGGAGGAGATCACCGCTTGCCATCCTGGTCGCCTTATAACCGGCTCCAAAAACATCAGTCAGGGTCTTTGATACAATGAAAGGTGAAATGGTGCGTACTGGTTTGCCTGGTGTTTCCGAGTGAACTACATGGAAACGTGGGAAGTTGTGGACTTGGCGTCCGAAAAACAAAGACTTCATCGGTGCGCCCTCTTTTCTGAGGGCGATCAGGGAGTTGAGGAAAGGAGCTATCCATAAATATATGTGATATTTCGGCAGTAACGCCAGCCACCCACCATGGAGTCCTACAAGGGGACGCTGCAGGACCTGTGAAACACTGCCTGCAAACGCCAGCTGTACATTACCACTATAACCAAATATGAAATAACCAAGGTTGGCTATTCACACAAGGTTAACCCTTGCTGCCTGGAAAAATCGGAATGAAAAGAAGCCAGAAGAAGACAGGAAAGGTGGAAAGTAAGGGAAAGACGAAGGTTGTAGGGAGAGAGAGACAGGAAAAGGCAACTACCGATTTCCCCCGGGTGGGTCAGTCCGGGGGTGCCGTCTACGTGAAGCAGAGGCCAAAGAGGTGTGTTGCCTCCGCCGGGGGGCCTTAAAGGTCCAAACACCCGGAATCGGCTCAACCCCCAGGATCCCCCTTTCCCCGGACACGGCTAAGCCGCGCACGGCTACACGCGGGAGGGTCCAACCCTCGTGTGCTCGGGTACGTGGTGTCGCAACACACCAAACGCCTGCTTACGCAGACGCCCCTGCGGGGTTAATGTAAATTAGTGCTGTGTGTACGGAAACGGAAAGATGCCTTAGATTACAGAGCCCTTTCGAGGCCCTGTAATAGGTGTTTTGTTCTTTCTGAAGCGTTCGAGCGATTCTCGACGCTCCTTAGGCGTTTGGTGCGCCTTGGGGACAGGTGTAGTGTCCATTGCCTCGTGTGAGACGCCGGACAAGCGCTCTTGCGAGCGAGAAGTTTTCAGAGGGAGTCCCGCCTTGGAGGGCAAGACCCCTGCGCCCACCAGCCCGGAGGTCGATGGGGCTTCCTGAGGGATTTGGCTGCGCTGGCCGTTGCCAGCGCTGGAAGGGGCCTCGGAGGTTGGGGCAGCCTCGGCTGCAACCGCCTTCGGGGTGGATGGTCCCTTCTCCTCGGTTGACGGAGCAGCGCTAGCTGCAACCGCCGCGGGGGCAGATGGCGTAACTGCCGACTCACTGCCTGTGGGTCGGACAGTCGCCGGAGGCTGTTGTGACGCTGCCCCCTTACGCGCCACATCGGCAAAGCTGCTCTTAGACAGGTATGACACCCGCCTACGTGCCTCCTTGAAAGATATGTTTTCTTTGACTTTTATTGTCACAATCTCTTTTTCTCTTTTCCAGGACGGGCAGGCACGCGAGTATGCGGCGTGCTCGCCATCACAGTTGACACAATGTGGAGTCTTCTGGCATGTTTCGGAGGAATGTTCAGTGTCACTACACTTGGCACATGTCAGCCGGCCTCGACAGTTCTGTGAACTGTGGCCGAACCTTTGGCACTTAAAGCATCTGAGAGGATTGGGCACGTATGGCCTAACACGAAGTTTGATATAACCGGCCTCGATGGACTCGGGGAGGACACTTGAACCGAAAGTGAGTATCAGGTGTTTCGTATTGATCTCTTTACCGTCTCGCCTGATTTTAATTCGCTTAACATTTATGACATTCTGTTCACTGAAGCCCTCCAAGAGTTCAGCTTCAGTGAGCTCTAGCATGTCATCGTCCGAGACAACGCCGCGGGTGGTGTTCATGGTACGGTGCGGAGTTACTGTTATTTGGGTCTCCCCAAATGAGACAAGTTTCGGCAGTTTCTCGTACTGCTTCTTATCGTGGAGCTCCAGGAGAATATCACCACTTGTCATTCTCGACGCCTTATATCCTGTTCCAAAAACTTCAGTTAAAGACTTCGAAACAAGGAACGGTGAAATGTTACGCACTAGTTTGTCTGGGTTTTCTGAGTGGATCACATGATATCTAGGAAAGTTCTGGACTTGTCGTCCGAAAAACTGAAAGAGATCTTCGGTGAGCCCTCGTTTGTGAGGGCGATCAGGGAGTTTAGGAAAAGCGTTTTCCATGAGTACAGTAGGGTTTTGATGATGATGATATGTGGTGTTTAATGGCGCAAGGGCCAGGTGTGGCCAAAGAGCGCCATGACAAGTGGTGATGTTGACGATGTATTATGGAGATGTGACTTGGCTGTAAAGTGGCCTAAAAATAGTTGCTGTAAAGTGCATAAAATCTACGTGATATAAAATTATGGCGGTGACTAATGACGAATACTGTGAACATTAAAATCCATCGTAAAAGAATGACATAGAATTGAAAATATATGAGATGGTAAAAATAGCTGGAGCACTGTTGCCTCGCCGGAGCCCTTGAAACACAAGGGCCTAGAGGCACGTGCTATACGAGAGAACTATCACAGCGCCATCCTCTGAAGAGAGGAGACGCTACGAACATGTCGGGCTAACAACATGCAATACAACATCTTTCAGGTAACTTAAGACTGCATTGGTGTCAAAGAGTGGTTCTGGGCCAAGTAACATAACAGGATGAAGGGGGATGTGCTGCCGGTATGCTAAGAGAAAATGTTTCCTTCTTTCAGATTCGGCTTCCCGACACTCCAGTAGAACGTGGAGGACTGTCAGCCTCTCCCCGCATCTACCACAGGTTGGAGGCTCGTTTCCCGTGAGTAAAAAGTTATGTGTTCCAAAAGTGTGTCCTATTCTTAGACGGCAGAAGAGGACATCTGTCCGGCGGGTTTTTGTTACAGGAGGCCAGAAACCTAATTGTGGCTTTATTACATGCAGTTTATTATTTATTTCTTCGTCCCACATGCGTTGCCAGTGGTTTCGTAGTTTCCTTCTTAACAGAGGCTTCAGGTCTGTGACAGGGACTGAAGCAGTAGGATTAACTGCATTCAATGAAATTGATGTGGCCATCTGGTCCACTAGAACGTTACCCTGGATGCCCCTATGGCCAGGCAGCCAGCAAATAATCACATGCTGGTTAGATACATATGCCTTACATAACACGGAATAGAGTTCAATTATAACAGGATTTTTGTGCTTACAGAACGATATCAAAGACTTTACAACACTTAGGGAGTCTGTATATATAACTGATCTTTTGAGTTTTGATTTCCTAATATGCTTCACGGTCGATAATATTGCGTAGGCTTCAGCCGTAAAGATACTAGTTTCCCGATGCAGTACGCCGCATTCCGAGAAGCATGGACCGACGGCTGCATAGGACACCCCGTCGTGCGACTTCGATGCGTCTGTGTAGAACTCCGTGCAGGAGTGTTTGTGTTGGAGTTCCCGGAAATGCATTTGGATTTCAATGTCTGAAGCGTGCTTTGTAACTTGAACGAAAGATGTGTCGCATTGTATCAGCTGCCACTCCCAAGGAGGTAGCAGCTTAGCTGGAGGCATTAGGCAGAGCTCGAGGAGTGGGACATGCATTTGATCACTAAGCTCCCTCACACGTAGCGAGAAAGGCTGTCTTACTGAGGGACGATTATGAAAGAGTGTAGCATATGTCATATCGTTAACGGTAATGAAACATGGATGTTGAGGGTTAGAGTGGACTTTTAGGAAATAACTTTGGCTGATGTATGTTCTTTGAAAATGGAGTGACCACTCATTTGATTCTACATACAGACTTTCAATGGGACTTGTCCTAAAAGCGCCCGTGGCTAAGCGGATACCTAGATGGTGAATAGGGTCTAGCATTTTTAGCGCACTTGGGGCGGCAGAGTGATAAATCACGGCACCATAGTCTAGTCGTGATCGAATGAGGCTTTTATAGAGGTTCATTAAGCACTTTCTGTCACTACCCCACGTAGTCTGGGATAGAAGTTTGATTATGTTCATTGTTTTTAGACACTTTTCTTTAAGATGTTTAATGTGGGGGACGAAAGTGAGTTTGTAGTCAAGTATGACACCTAGAAATTTGTGCTCTTTGTTTACTGGTATCTGTTGTCCACACATTTGTAAGCAAGGATCCGGAACTACGCCTCTCTTCCTTGTGAACAGCACACAAGAACTCTTTTGAGGATTGATTTTAAATCCGTTTTTCTCTGCCCACTGTGACACCTTGTTCAAACCATGCTGTACCTGTCTCTCGCAAACAGTGAGATTGCAGGATTTGAATCCTATCTGTATATCGTCTACGTAGACGGAGTAGAAAATAGCTGGTGGTAAAGATGCACGAAGCGTGTTCATTTTGACGACAAAGAGCGTGCAGCTGAGTACGCCACCCTGGGGTACCCCAGTTTCCTGTATGAATGTACGCGACAGTGCAGGACCTATTTTCACTCGAAATGTACGGTTCTCTAGGTAGCTCTCTATTATATTTAACATATTGCCGCGGATACCTATCGCGGAAAGATCGCGCAGGATTCCGTACCGCCAGGTTGTGTCGTACGCTTTTTCCATATCCAGAAATACAGATAAGAAAGATTGCTTGTGCACGAATGCATCGCGAATGCTCGCTTCGATGCGCACAAGATGATCGGTTGTAGATCGCCCTTCCCGAAAACCACACTGAAATGGGTCAAGCATTTTCCTGGACTCTAGGAGATGCACGAGACGGCGATTGATCATTTTTTCAAATACCTTACAAAGGCAACTTGTCAGGGCTATCGGGCGGTAACTTGCCACTGAGGAAGGATCTTTGCCTTGTTTCAAAACCGGGATCACTATAGCTTCTTTCCATGCACTCGGGAGGTATCCCGCAGCCCAAATGGTGTTGAAAAGTGTGACTAGTGTAACTTGGGTGTCTTTATGTAAGTTTTTGATCATTTCATACATGATCCTGTCAGATCCCGGTGCAGAGCTCTTGCATGCACTCAAGGCAGCTCTCAACTCGGCAATGCTAAAAGGACAGTTGTATGGTTCATTCTGTTGACATTTTCTCATGAGTGGCTTACATTCTTCTATTTGTTTATATTTGAGAAAGGATTGCGAGTAATGGTAGGCACTTGACACGCTCTCAAAGTGCTCCCCAAGTGAGTCCGCCTGATCTTGTAGGGTATCGCCTTCTGTGTTTACCAAAGGGAGTGCATGTGCTTGTCGCCCTCTTATCCTATTGACCCTGTTCCAGGCTTTCGCCTCATCTCTGAACGAGTTAATACTCGATAGGAACTTTTGCCAACTTTCTCGTCTGGCCTGTCGGCGGGTTCGCCTGCCTTCGGATTTTACTTTTTTAAAGTTGACTAGATTCTCTGCAGTGGGAGAAGCGCGTAGCAACCCCCACGCCCTGTTCTGTTTTTTACGAGCGATCCTACAATCGTCGTTCCACCATGGGACACGTCGTTTGCAGGCCAAGCCTTTTACTTCTGATATGCATTTAAATGCGACATCTAATATGAATGCTGTAAAAAACTCGACTGCAGCGTCAATTCCTAACGAAGACAGGTCAGCCCATGAGATACTAGTTAGAGATCGAAATTTCTCCCAATCAGCTGTCTCAATCTTCCACCTAGGAGCGTATGGTGGATATTCGTTTTCTTTATATGATCTTAGCAGTGTAGGGAAGTGGTCGCTACCGTAAGGGTTGTCGGTAACTTCCCATTCAAGTTCAGGCAGTACAGACGGGGAGACTATACTAAGATCTATTGACGAAAAGGATCGGTTTGCAAGAGAGTAATATGTGGGTTCTTTCTTATTGAGAAGGCACGCTCCAGAAGAAAAAAGGAACTGCTCAACAAGGCGACCTCGCGCATCTATACGAGAGTCGCCCCACAGGGAGCTGTGCGCATTGAAATCGCCAAGAAGAGCATAAGGTTCTGGCAATTGATCGATCAGGGAGTGAAATTCATGTTTGTTCAGTTGGTAATGCGGGGGTATGTAAAGGGAGCAAATGGTGATGAGTTTGTTTAGTAGGACAACTCGAACCGCCACTGCTTCAAGGGGCGTTTGTAGCTGTAGAGGTTGACACGCAATACTTCTATGAGTAAGAATCGCGACACCACCCGATGATGCGACGGCATCATCGCGATCTTTGCGAAACGTAACATACGTACGGAGAAAGTTTGTGTGTTTAGATTTTAAGTGTGTTTCCTGTAAACACAGCACTTTTGGATTATGTTTGTGGATGAGTTCTTGCAAATCATCAAGGTTTCTAAGGAGACCTCTGATGTTCCATTGAATGATTTGTGTATCCATGTTTAAGGTAAATTGGTGCTGTGTTTACGGAAACGGAAAGATGCCTTATATTACAGAGCCCTTTCGAGGCCCTGTAATAGGTGTTTTGTTCTTTTTGAAGCGTTCGAGTGATTCTCGACGCTCCTTAGGCGCCTGGTGCGCCTTGAGGATAGGTGTGGTGTCCATTGCCTCTTGTGAGGCGCCGGACACGTGCTCTTGCGAGCGGGAAGTTTTCAGAGGGAGTCCCGCCTTGGAGGGCAAGACCCCTGCGCCCACCAGCCCGGAGGTCGATGGGGCTCCCAGAGGGATCTGGCTGCGCTGGCCGCTGCCAGCGCTGGAGGGGGCCTCGGAGGTTGGGGCAGCCTCGGCTGCGCCCACCTTCGGGGTCGATGGCTCCGTCTGCTCTGTTGGCGGAGCAGCGCTAGCTGCAACCACCGTGGGGGCAGATGGCGTGACTGGCGGCTCACTGCTTGTGAGCCGGACAGCCGCCGGAGGCCGTTGTGACGCTGCCCCCTGACGCGCCACATCGGCAAAGGTTTTCTTGGGCAGGTATGATACCCGCCTCCGTGCCTCCTTGAAAGTTATGTTTTCTTTGACTTTGATTGTAACGATTTCCTTTTCTTTTTTCCAGGCAGGGCACGACCGCGAGTACGCGGCGTGCTCGCCATCACAGTTAACACAATGTGGAGTGTTCTGGCACGTTTCGGAAGAATGTTCTTTGTCACTGCACTTGGCACAAGTCAGCCGGCCTCGACAGTTCTGTGAACTGTGGCCGAAACGTTGGCACTTAAAGCATCTGAGAGGATTGGGAACGTATGGCCGAACACGAAGTTTGATATAACCGGCTTCGATAGACTCGGGAAGGACACTTGAGCCGAAGGTGAGTATCAGGTGTTTCGTCTTGATCTCTTTTCCATCTCGCCTCATCTTAATTCGTTTAACATTTATTACATTCTGGTCACTGAAGCCCTCCAAGAGTTCAGCCTCAGTGAGCTCCATCAAGTCATCGTCAGAGACAACACCACGGGTGGTGTTCATCGTGCGGTGCGGGGTTATAATTATTTGGGTTTCCCCAAATGACACTAGTGTTGACAATTTTTCATATTGTTTTTGATCGTGGAGCTCCAAGAGGAGATACCCGCTTGCCATCCTCGACGCCTTATATCCAGGACCAAAGGCTTCAGTCAATGACTTCGAGACAAGGAAGGGTGAGATAGTTCTTACTGGTTTATCTGGTTTTGCAGAATGGATAACGTGGAAGCGCGGGAAGGATTCTTTTTGGCGGCCAAAAAATTGGAAGACTTCATCGGTGCGCCCTCTTTTCTGAGGGCGATCAAGTAGTGGAGGGAAGGAAGTAGCCATGTGTGGACGTGTAGTTTTCGGCAGCAACGCCAGCCACCCACCATGGAGTCCAACAAGGGGACGCTGCAGGGCCTGAAAAACAGGGCCTGCAAACGCCAGCTGTACGTTGCCACTATAACCCAATATGGCATAACCAAGGTTGGCTACTCACACAAGGTTAACCCTTGCTGCCAGGAAGGTCGGAAGTAATAAAGAAATGAGAAGGAGACAGGAAAGGTGGAAAGTAAGAAAAAGACGAAGGTTGTAGGGAGAGAGAGACAGGAAAAGGCAACTACCGATTTCCCCCGGGTGGGTCAGTCCGGGGGTGCCGTCTATGTGAAGCAGAGGCCAAAGAGGTGTGTTGCCTCCGCCAGGGGGCCTTAAAGGTCCGAACACCCGGCATCGGCTCAACCCCCAGGATCCCCCTTTCCCCAGACACGGCTAAGCCGCGCACGGTTACACGCGGGAGGGTCCAACCCTCGTGTGCTCGGGTCCGTGGTGTCGCAACACACCAAACGCCTGCTGACGCAGACGCCCCTGCGGGGTACAGTAGGGTTTTCGGCCGCGATGCCGACCACCCACCATGGAGCCCAACAGGGGGACGTGACAGGAGTTCCTGCTAGAGAAACCCTGCCAACGCCAGCCGTACATCGCTGCTATAACCAAATACAGCATAACCAAGGCTGGCTAGCTACACAAGGTTAACCCTTGCCGCCGGGAGACTAGGAAGTTAGCAGAAGTGAAGAGAAGACAGGAAAGATGAAAAAGGCGAGAGAGAAAGACGAAGATTGGAGAGGAGGACAGGAAAAGGCGACTGCCGATTTCCCCCGGGTGGGTCAGTCCGGGGGTGCAGTCTATGTGAAGCCGAGGCCGAAGAGGTGTGTTGCCTCCGCCGGGGGGCCTTAAAGGTCCGAACACCCGGCATCGGCTCAACCCCCAGGATCCCCTTTTCCCCAGACACGGCTAAGCCGCGCACGGCTACATGCGGGAGGGTCCAACCCTCGTGTGCTCGGGTACGTGGTGTCGCAACACACCAAACGCCTGCTGACGCAGACGCCCCTGCGGGGGCGCTCAGAGTATCGCGTTTCAATAATCTTTTCATGCAATGTATACAAGCATGCAAGAGTACAATATTTTGCGAACCGCATAGGCAGTTTGCTTAATGTCCTAAGAGAACTCAAGGTGCCACAATGTGGTTCCTTGGAAGCGTCATATGGCAGTTATTCGCAGTTTCGCATTGTTCCGAAATAACTACGTTGCACCGCGTTTACATTTGCAAAACAGTGTGGCCTGTGAAGTGTAATTGTGGCTAACCTTATGGGCCCTTGAAGATCTTTTGTGCTCATTTCCTTCTTTTGTAATTCGTTTTTTTCCTTACACTCGGCGGTTTGCGGCTCCCAACACTTAGGTAGTCTAATCTAAAACCCTCTATTGGCTCAAACATTGAGGCTGATGTGCATGGGAGGTAGAGTGTGTATTGTATGTGAAGTGCAGTCTCGCTAAACAAGTGCTCAAAAACTTGTACAATTTCTCATCACAAGGAAAGTGATAATCTCGTCCATTGCCAACATTCTCCGCATTCATGGCCGCACCATATCAGCAGCTTAGCTTTAAGTGCAGTGATGTTTTCAAATTATTTTATAATATTAATAATAGCTCATTCCGTTGCAAATTGAATATTTTCTACCGTGCTAGTGGCTGTAACATGCTTGCGAATTTGAACACGCTATGCGCGGTAATATTTGTCAGCTTGTAGAAGCTTACTGAATTTCAAACCTAGGGAGTACTGAAGCGTTAATAGCCACTGTGCACCGTTAAGCACAAAATAAACACATTTTGTTTTATAACACATCATTGTCAGGTACATCACTATGCCAGCAGACTATCCTGACGAAATTGTGCGTTTTCAGATATACAATGAACGATTCAAGTGTCTTGTGGATTTGGACGAAGGCACTGAAATTGAGGATGGAACAGGAATTAATTTGCTCATTTGCGAAGACCCTGACAAACCAACGACACAAAAGTAAGAATTCTCTGTTCAGTAAATGCCCAAATAATTTCTTTTTGTTAATTGTTCATTTACTGCATGTAGCAGATGCACTTCTTGCTCACCAGGTCACTTTTTTAATCACTTATGTCACATTTGTTTGTTGCATTGTGTTTTATGCTGATATATGTCATAAAGGTCTTCTGGAGAGCATTGAATCCAGTGTCAAATTAAATTTGTTTAAAGGGCATGCAGACTGCATTTATGTTTTCAATCCTGAAATGATTTGCCAGATAAACCAGTAGCACTGACAGTGCCTAGAACTGCAAGTGTCAAAGGACAAGCTAATCTCTTGCCATGGATTATGAGAAATACTGTATTGTCATTACATAGTCTGCATCACTGTACAAGTCATGTGCACAATTTAGTGCTGTTATGTTGCCACATTATCTTACTTCAATATATGCTATTGCTGCTAGGGATTCGTTTATATCGGCAAATTCTTTTATTCTGAATTTATAATATGCTTAAAATGGACAAGAAGCAGAAAAGTTTGTTTTGTAAGACACTAACGTTTATGCTTGTGTTCTAGATCTTGAATGAATGCAGCCGTCTGACGTCCATTTCACCTGACGAGTCCCTTCTACAAGCACTTAGGCAGCATGCTGATGGAATTCTTCAAGCAGTGCAATATAAGCGACCTGCGTTGCCTACCTACACCACGGTGACAACAGCAATAAACGAAGTACAAGGATCTCCAAGAGCTGTACGTATTGGAACAACAAAATTTGTACACTTGAATCAGGAGAGGTGTGTGTGCAGTGTGGTTTGCTCAAGTTCATTTAAAACTAGACTTCAAATGAACCTTTCAGACACTTCCATTTCATGGATATCCATTAGTCTTCGAGACACGTGAACCAATGTTTTTATGCAGAGTTGCATAATAGGCCGTGAACCAGACTTCAAATCTGTTATGCTTGAATGTTTTTTCTGGTTGCCTGGTCAAGAACAATGCATAAGCATATTGGTTAGTTTTCATACTTTCATTTGTCCTGAATTTTGTGCACTTTTTAATGATACCGTATTTTCCCGCATAATTTGCGCACTCCTAATATTTAGCCAGCTTTACAAAAGAATAAAAAATTTACTCGCATATTTTGCGCTTTCCGTCCCGCCGGAGCCAGCTTGCCGGCGCGCGCTCACGGAGACATTGGATGGCCGCGCCCATCGCTGCGAAGGCAAGCGCAGTCATACGCAAGACGGGCTGCAAGTGCGAAGTCTCTCTCCTAGGACTTCGTTGTTTTCTCCGGAAGCCCCCGAACTACTGTCCCTAGAACATTACATTCTAGGGACCGTACACGAACACACGAACGTGTTCACGGGTTGCCGAACTGCTTGAGCGTTTGCCTCTCTCTATCTTCCCTTCTCTCCTGCCATGAGAATAACCTAACCTAACGCAACAGTGAGCGAGAAAGGCGTCTCGTCCGTTCCTAAAAGACAAATGGCTGTGAAAAGCAACGCTGCACGGTTATGCTTGCCGTGACAGCTGATGGCCGAAAACTACCGTCGTTCGTGATCTTCAAGCGGAAGACATTGCCCAAATTCAAGGTTGAAGGCCGTATTCACATCTGCATCCAAGAAAAAGGCTGGATGAATGAAGAACTGATGAACGAGTGGCTCGACACTGTCAGGGGTAAGCGACCAGGGGCCTTACTGCGACTGCCATCGCTGCTGCTGCGCTCGACAGTTTCAAAGGCCATTTCGTGGATAGCGTAAAGGAGAAGTTGCGGGAAATGAGGACCAACATGGCTATTATCCCGGGCGGACTATCATCTGTTCTGCAGCCCTTGGATGCCTCCGTAAATAAACCCTTCAAGGACTACGTGCACAAGATGTACGTGGAATGGATGGCCAGGGGAGAGCATGGGCTCACTCCCACTGGCAGAATAAAGAGACCGCCACTAGAGAGGGTCTGCCCGTGGATACTCGCAGCGTGGGACCTGGTTTCTCCCAGTATTGTCGAGAAGAGCTTCAAGAAGAGGCGACTGTCGAACGCGCTCGACGGAACCGAGGACGACACGCTTTCGGAGGGCGGTGACAGCGGCCGCGACGATGATTCCCAGTCGGACCTCTTGACCAGTGATTCCGACTAGACCGTGCATGACCGGATCTGGCTTGTTAATGTACGCGCTAATTCTGTTAAATAACCAAGTACCCTGCGTTTGTGCTACAATTTATTTTCTTCTTAATGTGTACACCGCGCACGTTACTACATATTGCATGTTATTTCGAATCCGTTTGCGAGATCTCCGCGTAATTTGCCCACCCCTCTTTCGGAGCTCTAAAATTGCGTAAAAATGTGTGCAAATTATGTAAGTAAATGTGGTAGTGGTCTGCTCAGCATACATAAATTACTTTTTGTTGTTGGGCCACAAGTGGCATTCACTGTACAACAGCAAATGGTGCACATGGCAACCAGTAAATATATTGCCTGATGGATGCAATGGTTGTCTCTCTGATGATAGCTGTATCACTGCAACATTAGAAATTGATTAACACCTTGTGGTTTTGACACAGTTCTTGCATTTTAGTTTCACTTTATATTGTGTGTGTACAGCATGCATGCATGCATCCATGCATCTTGCAACTATGGTATCACACTCTAGTGAATAGACGTACAGAGCAGTTTATTTATCAGGTCAAGTTGGAGAATTAAATCCAAGAACTTTAACTTGCTCAAGCTTAGTGCATAAGATATTTCTTCCAGAGTGTGATGTTATAATGCCAAATGCAGCCAAACTTTGTTACCAAACTGTTGCTCGGTTTGCGTGTACGTGATTCTTGTGTACTGGATTATGTACAGGCGCCCAAATCTTTAACTGGCGTGCGCGAGCGGCGACTTTTCTGTGCGTCAGCGCCCTATGACGGAGCGAAGTTGGAAACAGGATGAGGCTAAGCGCATGCTCACAAAGCACGCTCAGCTGGGCGCGTCGTCTGCCAGGCTGTTCCTTCTTAAGGACGTCACCCCTCCTTATCGCGTTTCGACGAGCAGCCAGCGTGAGTAGGCGAATGGTTTTGCTCGTATTTTACGTTCCGAAGAACAGCGTCGCAGCAGCCAAGAGAGGAAAGAAAATTTAAAGATAAGCCGAACACACCCAATCACGCGATAAGCCCGAGAACATGGATCGGTCTTTTGTTACTTGCTGACGCGAACGCTTTTTTTCATCTGTATGAAGGGCGCTTGTCAACTCTGCAGGCTTCATGCTTCAGCGTGGCGACGAAACTAAAAGGGTGCTGTGAAACTGAAGTGAAGCTGCTCTACAGCCGTGTTCGCGGCATTTCGCAAGTTATCAAAATGCCACCACGTATACCTGAGGCAACAAGACTCCGAATTATAGGAATGTCATTGGGCGGCTCATCGCAGAAGGAGATTGCTAAAGCAACTCGAGTGGCTGCGGCTTCAGTGGGCAGAATCACACGTGCCTACCGGGACGAAAAAAGGATCGGAGATGCTCCTCGCTACCTCATCAGGAAAACAACAGAAGAAGAAAACTTGCAGATTCTTGCCTGCGCTAGTGATAACCCTTTCATAACAGCGGGTGAAATAAGGGGCTACCCTCGGCCTTAATGTGTCAGACGAATTAATTAGGCAACGGCTAAAGGAAGCAGGGATCAGAAACAGGACGGCTGCACAGAAGCTCCTACTTTCCGACAGTGCCAGAGCAAAAAGGCTTGCTTGCCTTCGCTCAAGAGCACCTGCACTGGACCGTCGACGATTGGCAAAACGTCGCGTTTACAGATGAAAGCACTATCTGCACTCAGTGGGACCAGAAACGAAAGGTATACCGTCCAGTCTCTAAAAGGTAAATAATTAGACTTGTCTTTTGTCGCGTGGCTTGCTTTATTATATACCATATCATTATTTTGCTACCGACTGTCATTAATTCGGATTAAATACTCCTTTTTTTTAGGTATGATCCCCGCTACGTCCAGAACGTCAAAGCAAGTGGCCGAACATCTGTGAATGTGTGGGGGGTGGTTACGAAGGATGGCCTCGGGCCTCTTCACCGCATTGATGGTCGGCTGTGCTCCGAAGCCTACATTGGAATCACTGACCACCAGCTCCTGCCTCACGTGCTTGATGGACCATACAAAGATGGATATTTCCTACTGCAGCATGATCTCTCTCCGATCCACACGGCTCACGCAGTGACCGCGCACCTTGAGAACCTTGGAGTGATGACGCTAGACTGGCCGCCGAAGGGCGCGGACATGAATGTAATTGAAAACGTTTGGGGCATTTTAAAAGCCAATATGTCAAGAATGGGCCTCCATACCGCATCTTCTGATGAATTGTGGGAGGCTATTAAAAGTCAGTGGGAAGAACTGAAGGCCGACAGAGACCTTGTACCGGCGCTCTACGACTCCTTGCCACGCCGCATGTCTGCTGTCGTCGGGCTTGGCGGTGACTTCACCCACTACTGATCGGCCTGTGAGCGCCCATTATTGGTCCACACCATTGTTTTTTGTTTTATAGCGTTCCAGTAAGCATGCAGCGCGTAATAAAATGGTTTACGGCACCATTTTGTGTTGTTTCGCTTAGATGCTGGCAAAGGGCTTTAATACGCTTGACAGTAACAAAAAATATTTCTTACGATCCTGAAAAATAACGCGTGACACAAGCAGAGTATTTAGGAGCGTCCCTTTGCGATGACATCCATTATGTTTGTCATGTCGCTTGAGATACACGGGGTGGCATTCTGATAGCTATCGCGAAATGCTGCGAACACAGCTGTAGAGCAGCTTCACTTCAGTTTCACAGCGGCCTTTTAGTTTCGTCGCCACGCTGAAGCATAAAGCCTGCAGAGTTGTAAGCGCCCTTCATACAGATGAAAAAAAGCGTTCGCGTCAGCAAGTAACAAAATACCGATCCATGTTCTCGGGCTTATCGCGTGATTGGGTGTGTTCGGCTTATCTTTAAATTTTCTTTCCTCTCTTGGCTGCTGCGACGCTGTTCTTCGGAACGTAAAATACGAGCAAAACCATTCGCCTACTCACGCTGGCTGCTCGTCGAAACGCGATAAGGAGGGGTGACGTCCTTAAGAAGGAACAGCCTGGCAGACGACGCGCCCAGCTGAGCGTGCTTTGTGAGCATGCGCTTAGCCTCATCCTGTTTCCAACTTCGCTCCGTCATAGGGCGCTGACGCACAGAAAAGTCGCCGCTCGCGCACGCCAGTTAAAGATTTGGGCGCCTGTACCTAGTTTGTATGATCATGCTGGGAGCCGTAATGGTAATAAGCTTTCCCAAAGAACATTCCCTACCTAGCTGAATGCTGCTGTTTGTTAAAGCTATAGGACATGCTGTTCAGCACGCACTGCAGAAGCATATTTTTTAAAACACTCACCCTTAATGTGTATAGAGCAATTAGAGAAATTGTCCTGGATGCTAACCATCAATGTAATGCCAGTAAGTACACACACCTGTCATCACCATTGCCTCTACAAGCATAATGCATCACCTTCATCCTTTCGACTTTGCTATGTGCACGGCTTGCATTATGCATTTACCATCTTTGATGTTTGCATTTTAGCATAGCGTGTAAACATTGTAATGCATAAATGTAAAAATTGCACGAGTTGCAACCTTTATGGCAGATAAACAGAGATTGTATGCAGTTGCATGTTGCATATCATAAAAGTAAATAGTGGCATGGATTACGTTAGTTGCTTAAGGTTTAATTAACACTGGTTGGGTAAAGCTACACCTCTCGTAGTTTCCGAAATTTGCATTGGATCTGCACAGTCTTTTGCATTCATATATGGGTCATTGTATCAGTAACCTAAATGTTTACGGACTACACACAGTTCAGCTAAGCTGTGAGATGGTTCCTATTACGAACGAGCTCTGCCTAAGCCTTGCATTTTCTGTGTTTTAGATGCCAAAGGAGTTAGTGCTCTCATTCTGTTGCCATTCCTCTTGAATGAACGTGGGGATGACATCTTTGCCCCATTGGTAAGACCTCATATGTTGTAAGCATTCTTTCAGACAAACACAAAAAGAACAGCCACGATGGTGTCCTATTTGTGGGTCAGTTGGACATTGATCCTTGAGGCTAAAAAATTGAGAAAAGAAGTTTGGAAAAAGATATTTTTTAGTTTGATGAAACAAGGCTGTAGGGCTCTCATGAATCGCCAGTACAGCCTTTGGTGCCACTCATGCATTTAACTAAAATTTTTCTTTTGTCGATGCTCAGTCAGTTTGTGATTTAGGAAAGAGGTAGGTTAGATCTAGTACATCTACTGTTATAATTGTGTCTGCCACGTTAAGTTATGCATATAAAGTGCACAATGCTGGGAGCAGATTATTTATTGCTGAAATTTCTTTCTTTAGAAGACTTGTTGAAAGCAGTGGGCTTTCATTGGAAGCTGAATCGCCATTAATGGTTTATTTGGCGACTGTTTCTAGTATTGCACTCGTGCATTGTGGTTCTATAACCGTGAACTACAATAGAAGATTATCCTTGCAGTGCAAAATATCAGTAAAGGAAAACCAGCGAAAGGAGAGCAGACAGGTTATCTTTCTGCACATTGCAAATCTTGCTTCCGCGAACTACGTTTCTTTACATTAGGATTATGGGTGGAAATAAAGAGAAAACTGCATGCCAACTGTGAGTAGCACATCATTCAAATAAATGGTGAAGCCTGTGTTAGCCAAAGCGCAGTTTACTTATATGATGAGGAAATGAGATTGGCGGGTTTTATGCTGGCAACTTTCTTCTTTTTGTTGCGCTTTGTTAATGTGTGTCGGCACCATAATATGTAGCACACCTTGCTTCTGAATTAAGTCTTGTAAGTGTAAAGCCTATCTCCCTTTCTGTTTCACTGGCTTTTCTTTCACAATTATTTGTGCTACAAAGATATGTCCTGTAGCAAAGATCAATTCGCCAAAAGTTTGTTGTGTTGGCTACTCGCTTGCAGCATAGCCTTTCGTTTTTGTGGCTCTTACCACTAATACATATAAATTTTTAGTATTTCTCAAAGCTAATTAACTCATAGTAAGGTTCGTTACAGCGCCATCGTCGTTTCATACCTTCTTTTGTCCTCGTCTTGTGTTGTGCTACAATGAACCTTACTATGAATCCCAACCAACTGGCCCAACATGCCGTCTTGATGCTAATTAACTCACCAGGCATTCTTACTTTAATTGAGAAGCTGATTAAGATGCAAATTAGGTCTAGTGATAAAAATGTTGCTATAAGGTCCATGTCTACTCATATGGATGAGATTTATTTCTGTTTCAGTTATCAGAAATGCTTAGCTTGAGATGCTTACACTCTGTAAAACTTCTGAAACTATATATACACTTGCCACTAGCTACCTAAAGAGCAGAATTTTTTCATTGTTGCACATAATGAAAATAATGAGGCTGTACAGTTTTTAAACATCTAAGGCACCTTGTCCTGTTTCATACAATTTTTATCATATAGTAAATTTGCTTCTCAATATTTTCATTGTCAACATTGCCAAACTTCATTTGTCTGCTCCAGCAAAATAGAGAACATTTACCTAGTCTAGAGACTGCATGTGAATGCAACCATTCAGAATTTTGAAATTTGATTTCAAGCTTTCCACGGGCTAACAGACAGTGTACTCCCAAAATGACTTTCATGACATTGTTTCCAAATTTATGCACTTCATTAAAGGCAAATCATGGACAGGCACGCTACAGCAGCATATGCAGCATAAGTTAGTTTGTTCCGTTCGTGTGTCTGACTTTTTATCTTTACCTTAATGTTAATTATTTTGATTCAAAGGCTGTAATCAGTGTGCAAGGTCTATATAAAGGGCACATATTTCAATTTGTTTGTGGTTGCCTTAATGGCATGCATTATTTTTTTCTATTAAGGTCAATGGAAGGACACGCCCATACCCAACATGAATTTTCACCGGCAATAGTGTGATGTCCTCGGAAGGGCTGAGTGTCACATTCGAAAATGTGCAAATTGATGTGCTTGATGTGACGGCTGGTATGGCTCTTCTGTTTTCCATGTACTGGGCGTATAACATTGAGTATATACAATCTGCCAAAAAAACCTTTGCATTGCTCGAGCACCTGATGGGCATAAAAAGGACCAAGCTTTCAACTAGGGCTATTAAAGTGCTCACCAAGCTTAATGCATGTGCAGCTGAAAAACAGCAGTGAAGGGCCGTCAAGGTGGTTCAATGTTCTTGCAAAATCGTTTCTTTTTAGCGCACACAGTTGCTACTTTCGCTTGTGCGACAGCGTGAGGGCAAAGTAATGAAGTGAAAAAACATGCGTGGTTCTTGCAATTGATTTTTTTATTGATGGCCAAAAATTTAATTTGAGCAAAGATTGAGAAGCAATACCATTTAAGTGCAATGATCAAAGCATGAAGGTGTATTGGAAGGCAATGTCATTATCAGAAAACCATGTATAATGACTAATGCAAGCATAGACATCTGAGGTATTGCAATTGGTTTGTTGGAATTGATCTGTATGCCTTTTAATCTGAATGCGGAAAGCTCCCATCACTTTTCTTGTTAGTTGGTTACCACATCACGACAGAATTGGTGTACATGCACCCATGACAGTGCTTGCCCTGATGTGAGCTAAGAACTAAGGATATGACAGACAACTGATGATGCTGAATATCGGATGCCATTCTGGCCTGTACACAATTTCCCACAAGATGCAGTGGAATCGTGTATCCTCCAGAGAAGTATGGATTACTAGGGATTTGGTACGCCTACATCGTCATCAAAAGAGAAAAGGACGGCCAGACAGATGCTGAACTCACAACAAAATTTTGATTTGACACCTAGGGCATTATACTCTGAGAAACATAATAGATGCAAGAAAACATATATAGCAAGCAAACTAACTTGTGCATGTGCAGATAAGTACAAAATAGGCAAATTTTTAAACATCTGATATATCTACGATCAAGACCGGGCAATGGATGGCTCACCAACACGTCACGATTTTGCGTGATGAACATGGCTTGTGTGATTTCTATGTTCATACACAGTGGTATCTCTCAATTTTGTTGTGCACACACAAGTGTAACAATGTGTAAACACTCACAACCTAGCATAGCAAAGCAGTTAGTTTGGAATAAATACACTGCTGCAGGACACAGAGGGGAGTACACTACACTCACCCTGCATTGAACATAATTATGCACATGTTTCACACTACCTTTGTAAGTTCAAGATGTGTAATTGTAACGGAGGCTTCTGGGCATATCCTAATCTTCCCAAGCTGCTAAAGATGACCTGCACACCATATCTGTGACTGGTTCTTTAGCCGTTGCGACATTTTATGAGTATAGACTCCTTTCTCTTTTCCTGCTGACCCTGTGTTAGTTTTGTCACGTAGTTTTCACTCATTTGACTAGATTTTACAAATTCACGTTACGATATCAGTGGATATCCAGAATCTACCACCTGCTCAAACACTTCCCACAATAGATAGGTGCAAGACTCATTCAATGCGACACCAAAGCAAGACCTTGGCTGATTCTATTCTTAACTTGTAAGTGGTGCGATGTGAAATTGAGGAGAGAATTCAGAGTGGGGCAAGCACTGCCACAGAACCAGAGGTCGAGATCTAAAAACCAACTCGTCATTTTTTTTAATGTTGCATTATGTTGACAGCTGAATAAACAAACCCGTTTACCTGTGATATGCAAAAAAAAAAAACTTGTAATTTTTGTATACGTGCCTCAAGTTACGTGACCACTATGTTGGTTGGCAGTACTCATACCGTGCTGTTAAGTGTCCTAAATTCCACATCAGACCATTAAAAAGTGAAGATTTGATTTGGCTGAACTGGCTTTCAGGCAGCATTGACAAAGTTTAGCACTCATCTAATAAGGGAAGTGTCTGAGCAACAGATGATGGATTCTTGATACGCAGAGCATGTCAAGGCATAAGCTTGTGGAAAGCTAGTAAAATGGTTGAAAACTACGGCAAAAAGAAGATGGCACAAGAAAAGCAGGTTGTACTGTTTTAACATTGTACTGCCCTATATGCGCGAGCTGTCGCATGGGGCAAAGGACATAGGTGGCACGTGATGTGGTGTAATTTATCAGCACCAGGAAAATTAGGATATGCCTAGCCATTCATTGAGGGCTCTTTTACAGTTGTGTGCTTTGAACCTCTAAGGGCAGTGTAAAGCAAAAGCATAATTATGTTCAATGCAGAGTGAAGGAGGTGCTTTCTCTTCCCCTGTTGAGCAGCAAGATGTATATGGGCCACATCTTTGTCGAAAATAAAATGAGTGAGTTCAGCACTTGTCCTCCTGTTCTTCACTTCGCACTGCATCTTTCGTGCTGTTATTTTTTCTCTGGGATGTAAGCTGAATCATACTGGGAGGACATACTAAAACCCACGTTTTATTCATAACAGAACTTTCTTTGTTGCCCCCTGTTGCTGTTCTTTGGCTTATAATGCTTAAGAGGTGACAAATCTTTCTAAATTATAGTGGTTATAGCAAAACAGTGTTAACAATTTAAGGAATATTACCAACGGATTTAATATCAGCATTGTTTTATCATCACTAAATTTCAAGAAAAAATTTGTCATTTGCAAAAGAATGCCAACAGGCATTTCCAGTTGGGCTTGCAGGTTGTTCATCATTACCATGAAACAGCGCAGAAATCTGATGATAATGAAGAGAGGCACAAAGCGCTGTGGGTGTCTTTTCTCGTCAGGTTTTTTATGTTCCTTAGTAGTAAAGAAAAATCAGATGTAACATTTTTGTATGGGTCCTGCCAGCATCATCTGCTTTGCATAAACGATTCTGCTGTGTGGGAAGACAGGTGCAGGCCAGAATGATCTTGTCAACATGCACCTGCAGGATTAAATCAGCCTCCCTATTCTATGCTCCCATTTGGCGATGAATTGTCACACATCTGAGTCCACCCTAATTTTCTTGCAGCATAAGAAATAAAGTGATAAAGTGCTTGTCATTGTTTCGTTGCTATCCTTCTGCCGCCTTTTCCCCATTCGCGCGCCACTATGGATTACAACTAGCCCCGTCAGCCACCTTCCTAGTTCACAGCTTTGCCATCAAACGGTTGCACTACTGAAACTATAGCTGTGCATAGTGCAGCTGTTCACTTCATTAATGCTTGATGTAAATTTTCTTATTTATTTCTACACTTTGCCACTTTCTCTCTTTTTTTTTGTTTATATGTTGTAGTGCATCAACATATTGAAACTTCGCAGTTGCCAAGTGAGCCAAGTGCTTAGTGTGCCCTTTTTACATGTGTATCTTGCCGTAGAGCGTTTGCGTCATGTGTGATAGTGCAACTACTTACACTACTGCACTTGTATAAAAGATGCTCAAAGTGCACTTTTCATGTTACATGGAATTTTTTTTTTATTACTGTGGTAGTGCATTCATGTATTGTAACTTTGTAGCTGGCATGTAAGATGGTTAGTGTGCCCTTTTCTATATCTGCATCTTGCCACAGAGCTTTTGTTTCACATGTCATAATGTAACTACGTTACATTACAGCATTTGCAGAAATGAAGTTTGAAGTGCACTTTTTCTTGTAACCACTAACATTTTTTTTTTTGCTCTAGCAATGCATCTTATTGTGTCATTAATTTCAATATAAGATGCTTAGCACCTGTTTTATGCCTACATCTTACCACAGAGCTTTTGTTTTGCTGACTCGTGATAGTGCAACTACAGTGCATTACTGCACTGTTGTAAATGATGCTCAAAATGCGCACTTTCTCTCGTGTACCTTGCCACTGTTTTTATTTGCCTCTTTTCATCTACATCTTGCCACAAAGCTCTTGTTTTCACTCACAAGAGTTGTTGCACCTACATCACATTGCAGTGTTTACATACCTGGTGTTCAAATGCACTTTCTGCTAGATCTTGCCATTTTGCTTACATGTGGTAGTGCAACAGCACATTGTATTTTGTAGTTGCCATGCTAGTTGTTTAGTGTATACACTTCTTGTTTATCAGTTCATATTGAAGTAGAGGTCATATTTTCGTGCCCTGTATTACAGCTAATTATAGGCTATGCTGTCTGTCATGCCTCATGTAGTGATATTGATATGGCAGACCTTAGCAGTAGTCATGCCAGTTCAAAGCTTGCGCTTCTTATATTAAAGTGCACATTATTTCTTGTTTCTGTCTGCAGTGTGCCTTTTTTAATATCGGAGATCATATGACTTTCCATTTGTGGTTTGTCAGTAGATTGCAATGTTGAACTTCAATACATGCATATAGTGCAGTATGTATTTTATCTTGCATCTTGCACGAAATTAGTGCGTACGATTGAGGTGATTTTGGTGCAGTAGTGGACTGAATCACATTTTTTTTGCAGTACATATGTAATTCATTTCATTAGCCATGCACACTTTGCAAAGTTGAACTCATCTTCTTAAGGTATTTCTCCTGTTCTCAATACTTGTAAACAAGGTTACTGACAGTGCTCCTGTGCTTTAGGCAAGCACATTTACAATGCCATTGTATGTGAGGCGGATTTTTACATAAATACTTGTATACTTATTTAGTGAGAAAGTGTCTCTTCTAGTCATATATATATATATATATATATATGACTAGAAGAGACACTTTCCTTTCCTTTGCGATACCTATAAAAAATGACTGTCACACAACAGGGCACATATATATATATACTATATGTGCCCTGTTGTGCGACAGTCATTTTTTTTTATAGGTATCGTCCAATCGAAATTTGATTGGAACTCAAGATATTTCTCCTATTGTGATTCTGAAAGAAACGTGTTATGATCAATGCTGTGATATTTTTGTGCATTAACCCATATATGCCTAGTGTCCTATATGTAGGACACTGAAATTTTTCAAATAACTCGAAAATTTTTTTTTGTCAAAAAGCTAGCGCCCCCTAGGGGGTGTTTCTGAGGCTATGGCCTTCTCGCGTGCAAGTCTTGGTTAGCGTGGGAGCACAGCTCGCCACGTGCTTGCAGTTTAAAAATCGGCGTTCCGCGTGAGCTTCGACGAACGCCATGCCGAGAAAGAAAATGTAAGTAATATAAATTGAAATGATTTTTGATGTTTTCGAGATATTTGTCAGTTATTCCTGAGTAATTGAATATGCTGTGAAAACAATGTCAATGTGGTATAGGCAACATTTCTTTGTTTACGATCTGTCAAACAGCGGTGTCCTATATGTAGGACGCTAGGCAGATCGGGGGTCGCTGTTGTGTCACTCTGGAACGCGCGATGCGTCGCGCGCGTAGCGTTGAAGTAGCATAGTAAAATACATATGGACGTATGGCAGAAACTTTTTTTTTTCCAATTGGAGTCAGAAGATTCCCTGCAGTTCATTTTACCGCAGAAGAGATCCGCAAACGCTCAACGACATTCTAAACCAGATTGACGCTGGGGAAGATGTACCGTCTACGGTGGCCATTCTTCCGCCCGAAAATCACGCGGCGGCAGTGACAGATGAAGAAAGCGGTGATGAAGAATGCACCAGCATGGACCATCTGCCGGGGAGCACTCTTCGTGCTGAAGTTCTGGACACTTGTTCAGAGTCAAGTGAGGACGAGAACGACCAGGAGCCACCAGCTAAGCAACAGAAACGACGTGTCAAGTGGGATAAACGCGATTTGAACGCGAGTTTCCCAACTCGCCACTCGTGTGATTCAGACTCCGCTGAAGGAGCACCGCTAACTCCAGTAGAGGCATTTGAAAAATTTTTCGATGATGAAGTCATCAACCTGCTTGTTGCAAACACCAACACCTTTGCACAACAGAAGAATCGGTTGTTGAACGTGAACGCAGGTGAGATGAGATGTTTTCTCGGCATTCTGCTTCTCAGTGGCTATGTGCCGGTTCCAAGGCGTCGCATGTTGTGGGAAAACTCACGTGATTCTCATAATGAACTCGTCGCGAACTCTATGAGGCGGGACCGATTTGAAGCCATTTTCACCAACCTACATGTGGCTGAAAACAACAACCTAGTACAAGAAGACAAATTCACAAAACTGCGACCACTGTTTAGGCTCTTGAATGAACGGTTTCTGTTGTATGCTCCATTACTAGACTGCTTCAGCATTGATGAAAGCATGTGCGAGTACTTCGGAAAGCATGGATGCAAGCAGTTTATGAAAGGGAAACCAATCCGATTTGGCTATAAATTGTGGTGCATTTGCACCCCATTGGGCTATTTGCTTTCTGTTGAGCCCTACCAAGGGAGGTATGGCGTCAATGTGGATGATAAAAACAAGCTTGGTCTAGGAGGATCTGTTGTTACAGAAATGGTGTCCAGGTTGAAAGAAAGGCTTGATTACTGTTTTCATGTGTTCTTTGACAACTTCTTTTCAAGTCTCAAACTTGTTAGAATGCTTTCGTCAATGGGTGTCAAGTGCACAGGCACCGTGCGGGATAACCGAATAGAAAACTGTCCCATCCTGACACAGAAAGAAATGAAAAGCAAGAATCGAGGCTTCTACGATTACAAAGTCGACGCTGAATCTGAAATTATTGTATGTCGCTGGAAGGACAACAGCACAGTGACCGTCGTCTCAAATGCTCACGGGGTCGAGCCAACACAAATGGTGAAAAGATATTCGAGAGAAAACAAGTCCAAAGTCACGGTGGAGCAGCCGTTCTTGATTTCGAGCTATAATGGCAACATGGGAGGAGTTGACAGACTAGACCAAAATATTTCAAAGTACCGCACAGCCATTCGAGGAAAGAAGTGGTATTCTTCACTCCTGACATATCTGGTTGATGCATGTGTGAATAATGCATTCCAGTTGTACAGAATTGGAACGACCAAAACAGAGCTCCTCACATTTCGAAGGACGATAGCGGTGTCGTATATGAAGAGTTATGGCACCAAGCCATTGCGTGGAAAAAGCCGGCAATCTTTACTGGAAGCCCAAAGCCGATTTGACCGCATTGACCACACAGTGATTCCTCAAGAGAAGCAAACAAGGTGTGCTCATTGCCATGAGAAGACCACAACACGTTGTGAAAAATGCGACATCGGAGTCCATGTGAAATGTTTCAAATTGTACCACTCAAAGGAGTAGTATATGTGCCTAGTGTCCTATATGTAGGACGGCTACAAAAACGCAGTTCGAAAAATTTTTTTTTTTAATAGAAGGTTGATTCTACTTTCTGAGGTACCAGAAGCAATTATTACGGGAAAATAAATCACTTCTTAATTTCCCCAAGTTCAGGCATATATGGGTTAAGTAAGAGTTCTTGTGGTCCATATAAGAGTGTACAGGTGACTCTTACAAAGTAGTCTGCATGACTATTGCGTAAAGAGTTATTCAACCACTTTTTATACAGCACAGATAGTCTCGGGACTCTTTGCAAAAAGGTAGTTCGGGTGTCTCCGCCAAAGTGTGTCATGTACGTGACGAGTCCAGACCAGGAGTACGGGATACATTCTTTTTTCTTATATATATGCAGGTTTCGGGTGTCTCCGCCGTTTGCTCCTTTGTTGGCGCTCAAGTCAGTACGACTGCGAGCAACAACTTGCCCCCTTACGTGAGTAGTCGTGTCCTAGTCGTGTCCTCCTACATTTTGCCATGCTGCGAAAGCAAGAATCTGTGGAGAGGCTATGATGTGCATTTAAGAAACTATGGTCACAGCGACTTAACATTATGGAGCAGCTCCTCAACAGTTGCATGTAAAGAACTGTAGGTGACGAAAACGAATTTAAGGCTTTGCATTGCGGGGCATTGTAGCCCTGGTGTTGCTTTGGCACATTGAAGACATTCTATGAATCAATCCACGTCTGAACTGTGTCTCGATGTGGCCGGCTTCAGGCGGCATGCAAGACTACAGCATCATAGTTTAGAAGAACTTGTTGTTGGGCGAGTTGGTAGATATTAGCGAACATTGTTTAACTGCGCGAACAAACGAACCACAAAGAGAGCGAGGGACAAGGACGGGCGCAGACTTGCAACTAAAGTTTATTCCACAACGTACACATATAAGTACACACCTGACATACACCACTGCGCGTGCGCGAAATAAGGCAAGGTAAAAGACAAGTAAAACCTTGTATAAGCGAAACGCGACCTACCTACGCTCGTCAATAAACTTCATCTCACTGTTATGTAAATAAACTGAGGTGTCACTGACACATTCTAGTCCCTTCTTTCTAATATGGTACGCCTCGAGTAGCTCTCTGGCTCGGCTATCTCGGCAGCGGCACAAAATCTTTACTTGCTTCATGATCGGCTTGCACGTGCATGCCAGGCAGTGGACAGGCAGGTGCCCATTCGCTTCATTCCTAATAGACAATTCATGCTCACGCAAGCGCACATTCACACACCTTCCTGTTTGACCTATGTAAACTTTGCCGCATGATAGAGGTATCTGATATACTACTCCAACACTGCAATCTAAGTGGGCAATGGAGTGCTTTGTTCCGCACCCTTGGAAATTATTTTTACTTCTTCCTATGCGCGAGCATAGCCCAGCGAGCTTGCCGGGAGCCGAGAGCGCTATCTCAACTCCATACCGTTTCACAACCTTCTTTAAGTTGTGGGAAGTCTTGTGAACATAAGGCACAACTGTCCGTTTCTTATTTTTGCGCTCCCTTGCGTCTTCAGCAACATTGCCTTGCGTCTTTATCTTCTTAAGCACTGCCTCCACTACTGATGAAATGACTGACTGCGGGAAACCGGCTTCTTCCAGCCTTACAATCTGCTTGTCAAAGCTTTCCTGTATTTTGTGCGTGCAGGACTTTCTTATAGCTGATATGATGCACTGTGTGGCTATTGCCCGCTTTACCGTTTTCGAATGAGCCGAATCGTAGGGCACCAGCTTCTTTTGGGATCTTGGGTTATATTTCCAGCACACATGGTCGTCACAGAAGCTTATAGCGTTGTCTAAAAACTGAATATTATTATCCTTTGTTAGTTCATGGGTAAATGTTAGACCTTTGCCAAGGCGCTGAAAAGTGTGTAGTACACCTGCAATGGCGCCGTCATATGTGTAACTGGCTTGCTTTTTTAAAACAACAAGAAAATCGTCAACATAACGGAACACGGTAACAACCAGGTCACGATCGATCCCTTCGTTTACCGCTCTGTCAAATTCCGATAAGTAAATATTGCACAAGATAGGAGCAACGCAAGATCCTATACATATACCTTGTTTCTGCACGTAATAGTCTTCTTTAAACTGGATGAAGGTAGATTTGAGGTAAAACTCAAGCAACGCTAAAAACCTATTAACAGTCAACCCGGTAGAATTCTGAAAAGATACTTCGCCACTAACTTCAACACATTTCTGAACAGCCTGAAACAATGCAGCGTGAGGGATAGAATAAAACAAATCTTCTATGTCAATGGAAAAAGCATGGCCAATATCGTCATTCGACTCTATAAAGCTAGTAACAGCTTCCGAGTTCCTTGTTTCAAACGGGTCGTGCACTTTCAGGTGCGATAAACATTTCTGCAAAAACTTGCTTACTTCGTTCTGCCAAGTTCCTCTTTCACTCACGATAGACCGGAAAGGGATATCGTCTTTGTGCGTCTTGGCCGTAAAAAACACGATCAAGCCATCACCTTTGCTTTTGTTGACTGAGGTAGCCAGTCTGTGCAGTTCCATCTCCTTGCACATAGAAACGGCTTTCACTGGCACAGGCTTGAAGTTCTTTTTCACAGCAGCCGTCGCCTTCTCGTCGAAAAGCGCCGACGGCATTACCACAAACCCTCCTTCTTTATCCTGTTGTAGCAGTCTGAGGTCGTTCTGTCTAAAAAACAGTCAGTCATTTCATCAATAGTGGAGGCAGTGCTTAAGAAGATAAAGACGCAAGGCAATGTTGCTGAAGACGCAAGGGAGCGCAAAAATAAGAAACGGACAGTTGTGCCTTATGTTCACAAGACTTCCCACAACTTAAAGAAGGTTGTGAAACGGTATGGAGTTGAGATAGCGCTCTCGGCTCCCGGCAAGCTCACTGGGCTATGCTCTCGCATAGGAAGAAGTAAAAATAATTTCCAAGGGTGCGGAACAAAGCACTCCATTGCCCACTTAGATTGCAGTGTTGGAGTAGTATATCAGATACCTCTATCATGCGGCAAAGTTTACATAGGTCAAACAGGAAGGTGTGTGAATGTGCGCTTGCGTGAGCATGAATTGTCTATTAGGAATGAAGCGAATGGGCACCTGCCTGTCCACTGCCTGGCATGCACGTGCAAGCCGATCATGAAGCAAGTAAAGATTTTGTGCCGCTGCCGAGATAGCCGAGCCAGAGAGCTACTCGAGGCGTACCATATTAGAAAGGAGGGACTAGAATGTGTCAGTGACACCTCAGTTTATTTACATAACAGTGAGATGAAGTTTATTGACGAGCGTAGGTAGGTCGCGTTTCGCTTATACAAGGTTTTACTTGTCTTTTACCTTGCCTTATTTCGCGCACGCGCAGTGGTGTATGTCAGGTGTGTACTTATATGTGTACGTTGTGGAATAAACTTTAGTTGCAAGTCTGCGCCCGTCCTTGTCCCTCGCTCTCTTTGTGGTTCGTTTGTTCGCGCAGTTAAACAATGTTCACTACAGCATCAGTAGCAGCAGCAGGAAAGTCGCACAAAAAGGCAAAGAAAGTTTCACTTCAAAAGCACGCTGTCGGCGTTTTGTTTTTATGACAGCAGTTTGTGGGCTATCCTTCTCAAAATTCCGAGAAATAACTTTGTCAAGAACGTAAGATGAGGTATGAGCAACTTTAGTGCTAGAATGATGTGAAAATATAACCCGCACGTGCCGCATGTCATATCGCAATGCGTGACATATGGCATAAGTATACCTAAATATGTATGGAAATTTGTGCTCCAGGTCGGCGCACGATCAACGCCGGATTTTCTGTGGAACGGGGCCCTAAAGCTATCGCTGTAAAAGTGAGCGCTTGAGAGGAAAGCGACTTCGTGCTTGGCTTGTGAACTCCGCGCGTCGAGGGGCGGCTCGGGCACCCTTTAGGTGTGTCCCGCATTGAATATGTCTCACCATGTTTTTCAGGATAATGCAGGTTGGAAATGAGTTTGTGGCGACAGCAGCAGGGAAGCTGGCTGTGACTAGCGCGAAAGTCAGCGCCATAAACAAAGATGAGGCTGAAAGGGGTGTAAGTAATTGCTTTCTGTTAATTCAAATACACTTCCTTGGTTTTTGTCACAAGCTGTTAGTGTGTATGTCAACTCTACCAATTCTACGTAACGTTTACGAATTCGGAGGCACCTGAGCGGGCCCTGATCCACTTACATGTTTATCGAAGTGGATCAGGGCCCACTCGTTCGCGATTTGCAATAAGGAGGAAAGTGTTCCTTAAACCGCATTCAAATCGCTTTTCACCAAATGGACCTTCGGTTTCCTTTGCCACGCTTCGACTCAAAAGCGTTTAAACTCGCATATCGGTCAGGAAGAAAACGTTGCGGCGATTAAAGTCGCAGACCGCACTAAAATACGGAAGTCACGAAGCGTTCAGCCTAAATCCTCGGTGACACGGCAGCAACGCAAATGGTAACTCGCACTGTACACGTCTCATAGCAAATGCAAAATGACAAAGAAATAATATCCCATTACGAACACATTTGCTCGGACTCCCGGTTTATGTGAGTCATTTTAAATATCCATAAGTTTCACAACTGGGCTACCCGCCTTCTCCCTCACTGTCGGAAACGTGCAATTAATTATTCGCCCTTCCGTTCGGCAGTGCCTGAAGCAGCAAGGAAAACGTGCAAAGAAAACGCGCGCGGCAGGAACAGTTCGTAGCGCGCGCTGAGCCATTCGAAATGTGCAGCTCCAGGGCAAAATCCGCGGTTTCAGGCGGAAACCGCGTGCGTGAGCCTCAAAAGCTTCCTTTATTGCTTTCGCTCAAGAGCGAGAAGCGCATCGCACCGGAACAAAGCAGAGGCGCGCTCTACCGCGTCACCGGCGTGTTTCCGCGCTCGAAACACCGACGAAGCGGCAGCCAACCGCTCTGTTCCTGCGGGGGGGTGCGGCAAGGTGCAATGCAATGCACCGTGCAATGTATTGTTCAATGCACATATCATGTTTCATTCGAAAATATGTTGAAAAAGCATCTTTTAATGTAATCCCTCTCCTGCTTGGGCAGCATTGCTTCCTGCAGTATTGTCTAAATAAATAAATGAACAATGGATGTAACGTTGGCTCTTAGGAGTAATATAGCTGGCTTGTTGCAGCACTGTGGAAGCCGCACAATTTCTTAGCCGATTCTTAGCGTTGTCTGCGCAGCGTCTGCTTACAGTATGATAAATGGCAATGTATGTAAGAATGACGCAATGAGCGAAGAATATGAGGTTGAAAATAGCAGCGTGTTTTGATGATAAAGTGAATACAAAATGAAATTTATTTTAGAAGCGAGTTAACCATACGTATTTAATAGCTTGTCTAAAATAACACCCAAAATTGCAGCGCTGTCAGATATTGCTAGGATATGATTAGTTAATGATACACCTCACGAGGTGGAATTGTTGTTTGAAGGTTGTGAAACAAAACATGTTTTTGTAGGACTGATTGGAAGATAATTTGGTGCTTTAGTGAGCACTACCTGTCGATATTGCCAAGATCAGGGTTCAGCTGATCTTGCATTACTGTCAATCACTAGTGAGATGAATAAATGGTTGTCATCGGCATACAAGAGGAACTTGTAACTGGTAAGCGAATCGGGTAGATTGTTGGTGAACAACAGGAACAATAAGGGACCTAATAATACAACCTTGAGGAACACCAAACATGATAAAGTTAGCCAATGAAAGGTGGTCATTGTCAAGTACAACCTGAGACTCATTAGTTAGCTAGCCATGAAGTACCAGTGATGCCGTAGGCCACTGCAGTTGATACAAAAGAATAGAATGGTTCAGAGTACCAAAAGCTGTAGTTCGGTCAATGAATGCTGCTCCCACAATTAACCAGGTATCCATAAACCTGATTTTTATGGCCTCATAGCGCGAGTGTCAGCGTTTTAACAGGGAAGAAGTTTGGGCGTGTTGGTGGGATACATTCAGACTGGGATACATAGCGCAAAAATGACACAGGGACAAGCAGAACACAGGATGAGCGCTAACTTTTTTGCGCAATGTATCCCAGTCTGAGTGTCAGCGTAACCGAGCGAATGAGCACAACGGCGAAGGATCAAAGAGTGACACGCAGTGCAGCGGAAAATGAAATGTGGTGATAGTGAAGAGATCGCGAGGACGAAAGCGGAGGGGGGGGGGGAGGGTGCGGCGAAAACGTGAGAAGAAAAGCATAGTGCCCTGCATGATGCGTGCTTTGTGGCAACGATGGCGCCATCTCGCAGCCATCGTGCCACATGCGCGTCGTTTGTATGGATGGAGTGCTGCATGAACGGACATCGGTCGTCGGTCTGTGGCGGCTGCTGCGAATTCCGCCCACACATCACGATTAGCGAGGCAGTCGCGCCACACTTTGCTCCGTTTGCAAAGTGCCGCATGAGACAGATTTTTTATGCCAGCTAATATCTCGTGAAATGGGAACACGTAACCGCAGACGAATTTTTTAACCTTCGGCTCGCGTGAAAGAATGTACTTTTCAACATATCTGGTGCGGCTCGCTGGACAGGCCCCACGGACGGACTCCTCGGTGGCGTTCCGTGATTCTCCTCGCATGGGCACAGTATGTTGCAGAAGTCGCGGGGCACTGTTACCGTTGTGGGGTCCTTTTCTCGTCTTGATGATAGATTGTTTTTTTTTTTTTTTGCAAGTACTGCTCCAGTAGGACACATGTAACCGGCAAAATAAGGTCTCAGGAGAGCACCCGAGATTATAATAAAGTAGATGGTGCAGGATCTCCAAATTCTTTTTCTGGCTGTCCACGATAGCGGACAGCTGATCTTCCTTGGCACGCGTAGGCCTCTGTGAGGCCTATCCTAAGGACCAGTCCGGATTCAAGCTTTGGTATTCCCGTTGCCGCTTTGGTGTCCTGGAGGTGCCCCAAATAATACTATAGGGTCGTTGTTGCAACTGGTAAATAAAAGCTATATAAAAAAAAGAATCACGCCCACGTGCCAACTTGCGACGCACCGATACCGCGCCCCTTCAAGGAGCATTATGGAATGCCAAAGAGGAATTTAAGAGGATGAGCAAAATGAGAACAAGGTGAAAGCAGGAGACATTTCGACGGAGAGAAGGTGTTAGGTGGGTGGGTGCGGCAACCCTCTCTCCTTTAGAAGAACCCCACCTATATATACTGTGGTGAGGAAAGCATGTCGCCTTGAAGAAAAGTCCACTTGTCGAAATGTTGGCTCCTGCTTTCACCTTGTTCTTGTTTTGCTCATCGTCTTGAATTTCCATCTCCCGCCTTCCCCTTGTTTTCTAAAGAGGAATTTAGGAATTTACCGGCCTGGCGTTGGCATGCACAGCGCAACGATTTCTGCCTTTTCGTCGCTTAATGTTATTGTTGTGTTGCTATGTCTTTCTTGTTAAAGTTTATTAAAATAACCATAAAAGGTTTCCGCCCCCAGGAAGTGGATCCATCGGGGCGGAGGGAGGGAGAGAACAGGAGGTCAGTTCAGGTATTATTGACCATTTTTGAGTCTTGTAAAAATCGAAGTAAAGACTGGAATATGAGGTGCTGGCTATTGCCAGGCATCTAAATCCTCAGGCCTCACAGTAGCAGGGAGAGTGGCTGTCGCTCTCCTGCAGTGCTAGAGTATATGTTGCCGATCCAGCAGCTGGTTCCTTCGACTTGCCAGGCATCTAAATCCTCAGGCCTCACAGTAGCAGGGAGAGTGGCTGTCGCTCTCCTGCAGTGCTAGAGTATATGTTGCCGATCCAGCAGCTGGTTCCTTCGACAGGATCGGTAAGTGCCTGGAGACGCATCCTGGTGCGGCAGGCTGGCGTCGCTGCTGTCTCCCTGATGATGCGTCGCAGGCGTGGCTTCAGCACGGGTAAACTTCCCTGGAACAAGCGCAGGATTTTCTGGGAGGATGTTTCCGGAACGCCGCTCTTCAAGCCGCCTTCGCCAGGACTATGTCCGGGTGGATGGGGTATGGGTCATCAGGCACTTGTGGCCCCGTCTCTGAGGGGCAGGAAAGAAGCTCCCTTTCCAGAGGGTAGGACATTCGGTTGCCAGCTACCCCGGCATGACCAGGTATCCATGCGAGACACACAGTGTGGCCAGCCTCGTCGGCGATTCGCATCGCCCGGTGTATTAAGTTAACAGAACCATTGTGAGAGTCCAGTCAGGCGCAGGCCTTTATGGAGGCCTGCAAGTCTGTGTAAACAGTGCAAGTGAAGGCTGCAAAAGGAGGCCTGAGAATGGCATTGCATGAAGCGGGTATCGCAGCTACTTCCGACGTTAATGGGTTGTTGCAGGCTGGCAGGAGGAGTAGGCCGCGACAGTACGTCGGCAGTAGTGCACTAAGACTGAAGCGTCGTCACTGAGGGCCCTGTCGGTGTAGAAAGCATGGTGACAGGGAGAAGTGTAAATGTCTGCTTGATGCTGCCTTGTGTAAGACAACTGCCTCTTTGCGTGATGGGCATTCACGTTTTGAGGAATCGGTGCAGGTCATGGGACAATGTCACAGAGCACGGGAAGAGGGCAGAGGCGTTGAGGGGACTGGAAAATGAAGAAGCGAGATGATGCTGCGATCGGATATCGTGGATCTTAGTTGGAACTGATGTGAATCCTTGGCAGCCTCGGCTAATGCCTGGTTTGGATTCATGTGGGCCATTTGAGGAAGGCGGTGTAAGGGCACGAAACGCGGCAGGCTGGTGACAACTCCCATGGCTTCGTGGTGGAGCGATTGGAGTTTTTATCGTTGCTTTTGGGTCAGATTGTAGATGTTATAGGCCATATACAGCACGTGAAATTGGTAGAGCAGCCACAAAGCTCCTCACTTCCCCAGTTTTTGTACGCAACGCAGCGGATTAGGCGGAGTATCTGATGCCAGGTTCGAGTGATGTTGTGATGCCATGTTGCTGCACCACTGGCTCCGTTGATGTGGATGCCTAGAACTTGAACACTGTCTTGCTGAGATATTTGTTCGCCATCAAAAGTGAATGAAAATCACGAGGCTGGGTTTGTGCCCAGTACAAGTTAGTTCTGTCAACAGAAGACATGAGTCCGACCTGCTTTAGAAATGTTGCAGTTGTGTCAATTCCAGCTTAAATGGCATCGGACTAGTCAGCGTCGGAGCCCCGTTGGTCCGTATTGTGACATTGTCCATATACACACTGAAGGGAAGTCCAGGTATCCCAACCAGGCAATAGCAGTGTGGTGCCATCACCAAGTTGAGCAGTAATGGCGAGAGGACTGCGCCTTGCGGCACTCCCACTCGTGATTTCTTCAGTGCGGAAAGTCTGCCCTATGGCAACCTGATATTCGCGGTCAAATTGAAAGCCGCGTATGTATGCCCAGGGTTTGCCTGGGATGCTTGAGACCGACCAAAATAAGGTAATCGACAGCAAGGACCCTTTAGGCTTTGCCGGAACACCTCGATTCGACGTCACGAACGAGAAACGCGTGATGAGTACACCACCAAGTGAAAGAGCCGCCGTGAACCTGCGTCCCTATAACGTCAAACTATTCCAATATGTTTTTATTCCAATTTCCCGACGTCAAATGTGCATAACTGCCGACGCAAGCATCGGGCGGGGACCCGCAAGGTGGTCTAAACAGACCAATCACACGCTCTCCTCATTTATAGAGGTCACTATTGTTTGCTTTAAAAACGAATAACATTGCCTACACTGAGCGACTTGTCTCATCTAAGTGGCTGATAGGAGGCGAGGAGCACACTCAAGTGGAGAGGGATTGAATGGGGCCGAGCCAATGCACTGAAAATCGATCACCATATGAAGAGGATGGTTCAAGTGTCTGGGATTGGTCCGTTTTCCCTTACGTATCTTGCAGTGGCTGGTCAAAAATGGCGGCCACATGCAACAGAAGTTTAAGAATTCCACTAAAAAGGATCCTCAGCAACGAAAAGTTGGCTGAGTGAGGCCGTAAATGTGCCGGAACTGCTCGAAAACGTTACAATGCCATGCAAAAAGTTTTATTGTACACAAATAAACCATGCTCTATGGCAGGTGCGTGTAGCCAGTGCCTGAGTTATCGGCGGCAGTCATCTTCTATTCCTTTCCGCACGGGGCAGCCTGCGGCTATTCAGAGAAAAATTCAGTTTGGTTCGGCATATTAATGCATCTTTAACGCAGACACATCACTTTGACGCGGTGAATTTTCACGGTGTTTGGACGCCGCGTGACAGGCAGGTGAAGTAGTTGCAGCCCGAAAACTTTTGACCAATAGCCGAGGGCTAATGGTGTCGAACCAAAAATGGCTATTTTTCTTTTCCTCGGTCTCACCATGTATAATCAGTGTACACACCATATCAGATGGGGAGCTATCGCGGTTTACGTGACGCCGTGTGGCTGACAGGCGAAGTGGGGGTTACCCAAAAAGTTGTTCACCAATCGCGGAGGGCTGATTGCCGAATTGGAATAGAAAAGCTTTGAATAGCTTTAAGTTATAGCGCCCTTGGATAACGTAGCCATCTTTGTTTATTTAGACAGTATTGCCAGCTCTACTAACGGCTTGTGGAGTTGCCAATAACGAATGTGAACGTAAACCATCTGCGATTTTGGCGGCAGCCGTCGTACAAGGATACAGGAGGAATCTGATATGAAGTCCTATTTTGTCACAATGGTTAAGAAATTGTTTGCGTGGTCGTTGGGACAAGTCAGACGTGGGATCGTACCACGTGTATCCTGCTCCTGCGTTTAAAGCATAGCAGAAATTACGCTTTCATTGGTGCTGGCGTGAATGGCCAACTCTGCACATTACATTTCACATTTAGGAAAACATTTGGACGCGGTTGTGATGTTCACACTGCAGTGGCTACGCAGCCTGTGTATGTGAATCTGTTTCATATCTAAATGTGACGTTCTGTTCGCTGTACCTACGTTGAAAGCTAATCCTATTTAGCTCCCCCACAGTGGAGTAAGAAATTTGAACAAGAGGGTATTGACGATCCTAAGCAACTTATTGGCTAATGCATGCCTCGCCAAATAACATAGAAGCTTAACTGTTATGAAACGTTTGGCGCATGTTCGATGAGCTGGACGGAATCTTAACTTTCGCCTTTTACCACGGCAGCCCATTACTTGTGACGGCTTTCATGAACAGACAACCTGTGAGAACAAAAGCTTCAGCCCCTTGTGATGTTAGGCGCAACCCACCACAATGCTGTCAGCGTACTGCTCTTCCTTCGTTGTAAGCCTATGAATCACACATGCGCCTGCGAAAACGCAGCAGCAATCGATGTAAGCGCGCTGGCTCAGCGGAGTGCCTACCGCGTGAGGTACAGCGGAGCATGGCACTTGCGGAGACGGAGGACATTAGCGCGCATGCGCGAGAAGGAGCGGGTGCGAGAGAGGGAAAGTGGGTACTATTGCTCCTTGAATATGACTCTGCCTTGGTGGCCTAGGCACAACAAAGGAGTTTCTCAGCGGGTGTTGTATGCGTTTGTCCCTAGGCATGCCGGCAGAAGTCACGGAGCGCGGTGGTGCTGAAGTTAGCGTCGCAAGTTGGCGGCTGGACGTAATTATATTTGTTCAACTGTGTTTTTTAGTAATGGTAATAACGTGTCATTATTTCGCATTATTGGCGGCCTTTTCAGGGCACACAGCTACAAACCGGACTGCTGCGGTTCGCTGAGGCCTGTGCGGCCCCAACCCACAAGCCACCCTGCTTCTAGCTTTGGTGCTTCCCACTACCCCTTGGGTGCCCTAGAGCTCCTGTGCTGCCTGCTTTATTATAATCTCAGGTGCGCTCCTGAGGCCTCCATTAGCCAGTTACATGTGCCCTCCTGGAGCAGTGCTTGTAAAAAATGCAATCTATCATTGCGACAAAAAAAGCTACCCGTGACTTATACCACATCATACAGAACCTTGCCCCTTCAGACACAGTGATCACCAAACGGGGCGCCCATGCCCACTGGCACACCGTGCGGGCAGCCACTGGCGGAGCATAAACAAACTCTACTGCACTCCGCAATGCCGGCATATCTAGGGGGCAATTCTACAACACGTGCCAAGAAACCTTCCCCACTAGCGAATGTAAGAATGCCACCGGGATATAGGTGCCCTGGGGACACGCGCTACTTGTACGCATCTTCATGGTTCTTTTCATTGGTCGTGCAATGCTTTGGAAGCGTCAGCTTCCACGACCGCCAAATTTTGTTCAGAAATGAAATAGCCATAATTTTTATTTCATTATATTCTTTAATATGCTCATGTATGTTAGATATGGCTAAGATGTGCATTTACTCATGGCATCTTGTTGTAAGACAGCAGAAAGACTGAAAGAATTATTCCTTCTGCAGTTTTCAGCTGAGAGGCTGTCAGATGTGGGCCTCAAGGTTAAGCTCACAGACGTAAGCAAAGTACGCAAGGCTTGTAAGGACTTCCGTCTCGTAGGGCATAAAGAACAAGGCATAATGGTTGGTAAGTGATTCCCCATATTTCAATATCTATGATTCCATAGAATTCCCTATATACGATACAATTCCTTAGAAGGGTTTGACATTCTGCACCAAGAGACACGCAGGACCAACTGCGCCTACATAGAAGCGAGTGGAGCTCATAATGTGGGTCATCCAGTGCCTGCATGGTCTTGGGTGCATCGTACTGCAGTGGTGCTCTAGATCATGAATGCTCCAGAGTGCTTGCATACGTAATTTACTACTGCTCAGGCTCTAATTATTCCACATGCTTGACACTTCGTCTACACCTGGTCCATAACTTGCCCTTAATTTTAATCAACTGTAGGCAAGGCTTCATGTTTAGTCCACCGAAGATACAGGGGAAACGTTCTACAAAACTTCTCAATATTTAAACAAATCAGGACCCAACAATTATTGGCAACGCTCCTAATTACACCATAAATGTTAACTGTGCCACGGCTTGCACTTAATATACATTGCATTTTCGTTGCCATAGAACTCTCTAGCGACATTAGGAACTGAGCTGATGACAGCCGTACAACACGTTCGAAGACTTGCTCTTTTTTTTATTCTTAGTCGGAATTGCACGCTTTAACTAACTGCAATTTTTTTTAACTTGTACAAAGGGGCATTTCATAATTTTTAAGGCCGTGCTGCTTGCTTATTCACCCTTGTGGCCGAGCGTTTGCTGTAATTATTATTGTATGTAATTATTATAAATTCGCTAGCAGATTTTCACTTACTTCACAAAGTAACAGTACTTCACACAGTAACAGTAGGAAAATGTGCAAAACACCGTTCATGATTGATGTCAGCTATTGGGTCTTTGTTTTCTCAGCAAGCCCAAGAGGTGGTTTGTGGACCTTTTAACCGAGTCTCCTTACACCAAAAAAGAGTGTACTGACTGTTGATCCATTTCCTTCTAGGATAAGTTGTTGGCAACCCTAATGATAAAAAAACATGATAAAAAACGACATACAGCGTGAAGGACAAGGACTGTGAGAGATACATACACTGCGCTGTGTATGTCGTCTATTGCAGTCCTTGTCGTTCGTGCTGCACATCGTTTTTTATCGTGAATTACCAACTACCCCAAGCAACCACCCTAGAATAAAAACACTCGAATAACAAAAAATCTTGTGTTTCCAGACCTTCAGAGCAACGAGATGCAGCTCGACTTCACTTACAAGACCAAGGCTGATGCAGAAACTAAGGATGCCAAGATGGACACTAGTGTGACAGTCAAGGGAGTTGGCATCTCTCTAGAGCTTATGCGCCAGCTCACAGACCTGCTGTTACAAGAACTTGTGCGAATGATGAAGCCGCTTGCCATTGGTTGTGAGCTATCGTCTTCCGAATCAGCTTCTCAACTGTCCCACTCGCGCTCCGCCGGGGTTCCAAGCGCGTCGCCCCCCTCGTCACCGCTGCCGCCAGACTCGTCGCACTCGCCTTCCACGTCTGATAATTTACCGTCGTCCAGTTCTTCAAAGAGACTATCCGTGCATTCTTGCAAGCGTCGTGAGCGTTGACATGGCACGACTAAAATAAGGCCGCCAGTGTCGCCGCACCAAAAAATATGAAAGAAAATACAGCTAAAGCGAGGAACGCACGACTTACAACCACTAAGCCCTGATGTCGTCAAAAGTGGACATGTAAAGAAAGGGCCACAACAGAAAAAGTATGCAGGTTAGGCCTACAATTTTTTGCATGCTGCCTACGCTAACAGTAGGAAATAAATATAAAAAATATCAGTCACAAATACTCGAAACTACAAAAGTTATACATTGTGAAAGTCGATACCTAGCCGAAGGTTGCTCAGCCATGGTACGAACAAACACTTCGTCGTCGTCATCACGTGAGCGTCCACAAAATGCTCCGCTGCTGATCGCAGTAGCGATAGGGCTCTTGGAGGAACACCCCACAAAAAAATTATTGTTTTCAGTTTTGGTTTTACACGTGGCAAACAAGTTTTACTTCGTGGGATCAATTGACGACGCCAGGGCCGAAAGGGTTAAAATAGTACAACTTGCTTTTCTTGTGCCATCTTTTTTTTGCCGTAGTTTTCAACCATTTTACTAGCTTTCCACAAGCTTATGCCTTGACATGCTCTGCATATCAAGAATCCATCATCTGTTGCTTTGCTGTTACAAGAACTGGCGTGAATGATGAGCCATTGTACTGTGAGCACAGAAGTGTGCTGCAAATTGCGGAATGTGCACACGGCATGCGCCACATCATGTTTAAAAAAAAAACTCCCATGACATTGCCAACACATGCACAGAGCATGTGCATGGCATGGGCCGGATTGCATACGGCATAGGGTTTTGGCATTGGGTTTTGGTGTGGGCATGTGCATGGCACTGGGGTTGACAGTTAGGTTGAGAGGGACACTACACTGGGGATAGGCAGCTGGAGTGACACCACGGTTGGCACTGAGATTAGAAGAAAGGTTGTGCCTTGGAATGTTGGCTGATGTGTCCTTAAGGTTTGCTGTGGATCACGGGATGGCACAGAGCAGGGTCATCCAAGAAAACTATTGACGAGTGATACTTGTTTACAATAGTTTCTGTGACATTTTCCCACAACAGCTGCAGATCTCCTGCAGTGTAATTTGCTTTTCCGCATCGTTCCTTGTTTTTCAGCATTGTCTGTAGCTAACACACATAACTTTCCCATGTTAACACACTTGTCGCATGAAAAAAGTAAGTCATTCTCTAATACTACTCCTGCACATGGGTAAACACAGCATCACTTTCAATTAGCATAGTTAGCTTCACAGATCATTTAACACTGATGATACTTCTGGCATTTTCATGGAGTGCACAATCTCATTTGCATAGGGCTTTAACACAATCTCAAAAACAAAGTGCAGTTCTGAAAAAAGCTTTTCTACAACCGCATGTGGCAAATTGTGACACTCGGTCACATTGAAGAAGAACCTCCATATAGCAGATTTTGCTTGCTGAACGAAGGAGCAAAACCCATCATTTGGGGAAGCATTGCAGTTCCTTCATGATCGAACAGGGGACTGCCAATAGGCGTTGAGTTTTCTTCCACCATGATGCTTTCTACCAACACTGGGTCATTTTCCAACGGTGCCAAAGATTCTTCACTTTCCTGTGATTGGTGCGCCCGTTGGAGGCTTGTGCCTTGCTCCTTAAGCACATTTCTGTGCTGACGGTACAAGTACGAACGGTATGACGAAAAGTTGGTGTAGGTGTTGGCACAATCATCAATGCCACAAAATATTCGGAAATTTGGCTCCCCACTATGTGCCACACCTATGTGTGTGACCACTTTTGTAAACTGAAATGAAAAATATGGGCACCTTGGACAGTACTTAGCTTCCATTACTACATGTGCCATGTCAAAAATATATTCCTGTCACTGGAGATGAGTTGGATACCAGGGACAATCTGACCACTTATAACAATCTCGTTAAGGCCTTTTACCTCAGTCGTTGAATCTTCCCCCCACCTCACTCCAAGTTCAGCTGTGCGCAAGCTACCACGCTGTGTCTGCTACAAACACGTACCCTTTACCCGCCCGCCTCCACCTTATATTCCCAGACGTTTACACTACCCCAACTGCCGGTGCTGTGGCACTCACCTGGCTACGCTTCTGCATATGCTGTGGGCATGCCCAGCACAGTACACGCACATTAGCACCACAACCCTCTCGTCGAGGTTGCGTGAGGCTCTGCGGAGCTCCGCCCTCGACGACCAAACCTGGGCGACCGAGCACGCCCGTGAGGCGGCGGCAAGGCAAGGCCTCGACGTCCCCTCGTGGGTGGCTTAGGCCTGGCCATCATAAAGTGCTGGTTCTTTAATAAAAGTTTATTCCTCCTCCTTCTGCTGGAAATGAACCTCAAAGCTGTGGTAGATGCGGAAAGAGGCTGACCATGCTCCACGTCTATACTGTAGTGTCGGTACGCGGAAGCTAAGAGAAAGAAAATTTTTCCTCTGGCATACCGTTATTGTGTCCCACTTCACCCGGCAATGTTTCTTGGTAAAGAACCGCTTTTTACCAGCAATGCGGTCCTCAGCTTCTTGAATGATGTTGTCCTACATGTTATTAGTCCCGTACATTCGTAGCACTTCCTCTGTTCAGAGGAGGCCACTGCGATAGCAGTATTGCATAGCACATGCCTCCAGGCCCTTGTGTCTCAAGGGCTCAAACAAGGCAGTGGTGCTGTAGTCAATTTTAGCATCTGACATTTTTTTGTATGTTGTATCATTCTTTCGCAGTGCATCTTAATGCTCATAGTACACGTCATTTCTCATTACTCATGCCATAATCTTATTACACATTGAATTTACGCACTTTAAGCGACCATTTTTAGGGCCCCTTTACAGCCATGTCACGTCAACATCATAGAACTCATAACTACACTGCGAACTCATTATTATGGGCATGGCGCTCTTTGGCCATACCTGGCCCTTGCGCCATTAAACATCAAACATTCATTCACCCAACTTATTAGGGTGTAAAGTAAGCTGATGTTCATCATGCTGCCTGCATGAAATCCCGTGTAAATGCAGCATGACCTCTGGCCTCTCCTTCAAGCATTCAGGCGGAGTCCTTTTTTTTCCACCCCCAAGTTTCGCACTTTCAATGAAAGACTCGGCCACAGCAAAAACTACCATCATAGGGAAGCTTGCTGAAAAAAGTCGGCCTGCCTGGAAGTCAAAGGTATTGTATATGATATGTGGGCACTAGTTCCAGAGCACAGATTCCATGCGCTGCCATGCAATACACTTTTTCTCAATCTTCGAGTGCGCAGGATCAAAAGGCACAAGGCCTTTCTTTGCAATGTGTAAAGAAATGTATTTCTGTAGTTTTACGTTCCAAACCACGATTCGATTGTGTGGCATGCTGTGGTGGGAGCCATTGGACTATTTTGAATGCCTGGGCTTCTTTGTATGAGCCTATATGCACATACACGTGCCTTCACATTTCACCCTATGGAAATGCAGCTGCCATGGCCACGAATCGGACCCGCAACCTCACGCTTAGTAGAGCAACGCCAAAGCCACTGAGCCACATGGCATGGCATGCGGCAGGTGGGAAGGATAGATCGCAGCTTCTCGATTTGAAACTGAAATTGTGTTCTGATCATGTACGTTGTGGGTACTTTCCACGTTGCCAAGAAAGGACTCCTGCCTTTTGATTATGCCCACTCGATGATTCTGAAAGTGTGCTATGCATGACTGTGCATAGAATCTGGGCTCTGGAAGTAGTGCTGACATCTCGTACAATAGATTTGATTTCCAGGTAGGCCACCTTTTCTTCAGTGGGCATCCTTATGGTAGTTTTCGTTGCTGTGGCCGAGTATCTCTCGCAAAGAGCTAAACTTGCTGCTGGAAGGGTAAAGGTCCAGCCTGAACGCTTGAAGGAAAGGCCAAAGGTTGTCTACATTTACACAGGATTTCATACAACCTCAAAAAGGTTGCAGGCAGACATGTTGACCCTCTCGCTTTTTCAGACCCTAATAAGTTGCAAGGACTCTGCTCCCGGGTGCATGCTGAAAGCAAATGAGAATATAAGATAATTATGGCGAAACAGCACAAATGACGGGGTGGGTGAAAAACGAAAAGGGCAATGTGCTGTCCACACCTGGCCGTTTTATGAGTCCCGTCGTCTGCACTGTTTTGTCATAATGTACTTAAACTAACAAGCCCTGCTAAGGACACTTGTGCAATATAAAACAACATGGGCATCCCTTCATAACCACATCATGCAACAAAGTTTACATTCGCCAGACAGAACTATGCACAAATGAGTATCTTAAGGAGGATGCTGAAATAGCAAGGAAGAGAATAGGTATGCACATTCGGCCATGCACTTTGCATGTGAGTGCGAGTAACAACTTCAGTAGGAAAATTCTAGGCAGCAGCAAAAGCGCATGTCACAGTACGCATTGGAGGCATTTTTTAACAAAAATAATGCTTCTGTTTGCGTCAAAATGAAGCATCCACAAGGCTGCACCATTCCGAGTGCAATCTTATGAATGCCATTTCTTGAACACTTTTTTTGTCGTCACATATTTTCCTTGAGTGCATGCTCTCGAGTGCATGCTCAACAAATGGTACATTTGTTGGTGCCCATGCTTGATATACTTTATTGGCTGTCTGTATGTTCTCTGCACTAAACTTCCATAGAATTTTACCTATGTTTTACATAAAAGAATCTCCTATAACGCCACGAGCGCAGGTATTCATAATTTTCCTACTAATATACAATTAAATTTATTTCTATGTTTTTCATTAGCTGTAGAGAAAGAATCTTGAAGATTGACTACCAGTTGACTACCACCTCCTTTATTCACTATAGGAAAATTCCGACATTCTTCTTGCTGTTTTATAGCTGTGGTTATTTTGACCTACTATTGCAGGGTTGTGGATGTTCTGGATGTTGAAGTAGCACAAATGCTGCTGCAACTAGCACCTACACTTACGTCGTACACACTCCCACCAGTACCGCAGGACATCCAAATGGCTGTTGAGAAACATCGTGCTGGGATGCACTTTGAAAAGAGGCAGCGACTCATCCAGTGGTTGTTGCACGAGCTCTGCTCATATGGAATGTGAGAGGCAGTTTATATACTTTTGCGCACCTTGTTTTTTCAATGCTGTTATCTTGTTGCACTGGATGGCCTTACTACAGTAAACTTGCAATAATTCAAACTTGGATATTTCATACTCTCAGTTAATTCAAACAAATTTTGTATTTTTGTTTGACCCACTATGTTTTTAATGTACCTAAAAGCCACTTAATTCAAAGTGCAGCATTTGGTTAATTCTGCTAGTTCAAACTTATTTTTCTTGTCCATACCAGAAATACCAGCTGCCTTTGTCACTTCAGCTGAACATTTGAGTGCATATATTTTTCAAACAGCTGAAAATGAAGCTGATTGCTTGCCTGCAGTTGTCAAAGCTGTCAAAACCATGAGGAGAAAAGAACTGGTTGCCCTTGCTGGTACAGAAAAGTTAGTTTTGAAGTCACAAGCTGCTAGAAAGCAGTCAACAATTTGCAGTTGATTTTAAAAATGCAAATAAATGAATGTTTCATTACAGTATAGGCTAATATGTTTCCCCAAGTCATGTTTATGCTTGCATCTGATAATTCAAATGACATTCTGGCGTCACCTCGAGTAAGAATTATCTGGTCTACTGTATGATGCTAAACAAAGTGAGCCTCCTGTTTCATTTTTTGTAGTACACACTGTTTCTTTGCACGTATGTGTGCAAAGTATTGTCAATGCAAGCATGCAATGTTGCTCATTCAGTTTTGGCCAATGTGCAATAATTGTAAACTAACAGCTAAGAGAAGTATGCTTGCATGAGCATGCAGGTTCACATACAGCCTGTTCCTACTTAGGGACTATCTAAAACAGTGCAAAAGATAATCATGATTCAACTAACTGATTTTGATCATTAGGTGTCACCTGTGGTGTAAAAGTTAACAGCACAGTTAAGAAAAGTTCAGCAAAGAACTTAAGGTATTTTAGGACACATGTTGCTTGCATTTGTATACACATCCTTGGATTGTGCCACAGAAATGCACTTGACATAGCCCAGTCACGTGAGCAAATTTAGTGACACTTCGAACGAGTTCACCTCGCTGAGTGTCGCTTCGGTGGCATGGTACTAGAAATCAAAATTAATTTGTCATTCGGGATTGATCGCTTGACAATCTACGAAGCCATGGGGTGTCGAAAATGAACATTTCAGCTTTATTTGGCTTTGCTTTTCTTGCAAAGGAGCTTGTAAAATTTGAAATCATGAAAAAAAATTATCTTAGAATTAGTGCACTCTTCATTGAGCATTTATTTATTTTTTAGAGCGCAAGACCATAAGCTCTGATTAAATAGTCACTTTTTCACAAAGTAAAAAGGCACGGCACTAATATACTCAATTTTGGTGTGTAATAGGAGCAACAGGTGGTCAGGCAAATGAAAGTTCCACTTTCAACTTTCATAGCCAGCAAGTCAATCTGTGACATTAACACCCAAAAATCAGTCCTGTACGTAGCACTGTAGCGTTTCTGGTATTGCTCCCACTACCTCAATTAAGTCAGAAATTTGTGTTGTATGAGAAATGCCCATTACCTTAATCAGTAAGCACACTTGGTTTTATTTTCATGCGTGATATGCCTGTAGTACTGCCGCAGTTTTTTGTTAGTGACACAGCACTTGATCTCTCTGAAAAAATGACGGCTTATCAGTGACTGCTGTGCAATGTTGTTTCATCTGTTGCATTTGGTACTGCACAGAAGTATGCTTTGGCCAAATATATTTAGCACGTAGCTTTAATTCTCCCGTAACTGCCAGCAGGTACTAGCAGGTACATTCACATGTAGGCTTTTGATTAGCTAGCATGTGCACTGCGAGCACTCAACATGGCTTGTAATGAGGTCGGTGTTATTCATCTCATGCACGTAATGGGAACACCTGAGAAAGCATTTGCATGTTACAGTGACCCGTAGCACCTTGCACATGCCCTAACCACTCCGAACACTAATTTGCGTATTTTAATGTCTTGATGCATGCTTTAGAAAAAAATTCACATTTTGTCTTAATGTTTCAGAATGTTTCAAAGCAATGCTATAAACTGGCAGATCTGCCAGTTTCTAGCTATGCTTTGCAGTTTTAACCAAAACCTATTAGTAACCATATTGTGAGATGTAATAAAATGTTGACATTTTAAACTTTCAGGATTCTTGGAGGGAATCGTTGCGCTTCAAGGCGAAGTATGAAAGGAGAAAGATAAAGATACAGCATGGGGAAATTGTGCCTACCAAAAGGACTCACACAAGTACATTGACCAGTGGCAAGACAACGGCAAAAAGAATTAAAAGACTTACTGCTGTAAGCATCAGTTGCCTGGGGTTGGCATGTAACAAATCATTTAATTTGAAAGGTGTCTGGTACATTCTTTTTCTTTCTTAGGTTGTTGAAGTGTGGGATGGCGAAGATGAGAGCAGCATCAGAAGCCACATCACTTCTATGAAAAAGGAGCTTCTGAAACCAAAGGCTAACTTTTCATATGTCACAGACTGCATGTTACGGACATTCAGAACTTGACGGGACTGGATTGAAAAGGAGTGCCCATCGATCCAGGCTATCACGGATGAATATCCAGCTCTGAAATTAAGCGCCATGGTAATTACTACTGTTTTTTTAAATGTCTTGTTGTATGCTCAGTTACCAAATACATTTCCCGTATTGCGTGGGGGTGCAGCATACTTCCATACGCATTCTGGCCAGGTTTGCAGAAGGAGGCAAAATAAGGCACAGTCATGAAAACAGCTCTAATGGCACATGTTAAATTTTTAAAATCTGGGAATGCAATGATTGTTTTATTATTTAGGTTTCACTGTAGCATCAGTGTTGTACTGTGGAAGTTTTACATGTTCGCAATAACTGCCTCTGAATAAGTTTAAGTCACAGCGCACTTATGTTCTGTTTAGTAAGCATAATAGTATTTGGACTGTACTGTTTCCATTCATTGCGCTTCCATCAATCTTTCATTAACAAATTGCGAGTTTAGTAGTTGCACGAATGCACTATTCTTTAGCGTTCTGCAACACTGCAGTAATTGGAATGGCTATGCACATGGCTTGCTGGAATATGAACACAAGCTAGCCTTCTCGGAGTTAAATGGCGGTGTGCCCTCCAAACAACTCTGTGCTATGTCACAGCTACTTTGGGCAACCGCACAAGGTTTATCACAGAAGTTTCATGACAAAAAAAAACTATTCCAAGGACTCATGCTCGCTGTTCACTGCTTGAATCCTGTGAGCCATTAGATAAAAGAGGAGAGGAAGAACATGGTGTGCTTTGATATAGGGTGTCCCTAAAATTTCCCCATCATTCATTGTCATGTTAGTGGCCTGCAGGAAGGCACTGAGAAAATCTTTCTCTTATACTTTGCACGTCATATTTGTGATATGGAATGCTATGGCTCCATTCAATGCATGGTGATGCCATGACCAGCCCTTGTACATGCAATGGACTCCTGGTCTGCGCAAAGTTTAAGTGGAACTTTCAAAAGAGAAACTAAAGCTGCTGCCTACCTCATTGCTTTATTGTTTGCTTTTAGCCTGTTCTCTAATTTTGAAGCTGCTGGGGTATTTTGTGGTATTATAATATTTTAGGATATTTCAGGTGACCACCATTGTTCAAGTAGCTTATCGTCCAATTCGCAGCATGTAAAGACTAAGTTGACCCACTTGTTAGCTACCCACTTCTTCCTAGTAGCTTTTGCAGCATACTTTTATTTCCATCACGGTTAGTTTGGTGCGCTCGAGTTGTAGCTCAAGGCTTGCAATATAAATTGTACTAACTGCTTTAGGCAAAATACACTGCTTGTACAGCCAAAGAATTTGTAAACAAGCAGGCTGTGAGACGAGTGACTGCAATTTTTTAGTTTCCTTTGCTTTAGAGCAAAGCGCTAATGTAAGGACTGACCATTTTATCTTTTATTTTTCCTCCATTAAGCTTCACAACGAGTTGCAGTTCGTTGCGCGTCTTACATGCTTGCCACCAGCTAGTTTCAATTGGATGACCATGTGCGTTTAACTGGTTAAAATTTAGGACACTAGTTTATGTCAACTGGTTGACCTGTTGCGTACCATTTAGCTTCAATTGGATGACCAGTTGGCTCCAACTGGATAACCATGTGTGTTTACTGGTTAACCAGCTGGATACCAGTCTACTTCAGCTGGTTGACCAATTGGGCACCAGTTAGATTCAATTGGACGACCATACATGTTCAACTGGTTAACCAATTGGAACCAGTTAGCTTCAACTGGTTGACCAGTTAGGCACCATTTAGGCTCAATTGGATGGCATCTGTGTTCAAATGGTTAACCAATGGACCATTTCGGAAATCGCAGCGCCGCGAGAAAACCTAGCGGGCGCGCGACGCATTATGGGAAAAGTGAGCGAGCGCCGACCAACCGCCCGTCTTGGCTTCGTCCTGCGTTCGCATAGCTGCGGTGTGTGTGTGTGCGCGTGCTTCGTTTGGTTTGAGATTTCCTGTAGTTTTTGGTGGTGGGCGGTTGCAGGTGCGTTATATTAACTGTTACGTGTCTGTGGGTTACTTAGTGACCTCAGCCACTACTGCGCGCGATGTCGTCGAAGTGCCGAGGCGGCGGCCAGACTTGTTGTGTGCCTGGTTGCGACAACAACACGCTGAAAGACAAGAACGTTTCATTTCACGCGTTCCCTGCAAACGAAAAAGAAAAAAAGGAGTGGGTGAGAAGAATCAACCGCCAAGGAAGTGCTGGTCGCTTCTCTTTGTGGCAGCCTTCTAACCACCACCGGATATGCGGAGCTCACTTCAACGCAAGTGGACGCCGTGGTTACCTGGACCGGATGCCAACTATTTTCCCCCATAAAGTCATCAATCAACTATCTCCTTCCTTTAATACCGGTAAGTATATATATTCAGACGGTTATTGCATGTTATCATAACTTCCAAATCTTTTCTAGTCGCGAAACGTAAGAAGACGAGCTCCCAAACCGCCTCTGCCAGCCCGGTGCTCCTTCTGAACGAGTTGGATATCGGCTGCGTAGTTGACGTGCCCCAATGCGATCAACGTAAGAGACGCTTTAACTGTGCCGTCTTTTTTCTGAGGCTTCGGCTTTGTGTGTACGCATTTTCACGAAAGTGTATTATACGCAGCAAGCGACGTTGTTTCCCAGGAGCCCACCCAGCTGACCTTCGGTGCACCGGCTTCGCCTCGCACGGAAACGGAAGGTTAGTGAGAATTCAAAATTCTCGCTTTCTGCATTCCACTATGAAAACTTATTTTTTGCATTTAACGGACCCCTATCGCGCCCACGGATGACGGGGTCCACGGGTGCTGTGGCGACTGGTATATTAATAGCGAGCGACTTCCTCATCCAGTGAAAACTGACGAAACTTTTTTCCCGCGAAGCCAGTTTTTCTCAAGCTTTTGCAGCTAGCCATGGGAAGTCTGCATGTTAGGAGTGGCAGAACCTCATGTGTTGTGTGACATAAATGTCATCAGTGATTTGTACCGTCCATGTGTTATTACTTCAGCGAGTTTTCTGATAAACGTGGTACCTCTTCCACCAGTGAAACTTCCATTGTGAAACTTACCCATTTAATTTCTTTCACCTCGATATTATTCCCTTTACCCCAGTTTGGAAAAATGACTCAAAAGTCAGGCTATCCAAATGTAGTGCAAATTTGGCGGAAATATACACTGGTAGCACAAGCTGCAATGTCGTCGAACTGCATGCTCAGGAGGGGCACAGACAGCTCATGAGGTTTACGAGTATAACTGGATAGCATTAATCTGGGCTTGCTGGTTGGTAAGCTGCTTGCACAGGTGGATCAGTGGAGTGAAAGAGAGTTGGGCTCTATGGCTTTGGCATCCTTGTTCTTTGTTGTCTGTATATCAATGTAAGCCGAGAGCAAAGGTTCAGAACACACATTGTGGGCTGAAGTGACTATATCAAACCCTGAAATCTGCATTAAAGCAGGGCCTAACCGTTCGCAAATCAATAAGCAGTTCTTTTTTTTTAGGTGCCGACCACTCGTACTCCATGGGGCCTCCAGACGCATCTGCTGCCACGCTAAGAAAAGTCAACTACCTTCTCGAAGTCTGTGGAAAACTCGAGCATGAAAATAGCTTGCTCCGCAAAGACAAAGCTGTGCTCCAGAAAGAGGTTGAGGATCTGAAGGCTCAGTTGCACGATGTGAAAGTTGAGGCGCTCAAAGAGAAACTGAAACTAGATCCTGTCTCCAAAGTTCATGATTTTGTTTCAGATGAGAAACGACTCGTGTTTTATACGGGGTTTAACTCCTTCAAAAGATTTGATGCGTTTGTGGAACATGTTGAAGGCATGTACGAGGCACTGAAAACGGGTGCTGGCAGGCCACCAGCACTGACAATGAAAGAACAGCTCATTGCAGTGCTTTGCAGGCTCAGGGTTGGGTTACTGGAACAGGATTTGGCATATCGCCTGAAAGTGTCTGTGTCGACCGTGAGTGCTATGTACACATTTTGGGTTAATTTCTTGTTTGAAATGCTAACCCAGATACCAATGTGGCCATCCCGTAATACAGTGGACCTGTTCATGCCAGACAATTTTAAAGAACTGTACCCATCTACACGCATTGTACTGGACTGCACAGAAATTTTTATCGAGAACCCGTCTGACTACAATACACAAAGCGACACTTTCAGCGCGTATAAAGGACACAACACCGCAAAAGGGCTCATTGGCATCACTCCGAACGGCTTCGTTTCTTTCGTGTCTAATCTTGCTCCTAGAAGACTTTCTGATCGAGAAATCACAAGACACAGTGGCCTGTATGAGTTGCTCGAGGAAGGGGACAGTGTAATGGCGGATAGAGGATTCCTCATTGAAGATGACCTCCGTCAGCTTGGAGTTGAATTAAACATGCCACCTATGTTGAATGGCCGCTCGCAGTTGTCACTGGCAGAGGAGTTAGCAACACGGCAGATAGCCAGTTTGCGAATCCATGTTGAGCGTGTCATCAGGGAAGTTAAAAACTTTAGAATACTCCGTGCTGTTTTTCCTAATGTTATGGCAGAGAAGCTGAACAAGATATGGAAAATTTGTTGCTATCTCAATAATTTCATGCATGAGCCCATTCTAAACCGATGAGCGATGGTGGTGTTTTTAATGTCTTGTACGTTGTGCATAATCTACTGTAATGCAGGGGTGCTCAAACTTTTTAGCCTTTTCAGTTGAAGAAAGACCAACCTTATTTGGCTAAAATGGAGTCGGCTCCTAACATGTTTCATTTCTGTTTTGGCCAGCTTCGGTCACGGAGCCTGTATTGAAAATATTTGCTTTATGGGGGTTTAACGTCCCAAAGCGACTTACGCTATGAGGGACGCCGTAGTGAGGTGCCCCGGAGATTTCGACCACCTGGGGTTCTTTAACGTGCACTGACATCGCACAGTACACGGGCCGTTAGAATTTTGCCTCCATCGAAATTCGACCGCTGCGACCGAGACTTGAAAAGGTGTTGGCCGGCATATGTAAAAGGGGTACGCAAGCTGCACAGCACTTGAACAAATACTTAAATTCAGTTATGACTGGCTCTATAGTGAGATAGCAGTAAGCAGCTAGAGCATTAGTCCCAAAATAACTGGCTAAGGCGGATGAAGACACACACGAATATAGGTGCTTGGCGATTCTAGGAAGTGTTCCAAGAAACCCAAGAGTTCCACAAAACGCAGCTTGAGAATCCCTGCTGCAGTGCAAGGCATTGAACTTGCGTTAAAGTACACTACTTCATGTACAGCAGACTAGAGCAGCATTTCTAGCTCCGCTGAAGTGAGCCTGAAGTCACTGTACAGGCTACATAGCGCTGCAATGCCTTATTTCTGTGTCGGTGTTGTGCAAATTATTGTAGCATAGAATGTGGCAGTACTATATCTGAGTCATGACTAAAAACCAAATCGCCAGTCTCATTGCTGAGCTACACAGACAAGATGGAAAGTTGGTGTTTGCAGCCATTGTCTTTTCTACCACAGTTTTTCTTTCCTAACTTTTTGGAGTGAAATCTGTAAAGTGAATTTCACTTTGTCATTTTTACATGTGTTAGTGACATGCTCATTTTTCAAAAAATTGTGATATATATGTATTGTATGTTTGTGTACTGTATATGTAAAAAAAATGTATATGTGTGCGAGTATTTCATGGCAATGAAATTTGAGACCTTTATTACAAACTCTCATGTAATGTCCTGCATGAAATACTTGAGGAAGAACTTATATAAATAACTGCTATCGCACTCAGTATCAGTATACAATACTCGAGATGCGGCAAGTTCGAGCTTGGTCGTCAAAGCAGTGTGAGCGCCTTGGGCACTCTCTATGACGGCACATTGATTTACTGTAAAGCACAAACCTTCGTTGGTTCACTCCACGTATGTTACAAGTCGTACCGAGTGCAAGAGTACCTACACTACGGAGAACACATTTGTCATTTCGCAAAGATTTTGCTTGCAACTTTCAATGCGGTTTCCTTACAGAGACCAATGCGAAGTCACTATCATCATCAAGTATAGGAAATGTTGAAGTATGTAGCTGCCCAGATTCCTGGGTCTAAGAGTGCATTATGTATGTGTTCAATGACAAGGCAGCAAGACGTGTGGTGCTTGACATTTACTTTTTACACACCGATTAGTTGCACACACATTTAAATAGGTGGTGGCAACACATACACATGGCCATAACGATATTACACAGAAAAACCTTTTCTTCATTTCTTCATGGAGACTAATGCAATACAAGATATTTAAAAACCAAATATATGCAAGTATGAACACATGCCAAAACATGTTATGAGTCCGAGCATCTTTGTCCTGCAGATCAATGTGACTTAAATAAGTCGTTGAAATTCACACACAAGCACAGTGCTCTTGGTAGTTCTTGAAACATTCCAGAAGCCGTGGCAGCATTTGGGAAATCCAAAGCGAGCTGTCAAAAGTGATCCTTTGAAGAGTGCAGTTTGTGCCATTATCAACCACAAAGTCACACCAGGAGAGTCCAGTCAAAGCCATTTGCCCCTGGACCTGGTAAAAGTACTTGTGGGTCGGTTTAAGAACTCCATTCTTCAGGTAGGATGCCGTATTGACAGCATTTTCTAATTCATCACCCCGTTCCTTGGCAGCTGAGAGGGTCTTAACTTCAAGGAGACCAAAATCTCCTCCCTCCTCTACAACACGGTCTGGCGTTGCACCAAGAACAGGGACACCAGGGTTGACGCACAACCCACAACAGTAAATCCTAACTGGGACCTCTCTCTTCTCTATGTAACGCTGCACGGCTGCAGCTTCATTCCTTAAACCATCAGCCATGTATTTGGTCTGCATCTGGCTAGACGCAAACAGCCTCTTGAAAAACTTCTCGTCAGCTGGCTTCTTCCGTGACACCACATCTCCGAAGTGTGAAGCAGTCAGGCGCTTGGATCTCTCGAAGCTCCATGTTGTAGAGCCGCTCTGCATCCTAGTCGCTTGCTCAAGGGCCCATGAGTCTTCTAAAGTAAGCTCACAGGAGCCGAACTTATACCCAGCTGGCACATGCTCAACCCACAGGGCTTGCACCGGTAACCTGATTGGCATCTGGCTAAGAGCATCCTCGTGAAGTGCTCTTTTCACTGGTACGGGCAGAAAATGGTTGTCCTCCAGCGTCTTGCATAGCATGGCGTTTGGAATTTTTTTTCTGTGTCTGATACATTCTCTTAATATGGTCTTCTGTCACTGTCAGAGAAACTGTGGTTTCTTGAGTCAGATGCCTGCCAGCTTTCATTGGCATATGTTTCACAAAACGTAGTTGTGAGAACTCGCGTGAGTGCATGTTGGCCTTCTTAGCCCCACCCCATGCTCTGGGTTTGTCTGTACACGACTGTGTGTCTCGCACGTAGGCTGCCCCAGAGCGCTTCAGGTCTAGTACAAACCATAGTAAGGCAACTACATGTTTACAAACACCTGCAGCTCCAGCCCGGCAGTTGCAGGTTCCTTCAACCACAGTTCCCTTTGAGGAGAGCACAACACCAGTGTTATATAATTTTGCCAAAGAGAACGATGCCTCCACGGTTGCTTTAAGAAAAGTGGAACTGTCAGCCTTGCAAATAAGAACATTGTGAACCTTATCTGCTTTAAACATCCTGTATCCGCTTACAGTATGCTTCTGAGCACCATGTGCATTCTGATGTGCCAAGATTTCTTGCTCCGAGAAACCATCCGGCACGTCTTTCAACTGCTTTGTCCATGGTCCTTTCGGCAACCTTGCTTGAAGAGGAAGTGCATTTTGAATGGCTCGTAGTGGTACCTGCAACATGGGTATAAGCAAGCGTCAAAATGTTTTCTTCGGCACTCCACATATAAACAGAGCATGGAAGCATACACAGCTGATCATGGGATCATCAATGCGATCTTGAAATAAAAGAGTATTCATTCATTGTGTCTTGGTCACTTGTGGCAAGCATGCTTGAAAAGCAACGCTGAACGCGTTTCGTTCACTACGCGCGGTCGTGGAGAATGTTGCACAAGGACGGGCTCCGTAAGCCACTAGCTAACTTAAAACTCTGAGGCCACCCTAGTACAAGGTACTGGCGCGTTCAATACTTTTCAGGTTAGCCAAAACATCCGCCGCAGTTTTTTTAGACCGCATTCGCGTTACTTGTAGCCACCGAGGCACGTTCATAATTTGGGTGCGTCTATCTGCACTCCACGGTAGTAAGTAATGTACACCGCGACCGAGATAGTACGAGCTGTCAAACAAACAGCAACTGCTATCTGTACCGCAATGCTCTGCTCAGATATATACACAGAATGTAACAGTGCTAATACAAGAGCTTGTTGGTTCTGCTTCGTACTTGCTGCGTGCTATTCAAACAACACTATAGGCAAGAAAATGCGCTGGCACAAGCTAAGCGCCAACTCAGCTACTTATTTCTTGCGAGATGTACATTGAACGTATGCGCTGTCCGTTCCTTTCGACGATATACTTGTTTCAGACTTGTCCATAGATTAAATAGCACGCTGTAACCAAAAGACTGAATGGGCAGTGCTCGATAACGAGGTATTTTGCTGAAATACAGCGCATACATTTTCGCAAGAGGGTGTCGCACTGTTGCAACAAACGCGAATGTACTGTACGCTACGTACTACGCCTGCCGCCGGAACAGCCGCACAAACTTCGGAGGTTTGCGACGGGCGACTAGTAAATAAATGCACTGTTAGCGCGTACTCACCAGCAAAACACGCCTGCCAGCCGTAGGATCGCGCTCGTGCTTTCAGTAGCATAGCTATAAAACGCTGACAAAGGTGTTGCTATGCAACGCAAGCTCCGAGCGCGAGACACTGGCACATGTGCGCGCTTCACGTGCGAAAATACTCGCTTCGCGCTCGTAGCGTCGGCTGCATAACCACAAGAAAGTTGTACGGCAATGTAAAGATCACTTGCGCGGCGCAAACATGCAACAAAAGTATTACTAGCACTCAAAAAGAAAGTTTCTTTTTACCTGCTGTTGCGCGACGTCCATGTCGCACCGCTCCTGCGCCGGATCCTGCCCGCCAAGATCGCTCACAATTCCCAGCGTGCTTTGCGGCGGTCGCGTAGGGGGCGCGCGCAACTTTCCGAAATGGTCCATTGGGCACCATGCTGCTTCAACTGGACGACAAGTTGGGCACCAATTAGTTTCAATTGGATGAACAGTTAGCTTCAATAGGTTTATCAACTGGTTTACCAATTGGATGCAATTGGTGCCCTCCAACTGGTGGCGCAATTCCAATTGGTTGTACCCAGTAATTTTTTTTCACTCGATGCAGTTCTTTAATTTCGCTAATCTCTTGTTACTTCTCCATTTAAATGTATTCTTGCAGCGTTCCGCGCGGCTTCTGAAACTTGCCGCGCTCAATCGCGCATATGCAGTTGCTAGCTCACATCAATCCCTATTTCAACCTATAAAAACGAAACAAGTATATACGAACTGAAACCTTGCATTCGCCTTGGTTTTTCAGCCAACGGCTGTGCCGATCCGCACCAGCCTGGCCCGGAGTTCTCGTGTAGCAGAACATATTTGGCACGTAGTCTGGATGATTCTTAAAAGTTGACGGCTGCCCTGCAATTTTCCGAAATATTAGCAAAACCAGCAAAGCTGTCATAACTGCAGGAACCAGTGCAAAAGGACACGGCTGAGAAAGGCAACATGGACGGACGACCCGGATACGTGGAGCATATGTACGGGTGGTCATGCCAGATCGTTTTTCACCTTATCGATTCTGTTTGCGCTGGCTAGAAGCAAACTACCAAGCTCAACCGCATGCATTGCTCGAAACTTGTCGCATGTCTATTAAGTTTGTTTTCACACTTCAAATGCATGAATGTTTACTCTTTACTGCAGCAATCCAAGCATCTTGCTTCTCGGTATAGTTTCGCTGACGGAAATCTAAAAAACTTTACCGCCTCTTTGCCATAGAAGTAATTAGTACAGCCATATGTGACGCAGTGCGCTGGCATTGTGCAGCCCTAAAACTCCCGAGATTGCCGGAAAGCGTCTGTTTGCTTTCCAACCGAACTGAAAGCGCTGCTGTCCGGCTTTTCTCGCGCATGCGCAGCAGGTTTCTTGCAAGTTGTCAATTGTGCCCCAATGAACAACACAAATTAGCCTTTTGTTTCATTTATTAATCAAGGTTCTATTACATTACGCTCCTATATACATTTATAGATTTACATAGATATATACATTTGTTGATGATAAACACACACTTAAGTCACCGATGGCGACGGAGCATGTTGCGCAGGCGCAACGCTAGTAGCAATGGATCCTGCGTCTGCGTCTCTTCAGGCCGCCATCCTGACATGCCCATGTAACGTGCCCGCCGAGGCGTTCTTGGAAGCCATGACGGCATAACACACACCTGATGCCGTTCCTTTTTCACTATTGCTGGCTTTGATAATATTGCGCATATAAACTGCACTATTATTTCAGCGGCATCTCTGTGTGTGACAGGTTGCTCGCTCTGGATTCTGCGGAACCTGTCCATGAAATGCTGACACAATGCCGAATCCCACTTAGGTCGCCGCATCGGTGCCATACGGACAACAAAAATGTGTCGGATGCGTCGGTGAGGCCTACATAGTGTTAGTAGTGTTATTTACAGCAAAAAGGCCGAGACAAACATTTTCTGTATTTCTCGTCCTTCGCGCTTGTAAGGGAACAAACACGGAAGCACATGGCAAAAGACGCTTGAAGTTAATGCAAGATCTCAAAGTCAATACACCGTGGCTAGCACGTACACTGTACAGTCAAACCCAGCTATAACAAACTCTCAAAAAAACACCTATCAGTTCGATATAGGGCATAATTCGATATAAGCTTGCTAAATAATTGGATGTCATAAAAGCACATACCATTTATAAAATCACTTTATTAAAGAAACTAGCTTAGTTTGGCATAAATTAGTCCTGCATTTTCTTCTGCTTTGGCAATTTCGCTGCCTGCAACGCACGCACTTCCCCACGTTGTCTAAGGAGTCGGAGCAGCTGAGGCAGCAACATTCTGCATTCGCGCAGAAGCACCGGACTAATGCGCGTGCACCAATCACTTCGGAGGATGTGGGCAAAGGACCGTCGTTGCTTTCCTCAATGTGCCTACTTTCATTTGTGCTCGGTACGATGTCGGCGATGTAGTCTTCGTTTCCGCGCTCTCCCATGGTCACGACACCATCATCTGCACTCACAAACTCGTCCACCGTTGATTCGAATGTCCAGGAAATTTTGACAGCTCGCTCCAAACTTCAGCAACACCGGCAACGGCTTCGTCGCATTCATTAAAATTTACAGTCATCACCGAGCACGCAGAAACCGGAACGTATGAAGAACCCCTCGTACGCGGCCGTGCATACGCGTCGGGAGTCATGGGCACCGGGTTGCGAGTCTGGCCACTTTAGCCCTAATCGAGCCGAGAGTGCTCCGCGGAATCTTGCACGCTGCGGGAACATCCAACTTCTCATCGCGTTCGACGCAATTTATGATTTCGAGCTTCACGACGAAAGGTGAATTCTGCCGCTTCATCACGGCTACACTGCGGGAGACGGCCCACAAGGCGCAAACAAGATAAACCAGAAAAGCAGCCAGACAACTCGCACTTTTGCCATCTTGCATGAAGACAGCACATGAGCCTCTGATTGGCTGTCTGAGCGAGCGCTGAGGCGGGCCAGGATAATTTTTTGCTGGGGAGTGTCGATAGATAGTGATCTAAAGAAAGGAAGGACGCTTGATTCTGCAACCCGTGATGGAGCACGGCGAAGCGTCGTCAGGGGCGAGGGAATAGGAAGTGAAAGATGATAGAGAAAGAGGGAGGATGTGGCCTAATAGACTCCACTATGCGCGACAGGGGGAGTGTCGACGGCTTGCCCGAACAGCCCGAGGCAGCGCGGTCACGGTAGGGAGAGCGGTTGGATGGAGCCGCGCCGCCGGATTTCCCCGCTACCGCCTGGGAACGCCAACTTCTGGGGGCACTTTTCCGCCGCTTGACGTTCGATATATCGGGAGTCACTGCAATATTTGTTCGATGTAAGCGTAATTTTTGCTATATATACTCATTGTAACTATACCGTGACCAGAAATTGTTCGTTATATAGAATAATTTGATGTAAACGGGTTCGACTGTACAACAAAATAATAACAATTAAAGTTCTAAAAAAATAAAATAAACAAAAGCTGCTTGTTTAGTGGCGCTGTTTATTACCTAGCTTCAAAGAGCAGAAGGAGCACACTTCATACATTTATCTACGTCTCACTCAAGCATTGAGGCATTTACTCCCTTGAGTTGTGCCTGTAAGGCTGAGTCGTTAGTTCTGTCTGGTTGCGTCTGCTTTAGCTGTCAATCCAATCTGTTCCGATCGAATCGCACGACCCACGCTAGCTATTCAAGATGCCATACAAGAGAAAGTACGGACGGTATCACCAAGATCCAAGTTGTGAAGTGCCACTGCGGTCGAAATATTGTTTTAAAAAAGTTGCAGAACGGGAAGACCAGGAAGATGGAATTTCCGCTGCCAATGCTCTTTATCACCATCCATGGCAATCAGAGAGCAGCGTGTCGGCAGAAGTGCTTGAGGCTCACAGGGTTGCATGAGTTGCACAACACGTCAGTATCAATATTTGGTCAGGATGATGTGCTTTCGGCATTGAGCCTTTCATGTCACGAGACCGACAACTCGGAGTGGAGTAACAGCGGCGTTGGATGACGAGTCTTCGTCGGAATCTTCCAGCGGGGAAAGCTCATCGGGTGGAAACGATGAAAGGACAGATCAGCAGGAACAGACAAAAGTGGTAAGAATCTGCTTACACATATGCAGCACTTAGGTCACTCGTTTACTGTGCTTAATCTGTTTTCTTTCTGCAAGGTACTGTTTTTGTTTGCTATAACGGACAATTTCTTTTAGGCTTTTCAACCAATGCCTTGTTTTTAAGGTATTTCTGCAATTCCCAAGCACTTTCAAAACTGTCAAATATTGCAGTAGTAATTTTTGCCTACATTTATTTTTGCACGATGATCCGCTGTACCCTGGTGCAAGAATAGGCAAAGCAGAATGCGTTCTGCTAATCATTGCGCACAGCTTGCAGCATTCAGCATAAAAGGAAGCCGCTGAGAGTGTGCAAAACTTGTTGAGGCACACTTGCCTAATGGTACTAGATTTCCATCAGCAAAGTATGCCTTCTTTAAGAACTTTACTTACGGTGAAACAAAAAGACAGCATTTCTATTGTAATGAGTGCATGGGATACGCTGGCATGATTTAAGAAAATACTGTGGAAGTTGAGTGCACTCATTTCAAAGCCAAGCTCCGTGTGTTGTTGGCGAATTTTTTTTATTTTTGCACTTTAGATTTTGAGACTCAGCTGAAACACATGGAAGAGGCAGCACATCTGATAAGCCAATGCCATCCTTTGACATAAGCGAGAGCCCAGGCTATCGGAAGCTCCCACTCAGTCCAGGAGACCTCACCGTCACTTTCAATACTGATGGGGTACCTTTGTATGAAAGCTCAGGCTACGTAATGTGGCCTTTGTTACTGCAGGTGAATGAGCTTAAGTACAGAGACCACAGGTTTTTCTTGCTGGCTTGTGGTTTGGGCAAAAAAAGCCTGCTATGAACACCTTCTTGCTCCCTTTTGTGCAGACAATGATTAAATTGTGAAGGGAAGGCGTGACCTGCATAGACGGGCATGGTTCTGAAAGAACATCAAAAGTGTCTCCTGGGCCATGTGCTGTTGAGAGTGTTGCTAGATGCAAGATCATGTCTATGACTCTATTTAATGGGAAGTATGGATGTGCTTCGTGTGAAGATCCTGGAAAGGTCATAGAAAAAGGTAGAGGACACTGTCGTGTATACCCTACAAAGTCCTCCTCCAAAAGCCTCAGGACACATAACTCTTTCCTAAAGCATGCACAAAAAGCCAAAACTAGACCAAAGCAAGTGAGTTGTGGTGTCAAGGGATGGAGTGTCTTGACCATGCTTGCTTACTTTAGTTTCAGTTTTGGCATTGTTGTTGATTATATGCATGCCGGGTGCTCAGGTTTTGTGAAGGCAACAACACTGCTTTGGCTATAATCTGAAAAATGCAGAGGTTTTAAAATTCGCTGGTGCCTGGAGGAGGTAAGCGCTAAGCTGATGGCAATGTCTCCAACATGGGAACTGTCGCGACTCTCACGGCCTCTTTCAGAATCAAAGTGATGGAAATTCTCAGATTGGAGAAATTGGCTCTTATTTTGTTCCCCCATTATTTTGCCGAGTTACATTCCTTCTAGAAATTTTCATCGTTGGATTACATTTGTACAGATGATGCACTGTATGCTTGCTCCCAAAATTTCCCTGGAAATGATCAACCTATTGAAAACTGAGATGTGAAAATTTTTGAAAGAGTATCAATTGCTTTATGGCAAAGAGAACATGTTGTACAATGCTCCTTTGCTCATTCATTGAATTGATAGCGTTAAAGAATGGGGCTCGCTCTGGGGTCACTCGCTGTATCCTTTTGAATCAATGAATGGAAGATTATGGAAATTTGTTTCTGGCACACGATATGCAGGGCTGCAGATAATACATAATTTCTCCATTCTTTCTTCTTTGGCAGTAGGTATCTGCAGGAAAAAGAGCAAGTTCCATTGATAAGCACTTTCTAGACTTGGTTGAAGGGCTACAGATTAAGACAGAGCTGTGTGCATGTGGATGGAATATTTTTGCATGGCAGGGGACGAAAATACAACGGTAGGGTACATTTCAAGAAAATGGGCTCAGGTCATTTTTCGTTTTGCACAGCAGATTTAGATAAGTCAAGGAGATGCAATTCTTTTATCAAGTTGGGCTCTCTCGTTGGTCGAATATTGTGGTCAGCAAAGTTGTGTGCGCACACCCCACAGAGCAGATGTTAGCCTTCACATTGAAATGTTTGAATCCACAGAAACTGTTTTGGCAGATCCATACAGCTTCAACAGCTTAACATTTGTACAAGTTAAACCATCTGGTAAACTTGCAACTGTAGAAGCCTCTGTGGTAACAAAGTGCATGGCTCTTACATGTAATGCAACTACTTACCTGTGCAGTTTGTGTGACGCAATTGTCCTGGAAGCTTCATGATTTAAATGTTAACAAAGCACCAGAAAGTGATTTGAAGCATTGGATGCTTATAGTCAGAGTAAGCTGTGTTTCAACTGTGTACTTGCTCTTGCAGAATTTCTCATGGTCAGTGGTAAGGTTATTATGGTGAAGCTGTTAAATGGAGTTCTATGCTGGTTTTCATGCAGTGATGGTGAAAGCCGACATTGGCAAAAACAGGTGTGCGGTATAGCATGATCAGTATCAAATGCCAAAGAACAGCCAGCAATGCAGCCTGCATTTTAGCTCTGAATTTGTTTTGAAATGCAATTATCAATTGTTTTAATGTATGTTACCTTGCACACACCTCACCTGAAATAATTTCCTTGTGCATATTATTTTAGTCTCTAATCCGTAATCTTAGTTTCTCACATTGTGTTCCACCAACTCAATGTTGGAGGTCAGCTAAGAGGGGCCTACATCAACAAACACCTATTAATGTGTAAGCATTCTGGGGCTACTTCTTTCAGAAATATGTTCGCAATGCATGACATGATGGGCTTCAGTGGTATGCATGGGGTCGCATGTGAGTACGTAAACCCTTGTGAACTCGAACTCGCATATCTCGAAATATCGGTTAAGTCGAAAGTTTTCCAAACCGCGCCTTCCCCACCCATAGGTGTTATGTATTTGCTCCTGTTTATCTCGAAGCATTTTTCGGGCATAATACGGATATCTCGAAATTTTGACCGGGACGGCTGAAGGCAAAGGCCATTAGCGAAAGGTGATACCGGTTACGAGCAAGTGCTTGGTTCGTACTAAGTGCCGAACGCGGTCACGATCTAAAGGCGAATACGAAATTCCCGCGGACGCAGCCGTTTTCTGTCAACCGCGTCAAGTAACTCTGGAAGCAGTCACGTGGTGTGCGCCGCTTGCGCACGGGGGCTCATGGGTTTTATCGGGTAATCAGTCCACCGCATTTCGCACGTACGAGCGCTCTTAGGTGATTGCGTGTGTGCGGTTCTGTTAGTTCTGTTTCATCGCGCTATGCGCACGACTGGCTACGCCAGCGATGCCAAAGACGACGAAATCACTTTTGCAGAGTACGCGCTCTACGAGTCGGACGTGCCCATTACCGGAATGTTGTCCGACGCCGACATTGTTGAAATGGCAGTGAACGACGGTGATTAGGCTGACAAAGAACAACCTAGAGAAGTGCTGACAACTGCAGAAACAAGAAACTTCCTACTCTTGCTCCGCAACAAAGTTGAATGCAGCGGCGACGAACAATGGCTCATGCGGTGCATTCAGCAGCTCTAGGGCGCTTTTCTCACGCCGAATGCCAACGCAAAGCAGGCAAGCATCACCCAGTTCTTTCCCAAATAATAAAATTCTGTTTTTTCTGGGAATTCTGCATTTATTGCAAAAGCTCCCCTCGTGCTGTGGAGCATTTGTTAGCAGTGCGGGTTGTTACTGTCTCTTTCAGTGACCCGGTCACTGAAATTTTGCAGATCGCCATCCTGCCATCAGGGCCTACTGCAGGCAGAAAAAGCCTGACATGACACACTATTTCGAAGTGTGGCACATTGCAAAGGGTACATCATGAATATACCTCATCAATATACAGCAACAATGAGTGTCTTGATTGCATGCTGTTCTTCCTAGGATTGAAGAAGATCAAAGCAGCTGCCAAATTCTGCAATTGTGCTTATATTCACCAATGGATACACAGCATAATCAACAGTCTCTACTGGGTGGCTGCTATGGGACAAGGTGATGGCAACCTAATGTTGAGCATGTGGAAGTCCCTGGTGAACCACATCTGTGACCAGCATCATGGACATGAAGGGCCCTTCACAATATGTCTGCATGGCCCCCTTGAAGACAGAGCATGGATGACATGAGGTAATTTGCTTAACTGCTCTCTTAAATGCCTTGTGCCTTAAATGCCTCATCAGACGGTGGCCTTAAATAAATACACAGCGTGTGGTACAGAAAGCCACACAAGCTCACACGTTTGTTGTCGTCTTCCATAGCTGGCTCCGATGCCGCTCATCATGCCAGCGTTCCCATACTGCCCCTTGCACTCGTGCCACTGCTCTAGCGTTCAGCTACATCTTCCACAGCTGCCCCGATGCTGCTCATCAAGCCAAGAAATAAAGGCAAAGTTAATTAAGATAGAGTTAATTCAGGCACTCAAACCCTCGAGCTTATGTGGGGGTCAAACCTATGACCTTTGGTGTTAACTATGGCAAAGTTAATTAAGGTAGCATCCATTAAGACACTCGAACCCACGACATTTGGTGGGAGAAAACAAGTATGCTAAAGTGACTGTCAAATTTTTTTAAAAAATCACATGCAATCGGGAATTGTTCATGTGCTGCTACCCGCACAAGGTGGCTTATCTTTAAATTTTCCTTGCACAAATGCACAACTCCAACATCGCAATTTCCATGCATGAGCATAAATAAAAATATTACATTTGTGTATTTGTACGCAGTTTGGATTAAACTGCAGTAAAAATAATTTAAAACATGACATAGGTTGCTTACAACAGGTTTGTGCGAAGCAAACTACCACACACAAAGATGCATGGGATGAGTCTGGACTGACAAAGGGTATGTCTTGCAGCGGCAGCAGCATCGGCGTCCCATCAGAATTACGTAGACGCTCGCGTCCACACGAGACACGAGCGGCTGGCACGGGCTAGCATTCTAAAAGAGATTAAAAAGAATGCTGCGCTAAAAAATCAAGTGTCGGTTTTTCCTCTCCCGCGAGAGCTCAAGACTTTACCGATCTACGTGGTCGCTCGTCGCCACAGTTTGGTGACCGCGGACTTGATACTGCCATACGCTCCTGTGGTAGAGAACCAAGGTGCAAGCTCTTCCGTAGAACAACTTCACCACTTGCGGTTGTCGTTTTCACGCCTTGCTAGTAAAGGAATTGTCATCGACGCCACCAAGAGCGAATTCGGTCAACCCGAACTCGAGTTCCTCGGTCATATCGTCGAGGCTAACGGCATTCGACTACTGCTGTCCAAGATTCGCGTCGTCGAAAACGTTCCCTGACTGACCACACTCACCAAGCTTCGCCAATTTCTTGGATTTGTCAATTTCTACCGCTGATTCATTCCCAATTGCTCACGACTTATGGCTCCACTAGACGCTCGGCTGGTAAACAAACGTAAACAAGTGCTTCAAGTGGACTGAAGAGGCCACCGACGCTTTCACAAGAGTGAAGTCTGCCCTCGCCGACACCACACTGCTTAGACACCCAAAGCCAGACGCGCCCACGGCAATTATGACCTATGCTTCAAACACTGCCGTTAGTGCCGTTCCACGGCAATTCATTGACAATGCGTGGCATCCGCTCGCCTTTTTCTCCAGGAAACTGAAGCATGCGCAGTCCCACCACAGCGTGTTCGGCCGTGAATTACTCCCCGTTTACCTGGCTATCAGACACTTTCGCCATCTCCTAGAAGGTCGTGCATTCACTGTCTTGACTGACCACAAGCACCTTGTGCACGCAACGAATTGTTCGGCGTCCTGTTACTCGCCCCGCGAGATTCGAAACATTTCCTATATCTCCGAGTTTACAACAACGTTCCACCGCATCAAGGACATCGACAACGTTCCAGCCGATGTTCTGAGTCACGTCAATGCCGTTTCCATGTTGACGTCGGAACCTTTCATCATCGATTACGACTTACTCGCCAGTCAACAGCGTGACGACACCGAACTTCGTACACTCCGGAATTCGTCAACATCCCTGAAATTGGAGGACGTCATTGTGACTCCAGATGGTACGTACACAGAAGCTTCTTTCCAGTTGTTTCGTTTGGCCTCAGCTAAACGCGCAAGTTCGCGATTGGGTTCGCTGCTGTTTGTCGTGTCAACGCTCTAAGATCCGGCGTTACCCCATTCCACCTGCCAAGTCTTTTCTTCTACCGGATGCTCGCTTTGACACCGTACACTTGGACCTCGTCGGCCCTCTCCCATCTTCGAAACACTGAAACACATCTTCGAAAGGTTACTGCTACATACTGTAAGGATTGTGAGGTCAATCCCACCGCTTGTAACCCACTGTCAAGATTGGAGTTGGGCATGAATTAGATGGTAGCTGGCCCATGCCGTCGTCCAATTTATCCAAGCTGAGGACGTTGTTGAAGGCAAGGATTGCTTCTCATCGAGAATGAGGAATATGAGTTTATTTACAGTATCTACATAAAGACGTTGCAGTTCATCAGTCTAGCATGACTGCGAGAGAAAGTACACTGAGCAGTCGCACAACAGCGGTTTATAAACACTCGGTCCTCCCTCAATACCTAGGTGAGAGAACCGTTCGACCAGTCATCGTAGACGAGCCGCCTCTTTGCACGAGGGCTTACACACACACACTTCCGCACAGGTTCACGGTCCCCAACTGAGGTCAGACGTTCTTCGCAGAACTCGGGGCTGACGTCAGGAACGGTGTGTGGGAAGGGGCCTCCAACTACGTTCCCTCGGGGACTCGCTTGCTCACAGCAGACCGGGTCAGCGGTGGCGTGTTCCGTCACAAAGCCTGGTTCGTCGAACTCATCTCGGCTCCTGCGACGGAGAGTCGAGGACGCGCGGTGGCTTTCCAGGAAAAGTCGACGCCGCTCTCGCACCTGGCTGGCAAAACTTGCACCTCAGCGGGCCGTTCTTAACAATACTGACATGCATCGACTGCTATACACGGTTGCCAGAAGCTACACCAATATCTGACATCTCACTGTCCACTGTTGCAGCAACTTTTGTGTCTACATGGATCGCGAGGTGCGGCTGCCAATCCACAATAATCACCGATCGCGATCAGCAGTTTGACTCCGCACTCTTCAACGAGCTACTCAAACTACTTGTAACGGCACGTTTTCGCGCGACTGCTTACCACCTGTAGTCCAATGAACTAGCTGAACGGTTGCACCGGCATCTCAAGGCTTCCCTTATGGCGCATGAATCGCCGGAGAAGTGGGTCCTGCATTTGCCCCTCGTCTTACTTGGCATCAGAGCCGCACTCAAGAGCAACCTAGGTTGCTCCTCTTCTGAGCTAGTCTACGGCACTCACCTACGCCTTCCGTGCGATTTCTTTGTCACCATCACCTGCCGACTACGGGGACAAACTGCAAGCTTTCTTCAGCCAGCTACATCCCGTGCCTACACCTTCGCAAGAAGTACGTTTCTCCCGCACTCTCCTCTGCTACTCACGTTTTCGTGCGTAACTGTGCCGTGCGGAAGCTTTTGCAGCCATACTACTCCGGGCCATATTGTGTTTTCGAGCGTCGTCCAACGACTTTTGTCCTGAATGTCAACGGCCGCTCAGACCCAATTGCCCTGGAACGTCTCAAACCCACCTACATTGAAGCACCCACGCCATTGGCTCCACCAATATGCGACGCAACCCTGCTGCATCCTTCGCTGCCACCTCCGCCCACCCAAGACGAATGTCAAGACACGCCGCGTCATATGGACTTTCCATCGTTCGTCGAACTTTCCTCCTCTTTAGGGGGGAGCCCTCTGTAGCGGCAGCAGCATCGGCGTCGCATGAGAATTACATAGACGCCTGCATTCACATGAGGCACAAGCGGCTGGCATGCTCCGGCACGGGCTACCGTTCCAACCGAGATTAAAAAGAATGCTACGCTAAAAGATCGAGTGTCCGTTCTCGAGCCCGAGACTTTACTGGTCTACGTGGTTGCTCGTTGCCAGTCTAAAGGTTGTAGTTGCAAATGTTCCTGTCGGGTGCTTTTGTACTACCTCAGATAGCCGACATGGGAGAGGCTTGCAGCTTTTCTTTTGTTTTTATGACCACGGATTAATTTTTTTGTTTTGTTATTCTGCCAACACGAGCTGATGATACGCTATGCTGCTTGTGTATTTATTTCCGTTTGTAACCCTCCGCGTGCAACCTGCCTACCATGGGCAGGAAGGCCGTGGTCAGGCATTGTGCCTTTCAGCCTTCTCCCTGGAGTGTATGCACTTTAAATAAAGTTCTATTCCATTTTAATGTATAACCTTGCAGTGCTTTCCTGTATATCTGAATGCGTGGTCATCTGCATAGTCTTATAGAAGGACTATGCCTGTCCTTGTGTCATGCTCTCTCGGTGGTCGTTAGTTAACACCGTTCCAATTTTGGCTATACCTATTGTAAGCAATCATGCACCAACTACCACACTTGCCAAAAAGATACTGTGCTTCTATGGTTCAGTAGAAATAAAATCACATTATTTTGTCGGTGAATGTCAATAGAAAGCCACGCTATTTCATATGGTTGTTCATACTTTTTGCGAAGCTCATCATTTTAACACCTTCTTGAAAATATATTTTGCAGACAGATGCACCCGCCTTCCAAAAGGTGAGACCAATTTTGTAAAACCCTTGCTTGCCGAGTTATCTGCGCCACCTTTCACCTGGAGCACAGACGTACTCATTAGAGTCAGTCAACACCTCTTTGATTCGCTTTGCCCCTAAATTTGTGGCTTACTCACCAGACGGCATGAAAGCAAGGAAAACTGCCTAAATGAAGTGATATGAAAAACCATACCAGCTCCCAAATTTTTTTCCAGGACTCAACTAGCTGTTCTTCACTATAATAAGAACGCTAAAAGATATCAGGCTTTCACCAGGAAAAGAGCGCTACAATGGAAAGTAAAGCTCAGCAAAGCAAAGAAGGGGCACTTCACCGTCGCCCCTTGCAAGACACTGCCAACCTATGGTACTGAAACAAAGTTCGTTCCTCGAGAAATTTACTAGGCTTGTTGCTAATGTTTACCACACCTGAAGAATGCCTGTAACATCTGCTTCGGCAATACGTTTCTTGTGGTATGAGCCACCTCACAAAGAGCCATGCTCTGACACAATTTATTTATGTTTTTATTTATAGGCTACGTTCACAAGCTCATCCAAGCAGTGATGATGAGGCTGCTCTAGTATGAGGCCAGCTCAGACCAGACCAGCCTTGCCAGCAGCTCATCTCGGCCACAACTGCACATGACAGACGCTTATGAAAAGCCAGCCAAGGAGGAACTCATTGCTACACAGCAGTAAAGATTTTCAGCTACAGCTGAGTAATTTCTAGGAAAATCACTGCCTCTTTTTTTTTTTTTTTTTTTGTCAGAACAGCAACTGCCTGCTTTAGCAGCATCTTTATGTACACATAGCTTGCTCTCTCCCTCACTTGATGAGGGGAGGAGAATAAGCGGAATTGAGAATGTTGAAGAAAAGGGGAGGCAGGAGAGAGAGAAATGAGGGGCTGAGGACCGTGTTTAGTTGTCAGACAGAGACAACATAGGGAAACTGATACCGGTTTAGAAGCAAGGCTGACAAAAAGTAAGTGGATACAAGCATGCAAGCAGTTGCTGGCAACAACTGCACACCCATCTTCCAGCAAAAGAGGGAATACAAAGTTGTGCTGGTCGAATGCGTGGAAAGAGAAACAACAAAAATGCAGAAAGAAAATCAAGATTATTGGAAGGAACTAAGTTATCACAAGACATGTTCAGTTAGGAGTAAAAATACAAATGCACATCTTGAAAGCTGAAGGAGAGGTAAACAAGAAGTTTTTTTGTCAAAAGTTACGCCTAAAAATTTATATTCTTTGACCAGCAGCGTTGTACCATCCAAGGTCACATATGGATTGCAGTGTAACCCTCGCTTCTGGGAGAACAGAACTGTAACAGCTTTGTGTGTTGAAAAACTGAAACCTATTTTGTCCGCCCATTCTGTGAGATTATTTATTGTTATTTGTAGTTGTCTTTCGCAGGTGGGTAGATTTTAGGCGCGGCAAGCCACTTGCAAATCGTCGACATAGGTTGAGTGCATAACAGAGGATAGGATGATCTTATTAACAGAGTTCATTTCGACTGTGAAGAGTGTCGTGCTCAGAATGCAAACTTGTGGAACGCCATTTTTTTGTGCATGAAAGTATTGTGCTGAGACGTACTTGAAATGTTTTATTTGACATGAAATCAGATAGACAGTTTGGCATTCTGCAACGAATTCCCAGGTCAGCCAGGTCTCTCAACATTCCATATCGCTACATGGTACCATACGCCTTTTCTAAATCGAAGAAAACCGTGAGACAGAGTTGTTTCTGTAGAAATGCGTCACATATTTCATGTTCTAGTCACACAAGATGGTCAGTGGTGGAGCATCCCTTTTTGTGTCTGCATTGGTGCATGTCTAGCATCTAGCGTGCGTGTTCCCTAGCTCTAGTCTTTGTGCGTATTCGTCGCTTGTGCTTGCGCTGCAATGTATGCGTCGGTCAGATTTCATGAAGACGATGCGTGAGAAGTCAGCATCAAAGATATAAAAAATTTCTGCCCTCAAAGCATTTCAGGCTACCACAGCAACAAGGGGTACAAAGTGCACCGGTACGTGAAATTCTTATAATATATACATATCTTAATCTATAATTTTTGCTTATATTTACTGTGTTTGACTTTGCTGTGCTCTGATTTTGCGTTGGACAGTGAGGACAATGAGATGTGAATGTCCAGCGCGGATTCATTGCACGAGGTAATAAAATTTCACTCTTACGTCTGGCCACACAAATTCTGCTTTGCCTTTTATGGCGCTGCACGTGCCCAGCTTCTACAGATATCGATCATTCTGATCAGTATGAAGCAAGATAGAGCCCGACATGCAGTGTGTTTGACAGCACAGAAGGAAAATGGTGTTACACTGTTGTGTGGAAAACAAAATGCCTTTATTTTTGTTAAAGCTCTCTCTCACAATCACATTGCCCTAACTTGTAAGAAACTAGGGAGAAAACTGCAAGCTTAGCAATTTGCATAGGTTATTTGTTCACATATATATAATCGTGGCATAGATGAATTTCATTGTTTGGTGAAAGAAACTGCTCATAGCTCACGTGGAGCTGATTCATATATTCCCAACCTGGAAACCTCAGTGCTACTGTTTTGCATATTCGACAAATTTCATCGGAAACTTTAGTTGGCTTCACAAGTATGCCTAATTTATGCGTGCTCGTCCACTGTTCACCATAACAGGTATTCAGGAAGGCAGCAAAAAGGTGCACTGGTAGAAAATCAGAGGATGCCTTCCGAAGCCAAGTCACTTCTTGCAGAGAATGAAGTGCCAGATTTTGAGGAAGAAGTGACACGTCTCAGAAATGAAAACAGATCACCGAGAGCACAAAACGAAAACCTCATGAAAGACAATAAAAGCTGAACAGCACACTGGAAATGCTCAAGAAAGCATTATGCAGCAAAATTTTTGAATCAAGTTTGGATTTTATGTTTCAATATTTGCACGCAGACTTAATTTGTATAGCACTGTAGACACAAGTTTTTCATCTTCTTTGCCTATATTTCATTTGTACTTATAGGGTTTGCATGTATGTATGCTGTTTCCAAGAGAGTAAAATAGAAGAGTATTTTGACAATATGGCAACATCATTATGTGTTCTTTAACGTGCACAGAAAGCCGCATCCCATCTATGGCACAGAATTCTACTGGAGCTATGGCAGCACCAGTAACATGGCCATGGAAACAGCAAGTTGCTGCAGGGCCCGGCTTGTATCCAACATAAGGATAATAAGGTGCCGCATGGCACCTGTGCTACGCCTACAGTGGATGCAGACTTGCCCCCCAGCTGCACCAGGGATGAAGAAATTTCTACTGCCATGCAGCTGTCACTGCTTGTCACTGTACCAATTAATTTCAGTAGTGGGAGACAAGGTGCGCACAATGCCTCCTATATATTTCGTGGGCATTACAGTATAGACTAACATCTCAGAATGTGCATGTAGCTTTCTTGTTGTTATCCAGATCTGGTCTGTGCACCCAGCCTTGTTTTCTTGATAAATGGCAACTCGGTGTTTGACTGTCTAACTTCTTTTTTCACCACCCTGGGTATGCGATAGGTGTACTGCACACCTTTCTATCACTGAATTGACAAAGCTAGTTAGGCATCAAGAAAGGGTGCATTTTTGTTCCTCAAGATTGTATTAAGCTCATCCAACGTAAGTTAGGGGCGTGATCATTGCAGCATGTCAGTGCAAGAATAGCTACAATGCCGCACCAGTTTCTTGAATTGCAGAGCACTACTGACCTGCCAGTTTACTCATAATATAACTGCTCATTGCTGAAACTGGTAGTCTGCAGTTAGTGCTTATTTTCCTTTATTTCAGGTGCTGTGTGTGGGTGCCAAAAGCAGCCCATGACCATTTGATGCAGCGCCTGAAAGATGGCATTTTTGTCCGTGAGGCCTGTGTTCAGATTTTTTCAACTGCAGGCCTTATGGGTAACAGTGCCATGGGTGCTGCATCGAATCACACTAAAAGTGAAGCCAAACCAGCTCTCGATACATTCAAGTATAATGCACTAAACGGTATGCTTTAATTCAATCATGTGCCTTGATTGGTGTCCAGGAAGGCATGTTTGTTTTTTTATACACAACTTAGCCTTAAGTCTGTTCTTTCAGAAGTCGGCAACATGTTCCTTTGCAATTTGCTCAATGTATTATTCTGATTGTAGCTGCTCAGGGCTTGTGTGTTCGAGATTTACACCATTTTTTAACAATACTTTTTCAATTCAAAGCTTTCTTTGCCTGCCTCCCAAAGCTTGGCACAATGGTATAAATTGGCCAATTTACTGCCTGGATGACTTGGCACAAGCTGTCACTCAGTTAAGAAATTATGGGTCTGGTGGTGGGATTTGTACCTGCATACTCCAGTGCAGCATCAGATGCACTGTCCATTATGCCATAGACGCACACAGAACTGCAGTATAGCAACCTTACCCATTTCCCTCTTGCAATTTAGCACTTTGAAACACATGGCGCATATGCCAGATTGCCTAGCAGCAATGTACTTTTCAAATTGAAACATTGCACTGTGGTAGGTGGTGTTGGAACAAGTGCCCCCCAAAAAACCCCACGAAGCCATGCCATAATTCGCAACCAATTTTTGGAAATCCCATTCAAGTGTGTGTGTGTGATAAGACTGGCTGCAGGAGGGAGGCTGTTTGGTTAAGCTTTCTTTGTGATGTATGAAGGTTTAGGTGCTGTTATCCATTTGGTGTTCACACCGTTGTGTTTCTCCGCAAATGTCTGCAAGTTATGCTGTTCTGACCAAGGGTGATTGCGAGATGCATTCGTCACTGAATTCACTGCATGCAGAGATGTGACGTAAGATCGCTCTGGATTTCTTACCATGTTTAGCTGTTAGTGCTGGCTCACCAAATTTGGCTTATTGTTTTCACAGTGTGTGGGATTGGCACATTTTTTTTCATGTTAACGTGCCATATACTTGTCCTTTTAGTAGTACTTCTAAATCTTTGTTCTCACTGGCTGGCCTTTCCCATTTTAGTTTTTTTCAGGCACTACCTTGAGAAGCGGTGACGCAGTGAAGATGACCTTACAAGGAGACACACCATGCTCGGAAAGCTTGTTGCTGGAAAAATTTCTGATATCATGAAGAAAAAGTACTTTTGTAAATATTTGTAAATACAATACATGCCGACTTTCAAATGGAATTTGTGCTTCTTACAGACTGGTTGCTACATTGCAGTCCTCACTGCTGTATAGCACCACTGTTTTGATACATGGACAATGTGCTTAGACCGGTAGGCAACACTACCAAAAGACAAATACGCTACTAATAGACCAATAAAATTCTAATAGATATACAAAACTAATAGGCCAATACAGTGCCCATAAGAAGTACATTACTAATAGGCCCATAGACCGCCAATAGACCAGTAAGCCACCAATAGGCTTATACAATACCTATAGACCAATACGTTCAATAATCCCATAGCCTATTGGTTGTTCTATTTGTCATTTTTGCTACGAGTGTTCGGTCAGTTCTCCAGTGCTTGCAGCAGCGAAGGCCTGTTGGGGCAAGATAGCTGCTGTGGTGGTAGCCTTTATGATGGCAACTTTTCACTCCTCCTGCCAACAACGGCATCTGGGATCATCAGCAGCATGGTTGGCACATCAGTTGGCGCAGCAGGCCTTCAGAGGAGTACAGGCACTTTCATGTCTGCAGTGCAGGTAGTGGGTTGGCCACTGGCAGGTAGCAGTAACATGGTCCAGCCTTCCACAGTTTGTACACAGTGTAGGACGCGGGCGAAATGGACGAACTGTGAACGGCAGCTTGAAGACTTCCAGGTGGGTTGGAGGTTTGCTTGCTGTAAAGGCAACAGTTACTGAGCTGCCATTCCTTCCAACAGAGAGCACTCGGAAGGCAGCAAGCAGCTGCTCGTCCATGTACTTCCCATCGAGGCAGTGGACGTATCCCCCGGATTGGCTTTGGTCCAATGGAAGGCCCGTGTGAGCAGTCACTCTACAGGTGGAGTCCATTGAGAGTAGCGCCTGTAGTCGTTCCTGCATCTCCGTGTCGGCCACAACAATGTCCAGCTTGGTATTCACCGTTACTGCAAGGACAGTAGGTAGGACAAACCCGGCCTTTGCAACGGCAATGCATGATGTGCGGTGAAACGACACAGACTGCTCTGCGCGCAAGAAAAGTGCCGTTCCTGCAGATGGCTGCAATGTGGGCTTCTGTGGGAGAGGTGGTCCAGTCCAAGAAATGGGACTGGACAGGCAATGTAATGCATACAGTGGATAACTGGTGGTCTATTAGTTACAGAATGAGTGCATAGATAAGGGAAGCGCAGTGAAGAACAGCAGATAATTAGGTGGCATAATAACAAAGTTTCAGGCATCAAATGGTGTCAGTCTCGCAGTGGATATGTTATATAGCCTGATGATGATAGAAACAATCAAATTAAACCAGGCATTTCCCAATCCCTCTGGATCTTTAATCAAGAAAGAGAGATTTTAGAGGGGAAGACGTTTTGAGAAGTTTCTCAATTGCTATTCTATGGAGAAGCAAAGGTAATCCGCCACAGGGGCCTTTGCGTCAATAGGCATTTGGTGTGTTGCGACACCACGTACCTGAGCAAATGAAGGTTGGACACTCCCACATGTAGCTGTGAGCAGCTTAGCTGTGTCTGGGGTAAGGGTGATACCGGGTGTTTGGACCTTTCAGGCCTCCCGGCACAGGCAACACACCTCTTTGGCCTCTGCATCATGTAGACAGCACCTCAAGACTGACTCACCTGGAGGAAAACGGCAGTCGTCTTTTCCTGTCTCTCTCTCATCAAATCTTTGTCTCGTTGTCTGGCCTTTCCTCTTTTCTTCTCCCATTTACTTTTTCTCCTTGGTAGCAAGGGTTAACCCTGTGTGGCTGTCCTACCTTGAGTACACCATATTTGGTTATAGTGATGGCATACGACTGGCGTGGTGCAGGCTTGTATGCAAGCTCTGCCGCGTCCCCTCGTTCGGCTCCGTGGTGGGCAGTCGGCGCTGTTGCCGAACATACACATTTTTCTCATGGCAATGCAAGTCTCCGTTGTCTGTGATTGTAGTCTGAAAAGTTGCCACACCGAAGCACTGTTCCAGTTCTCTTTTCGGAGCAACGCTCCATCATTTCCCACGTACTATGTACTGCACAGCGAAAACAACATACCAGTAAAAAAGCTCTCCCTATTCCTGGTGGCCAAGCGTCTAAAAGGCAAAATCGGACATACATACGAAGCCTAAAAAATGTCTAGTGGGGACGTCCTAGAACTAAGTGACAAAGATCAAGCGCAAGAACGCTCAGAACTTACCAGTATTGGTGACATGACAGTGACAATTTCAGCTCACAGAACACTAAATACAAACAGAGGTGTGATATCCGAGGACGACTTTCTTGGCTTGAGCGATGAACTGCTGGAAGGTATCCAGGAACAAAATGTTACCAAAGTCCAAAGAATTGTCATCTTCAGGAATGACCAAGAAATATTGACAAAACATATTACACTCGCCTTTGGAACGAGCTTAATGTCTACCTCGCTGTACGCAGGTTATGTAAAAGTAAATATCAGGCCATATATCCTGAACCCCAGACGATGTTTCAAATGCCAAAGGTTTGTACATGCTTCACACGCATGCCAAGGGCAAACAACCTGTGCTAAATGCAGCTCCAACGATCACCAGTGTGACAATTACACTATCCACATTGTGTTAACAGCAAAGGGACCCTCCAGCTTACTCGTGACCTTGCCCTTGCTGGAAAGAAGAATTGCACTAACTGTTAAAGAAAAAATCTTGTTCTTTGAAGCAAGAATGCGATTGTCACCTTTCACAGAGAAGCTATGCCGATGTGACGCAGGTAGGGGCAGTGTCACAGACGCCTCAGGAGTCCTCTGAGCCCATGCATAGTGGTCCCGCAGTGACCCCTCCTGCCCCTGTGATAGAAGCAGCCAGTGCGGCTCCATCCTCTCCAAATGCCTTTCAGACACCAGTCCCGCAGGGCCCTAAAATCAACCGAACTCGAAGGCCCGAGACACGTGTCTCGGCGCCCAACTCTCAGTCCTCCAGCGACTCGGAGAGAGTGATGGAGGCCGAAGCGAAAACTTCGATGTCATCGACACCGAAGGACAAGCGCTCGCTTGAGCATGGAAAGAGGGGCAAAGATCCTATAAACACGTTAAATAATAAACCAATAACCTAAAGGTTATCGCTTCTTTGTGTTAGCCTTCTTTAAATCCATGTCGCCTAACATCTTATCTCTTATTCTTTCATAATGCCATTTCTTACCGTTAACTCTCAAAATGACTTTTATTATATACTGGAATTGTTGAGGGCTCTTACGCAACTTAGGTGACATCACAGAACTGTTAAGTAACTTCTCTCCTGTGACCTTATGCTTACAGGAAACAAACCTAGGTGAAAAACACACAAAAAAGATTAAAAGGCTTCACTGTTGTATGGCGCAACCGTACTCAGGCGAATTGGCTGTCGGGTGGTGTAGCCATTGTTCTGCAAGGCAGTATCGCAGTTAGAAAAGTTACCATAAACAGTCACATAGAAGCCGTTTCTGTCACTATTTTAACACACGAAACCATCACCATTTGTTCAATATACATTCCACCATATTCACATTTTACTGTAAGAGATCTAGAGTTAATTTTAAACCAGCTACCTGAACCTTTTTAATAGCGGGTGATATTAATGCACATAACATGTTATGGGGTAGTAAAACAACCGACACTAGGGTTCAAGCACTTGAAGATTTTATCCTAACCGTTGTCTGAAGGGACCGCGAATGCTCCAACCGCTCGTCAGGAGTCGCTATAATTGTGTAGGGTGGCACTCCTACCTGAAATGTCCAATTGAATATATCTTTTGAGGCCGTAGCCGTCACCATTCTGTCTCACTAAGCCATCACCATTTGTCACTGTATATTCCACCCCATACCCATGTTACTACTAAACACTTAGAAAATTCAACAGATCAATTACCGGAGCCATTTGTTTTAGTAGGAGATTTTAATGCTGGTGGTGCTCATTGCGGCAGTGTCAAATTTGACCAAAAGGGCAGCTCATTAAGATTTTATTCTGTCCAATGATATGTGCCTTTTAAACTCAGGTGCACCGACCCACTTTTCTCCAACTTCCCACACTTTTAGTTCTCTAGATTTAGGTTCTTGCTCACCATCTTTTTTTTAATGATCTTAAATGGGAAGCCCTCGACACATCATATGGTAGTGATCACTTACCCGCAGTCGTCACTCTTATCACCACCAACCTTAAGGACTTGGCCACGCCGGTGGAAATTGCAGCTTGCTGACTGGCCGGTTCTTATGCAGAATGTGAAACTGGAAGTTGTCTTTTCGCTAGAACTAAGCACTGATGAACTTAAAAAAAATCACTGAGGTCATACTCTCAGCGGCAGAAAAGGCAATACCCCAGTCACCCGGTATTGTGCGCAAAAAGCTAAATCCCTGGGAGACAAAAAAGTGTACTGAAGCTAAAGAAAGAACAAAATAAGGCCTGGGGGATCCTACAGAGGTACTCTACTTATAGCAACCTTTTAAATTTCAAACAGGCCAAAGCCAAAGCACAATTTATTCGAAGACAAGCAGAGAAATCGTCATGGCAAAAATACATATCTTCAGTCAATAGTACAGTCACATCAAAATGAATGAGGGGCTGGGTGCGGAAATTCAAAGGAGAGTACTCGTCATGCACAATACCACTACTTAGATGTTCAGGTACACAGACGCTACAGGACCAGGCCAACTTAGGCGAACACTTTTACATCTCCAGCTCAACAAACCATTCAAATACATTCTTAAAACATAAAGAGTCTGCAGCAAAACAGAGACTACCCACCACTGGGGCTTCAGCTGAAATGTGTAATAATCCCCTCACAATACATGAATTGAACAGAGTTCTTTCTGCTGGTAAAAAAACGGTGACAGGTCTTGACAGACTCCACTACACAATGCTGGCACACCTATCTGAAGCATCGGTTGAGGCACTTCTTAAATTCTTCAACAAGTTATGGGAGTCTGGGGTAATGCCTACAGACTGGAATAAAGTGGTAGTAGTGCCTTTTCTAAAACCTGGTAAACCCGCAACATTCCTTAGCAGCTATAGACCCATTGCACTGACAAGTTGTCTAGCCAAATCCTATGAGAGCATTATAAACATAAGACTCACATTCATCCTTGAAACAAGAAGCCTAATAGACATGCACCAGTGCGTATACAAAAAGGGCTGCTCCACCAGTGACCATCTCGTGCGACCAGAACATGAAATACGTGACGCATTTCTACACAACTGTCTCGTGGTTTTCTTCGATTTAGAAAAGGCATATGATACGACGTGGCAATATAGAATCTTGAGAGCAATGGCTGACCTGGGAATTCACGGCAGAATGCTAAATTGTCTATGTGATTTCATCTCAAATAGAACATTTTAAGTACATCTTGGCACAGTACTTTCACGCACACTCGCCATGGTTGCTCAGTGGCTATGGTGTAGGGCTGCTGAGCACGAGGTCGCGGGATAGAATCCCGGCCATGGCGGCCGCATTTCGATGGGGGCGAAATGCGAAAACACCCGTGTGCTTAGATTTAGATGCACGGTAAAGAACCCCAGGTGGTCGAAATTTCCGGAGTACTCCACTACGGCATGCCTCATAATAGGAAAGTGGTTTTGGCATGTAAAACCCCTTAATTTCAAAACAAAGAAAACTTTCACGCACATATACACAAGAAAATTGAAAAATAAAGCAGGGGCAAACCCGCACCACCTTGAAGGTATAACGGGTGTAAAGCTAATATAAAATAAATGAAAAGGGGTGGCCAAGGCAGTCCAAAATGGTGTTTAAAGAAAAAAATCAATTGGTAAAAAAAATTAGGCGGAGGCAAGCTTGTAATTAGGCAAGGATTATGTTAAAAACAATGGTAATGAGGAAGAGGACCGGAGCAGTAGATGGTTAACTGCCTCCGAAGAAAGGGGTCTGCAAGCAGCACACCCACCCAAACCGACACCGCCTCCCAGGGCAACCCACCGACGCCCGCGCAGGGACGCGCAGCTGTTTTATTGCAAAGAAAAGGTCAAAGGCGTCCGTGCTTCTTTCTTGGCCATACTCTTGCCGCGTCGAATCGACTTGAGTGGTCCGGTATACAGGATAGAGCACTGCAAAATCTGTACAATGGTAGGCGACACATGGGGAATGGAAAATGGAGAAGAGGAAGTGGAGAAGAATGAGAATGTAGCATACGGTTAGTGCCATCCAACACGGGGAAGCCCCGCCATAGTTGGCTTATACAATGCGGATGGCAAAGAACAGTCATAGAAGAGTAATATGAAAAAGTGAAACAAGAGTGACAAGGAGGAGGGCACTAGTGACCATCAGGAAGCATAGGAGGGACAGGAACGGAAGAGGAAGGAACGGAAAGGGTTATAATGCATATTAGTTGCAGGAGCAGGGCGCGGGATTGTTTTGTTTTTATGAATGCGGGATAGACGTCGGGTGAAAGGGCATCGAGGTTCAAAAGTCGGCGCAACCGCGAAGCAACGAGTACGGTACGCATGCATGAATGCGGCCTCCGAGATTTACCCCCGCGTGCGTTTCTCTCTAGCCATGCCAATCAGCACACGCCCCAGCCAAATATTTTAAGTTTGTCGATTCCTCCATGCCTCACCAGGCGGCAGTGCGCACCTACGCATCGTCCTGCCCATTCCTCTTGTTTTTGCATGTGTGCATTCAGGAAACGTTCATTCGTAGCGTGTCCTGCAGCCTTTCATCTTTAGCTGCTTCTCGAGCAAGGACTGAACGCAAGGTAGGTTCGAAATATTTCACAATTTAGGTGTTGTGTTTACTAGCGAAGCGGAGTGTTGATGTTGTTGCCGCGCTCACATAGTGTGTTCCGTTTTACAGGGAACTTACGCATTGTGCTAGTGTAGATAGTAGTCTTTGCTACCCAAACAGTTACTAGCCAAGACTGTTTCGTGAAGGTGGTAGTCTTTGCATGCCAAATGGTTAGTCGGCAAGCCGTTCTTGTGTGAATGGTGGTAGTACTTGTGTGCCTAACGGTTACTTGTGGAGCCGGCAGTCAATCAGCGTCGCTCTAGTGGTCAAAGGCATGCATGCTTTTTAGCAGCAAGGTCCTGTTGAAGTTTGGTGAATCATGGCATTTGTTTTCCTTCCCCTTTTTAAGCCTAAGACTTGTGCTCTTGCTTATAAGCGGCATTAGTTATGCTGGCGCAAAGAAACTGCTTCTTTGGTCACTGCTGCGCTGCAATATGAGATCCAGCATGTTCACGATTAAACAGCGCTTCAGGTTTTCACTGTAAATATTTATGTGACGTTTACTCCTTTTTTTCTTTTAGAGCAATGACGTGCTGTTGTGTGCCGCTGTGCACATCCGACTGGCGCAAAAACTGGGGCTCAGTTTTCATGAGTTTCCTGTCCAGGAGGGCCAGCGGCAAGCATGAATCAAGGCAATATCCTGTAAAGATTTTGTACCAAATGACAAGTCGTGCAGCAGCGTCGTTTGTAGCCTGCACTTCTTGGACTATGATTACCAGTTAGTCTCCTCAGCACGACGACGTTTGAAACCCGGGGCAGTTCCAAGCGTGTTTCCAGCCTACCCATCACACCTGCACAACCTCAGCCACCAAGAAAATGACGAAAGTTGGAAAGAACGCAAGCAGGCGTCCCTTCTAATGAAATGAAAGCTCGAAATGGAGAAGCTAGGAACGAAAATGCAGGCCCCTCTTTGGCGACGACCATGCATTCAGGACATTGCCTTTCGGAAAGGCAGGCTCACTCTTGTTCTGTTATTGCACATGAAAGTCTGTCCCAGCACACAGAAGGACTGGAAGAACAGGCTCTGGTGGTTGACTCGACAGCACAGACAAGCACTGATCTCCCACGTAACCCGTGTGATGCAAGAGCAATAAATCGCTTGAAAGTGCAGCTATTTCGCAAGAATGATGCCGTGCGAAGGCTACAAAGAGAAAATGAAAATTTAAGGAAACAATTAAGTTCGTTTCAAAACCACACACTGCATTCATCTTTGAAAAAATGTTTATGCATGACGGGGACTGCCAAGTTTTCCCTTGAAGATTGCTTGGTTGGGCAACTAGTTAATGCTGCCTGACAAAAGCCAGTGTGGTCTACAGACTTTGTGAGAGAGTGCGTGGTCTTGTATTATCTGTTGACCAAAGCATACCGCTACATCAAAAACCGAGGCTTGCTTAAGCTGCCTTCAAAAAATACCCTCCTCCGCTACATTGGAAAATCGAACAGTGAGAGTGGAGTCACTCCCTTGATGAAAGAGCACCTGAAGGAGGAAGCAAGACACTTAAGGGACGAAGCACGACTCTGCTCCCCCGTGCTTGACGAAATGGCCGTTAGCTCTAAGTACATATATGACTGAAAGATGGGACTGTTTTTTTGGCCATCAAACAGCAAAAGAAGAGAGCGGAATAGGGAGTGACACCACCAGTGTTGTTCTTGCAAACAAAGTACTGTGCTTCATGGCAACAGGCTTGTCAATGTCATATAGAATACCATGTGGTTTCTTTTTCACGAATCGTTTGAGTGGGAAGCTGCTTCACCAGCTGACACTGCACGTCCTCACAGAAGTCTAGAAGTGTGGCCTAGAAGTCCTGCGTACCGTAAGTGACAATCACCAAATCAATGTGACAATGATGCGCCACTTGGGAAACGGATTTTTGAAGCCTGTCGTACCTCACCCATGCTCTGCAGAAAGAAAGCTGTTTTTGGCCTTTGATCAGTGTCACATCATAAGAAATGTCAGAAACGTTTTTCTGGAGGGTGACATGACAGGTGGAAGTTACCCAATTACAGGAAAGTTTGTCTAGGATCTCTACGAGATGCAAAAGAATGAAGTCATCAAGCCTGTTCGTTTCTTGACACAAAAGCACATGGAGCCGTCAAATTTTTTAAAAATGCACGTAGGCAGGGCAGTAGAAATATTTTCTACTCAAGTAATCACTGCACTATCATATTTGAAGGAGTACCCGGCATACAATGCCCGAGTAGAAGCGTTCAGAGATTGCGGAGCAAGCATCTTTTTTATGAAACTCATGCAGAAGTGGTTTTCAATTCACAACGTATCGAACAGAAATGCTCACGTCTACCAAAGAGATGCTGACAAAATGCATTTCTTCTGTACCACTGATGAATGCCTGCTCTGTCTCGAAGATGAGTTTCTGCGGTATCTGGAGGCTTTGCATAACGCTTGCAAGAGGCACGGGAAGAAGTTCCTCAGCTCTGAAACATATGAAGCATTGACTCTCACCAGCAAGTCTATTGTTCTCTGTGTGAGGTACCTTCTGGACAGTGGCTACTTCTACGTCCTGACCAGAGACCTTTCGAGTGACTCGGTTGAGCTGCTTTTCAGCGCTATGCGACAGATGACAGGAGGAAATGACTCTAGATGCGAGGGCAGTCACATTCAACATGGAAAAAATACTGCGCAGTGGAATTTTGTGTGCTTCAGAGAGAATGTGGGACCCAGCCAGAGCATTACAAGGTATCGAAATCTTTTTTTTTTTTAGGTTGCAGTGTATTCGCTTGTGATGCTAGCTGCTCCTAAAGTGACAGTAGTGCGCTGATGTTTAAAAGTTTATAAAATTCATATCAGCCTTCTGAAAGATTGTGGTGATCACCAGAATTAAATTCTGCTTTTTTTTCTCGCTTAAATTATCCTTTTTGCTATATTAAGCACTGCGCTGATTTGATTTCCACTAGCAAAAAAACAGAAAAATAAAAATTTATTTCGTGTCACATTCAACACTATTCTGTCTACATTGCGGGTTATACCATGCATCTGCCTCCCCCATTCTGGAATCTTCCGTGCCATGTGCCTCTGCTCTGTCATCGAGGTATGTCTGGCGCTTCTCAAATGTTTGAAAAACTTGTGCTGACAAACTGGTAGATATTGTTACATAGGAAGATGCCAACGAAAAGCTATAGACAAGTATATCTACAAGGCAATGCGCCGCACTTGGCCAAGAGGCAACAGCCCGCACTAGCCTCTAATCATTGTCGTCGTCTTCACCCTGCTCACCTCATTGTCATCGCAAATACTGTTCCGTAGCACTACCCCCGGCGGCAAAAGCGCCGTCCCGGAGCGACTAAACGCCGGACTCGGAAGCAGTGTAGTAGGCCTTGAGCCTACTGACTTGCACAACATCACTAGATGCCAGAGTAGAGGACGAGGTTGAACGCACAGGAGCAATTTCGTACGTCACAGGCGTCACCTGGTGCAGCACGTGGTAGGGCCCTGTATATCGCGAAAGGAGCTTCTCTGAAAGCTCGACGTGACGAGAGGGTGACCACAGGAGCACGAGCGCACCAGGCAAAAACTGTACGTCACAGTGGCGGGCGTTGTACTGACACTGCTGAGTGGTTTGTGAGGCCGTCAGTCAAGTATGGGCAAGCTGGTGTGCATGGTCCGCGAGGGCGATGGCGTCGCGTGCATACTCGCTTGCTGAGATCGCAGCAGGAGGAAGTGCCGTGTCTAGGGGCAAGGTCAGTTCGCGCCCATACAATATGAGCAATTTTCCTCACTTCTTGTTTATGTATTCCATTTTTTTTATTATTGAAGCATTCAAGGCTCATTGTAACCTTATTTTTGATAAAAAGGTTTTTGCTTCAGCATGGGTCCAGTGTCTCCCAGTATGCTGCCCTCTGCACAGAGTGATCCAGCTCAAGCAACGTCGCCAGGTGTATCACCGAGGTATCTACTGCATCCTGAAGTTTTTGTTTTACTTTCTGTAAATTTCTTCCTTTCATTATTTTTTCTTTTTTTTCTTGAGTTTTTTTTTTCTTGAGGTAAGAGAGAGGACCTCTCTTGCGCTACTGCGGAGCTTGCTTACGGCACCTTGCTTCGCCTGCCAGCAGACTTCTGCGAAGAAAACACTCTCACATCCTCTCTAACAGCAAGCGAGCTTAGCGATGTGTTCTGAAACCTCCGTCCGCTGCCTACACGTTTTAGCAAACCCCGTGCAGTGTACATCACTTCGGACTTGCAGACAGCCCCACGTTTTTGTGCGTTACGGCCCTCGCTTCAGCTCCACTACCTCGGACCATTCCCCGTTTTAGAATGTTTTCCTTCTAACTTTGCCGTCGACGTAAACGGGACACAAGATACGATCGCGCTTGAGCGACTCAAGCCAGCATTCAGCGAGGCACCCGCGCTTAATTATCTCGCCTTCCCGGGACATGCGGACTCCGCCTTGCAAGTACGCGGTTCGTCACCTCTTCGTCGCGTTCACTTGGCTGCCACTTGTGCATTGTGAGCATCGTTCGTCGCTTCAGCCTCCTCTCTAAGGGGGGAGCAATCTGTAGCGGCGCGGCGATGGAGCTGCGCACCACCCCCGCAGCCATAAACAACTCCGCGCGGCGTCCCGCGGGCCTCCCGTAAGCGGACCTTCGCAAGTGTTGGGCACCAGGCACACGGACACATGATCAGACTCACTGTGCCGAACGTCGTGCGCGAGCTCCCTTTTCTGATTACTTTGTTTACTGCTTTCCTTTCGCACTAGGTCCGTGCACCGCACTTCTCTATGCTCCTTTTCCCTCTTTTCTCCTCTCTCTCTAAAGCCCTCATCACTTCCTGCGCGCTGCGAGCGCCCGCTCAATTCTCTCTTTTGACAGAATAAACTAGACCTTGTTACCAAAAAGATGTGTGTCCATCTCGTTTACCATGGCTCTAGAAGGGCCTTCGGAGGGTGCTTCCCTAATAGCCCTAAGCTCACACCAGCAGACTGTAAGCAGCTTGGGCAGCTTGCATTAGGTGAGCGATGCCCCCCGCTGGAGTTCTATTTACCGATGAGGCCAGCACAGCAAGGCGATGCCCCCAGTGAGCCAACAGAAGATGAAGCCCTCAACATGGCGGAAAGTGCCTCAGGCACACCATCGCAACAACAGCCAGGGCCAAGCACCGCTCCTGACTTCTGTCCTCAGTCAGGGCCAAGCACTGCTCCCGACTTCTGTGCACAACCAGAGGTATTCTGACTCTTTCCATATGAAGTCATTTCGAGGTGTGAATGACAGTGTGCGGTGCTTTATAGCCAAGATTGAGTTGTGCCCCATGCTTAGAAGAGTAATAATAGTAGTCGAAAATGTACAACTGCAGCTGACATAATTGTGGCTGATTGTGTACAATGGAAGCTGCGAACACAAAAGTCTTCTTTACATATTGCTCCACACATATTTGAAACCACATGCATACTTCAAGGCCACAAAATGTGTTTATGTCATCCAAGCTTATTTGAGGGTGACTATTTCTCACAACCTTTGCTACTGATGCAGAACAGCATACGGCTGGCAGTAATGTTTGGTATTAAAAGCACACAACTTAAACAGGCGACCAAAGCATGTGCAGGAACATTGCATAATGTGGCAACACCAAATCAATAAGAATACACGTTCGTCTGCGCAAAGACAGAACAAGGTTTTCCCATAATGCAAATAGCCTATAGGCATGTGATGTAACTAAAGATTACAGACTTCACGATGGAACTGCTTACAATAGTTAACATTATGTGTAGCTGCATGTCTGACTCTGCTTGATGTTTGAGCTTTTGTGCTGTTTGCCTGTGTGAACAGAATGGTGCAATATGATGTAAAATAATTTTGCAATGTATACATGCTAAACAAATGCTTTAAAAAATTGTTTTGCAGGACACTGAAGAAACCTACACTGCATTGGAAAGGGCATTCAGGAGAATGCACAAGCTTGCAGAAGGGAACCCCGGCTGCGGAGTGTTGTTGAGGAGCTTTACTGCTGGAATAGGAAAGTTTCCAGCAGCAGTGGAGCATACAGCATGCTCCTGAGGCTAAATGCTGCTGCTCGAGCACATAGACACCACGGGAAAAAAATCTGGGTCCAGCTAACAGCTTCAGCAAGGCGCTGAAGTGGAGTCACCAGAAAGTCGGGCCGAATTCCTTCTGGTCGGCCAGCCAAAGCTGGCAATACAAGGAAATCAAAACGCGGGCACAAATTAAGCGACTCAGTTCAAGCGAATGTGCCGGCAGCTAAGGGCCACTAAAACTGGTGACAGCTAATATGTCAGTTCTTTTTTTTTTAGCTGCGGAAAATTTTTAAAAATTGTCTGTGGCAGATTTTAATACTTGAACCAAGTTACTTGATAAGGCAGAGAATAATCCCCCCAAAAAGCAAATGTGAAATCTACTACCAAATTTTGCTAATTAGTTCTTTACCAATTATTTACAGCACATGTCGCAATTTACAAATTGAAGCTAGCCAGTACGAAAAACACATCGACTTCAGAACAAATTCTGAGGATGGTATCGGTTTATGGGTTTTGCACTGTCAAACTAGTAGCTAAAATCACCATGTATTTTGTCATAGACTGAATATCAATACCTCAAAAATCGCATAATGAGAATTTGTTCCCAAGTGGACACACCTAGCGAACTCACCAGCTATAACTTGTAAATTTCAATGTGTGCCATGAACTATTGGAGTAAACAATTAGCAATCTTTTAAAAATTATTTATGCATTTCCCTTTTTCGTAGCAGTTATGGCCAAATCGCCGAGTAATGTAGTTTAAGGGTTAGAATTATGCTATACGCCACAGGCGATTTTTTTTTAAATATGAGCTGCAGCTAAACAAACATGCCTGGTATTTAAGGACGGATGCAAGGCTGAAAGGTCAACTTTTGAACAATTTAACCTATTTTAATAAAACTTTGCACAAATTTCATCAATTTGGCACAAACAGAAAGTAAGTTATGATCATTGTATTGAGCATGAGTGTATCAGCTTTACAAAAACATCATTTAAAAAATAATGCACATATTAATTAGTCTTTGATACCTTCTAGGTACCCTGTGTTGCAGGATAAGGGCAGCCACTTCTTTTTTAGGAAGTGTAAAAACTGTAAATATCCCATCACTTGAAGACCAAGTTTATTTTTTGTGTTGTCACCATATTTACAATACCTGATATTTTCATTCTGTTAGCAGAAATTTAATTTACGTGAGAAGTACCTCATCCTGTTTCTGAAAATTTCACTCTAGAAATGACCTTGAAAGCAGAGCAGCTTTTTGCAAAGGAGAATAAATTTAAAAATAGCAGAACATGCAACTTTTAGGAGGGTAGTGATTAGTCAAAGGCCCTTGCTCCATAAGTTGGGCCCCGTTCAACATGGCACTGCTCGGTGACACTCACTTCGTTATTTTTATTTTTTTCAACTTTAGAGTTGTCAAGCACCCTTGTCTGTGCTTGTGAATTGCTCCCCTTAGTTGCTTGCTGGACGTGCTTCGTTGTATAACTCCAATATCCAGCTCCAGCTCATTGAGCACTCTCTTGATGCCGCATGCTGACAGTGAAAACAAGTGTTGGTTCGTTTAAAATGATGGCAAAACTGTATTCCTTGAATGATTACATGCTGGAATTTCACTTGTATAGTTTGTTATTCGGGTTGCTCGCTGGTTGAGACCTATGCTGTCTGTGCTTCAGAGCTCTTCTGTTTCTCCCGCTCCGCTCTTCGACAGGTCCGACCCTAGCATCATTGAATGTGCTGCGACCAACTGAGCGTGCGAGATCCACGGGTTGTCTTTCAAGGATGTCTGTTGGAGGCACATGACATAAACATAGGGAACGGTGTCGGTAGAGAGCTGCCTTGTCATATTTTACACGGAGTGCCTGTGCTTATGCTGGCACACCCTCGTTCAGCTCTAGCACAGATCAGGGTCCAATGCTGCTGCAGTGTCTACTGTTCTCAGGAATGCAAGCTCCATCTTTGGGCACCTCGTCCACACTAATGCATTCAATTATTGATATGCATTCTGCATCTGCATCCTCAAACATTGTGCATGGAGATCTAGCTTACTTTGCTGTTTGCATAGATGCACTAGCCTTGTTGCAATGCCTCTACTCAACTTGGACCTCTGTAATAGGAAGAAATGCCTGACCAACAATGGAATCGAACCTCTGCCTTTGAGCACAGCAGCCCAATGCTCTAATCACTAGGCCATGATCGGACGGAGACTCCTAATGTGCTGAAGCCCACTAGCCCTTTGAAATGTGTGGCGAGTGTGTCATGCGGTAGTTTCTCGGGAGCTCGTGCTTTGAGGCACTGTCTTTGGGATTGGCTCACATTCGCTTGTACATTCCTCGTACCAGCTATCATTATATAGAAACTGTATGACGTTGTACCACCTTCATGATCAACCTTGGTTGACCATGCTATAACATTTATTTGCTGCAGTACTAATGCCATCAATGTTTTAACATCAACTGTGTTTCACATTTCTCTTCATTTCCTTGACAGAGGCCCGTCATCCCCTTACCTTCTACTTGGTCGGACGCCAAGGGCGATACGTCATCCCCCTACCTTCTACTTGGCCGGACCCCACGGCGCCGAAGAGGTCATTCACCCGACCTTCTCCCCGGATTCATTGAAAAGAGGATTGACTTTTCCTTCCCGTGCTCGGTATTGCAGGAGGAGGGGTCCTCTCTCTGTGCCTGTCACGTGTCATCGACAGAAGCAAGATCCCGCCCACACTTGTAGAGAGCCTATTTAAGGGGCTCCGAAATGTACGTTTGATATACTTCATGCTCTTCTTATTTTCTTTCAACTACCTTTGAATAAACCGTGCAAGTTTCGCACTAGCAAATCGTCTCGCCCTTGCTTGGTCGCCATGATCTACCGGATGCCTGCAGCCCGCAGAGAATGCCACGCTACCCAATAAATAATGTCGGTCGAGCTTCGATAGGCAGGCGCCGCTACTTCTCGGCAGCAGTACGGTACGCTACCCTGGAGTACGCAAGAAACAGGTTGCTAGCGGTGGGATCGCCTACTAACGCAACGAACAGGTTGCTAGCGGTGGGATCGCCCTCTGAAGTGCAACAAACTGGTGGCAGCGGGGGGATCGCCTACTAATGCAACAAACAGGTTGCTAGCGGTGGGATCGCCCTCTGAAGTGCAACAATACCCAGCAACTCCCACTGAAATGCCACGGGGAGGAGAGTAGCCAAAAGGGATAGGAAATTGTATTTTTAAAATTTACACGGAGAGAGACAGCTGCAGGCTAGATGGCAGAACAACAACACGAGCGCTACTCTGATTGTCGTCTTCACCGTCTTTTTGGCGCATTCTTCCATGCTCGGCAGGATGCGTGCTTCAGTGCGTAGGAAAGCGCGTAACAATATAATTATGAATGTGTCATTTATGCGAAATACAAAGAAATATCAGGCACGCACTATGTCACACACTCTCATGCATACTAAGAGCTACAGCCGAAAAGCTTTTTCGCCGCCGCTTTCAAGCCACAGGCGTTGTTGACGCAGCTGCGACGGAGTGCTGTTTAGATGCAGGTGGCCATTAAACCAAACCTTGATGCAAGCAACAATATCATTTGATTCAAGTCCAAAAATCCAAAGGAGTGCGCGCAGAGGAGTGTGCGGAACAAAACACCTTTGTTTGTAATTTGAGATTGTGCATACTTCCTAGTTAGCTGAATGAAACTGTGGTTAAATTGTGAGCTGTGTGGTGACTGTGTGGTGTGTGGTGAAACTGTGGTGTTGCGGCCCTTGCCGGCCGCCGAGCACGATAACATACCTGCCAAGTCTCCTGAATTTTGATGGTTTTGTACGATTGTATGTCCGAAACAGAAATCTCCCGAAAACGTGCCCTTGTTCGGCTGAATCCTTCTCCTAGTCTGGCCACATAGCACCGCAGCTACATGACACCGATTGACATCCTGATCAGTGAAGAGTAAAAAAGTGTAGCCGGTTAAGTGCAGAATTGAAGCTCCTAGTATCACTTCTGCTTTGCTATTTATGCGAACGCAGCGCCGCGGTCGTTTTCACCTACGCAGCTGCCCAGGGTATCACAAGCGTGGCACTAGGGTCTGATTCTTCCTGTAGTTTCTCTCCTTTCTTGTGCCGGTTTTTCCTGTGGGCAGCACTAGGCCGCCTCCACATGCTCATCGGAAGTTTTCTAAGTCTAAACAGTCCCGATTTTAAACATAATTGAAAACATCAGGGCACTGATGAAAAAGTCACTGGCAAAAAAAGTGCTTGCACAAAAGCAGTGCTGATGATTTGTGGGCGGCAGTTGCTGACGAATGGGAGTGGCTGCATCAAAGCGATGTGGTTGCGTCCTTATACGTGTCATTGCCACACAGGATGGCTAGCATAATTACAGCCAAGGTACTAAAACAGAAACAATAAACGTGAAAAAGCTGCTGCAGCAAAAATAAATGGTTTTCTTCTCACATACTTTAATTATTTGATACTGGCTGCATGCACACTCATCTCACCACAATAACCAAGGAAATCAGGGCTAATGAAGAATAAAACAAATTTATTGACAAAAATATAGTTCATTTCATCACTCAAAGCACCGCCAATGCAGTGCATCACTTTCAAACGTAAGCAGGTTCCAAGAAAGTCATTTCCAGATAAGCGAAATCGGAAGAAACACATGTGCGCTAGCAAAACAATCTAGTGTGCAGCAGACGAAACTGACTGTTTTTCAGGGCAGCAGCGAAGGGCACTAACCCATGTTTCATCTCGCCATAGCTTTCTGTTCTCGCAGCTAGGCTGTGCCACTAGTATCTGTCGTCTGCTGTTATTTTGCTTCAGCTTAGGCTGTCCATGACTGTACATTGTTTTATTCAAGGTCACTACAATGTGACAATATTCTTTCAAAAATATTTTTTCTTCAACTTCGTGGTAATAAGTAGATTATTAAAGGACCAAATGAAGGTCACAGTTCTCCTTATTAAATTTTACACCGAAACACCAGCGTCAGTGTGACAGCACAGATTTCCAAGTATTTTTTCGTATTTGTACCACAGTGAGCCGGCAAATGTTTTTGAACTTTGCCAAGTAGTCTCTTTCTTGTTCTTCTAGGATGGAACGTTGGAATAAGTGCAGTGGACTCTGTTGTGTCTACACTTGCATCTTTTGTTCACTTATCAAGGCACATGCGTGCTTCGTGTATTTATCACGATCACTTCCTTTGTGCTCTTTCCCAACTCCCTTCTCCTCGGCGACGAGCGCATATAAACACGCTGTTGTTTGGCAAAAAAATGGATTTCTTGCTCGCTGCGTCTAGCTTGCCATTCTTGATTGCTTCAGTGGCGACGAGAGTGGGATAATCGCTCCCTTCCACTCTCAGGCCGCATTCTTGGAAGCAATGGTGGGACACGCAAGCCCACCCCAGTTCAAGGATGCTGCTGACGAGTGGATGCAGTATCAAGTAAGACTGCAAGCTTCCTTCGAAGGCAATGGCATCACGGATCACAAGAATAAACGGGCGCTGCTGGTGGCCTGGCTTAGCACCCACACCATGACCGTCGTAAGCAGATGGTGTGCACCAAGAAAGGTGAATGAACTGACGTACAGCGAAGCACTGGACGTGCTGCAGAAGCATTTTTCACCTAGCCTCAACAAGATAACCAAGCACTACAAATTATTTTCACGTAACCAGTTGCCAAATGAGCCAGTCAAGGATATCTAAGTAGCTACTCGGCAATTAGCGGACACCTGCAACTTCGGCTCTGCGTTAAACAGGACACTCCATAACCGGATAGTTTGCGGTCTTCAAGGTCCTGCGATACGTCGTAAACAGCTCACAAAAGAGTCCTTGACAAGAGGCGAAGCAGAGCAACTCGTGTTGGCAAGGAAATGACAGAGGGACACCTGAAGATCCTTCGAAGTGCACCTGAGGATAAAACCATGCACACGATAAGCAGATAAGGTGCACGGCGGAATGATTGTGAGGTGAATTCCCCATGCTTCAGCTGCAGAACCACAGTGCACAGTTCTGGGTTATGTCGATACCATTCATCGGGGTGCCACCAGTGTCATCAGTGAGGCCATATCATGAAGATGTGTCCAAGTGGCATTAAAAGAGGAAATACATGTGGCAGTGACAGGAAATAAATGCAGTTCAAACTCTTGATGAATCCGTTGCCGATCACCAGGCAGAAGGTCTTTTTTTGGTTGGATGAAGGAATATCCGCGGGAAATTTTGCCCTCTTTGGTGTAATCATGCTAACGTGCTAACGATTGTTTAGTATTGCTGCAGAGCGCGCGCGTCCGAGCAGCCCGGTTGCGCACATCGCAGCGTGGTTTCGCGAGAAATGTAAACAAGAGAGAAGAGCTGGCCCGATAGGCGGAGCAACGCCAACTTCCGGCTTCACTTTAGCTTCACAAAGAGTGACAGCAGGGCCTCTCCTGAGTTTCCTTCCTTCGTGAGTCGACCCGTCCAACAACCATGCGGTGACCGTAACCACAGTGATGATAGTGAGAGCATTTTTCACGAATAGCCACCTAGTGGCGGCCTTTCGAACTGGCGTGCAGCTTCTTGCAGCCAGTTTCATAGCCAAGCCCGGCCAAAACTCGTCAAAAGCCAAAATGGCGGTTGGAGCATGTTGCCTACTTTAGCCCAGGCTGGTTGGGGGTGCTAAGTTGTGACGTATCATGCGGGAACGTTTTCACAGCTACTACGTAACAGCGGGGTTCCTTATACATTGGATCCTATGGAAGCTATGCCAGGACCGGATGAAAACGATGTAGCAGCCGGGAAAACGCAGCAGTGAGGAACGTAACAGCGGGGTTCTACTGTATTTTGAACATAGACGTTTGTTTCTGTTATTTAACAAACAAACTGGGGGTAAGGGGGTGTAGCAAGCATGTGACGCCCCCTCAGGCATAATGTTCGTTCGCCGCTAGGCTCGGTGGCCTGCTGAGCTCAGCAGGCAACATTGGTCACCGCACTGCAATAAACACCGACGAGCACGGCTGCTCGGCGATCAGTCATCATTCAGCACTACCACGCTGCGGAGCGTCCGTCTGACGGAGGGTGCCTCGAGCCCTCCCTTGTTCACGAACCCGGGTGGATCGTGACACCCTGGATCGCCAGCGTCACGGGCTTGCCCGCACCTCCATGGCTCCCGTCGCCAGTGCGAAGCTGACGCTTCAACCTTCTTGGCCCAGAGCCACGTCGATCATCCCGGCTCAGCGCTGCTTCTCTCCCGATCACACCTCGGGTCACGCGCCTCAAGCGCTTGTGCCGTTCGGATCGATCAGCATACATCGTCGTCTTCTTTTTGTGCCACATGCCTCTTGCATATGACACAGGCAGGAATCGCCACCATATTGGTCATGGCCAACTCGAGCCTCAGCTTCAGCGCAAGCAGCTATTCAGCATTTCCGCCAACTGTAATGAGGAGATTTGTGAATACTTCCGCAAGTAATTGAAGCAGCCTCAGAAAGATCAGTCTGAGCTTTTTGTGCTTCCCAACAACCCAAGCTTGTCTCACGTACTAGAGCAATCACAGTACCCACCTACGTTTTTAGATTCCCTTTCAGTTTGAAAGCTGCTGCATGCGGATTGTCGTTCTGGTTCCTGCCGCGCGGTGGCACTCGCCGTGCTGTCTGCCCGACTGGCGCGGTCCCTTTTTATTGTTGCCGCCACCTGATCGAAGTAGAGAGCTGTACCTTTTCACATGTGGGTGTTTGCAGTCTGTGGGTTCATGAAAATTGCCATTTGGCTATGTCTACTGAGTGAGTAGTGAACATGCCACGTTGCTCCGTGCCTGGCTACAAAAGCGGTTACAACTCGAAGGCACCTCCGCCCGAGAAAAGGCTTTTTTTTCCGGCCGCCCAGTGATGCTGCACGTCTCCAAGAATGGCAGTACCTGATTCCCCAGCTCGACAGACAGCCTTCGAGCTCCTTTGCTGTGTGCAATCTCCACTTTCACGACGAGGACGTGCTAAAACCTTTTGCGCACCATATTAATGGTGACACTGTCGTCATTCTGCGTGACAAATGGGCACTGAAAAATGACGCCATACCACGCTTGTTTCCCAACTGCCTGAAGTACCTGTCAAAAACCATGCCGAAGCGCAAGACACAGGCTGTGCACATTGCCCCTAAGGTGGAGCGAGGTGAAAAAGATAACGGCGACCAAAGCACAGCACCAATGGACCTTCACAATGAGGATTCCCATCCCATACCTGTGGAGGCCTCGTCGCTGTACAACGAACTCCTGGCCATGGCAAAAACAAGCCAAAAGACTGAAGGTTGGTCCACCAACTCTTCCGACACTTTCGTTATCCTATACAAGCTGATACTTGAAGATGCTGTTCCGAGAGTAGAAAAGGCCGTTTAGTGACAAGCTGCCTTAAATTTTCAGTCAGTGCTGATGGTCGACCTGTGCCATCGACAGTGTGCGCTAACAATGAAATCAGAGACATACACATTCATTTGAAGACGTCAAGTGTTTTGTTCACTACATGAAAAAGTTCAAATTGTGCGAGGGCTGCCCTGCAAAGTTGTATCCCCATATACTGTCATTGCCGGTGGCTACTCAGGATGATCATACCTGGTGACGAAAAACATGCACAATTTCGTGCTTGGGCGCAACTTACCCTGAATACAAAATGCTCGCGAAGCGTTTTCTGCAGCACACGAAGAAAACGAGCGCGAAACCGAGACAGAAAAGCATCCAAGTGAAATCTATGAGGCGGAAAGCAATTCACGCTACTTTGAAAAGAAAAAGGTGAAGGAAGAGGTTCTTGCCATGAAAGCACAATTGCGTTCACTCAGTGACGCAAAAATTGATGGAGTTCTTCACATGCTCCCACAAAAGCAGCAGCTGGCATTCAAGACTGCTTCAATGCCTGCGAAAAGGTGAGAACTTGGGAGACACTATGATCAGGAGTGGCTGGTGACGTGCCTCCTGCTACAAGTCTCTAGTTCAAAGACGTGAGAAGCACACCATTGGAAGCAAGCTCGCCTGCATGAACTGATTGAGTCCAGAATGCTCAAGTTAACTTCTAAAGCTGACTCACCCAAAGACAGTGACCAAATTCTCCAAGAGCACAACTTGCCCTTCCTATATGGAAGATATCAGATCTCCAGTGCCAGTTGTTGGCAGTGACTCATACCTTACAGTGTACAAGAGCTTCCAGCAAAGGTGCCTAAAGCATCCAACTAAAGAATGCTAGAGTTTACAAATAGTGCAAACAAAGCAGTTTCTATTTCCTTAAAAGAAGGTCCCGTTTTGTGGGATATCTTATGGGAAGTGCTGGACGAGCTGGAATTGCTAAACCTTGCTCGACTTGGATGTGCAGAATATGGTCACTTTTACATGCCAGGTGCTGCATTTCGTCATTATGACTCGCATGCATTTTTATGCGAGAGATGTGAATCGCTGGCTGGAAAACAGAGAAAAGGCCGCCACTGCAAATAAAAAAGCTCATCTTCTGTAGCTACTCCCTCCATGCGTTCAACTAAGTTTTCGACTAACCACTCGTGGAAGTTCATGACTGTGGCCTAGAAATGGAATGGAACACAGCTAATTATAGATTTTCCTTATTGTTTTGTGCATTCTTCCAAATAAGCATTACTCTAACAAACACTCATATGTTTGGGGTAAACGCTGAAAGTGTGAAGAAATTAAACAATCCATTCTTCGTAATATTGCATTAGCCTGCTCTTTACCTCACCCTTACTGCTCAGGCCAAACAGTTCTTTAACCATGAGACTGAAGTTTCAAGATGACAGCTCAGAGAGGGCTAGCAAATTTCAATGGCGGAGAAGGCTTCCACAACAGCTGCCAAGCGCGAGTGGTTTGGGCCAATAGCAACAGCAGCGCCGCATGGTGAGTGGAAACGAAAGGGGGTCACCTTTTCGCGCACGACTCGGGGGAGCTTGCAAACTGAAAGGAATCTAAAAATATTGGTGCCCACAGCACTGCTCCCACCTTCTTTACAAGAGAAACAACTCTGCTGTGAGAAACACATGCTAGAAGATACCCAAAATCTCATGAGCTTGAAACAGTACCATGGGATGTCCCATCCTAGAATGGAAGTATGTGGTCACATTTCAACACTCATGAGCAAATTGACCAGCAAGTGAGCCCTGCAAATTAAACTTTGTTCCATTTGTGTTCCCTTTGTTACCCATTAGCTAAATATGGCAGGCAACAGCAATTCTGCATGGCTTGCATGAAATATGTTCAGCAAGTGATAATCGAAATGTACCCACCCAGCAAGGACTGTGTATCAGAAACGTGTACAGTGGTGAGCATAACATATCATTCCGGACGACTTAGGAAGTGTGTGCTGCGTGTGTGACAGGCTTTGGTTTCATTCAGGCCTCACTCACGCACTTGAACATTACAAGGAATTGCTTCAGAAATTGTTTCCCAAGGATAGGAGTGCCCACATTCATGGTTTTCTCAATGTGTAGGTTGTCTCTGAATTCAAGTAAGATACCCCAATTGTTGTGAAGCAATAGTGTCTGGTACTCTGATCAAATATTACACCTCCATAACATTAATGTAAAGTTTGTCTCCCTTTACATCCTATTAATGCAAGAGGAACAGTTTGGCAGTGTGGAACAGGGTATCGTTGCGAGTCTTCCATATAACATGTCTGACAAGACTTGTACATTGGCCAGCCTTTCCGAGGCACGTTATTCCTGTTTATAACAAACCACGTGTGCTACTCCATCTGTCAGCCCTCCTTTTTGATTATGGATTTCCACACCAGCTGACGATGATGGAACAGGGTAAGTGCCCCTTGTTATCCTTTGCTAATGTAGCAACCCTTGGAGACAGCCAGTACAGGCACCCTGTACTTGAAGGAACACTTCCCACCAGGCCCACACGTGCCATACATAATACATCTGAGTGGGGCACAAACATCAGAGATTCTGCCATTTGTTTATGATAAGCCAGTGGACACCACACACTTTGTTATTAGCGTAGGCACAAACAACTTCAACGCACAGAACACTACGGAAAGAATCGAGTCTATGAACACCGTAATACGCACAATAGAAGCTGCTCGCCCAAATGCACACATTTGTGACAACTGTTGCTACCCACTTACAACACAAACACCACCCCACTCCACTAATCCACCAAACTAATGCACTCATGAAACACAATGAGGAGACCAACAAACTTAACTTTTAATCTTCAACTTGGAGCACTTCCACATGAATGTTGGCACAATGCACACCTAGCTTGGAATGGCTTCCACCTAAACCATGGAGGAATACAGCTAGTTTCACAACATATCGAATCCTTCATTAAGGACAAGTTTAGAGAAACACTTATTAAATCTACCACAGAAACCAGATCCACTGACTCTGACCGCGCCGAGCAACACAACTACAACAGTCACCTCAGGAACACAGACAGCGAAATGTGAAATGAGCCATTGGACATACACTACTCCAAAGACAAAAGCAACAACCGTGCAAAGAGACACAACTGTTGCAGACAATGCAAAATCTACTACTGAAGTATTCACACAGACAATCATACGCCTGTTTGCACACACAGACTCAAACAGAAACAGAGCTGGAAATAAGTGAAGCATGTGGAAAGAAGCCTGCCTAACAGAAATACACCCCACGCAGATCTACCTGCCAAAAGTCAAATAAACAACAGCCACTGCAAGTTAATGACCCTTCTCAGCCATGAAGCACCGAATTTCTACAGGCTAGAAAGTACACTAAGAACCATCCAAGCTACACCTTCCATTAGACATTTTCACAGACTGTGCACAACACAATATAAACCCTAAAGGACTAACACTGAAGGCTATGCCAGCTCTAGGAACACTCCCAGCACACCATAGCGCAAACTGGCAAACAACATTAAACAATGTCTCACTCTCGCTTCTGAATATACTCAAGGAACCCTGCAGAAAACTGGAAGCCACAGGCTTCAAACATAGCTCTGACACCGGAGGAGATTAAAGATTTAGAACATTACCACGAAATACAGTGTAGAAAATTGCTTTCAAAACAGAGGAAGAAAGCGAGCTTTAATCAAAAACAACCTTTGATACAAACAAGAGGAAACTTGAACCAAGATATACCAGACGTGGCTGAAGTCTCCAAAGAATTAAACCAGTCTAATGTTGTAGACATTTCAAAAATATGCAAGAAGGGAAGAAATAGGCGTACTTAGCAAGGGTCTAAACTTTTGTCCCAGGAACGACACAATAAATGAATCCGAGTTTCACAAGGACCTCTCGGAATTTTCAAAACCAGATATTTTTTTTTGCAGACAACGCACCAGATACCGGGACGAGACCACTTAGAGCCCAATCCACTTGGACTCCTGAACCAGAACAAGCCGCATAACTCTAACTGCCATGAAAGCAATTATAAGCCAATCCAAGACAGCTAATTGACCTAAAAACAAAACTTCCTCAGAGAGTCATATTATTTCAAATCTTAGTTGCCAGAACGACGTCATTAAAGGGGCCTGGAACCACCCCTCAGGCTTTGCGAAGAAACACATTCAGCGGATGGTACATGCTGCTGTGAACCTCTCAGCCAAGTTCTTGCCCTCGCTTCTAAAGAAGAGGGGGATGATGTTATATCGAGGTTTCAGTTTCGGAACCGAAACTAATTTGCCCTCAGGAGGCACTGTGATAGTGAAGCTGAGCCTATTTAGGTGGCCTCACTCTGAATAAAGTTCTCTCTTAGCCTCTGTCCTCGCCTGCCTCCGTTTCTCCTTCGTCGGGCTGCCGTCCCGGCGTGCTCAACGTGCCCGGCGTGGTGATCATGGCGGCCACACCGACATCACAAAAAAGCCGTGAAGATACTGTGCTGAATATGTTACAAGTGATGATGCTGTGATAGTTAGCAAAGACAACAATGCTTGTCTGTTGCATCTAACTCTGTCAGCATTGGCAATCAAGAGAATGTTAAGAGGTGGGACAAAACAAGCATGAACATGTATTTCATACAGCCCGAGGTCATCGTCAAGTATAATCGAAAGATGCGAGGTGTTGACAAGATGTATTTTCTCTACTGAGCCTTTAACACACCAAGATCGTGTGAAACAATAAGACCCTAAGAGCGATATTTCATTTTGTAGACATGTATAGAGTGCTTACAGGACAATGTACACACATGGCAGCCAAAGGTACTGGATCTCATGCATTTCCACCTGCAAATTGGGAGGCCCTCACCAGCTGTATGCCATATATGAAGTAGCAAGGGAGGCCATCCAACGAAGTTGAAGACATTTCGGCAGATGAACGTTCCTCATGAGAAGAAATCCCGCATTTGATGGCTTTGCACCGATGCACACTATGATGACATGGTTCATTGGCCAGTTGCTCAGGACCAAGCACTTCTTTCTAACTGCAGGCTTGATTGGTTGCAAAGGGCCATCAAGAGTTTTTCGCATGAAATGTGAAGTGCTGCTTTGCCTGACAAAAGCCCGTAACTGCTACTAGAAGTTTCACACTTGAAAGACTTGTTCTTGATCCTTGAACGTGCAGGAATGCACACGCATTCCAATATTTTCGGAGCAGATGGGTGTAGTTCACAATGATTACGTTCTCGCTCACAGAGAGTAGCGAGGAGAAGGCAACCTTTGCCACTCCTGCTGCTTTTCACGCCTTGCCACGACGTTGCAGCCAAGACAGCCCATTCCCTCCTTTCCCTTTCTTTGAACTAAGAAGACTCCCTAGTTCAAAGAAAGTTCAGATGAGACACTTCCAACCAGAAAGATTTGGCCTCAATGATGTCAACACCAAGCCCATAAGGGGAAGGATGGCAATCTCCTCCAGTTTGAATGAAGGGCTCAAAAAAATTGTAAGGAAGCGTGAAAGCAAAAAAAAAAAAATTGAGGCATCTAGAGCTAAGAATCTCAGAAGGAAAACAACCAGAGTTAAAAATTGTGGGGACTGAGTGCTCTGTCTCAGTTCACGAACATCCAGAGAGACTTGTAATGCAGAACAACCACAACGGAGGTGCCGAACAGAACAAAGTAATTGGGTCAGCAAAAAAAAAACATGAAAGTGGTTACTATCTGCTCAGTCAGGGCCATGGCAAAGGAACTGCTAATCAAGGGAAAAGTCCTCTTGGAGTGGGATCGTTTCCCTGTATATTCGAATATTTTCATCCACAGATACTCCTGGTGTCCGAAATTTGGCCACACATAACGTTAATGTTCGGCCAAATCGCCAAGGTGCACAAAGTGTGCAGAAACACATCAGCATGATAAGTGCAAAGTGCGATAGGAGTGCCCAGCGTGCAAATTTGCAAAAGAGGACGTGAGAGATCATTCCATGCAGAGTTTTTAATGACAACAATATAAGATGAAGTACAATCATATCAAGTGGGAAATGGGTTTCAGCAATTAACAAACCCAATTCCACACATTTTGTATCTTATTTGCACCTTTGTTTTCGAAGTACACTATTAATTTTTCACTTTTTATTTGTTATACTTTCTGCTTTATTCCTCTGTCATTTTTTATTTCAACCTTAGCCAGGTGGCAAATCTCGCAGAAGTGGAGAGTCAAGAGAACCACTTGAACCTAATCTAAGTTAACCTTGGTAGATCATTCAAAGCTATACAAACACTCACAATAACTTTCTTGAATTTAAACAGGTCATTACCTTAGTACGAGAACTGTATGCATTAAATAATAAAATAATTGGATTTTCTCGAAAGAACAGATTATCAGATAATTCACTATGGCTGCCATTATTATTCATAAGGATATCGAAGTCTTCAGCAATCAAATAACTCAAAAACTTATCATAACCAAAATGGGTGAAAAAACAACTCTCATTATAATAAACTGTTATATCCCACCAAAAGAGCAAATAGAAGATACAATTAAAATAATAAAAAGTTACGTACAACTAAACTCAAATGAACATATCAGTCACTGGGGATGTTAATGCTAAGAACACAATATGGGGAGGAGAAATAACAGACGAGAAGGGTATAGAATTATTATAATTTATAGATGAAAACAATCTCAACAGAATAACGACAGCTCTCCTACATTTGAAACTAAAAACAGACGGAGCTGGATTGACATAACAGCTGCATAGCAATCAATCTTTACCCACTGGGACACACCAAGCGAGTCAGATCACAAATACATACAAAGGAAAGCTTTCAATAAAAATCCCAGCAAAGAAAAATGATTAACTAAGATGGGAGAATTTAAATTGCTTCAAGAGTTAAGCAAGACATCTGGTTGGGACCAGATCAACTAGATGAAATTATAGAGCAGGGATCAGCAACCTGTGGCCCCCGGCACGACATCAGAACCCACCCCCTTCTCCTTGTCACTTCCTATATGAAGGCCGACATGGCAATTTTGACCTTAAATGGGGTTAGACAGGAACAAAGGAAGATCACTTCCAGTTGTCATTGTCCCCCATCACTTATTCAGACGTTTTCACTTCCTTTCTTTTCACAAGTCCAAAAAAGGGGGAAGAAAGATTCTTTGTGGAAATACTAGGTTAGGGAAGGACATTCATCCAAGAATCTCTAAGTGTATGTCAAGGTTTACTCCTCCCCCCTCCCCCAACATAATGGGAAACTCTCCCCATCGTACGCCAGTGAGGACGGTGAACTGGCTCGAGTTTTGTGTTGACGTGCTGCTTGTCTGTGGACACTATAGTGGGGGAACTAGCACTTCACAGCTTTGTTGTAAAAAGTTCGCGGCATCTCTAGTTGTCTCGTCCTCTTGGGCGGATCCAACGTGTGACGGTGCTGCCACCCCGTGAGAGTGGCAGGAACTAGGCGCAAAAACGGTTCGAACGACGAGCAACCGATGGCGCTATCCCACTGCTGGAACATTCTTTACGACTGTCCCTAGCAGCGCTCGTTTTGATAGCTGATTGCCAGAGCAGAAAGGTGCACATTTTTCTGTTGCCTCCGTCCGACTTTCTCAAGGTGCTTGTCAACAATATGAGAGCAGAGTTTCCAAATAATATTGTATTCAATGCATTATTTGCTTGCTAGTATTAGCTTTTATAATTATAATTCTTTTTTCAGCATGCTTTTCTCGTCGACATGTCCTTTTCTAAGGGTGGCAAGGAAAGAAAAAATAGCTTAGGAATATTGAACATTTCAAGATTGGTGGACAGATGATTACCTCTTTGTTAAATGCAAGGATAAGGCAGTCTGCCTAGACCGTAAAAATGCTCTCTCAGTATTCAAAGAGTATAATTTACGCCGGCACTACCAAACTGATCACTGCGAGAAGTACCACCCCTTGGTGTCACAAGCCAGGACTGAAAGAACTGAGAGTTTGAAGAAATGCTAGTCCATGCTGCAAGCCAAAGTGTGAGAAACACTTTGAGGAGAGCTGCATAGAGAGCTCCTTCAGGATCACGGTGAATGGAGTCGTGAACGAGCTTGCTCGCGACAAACCGCGTTTGAAGCCTGGTGCCACTCCGACAATATTTGATGACTATCCGAAGCATCTTCTCCCCAAACAGGTTACGAAGAGAAAGACAAGATATGTGCGAACAGGAACCTGCTGTTAAACGGCGCAAGCGGACCAAGCCGGAGGTGGCCAAGCTCGACCCCGTTATTGAAGGCGTCGACTAGGAGAGCCAGGACTATGCTTGTGATTCTGAAAATGCAGATATACCCATGGGGAGAAGAAGTTGGAACTCTGACAGTGAAGGACAGAGCACTGCTGAATCTCATAGTGACACCTCTGAGCAGCAGACTCAAGGCTTTCCCGAGAGTCGTCATCCGTTCTCCGGAATACTTGTTCCAGTGACGTGGATGCAGGTGCCACATGTGCAATCTGACACACTGGCCTACGCCTGCTGCGAAGCCGAAGAGAACAATTTTGAACGAAAAAAACCAGTCAAAAACACAAAGGACAAGAGGAGAGGTTCACACCACAACGACATTTCCTCTTCTCTGGGCGTCTTTCCAGTCGTTGTGGTGTGAACCTCTCCTCTTGTCCTTTGTGTTTTTGACTGGTTTTTTTGTTCAAGTATGTACCAACTGGCCCAGATTTCAACCCTTCTTCAGAACAATTTTAGCAGCCTTTTTATCCAAAAGATGATAACATTTGGAAAGCCTCTGCCTGAGCGAGGATCAGTGATATCCACTGTTTACGTGAGAGGAAGAGAGCAGGCAAAGCATGTGCTTACAAATCGTAAAGAGGCCGAATTGTTTATTCTCGAAGTCTCCTCAAAAGCCCTTTGCGATGGATGTGGTTTATCCTTGAGGTGGAAATTACACCACATATAAAGGTATGTTTTTTGCAGAGAAATGTCAAGTATTTACAAAGTCTGAACGGGAATCTTGTGCTCAGTGCAAGTATCAACAAGGCATACAGAGGAAAGAAAAAAAGAGTGACCTACAGTGAAAAAAACAAGCGCAAGACTGTATCTCGCGCCCTGTTAAGGATGTAGAAAAAATTGGCGACTGCTCAGGCACAAGTGGCACATGTGAAAGAGATGAATGAGACACTTAATCAACAACCTTTTGAGTCCAATATTAAGTCATTCCCTATAAAGCAGCAGCTGGCTGTCAAGAGCTGCTTCCTTGCTGCACGTCGGAAATCGCAGAAGGGCGTCACTTATGACGATGAGTGGATCGTTGAGTGCATTATGATGAGGATGCGGAGTCCCAAGCTCTATGAGCACCTCCGCAGGGAAAATATCATGGTCTTGCCAGGCCACACTTGCCTCCAGAAATACCGTATTTACTCGCATATAACCCGCACCAAAAATTGAAAAAATGTGTTTAAAAAGTGGGGGTGCGGGTAATACGCGAATATTCCGGAGAAGGGGGGCTCGGCGGGTCGGCTTCACGGCAACGCGCGGCCTGCCGTGCAGAGTCCGCATCCCCATCGACATCAACGTGTGTTGCAGTGCATATTAATATTGCACCAACCTTTTGACCACCGAAGGCCAGTATGGACTGAAAGAAGACCACGTGGAAGCGGAGACCATGGAGCATATCGTTTTGCGGTGCAGAACACTTCGTCCGGACATTGCCGAAGACGCGGCGATAGATATAGAGGGTGCCCTGGGATTTGCAGGGGAGGACGGACGTGTGGATGAGAGAAGGGTAGTGGTGACAAAGAGTAGGTTGGAAGATTGGTGCAAAAGGGGCTAGGGACGAGTGAGTCTATAAAAGAGGGACAAATTACAGTTCACAATACGAACAAAATTACGGGGGAAAAAAAAGGGGGGAATCCTAGGCTAGGGGGCGCAAGCCACCACCGTTACAAAGGGCTAAGCCACTATGATCCATCCATCCAGCCAACAAGAGGCCAACGCAGGTCACAGCCAGATCCACATCCATAGTCTGTTTAGTCCCACGCCAGCCACGCGTTTCGCATGCTTTGCATACGCTTTGTTCAGACGTTGATGGGCCTTGAGTAAGGTGCCGTTTCTTGTACGCCCAGTTTGCACAGTTCGCCAGCCTTGTCTAGGCATCATGAGTGTGTCTCGGCGGCAATCATTCACGGCGAAGGAGAAACTCAGGATCGTCGCCGCTGCTGAACAAATCGGCAACAGAGCTGCTGCGAGAAAGAACGATGTCGACGAATCTTGCATTCGCGACTGGCGGAAGAAAAAAGACTCTCTCGAAGCTGCGAACAAGGACAGGCGAGCGTTTCGCGGCCCGAAGACTGGCGCGTACCCTCACCTCGAGACGCAGCTTGCAAAATTCATCGAGGAGCAGAGGAGTCGTGGCCACGCTGTGTCTACAGAGATGGCGCAGATGCAAGCCCTGAAGCTGGCCCGGGAAATGCACATTCCACGCGAGTTTCATGCGAGCCGCGGATGGCTGCAGCGCTTTATGGCCAGGCATGGATTTTCGATGCGGCGGCGAACTACCATGTGCCAGCGGCTTCCCGACGCTTACGAGGAGAAGCTGCTCAACTTTCAACGTTACGTCATCGGACTGAGGAAAGAGCGCAACTACTTGCTATCTCAGCTGGGAAATGCTGACCAAACGCCAGTATATTTCGAGATGCCTATGGACACGACCCTGGAAAAAAAGGGCGCAAAATCTGTTAGTGTGCTGACTGGCGGCAACACCAAGCTGCGCTGCACAGTGATGTTGTGTGCTTTGGCCGACGGCACCAAACTGCGCCCGTATGTAATATTCAAGCGCAAGACTCTACCGAGTACACCACTTCCCCCAGGAATTGTTGTGCGAGTGGAAGATAACTCGTGGATGAACAGTGACCTCGTCATTGACTGGATTCAAGCAATCTGGGAAAAAAGACCAGGTGCCTTGTTGGCACGCCGTTCGATGCTGGTGCTGGATTCGTTCCGAGGCCACTGCACTGACGCGGTGAAAGCTCGCCTCGCTGACAACGGCACAGACCTTGTCGTAATACCTGGCGGCATGACTTCCATGCTCCAACCACTCGACGTGTGCATCAATAAGCCTTTCAAGGCTCACGTGAAGCGGCTATATGCCCAGTGGATGGCCGATGGCCTTTACGCCCTTACGCCGACGGGACGCGTGCGAAGGCCAGATATTGCACTGCTGTGCCAGTGGATCGTAGATGCATGGGGGATGATCCCGGCCGACATGGTACGCAAGAGTTTCAAGAAGTGTGCCATAAGCAACAGCCTAGATGGTACCGAAGATGATTACGTCTTTGAGAGCGGCGATGAAGCCTCAGACGGCAGCAGTGAGAGTGGCGACGATTGACAATTGAACGACAGCACTGACAACGTTGCGGCAGTCGTTTTCAAATATATTTGTTTTGAAAACTAAAATGGTGACTGTTTGCTCAGTTGTAACTTCCTAGTCCTCATTTTTTCAGGTAAGTGTGCGGGTTATACGCGAGGATATTTTTTTTTATTTCATGGGGTTCAAAGTTAGGGGTGCGGGTTATATGCAAGGGCGGGTTATACGCGAGTAAATACGGTATGTGAGGCGCTTTAAAGGTGGCTTCGGCCTCAGCCCGAAAATATTTTCTGCTCTAAGCGAGAAGACAAAGACCATGGACATCTTCAGCCGCTGTGGAGGCATTGTTTTGGATGACATAAAGCTCTCAGAACATCTGAACATGAAAACAGCTCGTGAGTTGAAGTTTTCACATAATCATGCACTTTGCCTTGTACACGTTTTCACAAAGGGTGGGTTGTTGTGATTGCTATCAATCTTCATGAATGAAATGTTGAAGTCAAAAATATGAAATAACACAATAACCTTCACACGTTGAAGGTTTTGTAGTCCTTGGCGACTGCATGTCTACAGAGCAGGAAGGGAGTCCTGGCGGATCACGGAATGGTTGTCCTATTTCAGCCGTACAGTGGTAAGTTGTGAACTTGATAAGATCACAGATGTAACGTGCAAGCAGATATGTCAGATGATATTTTGTACTCTACTTTGGTTTTCGTAAAGAACTGGACACAGGTCCTTGGCGTATTCGCATCAAGGGGTAATGTCAAGGCATCAACATTAGCAAGAATAATTGTGGAAACTACTGTTCTCGCTGAACAAGCTGGACTGTAGGTTGACTTGATCACTTGTGAAGGGGCCGCGTGGAACCAAAGCATGTGGCGGCTTTTTGGAATACAAGGTAGATTTTCACTTTGAAGTATACAAATATATATCTGTGAAACGTGTTTTGTGCACAGCCTACACCTCGTTTTCATAGCTTTGACTGAGCTTGATCAATTACAGGTTCACCAAGCACCATCAGAAACAATGCCAAGCATCCAGTTGATGGGAAGAGGCAGCTGTTTTTCATTTCAGACTTTCCGCACCTTGTCAAGAACCTTAGGAATGCATTTGTAGCTAAAGGCTTCCTAACACCTTCTGGGCATGTCCACAGTGGCATTGTTGAGGCAGCATTGCAAGCGGACCGTGACGCTGTCACACTCAAAGCTATGCCTAGCATCACAAACGTTCACATCAGACCAAATTGTTTCGAAAAGATGAAGGTCAATATTGCCTTCAAACTCTTCGGTGATGAAGTGATCAAGGGACTTTTTGTTCACAGGAAGCACATTAAATCTTCTTATAAGATAGTGCAACCAACGGAAGATTTCATAAAGAAAATTAGCAGACTTATTCGTGTGACGACGTCTAGGATAAACACAAGAGCACTGAGGCCCGGTAGTGCAGACGCACGATATCTGGAGTAATTTGTAACCTACCTAGAACAATGGGAGCAACATGCAAAACCAGCAGGGGGTGAATTTTTGTCGAAGAGCACTGCTGCTGGATTTAGGGTGACTCTTAAGAGCACACTGGATCTGATGGAATATTTGACTTCAGTGGTAGGGTTCACATACCTCTTAATGTCCCACCTAAGGCAAGATAAACTAGAGAATTTATTTGGCATAATTAGACAGTCATCTGGATGCAATGATCATCCCACAGTGATCCTAGTGGTCGGCCTTGCGAGTGGTGCTGGGCTCGACACCGGTCCAACGGGTGCCGCACCACTGGCTACGGTTGCCGCCTCCGAGGTAGGTGGTGCTCCGCTGGAAGCGACTGGTGCTGCCGCTAGTCTTCCTGCGGGATGGAACTCAGTGGCAGTCGAGGGTGCTGGCCAGGTCCCGAGGCGAGGCCTGACATGGTCGGCGTGTTTGTGCCACATGGCCCCATCTGGCATGCGGACGAGCAGCGATGAGGCGCTGGCAGGAGACACCACCTGTCCGGCAGACCAGGGTGGGCCAGGACGGAAGTTCCTGGCGATAACTGAAGCTCCCGACTCTGGCAAAGGCCCGGAACGGCACCCTTGGTCAGCAGCCAGCTTCAGCTTCTGCGTCTCTGATTGGGCCTCGCACAGCTTGCGCTTGCTGCGGGAGACCTCGCTCTTGAGCTGCCTGTTGTGGCTCTGCAGGCTCGTTATAATGTGCTGCATCTCCCGGTTGATTGGCTGAGCCTGCTCGCTGGACACCGACAACGCCTCAAACTCAATGTGTAGATTCTCATACTCTCGATGAATCTGCGCGATGTTGTCCTCGAGGCGGATGACCTCCGAGCGAGGCTTCTTCTGGACAATCAACTCCTCGCTTTCCATCTGCTCAATGTGGCGAAGGTGCGAGTTTTTGGCTGTCGACAGCAAGGAGCGACACTCGTCCAGCTGAGTCTTGAGTTGCATGCTCTCGTTGTACAGCACGGAGAACTGGCACTGTGAAGGGGAGTGGGCACCACCACAGCGACCGCAGGTACTGCCCTTTGTCGCGAACTTGTTGACCGCCACTTCCGCCGACGGTGGGCCAGTCGCACGAGAAACACAGTAAGCTTATTGACTACGTATAATCTTGCTAAGCCACCAAAAGGATGAAATTGCTCGCCAGAAATGATAAATGCATTACTTAACCGGCCAGCACAGCCTGAACAAACCAAAAAATGCCTTTTGGACACCGTAGATGATTTCCTGGGCCAAGGGAAGCTTAGCGAACTTGAAGTAATTATTCAGGCTCTTTGCTCAAATGGGGATCATGTCGGATACACTGAGAAATGGAGCAACAGTACTTTGATGTATTATACAGCAGGATATGTAGCAAGAAATATGATTGCTAAAAATGCGTGCCCAGATCATGCAGAGCACCTTTGTGTTTCGAGAAGACAAGCGGGTGCAGATGCCAACTCTTGCTTCACAGTCAATTTCGACAATGGTGGCCTTATATATCCCAGCCAAGCGCTGGCCCTAGCTGCGAAGCTCATGTAAGATGCTTTTAGTTCCTTCTTCAGCAAACATGAACTACATGCAGGAAGCTTGGCTGACTTCACAAAGCACCTCGACACATTGACGCTGCCACAGCTTGGCTGCACAGAGCATGAAAGAGCTACCTTATCACAAATAGTGAAGTTTTATTTGATGTGTGGTGCGCGACGTGGTGCGGGGCTCGGGACGGTCGAGAGCAGACGACGCTGAGTGCACGCGCGCCGAGCTGGAAGGAGGAAAACGACGACGCCGAAGAGCGCCCGGCACGTGAACGTGCGGTGCAGGAAAGACAACAAAAAGAAAAAAGCAACCAATTAGAAAAGACCACGGGGCGTCAGGCAGCCAATCAGTAAATGCCAAATCGGCCAGACCACAAGAAAAAGCGTGGTGCGCTGGCAGAACGGGGGGCGACACGCAAGAGGACACGCAGGGAGACGCCGGGGAGACGCCAGGAGAGTCCCAGGAAGCAACGGCAGGAGGAGGTCAACCACCGGAGCGGGCGTTGAAGACGGGCCGTCGGGTTCCGGACCCGAGCCCACAAGGACTTCACCCGCCCGGGGCCTCCTGCCAACCTGTTCCTGTGCGTCGCCCGTTTACCTGAGCGTGCCGTCAGCTCCTCAAGGCCGGTGAGCTTTTGCGCCAGTGGGCAGGACGAGAACAGTCGGGCTTCGGGCCCGAGTTCTACGCCAGCTGCCCGGCCAGAACGCCACCCCCGTCTGCCGTGCCGCCTGCTGCCCGAGGCCGGCGTTCGAACCTCCGCGCCGTGGGCGAGAGGGGAGCAGTCGGGCTACGGGCCCGAGCTCTCTGCCCGGCCAGAACGCCGCCGCCGTCCACTCCTGCCACCCAGCCGCCAGCGTTACCTCGCCTCGCCAGAGCTGGCGCGCTCCCGGCGCCCGGTCGGTCAACCTACGCTGCGACCTTTGGTGAGACCGGCGCCACTCCTTCTGCCAGCTTGTCGCCGCGTTGCCGCGTCGAGACTGCGACGCGTCCCCGCCCTCTTGGCAAGCCCGGACTCGCACCCTCGTTAAAGCCCTAAGTGTGTTCTTTACCCCAATGTTTTCTTCAAAGTTTATTTTATGCATGCTTTCTGTTTCGTTCTATTTGCTTTATGCCTTTTTATTTTTGATTAAAAGTCTTTGTGTGTGTGTTCAAACCAACGGCTTTGTCCTCAATTGGGTTCTCGGAGGCTCCGCCTAAGAGAACCGTGAAAACATTGAGAACACGAACCTTTGGCCCCCATAAGTGGGCCGTCACAGCTACTAAGGTTTTGGTTCTTTGTAAAAAAGCACTAAGAAAGAAAGGGACGCTCGGAGGCAGCGGCAGAAATTACTCAAGCTACGCCACTGCCAGTGACTAGCTGCCTCTGGAGTTGAAGCGTTGCCTTCGCGGTGTGTCCTAAGCCTGCTTGACTTACGCAAGTATTAAATATCATTTTCTGTCAACTGTGTTTCTCGTTTTTGCTCATTGCGTTATTACTCCGTGTGCAGGGGAGGCGCGAACTTTGTTACGCCTGGGCGATTACTCCAAAGGAGAATAATTTCATTGTTGCAGATTTGAGATATGCAATTGGCGTTCTAGTGTGATTGCTTCGTCTAATCGAAAAAAAAAAAATCCATTTGGTAAATTCTGTGGCTGATGGCTGGAATCTGCCACCCCATGTACGTAGAAAAGCAACCAGCGCTCGAGATGAGCTCTTTTTATTTGATAAGCATGCAGCATACTTCAGCAAATTTGTGCTCTCCAAGCCACTTTTGGATAGAACATGAAACCACAAGAAGAAATTGAGAAAGCCAGCAGTTATCATTACGGCTCTGGAGACAGCGCCGAAGGCTCGCATAACAACTACTACCCGCCAGCACCCTCTCGCCTGGCAGCGCCCCACGCAGCAGCCGTCGGCATTCATTGCTTGCGTAGCCTCTCAAGCATACGCGAACGACACACTAGGAAGGAAGCTTCTAGGCACTATACAAGTGAGGTTGCCATTTTGACCTGTGTCGTGTTGGCCGTGTCGGTGTGCGGCGTGGTGTTATCGCGATAGCTCCAAGCAGGAGATGCCACTACAGCGCCGCTTTCAAGCGAAAAGTTGTGATAGCCGCAGAGGCATCGTTGAACCTTCAAGCTCGGCGGGACTTCGGCGTTGACGAGAAAACCTCCGTCGTTGGAAGGGAAGACAGCAGCTTTTTGCGTGCGCCGCAACAAGGATGGCATTTAGCGGACCAAAGAAAGGCCGTCACCATGAAGTGGAGACAGTTTTGGCTGACTTTGTTCGGACGCAGAGAGCAGCTGCCAACAGCCAACAAGCTGCCAACAGCTGCCACCAGCTGACAACAGAAGTGCTCCAAGCAAAAGCTAGGGAACTTTCGAGGGAGCGAGGCATAAGGCCAAAGGATTTCAAAGCCAGCAGGGGCTGGCTTCAGAAATTCATGAAGCGCTTCGGCTTCAGCCTCCGACGTCGCACTTCAATCACCCAGAAGCTGCCAAGCGATTTAAAAGAAAAGCTGATAGCTTTTCAGCGCTACGTGCTGCGAAAGAGAGAAGTGGCAGGCTACAACCTTGGGCAAATCGGCAACGCCGACCAGACGGCTGTGTATTTTGATATGCCAGTGGCGTACACCGTGAATGAAAAGGGTGCCAAGGAGGTGAAGGTGCGCTCTGCCCGCTACGAGAAGCAGCGTGCAACTGCGATGCTGTGCTGCACAGCCAATGGACTTAAACTCCCTCCTTATATGATATTTAAAAAGAAGACACTGCCTGCTCGAGAAACTCTCCCAAGAATTGACATTGTGCGGGCAAATGAGAACGGGTGGATGACGGGTGCGATGGTGGAAGAGTGGGTTAAGATTGTGTGGTGACGGCATCCAGGAGCCCTTTTGACAAAGAACTCGGTCCGACAACGTGAAGGCTGTGCTTGCCCAAGCGAATATGGACCTTGATGTCATACCGGGCGGCATGACGGGCCAGTTGCAGCCACTTGATGTCTGCATCAACAAACCTGGGGCCACGGTGAGCTATACGCTCATGTGCGGTTCACAGGCCCACTGGTCAGCTTTGTTTTTTTCCCTCGCTTTGCGTGCACATTCTTGCATGTAGTGAACCCGCTCGCCCCACGTAGGGTGCCGTGAGCTATACGCCCACGTACAGTTCACAAGCCCGCTTTACTCCATTTGCTTTTTTTTTTCTCCTGCTTTTTTGCGCCGCGGTTTCTCTTTATTTTTATTATTCTTCAGCTGGCATCCTTGATTTTGTACGTATACTCTTGCATTCACTAAACCTGCTGTCTTTCCATGGGTTGCTGTAAGCGACATGGTCACGTGACGCCTTTTTCTTTTTTACTTTCCCGCTATCAGACAAGATGGCGCCACCTGTCAGCTCCCCAGACACCAGACCACCAAGCCGGATCCCAGTTCGCTCGCTGCTTGCTACACTGCCGCAACCTGACTTCAACCACGCCAGTCCCGGCGCACAGCCGATATGCCACGAGCAGGAACTAATATTGTTTTTTCCTCTCCCCAGTTGCTTCAGATGTACAGAAGAAGGCTGCTCAACGAGCTACTCACCAGCAGTCTGGACATCTCGACGACAATCCCTTCAGCGACGCCTCAAGCAACAACATGGCACCAGGATCCTGACAACTACACATTTCTGCACTCTTTGCAGGAAGATACTAGGATCCCGGCCGACTTCGCACGGATGCCTCGCTGGCATCCTGCACAACCTCGCCATGCGGATTCAACACCCGCACAAATGCACTGAGTGCCCCTCTTCCTTTCCTTCCACGAAGGGTCTCGACAACCACCAGCAGGCACACAGGAAAAAAGTGGCAGCGCAGCAAGCCTCGTCCACAACCCAGCAGACTTCAGCAGCTGGCAGCGAATCTAACACTGACGCTCCACTTCCAGATGTGACCCTGACTCCGGTCCCCTCGAGGGAGACCACGCCTGCACCGATGCCAGCTGCTTCAGCAAGTAGCAGCCCCCAGGCTATGCCGTCTCCACCGACTTTGACAATAGAAGCATCTCCCTGTTTTTCAGAAGAAAGCAGCGAACCTGCTGCGCGCTGACCTTCTCTCCCCCTCTCAGCAGGCATACGTCAACAATGAGGCAGCACATGACACGACGAGCAGCACGGCCATCCCCTCTCCTGGTGCACTGCTGTTGCCTGCAGCCACCGAGAACGACAATGCCTCCCAGGAAACCGACCCAGTTTCTCTTGCAGCCCCGATTGAGGATGACGGCGTGCTAGCCAAGCACGCCCAACAGCTGAGGCAGCTGCAACGCAAGCCAATATTGGACGCTGGACAGGAGCAGTTTACCGGAATCCTGGACGACGCCATACAGGTAGTATGCGAGGCAGTAAAGCTTCCTGTAGCTTCCGCTAACAGGAAGCCATACCACCCTCTGAATCCTCAAAATGCTCAGCAGATTCAGACACTGTACCGACGCAATTGCCGACGTGCAGAGAGGCTGATCATGGAGAGTGAGTCCCAACTCTGCGCCATCCCCCTTGACGAGCTGGAGGAACACTTCAGCGAGGCTTGGGGGCCGCGTGAAGTCGACACCGCTCTACTTCTGAGCAAGGTGAAGCGACATGGCTAAAGTCAGCCTTGCGTAGTTCACTGATGGCGAGGTAGTTTCCCATCTTCGCAAGAGCGAGAACACCGCCCCCGGAAGTGACTGCCTTACCTACCAACACTGGTGCTCAACTGATCCCAAAGCTATTTTTCTCACCGCAGTGTTCAACGTATGCCTGAAATACCAGAGGATACCTGCTGCCTGGAAAGAATCACAGACCGTACTCATCCCCAAGAAGGGAGACCTCGAGGATGCTGCGAACTGGCGCCCCATTAACCTTGGGAGCACGATTTCAAAACTGTACGCGGGTTGCTTGGCGGCTCGCTTGCAGGAGTGGATCGCCTCCCAAGAAGTGCTCTCCTGTTGTCAGAAGTGATTCTTGCCGTATGATGGTGTGTACGAACACAACTTCGTACTGCAGGAGCGCCTGGATGCGGAGAGAGCTGGCCTTGGGGATTTGTGCGCGGCATTCCTCGACTTCGCCAACGCGTTTGGCTCTGTTCCCCACAACGCTCTCATTGACGCACTGCATGGCGCTGGTGCGGGTGATAACTTTCGTGCCATCATTGCTGATATTTACAGGGAAAACAGGACCAGCGTCATCGCACAAGCCGGGATCACCTCACCAACAGAAATCTCTGCCGGCATACGTCAGGATTGCCCACTGAGCAGCCTCCTGTTCAACCTGGTGCTCGACCCAGTTGTGCATGCACTTCAGGGAGGCGACAGGCAGCGCAATGTGCTTGTCTACGCCAATGATCTAACACTGCTAGCTGACGAGGAAGATACGCTACAGAGCCGCATTAACGTAGTGGCAACCCTGTCGAGCCAGCTCAGGCTACATCTGAACTCCGCGAAGTGCAAGTCACTGCACCTCTCCACGAAGACATCCCTGGGAACAAGACCTACGACCTTCACGGTCTACGGCACCCTAATCCCCTCAATCAGCGACTTCGAGGCACACACCTTCCTTGGGCGACCAGTGGGGTTCTCGGTACTACCGGACCAGGCAACAGTGGACGAAGCCATCAACGTGGGTCGCCGCCTGCTTACCTCGATGCTCGTCCCGTGGCAGAGATCGGACGCTGTTAAAACATTTGTATTTCCGGCGCTCAACTTTGCCATGAGGTGTGGCTCCCTTGGTAAGACAGAGTGGTCTTGCCTGGACACGACGCTTCACCCACTCATCAAACGGACACTCTACCTGCCTGCCAACGCTGCTAACGACTACCTCTATGGTAGCTCCACAGCGGGTGCCATTGGCATTCCTGTGGTGGCAGAAGTCAGTGACATCTGCAGAAGTGACAATGCCTTCAAACTTCTCTCCTCTGCAGACACTGAAGTCCAGGACGTGGCACTGCAGGTAAGTCCAGGACGTGGCACTGCAGGTGCTCATTGTTGTGACAAGCAAGAGGTTGAGACGCATTGCAGAACCTGGTGACATGGCCGCCTACCTGAGCAGCGAGACTGAGGGTGACATCCGGGCCCCGGCGACGCAGCTCCAGTCCGTGTGGACGGAGGCCCGCAAGGCTTCTCGGCACCTTGGTGTCACCTGGGAATTCGAAGAAGACGGCCCCCACATCTCCAGGGGTGACATAACACTTGGTCTGAGGAGACATACTAAGGTGGTGAGGACACTCAGGACGGCACTGCTGAACGCACGAAATCACGATCTCCACCAAAAACCCAGTCAGGGGAAAGTGATGGAGTGCACTGCCACCGACCGGAGCAGTTCCCACTTTGGGTGTACCGGCCAATTTACGAGGTTTGCCGACTGGCGTTTTGTTCACCGGGCCCGGCTCAACGTCGTTGCCCTGAACGGAGCAAGGCCGTGGGCTACGGCCATAGACCAACAGTGTAGGATTTGTGGCGGTCAACCCGAGACCCTGCCACATGTCCCGTGTCACTGCATGACTCACAGTCAAGCATACACAAACCGCCACAACCAGATCGTGAACCGAGTGAAAGCCGCTGCCTCTGCCAAGTTCACTGTCACCCATGAGAATCGGCCAGTAGGAAGTACTAATCTCCGTCCTGACCTTGTGCATTGCAGGGGCGAGGAGGCGATCATCGTTGATGTAACCTGCCCGTTCGAGATTGGATTGGATTGGATTAGAGGCAACTTTATTTATGCCCGTTTGAGAACCGGCCTGCAGCCCTGAACGCGGCCTGCCAGGGGAAGGAGAAGTACAAACCAGTCCGGGAGTACCTGCTGCGGAAATTACAGAAAGTGACCGTCGTGGCAATCATCATCGGGGCACTTGGATCGTGGGATCCCAAAAACGACCGGCTGATGCGTAGCTTCTGCAGCCTCAAATATCTGCGGCTGTTCAAGAAACTTGCCGTGAGCGAGGCGATCGCTGCATCACGAAACATATATGCAGCGCACATCGCAGCCAAGTGAAAAACGTCACTAGGAAGGCACACACTACACTAACACACACTTCTATGCCAGCACAAAAACTTCCAAAATACCCAACAAGCACTAAAACAAACACACACCTCCATGCCTGCCCAAAAACTAACACCAAATTCTAGTAACTTCACATCAACAAAACCGTCCTTCATGGGAAAACGTAACAAACATTTTTTCAAAAAACCTCTGTTCTTATCAGCTTACAATGCTTGACCAAGCGAAGAAAAGCAAGAACAGACGACAAACTGTTTCAAAGCGAGCGCAAATCTCGCCGTCTATCCTCGAACTTTAGCGGCCCGCTGATACTTTTGACGTATCATATAATTGTACATGCAACAAGTTCTCCTAGTTAAACAAAACATGTTCTTGTGCAATAATAAACTAAAACAGCTTTTTACGTGCTGGCAGTAGAAAATTAATCACTGTGACAGACGGAACAGTGCTTGCCTGGCTCTCAGAGAACAATGCCAATCCGAAGTCACAATATACCGGAATTCCCATACATACCACAGCGCAGCAGCACCAGATTTCCCTTTAGGTAATATAGTGAGAAATTCTATACCCTGAACCATCTCTCTCCTCTTTTCTCCTTACCTTCTACTCCCCCTCCCCCACACGACGCTGTGCCGTGCTCCCTGATGGGCTGCAGAATATAAGCGTCTCTTTCCTCCCTTTTTTATATATAGTAAAGGAGGCATTGATCTTGACTACATGTGGAGCCAAGACAAGCTAAGCCACATTCAGAGTGTTGTCGTCATCGTTGTCGTAGTCATCACGCGCGCACGTTCGTCAAGGTAGTCAAGGCCCCCGTTTTATTGTTTGTTTGGTTACACTGTGGCATGCGTGTAGTGAGCAGGCTTGATCACATTGCGCGCTTGAACTTCAGTTTGCATCAGTTGCTTCAATCAGTCAAGTGACATGGCTAATGCGTCCACGGGTGCCAACCCGATATGGAACTTTTTTGTCAAGGTCCCCCCAGGCCAGGAAGCTCAGTGTCTCAAATGCCACGCTACTCTGAAGATGCCGACTCTAGCGACTCTACGACAACTCTAACGACGCATTTAAAGAGACACCCGATGTATTCGTGGCATGCAAAAAAAAAATGGTGAGCATGGAAAAGTGTGAAGTCTACTGCTGTCGCTAACCCAGACGCGCAACAGCCTTCAGTAGCTTACTGTTTCAAGGCGAAGGATGCATTCTTACAGTGTTGTTGAGGAGCCAGACTTTGTGGCCGTTATGAACGCTGCGATTCCCGAGTACGTTGTGCCGTTGCGAACAACACTTTCCAGAGCAATAATTCCAGAGCTCTACGCTTCGAAGAAGAAAAACTTGATAAGCAGCCTTCAGGCGGTGATTGACAGTGGAGTAGGGGCAATTTCAATAACAATGGACAGTTGGACATCACGTGCTAATGAAAGCTACTTGTCGGTAACATGCCACGTCATGGACAGCTCATTTCAACTGCATGTGCGCGCACTGGCATGTACAGAAATGGCAGACGCTCCCACACCGGGAAACTTGGTGCTTTCTGAAAAGCATGGTGGAGGAGTGGGCACTTCCTGATCCAGGTACTGTGCCAGTGCACGTTGTTACAGATAATGGAAGAAATTTCCCTGCTGCAATTACTTGGTTGCCTTGGGTAGGCATATAATGTTTGGCAGCCCTGAGCTTAGAGTCACCGATTACTCCCCCTCCTCCTCTGCATTCTGGATTGGAGTGCTTGCGCGTGCTTTTCTGAGCGCAGATTGGTGTGTGCCTGGTTTCTGCACTGGGCTTTCATACGATCGCTTGTCGCTGCTTTCCTTTCCTCTGGATTGATTCGGCTCGACTTGGTGCAGGCGCACAGGCTTCGTGTGTACTTGCTTTTTGCACTAGGCTTTCAACACGTTGCTCGCTGCTCGCACTTATTCGCAACTCCAGCAATTCATGCGACACCTAGCGGCAGTAGGGAGGAACGCTATACAGAGGTCCAGTCACCTTGTGTGCCGTAGAGGCTGCTGTCGCGGATGGAAGAATGGAGCTGCTAGCAAAGAAAAAGCGAACGGCCAAGCAGTTCTGCTGTGTTCCTCAGGGCGTGTCAGTGAGATGGAAGGACAGCGATAGTTCCTTTCACGCATTTCCCTCAGAGTCGAAAGACCGAAGCCGCAGAACCAGGTGGAGCCCTAACCTCCGCATGGGCAGGGCTGTGACGCTGACAATGACTGTTTGCTCACGGCATTTTGCATGGGATAATTTCTCCTTACCAGGTGAGACACTATTGTGAACCTGTGAGCTCGAACCTAATACATGACCATTGTGCATGGCCATAATACATGTCGCTGTGGCACCTTATGTAAACACGTTTCACATTGCGAGGACTGGCGATTGGGCTGTGCATTATTTGCTGCATACGTTAGCTGCAATGAGAAATTCGAGCCCAGGTTCGAGACCTGTCACAGTGGTTTCTCCGAGGAACGTCTCCTCTGCGCTCGTTGACCACATTGGCTGTAATTAGAGCTCACGTTCGACGTTTCACAGCGGTTTCTGCGAGGAACGTCTCCTCAGCACTCGTTGACTACACCCAGCTGTAACTCGGGAGGCTTTTGATGCCCAGCACGCCTCGCGCAACTTATACGGGCATTGGAGATTCAAATGTTTACGAATTATGTACTAGCAAGTTCGGGAAGTGTTGAGTGTAAATGTGCCATGTACAGTGAAATCTCGTTGATACGATTCGGCTAAATACGTTTTTCGGCATAATACGGTTTTTTTTTCGTTCCCGGCCGATGCCCTATAGAGGTAAATGCATTTTTGTACGGCTAATACGATCGTATTTCCACGTCGGTTTGGATAATACGATCCCGGAAACGCAGATGAAGCTGGGTTGTTCATCAATCTTCAGCCCGAGAAAAGTCTCAGCATAAAAGGTGAGACGTGTCAAGGCGGAAAAAAAAGCAAAGAAAGAGTCACCGTATTGTTGTGCTGCAACGCTGATGGAACCGAGAAGCTCAAGCCTACTGTCATTGGCAAATACTGGAAGCCACGCTGCTTTTCGCGTAACCCACGCCTTCCTGTCATTTATAAAGCGAATAAGAAGGCATGGATGACCGGAGCCCTTTTCACAGAGTTCCTCACATTTCTGGATGCCCTGATGCGTGCCGCGAACCGTAGAATTCTTCTGGTTCTCGACAATTGTGCCGCGCACCCTGTCGATACTTCGTGGCTGCAAAACGTAGAAGTAATTTTCCTGCCGCCCAACTGCACCAGCCACTTGCAGCCCCTAGATGCAGGAATCATTAGAAACATGAAATTTCACTTTAGGAGCTTGTTGATCAGACGCTTTTTGGCCAAGATTGACCGGAAAGATGCCAGCTTGAAGGTGGATCTTCTTGATGCCATCCATTTTCTGGCGATGTCATGGGATCGCGTCAAACCTGACACCATCGCCAACTGCTTCAAGAAGTGTGGCTTTTTTTGTGCACCTGGCGATACTGAGGAAAATGGAGATGACGGCGCAGAGATTGACATCCCGGACTGGGGTGACCTCAATGTCGACGCGTCTCCGGAAGAGTTTGTATCGGCGGACGACCAACTGGCGACATGTGAAATGCGCACCGTCCAAGACATCATTGCAGATGTTACCGCTGAAGAGGAGAGCGACGACGATGACAACCAAGACGCCGGAGATTGCAGCAGCGATCGTCGGCCATTAAATACTGACGGTGCTCTCGAAGCTTTGGACGGGCTTCGTGGCTTTGTCGCGTCTGCGGAGCTCAGCGAGGAAACTGCTACTCGTTTTTACGAGTTCCAGAAAAGCTTGCTGCAGGACCTCGAAAAGCAAAAAGTGCAGCGCAAAGTGACGGATTATTTTAAAGTGCTTTAATAAAAGCAAGTTCTGTGCCAAGTATGTATTATTCGCGATCTTTTGTAGTCCGTTTTGGATAATACGATTTTTGGATAATACATTTTTATTTTCGGTGCCCATGAGAATCGTATTCCACTGTATGTGGCATACTAAAGCGCAATAAATATCATGCGTGGTGCAGATGAACTTGCAGCACAGGCGCACTGCACACGGGCACTTCCCAGCGCGACTGATTACGAATTTGCCACTTGCACTTGAGAATCTCCGACGCGCTCAAGAGTGCCCATATGACACTGGTATTTCGCATCGACAGCGAGCCAGTCACATTCATTGCAGAAGTTTGCCACTTACGCGACAGCCACATGTCAATTTTACACGCGTTCGCTAGTTGCGAGGAAAATTTACAGCGCCCGCCGTCTACTGACGTGTCCCATATAAATGTGCAGTATTAGTACCTAAACTAGCATTATCTGTATTATTAAACCATCTCCAAGTCAGTGGCAAAAATACTCTGGCCATGTGGTGGTGTTCGCACCTGTGTACTTTGTGTTATGAGTAGCTTTAAACTACAATTTACAGATGCTACATTCGGTGTACAACGTCGCATAGCCCTGCACACTCAAACCTGTGCTTAATTTCCTTCCAAATGCTTTTTTATAAATATTGTCGCCTCGTTTCTGAGGTAAAAAGAAAATATTCTGGGTGCAGCCCATAATGAGAAACAATAAAGCATAAACAATTCATTTATTTTTTCCGATGTAACAAGTCAAAGACGGCGGCTGAAGAAAATGCAATACCAACTGAAAACCTGCCAAGGACGTCATGTTATGATGAGAACAAGGATGCTCGTATGAAAGAGCTTTCACTGGCTAGACTTCGCCGACATGCGTATCGGTCAGCCAGAGTAAGTTAATTTGACTGCATAGTGCAGCACTTATATGCTAATGGTACATACACCATGACTACAAGCATGCAATAAATAAAGTCAACACTTTTTAATGCATTACAGAATGAATCAAGCAAAGAAACTGCTGCCTCCCCATTAGAACCAAGGGTGTTGCCCCATGCACCTGTCAGCACGACCACCATGGTAAATTGGCTGCCTGCAACTTGTGCACACATTGCTTCACCACTAATTCCTTGGGATTAAACTCTGTCTGACATTGCAGGACAATCTCCCATCCCCTGACAGCAACAGCATGGACCGAATAAGTGACAAAGGAAATATGGTAATTTCTTTTTGTATATGTATTTGTGTTGGGGTAGCTGTCTTTACCTAGCCGGCGGCATGCTTTCTGGATTTACTTTGCGAAAGCATTGTGGTGTGTGATGGGTGCAAATTAACTGATGCAAAAGCCCGGGGTTTACTACTTCCAACATTGAATTGAACACATTGACGTGCATTTTGGAATGCCAAAAAAAGAAGCTGCATCTCGCGTCAGTTATGTCAGACATTATAACTCTTGCTTTTGTTTTGCGACAGGAATGTGCTTGCCAGCCTGGCCCTTGGACATTAATGGCAGAGTACTCAAGAGAAGAAAAAGATGTGGCAAATTTCCTATTAGAAATGGCTTCAGGGACAAGGCTTACAGAAAGCAAGGCTGTCCAAATGACATCGGGTTCTTTTCCACAGAAGTTTGTGGACACGATAAATAGTAGCAACGTAGAAACGTTCACAGGCCTGCCATCATTCAATGTTCTGAATGCTCTTGTGACGTGCTACACATAAGTTAATCCACTTTCAGGATGGCACCAGTTATGCGTAAAAACAATTGCAGTGACATTGGTGAAATTGAAGCATAATATTTCCACTGCATTCTTGAGTCGCCTTTTTAACTGTTCTCTAACTACATGTAGCAACACAATTGCAGAGACTGCTCAGTTGATGTCTGAAATTTTAAAAATAACTGTGGCTGTGCCACCAAAAGAAAAAGATGTTGAACATTTGCCTGTCTGTTTTAAACACTTCAGAACGTGCGTGTCATTGTAGATTGCACCTTTATTCCTATTGGCCAGCTCACCTGTTTGCGACGTGCATTACAGACCTACCCCTTCTATAAGAAAGGTTTCACAGTTAAATATATGATGACTGTTACACCAAGTGGTCTCAGTGCCCACATAAGCCAAGGATATGGAGGCCGCACATCAGACAAGGCCCTGTTTGAGCAAAACGGCCCCATCAAGCAACTAGACCTGATATCAGATGACATTTGTGCAGACAACTTAATTGAGTTACTCAGGCCTTGATTCAGAAAACAAAAGTAGATGCCAAAGGGTGATTCACTTAGGACACAAAAGATAGCATCAGCAAGAGTATATGTAGAGCGTGTAATACAGCGAATGAAAATATTCAAAGTGTTGTCAACAAGAATCCCATGGAGCATGGTGGGACTACTTGACGACATTGTTATAATAGCGGCAGGCATCACAAACCTTTCATCATCGATTTTAGCAACACATCAATTTTTGCGAGTCCTGCATCAATACATTTCCCAAACGTATTATGTGCATCGTAAAAGTGGTTAGTGCTTTCCATGCAAGGAAGCTTTAAAAACTTTACAGGAGTGGAAGCGCCATGTTCCTTCCCAGCAGAGGTGAAGCCAGTGCTTGCCCTTATTTTACATTTGAAATAGACCTTTCTTGGGTTGTTCTCTTACAGATCAAGTGCTTTGGCTCTGGCAATATAATTGCATGGCTAATTAGAAACTAAAAGCATGTTGTTCCTGTCATAAGTATTATCTTCCTCTGAGTATTGATTACGTTATTTCTGAAACAATTTACTAAGAATTTCAGTCTTCATCTTAAAACCAGTAACACTAAGATACACGTCAGCCAGTCTCTGTATGGCAAAATAAGTCACGTTAATGGGGTTGAGACATCAAATTTGTGGCTTGCGCATTCTTTGTTTCAAACGTTTCTTATTGCTCTAGGAAGCATGGTACACACTCGAATATTCTTGTCTTCTCAGTAAATAATTTAATATTGCATTATTTATGTGAACGATTTTCAGTTTCGGTTTGTGGGCGCAGAGTTGGACAGTGATGTCAATGTCTAGGAAGCTTGGTCACGTGGGCCCACCAAGCTGTGACGCACACACTGCTGCATCGTCTGCTCTCGCACACACATTCTCTACCAGTGCAGGCAAACAAAACCACGGCGACAGTTGTCCTGGCTAGCTGCGGCAGCTCCAATTATGACTCTACGACTGACGCGGCTCATTGCCCTCTAGACTTGAGCCTCTCCAGGCTTGCCCGGTGCTGTGGGTCACCACTCATTGCACGTCACTCTAATGTGGTATGACGTCACTAAAACTTTCATTGTGCTTCCAACACAGTGACATCAGTGTCAATTGCGGTAGTGATGGGTTTCAATCATGAGAACAAGCATTTAGGCACTCTTTGGAAGCGAATTAAAATATATTTTAAACATTTTCTGTGTCCAAAACTTCATGTTGAGTGTCCTTGCATACAGAGGAAGCCTACAGTATGCTTTTTATAGCCTCAAAATTTGGTGTCTCAACCCCTTTAACCCATTGGCTTCCGCGGCCGGCGATCTACCGGCTGCACCGGCTGAGGCCAAAGTCACTTTGGCCGGCAAATCGCCGGCCGCTCAGAGTATGGTTTCTTTTGGGTTTCTTCAATAGACGGCAGCACAGCACAACTTGTGTAGCGATTGATTCATGTGTTTTCTACCAGATGGACGTAGTTGTGCACTGTCTGAGGTCAGTTTTGTTATTTTTATTGACAAAAAGTTTGCGATCCCGTCTCTTTCCAAACATGGTGTCGCGGAGAAAGCGCGCTTTGACGGCGAAGGAAATTCTCAATCTTGTGTTCGAGAGTGATGACAGTGACAACTGCGATGAAGAGGATGTTGTGTCAGATGACAAGAGTGACCGGATTACGGACAGTGACAGCGACAATGAAGACAACTTGTGTTTATCGCAAGATCCGTGCGACTCTCGGCCACCATCTCCGAAGGCGCGAAAACTAGAAGACTGGCAATGGGAAGCGGATGACACAGTGAAAAAGGTTGTGAAGAACGCCTTTTGTGGTCAACGAGGCATCAAACGAGCCATCCAGCTAGTACAAGGAAGTGCAAATCCCAGTGCTCTGGCAATGTTCAACGCTCTCCTCGGAGCCAGATTTGGAGCACCATCGCATTACACACAAATGCCTTTGCATGCGAGAAACAACGTTTGCACCCCGATCACAGCTGGCATGAAACAACACCGGATGAAATGAAAGCTTACTTCGCTATGTGTGTGCAGATGAGCCAAGTAAAAAAGAGCAGCATTCAATCTTACTGGTCAACAAGGGCTGTTATAAGCACATCATTTTTTGCATCTGTGATGTCGAGGCAGCGTTTTTGGGCACTCTCAAAATATCTGCATTTCTGCGACAACTCTTTCCCTCAAAGTGGAGATAAGCTGTGGAAGTTGCGCCCTGTGCTCGACCACGTACTGAAATGCATTGTACAGCCTATGATCCCGAAGAGTGTCTGGCAGTTGATGAAAGCCTTATGAAGTTTCGTGGTCGGCTGTCCTGCGTCCAGTTTACCCCTTGAAACGGGCAAGATATGGCCTTAAATTCTACAAACTGTGCGAGTCTTCAAGCGGCTACTGCCTGAAGTTCTCGATTTACACAGGAAAAAGTGACAAGACTGCAGTTACTGCTGGATTGTTGTTCAGCGAGGTAGTTGTAATTGAACTTCTAGAAAAACGTCTGCCCGATGGCCACACAGTATTTATGGACAACTGGGATTCTTCGCCATTGCTATTTCGCCACCTAAAGGAAGCTGGTTCGAATGCTGTCGGCACAGTCCGCCTACACCGAAAGAACATGCCGAAGGATTTCAAGGCAAAACTGCAAAAAGGCGAATGCAAGTCCCTCCCTGCGCGAGGCATCATGGCCCTCACTTGGCAGGACAAAAAGCAGGTCACAATGTTGTCAACCTGCCACAGTTCAACTGATCTCACTGATACCGGAAAAAAGGGTCGCAGGAATGGCTTGCCAGTTCTCAAGCCACAAGTTGTAATCGATTACAACCGAGGCATGGGCGGAGTGGATCGCGAGGACCAACAACTGGCTTCCTTTCCAATTATGCGAAGATAAGCCAAAGGCTACAAGAAAATCTTCTTTTATATTATGGACATCGCTGTTTATAACAGCTACGTCTTATCTGCCAAAGCATCAGGCAAGCGGCTCCACTACCCAGACTGGAAAATGAACCTCGCAGAGGAGATTCTCGAAGCCGCCGTTTCGCCCCAGTACCATGGTCGACGTAAACCGCCTGTCACGGCTACACCAATGCGGCTGCAGGCTTCCGAGTGGGCTAATTTTCCTCGCCATATCCCACCAAACAAAATCAAGCAGAATCCATCAAGGCTATGCTTAGTCTGCAAGACACACAGGAAAAAGTCGGAGAGCCGGTGGGAATATGAAAAATGTGAAGTTGCACTTCACATGCCTGTGTGCTTCAAAGCTTACCATACACGCAAGTCATATTAGGCGGGATGATGCAGTGAGCCCATCCGAACAGAATAAAGTAAATTTTGTCTTTCTACGAGGTGTGCAGCGGAATTTATCGCCTTTTTTAAAGGCGGCTCGCGCACCCAATGCGCGTCGCTATTTCCACGCAGAATACCAGGCAGGAAACGCCGCGCAGGGGGCGGAAGCCAATGGGTTAATGGCCACACGCGCTTCAATGACTCATTTCTGCGTTTGTTAGAACGAGCCTCAATCTGCAATGGGAAACAGTAAACCACAGCGTGAACATTGTGGACCTGCTCACGGGTGTTCACACGCAATAAATAGAAAGTTATTGGGAGAAATTGAAGTGCCACCTCCTCTTCGCCGGCTGCAGGGTAAGTGCACCGCTGCTGGAGTCACACCTCACATGGCTGTGGTGGGAGTCAATTAATCGCCACGCGCTTCAATGACTCATTTCTGCATTTGTTAGAACGAGCCTCAATCTGCAATGGGAAACAGTAAACCACAGCGTGAACTTTGTGGACCTGATCACGGGTGTTCACACGCAATAAATAGAAAGTTATTGGCAGAAAGTGAAGTGCCACCTCCTCTCCGCCCAAGCAGTAAAGGTCCTGGCAGCCAGAATGCTCGGGCGATCCAGCACCGCCGTTGTCACTTTCGAGGGCCCACGTCTCCCCAAGCAAGTCATATATTACGGCGGGGAGATGTGGTGCTACCCGTATCGCCCGACGCGGCAAGTCTGCTACGCCTGCGGTCAGCAAGGACACCGGACAGACGTCTGCCCGAGCCGGAGTCCAAGACCTGCCGGCAGTGCGGCAGCCAGAATCCAGTCGAAGGCCACGAGTGCACACCCAAGTGCCTGCTGTGCGGGGGCGACCACGCGGCTGGCACCACAGACTGCAAGATGAGACTCAAGACGGCGAGCGAGCTGCGGTGGGGCAAGCCGCTACAGCCGCAGCAGCAGCGCCACAGCCGCAGCAAGAGCCGCGGCAGCGGCGGAGCCAGACGTCCACGGTGGTTCTCGGACGAGGGTGACGAGAGCCAGCAGCGGGGCGGAGCCGAGACCGGGACGGGTCCTGGCCACCCCCACCTCCGAAAGGCCAGCAGCCAAAGAAGCAGCAGCAACAGAAGCAAGGAGGAGTTAAGGTAAGCTGGGGAGCCGGCCCTCCCATCACGCTTTTTCCAGATGCTCCGCACTCAAACCCAAACACAGACAATACCAAGGACAAAATAATAGAGGAACTAAGGAAAGAAAACCAACAATTAAGGAGACAACTTAATGACATAATTAAAGAACTACAAGAGATTAGACGGCTAGGTTTCGTCTCGCCGCCCTCGTACTTCTCGCCTATTAGGGTAGCTTCGCCACCGAAGACCCCTAGCCCCGTTCAACAGGTGACCGGAGAACTAAGCTTTAATGATAAGCTAGAGAGCTTTATGCGAAGTATGCAGCAAATGCAACAAGAAACACAGAAACAGATGAAGGATATGCAGAAGGAACTGCAGAATACCCAACAAAAGATGGCCCTCCAGGAGCAGGGATTCCGAAACTACATTAAGAACCAGAACACCCAAAAGATAATAGACTCTAGAGAAAGACTCTTTAACGAGCGCCGTTTTCGCGGTAGCACAGAAACCCAAGGAGCGACTAACCCATAGACCTCAACATGGCAGGAAACAACGAATTAGAGATTTGGCAGTGGAACTGCAGGGGCTACAAGCGCAAGCAAGGGCTCCTGCAGCAACTCATTTATCACAGAGGAACCGCACCAGACTTGATACTACTACAGGAAAGCTTTAGCACTCCGGCACTTAGGGGCTACACGTGTCTGGAGAAAGGGAATACCGCGACGCTCATAAGTAACAAAATCGTCACCATAGCTCACGACGAGATGAAGGATACAAAAATCGAGCACGTGATAACGGAGATTATTCCTAAAAAGAAAAGGAAATCGAAGAGCACTTTCGTAATTAACGTATACAGCTTGCCCAAACAAAGGGACGAGGACTTTCTAAAACTTTTTGCCTAAGCCAAGAGGCTAGCAGGACAAAACAGCCTAGTGATAGCGGGAGATTTCAACGCTAAGAGCCCCCTGTGGGGTTACGCCAAAGAGGATAAGAAAGGGAGGGAGATCAGCACGGCCGTGGAAAATGCGGGATGCGAGCTCCTAACCGACGAGGCCCAGCCTACCAGAATGGGTAACAGCGTCAGTGTAGACACGTGCCCCGACCTGACGTTTGTCAAGAACGCCAAGAACGCGGAATGGGAGAACCTGCTGGAAAACCTGGGCAGCGACCACCACGTCCTCCGCCTAGTACTCGAGGCGGAAAACACGAAGAGAAAGATCGGCTCGACCAGACTGACGGACTGGGACGCCTTCAGAAGACACAGCAGAGAACTGGGCGGCGACATCACTTCCCCGAAAGAATGGAGCCAACAGTTGAAGCAAATCCAGGAGCTCTACACCCGTGAGGTGGACAGAACAGAACAAGCACCGGAGGTGGACAAGCGGCTGCTGGGGCTATGGGAAGCACGCCGCAGCCTCACCAAGCGCTGGAAGAAGCAGAGAATGAACAAGAAGCTAAAGAAGAAGATTGCGGAGATCACCAAGAAGGCTGAGGAGTACGCGACGCAACTGGCCAGACAGGGGTGGCAGCAATTCACCGACTCGCTAAACGGCACCCTCAGCACGGCCAGGACGTGGCAGATACTCCGAGGCCTACTGGACCCCAGCAAGAGCAAGCGAGAGAGCAGTAACTCGATCCAGAGGCTGACCCACCAATACCAAGGCACCGACGAGCAGCTGCTCGAGGAGGTTCGCAAGAAATGCTACGGAACGGGAGAGCCGGAGGGATACCGCGGCGAGTACCGAGGCGAAGACAACCCGGACATGGACCGACCCATCTCGAGGGAGGAGGTCGTTGAGGTCAAAAGATCGGCCACCAAGAACACGGCAGCGGGAGCGGACAGAGTCCGGAACTCCCTCATACGCAACCTGAGTGACGGAACGATAGACCAGCTCGTCAAGTACCTAAACACGCTGTGGCAAGAAGGGAAAGTTCCGGCGGAGTGGAAGCACGCCGTCGTCGTAATGATCCCCAAGCCCGGAAAGAAAATCCAGATTGAGAACCTGAGGCCCATCTCGCTGACGTCGTGCCTAGGAAAATTCTACGAGAAAATCGTCACCAAGCGCATACAGCGGCACCTAGAAAATGGAAGATACTATCCAAACTCGATGTTTGCGTTCAGGGCCAACCTCTCGACGCAAGACGTTCTGCTGCAGCTCGAGAAGGAAGTCCTGACTACAATGCCGAGAAAGGGCGAAAACGTCGTCATGGCCCTCGACGTCAAAGGGGCCTTTGACAACGTCAGCCACGAGGCCATCATGGAGGGCCTCAACAATACAAACTGCGGCAGGAAGACCCACGACTATGTCAGGGACTTCCTTTCGGGCAGAATGGCGACGGTCGGCCTGGGCGAGCTGAGGAGCGGTATCTTTGCAACGCCTAGCAGAGGTACGCCCCAAGGCTCGGTAATCTCGCCCGTACTGTTTAACGTGGCGATGCTGGGCCTAGCGAAGAGACTCGAAAAGATCCAGGGAATCCGGCACGCGATGTATGCGGAAGACATCACGGTCTGGACCACCTGCGGAACCTTGGAAGAAAAGTGAGCGGCGCTGCAAGATGCGGCTAAGTGCGTCGAAGACTATGTGAAAGAGAGGGGCCTCAGGTGCTCCACCGAAAAGTCCGAACTAAGAGTCGGCAGACATTCCACCAAGGCGAAACTGGAGGCCAGCCTCGAAGGACAACTCATCCCCGAACGCAACATGATACGCGTCCTCGGCATGTGGCTGCAAGGCAGCAGAAAGTGCAACCACACCATCGGCCTCCACAAGAAGTCGACCGAGAACGTGAGCAGAATGATAAGCAGGGTCTCCCAGAAGAGGCACGGCATGAGAGAAGAAGACACTCTCAAGCTCGTCAACAGCCTGATCGTCAGCAGAGTCATGTACTCGCTGCCCTACCAAGTGAGGACTAAAACGACCAACGAAGAGATTGAAGTCGTCCTGAGGAAAGCCTACAAGACGGCGCTGCACCTCCCGAGAAACACCTCCAACGAAAAGCTGATGCAACTAGGGGTGAGCAACACCTGCGTCGAAATGGCGGAAGCACAGCGGAAAGCGCAAATGAAAAGACTAACGGGGACCTACACGGGGCGAAACCTGATCGGTAGGCTGGGCTTCGAAATAGGAGACGTCAACCGGTACGAGGACGTACCGGTGGGAATTAGGAAAACCTTTAACGTAAAGCCTATACCGAAGAACATGGATCCCAGGCTCCACGAAGGCAGAAGGAAAGCTAGGGCCGAATACATAGAAAAGACAGTGGCTAGAGAAGAGAACTCTCTTCACGGACGCGAGCATAAGTGTAATAGGAAGCGAGGCAAAGGCCATCGCGGTAGTAATGAACAAGGAGGAAAAGCTTGTCTCGTGCGTCTCGGCCTAGATATGGAGCGTAGCTGAAACCGAGGAAATCGCCGTGGCGCTGGCGGCGATGAAAGGATATAGGGAGAATAAATCGCTAAATATTCTCACAGACTCGAAAGAGACCTGTCGCAACTACATGAGGGGCAGAATATGCAAAACTGCCCTTAGGATCCTCAGAGGGGGTAACGCCTCGGAGGAGGCGAAAATCAAACACAATCTGATCTGGATACCTGGACACGAGGGCATAAGGGGTAACGAGGCGGCGGACGGTCTAGCTCGAGCTAATGGATTCCGGGCTGGGCAGCAGCAGGAGTACCGCGCTAGTTACGCCGGGATCCTCAGTGACAGTTATTCGTAATTACTGCAACACTACAGGGGGACTAGATTCAAGTACCCACCGCCCCATAAAGCGCTGACGAAGGAGGAAGCAACGGGCTGGCGTAGGCTCCAGACAAACACCTTCCCCAACCTTTTCATAATCAACAGGATGTTCACAACACAGTATAGGGACACCTGCCCCTGGTGCGGGGCTACACCCACACTCTATCACATAACTTGGGAGTGTGAACGAAACAATGCATTCCGCGATCATAAACCCCCGAGTGCGGAGCATTGGGAGAGCCGGCTCGTCAGCTGTGAGCTCGCCGTCCAAAGAAGGATAGTGGAGCACGCTAGGGACGTGGCCAAACTCAGTGGAGCCCTGGACTGAGGGACCACCCATGCTGAAGAGGCTTCCCTTCGACGAGAAGACAGCGTGAAGAGAAGACTTCGATCCGCGAGAATTCCATTTTATGATTCAATAAATGTTTTTCTCTCTCTCTCTCTCCGCCGGCTGCAGGGTAAGTGCACCGCTGCTGGAGTCGCACCCTCACATGGCTGTGGTGGGAGTACATTAATGGCCACACGCGCTTCAATGACTCATTTCTGCGTTTGTTAGAGCGAGCCTCAATCTGCAATGGGAAACAGTAAACCACAGCGTGAACTTTATGGACCCGATCACGGGTGTTCACACGCAATAAATAGAAAGTTATTGGCAGAAAGTGAAGTGCCACCTCCTCTCCGCCAACTGCAGGGTAAGTGCACCGCTGCTGGAATCCCACCTCACATGGCTGTGGTGGGAGTACATTAATGGCCACATTTCTGCGTTTGTTAGAACGAGCCTCAATCTGCAATGGGAAACAGTAAACCACAGCGTGAACTTTGTGGACCTGCACACGGGTGTTCACACGCAATAAATAGAAAGTTATTGGCAGAATGTGAAGTGCCACCTCCTCTCCGCCAGCTGCAGGGTAACTGCACCGCTGCTGGTGTCGCACCTCACATGGCTGTGGTGGGAGTCAATTAATGGCCACACGCGCTTCAATGACTCATTTCTGCATTTGTTAGAATGAGCCTCAATCTGCAATGGCAAACAGTAAACCATAGCGTAAGCTTTGTGGACCTGCTCACGGGTGTTCACACGCAATAAATAGAAAGTTATTGGCAGAAAGTGAAGTGCTGCCTCCTCTCCGCCGGCTGCAGGGTAAGTGCACCGCTGCTGGAGTCACACTTCACATGGCTCTGGTGGAGTCAATTAATGGCCACACGCACTTCAATGACTTATTTCTGCGTTTGTTAGAATGAGCCTCAATCTGCAATGAGAAACAGTAAACCATAGCATGAACTTTGTGGATATGATCACGGGTGTTCACACGCAATAAATAGAAACTTATTGGCAGAAAGCCCAGTGCAAAAAGCAGGCGCACACCAAGCCTGTACGCCAGCACCAAGCCGCGCCGAATCAATCCAGAGGAAAGGAAAGCCTCGACAAGCGATCGTATAAAAGCCCAATGTAGAAACCAGGTGCACACCAATGTGTGCTCGAAAAAGGAGCGCGCATGCACGTAGCGAGCCGCACCAATCCATTCAGAAGGAAGAGGAGGAGGGGGAGTACGTAATAGGTGACGCTAAGCTCAGGGCTACCAAATGTTTCGGGCACACGCTGCAGTTGTGTGCGAGTGATGTCAAATGGGATGAACCTGGATTTTCCGAACTGTGCACGAAGGCGAGGGCTATTGTTGGCCACTATAAGAGAAGCTCAAAGGCTCAGGCGCGCCTTATGGAAGTACAAAGGGAAATGCAGCTGAATGCTTTGGAAGTGGTGCAAGATGTTCCGACGCATTGGAATAGTGAGCATCAGATGACTAGGCTGCTCAAGCTTCGCAAACCGATTACCATGAAGCTTTCGGAGTGTGATGGGGTTGACAACCTCACTGCAGCTGAATGGAAGCTGATGACTGCCGCTGTGAAGGTACTCGATCCACTTGCTCAAGCCACAATAGAGCTATCTGGGGACAGATATCCCACATTGTCCCAAGCTGGAGTGCACTTACATTGTACTTGCTCGACACGCAGCTCAATCAGATGAGTCGTCGGCAATTGCTCCGAGTCTGGCATGCAGCATCAAGGCAAAGTTTCCAGGTGTCAAGACACCTGAGGATACAGCCCTAGCGATGTTGCTGGACCCAAGGTTTAAGGATGCCTGCTATACAGAAAGGGCAGAGAAGGAGTGGGCCTGTGCTGTTCTCACTATAGCAGCAGAGGGAACGCTGCAAGTTGTATGCTGTGAAACATCAAGTGTGAGCGGTACAGGTTTAGATAGCTCCGAAGATGCTTCTGTGTGGGGGGCCTTTGCAAGCTTCACATCAGATGGTACTATGAAGTCTGGTCCTTCCATCAAAGATGATGTTGAGAGCGACCTGAAAGCTCCCCTCCTTCCTCGCTGTGAGGAATCGCTCGAATCGTGGGAGAGCAAAGGCAGCTATCTTCACCCGTCCTTTGCAAGGGTAGCCCGCAGGTACCTTTCAGTGCCAGCAACCCAAACAACAAGTGAAAGGTTATTTTTGACAGTGGGTGCCATTGTAACCAGCAGAAGGGAGCACCTACTTCCCCAGCATGTGGAGCAACTAGTTTTTCTGCATGAGAATTTTCGACTTTCATTTTATTAACTGTAGAAAAGAACACCTTTTACTTGCAAGTAGAGCTGCGATTGTTTTCTGATTTCTTTTTCCGTGTTGTAGCCTTGTAACTAGTAGAAAGGAGTGCCTTCTTCACTGCATGTGGAGCTGCTAGTCTTTATGCCTTTATTTTTTTACTTGAAATATGTTACCAAATGATATTCTGTGATGTTTTATGCATGTGTTGTAGGTTATCTGTGTGGAAGGGAGCACCTCCTTTTACAACTAGTCAATATACAGAAATTTTTTTTACTGTTTAAGATATGTTATCACAGGATTCTCTGTGATGCCTTTGTTCTAACCTCAGAAATAAAGAATTTTGCATAGAACTTTAAACTGTTCAGTTGTGTTCTTCGGACACCTGACAATTCGAATTCGCTTCGAAAGTATTCGACCCCAAGGGCTATTCGCTTTGATTTCAATTCGAACTAAGATATTACTATTCACACAAGCCTATTCTTTACTTTTATTTCTGCAACAATTTTGCATTTTTATGCATTCTACTAATTTTGCGATGCCTTGTTTGATCAGAACACTACAAAATAGGTTGCACGTTTGTCGACCATGTAGACGCACACATAACAAATTCCTTTTCTTACACCTCTCACTTCTTGACCCCATGACACTTGTCTTGGGAAGACGACTTGAGGAACGTGCGAAATTTCGGGAGCAAATCTTTTACAATCAACCAGAGCATCTGACACGTAGCTCTTCTCTTTGCATGGCTTGCCATTTTGGCTTTAAGATTTCTCACTCCCTTTTTAGCATAGGAATATGCACTGACGTAATATCTTCAACGTAGAATTCAAAGGCAAGTTATATGGCCACTCTTGGTGACGTGCCTTGGTAGGAAAAATTGCAAACTCTGTATAGCATTGTTACCTGGAGTCCAGTAGTGCGCGAAGCGGCGTTAAGTTCACAGATAATCGATATAAGAAATCTATCACTCACCAGGGTGTCTACCAAGTTGACATTTTCAAATTCCCTCAGTTTTCCATGTTTTCCCTGAGCGCCTTTGCAAAAATACCTGAGTGACAAAGAACTTTGTTTTATGTCAAGACGGGCTGACACCATGTCGCCCGATGCTGTCACTCTCTGTAAGTATGTTTAAAAAAACAAGGCCTCAATCTAGTTTGCATATTTAGGAGTAGTGTTTATGTTACTCAAAAAGAAAACAGAAGGGAGGGGTTAGTATAATGCAGAGTGAATAAAATATTTTCGATAACATGGTAAAACCTACTGCAAATCGAGTCGAACGTTTTCAAATATGAATAAAAAAGAGATGCATACAGAAGCAAATATTTTCAAATATGAGCTATTCCTATTAAATGATAGCAAGCTCTTTGGTAGGAGCTTGCCCAAACTTTGTCACAAGTGACATTCTCCCTTAGCAGCTGGAAAGTCAACCTCAACTGTCCTGACATACTCTCAGGCCACGCACAACGCCTCAGTGTTGCGTTTCACTGCTTTAAAGAGTTTATTTTGATTTGGATGAGGGACACCTGCACCTCGGCATCAGCCAACACTTTCCTTTTTTAGCTCAAGCTCCTTCAAAGAAGAGGCGGCACGTTTCCTTTACCATTCATTCCTCAATGCATAGGCCCTTTCTGTTCTCGTCCTCCCTCTGCCCCGCATTCGCCCCACGGACCAGTTGAAGCATCCTCTTGGTCAGTTGTACAGTCAACGTCCAATTTTTCGGACTTCCTAGGGGCTGCAGAAAGGTCCAAAAAAGGGCCGTCCGAAAAAAATGAATGCGAGTCTCACCGGCGTATTCACAAATGCTCCTTTCCTTACTCATAAAGGTGGCCTTTCGTAAGGAGAACTTAAGTTAAAGGGTGAGGAAAGGTTAAGGCGCCCATCAAAAACCCACCTTACGACATTTTAAGGCCACCGCCCTTATCTGAATAAGTGTCACATGGGAGCGAGGCTAGGCACATTTTTACGCTTTAATCTTCTGTGCATATACGTAAAACTTATTCCTACAATAGAATAATAAAACTGTGCCACAGCACTCCTACAAGCAAGCACCGCCAACTTTAGACAGAAAGTTTGCCCGTTGTTGACACAACTTTATTTTCGGCTGGCCACTATGCAGCGTTTCCGGCGTGCCGTCACAACAACATGCTTAATCATGGTTGCTGCTATTCACGTCCCTTTTTTGTGTGTGTTTACTTTGCGAGTCGGTCGGTGCTCTTTATTCCTTGGACATTTTATTCTCGTGTTTTTCTTTCTTGTGTTGTGTATTTTCTTTAAATATTAATTTCTTAACAACAAAAAGTGTAATGGAGGGGAAAGAAAGGATAAATTTTAGCGAAGAGGAGTGAAGCGTGTTGATCGATCTGGGGAGCAAGTACAAGGATCTCGTGGAAAACAAACGGACATAGGGTGTCTTTGGCCAAAAGAAAAAGACGTGGAAACAGATCACGGACGAATTCAACTGCTGGTCCAACGTTCAATTTCGCACCGAACTCGAACTGCGCAAATGCTGGGATAATTTAAAAGAAAAGTGGAGGAAAGGGAAGGCCGACGACATGAAGTTTTACGACAGGTGAGCTCCTGTTCTCTCTGTTCGGTTTTTGCTACTCGCTAGTTTTGCTTGAGTAAAGCTACATTTTGCTGATAGTGAGGCTCCTTGATGTATGCCTAATGCGGCTTAGCCGCATCAGCTCCGTCGCCGTGCCAGGATAAGTTGCTTCCGTGAAATATGGCATGCGATTGTTCGCACCTTGCTTCAAGACTTTTAATTTCTTATGTTGTGGATGTCGCGCTCTCGAATGCAAGCACGCACTTTTATAACGTTCTCGCGTGGCCGTGGCTTGACGGCGTGTACCAAAATAAACGCGAGCTCGAGTCCACACCGGCCGTTGCCAAATTAGCTGCTGTCTGTAGACGGCGAGGAGTCCACTGCCATTCACGCAAATATCGCAAAAGTAATGATTAAACCATTTTCACACTTAGCACGACGCTAGCCGTGTGCAGTTAATTCAGAAATGATTGGGGCATAATGCAAAGTCGTGCTGTCTTTTCAGGGGGCGGCAGCGCGCCAGCGAGCCAACTGACGGACGAGTTGGAGCGAGTTGGAGCTGCCGTATAGCATATGTCGACGCGGGTGCACAACCCGTTCGACAGTGACCGTGGGCACCACATGTATACTGCTGGATCACAAGGCACCCCGAGTGTCGTCTCACTGCTTTAACCAATGCAAGCGGAGTTGCTGGAACCGTCCGACGGTATGTGAATTGTGAAGGCAGCTTTTTGGAAGCAAGTGGCTGATTGTACTGGGCGAGCATAGATGAGCAAAGGAGTTGCGCCAAAGTCTCTCGTTCAGAGAGGAAACGCTGTAAACACTTCACAGCTTGCATAAGATCTCCTCCAGATGCATGAAACATCTTAGCAACTCCCAATGTAAAGCAATGTTAGCCATAGATTTGAAGAAAGCCCCCGACAAAGTGGCCCAGAATGCCATGCTTGTTGAGCTCTCTTTCACCAACTGCAGCACAAAGATATAAAACTACATGCGGGTCTTCTACTAACGCCGTACATGCGCTCTCAAAATTGGTGGCATGACATCTCACCCCTACCCACACCCACAGAAGGGCACACCACAAAGAGCAATGAGTGCTCTCCCCAACACTGTTCAACATAGCAATGTGTCACATACTCGGATCTGTACTCCCCATACCAGACATATGTTAGACACTGCACGCCAACGACATAACCATATGGATCAGCAGAGGCTCTCCGGAGACAATATAGGACACCCTGCAGCGCGCTCTAGATGTAGCTCAAGTGGGAGCTGCGAGGAGAGCTCCCTGGAAAAAGTTGGAGCCACTGCTGGTTGTGCACAGCAGGCGCTAGAGGCCCCCGCCCATCACCCTACACAACAAAGGACAATATATTCCTCAAATACATAATATCAAAGTAGTGGGCCTATGCATGCAGCAAGATGGAGTAGGTGTGGCCACTTTCCAACATTTGCTTAAGCAGGGTGAACAAGTCTTCGAACAGTATGCTGCTGAGGTGCGCCTCGCGCTCTGCGAGGTTGGAATTGCAGACGAGGCTACTGTCTCATGTCTTGTAGCAGGTCCTACTTCTATGGATGATCTCCGGACCATCTACAAAGCTTTCGGAGTTAGACAGAAAATGAAAACGAAAAGTAAACACAAGAACAGTCCTAACATTCAACAAACTAAAAACAGAAATCAACGTAAGCGATCGCGTTACGTTGAACACCAAGGACTTTACCACTTAGGTCCTAAAGTTCTGGCTGATCACCTTCTTATGGGTGATTCTTCAGTTGCATGCTCTTTAACAGGCTTGCATAAAGAGTTTGATCCTATTTTTAACACTTATTCTACACCACTGTCTTCCCCACTTAAATCGACAATAGCACTCGAGGTTGACGAATCTTTGTTCACGGAGGGTGAAGTTGCTGTTGCCATTAGATTGCTCTCTTCAAAGTCCTCTCCAGGACCCAATAATATCTCAACTTCCGAACTCTTAAAGATACCCCCCGGTATCTTGTGTCATATTTTCAATAATTGGTTAGCTTTTGGCTTAGTCCCGTTGGAAATGAAACAAAGCAGGACCGTATTTATACCTAAGAAATCCAATCCGGGGGGTCCAGGCGATTTTAGGCCGATCTCTGTCTCCCCTATCCTTTTTAGGTTATTTTCGAAGCTCTTACTGTGTAGGTTTAGTGCCACTAACCATTTCCATAAATATCAGTCCGGTTTCGCCAAAGATTGCAGTACTTCCTCCAATTTACTTGTCTTGCAAGCTATTATAAGGTTGCTTAAACTTAAATGTATATCTTTCTTTGCTGTGAGTCTTGATTTGCGCAAGGCTTTTGACTCAGTGTCTCGCTCGGCTATTTTCAGTGCCCTAGATGCACGCAATGTCCCTTCACGTATCCTTAACTTAATTAAAAATTTATAGGTGAATTGTACCACCACATACACTTGCGGGGGTATCTCAGATAATGTCCGTGTACCATTAAGAAGAGGCATCAAACAAGGTGATCCTCTTTCTCCTTTTCTTTTCAACTGCATAATTGATCCTTTAATCTACCGTTTAAATGAATTAGGTGTGGGAGTTCCATTGCTTGAAAGTTCAATGTCTGCTATGGCGTTTGCAGATGATCTCCTCTTAATGTCCGACTCTCGTGAGGGACTTCAGCTCCTTATAGATGAAGCTCCTTATAGAGTCTCTTTTCTTAGAATTGTTGATTGTCAAATAAATCCTTCAAAGTTGCAGTATTTTGGTTGGCGTCCAGATCACATTAGTAAGGGCTTTAACTACAACATTCCTTTATTGCCTATCTTGGGGCAGGATATTAAGCCGAAAGGTAGAGATTAACCAATTAGATATTTATATCTTAACATCTTCATAAATAAAAATCCTACAGTCCATTCCGAAAAGGTTATGAAACTTCTTGAACTCCTTGCGAAGGCCTCCCTAAAGCCATTTCAGAAGGTGCATTGCTTGAGACAGCTGGTTCTTCCAGTATTCCTATACAGTGTTTCAAATACTTTAGAGGTTTCCTCAGAGTCCTGTAGGCTGGATGGGCTCATTCGCAAATGGGTAAAGAGTGTTCTTCACTTTCCTCCAGGTTTTCCTAATATGTATATATGGCGTCCGTCTAAGAATGGGAGGCTGGGCATCATTCAGTTGCAGAGTTGCTCAGGCGGTTCAGTACAAGAGTCTCACACGGTTACTTAGACTAGGGGACACATTCGTATATAATCTTTTTGATAGTATCTTGGATAAGAGTTTTCGACGCATTGCTGAATTATTCGAAATCCCTTCTGGAATCACTTCCTCAAAGGCAATTCAGTCAGCATTAAATAGAGGATCCCAGAAGTGGTGGTCCGATTTAAAGTCTAAATATACCAATAAGGACCTCCTGGCACACCATGACCAGGCTGTAGCGAAAACTTAGTTGTATCACGACTCCAAGTTGTTGAAGGAAGGGGATCGTCTTAAGGCTTTGCGCCTTAGGACAAATCTATATCCGACTAGGTCTTTAACTAACAAGCAAAGCAGCGATCCGACGTCACGGCTATGCCGTCGCTGTCATGAAAAGCCAGAAACTTCATTCCATATATTGCAGGAGTGAGTCGGTGCACCTCGTACGTACAGAACGACACAACTTCGTAGCGAAGCAGGTTGCCCGTCTAGTAAAGGAAAAGAGCCCGAGCGTTATGGTTCAGGAAGAACCTCGTTTAACGACTCGGGAGGGTACTAGACTGAAACCTTACTTAGTCATTGAGACTGCGGACGAAGTATTAGTGATCGATTTGGCGGTCATATGGGACTCCAACGTTGGGGTGCTTAAAGACAAGACAAGTGAAAAGTCAGCGAAGTATGCTCCATTGCAGAGCTGCTTCGATCCACACAAGAAATTCTCCTCCCTTGGATTAGTTTTTGGAGCTCGAAGCATGACTTGTTCAGAATCTTTGCAGTTAGGTAAGACCTTGGGTCTTTCACGGTGTGATCTCGCTTGGCTATGTGCCTGTGTCCTTCGTGGTAGTTTGATATGTCTTAACAGATTTAGAAAAAGAGTGTAGAAGTTCCTGGGAGATTCGCCGCGCGTACTTTTATATTTCTAGTTGCCGTAGTGGTTTATTTTTTTTATTATTATTATATATATATATTTTTTACTACTGTGTTGCTCTGTATGATGTATTTAGTTCGGAGGTCGGCCACAGCTTAACAAGATAAGTACAACAAAAAACACGATAGCTTTCCCCAAGATAGCTCACCTACAAATGACGTCTTGGGCAGGCCAGTGCTGGACAGCAAGGACCGACGTGTGGTGGGGTTTCCCCTCCCGTGCTGGTCCTTCCCAACTGTCCTCCACATTAAATCCAGCTGTGGCCACTGACACTACAAGTATTGTGGTAATTTATGTTAATAGCATATTTTCAATCGACACCGAGGACTTCATGGGACAGACATGCTGCGGCTGCGTGATGCCCTACCCTTGTCTCGCCTTCGCTATCATGCACCATACAATAACTTACAAAGGCGCAGCACAACAAGCTCAGCACTCTCATTGCAAAACCACTAAACTTGCAGTCGCAGAAACGACTAACATGAGTACAGAGCTGCTAGGCAAGGCAAGTAACCACAACATCCTAGAAAAGCTTATCAGTACACACAAACTCAGGCAGGAAATTAGACTGAACAACATCAGGCAGAAGAATCCTGCAAACGCTGGCATTCGAACCCAACGACGCCCCGCCGCCTGCTAGAAGCTGCTTGGCAAAAATTCCAGAACATTACTCAAAATAGCCCCCCTACAACACAAATGGAACCCCAATGAAACAAAATACGCAGAGAACAGTGCATCACATACGGCTGCAGGTGCATTCAACAAACCAACACCCACAAATACCTGTTCACTGATGCTGCCACCAATAACACTGCAGCAGCCCTACCGCCTACAGCCGAGTTAGTCACGAAAGCCACCACACACACGATAACTAAGCAATCCTAGTTGCCTACATCAACTCTGCATTGGTGCAGGCGACCAGCGGGCTCTTGGACTGAGAGGCCCAGTTCATCATACAATTTTTTTTCTCTAAATCAAGTTAACTGCTAAGATGCAATTTAAATTAAGAACTGCTACTTGCATAAGGCATAAAAAGAAATAGTGGAGGTGTCGCGGATTGCAGGAAGGCATCTGTTGAATGAGCCAAGTGACACCGATGATCAAGTTGTGTGTAAGGCATGCTGCCTTTTAGTGCCCACCATTTCTACATTGTGTTACTCATTCAATGCTCTGCCATATTATTGCTCAAAAACAACATAAAAAAGTGATAGATAAAACAAAGAATCAGTAAAAGAAATACTAAAGCTTAACAACAGCAAACTTTTTTTTTTTCCTTAAAGGTCACTGATATATAGTTTTTCTATGAATAGCTTTATTTTACTTGCACACACAGATTTACACACTCGCTTTCAAATAATGCAAGTGGCAGTAAAGTGAACAAGTATTTATGTATTCAGCAGCTGGGGTACTCGCAGTGTGGCACCAACCGATCGTGGTCAAGGACGCCAACAAAAGCCATGGGGAGGTATGGCGGCAGCACCATGTGCAGAAGGAGCATGAGAAGCTGTGGCACTTCTATGGTGACCAGGCCAGTGCACTATCTGAATACTGGAAAAGTAAGAACGTTCCTGTTCTTGGAAGTTCAGTAGCTAATGTGGTCACCCAAAAATGCAATGCCAGTGAGACCTGGGCAGCAGTTGTACAGAGGTTAGTTTCTGCCACCATCCACCAGAGTAAGGAAACTGAAGTGGCACCAAGGGTGGCAGAATCGGACGCTGCAAGCTGCAGCGACCAGCAAACAGGCATTCTGTGTGTGTGCACCACAAGGTGCAAAAGGTTGCGCCCGCTACTGTGCCACACCCCTCAGATGCTGGTAAACAGCGCTCAGATTCTCGCTGAAGGGTACTCAAGGCTCACAGCATGGTGCAGTCACCAGAGATGGCAGCTGCAGAGCAGCGCTGCAAAGGCACATGAAGTGATCTTCCAGTCAGAAGCTAAAAAACTTCGAGAGAGCAGTGAAATAGCAGCAGCCAACCTTTTCGAACTTCACACAACGAATCAGGTTGAATAACACTGCGCAAGTTCGCAGGTTTGCCAAGATGCACTGAAGAATGAAAAAAACGTGTGTCACTTCAGCACGACCCGCCACCAAGAAGGAGAAAATAAAAAGATGCACTCCATGTGCTCCTGCACTTGCTGGTGGTATTTGGGTACACAAGAAAGGGTGCAAGACTCCAGTTGTTGCTGCTGCTTCTAGTGTGGCACAGCTCTCAGAATCTCTGCCCTCAGAGCAGTGCCATTTTTGGCAAGTGAAGAAATCCTGCTGAAATCAGAAGCTGAAGAGCAAACAGAAAACTATGATGCTGTAATAAAACAAGGTAACCTAGAGGCACCCGAGAGAGAGAAAAATAGCTTTGACCTTAAAGGCCGTGCTGCACTGTCAATGGATAACATAGCAGATGTTGAGGTCATGGCCCAATGTTCTGAAGTTGGCACTGTTCAAAACCATAACAAGGTCTACAAGAATGCCACACGTACAGTTTTAGTCCACTGAAGATTCTGTCTGTGGGATGCTTGAACATCCCAATGCTGAATCACTGGCCAAACATACTGTAGAAAAACATGCAGTCATAAACATGCATAAGCATGCAGTCAGCAACTGAAACTTTAGGTGAAAGCAGGGGAGTAGTAATTACCAGCTACTCCATGCCTTATGGAAGCTTTGTGGAGGCAACTGCAGAAGTGACCATACCAGATAGCCCTCCATTGGACTGCAGAAAAAAAGCTAAAGATCACCGCAGGAAAAAATGTAAGCTCGTGAGATTGACACAGGGCTGTACTCTCATAGGGGAGGAAGTTTTTCTATAGGTAACAAGTTCAGCAACTACGAAGAGTCTACAGCTAGCTATGAGGAACGGAAAAATAAAGGGTTCCTTCCCATGTGTATCTCAAAGTCAGGTAAGAATCCATTTTGCTTTGACAGATATTAACGAAGCAGAATTTCCGTACATTCATGTTACTTTTACCTGTTGCCATGCAGGGTACCGAAGTTCTAGAGGGCAGAGTATTTATTTGCCCAAACCAAAACTTCAATGGAACAGGTTGCAAAGTTGAACTGAAACTTGTACTATGCTCTATGCCACAACCATTCCATGAAATTGTGAACATGACAGAGGCTCATAACCATAATAAAGGCCCCGAAGTTTTCCTGTGGTACATAATTCATTGTGCATTAACTTCATCAAAGAAAGACCAACTAAGGAAATGATTTCTTATAATGCAGAAGTCTTTCTAAAAAGAAAAACGGGGAAAGCACATTACTTCACAGGACGTGAGAAACCTGAAGCATGCAACAGTTCAAAAGATGAAAGCAGCACACATCATGAAGTGCTCCTTCTGCAGAAAATAGACAAATTATTTTCTGAAACAGCAGGATGGAAACTCCATGTTGAAAAAACATTCACAGAATTATCTGTGCATAATGTTACAGCTGCAGCATATGGCTCAATTAGCAGAAAAGTATCCAGACGTATTGTTCTTTGATGGAACCTATAACGTTAACAGAGAAGGGGATGTGTTGCTTTACATTCTGTGTGAAGATGAATTAGTCATGGCAGACTGTCACAAAAGTCGCGTTATTTCTTCAATTCTCCGCCCCGCATCCTATGTATACACGCCTATTAAGCATCGCTTCTTAAAGAATGGGCCGCAAGCCTACGTGCCGCACAGTTTCGCAAACGGTGGAGAACGTGATCTTGGGTGCAACCAGAGCACGTTGAGCTACGCGTGTTCGTGACTGCTGTAATGTGTGTGATTAATTTGTTCATCGGAGAAGGTGACCGCTGGTAGGGTTGAAACCTTGGTGGCTACACACCCGGGCTACGTGAGGCTGGGTGCATCCGTGGCTGTTGTTTTGTGTGTTATTAAATTGCTTGCCAGTGAAGGTGACCGCAAGCAGAGTCTAAACCACGGTGGAAGCAAGCCCGGCCTACGTGAAGCCGTCTTCGTCCGCAGCTATTGTTTTGTGTGTGATTAAATTGACTGCCGGTGAAGGTGACCGCCAGTGGAGCCCGAACTACGGCGAGGGCCAGTGTGCGCGTGTGTGATCCATGTCTAGACGACAAGAGGTGAACGCTGGCGCCTCGAGAGGTTTATAAAAACGCGCCGATCCTACACTTCACCAGTCTGCTCCGGGGACGATAAACGAACCCCGAGAAACTACCGGGCAAATAAGCTGCCGACATCACGCCCCGACACCGAACACCGCCAGCCGCCGTGGAAGCCAGCCGCCGACGTCGAGGCGCCGACTTCGAGGGTCACTTACGGGCCGCATCGGTTGGGACGGACTGCCGGCGCGCCCGGTTGACTGTATGTCGCTTTTGATTCTGTGGACTGTGGACTCTAAATATTTGCCTTCTCGATTACTGTTTAGGAATCTAGTTGGAACTGATGTTCATTGTTCATGTTGCGATTGCACATAGTAATTGTTTAACTTGTTTACACCTGTTCTTTGGAATTGTCACTTTACTGTTCCCGACTAACATATGCATATGCACTATACTTAATAACGCCAGTTTCTTTTGTTGCTGAGCAATCACATTAAATTACTGCTTTTGCTTGACTTCATCAGGCCTTTGTCTCGTTCACGACGGTAATTGGCGAAAGCCAGGCACCAGACTCCACCCCCTTATGCCACTACTCAGGAGGAGCTAACGCATCGACGCTGAGTCGTGACATTATCTGGCGTCCGCGACAGGACCTCTGGTGCAAAGTAGCCGCCTTGAACGGGGTGAGGACCTTGGTGAATGATCCACTTCATTAAGAGGGACATTCTAGTTGAAAAGAAAAGGAAATACTTTTCAAAAGGAATTTTTAACGCTTCTTTGCATACCCTAACTTTCTGTTCGACCATGGAGTTAGAAAAGCTGGTATCTATCGACACTCAGTTCGGTCTCTCAGGAGCGGAGCTGAAGAAGTGGATAGAGGAGGAGCAGGCGAGACAACGACAGGAAAGGGCTTTGGCTCGAGAGGCGTCAGAAAGAGAACGAGAAGTAGCGGAGAGAGAACACGCCGCAGCACTTAAAGCAAGCGAGCGTGAGGTGGAAGCGTTGCGTCTTAAGCTGGAGCTTCGAAAGCTGGAGAGGGAGAATCCGAGTAATGTTAGCAGCACTCAAGAGAGGGATGCCGACAACGGTTTGAGACTTAATGCGAGCAAGCTTCTCATCGCATTCGACGAAAGAAAGGATGACCTTGATGCATATATACGCCGTTTTGAAGGTCTCGCTAGGAGCCAGAGGTGGCCGGAGGAGCAGTGGGCTACAGTATTGAGCACATGTCTGAGCGGGGAAGCGCTAAGTGTCTTTGGGAGATTGTCACCGGAAGATGCGTCAAGCTACCCCAAGGTCAAGGCCGCTCTCTTGAGGCGTTTTCGATTCACCATTGAGGGCTTCAGAGAAAAATTCAGGAACGCAAGATCAGTAGACGGCGAGACCGCTGCGCAATTTTCGGCAAGGCTGAGCCATTATTTTGACCGATGGATAGAGATGGCCGAGATAGGGAAGGACTACACTTCGCTTCGCGAGATTTTGATTAAGGAACAATTTCTTAGTAGTTGCCACCCGAACTTGTCGCTTTACCTTAAGGAGAGGAAAGCTGAGTCACTTGATGAAATGCTGGGACTGGCCGATCGATTTCTCGAAGCACAAGGAGGCACTAACTTGGGAAAGGTGAAGAGAGACGGACGAGAAGACGCCGCGAGAATTGAAACTGACGACAGGAGAGCCAGCCAAAGGGTTCCACCAAAGTGTTACCTTTGTGGTAGGACGGGGCACCATGCAGCACAGTGCAAGAGCAACTTTGCGGGCGGGAATGGTCCCGTTTGCTTTAAATGCGGTAGGAAGGGGCACAAGGCAGACACTTGCCAACAGAGATGGAAGGAAAAACCTCAGGCTTCATGTGTTTATGCACCTGGCAAGGCAGACAACCAGGAATGTATCCGCGACGGATACGTTGAGCTAAAGAATGGCAACAAAATTCCTGTGGTAAACGCTGTAATGATGACACGGCCGCAATTCCTAGTCGAGGGAATGCCTGTTGTTGCCGGCAATATAGGTGGGAAACCTGTCACTGTACTACGCGATACGGGAAGCAACACGGTAATAGTAAGAAGAAGCCTTGTCAACGACGACCAGCTCACAGGGGAAAGTAGTCCAGTTTATTTAGTTGATGGTACCGTGAAGATGCTACCTGAAGCTCGAATCCACGTCGAGACCCCCTATTTCTGCGGCAACATCACCGCCCTTTGTATGCAGGAGCCCTTGTATGATGTGATACTAGGGAACATAGAGGGTGTAAAAGCACCGGACGAGCCGTCTAGCGAGGCAACGAAGGAGACGGATGATTTACCGGCAAGAAAGGAGGCGACCGCTGCCGCCGTAACAAGAGCCCAGGCGAAGAGCGCTGGAAAGAAATTTGAGAGGCTGAAAACGCCCGACGTAAAAGCTACCCCCGGAACAGCGGGAACATACGCCGAGGCACAAGAAAGAGACGAGTCGTTGCGACACTGCTTTTTGCAGATCGGCAAAAGGCTAACCTGCAGAGATCGGCAGAGCACGATCGAGTTTAAGCAAGAAAACGGGCTTCTGTATCGCACATACACAGAGCCAAATGGAAGGAACGTTCAGCAACTAGTCGTTCCGAAGGAACATCGAGAAGCCGTACTAAAAATGGCCCATGATGGGATCATGTCCGGGCATCTGGGAGCTCAGAAAACAAAAGATCGCATCATGGAGGAATTTTTTTGGCCAGGCCTTACCGCCGACGTTAAGAGGTTTGTGGCCTCTTGCGATATCTGTCAACGCACGACGCCTAAAGGAAGAGTACCGCATGTGCCGCTGGGGAGGGTACCAATCATAGACACCCCATTTAAGCGGGTCGCCATCGACATTGTGGGGCCTATACAGCCACCATCCAGAAGCGGGAATCGCTATATATTGACTCTTATGGACTACGCGACAAGATATCCGGATGCGGTCGCCCTACCGAGCATCGAGACAGAGCGTGTGGCTGAGGCCTTGGTAGAAATGTTCTCCCGTGTGGGAGTGCCTAACGAAATACTTAGCGATCGTGGAACTAACTTTACATCAGAACTGATGAAAGAGGTCGCCCGCCTCTTATCCGTCCGACAGTTGCACACAACGCCGTACCATCCCATGGCCAACGGCTTGGTGGAAAAATTTAATGGGACCCTAAAGCTTATGTTAAAACGAATGTGTGCAGAGAAGCCGAGAGAATGGGACCGCTACCTGGCCCCTTTGCTATTCGCCTACAGGGAGGTACCTCAAGCAAGCCTTGGGTTTTCCCCCTTCGAGCTCTTGTATGGTCGGCACATCAGAGGTCCCCTAACCATTCTAAAGGAGGTTTGGACGAATCATGCCCTAGATGAAGAAGCAAAGACCACATACCAACACGTGATCGACCTTCGCAACCGTTTAGAGGAAACGTGTCGATTGGCACACGAAGAGCTCGAGAGGGCCGGCGCTCGATACGCGAAGCTGTACAACCGCCAAGCAAAGCAGAGATCGTTTCAGCCGGGAGACAAAGTCCTAGTCCTGCTACCGACAGAACAAAACAAGCTGCTTCTGCAGTGGAAGGGACCTTTCGAAGTAAAAGCAAAGAAAGGTGATGTCGACTATACCATCGAGACGGCAGGAGGGCCCAAAGTTTTTCATGCCAACCTGTTAAAAAAATACGAAGACAGAGACGGCACACAAACGTCAAAACAGAGTAACGCAATAGTTAGCGTCACAGAAGAAGAAGGGAAAAGCATTCCAGTGCCAGAATTCGTGGAAAAGGAGACTTTCAAAGACGTGAAGCTCGCACCCCGCCTGACTGCGACACAGCGACAAGAACTTCTAGACGAAATGAAAAGGAGAGCACCCATCTTCTCCAATGTCCCAGGGAAGACAGACTGGGCCGTATGCCACTTAGAAACCACGACCGAGGCTCCAGTAAATGTCAAGCAATATCCGCTGCCGTTTGCTACTCGAGAAGATATAGAAAAAGAGGTAAAGGAAATGGAAAGGCTCGGAATAATCGAAAAATCAGAATCGCCTTACAATTCGCCAGTGTTGCTGGTGAGGAAGCCGGACCAGACAAACCGGCTATGCATAGACTTCCGCCGCTTGAATGATGTATTAGTGGCAGATGCAGAGCCCATGCCTAGGGCTGACGCTGTTTTCGCCACAGTTGGAGACAAGAAATTTTTCTCGAAGATGGATTTTACGAAAGGATACTGGCAAATTCCTCTGTCGGAGGACTCGAAGCCCAAAACAGCATTTTCCACCACAGCGGGACTTTATCAATTTAGTTTCATGCCCTTCGGTATAAAGACCGCACCCGCTGTTTTTGCCAGATTGATGCGTCGAGTCGTGGAAGGGATACCAGACGTGGAGCATTACTACGACGACGTGCTCGTCGCCAGCGCAACGTGGGAAGACCACCTTGCCTCGTTGAGTCAACTTTTCGAGCGGATCCAGGCCGCCGGTCTGACTGTGCGCCCGAGTAAATGCGAATTGGGCTTGGAGGAAATTGATTTCCTTGGACATCGAGTCGGAGGAGGAAAGCTAGAACCATTGGGAAAGACTTTAAACAAGATAGAAGCAGCTTCACGGCCGAAAACGAAGAGACAAGTGCGCGCCTTCCTTGGACTGACTGGCTACTGCAGAGATTTTATCCCGAGTTATGCCGAGATCAGCGCACCGCTTACGGAGCTAACCAAAAAGGGCGAGAGAAACATAGTAAATTGGACGCAGATGCACGAGAAGGCTTTCCAAGAACTGAAAATCAAAATCTCCAGCGCTCCCATTTTGCGGCTTCCAGATTTCAGTAGGCCGTTCGTGCTACGCACAGACGCCTCCGACACGAGTCTCGGAGCAGTCTTAATGCAAGACCACGATGGAACAGTTCACCCCATAGCCTATGCTAGCAGGAAACTGCTGCCTAGAGAGAAAGCCTATAGTACGATTGAAAGAGAATGTCTAGCGCTCGTGTGGGGGATACAGATATTCTCGGTGTATCTCTATGGGGCCCCCTTCGTCGTCCAGACGGACCATCAACCTTTAAGCTACTTGAGACAGGCGCGACAACTGAACAGTAGAGTGCTTCGATGGAGTTTGTTACTCCAAGAGTACCAGTTCACCATAAAACATATAAAGGGAAAAGAAAATGTGGGAGCGGATTATCTGAGCAGATTGTGAAACAGATATTCGGCAACCATAGATTGGAATGTGTAACCATTCTGTGTTGATACCAAGCGACTTTTGTGGTATGATGAATATTATAAAATAATATTCTAGAAGTGGGGGGCAGTGTCACAAAAGTCGCGTTATTTCTTCAATTCTCCGCCCCGCATCCTATGTATACACGCCTATTAAGCATCGCTTCTTAAAGAATGGGCCGCAAGCCTACGTGCAGCACAGTTTCGCAAACGGTGGAGAACGTGATCTTGGGTGCAACCAGAGCACGTTGAGCTACGCGTGTTCGTGACTGCTGTAATGTGTGTGATTAATTTGTTCATCGGAGAAGGTGACCGCTGGTAGGGTTGAAACCTTGGTGGCTACACACCCGGGCTACGTGAGGCTGGGTGCATCCGTGGCTGTTGTTTTGTGTGTTATTAAATTGCTTGCCAGTGAAGGTGACCGCAAGCAGAGTCTAAACCACGGTGGAAGCAAGCCCGGCCTACGTGAAGCCGTCTTCGTCCGCAGCTATTGTTTTGTGTGTGATTAAATTGACTGCCGGTGAAGGTGACCGCCAGTGGAGCCCGAACTACGGCGAGGGCCAGTGTGCGCGTGTGTGATCCATGTCTAGACGACAAGAGGTGAACGCTGGCGCCTCGAGAGGTTTATAAAAACGCGCCGATCCTACACTTCACCAGTCTGCTCCGGGGACGATAAACGAACCCCGAGAAACTACCGGGCAAATAAGCTGCCGACATCACGCCCCGACACCGAACACCGCCAGCCGCCGTGGAAGCCAGCCGCCGACGTCGAGGCGCCGACTTCGAGGGTCACTTACGGGCCGCATCGGTTGGGACGGACTGCCGGCGCGCCCGGTTGACTGTATGTCGCTTTTGATTCTGTGGACTGTGGACTCTAAATATTTGCCTTCTCGATTACTGTTTAGGAATCTAGTTGGAACTGATGTTCATTGTTCATGTTGCGATTGCACATAGTAATTGTTTAACTTGTTTACACCTGTTCTTTGGAATTGTCACTTTACTGTTCCCGACTAACATATGCATATGCACTATACTTAATAACGCCAGTTTCTTTTGTTGCTGAGCAATCACATTAAATTACTGCTTTTGCTTGACTTCATCAGGCCTTTGTCTCGTTCACGACGGTAATTGGCGAAAGCCAGGCACCAGACTCCACCCCCTTATGCCACTACTCAGGAGGAGCTAACGCATCGACGCTGAGTCGTGACACAGACCTATATGTTATGCATTTATCCAGCAAGAAACATCTGGAATTTTGAAAACCATCCTCGAAATATTTCTGAATTTAAACCTTTATAAAGGCTAAGTGTATAGTTGCTGTGACGGACAAGGACTTAAAGGAAATGAACATAATTACACAACTCTTACCTGACTGTAGGATTCTATTATGTTTGTGGCATGTGCTAAAATATCTCCACTACAAAGCTGCACAACAGTTCAAATAGCCTGACAAGATTAATGTAAAAGATACAATTGCCAAGCTAGTATGTGCACATAGTGTTGACATACAGTAGAAACCCGCTGTTACGTTCTTCACTGCTGCGTTTTCTCGGCTGCTACATCGTTTTCATCTGGTCCCGGCATAGCTTCCACAGGATCCAACGTATAAGGAACCCCGCTGTTACGTAGTAGCTGTGAAAACGTTCCCGCATGATACGTCGCAACTTAGCACCCCGAACCCGCCTGGGCTAAAGTAGGCAACACGCTCCAACCGCCATTTTGGCAACCGCCAAATGCTCTCACTATCATCCCTGTGATTACGGTCACCACATGGTTGTTGGACGGGTCGACTCCTCTTCTATCGTGCTATCGTCATTGTGCATTAAGCCTCGTGAACGTCGAACTTGTGCTTAGATGGTGTCGCGCAAGCGGAAGGCACTTTCCCTTGAGGAAAAGCTGGACGCATTAAATGCAGTCGACAGGCAGCCAGCGCGGAAGAGAGTCAACATTACCAAGGACCTTGGTCTCCCACCCTCGACACTTTTAACAGCATCGTCTTGAAGCGTGCCGAGATAGAGGGGAATGGCGCGCTTTTCGGCCCGAAAGCAAAACAGGCTCGTGGCGCCAGGTATGGAAACCTCGACGAGGCTCTTCTTACCTGGTTCAAGCAAGCTCGCGCTGCCGTTGTCAACTTTGACGGCAGCATTTCGCGCGAGAAGGCGATGGACATAGCCGACAAACTGGGCATCACCGACTTTACGGTGTCCAATGGCTGGATCGACCGTTTCCGGAAGAGGCACGGCATTGCTTATAAGACGGTAAGCGGAGAAGCAGCGAGTGTCAACATGGAAGCAGTGGATGATTGGAAGGCCACCCTATCTGGAATAATTAAGGGGTATGAGCCTCGTGACATTTACAATGCCGACGAAATGGGCATCTTCTTTCGGGTGCAGCCATCTAAGTCAGTAAGCCTGAAGGGCGAAGCATGCCACGGAGGCAAATGTAGCAAAGAACGACTAACTGTACTTCTTTGCTGAAACATGGATGGCTCAGACAAGCTCAAGCCATGGATAACTGGCAAATATCAAAACCCACGGTGCTTGAAAAACACTCGCCTGCTGCCATGTCACTACCGAAGCAACAGTCGTGCATGGATGACATGTTCTTTGTTCGAAGAATTTCTTCGGTACTTTGACAACAAGATGGGTGCTCAGTACAGGAGTGTCATCCTATTTCTGGACAATTGTGCTGCCCACCCGAGAGACCCGCCATTTCTTTGGAACGTAAAGCTTGTGTTTTTACCACCAAATACGACAAGCCATTTGCAGCCGTTAGATGCCAGCGTCATAAAAAACTTGAAGCATTCTTACAGAAAGTGCATTGTCAAGCGTTGGCTTGCGCATATTGATCGTGGACAGCAGCCTGCAGCCATTTAGGTGCTTGACGCTATGCACTACGTCGCTTCAGCGTGGACTGCAGTGAGTGCGTCAACTGCGCAGCACTGCTTCACGCGGTGTGGCTTTCGCGTGGATGGTGAGATGGAAGCTGCCACGGAAGCTGAAGAGTTGCAAACTACCTGTTGTGAAGAAGAGCTAGCTGAGGCAATGAATGCGCTGGGTGCCATGGGGGTCACATACGACGACTACGTCGCCGTGGATGCTGCCGTTGTGACGTCAGAGTGTCAGAGCATCGCCGAGATCGTTGAGAACTCAGTCACGAGTGACGCCGCGGACTGCGATGACGACGAGGAGCACGAGCCGCATGATGCTGGGGAGTTGCCAAATCCTAGCTTTGGAGAAGCCGTCGCGGCTCAGGACCTCCTCCGCAGGTACATCGCACTTCACAGCGACGCTGACAGCAATGCAGCTTTCCAGGCTATTGAGGAATGTGTGGTGATTTCTAGCGAGCGAAAAAAACGGCAAGCCACCATTCTGGACTTTCTTAAGCCCTAAGCGCACTCTGTGGAAATAAACTGTCTATAGTTGAAGCTGCACTTTTTTCATTCATTTTCGGAGCTTTCCTCACTGTTGCATTTTCCCGGCTGTTGCGTTTTTTTTCCCCGGTCCGGTGAAAAACGTATGAACGGGGTTCCACTGTATATGAACAACACTTACTGAATTTGAAAGAATCCCTAAAGAATGACAGCACTCTACTGGATTATTTTTATAAAAACTGGCATAGCTGCAAAAATATGTGGGCTTATGCTTATCATTCAGATGTGTACAGTTTAGGAAATAATACTAATAATTAGATGGAAAGCCATAATCAAAGGCTAAAGAAATATTAAGACGAGAAATGCACTTAGTTGAAGCTGTGAAAGCTCTCAGACTATGCAACTTACAGGGCCCTTGCAGTCAGTCATGCGCAATATAAGGAAACCAAGTTTTGCATCGACACAAGTAAGGTGAGCGAATTTCACATGGAACTAGCTACAATATGTACGTAGTATGCTAGGGGGTTGGTTTGTAAGGAATATGAAACATTCATAAAAAATCCTGCAAATTGTTCAATGTCTGGTGATCAGCATGTTTCTGTGAACAATAAATGTTATGTAGTCACAAAGAGATTGCCAATGTGCACATGTACATTTAACATGCAGTATGGGCTGCCTTGCAGGCATATTCTAGCAGCCAGGTCAAAGCAAAATGAAAAATTTTTTGATAAAGAATCTATTCCACAACATTGGCTGAAATCTGATTTTGTGGAGACTAAAATAGATAATCCACAAGATGAAGTAAACATTTTAACTTTGAGTGCAGTGAAAAAAGCAGAGTCAAAGCATGATACATTAGAATCCAAATATAAACATGGACATGCATGTCTCATGGAAATCTTGAAAGGGGCTGCAAACACAATGGCACAGTATAGATCCCCTTGAGTCACGGCGTACACATAAGTGTACGCGATTTTGCGGATTTTTTTCCTCTCTTGGAGTTCAAATTTCCCGCGCGAAAGACGTTTGTGTAGGTTTGTATGGGCACTGGGCAAGACTACTAGCGCCATCTGTCGTTGCAATCGAGAAATGAAGTCATAAACAGCCACTTCCAAGATGGACGCCGCCACATTCTACGGGAACGCTGGTAAGTGATTTACCAAACCAAAGGTTTCTGGATTTATATTGCTATTGGGAGGCAACTGCGCGGTTTTTTATGCTTGTAAAGACGCAAGGAACACGTAGAAACCGTGAAATCTATTAGAGCTGCATTACCGCGCTAGAAAATCCAGCTCAAACTTCAGCGTACACAATTGTGTACGGCGTGCCGCTATCGGCACAAAGCGAAAGATGGCGTATCTTGTACTTGTAGTTTTTACTGATAGAATGTTTGGTGTTCCCGCATTTCAGACTTGAGAAATCATGGAAGACATCGACGAAGACTCGATGATGACTCGGCAGAAAGACTGCTGTCCAGAATTGGCGATGGGAACACGTCGGATATTGGACTTTCTGACGACGAGGAAGAAGAAGGGCATCCTAATCAATCTGTGAGTGGCGGAATGACCGTGATTGTGATTCTGTCCTGTTTCCCTGGGCAATTATAAAATAAATTTTGTTTGGCAAGCGGCCGTCACAGACAATGAAGCTGGTCCTTCCGGAGCAGCTGAGCGTCTTGATCCTCTGCTAGACCATGATGAGCAACAAAAAGACGCCGGCCGACAAAAGAGGAAAGCTGTTTGGACCAGTGCGGAATTTGAGCCGCCCGACACCACATTTCATTCTGCAGGCCGTGATGTCAGTGTTGTGATTGAACCGTGTGAGTACTTCTTCAGGTACTTTACAGAAGAACTGTTTGAAGAGATTGCACGTTGCACGAACATCTACGCGCTTCAGACTTCAGGAGCCATCCTTGGAACAACACCAGAAGAAATAAAAACGTTCTTTGGAATGTTATTGATAATGGGAACACTGAAATTCCCACGCATCTGGATGTACTGGAGTCCTGCAACGCAAATTCCAAGTGTGTCGGGAGCAATGAGCGTGAACAGATTTTTCAGGCTCCGTTCTGCACTACATGTCACTGAGCCAGACCCAGATCACACTGGAACTGACAAGTTTTGGAAAGTGCGACCGCTCCTTGATGCTGTCAGGAAGAGATGCCTTGAACTGCCTCCTACTGAAAAAAACAGCATCGATGAGCAAATGACCCCTTTTACAGGGAGAGTCGTTGCGGAGCAATTTGTCCGTAACAAACCCAACCCCGAAGGTGTGAAAGTGTTTGTTCGTTGCAGCTCCAGTGGTGTCGCGCATGACTTCGAGTTTTATCAGGGAAAAGGTACCAGCACCTCAGTGGAGCACAAGCACCTAGGGCTTGGTGGCTCCATTGTGATGAGGTTGACTCAGCACCTCCCAAAACTGCGTAACTTCAAATATTATTTTCATAACTATTTCACTTCGATAACACTCTTCAAGAACTGAAGGAAATAGGTATTTGGGCTATTGGCACCATCCGTAGCAATAGGCTGCAAGGATGTCCACTGAAGTCGAAGAAGGCCCTTAAAAAAGAGGGACGCGGCAGTATGGATGCCAGTGTCACCAAAAGTGGTGACGTCGCAGTTGTCAGGTGGCAGGACAATGGCATTGTGAATGTTGCGTCGACATTTGTGGTTGTTGGGGAGCCTACAAATGTTAAACGTTGGAGTGAGGCATCAAAGAAGCATGTCGACATACCGTGCCCTGAAATCATCAGCCAGTACAATGAATCGATGGGCGGAGTTGACAAGATGGATTTTTTGCTGTCGTTGTACCCACTAGAACAAAGAACAAGGAAGTGGCCAGTACGCGTCATCTCTCATTTCACATCATTCTCATTAGTGAATGGATGACAAGAGTACCTGGCTGACGCAAATGACAACTGCTTCCAACGCAGGAAAATTCTGGACTTGTTGGCATTTCAGAATGATGTGGGCTTGGCATTGATAATGTGCAACAAGAATGGTGCCAGGAAACGCGGTCGCCCAACAACGATGCGAAGGAGCCCCCAAGGAAGGTGCACAATGCTGAGCTGCGGCCCGTAAATGCCGTCCGGTATGACGGAATGAACCACTGGCCAGCACACACAGGCAATAGCTTTGCTCAGCGTTGCAAGCTAGAAGGCTGCAATTCAAGGACGCGAGTGCGATGCCGCAAATGCAACGTGTTCCTTTGTCTTTCAGCGACAAATGACTGCTTTTACGCATTCCATAACAAATGAGCTTTCAGTTTCCTTTTTTGAATGACATTTCTTTGCGAAATAAACAAATGCTTTGCCTCAGACTCGAAATGCAACGTTGTCTCATTTGTACTGGCTGAGTCACAATGTACACATATGTGTACGCGTGCTAAAATTCAGTAAGGAGGAAAAAAATTTTTTTTCTTTGCTTTATTTTCATTCTGGGAACATCCTCTTGTCGAAAAAGCATGTGGAATAATTTTCCCGCACTTTGCTTTAATTCGTGACTAAAGGGGATAGCAAAAATGAGCTGGAGAAAAAACTAGCTGAGTGCTCACAATCTTACAACCTATGGCACAAATAAGAAACAACTTTCTAGTTCCACTGAAACAGTACAGAGCAGTGAACAAGAAGTGAAAAGCTTGGAAGGTGATAAAAGGGTCACCATATTGCAGAGTGAGGCAGAGATGATAGCACTCCACTGTAATCTGCAGATACACATAACAGCAAGTGATTACTGCGCTGATGAATTAGAAAGTCAACAAAATGTAGATTTCCTAATTAAATAGTTTCAAATGATCACGCAATATGTCAGGCTACCACAACGCCAACTAATACTGCACAGTAAGTAACAGTGCTAACCATTCCTCTTGTAAAATTGGCTCGTGGCCAACCACGTAAGAAAACGACAGCATTTAACACAAAGCAGTCAGAAAAAAAAGATGTCTAGGTGTTACAAACAGCTCTAGTGCAGCCTCACTGTCACATGTCAAATGTAAAACAGTGTTCTCATGCAACGATGCATTTACACAGGCTATCTGTGGTTCTACTTGCAACCCTTACAAAATCACTCCCTCCAAACTAAATGCCTTGCAAGGCACATGGTAGTTGTCAGATGCAAATCGTGAATGCAGCGCAATTCTTTATTTCCCAACAATTTCCAAACACGTCTAAATTTCAGGATGTTCTGCTTGCGCAGAAGCTGAAATTCATGAAGCAGACTACCTTTGTCCAAATTCTACACATTCCAGAAGCTGGGGACTGGGTGACAGTGACAAATTATGGAGCCCCGAAGGACACCATCTTCCTGTATGATTCACTTGATCAGAATATTTTACCTAGCGCAGTTCACCAGATAACGAATATAATGCACCTCTCTTCAAACTATCTAGATGTGGATGCAAAGGCAGCCCAATGCCAAGGGAATGGCTATGACTGTGGCATTCTTGCTATTGCAAATGCATACACTATTGCATCTGGTGATGAACCATGCTCAGTTAGTTTTGACAAGTACCTAATGCGTGGGCACATTATAAGAAGTCTAGCAGATGGTCAAATGCCGCCTTTCCCTTCAACTACATTGCCAGTTCCAAGAGTCAAGCCAAAGCGGTGTCACTCTGGTAAAAAGTGAAAATCAGCCTCAAACGAGAAACATATAGAGCAACAGGACTGATAGTTGGGCGAGTTGGCATGATAACATAATTGTTGCAGCACGAAAGGACGAAGACATAGACAACATACACAGGATGATTGAGCGCTGACTCTCAATTGAAGATGTTATTGAAAAATATTGTATATAAGCGATTGCAAGATGCACAGAATCCAAAGGAACACATGGTGAGGAAAAAATATGACGGTTAACAAAGCATCAAAGTTAAAAGAAAGCAAAATTCAAACATCAAAATCTTCCAAAAAAAAAAAAAACAGAAAGGCAAAAAGTTTAATATAACAGATTAAGTAGGGTGAGCACATGTACTAAGCAGATATGCATATTCATTATCTGACAGCAGAACTGAAGCTTGGCTCATGCATGCATCTCCCATTCTTTTAATATGAAAAGTTTCGATTATTTTGAGAGTTTGGTATCTATGCCTAGAAAGGACTTCTGTATCTATCAACATGGATGTACAGCTGCATGTGTGATGCACTAGACTTCTTTGAATATTTATTGTGTTCTTTTAATCGGATATTGAGGCACCTGCCGCTCTGTCCCACATATGACTTTCCACAAGTGATTGAACTCTGCTGAACACTCCCAGTCTCACAAAGAACAAACATTGACAAGTGCTTATGTCGCAACCACATTGTCTATTATCCCACAACTCGAGCTTCCTTCTAGTGAGTGGGCAAATCCTTAACAGCTTCTCTGGAGCTGAGAACACTGTGCTTACCCCATATCTATTGGCAACATTCCTCAAACAATGCGACAACTCGTGAATGTACGGCACCACAGCAAACCTTTTTCCTTTTTGTTTACTTTCCTGTTTACTTGTACTAGCCTGATTCTTTAGCCCTTTTGAAAACTTCTCACAAGTTCTGGACAGAACATGACTGGGAAAACCAGCTTGCTTTAGCCTCTCAATCTTTTGCAAGAAACTTGGCTGTATAGCTTATGTGCACATGACTGTTTCAGCTCATCTGAGAGCTGAGTATGCTATTCCTTGTTTTAAGACTTTTGAATTACTAGAATAAAAATCAAGCAGTGGTTTCTTAGACCTAGGAATGTAACACCAACAAACATGATCCCATGGGTATGAACCCCATCGTGTTCAAGCATGAACATTTTAGCGTAGATCTAATTCCAACATTTTCTTTGAATCAGTTCAACGCCTATGTGACCCATTTGGGACCGCTGTACTTTTAAAAGTACAGCTACAATTCAATTTCTTTTTAATTGGAATATGAGTATTTCGTTTTGAGTAGTTCGCCATTCCGCTGGCAGGGGGACAGGTAACACTCCCAAATTAAGCAAGCGTGTTCGTAGCACTCCTCTGAGTATATGTCTACAATCAACTATCGCCAATCTTTATTCCCGCCAACCGAACAGGTAAGCGCTTCGTAAACTTGTTCTCCTGGCAAGAATAATCAATATTTCATAAAACCTTTTTGTAGTAGTAAGCATTAAGAGCAGTAGTAAGCATTGAGTGCTGTAAAACTTTTATATATTTCACGCTTTAAATAGTAACCTTGCTGTACTATCTATAGTACAGCGGGACTTCGTGTGTGCACAATGGCAGTCGCTCTTGCAGGCAGCCGATACTATGGATCCGGGTGTTTTCTTCGGCAAGAAACCGTTCTGTCGGCTCTGCGAAGCACTCGAGGCTGCAGCAGATATTGCTCAGAATGCTGGGGATGATGCTGATGTGATCATAATCTCTCCAGACACATCAGCAGAAACAGATGAAGAGGAAGGCGACGAAGACTGTATCGGTACTATGCCAGTGAATGATGTTTCTGGTAAGAACTTTTTTTCTGTTTAGTACGGTAGCGCCTAGTTAGGCACTTTGCGTATTCTCCTTGTTCGGCGTCAATGACCGCAACACCAACAAACACTATTTTTCTTAGTTATTTTCATCCGTAGTAGCCTCTACGGTATGTAGCGGGGCTGAAGCGGGGAGAATCGTACAGGGCTTGGAATACACGAAGGTTGGTGATTCAGTGTGGGAGGGGAGGCAGTGTGTACTGTGAATATTTGCATCAGTTTGTGCAGATGTCTCCAAGTGTACTCCGATGCACCTTCAAGGTGCAGTTCACCTTGCGCGGGAGCAGGTTCTTACCGGTGTCACGGCTTCCTGTTTTCAGTGAAACAGACTATGAGACATAGCCTTCGAAATCGTGTAAGTCCTTTACATCAAACTATTTTTTGCAGAGAAACTCGAAGTTCATTGGTATCGAAATGAAGAAGAAGATGACGAGTGCGCCCTTGCATTGAAGCGCACAAAGGTTCCTGCCTTGAACTGGACCAGGAATCAACCTGATTATACCTGGGAGAATTGAACTGACAAGGCAGCGGAGCGCAAAGCCATGTTGCGGTCTCTTTACAACGGTTATTCTCCGAGTCAAGTATTCAGCACTATTCTTGACGATCATCGGTATTCTTTTGATGTCTGGCTACCATAGGCTCCCTCGTCAGAAACGTTACTAGTGCATTGATGAAGATGTTGGAGTTCCTTATGTAGCTAAGTGCATGAGACGAAATAGGTTTCTTGAGATAAAAAAATTTTTGCACCTGGCCAACAATGACTTGATTGGGGAGAAGACTGATCGGATGTTCAAAATACAACCCCTCATGAACCTACTGAACGAGCGTTTTCAGCAGCATGGTATCTTCAACCGAAACCTTTCTATAGACAAGTGTATGGTAAAATATTTTGGACACCATCTTGCCAAACAATTTATGCGTGGCAAGTCAATTCGCTTTGGGTACAAGAACTGGATGGTGTGCAGTTCTAACGGAAAATCTCTCAACTCTGATAAGAATCCGCTGAAAACTCGCGTTGTTCTCTCTGTGCTTGAGGCAATCTCTGATCCTAGTGACCACACAGCCTTTTCGACAATTTTTTTTACAAGTCGGAATCTCCTTGTTACTCTGCGTGAAAAGGGATTTAGGGCAACAGGCACTCTTGCGAGAACCGGCATATGAAGTCCCCTCTTCCAGCTAAAAAGGAAATGGAAAAAAAGCAAAGAGGAGAATTCTTTTATTGTTTCGACCCCGTCGGTGAGGTTCTCGTAAAGTTGAAGGACAGCAGTGCTGTAACAATGGCTACGAACTACGACGGTATTGAACCCACGTCCTTTGTAAAGCAGTGGTCGTCTGGTTCACGAAAGGGTGAATGTTCCGCAACTGAAGCTGTTCAGCAGCTATAACAGCGGCATGGGAGGCGTAGACCTCTTAGATCAAGCCGTAAACAACTATAGAGTTCGTATTCGCGGCAAAAAGTGGCGGTGGCCTTTGTTTACGCAAATGCTAAACGTAGCCGTGGTGAATGCATGGAAAATTTATCAAGTGGTTGCAGATGAGCCAATCGACCTCCTTGCATTTCAAAGAAATGTCACGAAATATTACCTGCATCTCAGCACAAAACCTAACGCCACTCGAAAACGGCCAGCCTCCATCACAGGTGACACTGCACTTGACAAGGGAGGCCACTTTCCAAACAAATTAGAAAAGCAGCTGCGGTGCCAATATTGCCACAAAAGGTCATTGTGGGCATGTGTGAAGTGCAATGTAACACTTTGTTTGAAACACGAGTGCTTCAACAAGTTTCATGCACCTAAGTAACAGCATGGAGCAAGTGTTTGTTTTGCAATGGGAAGAACTCAGCGTACTATAAAAAGTAGACCTCTGTAAGTTTTGAAGGAATAAAGATATTTTCTTGATACTGAAGGAATTTCCTCTATCCTTTAAAGAGACATCGTACACCAAAAATAAACAGAATTGGTCGTGTAGATTTTTCTTGGTCCCTGATGGGTTTAAGACCCTTTCTGCATTTCACTCGTAATTAAACAGGGACATTAGAATTAGATGAGTGCTAGATGTTCATGTTTTAAACCAATTGTGTTCAAACATGAACATCAAGCGCACATCTAAGAAAAGGATGGTTCACATCTAGCAAAACATCTGCATTACATTGACAATGTGACTATTTTTCTGATATTCAAGCCTCAATTAAATATTAGGCAGCACTTCATGAATGCACTGGCACAAACAGTGCTTCTCCTTTACACTGGAGGCACTGAAGAAAACATACAGTTGGCTTTTCTTTGTTTTAAATGTATCTTAATTCAGCCATGCTCATTATTCCGATAAGCTAACATGCTTCAAAACAATTATTATGAATGAGGTGATGTATTAAATATAACTGGAAGATGTTGCTAAATGTATAGCATCTTGTGATAAGTTGTGCACAACAATTAAGCTGTACACTGAAGCTATACATACAAAAGTACTTTAAAAAATTTAAATTATGGGGTTTGATGTGCCAAAACCACTTTCTAATTATGAGGCACGCCATAGTGGAGTACTCCGGAAATTTTGACCACCTGGGGTTCTTTAATGTGCACCTAAATGTAAGTACACGGGTGCTTTCGCATTTCGGCCCCATCGGAATGCAGCCGCCGTGGCCGGGATTCGATCCTGCGACCGCGTGCTCAGCAGCCCAACACTATAGCCACTGAGCAACCACGGCGGGTGTTGAAAAATTTCAAGAACAGTAGTCTTTCAGGGTGCAACCTTTATCTCAGCTGACATTTTGTTGTTTATCTCAAAGATTTTGGCTTGCTCATTTTCTAGCTGTGATAACAATGTGATGTGCTAGAAGCACTGGCTCTTGTAATTTTCTGCCAATGTCTTCAAGGTTTTATAAGCAATTTCATTCTTTTACATATTTTAACTCCACTCCCTTAGCAAGTACGAAGCGGTACTTGCTGCTCTCAGTACTTTGAAAGCTAATGCAGGCAGGTCAGCATGCCAACTGCTGTTACTGGTGGAGATAAATTAACCTCTTATGACCTGTTGTCGCGATTTCGCATCATACCGGTTTTAAGCCGCACCACCAGAAGAAAACATCTGTAGCCGCTACCCCTGCGCTCAGAGGGAATCCACAGATGTCTGGCAACACGTGGAAAAGGCAGCGCCATCTATCGTCGATTCAGTAAAGAGCTGACGGCTGCCATTTCTCCAGTTGATGCCGACGAAGAACATTTCTCACTATCCATCCATTGACATCCGTCTCCATTCAAGGTATGTAAGTTTTTTGAATATAAAAAAATTTTGCATGATAGGCACTTGGTTGAATAATGCACGCAGATCACGTAAATAATTTGTTTTTGAAGATTAGTTGTTTTTTCAAGCGTGTGTCGCTTTGTCGCGTTTTCGCATCAACAGGCTGTAGCGTCCCGATTTGTGCACAACTTCGTCTTCCTCGGCATGTGGTCAAAAAACTAGTAATTTTTGTTTTTTGCAGTTATTCGGTGCTTTTTGTTCGTGATGGACACCAGAAGGTTCTACGGGATCAGGGTTCCACCCGTTGAAGAAAGCGAAGATAGCTGCCTCAGCGACAGCGATTCGGAATACAGCCCTGACACAGTACATGCTGCCCCATCAGATCAATCTGGGCAGTCTGGGAGCGACACAGGTGCGCAATTTTTTGTTTGTTGGGCGAGTTGCATTCGGCTGCAATGTGAAACGCCGTCAGCGTTCTTTCGTGTTGTATTGCAGTGGCGCGTCTTTTTCTTTTGAAGCCAAAAGCTTCACTACGATAGTCAACACCGCGTTTGTCGGAGCACGAGTGACGTCACGCACTGCGCAGGCTACTGCCCATGTGCGCCGTCGCTTCTCCGCGCCACCGTTTGACCTTTCGCCGCAGCCGTGCGCATTTGAAAGGAGGGGTATATAAGGCGCGCTTGCCCATAGAACAGGCGCACGCTGCCGCGCGCTATGCGTCATCGTTTGACGTTCGCCGCAAGCGCGTGTTTATCGCGGATCACCGCAGCTTTTCGCTTCGAGATATCCAGGCCCTTAGCTAAGCCCCAGCCAATTTTTTCAAGCCAAGGTTTTTGTGGCTTCTCAAATGTGGTTTGCGACCTCGCAGTGATTTCTTTTTCTTTTTTTGTTTGCAGATGAAGAAGGTGAAACGGAAGAGCCGTCAACGTCAAGCGCAAGAAGTTTCCTCTGGAAGCAAGTGAACCATCCGCGGACATGCCACCCTCAATGGGAAGACGGTCTTCCAGACCCTCCAGATGAGCCGAAAGCTCCCATTGCGTACTTCCGGTATTTTTTTGACGACAAGCTTCTTGAGGAGATTACAGACCAGTCCAATCTCTATGCAGTGCAGAAGAATGCCAACAAAGCATTGTGCCTAACACGCGCTGAACTGGAGCAGTTTCTTGGGGCCACAATGTATATGTCCATATACAGGCTTCCGCGATCGCGCATGTACTGGAACCGCGAGATGCGAGTAGAAAAAGTGGCAGAAGTTATGTCACGTGACAGGTGGCAAGCGATAAAGAACAGCCTTCATTTCAACGACAACAATCTCCTACAAGCAAATGCTGGCAAAGACAGGCTCTTCAAAATTCGACCACTCATTGACAATCTGCTGCTCAAATTTCAAATCCTTCCAAAGTCACAGATGCTGGTGGTCGACGAGCAAATTGTGCCGTTCAAAGGCCGCTCCTCACTCAAGCAGTACGTCCCTAGCAAGCCTCACAAGTGGGGCTACAAGATTTTTGTACTTTGCGACACCCACGGACTTGTCTCTGACTTCTCTATATACACAGGGGACATCCGCCCTGTTCCTGGATTACCTGACCTTGGAGCAAGCTCTAATGTTGTGCTCGAGCTTTCGCGCTCCATCCCAGAGAACAAGAGCTACTTGCTCTTTTTTGACAACTGGTTCACATCCATAAAACTGCTGGTAAATTTGCATCAGCGTGGTATTCCAGCAATGGGAACTGCACGCGCAAACAGAATTTCTGGATGCCGACTGCCCAGCGATGCAGAAATGAAGAAGAACGGTAGAGGAAGCCACGTGGAGAGGCAGGCTACTATTGAAGGGGTCGAAGTCCGAGTAGTGAAGTGGTACGACAGCCGGGGAGTGAATATTGCTAGCACATTCGGGAGTGCCCAGCCTCTAGGAAGCTGCCAGCGGTATGACCGCAAAAAGAAAGAAAGATGTGAAGTTGAGCAGCCAGCCATTGTGAAGGCTTACAACACTTTTATGGGTGGAGTCGACCTTCTCGATGGGCTCATGGCGTACTACAGAATTTTTCTGAAGTCGAAGAAATTCTACCTGCGATTTTTTTTTCATTTTGTGGACATGGCTGTTGTGAGCAGCTGGCTGCTCTACCGGAGGGATTGTGATGCTCTAGGAATCCCAAAGAAACATCAACTGGATCTTGTAGCGTTCAAGGCTTCTCTAGCCAGCTGCCTGTGCAATCAAAACAAGGACGTGATGAAGAAGAGGGGCCGGCCGTCTCTTTCCGTGGAAGGAGAGCTTGAGAAGAAGAAAAGAAGAGGACCAGCAGCTCCAACACCTAATGCTGAAGTCCGTCAAGACAATGTTGGCCACTGGCCTGAAGTGTCGCAGCAACGACAACGATGCAAGATGCCTGGCTGCAAAGGCCAACCTGTTTCCTTCTGCACAAAGTGCAAAGTTCATCTGTGTATAAAACAAAGTTCAAATTGTTTCATTTCTTTTCATAAGAACTGAGATACAAATGTGCTAAACTCAAAGAAATGAGCTCTCAAGTGTGTTTGAAAATAAACATTTTTTGATCCATTACGACCTGTTGTCGCGTTTTCGCGACATAGCTGTAACTTTCTTCCTAAAACCCCGACACGCATAAAAGTTGCTGTGTAACTTCCTCATAACCAGAACATAAAAAGCCACAGCAAAAATAATTTTTTTATGCAGTATGCTAAATTCAGGCTAGAAGAGGTTAATGCAAAAATTACATTTGCTAATTTTTATCAAGAGAAATATCCATTCTTACTGGGAAATAGATTGGACTAATTCAATCATACCAGACTGGCATCAATTGCAATCAGCTGTTTAACACAGCCTGCATTACTTTCACAGTACTGAAAGCCTCTCGGCGAAGCCTGACCGCTACAGCGCGCATTCTCAGGTGGCGGATAGAGAAACGTTCCATAATATGAAGTTGCATAAAGCTTCTTTACTTTATGGGGCAGGCATTTATAAGGCAGGCATTTATTCCCGCAGACCAATAGGCACTTATAGTGGTTCACAACAATGTTCATGTTTACTGTGGCCTATCTGTGGCCTTCGCTTTTAACAATTTTTGAATGAAGCCACTGCTGATACCTTCTGCAATGATGCCATGATTGTAGCACTCTGCTGCTGAGCACATAGTCGCATATTTCATTCTTAGCTATGGTTTGGGGGGACATAGGAGGAGGGTGATTCAGTGGTGAAAATCCAGAGTCTATAACTATGGTGTCTCTCACAGTCCTAGGGCAGTTTTTATGGAACATAAAAGCATTCATGGTTATAAAGCTTCGTGCAAGTGAAATATGGTGATGAGGGTAAATGAGTTCACATCTTTTTTTGCCACGATGAAAATAAATGGAGTTGTGACCTGTATGGTGGCAACAGCTACCCATTTTCAGTTGATTAGATGTACCGAATAAATTTTGTAAGATGCAAGATTCTTGCATTAGGTAATACTTACATAGAACAGAAGAACACCATCAATACTACGACTCAAAGTCTCTCTCAAAAAGTATTTCCTAATTTAGTGAGTTTGCTTGCAACTTGCCTTTTCTGTAGGCATGTTTTTTTACAGGTTAATGCCTCAATCTTGCTCTCTCTTAAGCTAAAACAAAGCGCCTCATTTCAATTTGATCTTTTGATCCAGGCAGTCATCATCTGACACTGTGTGGAGTGTTCAGCAGCAAACAGCAAGCACATGCCTGCCTTGCTCAAAGAGTGGGCCAGCATCATTTCTATGCCAGCAAGAACATAAATGCTGAAAATAAACATTTCCTGCCAAAATGTGTAGTTGTTTTTGTAGTGTAAGCTTGAATTAACAAGCTTTATTTGCTTCCTCATTTAGGTTTGTAGGGAGCCTCCTCCGCTCCATTATCAATGCTACAATATCATTGTCAATGACATTTAACACATATTGTGACTAAAAAAAAATGAAGGATAACTAAAGCAAGAACAGAATTAATAAAACAACAATATCAAATGCAAAATTTATATAATTTTTCTCAATACATTCTCTTTATCTTCGCATAAACTGTGGCATCACACACTGCGGGCACCTTCGCCAACAACCTTCGCATTTCACCAGTGCCGATTCTAGCTTCCCTTATGCTCAACTGCAATGTTTTGAACGTCAGGCCATGTTCAAGTGAAAATTAGTTTGCGGTGGGCATGTGGGTCTCAGTTTCTCTGCCTGAATAATGGGTCAATTATAATTGCCTTGAGGAGAACATTTAAGCAGAAAAAGCTTGGTGGATGAGGAAGAGCAGTGGCTAGGATAAAACATTTCAGGAGTTCTATGTAATAAGGATACCAAAGTAATATGACTAATTTAACAAGAATATGAGGCCATTATAATGCTAGGGTAAACAGACTGGCCAGTCACATATTGAATTTTCAAATATTGTAAGTAACCTAGAACACCTTGCATGACTGCTGCATTTAAGAAAAAAAAAAGTAGCATTGTCCTAAAAAGACTGCTTTTTTGCGCACTCTGTATCCACTCAACCCCTATTTCAATCAATTTCGTGCAAGTACAATTAGACCTCGATATATTGAACTTTAATGTAACAAATTGTTTTACTTTGCAGAACTTATTTGGTGTGCATATAGAATGAAATCTTCAATTCATTGAATTCTGTTTATCTGCAATTTCAATTTAATGGAATCATAAATTCTTCTAAAATTTAAATAAGCATATGTGTTGCATTTAAACTATACATTCTATGGACGTCCAAGCATGTTTCGGGAGTAAAGCTTCACTATTTCCTTCCTAAGTGTATTCGACTTCGGGATAAAATTCTGCAACAGTTATAAAATTACCACAGGCAACAAGCGGCTGAATGTGAGGTATCTGGTACAGACAGAAAGGGCAACTTACAAATCACAATAGCACACATTCAGGCGAATATGTAAACAGGCGAAATAAGCAGGGAACAAAAACAACACAGCACTGCTTTCGCATGTCTCAACTCCTCAGAGTTTTGTCAGAGTTGCTGCAAGCATGCATCCGTACATAACACGGGCTCCCAGCATGCGCTGGCCAATACTTCGAGATGACGCTTACATGACCACTAGGGGAGATTATAGCAGTTGTTTCTGCTCTGATCGTATAGTGTTCGAGTGACGTCCCATCAACACAAGTACTACTTGCAAAAGGGGCGACGACCTTCCACTACTCTAGAACATCAAAATCACAAAGACTGCTTGCACATGTACTAACCAGCCAAACAAACTAACCACGGCTGCGATTAAGACCACTTATATTCAACATATAATGCAGAAACACCTCGAAAAAATTTCACCATGTTTTACAGTCGCTCACAACTAATGTCCAAAGTGCACTAGTGCCGCCTTTTAAAACTCCCAATGGGAGCCAAGCCAAATGAGCATTAGTTGGCTATTTGGGTGAGCACAGCGAGGCTGTTACAGCAACCCAGTGAACGCAACGCACCCGCTCGAACGACCGGGTGCACGCAACGCCGGCCCCAGCAAGAATCTGACTAGATGATTAGTGCATGCACACTAGATTTCAACCTTTTTCAATATATTAAATATGACCTCTAACCATTTAGCACATCATATGCGTGCAATGCACCAATCACAGACTCGAATGAAGTAGAAAAGAGAGCAAGTACGAGTGAGGGGGACAGCACAAAGAACAATGAGTGTCGCTACCTTATAAACTTTCATCGAAGGACCTTAGTTTCGGCAGGGGCACACTCCATAGTATGCACTGCATCATTCTAAGGTTATATTCACATGCAGAAACGACAACCAGGTCTATCGAGATATAAGAATTGGACCAGGACACAGCCTTTGTGCAGTATCCATGTAAAGGATTTGATTCCAGTGCCACCACCGTGAACGTCTGCACAAGCGGATGTTTATGTTTGCAGCGCCGGCCTCCTCAGCACGGAAGGCACGTACAATAAAGGATCAGTTTCACCGCAGCTCGGCTGCTCAGCCGTTGCACCCAAAAGTTCGCTCTCTTCTCTCTGCGTGCGTCTGTCTACAGCGGACGCATTTCACGCCCGTATAGCTTGGTAACCCGAACGTAGCGAGCACACACAACGGAAGACGAAACGAACGCTACAGCGTCCAGCAATGACGCCCCAGCTCCTCAGCCTCAGTCAACAGTTGTAGCTTACATCCCTGCCCCATCACAGCCATGGATGCCACTTACAATGCCCAGGTGCAGCTGCCACCATTTTGGCCAAAGAATCCTGCCGTGTGGTTCATGCAAGTAGAAACCCTCTTCGATCTGCGCTGCATAACATTGCAACGCGTGATGTACCTGCACGTTGTCTGAGCACTTTCCTCCAAGGTGGCTCATGAGTTCGACGCCCTGACAGCCCTACATCCGGCCGCACCTTACGACCATTTCAAGGCCACAGTGCTCCCACGCAAAACAGTGTTGGAGAGAAGCCGTTTGCAGCAACTCTTCAACACGGAAGAACTTGGCGATCGCTGACCGTCGCAGCTATTACATCAGATGCAACAGCTACTCAGCGACTGTACCCAAGACTCCGAGAGCCCTATATTGAGTGAGCTTTTTCTGCAGCGTTTGCCTCAGACACATCGTGGTTTTGGTAGCTGTGGATGATATGCCTTTTGACAAACTGGCAGAGCTCGCGGACCCTGTCAACGACTACTCTGGCACAAGCTCCGCGGTGTCCTCAATCACTGTCACATCAGACCTCAAGGCCCGACAATCTCGCCTCGAGGAGAAAATTGACCGGCTGATGGACACCATGACAGCAATGCAGATGAGCCGAGGAGAAAATTGACCGGCTGATGGACACCATGACAGCAATGCAGATGGGCACACCTGTCGCTCTCGATTGGCTAAGGGTGGCTCATGTTTGCATTCCCATTCCTGGCTGAGACATACTTCCGATGGCTGCTGCTGGTACCACACCAGGTTCAGCGTCAGCGCTGCCAAGTGTTGACAGCCTTGTTGCTGGCAGGAAAACATAGAAGCAAGTCACTAATGGCGGCGCGTGGCTCAACCGCTACATGAAGCTGCCTCTTCTAAATCACAGACAGGACCACAGGACATCACTTTCTAGTGGACATTGGTGCAGAGGCGTCATTTCCGCCTTCCGCCTCGACCGGCAACATTGTCCGAGGGCTGCGCTTTTGCAAGCTATGAATACATCCACAATCGCAACATATGGCTAACACTCACTGACCATTTACTTGGGCCTGAGTCGCATATTTCGGTGGATTTTCATTCTCGCAGACGTGCGCTTCGCCATACTAGGTGCGGACATTCTTATCAATTTCGGTTTGAATGTGAATCTCCGCTCTCGTCAACTTGTGGACTGTACCTTGTGACCAGCGTCTCCATGCAAGGTATCCTCACACCTCTGTCCGCTTCAACGCAAGCAGCTCTGCATTCTCCAACATCTAAATTTGCCTCAACCCTCAGTGACTTTCCTGAACTTAGCAAACCTAGCAACCTGGAACTTCCGGTGCAACACACTGTGACTCACCACATTGTCACCTCTAGTCCTCCAGTGTCCTGCAAGCCACAACACCTTGCTGGAGAGTGCCTCGCCACAGCTCCCAGAGAATTTGACCACATGCTGCAGTTAGGCATCATCTGCCCTTCGTCAAGCAGCTGGTCATCTGCCCTGCACATGGTGCCCAAGCATGACCTCGAAGATTGGTGCCTTTGTGGAGACTACTGTGCGTTGAATGCTCGCACTGCCCCCGACCGATACCCGCTTCCACACATTCACGACTTTGCTACCACTCTTGCTGGAACAACCATATTTAGCAAGATTCACCTAGTCAAGGCATATCATTAAATTCCTGTGGAACCAGCGGACATAGCGAAGACTGCCATCACGACACCTTTTGGCCCATTTGAGTACGTCCGCATGCCTTTCGGGTCACGAAATGCCGGCCAAAATTTTAAACACTTCCTTAATGAAGTCACACGGGATCTGGACTTCGTTGTTGCCTATCTTGATGATCTGCTGGTGGCAAGTTCTTCACCAGAGCAGCACACTGGCCATCTGTGGTTGCTGTGTTCGCAGATCCAGGAGCCTGGCTTGACTATCAACACAGACAAATGTGGCTTTGGTGTTCACAACGTCGAATTGCTCGGACACCTTGTCACACATGAGGGAATCAAGCCATTCGACAGAAAGGTTCAAGCTTTGCGGAATCTTCCACGCCCAACGCTGCTTCGCAAGCTCCACGAATTTCTCGGGCTTCTGAAGCTCCACTGTCAGTTCCTGCTTAATATAGCCCGCATCATTCTACTTCTGACTGACATGCTGAAGGCTCCAGAGGCACCATCTGCAATCTTGGAGTGGACATATGAAGCAGATGCAGCCTTCCAAGAAGCCAAGAATGTTCTGGCACACGCCACCCTCCTAGAGCATCCCCTAACGGACGCACCCACGCGGCTCATCACCAATGCTTCCTCCAGTGCCGTTGGTACAGTTCTGCAGCAATTTCAGCGGAATGGGGAGCCCTGTAGGATGGATGGATGGAAGGTAGGAGCATCCCCTTTGAAACGGGATGATGGCAGTTGCCACCATGCTCAGCTTTTTATTTTGCCTTCTATTTCTGTTTACCTGTGTTGTGAGTTATTAAAATTCACGATTTTCTTTAAATACGTCTTCCTACCCTCTTAACCTTATGTCACCTCTCTGCTTTTGAGCCACCAACCCTCCAATCGCCTTTTGCTAATTTCCACCGCATATTTATTTACATGCCTATTGTTATCTCTGAACCCTAGTGCCTCAGGAAGCGTGACTGTGGCCGAATCGACATCGGCATCACATTTTAGTATGAGGTGTTCCATTGTTTCTACATATTTACCACACGCAGTACATGTGTCTTCTTCATTAAGTTTATTTTTATAGCTCCACGTTCTAAGACATCCTGACCTAGCTTCAAATAGTAGGGCACTGCCTCTTGAGTTATCATAAAATGCTTCCTGCCTGATATGCTGTTTCCAGTATCGATATAGTTCCACACTACGCTTCTTTTCCATTGAATTTATACAATTTGTACTTTCCGCATTTTTAACCTGTCATTTAATGCTCTGTCTTTCTTCGTCCTCGTGTCTGGCATACTTACTGGTTAGCTTCCTAGTTCTTTTCAGCCATTGTGAGTCAATGCTATTTCTGTATAGGTATTTGAATACCTTAGCTGCCCACTTGATATCGTCCAATTTCCTCAGACGTTTTTCATATAGGATTTTACTCTGAGCTTCCCGTGCTTCGAACGATGCCCAGCCCATATCCCCCTGTACTGCTTCATTTGTGGTTTTCCCGTGGGCACCTAGTGCTAATCTTCCCACAGCTCTCTGATTTACTTCGTCTCGACTGAACCTCAGCCCTTATACACAGGACCGCATTCCCGAAAGTATAAGCCCCGGCACCATTACTCCCTTCCAAATACATCTCAGTACCTCATACCTGTTGTACCCCCCCAATGCCCTGTTTCATTATCCTGTCATCTCTTCGCCCTTTTGCTATGAGATACTGTTCGTGCTTTACCGTATACATCTGCCCTTTGTTTATCCATACCCCGAGATATTTGTATTCGGCCACTCGGGGTATTTCATGGCCTTGTATTGTAAGCTCCTAATCAGTTGTATCGTTGAAAAACATCCCACCGGACTTAGCTGCACTAAAACTGAAATCTAAACTGTCTCCTTCGCCTCCACAGTAATTAACCAGAGTTTGCAAATCTTCCTGGCTATCTGCTAACAGTACAATATTGTCCGCATACATTAAACCCGATAGTCGTTGCTCAACAACCTTTCCGCCTAATCTGTACGACAGATTATAGATTATTGTAGAGGATCCGATTCCAGCGCCACCGCCGTGAATGTCTGTGCAACGAGCGGATGTTTTGTTTGCAGAGCCGGCCTCCTCGGCGCTGAAGGCACGTACAATAAAAAATCAGTTTCACCGCCGCTCGGCTTCTCAGCGGCTGCAGCGGTGCTGGTCGGCTGCTTCACGCTATTATCACTTCGGCGTAGTACGCGCAAGAAGTGCGCAACTATGAGACAACAATAATTAGAAATGTTGGTCGATGAAACGGCGGGCAACCGAACAAAGCTATGCATAACAACTTGTACTAAAAAGTGAGCAGTGTTAGACTACTTAACGCAATCCCTCGCTAGGCTAAGCAGGCGGAAAAAGAAGGAAGAAAAAATGGAAATAAAAGCTAACCTGCTGTTGCGCCGTACGATCTCCGATGAACATCACTCACCAGGTTATACTTTCCGAGTGCGCACCAGCATGTCGCTGAGGAGACGGGCCTGCTGAATCAGTTACTTTTGCTTCAACGCTGTATGTCCACACGTGTATACAAGGTAACTAGCAGGACGGTCCACACTCACTGAAAAGTTTCCGCGCGTCACAGGCGCGTGTTCGGCGCAGTTGTACAGGACGAAAAAAAGAAAAAATCTACGCGTGATATTTCTGTGAAATGAAGACGTCCGACAGCATCAGGACCATGACGACTTTTGTTCTTTCTTCATGGCACGACACGACAAATGCTCCACTACAAAACTTCGCTCTCCGCGCCGTGTGCGTCTATTTGTCGTACAAAAATCCCTCACGTGACCTGATCCTAGGTGCCTAGGGACAGCATCATTTAGGGATTTTTGAGAAGGCGCGATGCTGGCGCCGAGCGACGCCGTGGCGAGTTCGTATGAGTTCGTCCTCGGCGTGATCGTTCCACAGAACACCTATATGATCGTTCTCTGGACCGCGCGTTGTTCAACATTGCTCATGTAATCGTGCATGCGTTGCTTGTGTGTTGGTTGTAGGTTCTGAGTTACTTGGCGGAAAGCCGCGAGTAGTGGCGGTGCGGCAGTGCGGCTTTGGCCTCGATGAGCTCTGGCACTACAGAATCTACGTTGTGTGACCCGTGCTTTCTTGAGAACCCGGCGGTGGTGACAATTGAAATATCGAAGTGGCCTAGCGCCTCGGCAGCGAAGTTCTGCGAACCGCGATGTGGCGTCGCCGTGTCCGACTTTGCTTAACGGACATCGAGGGATGTGCTGCTCGCTGCAAGTCATGTAAATGCAACTGCGTCGACCGCCCACTGTTCAGCGCTGAATGTGTGTTTGGTGTGCTGTGCTTGAAACGAGTGGTGCAGCCGTGCAGCGGGGGTGGCAGAGGAGCAGAGTGGCTTAAGGGCTCCGTTTGCGCGTTCACAGACATGTCCCGTCTTGGTCTCATTAGCGCCTGTTGCGGGACTGTCGTGTGCTAGCTCCTTGCCTAGTATGAAGTTTACGACGCTAACACACAGCATGTTCACGTTTTTCCGCGCTATATGTCATTTGCATGACGGCCGAGTTGAAAACGAGACATATAAAATTACTTTCTATTGTGGAAGTTCTGGAAGTGTTATTACGCAAGGAGTGCGAACGTAAACATAAACACATATGTGTGATAAGTGGGCTACACGGCCTGTGTGAATCAGCTACCGTATGTTGCGACACTCTTCCGTGTGGTAGACTGATGCATGGTGCGCGTTTTTTTCTGTACTGTTGTAAAAACCATTTGTTTATTTACTCAATACAAATGTACGGCTTCTTCGCCGCAGTACATTTTAGTTACGCGGTGAAGCATATTAAAAGTGGGAGGGGGCCACTATCAGCCAGCATAGTATGTCCACTTAGGCGACCTGAGAGGCGACGGGTTCGCGAGCGTAGGATTAAAGAACTCTTATTATGTCCAGTGACAGTGGCCCCTTTTCACTTTTAGTATGCTTCACCGTACATTGCTTAGGCTTCACCACGAAATATTAGTGTATTGCGAGAAAGATAATCCTAAAAAGCCTAATTATGCAAAGTTTCTATTGTAGCTTGCTACACCGCAATACAGGGGTGAAAATTAGCGTCATGCAGTAAAGCATACTAAGAGTGGAAAGGGCACTTAGGTTTACACTGTGCTCATTATTTTCAATTGTGACCTAATTTGCAAGTGCATCTGTGCTCGTGGTAAGCTTCATTGACAATTCTTTGTACATCACAAATTCATATTGCAGGGAAGCTTACTAAAGCACATTCGCCATTATGGTACGTGTTATTCACCTTCAATGCAGGAGCACAATGCAGATTCTTGCCCCTGCTTTTGGCTGGACTGCACATGCTCATTGAGAATTGATTCATTGTTCATAAGTGCACTGGTACTTTACTCTAAACTGGAGGGCTCAAGTTAATATGGAAGCACAATTTTTATTAAAGGGACAAGATGTTGCCGAGATGGTTGCAGCACAGCTTTTTTTTTTCTTCCAGGCACCTTTTCTACTTGAAGCTTCCATTGCAGTGTTTCGAACCTCTTTGAACCAGCACATAGTGTATATAAAAATTGGACACTGATTGGGAATATCACCTAAGTTCATGCCTATATATAGTAAAAAGATGTAGCACGACCAGACAAAATAAAAGGGGGTGGGCTGTAGCAATACTAAGTGTTAAATGGTGCTTTATCCTTTCCCTTGAGTTTTCTTTCTGTTTTTGTGCTTTTTATGGATCCTCCGCAGTAACCATGCGAGTGCTGAGCTTGAGCTTGTTGGTTTCAAGTCTCATGGTTATTACTAACAGAACAGTGTGATAAACGAACAAGGGCTTGGAGGCATCGGTTCACCTTGCTTGCCTCATGGTGCTGCTTCATAAGCACCGTGAGCATCCAGGCCAACTAAGAAGGGAGGTTTGTTGCAATTGCTTCTGAACTTTATTGCCACCAAACCAACAGTGCTCTCAATGAGAGCTTTTGGACAGTAGAATGCTTGCACCCAGCAAAGTCTTAAGAAGGAAGCATTCAGGATGTGCAAAATGGGCTTTTGAAGCTGGCAGCATTACTGAGGGGGCTTTGCCCATCTGCCCTCTTTATGGATACACAAAGATGATTTCCTCTTTAAGAGGGATTGTTTCAGAGGTTGTTACATGGCAACAGTGTTGGGTGTTTAGTAGCTTGTCTTTGCCCACTGTTAATAACCTGTTCCTTCTCCAGTGCCCCTGTGAAGTGCCTACTTTTTGGACACAATGTGCTCTCCATGCATGCATGCATTTTTAGCTTGTAAAGACGTCTATTAACCCCTTGCCTCAAGCTGGTCCTTGCTGATGCCACCCAAGAAGGCATTGGGGGGAGTATGGCAATGTACACTTACAAAAAAACTATTGATACCAGTGAAACCAAATTAATGGAGCTGCTGTTCTTTTTTTGTCCACTCCATCCTTGTTAGTTACAATGAGCAATGTCCGAACAGAAGGCATATGTAGTTGGTCGTGCATAGCCTGCGCACTAAGACTTGTTGGCATGTTATGACCTTAGCAGTGTTTATATGTAAAAACCTTCTGATGTGTTGATGACTCCCTTTTCTTTATCATACTTTGCCTGATGGAGCCAGCAAGTGGGTCAACCAGATGTTCAACAGGCTTCGCACTAGTTTTCCCAGTCTCCTTTACCAGGGTGCTGCTCATAGATATCTGTTTTCTTGACCTTGCACTGCACTTCAACCATGGCCACACCTGCTAAACCTATAGCATGCGATCAAAAAAGTGCTATACATCATGTTGCTCCAAACTCGTGACATGTGCTACAAGGCCTTGAGGAACACCCTCATTTATTTACGCCCTCATCATACTGTACGAAGCTTCGCATGATAAGTGCGACAATTAACATCTGCTGGTTTTTCAGTGTTATTCCTGTCCAGCTTGCTGAAAGCTATCCTGAGTGTTTCAAAAGCAAACGACTGCTGCTGGACAAGAAGTGCTTAAAACAAGGGTCGCTATAACCACATATGTCACACGTAATGAAGGCCACTGAGTATACAGGCGGTTTACTTCATATCCGAGAAGCTTGGTTCTCCCTTTGCTAGTGAGTGAACTCAACTTGCCCCGAATACATGGCCTGTGACAAACTATGTGCCAGATGCTGTGTCCCCTGCAAAGCTGAAGATGTGTACGAGATCCTGACACCCTGCAGCGGCTTCTACACTGGGCAAACAGGCTACTATAAAAACGACTGCCTTTACTTATATGCTAATAACATGAAAACAGGCAGAAATTTGGCTATTCATTGGACCCAACTGCAGGTGCAAGCCACTCTTCCACCAGATGTGTGTTGTTCACAGAAACTGGAGCTATACAAATGCAGATAAAAACAATGATATTTGAAAGTAGTAGAGTTGAACTACATTCTGCACAAGCAGTGCTATCTGCAGCGCTGGTACCTTATAGCCACAATTCGTGGCTGCACCACCATGCAAAGGCACTATTCTTGAATTATTAACTTCTATTATATTTATGGTGGCCATATATTGCAATTACATATCCACATTGTGTGCAATATGGTTAAATGTCAATTATGATAGCCATTCCTAATCTGAAATGCAACAAAAGAGCAAATATAGGCAACAAATTGCAATTCAAAGACACAAAAGACAACCAGTGCACAGGATAAGTGATAGACTTCCTTTTATTGAAGAAGAAACGCGACATGTGTCATGCCACCACCAGTGGGTAGCAATCTTTCAAGCTTGAATGACAGAGGCAAAACTTAGCAAAATGCTACAATCACGCTGTAAAACGGCCTTGGACACAAAAAACCGACATCATATTGTACAGAATGAAAGGGCAAGACTCCATCTAAGAACAGTCTATGGTACCACATACTTGAAATGGTGTAAAATATGTTGACATGCCCTACCCGTAAAGAAAAAGCAACAAACACAGAAAGCACGCCTTAAAATGCAATATGAGGAGTCTGAAACCAAGAAAAAACAACCCGAAAAAGGTTTCGCTAAGTCTTTCAATGATTAAAATTGTCAAACTGTATTATCACTTCTTAATGAACCTGCACAGCTGAAAAGGAAGGAAGGAAAGCCCAATAGCAGGGCTGCAGAAAATGTCACCGAATAAATATACTTTGCTTACCAACGATACCCGTGGTTTAGTTGTGGTCTGTGTATAAACTAATTGTGTATAAACTTTTCTTGCTTAGAATGGTTTAGCGGATAGGGAAAGAATGACCATAAGAACACCAGGTGTATGCATAGTCTACGCACAAGAAGCCACTGCTTTCTTACTTTATTTTCTCTGTACTACTATTCATGAGTATTTAAGTGCCTTAATAGCACTGCTAACATCCTACTGCAAAACACAAAATTGGGCAAGTTGTGGCATAAAGAAAATTGCAGTTTCACTCATAATGTGAAACAATGATGCAGTAGCTGGTGAAATATGCGCAGGAAGCTTACTTCATGCAGTGTTTGTTGAAGTGAACACTTGCCAATGCAAGTCGGTAATCTCCTTAAAAAAGTAAAATAAGCAAGAGTCGTATTTATTTGTGGGAGTTGTGCCTCAGTGTTGAAGTGGAAATACTTGGCTTTTCTTCCTCCTCTTTCATATCCGGACTTGGCCACTGATCCACACCAAAACAACCCTTTAGCTTCTTACTGCTGAATTCATTTTGGTTTTCTCAAATCTATATTCTGGCTACCCATTGCTAGGCCTCTCACTTTGCTTGAGGAAAACAAGACACCAACAGCTCCATCCAGTAAATCTGAGAAGCCAAGCACTAGAAGAAGATTAACGAAGCAGATGCACTCAATCATTGTCATCACATGCAACAAGAAAACTTAACATAGGACTGCCTTCACAAGTGGGAAGGTCATGTGTAGGAACTTGAAGGTGTGGATGCCAGCTCTATATACAGTACGCAGACATTGAGCAGGTGTTAGCCAATCTAGGCACCTGTTGGCTATATCACGCTCTCCGGTATCAGTATTCACCACAATTGTACCTTCAGCAGAGTGGCTGAAATGTAGAATTGTGGACTGCCACTCTTTTGATCGTATGTTTGAATCCTCGCAGCACAATGAGAACTTTATTTGCAATATTCTAGCAAGAAATTCGGGAATTCCAGTAACAACACCAGTAGACATCGGAACAACCAGGGGAGTTAGCCCATAGCAGCTATTGCTGTAAAAAAGAAGACTGGCATAAGCACAGGAATTGAGATGGGCATACTACATGCCTTTGTTCTGGTAGTGGTCCACTACTTTGGTGCTACAGTTAATGATCTCCACTGTCACTGGACATAATAAGACTTCTTAAATTATACACTCGCGCACCCGCCGCCTCTGAGGTCGCCTAAGTGGACATACTATGCTGGCCGATAGCGGCCCCCTCCCACTTTTAGTATGCTTCGCCGCACAACTGAGCTGTACTGCGGCGAAGAGGCCGTACATTTGTATTGAGTGAATAAACAAATGGTTTTTACAACAGTACAGAAATAAACGCGCACCATGCATCATTCTACCACACGAAAGAGCGTCGCAACATACGGTAGCTGATTCACACAGGCCGCGTAGCCTACTTATCAGTCGTAAAGGGCATTATGGGTAATTCAACATTTCAGACACACATATGTGTTTATGTTTACGTTTGCACTCCTTGCGTAATAAGACTCCCAGAACTTCCACAATAGAACGTAATTTACAACACATAAACGCAAAGAACACTATATGTCTCGTTTTCAACTCGGCCGTCATGCAAATGACATATAGCGCGGAAAAACGTGAACATGCTGTGTGTTAGCGTCGTAAACTTCATACTAGGCAAGGAGCTAAGGAGCTAGCACACCACAATCCCGCGACAGCCACTAATGAGACCAAGACGGGAGCACATGTCTGTGAACGCGCAAACCCTAAGCCACTCTGCTCCTCCGCCACCCCCGCTGCACGGCTGCATCAATCGTTTCATGCACAGCACACCAAACACACATTCAGCACTGAACAGTGGGCGGTCGACGCAGTTGCATTTACATGACTTGCAGCGAGCAGCACATCCCTCGATGTCCGTTAAGCGAAGTCGGACACGGCGACGCCACATCGCGGTTCGCAGAACTTCGCTGCCGAGGCGCTAGGCCACTTCGATATTTCAATTGTCACCACCGCCGGGTTCTCAAGAAAGCACGGGTCACACAACGCAGATTCTGTAGTGCCAGAGCTCATCGAGGCTAAAGCCGCATTGCCGCACCGCCACTACTCACGGCTTTCCGCCAAGTAACACAGAACCTACAACCAACACACAAGCAACGCACGCACGATTACATGAGCAATGTTGAACAACGCGCGGTCCAAAGAACGATCACGCCGAGGACGAACACGCCACCACAGAACACCTATACAAACTTACGCCACGGCGTCGCTCGGCGCCAGCATCGCACCTTCTCAAAAATCCCTAAATGATGCTGTCCCTAGGCACCTAGGATCAGGTCACGTGAGGGATTTTTGTATGACAAATAGACGCACGCACGGAGGACGCACGCCTCCGCGCCATATTGCGGAATGCATGGCGGGAAGGCTAATAGTCATAGAGCTACATAAAAACAAGGCCGGCGCGGGGTGCACGCACGTGGTAGCAGACGACCCCAAGTGGAGTCCGCTGCTACCACGCATCGTGACGTCACACAAAAACAATTTACAGAAAATACATAAAATGCCAACATTATCATTTTTCTGTTAAATATACTACGCATAGATAGATAAACCATTTGTTTGATGCTGGATTTTAAAATTGTAAATGGATGGATGGTATGGGCGTCTCCGTTGGAACGGGGCCTTGCTCCGTGAACGGTGGGTTGCGCCACCAAGCTCTTACTATTATACTGCTTAATCATAAAGAAAGGGATAGAACAAGAGCGGACACTCCCATAGAGCCCAGCGGCCGAATTGACTGCAGCGCACCAAGCCGTGGATGTTAAAACCTGAAGCACACTTCCGGTTTCGGTTTTGTGCGCGCGCGTTTTGAAAACTAGCTGGTGCGGGTCACGCCGGTTCCGTTTCTTTTTTTTGCTTTTGTAGCAAATATTTATTTATATATTTATTTTTATTTATTAAATATTTATTCGCAAATCATTTTATTCAGTAAAATTGATTGCGAACGATATTCACAAGCCTCCATTGAATATGTGCCACGTGCAATTTCATAATGACGCAAGACACCTTGTGAAATGAGGAAAAATTAATGTTTATTTTATTCTTTGTAAATGCTCGTCGCGGGCTTTTTGTGCATTCATCCAACGTTGTGGCACCAGGTAAGCAGCAGCAGTTTCCGCAGGAAGCTCCACCAGACGACGTGAGTTGAAAAAATTACAAGCGTTATTTTGGTATTAACATGTAAGAATAATGCCTGTAAAGGCGAAGCGTGCGAAAGTGGTGAGTGGGCGGCATTACAAACAAAAGCAGTTCGTATTTACACACACGGCGTAGAAAATACCCGACTCATCCCAAGCAATACCGTACATACCACAAACACATTCTAATTCCAAGCATTCCCCTCTTCCCAATACTTATTTCCAGCACTTTAATAGCACGAATGCGCGGGCAACGGCGCGTTTCGCGAACTTGGCTACGACCGAAGCGATAGTACGCTACGAATACACAGAGGTGGCCACAACACAGGCTGTTAACCATAGCATGCTGGACGCTCGCAGAATTCCTTCTACTCACACTCAAGACAAAATGCGTGGGTGCCTTTCAGAAGACAGAATTTTCGTGTTACTAGTTCCTGGCGTTGGAGCTCCTTGGCTTATCTCTTGTGCGTTCAGCAGGCGCAAGCAACGCACTCCCGTGTTATCACTCTTCATGATTGCTCGTCGCGTTTTCGACAAGCGTGGGTACCGAAAGAAGGCTTAAATTGTTGCGGGGACATAAAAATTGCCACAAACTTGTCGCAGTAAGATTCAGTACGCGCCAAATTAACTTTGTCACCACGGCCGAGCTGCTTTTCGCTGCGTCACAACAGGCGCGGCGAGCGGGCCTCATAACACAAAAGTACCGAAAATAATTTTCAACAATGTTGGGCGTCAGAGAAAGAAGAGCGCCATGAACTTGTCAGTGCATTAAAGCACGAAACCGCGCACCACGGCCGAGCTGATTTTCGCTAACCGAGTCACAGCGCCAGGCGCGCCCACTGCGCTCGAAAGGTAGCCCAAAAAGTAGTGAAATTAGTTTCAATAATGTTGGCAGTCAGACAAAGCGCCAAAACTTGTCGCAGTACAACTCAGTACACGCGAAACTGCGTCACAGCACCCTGTGCGACTAGCGTGCCCAAAAAACTACCGAAATCAGTTAAAATAATATAGGGGCTTATAGGAAGCGTCGCAAACATCTCCCAGTACGATTCATTAATTCAAATTAACTGCTCCACGACGGCCACGCTGTTTTTCGTTAACTGCGTCACAAGTCTAGCCTAGGTGCCGGGCAGTAAGCCTAATTGCTTGAAGTGCGTCGCAGACGGTCGAACAAAGTTTCTCACCTTGCCGTAGTCCAATAGTGCAGTGCTGCCATGTCGAAGTTCCGAAAGAACGCAATAATTCGCCAGGAGGCCACCAAACCAGGCTAAATCCCAAAATAGAAAAACAGGTAGACGGGTGCCCGAACAGTCCAACGCTCATATGCGCGGCCGGTCTCTCTCGCTTCGGCGGTGTGTCTGTGTCTGACGAATGACGCAAACATCTGGCTCGTTATTCGCCAGTTCGCCTGTCGCTAGGCAACGGAAGTAAGCCGCAAAGTTTAGTTTAATTTATACGCAGATATTTTTACTTTTTCAGGAAAAGAATAAAAAAAAAATAAAACAATTTCTGTTAATCTCATTTCACATTCTTCTTTCTTTCGATGCTTGCGGCCCCAATTCGTCGATGTTAATACTATAGCGTGAAGTGTTTCCTGTTTCCAATTTTCGCCGAGTGTCCGCTCTTGTTCAATTCCCTTCTCTATGGCTTATTGTCCTACCCAAGTTTTAAAAAAGAACACTGACCGCCGCCGCCTACACGCGTCGTGCGTCCACGCAGTGGGAGGGTCGCTATGGTTCCTAGTGGCTTTGCGGTGTGTGTCTAATAACGTAGCCGTTACGAAGCTACAGAAGCTTCGACCGAACTGTACTGCATCCACGAAACAGGACCACATGTCGCCCGATTCGGACTGTATGTTTCGAAGAGTCGTGGTAACATAGCGCCGACTGCATATGGTGCCGATACGGATAATGTATATTGCAGGGTGTGTCATATGTAGCGCTATCTTTAGTTGGGTTTACGCCTTCTGGTAAAGCCGGATGCCCGTTTGGCCTTGGACGTTGAGACACTGCTCACGAGCTCGAAAACGCAGAAGTGACGCGCGCCGGCATTGACGATCGATGTAGTGTGCATAAACATTTCCAAATCACTTTGCAAAGTAAGGGCCGGCGCCTTTTGTCGATGAACAACGTGCGTTCACACGATTCGCGTCGCCTTACGTACAAAAAAGCTTAGTAACGAAAGCCTGGACGTGAAACGTGAATCTAACAGAAAGGCCTAGCTGTTCCCGCCTGAAGGCAATGTGGGCTCAGCCACCGGCTCCACATGGCGTAAATTTCACTCTCGCAGGCACGGCGACGCCACAAGCGCAACCTTCGTGATGAATTCAGTGACCACTGCAACCCTGATGCTATGGGCATTCGAGATTCCACTACAAGCAGCAGCAGGCAAGCCTTTGATGTTGTGCTCACACTTTCCGCGGATGCATGGCCTACCGAAGTTTTGCAGGAGCAACTCTGCCATCGGGTTTCTTCAGCTCGAGAATTTCTACATCAACAACATGAGTGACCAACACTTGCGCTATCTCCATGCAAGTACCGAGCTGCCAGACGGTCTACTTTTGGAGCTCCGACTTCTACAAAATAGGGGAAGGACAAGAAAAAAAAAAATAATTACGATGTAGGAAAAATCTGTAAAATGCATAGCAGTGGTCATGTATCCATGGGTACGCTTGGTGTGTGCCACTCGATATATGCCCCAGGGGCCAGGGGGAATCTGTCGCTCTTCAATGAGCCTTTTTTGACGTCAACTGGGATCACAGCTGTCTCACACCTACATGGTGACATTCACGTAATGCTATTTTGTTTGAAAGTGAAGGTCGACGTCGTGGTTTTCTTCAGCTCTCAAAAAGCACATTCTTACGAAATGTGACATTCAACATTGCGTTCTGGCCAGGCACGTACCCAGGATTTTTTTTCGGGGGGGGCCCACCACCTCCACCATCATCATCATCGTCATCATCATCAATCTGTTTTATGTCCACTGCAGGACGAAGGCCTCTCCCTGCGATCTCCAATTACCCCTGTCCTGCGCCAACCGATTCCAACTAGCGCCCGCGAATTTCCTAATTTCATCGCTCCACCTAGTGTTTTGTCGTCCTCGATTGCATTTCCCTTCTCTTAGTACCCATTCTGTAACCCTAATGGTCCAAGGGTTATCTAACCGGCGCGTTACATGACCTGTCCAGCTACATTTCTTCCTCTTGATGTCAATTAGAATATCGTCTATACCCGTTCGCTCTCTGATCCAAACCGCTCTCTTTCTCTCTTAACGTTATGCCTAGCAATCTTCGTTCGATCGCTCTTTGCGCGGTCCTTAACTTGCTCTCAAGTCTCTGCCCCATATGTCAGCACTGGCAAAATGCACTGATTGCACACCTTACTTTTCAATAACAATGGTAAGCTTCCAGTCAGGAGCTGGCAATGTCTGCCGTATGCGATCCAACCTATTTTTATTCTTCTGTGAATTTCCTTCTCATGATCAGGGTTCCCTGTGATTAATTGACCTATGTAAACGTACTCCTTCACAGTCTCTAGTGGCCGACTGGCGATCCTGATCTCTTGTTCCTTTGCCCGGCTAGTTATCATTATCTTCATCTTCTGCATAATAATATTCAACCCCACTCTTACACTCTCTTTGTTAAGGTCTCCAATCATTTGTTGTAACTCGTCTGCATTGCTGTTGAATAGAACAATGTCATCGGCAAACCGAAGGTTGCTGAGATATTTGCCGTCGATCTTTACTCCTAAGCCTTCCCAGTTTAATAGCTTGAATTCTTCTAAGCACGCAGTGAATAGCTTTGGAGAAATTGTGTCTCCCTGCCTGACCCCTTTCTCTATAGGTATCTCCCTGCTTCTCTTGTGTAGAATTAAGGTAGCTGTAGAACCTCTGTAGATATTCTTACGCGAAGGACGAGTCAGTAAGACGAGAAGCTATTTACAGATTATATTTACAACAACGGTTGCAGCGCTGACCGGTTAGATTCACAGCGCGAGCCCAGTTCGTTCTTCCTCTTTTCTGGAGTGATGGCGCCTACGCGCCTCGTTCAAACAAATACCACACGCATGTAGCAATATTTTCCAAGCTTATTACGTAAGCCTTCTGTACTCCTTGATTACGTAGTGCCTCTATGATTGCTGGTATCTCTACTGAATCAAATGCCTTTTCGTAATCTATATAAGCCACCTAGAGAGGCTTATGGTACTCTGCAGATTTCGCGATAACCTGATTGAGGACATGGATGTGATCCATTATAAACTATCTCTTCCTGAAGCCAGCCTGTTCCCTTGGTTGACAAAATCCAGTGTTGCCCTTATTCTATTGGAGATTATTTTGGTAAATATTTCATATAATACTGGGAGCAAGCTAATGGTCCCATAATTTTTCAATTCTTTAACGTCTCTTTTTTTGTGGATTAGTATAATGTCTGCATTCTTCCAGTTTTCTGGGACCCTTGCAGTCGATAGACACTTCGTATAAAGAGCCGCCAGTTTTCCAAGCATTATGTCTCCTCCAGCTTTGATTAAATCGACTGTTAGTCCACCTTCTCCTCCCGCTCTTCATCGTTTCATGTCTTGCAGGGCCCTTCTGACCTCATCGCTAGTTATAGGAGTGTTTCTGTATCCTGTTCATTACTGTTTCTAAGTGAGGTATCGTGACTCCTCTGGGTACTGTATACAGGTCAGCTTTGAATTTTTCCACTGCTTTTACTATATCTTCGAGATCGCTGATGATATTATCCTTCTTATCATTTAGTGCATACATCATGGTTTGTCCTATGCCAGGTTTCTTTTTTGCTGATTTTAGGCTGCGTTCATTTTTTCGGCTTCTTCAGTCTTTCTCATGTTATAGTTTCGAATATCAGTTATTTTCGCCTTGTTGATCAGTTTTGACAGTTCCGCGAATTGCGTAACGCTGTGCGGCCGCCAGTCCCATACAACCGCGTAGAGCGCAGGACTCTGCGATTCTAGACGTACTGCGCTCACCGCGAAAGGTTAGAAAAACACCCACATAAGCACAGCAGAGAAGTGGCTACGTGAGGCGGTTCGACCGATAACTGCAGAAGCGTCATTCAAAACAAGTAATTGTTCCCCACTTCCGGCGGCGGTTTCTCTACTTCCTTTTTAAATAAAAAGATGTTGATCCATAAATATTCTCATAAACAACGGTTAACTTTTTATTATTCGCTTTTGCTTGCAGTTTGGTTGTTGCCTTGGCTCTCTCCCTTAGTAGATCGCTTAATTTCTCAACTCCTTGAGATTTTTGTTTCCGGTTGCCAATTTTGCACGAAAAGTGCTATACAATTAGGGAAAAACAGACGAGGTAACGGGCGACAGTCATCTTGCTTATGGGTTTAAGGGTTATTGCAGGGTTTCATGATGGACGCTTTTTCACATTATTTTATTTCCCACCTTATCTAACCCATGTCACGTGTATATGGTTCCGGGCATCTTCCAGCGTCACGGCGAGCCGTAACTCAAGGAAATAATGAAGCAAAGGGATAAGTTAAACGCAATTGGCGTTTTCTCCGGCCGCAACTCGTTCCATGAGAGTACAGACCAGCTGAGTTACAGCCGCATCCCTCTCCTGGTCCCAGGATCAGCCTAAACAAAGAAGGTTGAACTAACAAAAGCAACAGCTATGCGCGTGACGGTTGAATAGATGGTGACAACTGTACGCACCTCTAGTTAATCGCGCGGGTGCGGAATCTATGAGAAAACTGTCCCTCACATTACAAGATATGCCGATAACTACCTCCATCTAAAAGGAGTGAAAAAGGCAGCATAATGCTGACCGATGAACAGCTGCCAAGTCTCAACATTGATCTGGCGGCACTTTAGGAATGTGTGAGGAGTGGTGGCGTGGGTGGGGGGGGGTATGCCACTTGATTTCGGGGGGCGGGCCCGGGCCCCCCCGGGCCCCCCCCTGGGTACGTGCCTGGTTCTGGCTCTTTAAGGGCTTGTATGGGAGATATGAGCTAAGAGGCTATTGCTGCTACCGAAGCCTTTTCCGAAGACTTCCCTGATTTTTCCCGTTGATCATAGAATGACGAAGTATTTGTAAGAAGATTACAAATTTTGCTAGAGTGACTGCGGTGGTTATGAGCGATAACATGTGGGCTTGTGCGTGTATTATTCGGCTCCGACGTGGAGAACGTGGACGCGATGTCATCGAACCACAGTAGCGCGACTGTGCAAACCGTTCGCATACTTTCATGCCGTCGCAAACTACAGACGAGCCCCTCTACAACGGACGCCGATGGAGTGAGGAAGGATTAACTCTGCCCCTGTTCTTGTGTGAGCTGTGCGCTGCGGGACCTTTACAATGAAGTGACTCGTATAGTGAAGGATTTCGGAGGCCTCAAGCACTTTGTTATAAAGACAGATGACTGTATTATACTTCGTTCGTACGACTCCCACGTATACTTCACGTCCCACATAGCACGAACTAGAGCACTTGTGTGCGGCCTGGCTTGCATTCGGCAACTACAATTAATGAATTCCTTTCTTGCGCCACGAGCGGGAGCGTGTCAGTTTGTCCCATTCTCGCCTCGTGGCAGGTAATGCCTTGGGACGCTGTGTTAAATTACGCCCTGCCTTCGGGGTCGGCTCTCATTCCCCAGTCTCTTTCTCGTAGCCGAACGCTTCGAGACATTGTACCGCCTTCGGGTTCGCCCCAGGTTGTATGGCGTTTCTTTCTGGAGTGAAAAATTTGGCGTTGATTACGATACTCCCTAATGCGAAATCTATATGTGTTTTCATTTCGCAATATACTGGCTGGCGCGGAAGATCTGTACCGTGCGGCACGTTACAAATGGGGCGAAGTGTAGCGGGTATGCTTCGGTAATCGAGAGATCGCAAAAGGCAGCGCGTGGGTCACGCGTGGGCGCGATTCACAGCAGCCGGCGCAGATGGACCTCCGCTCATGCAGCGCTTTGTTTCCATAGATGGTATCGGTAGACGCGCTTTCCCCATCAAAAAAGTTAAATTATGGGATTTTACGTGCCAAACCCACTTTCTGATTATGAGGCAAACTGTAGTGGGGGACTCCGGGAATTTGGACCAGCTGGGGTTCTTCACCGTACACTTAAATCTAAGTACACGGCTGTTTTCGCATTTCGCTCCCATCGAAAATGCGGCCGCCGTGGCCGGGATACGATGCCGTGACCTCGTGCCTAGCAGCCCAACACCACAGCCACTAAGCAACGATGGCGGATTCGCTTTCCCCATACCTTCCTCCATTTTGTGCCTCATGGTTCCCCTACACCCTCCTCTTCCACTTTCCTGCTCACGCTCTTTTCGATATCGCCGTCTTTCATGCCCCGCTGCATTCCCCATTCGCACTTCCATCCTTCGCTGTGCTCGTTCGCTCGGTTATGCTGAAGTTCAACGCAGGCACGGGCACCTGAGAGCTGCTCACTAAAATCATGGACAAAGGAAACATGACACTAACGACTTCATTTTTTGTTTCTGGAGCTATTTCACCGATCACACACGTGTCGGTAAGCTCCCTTCTCCTCTCCGTTGTAATTATATTTATCTTTGCAATGTTTCGTCACTATTAATGTTTTAGAATCAAGTCAAATCTTCAGTCATGGTCCGTTTCACATAGCTTAGCGCGACAAGAGCCATCGGTGGCAGCAAGTGTGGACACGCCGGTGAGTTTGCGATTGCCGTCGATGCACAGCAAACAGTCATGTGCAGGACGCAACCCGAGCTGGGGGGTGCGAGGAAGGAAAATATGCCCTAAAAGGAAGACTGATGAACTGATAAGACGGCAAAATGGCGACCACAAACCTGAATGTTCGCCTTCGTAGCCCAAGCTCCGGAGCCGATACAGCTGCGGAGACGAAGACCTATGGGACGTGAAGCTCTCTCATATCAACGGCTCCTGTATTAATGTTAGAGCTACTAGACCAAATCGAAGCAGCAGCGTCGGGAATGTACAGTGCTCAGCGATTGAAACGCAATAGTCGGAGCGCGCGGCTGCCACCATCTTTTTTACTTAGCTCTATAAGTGATCGCCGTAATCACAATGCCGCACAAAGGTTCTCGCTTTCACCGCATAGCATGGTGCCTCAGCTCGGTATCCCCAGCAATTACAGTTGTTGCGAAAAGCGCAGGCAACCATGCGCTTCAGGTATCGAGTGTCAGTTGCTGAGCACTGTGCGTAATACAGACCATGCGTATACAGTCTTTCCGTCGTTCCATCTGGGGAGGCTGCGGCGAAAGACGCTTGAAGTGAATAAGCCTAACCAGCTTCAGCCATGTTTCTGTAACTGTTCGTGCACCCAAAAACGCAACATGTGTGACCAGATTTGGCTTCACGTTGTATTTCGGTAACGCAAACAAAATCGACGGAACATTTAAATAAACGTAGCTGGCGGCCGCGCCTGCTGATCCCGGCCTGGCTGCCACACGCCAATGCATTCGTGGCGCCGCCGCCTAAAGGCTCACCGGTTCAAAGTGATCCCGCTCCCGGTGGCGTATTTCCAACTGCTCGTAGGTACAACGGGGCGTGGAACTTGCGGAGACGACGGACGTTTGCGCGCATGCGCGAGTGAGAGCGGGTGCGAGAGAGGAAATGTGGGGAGTTTTGATTCATGAAAATACGACTCTGCCTAGGTACTACGGAGGAGTCCCTTGGGGCGCGGTGTATGCGCTTGTCCCTAGGCGCGCCGTGCCGGCAGAAGTCGCGGGGCGCGGTTGTGCTGAACTTAGCATCGCAAGTTGGCGGCTCGACGCAATCATATTTAATCGATCGTGTTTTTACTAATGAAAACAACGTGTCATTATTTCGCATTATTGGCGGCGCCTCCAGGACACCAAAGCGGCAACGGGGATATCAAAGCTACAAGCCGGACTGGTCCGTGGGTTGGGGCTCGCAGAGGCCTGCGCGTGCCAGGGGAGTATAAGATCGGCTGTCCGCTATCGCGGACAGCCAATGTTTTATGCGAACACCCCCAGGCACGCTTCGGCCTCTGCGGCCCCAACCCACGGGCCGCCCGGCTTCCAGCTTTGATCCCCCCGCTACCGCTTGGGTGCCCCGGAGATCCTGCGCCGCCTGCTTTAATATAACCTCAGGTGCTCTCCTGAGGCCTCCGTTTGCCGGTTACATGTGCCCTCCTGGAGCAGTGCTTGTAAAAAATCCGATCTATCGTCGCGACGAAAAATTCGACCCGCGACTTATAAAACACCAGTCAGAACATTGTCCCTTCAGACACAGCGATCACCAAGCGGCGTCGGCGCCCACTGCCTCACCGCGCGGACCGGACGAGGGCGGAACGGACGTGCGGAGCGACCATGTACGGGCCCTAAACCAACTCGACCGAACTCCGCAATGCCGGCATGTCAGGGGACAAACGAATACAACGCAATCTAAGAAACCTCCTCCGTAGTGCCTAGGCTGAGTCATATATTCAAGGAGCAAAAGCCCCCAGATTTTCTCTCTTGCGCCCGCTCTTACTCGCGCCTGCGCAGAAACGTCGAGCTCCGTCAAAAGTGGCACGCCCCGTTGTACCTACGAGCAATTCTAAATACGCCTCCCGGTGTCTATAGAGCGTAAGTATTTGCGAAATGCAGTCGTTGACTTTGCGAGGCGTATCCACTCAGAAAGAATTCCTAGAATGACTTCAGTTTTGAGATTGCCATCACCAAAATGGCCGTAAGAATGCACTGTTGTTCCACTTAAGCTTTTAGCGTAGCGCTTTTTTATGCATTGCTGCATAAAATTAACTGAAAACCTCATGTATATGGTGCCACACTTTGGCAAATGACATTTCGAAACGGGGGCTATTCTCGAGATTCATTACAAGTGGATACGTCTCGAAAGCTCACATGCTCTAATTCGTAAAGTGCAATATGTGCCGTAAAGTAATTAATTAAGAAGTTATGTAGTACATTTCGACTAATGTGTTGAATATGTGTTTCTATTTGTTGTGCGGGTAATGTCCGACTCGTCGATACCTCACCTGAAAAGCAAGAATTATGCTATCATTCCCAGGTCTTTTTCAAAAACTGCGGCAAGCTTAAACATGGATGGACACACACACACACACACACACACACACACACACACACACACACACACACACACACACACACACACACACACACACACACACACACACACACACACACACACACACACACACACACACACACACACACACACACACACACACACACACACACGCGCGCGCGCGCGCTCTTCTAATCTCTCCCATCACCTCTCTATTGGGCGAGTTGGTGTTCCATGGTAGCAATAAAATTCAAACAGCGCTAGACGACAAAACCAGAAAGAGGAGGAGACAAACACTTTGCGTTTGTCTCCTCCTCTTTCTGGTCCTGTCGTCTAGCGCTGTTTGAATTTTATTGTTATAAGTACAAATTGCGGAACAAGGATGCGTAAGGAAAACAAAGCACTATAGACCACGCATGGCTAAACCGAAGTAACATTTCAGATGTCCAGAGATTTCTTTATTTCTATCATGCTAAGCATTTCCTGCATAACAGCGCTTTAGGTCACCTGTAAGCAGCCGAAATTGCAGTCACAGGATCTGCTATTTTCATTGTGCAGGGCTGTAAGAAAATTCCCCACCAATGGGGAATAATTTGCAAGTGGTTGCGAACGTCCCTGTCTTTCCCTCTGTTTTCCTCCTCCTCCTTCTAAACATCCGTCAAACATGCGCTTTAGCAAGTATTTCTAAGTGACGACATCAACATCTCTGCTAAAAAAGCTTGCCACGAAACAATATACGATACTTCATTTTGATCTGAAAGCCCCCTCCAGCAAGCCTCGAGCCACAGTACCACGAAGAACACACAGCTGCGACACAAACGGCACAAACAAAAACTGCACAGTGGCAGATTGGAACCACCACAAGAGATGAATGCAACAAAAACAGCGAAAACAGCAGATACACGACCGACGACTATGGCCGCTCGGTTCAGCTCCATGATGGTGATGACGATGACGATCATGACAGCGCCTTTTATGTTTTAGGTTTTAGTTTTGTTAACCCGGCTGTTCTTATGCGCTTTTGGCGCAGCACATTGCGCTCAAATGCCGTTGTGGAGCCCGATGGCGCAGAAGACAGTTCTCGTAAGAATTTGTCGCAACTGGGGCAGGCGCTCCACCACTGCATGAAGTATGAACACGATTTATTAGTTTTCAGCGTGCACATAAGATTTACCGCACGACTCCCGGTTTTTATTTGTACGTCCAGTAATCAGCACAGCTTCCTACTTTCGACCTTTGCAGAACGGGCTACATGGATACCCTTACTTGCCGTTCTCGATCTCCTCCTCAGTCTGCATAGAAAAAGAATGCACGTAAGTTCGTGAGACTGATTTGCTAGCTGTTGGAAACACTACTAAAGCAACTGGGCCACATTTCAGAGCTATATTGCACGTGTAACACTCGCTCACATGTTGCACGATGCGCATTGTCACACTATTAAGTGTATAAATGGGTTTGTTGCCAGGTGAATTGGCTCAGGATGCTAACACAGGCACTGTTATGTGTCCTACATCATTGAGAAAGTGTGATTCGTAAAACTGTGAGCGAAATAAGAATAAAGTTGAGTGGAGATTTAGCGGTAACTGCGAAAGAAGTCCGTAAGCATTACATCGCAACTCTTTAAGGCCCCGGATCCATGATGTAAACTGCGTCCCCCACATTCCCAAGTGCAACTGACGTCGCTCCAGAGAAGGCCGCCGTCAGCTGCATTGATTGCACTAACACTCCCAGGGTCAGTTCTAGCAGACAAACACAAATACCCCATAAAGTAGATGGGTAAACGACGCTGCGGTGACTCAATTGGTAAGAGCATCGCACGCGTAATGGAAAGACGGGGGTTCGTACCTCGCCTGTAGCTGCAGCCAGTTGTTCCTTCATCCACTTTCGTTTCCAATAATTTATAGCTTATTTAATTCACTTAATAACTACACGTAGCTTCCCCTACGCTGTCCTTGGTGTCTTTGGTTGTTGGCTTCCGACAACGACCAATAAAACGCGGACCCCTCTGTTTTCTTTCTCGTATATATATATATCTAGATATACATAGCTCTCTCTCTCCCCTCTCCCCTCTCTCTCTCTCTCTCTATATATATATATATATATATATATATATATATATATATATATATATATATATATATATATACAGGGTGTTTCAGCGAACTAGTTATAATTCTAGTTCATGAGCTGGTCTACTCGAAGCGGCAGACAATACTTGCACAAAAAATTGAGATCTAAAATGAGCTACCTAATAAAAATTCGCAAACTAACTTTTTAACTAATTACATAATGGTCCATATTGCAGTTTGCAAATTCTAGCCGTGGAGTTCGCGAGGCGGATCCACTTGGAACGAATTTTCAAGATGACACGAGTTCCGAGGTATAAATTCCCTAACTTTGCGGATAAATGCATTGGCGTTCCAGTTTTTTGTTAGCAGAGCGTCGTTCAATGCACTGAAGCACACAAGTACAAACTAAGCCTTAACACCAATGGTCGTGCGTTCAACTCCCACCAAAGCTCGATGATTCCACTCCCTGCAAATATCGTGGGTTCGAGTGCCTTAATTAATTCTATCTTAATTAACTGTGCCGTAATTCGCATTTATTAACACCAATGGCCGTAGGTTCGATTCCCAGCAAAGATCGTGGGTTCAACTCCCATCATAGGTCGAGGGCTCGTAGCGTTTTTGGACCATCGTGGCATCACGCCAACGCCGACAACGCCGGTTTTTCCACCTCATGAGCCATATGCTGCTTTTGTTGCCTAAGGAATGCACGGAGGAACAACCGAACCGCCGGACTTCTTAAGAAACTTGGACACCTAATCTACTGCATCCAAACGCAGCTTTCTTTTTTTATGTTAGACGGCAGAGACGTAGGGGGTGAGAAAAATGCTATATGAAAGCGACCTGATATTCAGTGAGACGAACCCATGCGCCTCTTTACTCGTTTACTCAAGAGCACGAGTCTCCAAGCGACGGCCGGTGGTCCAACTCCAAGTGGTCCGCGGAGGCTTCGTGACCGGCCGGCAACCGATGGCGGTCCATCCGATGACGGCCCATCCTCCAGCTGGCTGTTTCTCTTCACAAAGCCTTTGTATGAGAGCGGAGGTTTTCCGAAGAACCTTGGGCTATCGACCTTATTTTTGGCAGGTGTGACCCGGCTTCGTGCGGTCATTGCGCGAGAAGCACGTGAAGATTCGGTTAGCCAGTCCGAACTTTACGTCCTTAGGCATACTTCAGCCTAATAGCTTCGCTCGAGAGATGGCTGAAGTGGTGGTCACGCGTACTTGTGCCGCTGCGATCGCGTCTTTCACTTATTGTTTGCTTCTGATCGGAGGTCCTTGACTTCTGATAACATTCCGGTTTCAATTTTTCTCACAAGTTCTCTCATGATTCTTCATAATAAACCACGTCGTGAAAATGTGCCATATTCGATCTATATATTGATAATACATTTATATTAAAAAAAAAACTTGAAACCTTACACTTGCCTGTACTTCCGGTTTCATTTCAGTGGCACTCGTTCGTCTGCCGATATCCTTCTATATTTTTTTTTTTTGGTGTCGCGTGAAATATTGCGATGCTCCCTAGTTTAAAGCTTCATGAATATGTGTACCGCGCCTCACTGCAGCAAGGAACACCTTGTGCCATACTGTTTTGGACCTGGCTGCACCATTGACCTGAGACACGATGCCGCTGTTCACAATTTTTTTTTTTTTTTGCTCTGCCTCGCGATGCCGGAGATGTTAATAATGAGAACACATAGTAAACTTAAAAGAGAAACGCCTCACAAACAGTTCAAAATTTTGCGATCGACACTTTGAGGACGACTACATATTGAAATACTACAGCCAGGTTGTGACTTACAAAGAAGTATTGATTTGCCGTGGGAAATGAACGATTGTGCCCGGCGCAATTCCTCAACCTTGTCCTTGTCTTTCTGAGCACATCTCAAAGCCGAAAAATGTGAAGCGAAAGCGGGGTTCACCGAAAGAACGAGCTCAATAGTCCGCAAGAACAATGGCGGAAGCTTGCAGTGACAACGCTTCACCTGCAAACCTGCAGTTGTGCTTGGAAGAAGGAACCTCAGAAATATGCACACCTCACTTTGTGCTCAAAAAGATCACGAACGTGACATTGCCCTCTGCTCTATGGAAGCGTGTATTTATTGAGGACGACGCCGCACAAAAGCGATGTGGAGTATTGTATATAAGGCAACAGGTAGCCGGGCACCTGCGAGTAATGAAAACTGGTGCGCTCGTAGAGGATGGAACTTGCTGCATAAACGAATGCAACAAAATCCACTAGAGGCTATTTCGATCTGCGACTTGCAGCGAAAGTGGAAAAAAAAACCCTTTAAGAAGCAGACAGCTTGAAGAAATGCACGGGCGTGGAAACAGGCCAGCAGGACATGGGGACATCAGATAATATACACCACAAGCAGTGCAATATACTTACAAAGCAACTAGTTGGTGTGTGATGTCTCCGTCTCCAAGAAACTCAATGAAGCATACCTCGGAATGCAATCTTCAAGCGATATCAGCAACTACACAATATATTTGTATTTTTTATTTAGTATTATATGTATTTAAAAAGAAGTTGCTGCAGGCTGCTGAGGCTTATCAAGAGCTAAAGAAAAAAAATTGGACTATGGGGTTTTCTGAAATGACACATAAAAAAATTGAGGAAGCGTTGGCAGAACTTCCGCGTTTACAACGACTTGCATAAATGAAGTCGTTTAAATATTGCGAAGCAAAATTTCTGTGTAGCATGAGGTACAAGGAGGACTGGCTTCTGAATTGCTTATTGCTGAGGATAGCGAGACCTCGAGCATATAATCTTCCATCTGACATTCACATGCAACCCTTGTCTTCTCTAAGCCGTCTCACTTACAATCTGTACAAAATACCATGCATGATTTTTTTTTTCTCTTTGTATGGAAGACAATCAACAGCAGCTGGAAAACAGAGGAGATGGGAAATTTAGCATACTAACTTTATACGAACTTAAGATATGCCAGGAATACTATTTCAGGAAGTCCAGTTACAAGTTTGATAGTTTTGTGGACTACGGTGGCATTTCAAACAATGGAACCTACCAATTTCCAGATATTGTGTTCGGGCTGATGTTCGTACTACTTATTGAGAGCTGGGTGCAACTGATTGCCACGGTTGCCACAAACCGCATGAAGTTTACTGCATAAATTTTGCCCATTATCAACTCTTCTACGAGCGCGAAAGAAAGCATTATGACAAAGTCCTCTCCAGCTCTCAGCAGCTCACATAAAGTCCGCAAGGTTGCAGAAATGAAAGGGCGACTTGCAGCACAGGTGACCTACTATAAATGGTAATATGCCTAAATATAAAATGTATTCTCTCCGTTGCTTTGTAAAGTCCGTCAAACACAACTGCAAGTCCCGAAGGAAACACTAGTTCTAATACCGACTGCCTGTCTCGCGCCCCCGTTGCCGCAAGACGACCAAGTCGCGGACGCCTTGTTAGGAACAATAAGTGCTGACGACTTCGCCAAGAAACAGCGAGCGAACCCGAAGCTAAGAAGTCTTTCAGAATTAAGCAAAGCAAGATCGACTTTGTCCAAAGGGCATTTAGGCGCGGATTATATTTTGTTTTGCTTGGGCTAAAACATTCTAGAAGCGAAAAGTTATGAGTGGCTCTGCTATCGGAAACTCCAAAGACCAGCGGAGCTGGCGGAAGTAAAGGCTCCCCAAATATCCATGCCGTCTTCCATCTGTGGGAGCCTTCAGTTGGGACAGCGCGCCATTTGAGGCGCCCGCCGCAGCAGAAGCGATTTGTTGAGACACCATGTGCGTCGGTGTCGTGTGCCAGACGCTGCACCGACACGACGCGGAGGCAACCGCCGCGCCTTAGCTCTTATGGGTTTTTATCGGAGAACAATGACATCACACCGCCTGTCTCCCCGCCGCGCCGCTCCTTCTAAGTCGCTAGGCTCCACCCACCCTCGCCGCGTCGCTATGCTACGCGATGCTATTTTTATACCCTGCTTTTACTTTCTCTCACCTCTTTGTCCCCCAGCTCAGTGAAGCTGCGGAAGTCAAGAGAAATCCAGCGAGGTTCTAACAGCTCAGCTGTAAAACATCTCACCAGTCTGAGCCTACTACCTTCTGGCTGTGCCATGAGCCTTGCGGTCAGACGCCGTGTACGCCTACAGAGACGACTCCACCGCTGGGCACCTCGGGTTTTTCCGCGTCACTTCCGACGTTCCTGACTAAACCAAGACCTGCGGTGACTGGCAGCGACAAAAGACACCAGCGAAAAAAACCAGTGGGATTGCTCCAGCCTGTTCAACCTCCTTGCCAACCACTCCAGCAGATAGGAATGTACTTATTCGGGCCCTTTCCGCCCGTCAACATCCGAGTGTATAGTCGTGGCCACCGACTACCTGATCTGCTACGCGGAAACAAAAGCCCAGCCCGAAGGTAGTGCGGCGGAAATGGTAAATTTTTTTATCGAGAACACTTTGTTTCAATATGGTGTCCCACAAATCATTATCACCGACAGAGGAACGGCATTCAGGAGCTTACACAAGCCATCCTGTAGTACAGCCAGACACCGGAAGACAACCGCCTACCACCCGCAAACGATTGTTCTTGTGGAAAGCCGAATTAACTTCCTCACCAAGATCCACCAGTCGGCAATATTAGTCGACGTGGAGCACAAGACTGGAGATGCCGCCTTTCCGTACACAACGTTCTTTTACAACACGGCAGTGCAAAAACGCAGATGATGTGGTTAAAGGTAATTTATGGAAAGAACTCGTCGACAACCTTCGACACCACGCTGCCGCACATCACCGATGAAGACAATCTCGACGTATTCGCCTATCTCCAGCGCGCTGAAGAAGCAGCAATGTGCCAACAGCTGACGGTACAATCTTAAACAACACTACGCCGACGACAATTAGCACCCGGTAAGCGCGTTTAGAGTTGGTCCCCAATACGCGGACGTGGACTTGGTGAAAAGCTATTGCAACGTTACTTCCTACCATGCAAGATACCCCGACGTAGCGGTGCTTTGGATTACGAGGTCGCACCAGATATTCTAGGCAACCGGAGTGGCGTCGTTGTGCGTCTTAGGCCATTTTGAGAACGCTAAAAAACTTGAGACTTTATTTCTTCATTGCTTTCTTACTTTTCTCTATCTTTATTTTCTTTAGCGTGACTGAACGAAGACGTAGAAAGAAACAGATACACAGTATATCTGCATGTGTTTCTACGTCCTCGTTCAGTCGCGGTTATGCCCACTATCATGAGTTCTATGAGCAATGCATAAATAGCTGTCTCGTCTGACCCATGGATCTAATTTCGACGAACGAAGAGTGTGCTCGCGACAATCAGTACGCTGGCTGTTACTTTATTCGCCGTGCACGGGTTCATCCAATAAAGAGTTTCCTTACTTGAGTTGCATCTCTTCGGTTGTTCACCGTCCCAACAACATGACAATAGTCCGCAAAGTTATTTTTCAGCATTTTTTGATAATACTAATGGGTGATAGCCCCTTCTAATGAACAAAATTCCATTGACCCGCCGTATGTCACTAAACGTTTTAGCGCGTTCAGACGCTATGGAGACAATTGTTTACATTGTGAGCTCGCACCTTTTCTTCGAGCATGTTACAGATGTGGTCTGTGTAGCGGTTGAAGTCCAGTTAAATTAAATTATGGAGTTCCACGGGCCAAAATACTTTCTGCTTGTGAGGCACACCGTAGTGGGGTACTGCGGATATTTCGACCACCTGGAGTTCTTTAACGTGCACCTAAATCTAAGTACATGGGTGTTGTCGCATTTCGCCCCCATCGAAATACAGACCTCGTGCTTAGGAACCCAACACCATAGCCACTAAACAGCCACGGCGGGTGTCCAGTCGCGTTGGTGGTGGAGGTGATGGTGATGTAGCAACAGGCGGGTTTAGCTTGGCGATTAAGGCCGGCAATTGCTCCACCCGAGCGTCTCCATAACAGCATTATGGTGTTTCACCACATCTACATCGGACCAGTCTCTCTTAAGAATCAGATAAGGAGACTTGAAGTTCTTTTGCGCCCTATAACTGGTCCTTCAGGGAACACAAGGTGTTGCAGGCACGTTTGTGGAAGGTCCTTTTGTTGCAGATTTTTCAGGAGAGCGTCCCTTTCGTCTCGGAACCTAGGGTATGGACCAGGTGGCCGACCTGAATGGACGTGCGCCTTTTCGTATCCGACAGTCAATGCCTTCCTTCGGCTACTTGGGGCCTTAGGGCCCAAAAGTCGCATTGGCCGTGGTCATGGATGACCCAGAGGCAGCTTTCAACGTTCCATTACCCGAGGACATGGAGTTACAGCAGTTTGAAGACGCCCACACGCCAGAGGATGCACACACCCTAACGAGCACCTCGACCGACGTCATGGTAGACACCACCGCTTCGAGGAAGACGCCGCTGCGCCCAGACGTGAATCCATTCGCCCCACTTTGTGATCCTGAGCCACCAAGGGGCAGCAAAGGCAAGTGCGATGATGTACTCGTCTCAAACCTACTCATTGTAGCCACCGCCAAGCACGGGCTGAAACGCGCACGTGGAACACAGTCCGCGATAGCTGTAGCTGCAGCAGTTAAACTCAAAGTTGTGTTTCGTCATGGAGTCCCTCGCTATAACTCGGACTCAGCGGCTGCTCACGAAGATGACAGTGAACAAGGAGCATGGAAGACCGTCACATACAAACACCGCGATCTAGCGAAGAAACAAGCGAACGCGCGCGTTCGACGCAATTCATACGCTCACACTGTGATCCTGAAACCTCGAGAGCCATGCAGAATCATGGATGAAAATTTCATTGTTATTGATGAGGCAATCTGGAGTCACATTCACAAAGCTCCCTCAACGCATGAAAGGGAAGCTAACCCGATCATTCAGATCAGTTACTTGGACAGGTGTAAACAAAGAGCGGTTGACACCGATGATCACGACACGCGACATGCCTTTCTGACTTTAATACAGTTTCCAATAAATGACAAGACAACTGCATTTCAAGCATACGAGGCCATAAAATAAGATCAAATCCGGGGTATTATTTGCAGCGCAGGAGGAATGACTACCGAGCAGCTTATGATGAACGTGCACTGCCGAAAATGCTACATTATCAGCGCTCACACCATTGGAGAGAATAGCCCAGCTGTAGTCACTTTTAAAGGGACTAGCCTTCCATACAAAATTGGTCTCTAGTCCTTCACAATACGAGTGTACCCGTTCCAGTTGCAGGTCTACGCTTGTGAAACGTGCCACAAATTAGGACACGGAAAAGAGCATTGTCCGAATTTTTACAGACTGCGTTTTGCCACATGTGGCGGAAAGCAACATGACAGTGAGTGACGAGGTCTGTCCCAACCAGGGGCCGAAATGCCGCAATTGCGGCAGTAAACACCTCGCAACGGCTCGAGACTGCCCCAGCGCATAAAGATCAACAAATAGCTGCGCGTGAAGGCAAAACGCCCTCAGAAGCAAAGCCAGAACTACATGGGGTCACAACCGCAAGTTCATGAGCGCCCTCAAAAGACAGTAACATGAGGTACAACTTTTACACTGGGCTTCCCCGCGCTCCATCAACATCAACTCCTGCGATGCCGCTGGAAAAGAAACCGCTTTTTGACCACGGCAAACATACCTTTGCTGATGTCGTCAAGATGGTTAACAGCGAAGCGTTAGAACACGTGAAAGCGAGTCAGGCCAAAATTACAGGTCAGTCTGTCCCTGCCTCACTTTCAGCAAATGAAGGTGCACGTGCTCACGGACAAGTCCACGAAACCACCTTTCGAGCCTTCATTGTCGGGGCACCAAATAATAGCCAGAATAAGCTGATAGAAACGCAGCCAAAGCCACACATTCAGCCTGATTACGAGGCCATCTTCTCTGCACACCTGGCACAAATAGAACACAACATCATGTCAAGGGTACAAACAATGACAGAACGAGCTATCGAAACATACGTTCTCACCGTCATGGTGCGCCTAATACTCAATGGAACGCTCTCTTTCGGAGGTCTTACCACGGCCGCATAAGTTAATATGGCTCCTTTGCTGTCTGTGCAGACAATTCCGACGCAGATGGCCCACACACAACATGGCTCAGCTAATCACTCAAGTTAATGTTCGAGGTCACAGTCGGGATGTCGGGGGAGCCATCCAGACCGTGATTCAGTGCAGCTACCGCTCCCTTAAGAAGAAAAAAAAGCGGACACAATATTACGCTGGGGCGTGTCGCATAACAGTCTCAGACCCGCCGTTCTGGCATTGCAGGAGGTGAATTGCTTCATGCCACGCTTACCATGCTACAAGGGCTATAGCTCCCTCAATGACACTGACACATCTGCGTGCACAGCTGTGTATGTGGATAGAAGACTCACCCACACAAAGCTCGACACTGAGCCCTGGTGTTCTAACATTGCTAATGTTACTGGATGCCGTATTTAACTCACGCCCGAAAGAATAATAATTATTTTTTCCGTGTACATACGTTCAGAAAACACAGGAAGGAAGACTAAGCGTGACTCTCCGGTAGACTTCAGCTCATCATCATCATCATCAGCCTGGTCACGTCCACTGCAGGACAAAGGCCTCTCCCATATTTCTCCAACTACCCCAGTCATGTATTAATTGTGGCCATGTTGTCCCTGCAAACTTCTTAATCTCATCCGCCCACCTAACTTTCAGCCGCCCCCTGCTACGCTTCCCTTCCCTTGGAATCCAGTCCGTAACCCTTAATGACCATCGGTTATCTTCCCTCCTCAGTACCATGTCCTGCCCATGCCCATTTCTTTTTCTTGATCTCAACTAAGATGTCATTAACTCGCGTGTGTTGCCTCACCCAATCTGCTATTTTCTTATCCCTTAACGTTACGCCAATCATGCTTCTTTCCATAGCTCGTTGCGTCGTCCTCAATTTGAGTAGAACCCTTTTCGTAAGCCTCCAGGTTTCTCCCCAGTACGTGAGTACTGGTAAGGCACAGCTGTTGTACGCTTTTCTCTTGAGGGATAATGGAAACCTGCTGTTCATGATCTGAGAATGTCTGCCAAACGCACCCCAGCCCATTCTTATTCTTCTGATTATTTCAGTCTCATGATCCGGATCCGCGGTCACTACCTGCCCTAAGTAGATGTATTCCCTTACCACTTCCAGTGCCTCGCTACCTATCGTAAACTGCTGTTCTCTTCCGAGACTGTTAAACATCACTTTAGTTTTCTGCAGATTAATTTTTAGACCCACCCTTCCGCTTTGCCTCTCCAGGTCAGTGAGCATGCATTGCAGTTGGTCCCCTGAGTTACTAAGCAAGGCGATATCATCAGCGAATCGCAAGTTACTAAGGTATTCTCCATTAACTCTTATCCCCAATTCTTCCCAATCCAGGTCCCTGAATACTTCCTGTAAACACGCTGTGAATAGCATTGGAGAGATCGTATCTCCCTACCTGACGCCTTTCTTTATAGGGATTTTGTTGCTTTCATTATGGAGGACTACGGTGGCTGTGGAGCCGCTTTAGATATCTTTCAGTATTTTTACATACGGCTCGCCTACACCCTGATTCCGTAATGCCTCCATGACTGCTGAGGTTTCGACTGAATCAAACGCTTTCTCATAATCAATGAAAGCTATATATAAGGATTGGTTATATTCCGCAGATTTCTCTATCACCTGATTGATAGTGTGAATGTGGTCTATTTATGAGTAGCCTTTACGGAATCCTGCCTGGTCCTTTGGTTGACGAAAGTCTAAGGTGTTCCTGATTCTATTTTCAATTACCTTAGTAAATACTCTGTTCTCTCTTTCATTATCGTCGTGGGTGCCACTGGTACTGTATAAATTTCTATAGAACTCCTCAGCCACTTGAACTATCTCATTCATATTAGTAATGATATTGCCGGCTTTGTCTCTAAACGCATACATCTGATTCTTGCCTATTGCTAGTTTCTTCTTCACTCCTTTCAGGCTTCCTCCGTTCCTGAGAGCATGTTCAATTCTATCCATATTATACTTCCTTATGTCAGCTGTCTTACGCTTGTTGATTAACTTCGAAAGTTCTGCCAGTTCTTTTCTAGCTGTAGGGTTAGAGGCTTTCATACACTGGCGTTTCTTGATCAGATCTTTCGTCTCCTACGATAGCTTACTGGCATGCGGTCTAACGGAGTTACCACCGACTTTTATTGCAAATTCCTTAATGATGCCCATAAGATTGTCGTTCATTTCTTCCACACTAAGGTACTCTTCCTGAGTTAAGGCCGAATACCTGTTCTGTAGGTTGATCCGGAATTCCTCTATTTTCCCTCTTACCGCTAACTCATTGATCGGCTTCTTATGTACCAGCTTCTTCCGTTCCCTACTCAAGTCTAGGCTAATTCGAGTTCTTACCATCCTATGGTCACTGCAGTGCACCTTGCCGAGCACGTCCACATCTTCTATGATGCCATGGTTAGCGCAGAATATAAAGTGTATTTCATTTCGGGCTCCTCCACGTCCCCTTTCGGCTATCCCGCTTGCGGAAGAAAGTATTGATTCTGCGCCTAATATTCGATTCTGCAAACTCCACTTATAACTATCCCCTGCGATTCCTAGAGCCTACGCTATATTCCCCCACTGACTTGTCTCCAGCCTGCTTCTTGCCTACCCTGGCATTGAAGTCGCCCATCAGTATAGTGTATTTTTTTTTTACTTTACCCATCGCCGATTCTACGTCTTCATAGAAGCTTTCGACTTCCTGGTCATCGTGACTGGATGTAGGGGCGTAGACCTGTACGACCTTCAGTTTGTACCTCTTATTAAGTTTCACAAGACCTGCCACCCTCTCGTTAATGCTACAGAATTCCTGTATGTTACCAGCTATATCCTTATTAATCAGGAATCCGACTCCTAGTTCTCGCCTCTCCGTTAAACCCCGGTAGCACAGGACGTGCCCGCTTTTCAGCACTGTATATGCTTCTTTCGTCCTCCTAACTTCGCTGAGCCCTCTTATATTCCATTTACTGACCTCTAATTCCTCCAATAGCGCTGCTGGACTCGCCTCACTAGATAACGTTCTAGCGTTAAACGTTGCCAGGTTCAGATTCCAATGGCGACCTGTCCGGCTACTTCAGCTACATACAGCATTTTCGGAAAATATATCCCAAGGATACAATTCTAATCTGTGGAGACTTCAATGCTCAACATGTAGCATGGAACTATAATAAGTGCAGCCCACGTGGTCATCGTACCATGCAAGAGTTTCACCATTATAGACTAGCGCTCCTTAATCTGCCGCAATACCATACGAGGCTCGGAGAGGACACAAGGCAAGCAGACACGACGCCAGACCTAACGTGTCCCTCGAGACCCAGAGCCTGCCAATGGAAACTTCTAGAGGACTCTTGGCAGTGACCATCTTCCCATTGCCATCACACTGAGAATATATGGTTCCTCGTGCCGCTCGTCATCTTACAAACGGGACTGTACGATTACGCAGTCGGACAAATATCGGATCCTGCTTGACGAAAGCGGCCCAAGTAATAATCGTGGCTCCTTAACGCAAGCTATGACGCGTGCCAATCGCACAGCAACTAAGACGTTGCGGGTTTGTCAGGACCAACCAGATTGGGATAAGCACCTCCTGCATCTATGGCACCGCAGGCTTAGACTTCTGTATTCTTATCGAGCGGAGGGGCGCCCCCGGACACTACTAAACTACATTCATTACAAGAGGAAATCGAGAAGTATACGGGAGAGCTAGCTTCCGAGCATTATTTGTATGTGTGCGAGCAAATCAACGGATCGACCAATTCAAGCAGGGCGTGGGCCAATAACGATAGCCAATAACGTGGGCTATATTGAGATTTCTTTTTGGGCACCGTAAAACCTCAGACGCTGCAGCGCGTGTTGTCTGGAAATCAGGCATCATCAATGCCGAACTCGCAGAAAAGCGGCAGATATATTTTTCCCCAGTCAAATAGTACCATAAATAGAACCTATGCGAGGGACGATGCTCAAGACGGACACGATAATCTAAACCAGCACTTCACGGCCAGCGAGCTCGAAGACTCCATACGCAGAATGAACACCCGTGGCGCGCCAGGGGTTGATGGAATCACGGCAGCGCACATCCCAAACCTTACGGAAGGATGCAAAATTGCTCTTCCAGTGAAGTTTAACCGTATATCGAAAGAAGGAACTCTCCCACAAGAATGGCGCCACTCGATTGTCAAGCCTATTCCGAAACCGAACAAGCCATCGAACTGCCTGGGAAAATTAAGAGCAGTTTCTCTGACGTCATGTCTGCGCAACCTTTTAGAGGAGAGCATGGTGAACGCAAGATTAATATGGTGATTGGAGGTGAATTGTCTCACACTCAGTACGGATTCCGGCCAGGTCTTTCTACTCGGGATATTATGCCCCGCCTAAAAGAGAATGTGCTCGATGCCTCGTCCTCGTGTCCTCACATAGTTCTTGGGGGGGGGGGGGGGGGCATTAGGAGAGCTTTCGATAGCCTTCCCCACGCCTCTATCATGTAGGCGATGCAAAAAATAGGCATCAAGGCAACATGCACAACTCTATTGCTGCTTTGCTGCAGGACAGAACGTTTCAAGTTCAAGTAGGCAGCGACCTCAGCTCCGATCATCATAACGGGATTGAAGTCCCACAGGGAGCTGTCATCTCTCCAACATTATTTACCATCGTCTTAGCAGTTCTTCCTGCCAAACTAGAGACAATCATAAGCATTGAGCACGCTATATACGCAGATGATGTGACGCTTAGGACTACGTGAGGTTCCCTGGGAGAACAAGAGGAGGCCCTGCAGACGGCGTTGAATAACATCGAGAGCTTCACGAGGGAGAAAGGGCTTACGCTAGTACCGGAGAAGACCGAGTTTGTCGTTATCCATGATGGGAAAAGGTCAAAGTCGAAGGACGAGGAGAAGGCCAGCGTCCATCTCTCGATCGGACAGACACGCATTCCCAGGCAGCGGGTCATCCGCATACCCGGAATGTTTTTAGACGAGCATTATTGCATATCCATAACGTGGTACAATCAAACAGTCAAGGTCACCAAGCAGGCCACCCAAATCCTCGATACGATTGCCAAGCGTACAAGGGGCGTTAAAGATAAAAAAGTGAGACACGTGTCTCATTTTCCATACAGGATGCAAGAATGTAGGAAAGCCTGCAAAGGTACCAACGACCACTCTGGCAGGTGCCATATAGTCTATGTGGATGTTTCTATCGGAGGACCAGAGGAGGAGCCAATGTTCACTACGGCGTGGAAAATATGGAAGCAACCGAACGGGGCAGTAAACTCTACCTCACAAGACATGTCGTTCACAGCTCTACGGCAGAACTGTAAGCCATCCTAGATTTTGCCAAGCATGCTGAACACACTGCCAACAAATTTCCAAGAGATGCTAAGCACCACTACAGAGTGTTCACGGATTCTCAAAAGGCCTTTAGAGCTTGTAAGGATACACGTAGAACCACTGCTGTGGCCCAACAACTCCGCCTCCACGAGCGTCGTCTGCGTGACCAAGGTCATGATTTTCAGTTACACTGTATCCCGGGGCACACGGGTATACCAGGAAATGAACGGGCCCATTGACTAGCGCGCGCCACGCTGCTATCCTCGCAGTGGAAACCACCCGATCTTCGTCTACTTTGACAGAGCCATCTGTGGATACTGGGAGGTGATTCGAGGACGTAGTGTTCAAATGTTCCAGAACTAGTGACTTGGCTTCTGCAGTTCGAATGCAGCTCTTTGACTGCAGTCGTGATACACCTAAGTTGCGTGTTATATCCTCGAATGTCAAGGGTGGTTCCAGGGTGGGTCTACCTTTTAACTCTGTCTCGAGCATTGTAATTCTGAGACTGGAAGCGTGTTCTGTGCTGCATAAAAATGTGAACGCGGCCTGTTACCTACACGTCATAAGAGTGATTTGCTGGGCGAAGACTCACTCAGATGTAGCAATTAGTTCACGAGAGTCTGGGAAGCTTGAAGTGGCAGAGGCAATCACTAAGCTTCATAAAGGACTTTTTTGTTAGATGCCAGCTGAGGGACTCACAAGCACAGCTGAAGCCCTTTTCTGTGTATTGTTTCTAAGCGCTTGCATTGGCTATCTGATGGTGACATCGGAGGTAGGTGGTATAGGATCCGACTTGTAACCAACGCTGCATGTAGCCATGGCGTCGACGTCGGGTGGTTGCCCCAGCGTATGCAGCGACTCGCTTGAGCACGTGAAGAATCGGTGGCGATGACGCCACAACGTGGTGAACAGCGCGGCGACAGAGTACCTTGTGGTATACGGTAATGCTAAGAAATCGGACGTAGGGAACTTGTCGAGTCTGGTACCCGTTCGAATTCAGTTTCAAGCGTGTAGATTTTCTTTTAATTCTAGGAAATAGTATGAATGATGATTCTATGCTGATAGAGGTAAGCCAAGCGTTGTCAAGTGGCCCTGAATGGCATTTACTGGTACCTGGGCTATTCGTGCAAGGTCACGAATCGGACACTGGTAGCCGGAGACCCATATGCAGATATCTTCGGCATATACAGACATCTTCACGGGTGTCCGATCGTTTAGTATTCTTGGGAGAATTGTCATGGCGATGTTTAATAATACGGGAGATGAAACACTCCCTTGTAGTACGCCATAAAATATACCAATTTCATCGCTCAAAGTGTCTCCAAGGCGAACTCTAATGTGACGATCATTGAAAAACCTCTGTACGCAGTGCAAGAGATGTCCCGTGACGCCTATTGCCTGTAACTTGCGGATGATGACTGTTTGAGTCGTAAGCCTTGGGGACATCCATAAACCGCAAGTATCGACAGGCCGTCAGCATTGCAATGTGCTATGTGACTTAGCAGGTCCAGCACATGGTCTTGAGCACATACACGCTGCCTAAATCCAGTCATGCACGACGGTAGTTTTCGACCCAGGTCGACGTGCCAAGTCAGTCTTGTGCATCTTCTCCATTAGCTTAGCTACACAGGACGTCAGCGATACCGGTCTGCATGAGTCCAGAGCAGCCGGATTTTATGCGAAGCATATTACTAGAGCTCAACCCAGCTCCTCAGGCGCGGCGGTGTCGCCTTCAATACCACGTGACACCGTGACGTCACGACAGAGGAGAAACGGGGCTCCAACTCGCGCCGTCGCTCGCGGCGTCGGCGGCGGTATATAAGCAGCTGCGCTTTTTCTAGGTGGCTTTGGCTCAACTCTTGCAAGATGGGCTGGGTGGGAATCGAACCAGGGTCTCCGGAGTGTGAGACGGAGATGCTACCACTGAGCCACGAGTACGATGCTTCGAAGCGGTACAAAAGCGCCTCTAGTGAATGCGGTGTTGCCTTAGAAACGAGCTGTTTCTAAGGCTCAGGCGTGCGTCGCTTGCTCAGGCGCACATTTCGTTGCCGCGCCGAACGCTGCGTTGCTCGACGCTCACCACGTCCAATGCGGGGCGCGTAGTCGCTGCGCCGTAGCCCATTGTCTTACACCCCTTGGCGGGTCGACGGGAACGCTGTCGCGTTCCACTCTTGAAGGCGAAGCAGAGTAACGCGTGAGTTGTTTCTTCTACTAGCCGAACCAAATATAGCCAAGCAACAGCAGTTCACCAGGCTAAACAGTGGTTCAACAACTAAAATAAAGGCTAGTATGCTTCGCATCCTGGGCTTAACCTTAGCTAAGCCACAGCCATTTTTTTTCGGGCTTCAGAACCGGTACCACATTTTCCAACTTCCATAAATCTGGGATATCCCCTCTGGCCCACACTTTGTCAGAAAAAAATCTGCAGATCACGTCTTATCTCAACCGGTAGGTTAGTGAGCATCTGATTGCTAAAAACGGCAAGCTCTACCACGCAGCGACGCTGGAGGCTGTTCATAGCTAGTTCACCCGCCGTGGTTGCTCAGTGGCTATGGTGTTAGGCTGCTGAGCACAAGGTCGCGGGATCGAATCCCGGCCACGGCGGCCGCATTTCGATGGGGGTGAAATGCGAAAACACCCGTGTACTTAGGTTTAGGTGCGCGTTAAAGAACCTCAGGTGGTCGAAATTTCCGGAGTCCTCCACTACGGCGTGCCTCGTAATCAGAAAGTGGTTTTGGCACGTAAAACCCCACAATTCAATTTCATTTTTGTTAAATAGCTAGTTCCAACTCTCAGTGTGAAAGAGCACCCATGAGAGACAATGATGGTGGAGGAGGCGGGTTGGTTGTGCCTGCTGACCTGCCAGAAGAGTATACTTGAGCAAAGGCAACCGCAAGAGAAGCAAGCGACATGCCAAACCTCAATGCTAGGGCTTCAAATGGCTTCATTGGTCGAACTTTTCCAGCGAGGTTTTAACGACCCACCATATCCTAGGTAGAGGCGTGAAGACCGGGAGGCTTGCACAAAATTCTGCCCATTCATCTCTTCTTAGTTTCGTTGTGTAAAAATGAATCACTGCATTAATTCTGTTATCTATTGTCTTCACTGGTAGGTCGCCCTTCGTCCGCATCAGCCTTGGTTCCGCTCTTCTACGTGCAGCGCATAGATTTTTGAGCTACAAGTCCGGGTCGGGGTAGTGGTCGGGTATCTTCAGCTCAGCGGCAGCTAATCTCTTGCTACGTAGCATATCCGCGAACAAGTAAGTAGGAGATTCGCTTTGACCGTCCGTGTACGTATCCCAATACGCCACAGGGCAGGATCTTCGGCCGATGGCTCGAAATCCAGCAATGTTGACGAAGAGATGAAAATGGGCTCTGCCCATTCTATCTATACTCGTCGTTGGTAACGCAAGAATATCTGCTGAGTTAACTGTCAAATCAATGACATTATAAGAGGCCGGCGGTCAGAAAAACGTTGGCTGCCTTCCATTCGCCACACATAGTCCCTCAGTATCTAAAGCGATGACAATTTGTTTCCCACGAACATCAATCAACTTGTCACCCCAGACAGTGTGGTGCGCGTTAAAGTCGCCCCACATAATCTTCGGAGCCGGGCAGTAGCTGCAGAAGTCTCTTTATTTCTCCCATCAGGAGCTTCTTACGAGAGCTCACATATACTGACGCCACGTTGAGGCTTCGGTTTTCTAACCGCACTGGCACAGCAGTGACCTCTAAAGGACTACTGCAGAGGTCTTGAACTGGTAGGAGGAAATGAGGTATTTCGCGTCTGACGTGTAGCATGGCGCTTCCTTTTGGAAATGTCGGAATACTTTAGTTCTCATGTGGGCCATAATCAGCAATTGATCAGGAACTTCGAAGGCCAGCCCCAGACAGGACCAATAGTGGCACAGGCATGTTACGCAAGAAAAGCGACATTTCAGTCAAATGACACGCAAAACCCATACAGTTCCATTACGCAAGAAGTGGCACCTTTGGACAGACGGCGAACATTGTATCCTGGCCACGCCCATGTTGCTAGGTGTTTTAAGAGGAGGCGGAGCTTAGACTTACTGACTCGAGAGGTAGGACTACTTCTAGGGTGTGCTTCATGGAGCTCGCCGGCATCTTCTCTATGTATGATGGCAGGACCTTGAAGAGGTCATGTTGACAGTCCACTTGTGGTGTTGCTGTTTCATCGCAACGCGAATGGGGTCGCTGCAGTGCAGACTCATAACTTCACTGTTCTGGTTGTTCAACAGTCTTCTCGTGTACAGGGTCACTGTTCAATGATATGACTGCATTATCCGGTCCGCTGTGTGATGTCAGCACTGTGTCTTGGGTTCCTGATGTAGGCTTAAGGCTTGGGAATTCAGTATCTCTCTTTCGGCTACCAGTATTGCCGTCTGACTCTCTGCGACTTTCCGTCTTTTTCTTCTTCTTATTCTTCTCCTCCTTTGCCTTTGGTCGCAGGATAAATGTTTTCTTTTGCTTTATTGCTGCTGCCCGCGTAGGACACTTGCTGTAACTGGCTGAATGGGCATCACTACAATTTGAACAACGAAAGTTTTTGCTGCGCGTGCGTGTTTTCAAATTATGCGATCCTCCGCATCTCTTACATCGCTTCTCACCACGGAAGTACTTGACCACATGTCCATAGCGCCGACACTTGAAGCGTCGAAGTGGTCTCCCCACGTAATCAATGGTCTCATGCCTTGTGAAGCCCAAATCAATCTTTTCAGGACGGTCCGTGTTTTTAGCGAAAGTGAGAACCACGGTGTTGGTTCCTCCACGTAGCCCTCCACGAGGAGCTTCTTACCCATGGCGTCTTTCATAACTTCTGTCAGGAACTTATCCAATCCCTTGACCGTGTCCCTTAGAAGACTGCATTCAATATGTAGAGGCTCTGCAGGGTTTTCGTCTGAGGAACCAGCTCGATCAGCTTGTGTTCCATTCTGTGATTGATTTGGTGTAGCTGCGATTCCTGTAACGCGACGACGTCCGGTGTGTGTAGGGTGCATAGGCGAGTAGATTTTGACGTTTCCAGTTATTAGAACCATAGCTCAAGTACTCCGCATAGAAACCCAGGAAACGCCGGGTTCCGTGAATCTGACCTTCAAGCACAGCCAAGGCCAAACATGGACTTAGCCTGCCACTCCCAGCGGCTGCTGCGTACGCCGCCTGGGCGCCCATATCTTGAAAGTGATCTGCGATGTGGACAAAGTGCTCCCAGTGTTGGTAGCTTCGCATGGGCTGTGATTTCGACGCTTAGTTCGCGCAGAAGCAAGACGGAGCAGGAAGATCAATTCGCACGCTGCTGCGGCCACACCGAGCAGCGTCTGTGTGTTGTCTTGTGGTGCAATTGTAGAGGCAGTAGTTCCCGAAGGCGTCGAGTAGCGTCTGTGTCCTTTCCCCAAGCAAGCAAAACCATGCTATCGCTCAACAAAATTGGTTTAAACGCGTTGAGCCACGGCAATTTTTGCTTGGCAATTTTAATGTGAAATTTTGAGCGGTTCGGTAACGTCTTCTTTGCTATGTTACTCGCCATCTTGGCTTCTCAGTGCCTCGTTCATTGGGGATTCTCTGATAGGGTCTTATGGCATTTTTCCTGCCTGCTTTGTGTCCTTTTCTAGGACGAGACAAGTCGGCTGAGCTTGTTTGCAATCTCAGTGATCTCGTGGCGGAGCGTTTGTACCGTTGCTTAAATGCTGGCTGCCACAGATTTGCTCATAGCGTCGACGGCCTGAACCAGTTCAGCCCGGAACTCATTTTTCTGCTCGGCGTTGTCTTCGACCCGGGCCTTGTTCATCTTGTACTCTATCTATGATTCGAGGCCTTCTATCGGGGGAGTATGTTCCGTCAGTGGCGTTGGTGTTGTGGTCGGTTCCTGTTATTTCTACAAGTGGAAAATGGGATGTTCAAGATTTTTCCCTCGAGCTTGTTCCCTGACCTGAGCTCTTCTGTACTTTTCCTCCTGACGTTTTTCTTGCTTTTTTAGACATTTCGTGAGCCCTTCATTGCGCTTTAGATGGCTTTTCCGTACATTGAGTTTCGCGCTTGCGTCGGCAATGAGGCAAAAGGGTCGGTTTTCGACATGGGACCGGCTATCACTTCCGCCCAACTGATCTTCTATTTTCACAGCGGAGCTGTTCTAAGTCAAGCCTTCGCCGTCCGGCGTCCGGCATCACGCAGGAGGGGCAGGTTCCAGAGCTCACCGCCATAGGGTGCACCGAGGGTAGGAGCGGGGCCCCGCCGGGATGGAGAATATTGAATATCATTAGCTAAACTCACTTTAGTTAGCAGGTCAATCATTAGTTTCTCGTTGGCAGTACCTCCGCTACTTAGAATCGGTGGTTTTTCTAATTTCAAAATTATATTCGCAATGAATCTTTCCCACATTTTTGTACTCGGACCTAACGTAAGATTACTGAGAAGTCAGTCCAAATTCTGGTTGTTCCAGAACACCGTAATATGCCTTAAATAAATCGAAGTGAAAACTGCTCTAGCCAAGGTTAAAGGCACCGTACGTTTCGGTACCGGCACAGTTTCTTCTTGAGATGGTGACTAAATTGGCTGAAGAAACAGCGTTTTTTCTTGTCTTCTTTTTGTTGTGATTCCTCCTCTCCATAGCGTATGAAGGCCTTGGACGTACACAAGGGGGAGCGCCACCAAAGACCGATTGATGTTGCCGTGAGTATTTGAACGGGCCACGGGTTAATCAAAAGTCGTCTCACCAGATTGTTCTCGGTGTGGATAATAGCGCCGTTGTCGAAATCCATTGTGGTCGTACTTCCCGCAGTGCTTAGCCAGAGCGCCGCTGTGTACGTCGAGTTTCCGTGCGTCATTCTTGGGCAGGCCTATTCTCTCAGAACAGTTCTTGGTTTCAGCGATATAAGTGGCAGGGCACTTAGGGCACGACACGCTGTAAATAATCCCTCGGCATTTCTCCTCGGACATTATATCAATATGATGTTGAATGGTTGTTAATAATGGGAATAGACTTGGTGTGGTTTCAAATAGAACACGAAACATGTGCCACTTTTCCAGCTGATCAAAGTGGTTATGTAGGTTAGAGTACAAAGAGAAACGGAAGAAATCTCGGGCAATTATTTGAACTCTGACTTTGAAAAAAAGTCCTTAAAACATCAGCACCTATTCCTATACGATGGCACCGAAATCTCAGTAAAAGCACGTCAGCTTCGTGGTTGAAGTCATCCATGCGATCAGTTACTGACGGAAAAACGGAAGCAGAACAGCTATATATTTTGTAACCAGGCGGTCTTCTTTCAGCACTTCTCTGTGCTGCACGTAATTCACAAGCTTCCTACACTCCCTGTTCTCAAGAACGACTGCACCGTATTCATCTGCAATATACTGTCTCAGTGTCTTGTCATACTCAAAAGGAAGCCCGGTTTTTTCAAAAGCCGCCGCAATAAAGAATTCCGTATCCGCAAACTCAGCTTCGATTGGTTTTAAGGGAGTTATTGCGATCTCGTTTCCACAAAAGAGCTACTTATCTTTGTATTTGACGAGTCGAAATATTCAAGCACCGAGCTGTTCTTAGCTGCTGCTTTGTCCACAAAGATGCCCATGGCCTCCACTTCACAAAACCGACGTGGAAGGACTGCTTGATATTTTTTTTCTTTGTACTAACTGAGCTTTGTGGCGCGCACAACACGCACAGCGAAACATCATGTTGAAGCCGGTTTCCGTGGCACCTTGCAGTGCCCAGCCAATTTTTATATTCAAAGCCACGAAACGCCAATTCGTAGACCTCGTAATTTTACCTGTCAAAATAAACCACATCTGGTCAGCACAAATCAGGAGTTCTATGCTAGCAAGCCTCTCACCTAACTCTGCAAAGCGTCATATAAACGGCGTAGTCCAAAAAAGATCACTTGAGGACTGAACAGCTGGTAAACAGCGTAAACGGTTACGATGATCCTGCTCAATGAGAGGCACGCTCTGCCGCATGTCAATTGTGTCTTCCTAGCATACTTCGGTCGCATGCAGATTAACGAGGTAGCAGATGCTGCCTCCACTTACATGGAAGTCCTCGAATAATGAAATTTGCCGCTGACACTTAAGAACAGATTATGTAGATGGTCGCATTTTACTGTTCTCGAAATTGGAGCCATTTACTTAGGTCTCCGTGAAAAGGCACGATCTTTCTTTGCGGAAGCTTCGAACGAAATAGCATACAGCGGCGGTATATGAAGTGATCTTCATTGTCTCCGCTGCGGCGCTGAAACTCGCTAAAGCACACATTCATTCGTCTTATTACTGCAACGTAGCATCACACTTCGCATCAACCGCTTCCACAGGAATGAGGGGCTCACATAAGTTGTGCATGCTCATTATGTCAAAAGGGCAGCATTTTCGCAGTTCTTTAGCCTCGTTCACCATTTTCTTCACTAGGGCGCGCAGGGCGCTTGGCTTGGCTTTCAGTCAATCCATCTCAGGTCGTTCTTCGAAAGCTATGCATGACCCAGAGTTTTTTGGCACCAGAAGGGTAAATAAACGAAACCATTGCCATGATATCACCAGGACGGTGAACTAGCAAGTTTCCTTCCTCTTGATTGCTCCTCGAGAAGCGCGCTAGGTGCGTCTTTCGTTTCCCCGATAGCATGCACCTCGTGATGTCACTATGACGCAAATCCCAAACAAGGAGGTTATTAATAAGCTCCTTGATCCCGACATTTTTTTAAGCGCAGGGAAAAGCCGTGGGCGCCGGACCCTCGGCTATCGCAGAGAGCAATGAGAGCACGCGGTTATACGAGCGCATCAGCGGTGAGAGGGCTCGTCGCAGTGGCCACTCTATCTGCGCTACACAGCAGCGTGGCCTTCGAGACTACTCGGGCGCTGCGTAGCTGCGATAGCCCCACACGGGTGCGCGTAGCTCACGCAGCCATGCGTAACCATGCACGGCCTGGTGGAAGTACTCGCTCGCGCTCCGTCTGGTCTAGCTACGTGGTGCGGACCGGCTTTGTCCTGTGCCGGCTTGACTGACGGGTAGCAGATCGCGCATGTTAAAGCGCTATCAACAGTGGGCGTACATGTGATCTGGGCTTATATGGGATGTCATGCCGAGGAGCCACGTGTTAGGTCGTCGGTCACATCTCGCGACGCTACCGCTCGCGTTTCAAACCTCCGATTTGGCACGGAGGCTCTTCAACAACCGCTTTATCTTAATCTAAGCTTTCTAAGCGGTCGGAAATTTCGTTGCAGCTGGCCTTAATAATAGCTGCGTTCGCTGCAATACAAAACGATGCTTTAACCGCGATACGACTGCAAAGAAACAGCACGCTTAATAAAAGCAGGCCACTCACCATGTCTGAGAGCTCGTTCAATTCTTGTCTGTATGACACCTGGCCCCTCTCATACTTTGCGTTATGCGCATCAACCCGCAGTTTATTCCCGCAGTAAATATTGAATCTAAGTCTGTCCTCCTCATCCGAAGGATAGTATTTATCTGCAGAAAAAAACAACACAATCATCATGGGAAACTCAGCGCTGTGGAAGACTCACACATTTTAAGCTGTAATACTATGCGGCGTCTTCACTGCATTTCCGCGTTCTTTCATTCTGATTAAGATGCAAATGAGAGGAACTACTTGGGAGAAATATTTTATAGTGTTTAGTACATAGTGCGAGACCTTCAGATATACAGCAAGGGCTCAAGAAGTTTATTTTGGGCTGACGACGGCAGCACAAATAAGCACAATGAGCACGTATATATTAATGTTTGTCCAATAACAGCATTACTGAGAAATAGAAGAAAATAGTGAAATACAAACCGAACTTGTACTTATATTCTTTCCATGCCTCTCGGCTGCAATACTGGGACACAACAAATGTTGCTGCTAATGTCATAAAAAGCAGCAGCCAGATAACCGACATGGCACAAGAAAGCGTACCCTGCAATTTCGTGACAGGCAAGGACTGTTCCCTGTGTGTATCTGAGGAATAGCTTCTTAGGTTTTTTGCACTTTGCATACGAACAATTAAACAAGATACCTTATTTATATAGAGCGCGGTCATCCATATTCACTGACTTCAGATGTGAAAAGAAACGCGTATGTTATGTAGTTTAGTGACAGCATGGATTGTTTCTCTCGGAACAATCGAGCTTCAGTTTATGAGCAAATTAAAGATTGTTAACGGTCGAAGGTTTTCGAAAGATTGCAAGCGGTATTAAGAATTTTCGACCTTATTTAGTGCCATGACGACTGTTCTTTTGTGTGCTTTTGCGCGTTTATACAAGTGAGCCTATCCAGGCTCACTTTTATAGAGTCCATAAATTGACGGAAAACCATACGTGTTTAATGCAAAGCACTTTAGCGCTGCATCCCCGTTTTCAGAATATAGCAACCTGTGCTCCATAAGCCTGACAGAAAATGCATGTATACGGTGACCAGCGTTGACACTAGCGTGGTTTCTCAAACTTCCGAAAGAAATATGCAGTGGGGACGGCTATGCGATCAAAGAGGATTCGTGTAGATGGTTCAGTGAAGGTAGAATAAATACACATGTTATGCAGAGGTATTGAAATAACGAAATTTTTTAATCGAGTGCGACGCCACTACTGAGGACAGACAAATTTGATAATGAATTGGAAGATTTTATCTTTTCTAAACAAGTCAGGGAATTACATTGCGTTCAGTAGATACGGGTAAGCATCTGAAGTGTGATCCTTCCTGGTGCACAGAAAAGAACACCACGTCAGATGGTGTCAAAAGAGGAGATTGTAATACCTCGGCGTGTATCTTTTCAGAGGTAGGGTAAGACGGTGAAATTGTTCAAATATACAGCACCTTGATTTTCCTAGACTGAGCAAACAGGGTACGAATTATAACAAACCTATTAGGCTATAATTGTTAGCAATAAAGGTTATGCCAATCATGATGCTCCATATATCATTACCGTACGAAGGGGCTAATGCCGAAAAGCAATTGCGAACAAATAGCTCTTGGAATCCTGCCTTAGTGTCCTAAGCTAGCCATTCTTATTGAATAATTGAATGCTATGCACCCCGTGTCCTCGCTCGACAACTATACGTGTACGCATCCACCACAGTTTCCATCAGCAGAATCACTGGGAATATTCGCAACTTCCAGTCAATTCTTCCTGATAATCTCCCGTAAGTGTTGGTTATCTCATTTTATAACCGATACGAAAATTTTACAACTGAGAACAGCGGATTTGTGAATAGTCTACGAATGGTATAAGATGCGACAAAATATAAAATTTTATTGGCTATATTGAATAATAGAACAGCGCTAGCCTTCCCCAATACTCAAAAATCAGGCACTCACAACCTTCTGATATCTACAAATATCACTAAGTAATTGTTGCAGCAGTAACTGTGCAACAGCAACTCTGGCCGGAAAACACGTTAAGAATGAAGGAAGTATTTAACAAGAGAGCTTACTTACTCAGGCTACGTTCAGGAAAGATGCCGCAAGGGTTCGAGCCATGCATGTGCCCTAGTAGATAACGTGCCGAGCGAAAATGATATATTCATATAGCCAATATTGACTTTGTCGTTAATGCTTGCGCTGGCTAATGGGCGGTAAGCGTATTGATGCACGTGCTTCCCAATGTCTCCAACCGTAATACCATGTTTGACAAGAGCTATATAAAGCACATATCTGCACAGCAGGTACAACAGGAAGAAGTAGTTCAAGAAGTAGCGGTGCTTAAGTAAATAACAAACAGAGCGCAGGAGAGCACAAAATTTTCTTTTTCTGACAACACAATTAGTGGCACATTCCTTTGTGCGTGCAGAGCTGGAATAATAATAAAAACGAACCTTCGAAAGCGCTCTGTCAAGAGCCAGTGCTTTTCAGTGGGCAAACAGGAGTAGAAGCACTCCTATTCATTTGTACAACACGAGCACTTTTGCTGAGCCGAGAGAACTTGGGCGCACTCAATTGCCACTGCTTTCGCGTGAAAAGCGGACTTGGTTGGGTAAAGGAAGCAGGAGGAATGGCTACAGCAGCGGCAAAGCTTCATGAACTTGAAGATGCACATGCATGAAGAGTTTCACGAAAATAGTGGCCGCAGTTGCTGAAGCTTAACTTCTGTATCACTTTTTTTTTTCATCCAGCAGCAAATGTGTGCCATTGTGTAAGGCGTGGCAACAATGGGCTGATGCGACACCTATGCCGAAATCTCACGCCCACCACGCCTACAAGACCGGTGTCAATGAGTTCGGTGACTGCGCGAGTAAATTGCCCGGAGTCCACATCTATGTATCTTTAGTAGTGTTTAGTATGTGTCGACGCAAGTTAACATAGCTGAAAAATGTCCCAGTTTCGACCGACAGGCGAAGCATCGATGAGGATAGAAAATTAGTAGACAGCTGTACCAAGTAAAACTAGCAGTGTTATCGACCACATATACTACTGAACATTGGCTTACTAACTAAATTAGTAAGCATGGTGGCACGCGCGCACAAGAAAACATGAGCACGTCTCCTTGGATGACCGCGGCAACTCGCTGTCAAAATGCTGGAGTGAGGAAGCGTGGCAGCAGCAGCGAGCGAACTGGCCCTTGTGCTGGCTCTCGCTTCAACTTGAACCAAGCCACGAAAACAGCGCACACGAAGCTATGTGCCGTCGGCGCGCCTATACTCTGTACTCACAGCAGGTCGTTTTGAAGATAAAGCCTGTGCGGCCGCTGCGCCATGCGTAGGAGCCGTTGAAATAGGGCATCTATTGAAACACGTCTCGATGAATGCATTTCGGCCCCCAAAACGTACTGGCGGCAATGAACGCAAACAGCAAGCTTCTTTTATAGAAATATTTAAGTTGGCTGGCAGCACTGTGACAAAACGGCGACGAAACGCTGACGGAGTCGCGCCATAGAATGGCTCTTGACTGTCGGCCAATGAAGTAAATGTTTTTCCGAATTTTTCAGATCAATGGAGGAACTTAATGTGTGAAATATTGAGGAACGATCATAGAGTGTTAAGGAAGAAGTTTTCTTGAATTTAGAGGAGTATAAAAATCTTTTGGTCATCGAAAAAGAGGCATTGGCATATATCTGTGCCAATGTACCGTGAGGGAGTGCTGGGTGTAATTTCACGGCATTCACTTGAGAACGCGACTTTTACGTTCTATAGACAGATTGGAATGAACAAATTTGTATATCTTGTGCCTTTACGTGTGGCAGTTTGATTTTAATAGAAAGCTGCTTTTAGATTCCAAAATTATGGCGGCATGTCACGGTGCGGCATTATTGTAATGGCAAGTGTAATGAGATGCCTTTTTTTATCTTTCCAAATGAAGAATATAAACGAAAGCATGATATTGTTCTGACTGTGTAGAATCATTCGCATTCATCTATGCTTTGTCAAGCTGCTCCAAAATCGTTACCAGCATGTGCACCCATAACTGGAGCGGCTATATTGGGGAAAACTCTCGATGGCGCTTAGCTCAACGAAACTGCGAATATGTGATTTTGTGAAAGCTTTAACCCCTGTATATATACGGGGCGCCCCAACTATCATGCATCAAGATTTAAAAATATGCATATATCACGTAGCTGGGCAGAACCCAAGGTAATGTTGTTTGTCGTCGCTTGGAGATACTCACATTATCTTTTGCATTCCACCTAATTACATAACTAGTTTGAATTAATTATTCAACCTCTCAGATATTACAAGTGGATGAAAAGTGTCAAAGAGTAAATTGTAAAGCAACATGAAAAACTCCCGATACAGCTTTCTGGTGCTGAATGCCTGCTGCATAAAACAGTTTTTCCGAGCGTCAATTCGGCGTGTATTCGCGGCCTTCGTTCCGGCTCAGAAAAACCCCTTTTATGTAGCGCGTCTTGAGCAACAGAAAGAGAGGCGCAGGGGACGTAACTGTATATTTTTTTCTTATTCGCGGCCTCTGAACAAGCACCTTAGCAATTAATGGCTAGGGGCTATGACGTAACTCGAAGGAGGTCGCCTTCAAAATTTTTCAGCGCTCTGCGGGTGCAGCGCCTAGTTTCACAGCTGATGCTGAGGAAATACGTGCCCTAGGTCAGGCGTATTTACAGCGAGCGGTAGAGGCTGAGTTTTTGTTTTTTTACTTTCGGCATCAATAATAGTTACTTTGCATGCTTATGATGATTTCATTCGTATTTCAAACGGAAAATTTTGCAGGGAGGCTGCTTTACCTATTTTGCGCTATCATAAAGTTGGCTTTATACGTGGAACAACATTTCGTTTGAGTTGGCCTTTCAGCTGCGGGTAACTGTACACGAGAGAAGGAAAACGAACAATAAAAGCAGACTTGTGCTACGCGGCGCAATAACATCCGAATTTCCAGCGAAGCTGTATATTTCGAGCATTTGAAGCAAACGTTTACGATGTCTGTAATCAAATCACATACACCTTAACATGTTGCCGCTACATGACTGGTCCGTTTGAAACCTTGCGCCCAGAGAAGTTGCGAACACTTATTAAGAAATTTTTACGAATTTCGCAGACTGCATAGGAGGTCTCAATGCAGTCTTTGATTATGGGACTTGCGGAATACTTGTAATGTGACCCAACTTCTAATAATAAATTGTGATTTTGATTCATCCACACACATTTTGCTTCGCGAGAGCGTTGGCTCTCATATTCCTCGAATTTTCCCTAGATGCGATTTTGGCGGCGTTTATATTTTCCGCAGAGCAGGAATGAGAATTCTGCATTATTTTTAACACCCACCTATGAAGCTCCTTACAGCTTGCATACGTAATTTACTGCTAGGAGCTGTTATTGGTCCACACAGTCCGAACTCCCTCCGCGTATTAGCCATAACCTGCCCCTCATTTTCAAAAATACCAACCAGGTGCCTTCTTTAGCTCACACACGAGTCCATGGAAACGTCCTACGAACCCCTTATAACGCATTTATTAAAGAAAGAACCGAAAAGTGCAGTAATAAGTTGTAACACTTCCAATCAAGCACACTCTAAAAACTAGGAAGGGTATCGCAGGAGTGAAGCTGCCGGTTCACTCTTCAAAGCGTCGTTTTACTCTCGCAAAATGTCGAGGAGAGTGAAATGCATTGTTCACTCTGTCACCAAGGAGAGAGTGTAATGTGCTTTTCACTCTCCCCTTCAGAGAGAGAGAGTGAAAAGACTCTTGCGACAATAGAAAAGAGAGACTCTTGCGGCAATAGAAAACAAAACGTAGCGTAATCTTCTGCTTCAACTGTAGGTGGCTGGCCCCTAACATGGCAATGTATCATTCATGCACGCTGAGCAAAGAACACATCGTTTTGCTTCTAAGAGAACAGGCCGCCGCAGTTCAAAGGAACGCGTAGCGAGCGCTCTACTTTTTCACTCGGAGTTGCTCCACCGCGCGCGCGCGCGCTCAAGATCGCGGAACAACACAGCACCGAAAGGTGATCCCTCCGCCGAGCAGCACAGCAGCAGCAAAGGCCAGCCAAGGGAGATCGTATGTCAGCCATCTCGCGTCGCCACGAAAACACGACAGTCATTCGTCATGCCTTGGATATAACAGCAAATCCTCCACGGTAAGTGAATTCTAACTTAGGTGCACATTGTCCGTATATGTCATGCTATCGCCAGGAAGTCGTCGCTGCGCTTAGCCGACGCGATTGACAAAGGCCTAGGCATACGCGCTGTGTCTCTCGATGTCAATCGAAAAAGCCAGTCGTCGCGATAACTGCATGTGATTTTATCACTTTGCCGTTGTCCGTAAGAGCTTTAAAGATCGCAAACGCTGCCTGAACTATGGTATGTTCAATAAGACGCCAGGCGAGAGGACGCTTAAAATGGTTCGCTCACCAGCCTGTGATTCCGAGCCTATGCGGAGCGTGATTAGCGTGCGTTTTGTGTGTTTGAATTTATTCAGTTTGGCAGTATACTGTGTACGGAACGCTGTTGAACTAAGGAATCACATAACAGAAGGCGTCATTTTGCTGGCAGCATGCTTTCTTTTTATAAGTAAACCGCGCGCTTGACGGTGTCTCGCGCAGGGGGAATCTGCGACCACTGAAGTTACGTGCAGCACCAGTGCTTGTTAGAAACTTTGCCGCAGGCATTCAGCTGCATGCTGCAAGAGGTCAGTTGGGCGCGTTATCTTGAACTTACTGAAAACGCATGAGGAATCCATGTTTTATGCTGAAAAAAGTATAAACCCCATATAAGCGATCTTGCGCGCGGCAGCTACAAGCGACGCGACGGAGATGGCTGTCGCGTTCGCTCGTCGCCTACAAGTCGTACTCCGTGCGAGCGACCATTTTGAGCGACGCCTCCCCGGTGTTGCCGGCATGAGGGCTGCAGTCACGCGTGACGCGTGCTTTAGTAATTTACGTTGATGTATTTTACTATAAAAAGTAGCATAAAATATTTCCGGAGGTCTTGCAGTACGTTCTTATCCTTGCACGTATAAAAATTGAATCATTTGCTCGTTCCGCGCGACAATCGGTAGTATTTGAGCGATGTATGTACATCCAGTTCCGGCTTCGCGCTATTGGCTAGTCGCTCATAGCACTTCTGGGCGACTAGCGACGATTTCTAGATTTCCAGAACCGAGCCATCTGTTCAAGCGACGGCCCGTTTTGTCGCTCGAAGCCGTCGCTCGTCGCCGTCGCGCACTAAATCGCTCTCACAGTGTTTATCCCTAAGACTGAACTGTTTTTGCTCATGTTGAAATGGTGTGATTATAGGTCTGGTTTTGTCTCCTGTTGCGGTTTTCGTGCACGGTGCCAAACTGAAAGGATGCTTATGTCTACGAACTCGGTGAATTGTCGAGCAGCTAGTTACGCATCGGCATCGAATATAACGGCTGCTGTGTGGAATTACAATTGCAGGGGCGCTTTGCATGCGCTTATTGTTTTGGACATGCCTGTGCATTTGCTAATATGAGTTGGCGTGTCAGAGTTATGTCATATGAACAGCTAAATCAGCCTTCCTCTGGGGGTTACAAGCGTAATGTGTGCATTTTGCTATAGCATGGCAGATCAAGATGTGTTTATCGCTTGAATATTTTTAGTAGAGAAATAAAATATCAAAATAAAATGTTGCTTTAATTCCGTGTTACCACTGTGTCGTACGCAGAACAATAGGTTGGTGTAATAAACTAATAACTGCGGTTTAACTGCAACTTTTACATGCCTACAAGAATCTGAAATGCTAGATTTCAAACTGCAGCAGTAGTCGGGTCTGCCAAAAATGAACTCCACTGCGCACCTCATGCATGAAAATAAGTTCATGCCTTTTAGTAAGCTTAGATGCAAGCCGCAGTGAACTTGTTAGTATTGAAATGTGGGTAAGCTTGCCATAACAAGCCTTGTTGCCCTTTTTTATAGGCACATCCATATATCCATTGAGCTGAAGGACAATATTTTCATCCCTACTGAGCATCATGTTTGCAGCTATAATCCTCAAATTATGGCTTCAGCAGTGGCACAACCAGGGATGGTGCGGGGGGGGGGGGGGGGGGGGCACACTGTGCACGTGCTTAGGATGTGTCACAAGTGGTGTTTGCGATACACCAGACTCATGACAGAACTATGACGTCTGAAAATGACAAATATTCTATTCATTAGCAGGAGTATTCTAACATTCATGAAAAACAAGGATGAACTGTGGTTTATTTGTTTTTTTGCTTAAATCTAAAAATTGAAGTTAGTTTAGCAGTTGACTGTTGCAGTCATTTGGATGTTTTGCATGCATTTCACTAGGAAGACTAAGAGCTAAGACTTTTTTATTGCCATGGCCTTGACTGTCTTGATGTTGTTTTGCACCATGCCCTTGTGTTGACTTTTGCATACGATATTTTTCAGGCACCCGCTTTATATAACGCAAGAAGGCAGCTGCAAGGACACGAGGATGTGAAAGAGCCAGTGCAGCGCGACTTCACGTAGTGCAGAGGAGCCAATGCCAAAAAATCAAAATACATTGGCATGTTATTTGGACAAGAAAACTAGTATGTGGGTATATTGGGTGTACCATTTGACCAAATGTCAACAAAATCAAGATACAGTATGTTACACGAAGATGAAAATTCTCACGTGCCCCAGGCAGTCATCTTAACGTGGTATATTTATGTAATGTCTCTGATTGGAAAGTCAAATCAAGTATGCTCTCTGGAGACAAACACATAGCAGCAAGCGTCATTGAAAAGTTAAAAATGTGTTTTAAGAAAGCTGATTAGTTCTGAGAAGTGACTGCTTTTTGTCTTGCCTCTCAACAGATATATCCATGTGATAAAAAAATAGTGGTACAATGAAATTGCATATTTGCTTAGCGACATGATACATACTTGCAATGGGCACGGCGCCTGTGTTTACTATAAAAAGCAACAGCTCATGCTTGGTTAGGTTAGGCCCACTACAACATGCAGGCATGGGTGATTGGCGCTTTTTTTATTTCTGTGTCGTGAGGTTTATTGACGTGCGTATAGGTGCAGTGGCACGCAGTATGGCTAGTACAAAAAAGGGGGGGGGGCAGATATATGTAGCTCACTGTACATGACACAGGGCAAAGGAAATCCGTGTTCAGCAACTATGTTAAATGCCATGTACGTAAATTTTACAACGCTACTCGTTCGAAGCGCGCACAGGTGCATATTGAAGAAAAGTTTCCAGGGTAGATAATTTAGTTCGTAATTTACACTAATTTTGCTTAACCACGAGACATAATAATTTGAATATACTGCACGGAAAAACCTAGAGCAAATTAAATTGTGTGTCAGCTTCGTGTGTATACATATAGTCTTTCCTATGCATTAGGTTTTTTGCGTAATGCATTAACAGTTGACAGCCTATCTTATGATGGGTACTCTGTTTACATTACAGTTGTTTATTAGTTTACTCGTTTGTTTTGCGACTGATGAAATGCCGGCATATATATATTTTCAACATTTGACATAACCCTGTATGTTTTGCAGGGACAACCCAGGACGTGCATTTCTCAGCACCCAGTCAACTGCTAAAAGTGACTCAAACACAGGCCACCAGTAAGTGGACATCAGTTGCAATTTCACATTATGCAGTTGGTGGCTGCCTTGTACGGAGGCTTTTTTTTTTAATGAGATGGTGATGTCGTTCTAACGTACACTTTGACCACAAAGGTGCGATCATGTCTCACAGAGGCATATATGGTTGCTATTCTCTGCCAGGGACGTGTTCTCGTGTTCGTGAAGCATTTGTGTTTGGCAGTATTGTCGCCCAATGAGTCGGATATAAACACTAACTCGCCACTGCCGGCAAGTAGTTGCGAGAAACGCATTATGACGCTGTGAAGTTATTTCATTAACTCGAAGGAAAGTTTTGCAGCAGGAAAAAAGGTTGCTATTCCAGGTAAACATGTCTTTTTCTCACAGGTTATTTAGCCAAACTGTGGGTGCATGAAATTCGTGACTTATGAATAGATTTTAATTTATTCTTTAGTGATGCTTCTAAAAGAGACTAGAAATAGTATGTGACTACCTCTGCAATCAGCAGACCATACATTTACAGTCATAAGTGGCAGTTCCATGCAGTCTCGCACTTTATATAACCTTTCCTTTCAGCAACATTGGAACTGGTGGCTGCGTTTTCAGAAGGAGAAGTGCACTTGGCACTGTATATGTATGTGTGAATTCGGTTTTCTTTGTATGTGTCGGCTCACTGACAAACAGTGCAAAAATCTGTTGTACCATGAGCCTGATGACGCCTTCTGCTGCTAGAAATGCGGCACTTCGTATCTTATAGTACTGCATGACATTTAAATCAAAGCTACCACATAAAATGATCAAGAAAACTAACCGCTGTTATAGCTGTTTAACTCAAAGAACGCTTGTCCTTTATGGGCTGTGTTAATCTGAGCTCTCCACCGATGTTTCAGTAGTATTATCCCTTAGTGAGTGAGAGATTGGGGGCAAATAATCGTGTTAGTGTTTAAGTGGTGTCCTAATTATGTGCATTTGTTCCAACAAAGTTGTCTAGATTACTTTATTGTGTAGTGTAAAGCTTATGAAACCATCAGCAACTAGTGAGTTGCTAACACGCATATGGATTTGTCACTATACAGGTGGAACTCGGCTGTACCACTGGAGTGCTGCGGAAATTGCCTTCACCAGCGGCTTTGCAACAGCTGTTTCGCAGCATGTCGGTATGTGTTAATTTATAATTATGTTGGGATGGGCTAGTATTATGGACCACTGCTACTCTGTATTGTGACAGATCCATATGATAAGGGATGTTATGGGCACAGCGAAAACCTTTGAATTTTTTACTATGGTACATAAACAGGCTCTCCTTTTCGTCACTGGAGCAGGAGAGAAGGGCATGCAGGCACTCCTGTATGTACATATATTTCAAAACATGAGAGAGACATATACACACACACACACACACACACACACACACACAATTAAACTAAAGGCAGGGACGTTCCATCTTTCATCTTGAATTGAATTGTGCAGCGCAAAAATACAACACAGACCACAGAGAAGCACACATGTTAACAGGTTTGATACACACGTTAGTTCAACAGATTTGATACTTCAAGTGTGCTATTTTACACAAGGGGGAAGGGAAAGGGAAGAAAATCTGAAAAAAAAGTGGAGTGGAAAAAAGGAATCGTGCCAAAAACCATGAGCAGCATCGCGCAGCCAGGATCACCAGCAGGACATCTAAAAAGCACTCTGATAAAATTACATACAGGACAACCTTACGTATAGTTTGTTTCAATCAACTCAGATCACATGCAGCCATTACTGCAATCAAGTTGTTTCCTTATGTCATATGAGGGAATGATGTGGGCCCAAAAAACTGTTTAGAGCTGAAGGATTATGTTCCATTCTAGCCTCATTGCCTGCTTTTTTATCATATTGTTATCAGCTGCTTATGTTAGGGACAAAAAGTAAGAGTACGAACTGTTTCCCGATTCGCCATTCCACACATGTCTTTGTGACTATATGTACATGCAGATGATCCATAGTTGAAAAATATTCAGTACAGTAGAATCTCATTACAAGATGCACTTGGTTGTAAGAGACATCTGAAAATGGTTTGGTTGGTTTTCCGATGTTTGCCACGTTAACAATACTGTATACAAGAGACACCTTTGTTACTAAGGATGACTTTTTAAGTATTCACTACTTCGAAGGGACACAACCCAGACACATTCACTTTGTGCACCTTGTGTGCTCCGAAGGGCGTAAAGATCACGCAATCCTTACACAAGTCAATCACGTATGTCTCTTTTAGCATGAACCAGAAAAGGAGGGAAACGAGGACAGTGCAGGGCAGAAAGTGTCGGCAGTTGAAGCTGACGAGCATCTAAGAGCACCTCAAAGGTACTGCGAGCAACAAGGCTTGCAAAGTGAAGTGTTTAAATTCCAGAAGTTGGGAAGGAAGCTAACACAATCTACAGTCACTAAAAAGCTGTGAATGTCTTCTTTAAAGGGCCCCTAAACCACCGAGGTTGAAATTTAGTTGCGGTGTTGCAGTTCTACACAATAAGGCAATGAACAGGTAGCCACGAGAATTTTTCGAAACGGTGCAGTAATAGTGGAGCTACGTGTGTTTGATTATCGAAAAGTAGTCCCCACTCATTTTACTCTTTCATCTGGTACACGCCATATGGACAGTATCGTCTTTTCCTTGCCTAGTACACCTCCAAATGTTACGGGACAGGCCAACACCAACGAGCTCTGTTGCTGTTGCGCTGGCCCGTCGTCCTGCGAGGGGTGGCGCTAATACAACGGAACTGTATGGTGACTCGTGTTGAAGAGCCTCATAGGGAGACCCTTCTGTTGGCGTTTCTGTTCTTTGCCCCCATTGGCTGCCCACAATGGCATCGCGCGCAACACGACGAGGAAGGAGTGTGTGTATTTGCTTGCAGGCCTTGCCGGCAGTCGTACACTTTCGTTCGACCAATCGACAGCACCGGAAACTGGTGACATCATCAGAGACAGCCTGGTGACGTCAGGACAAACTGGGGGGTGCAGGATAGGTCCAGAGAGGCGCACGGGGTCATTTTCTTCATATTGTGGTGCTCCGGCAGTGCTACGCACTCTGGCATTTGGCTTCGTCGATCGTGACGGCATTCTGATTTCGATACGCGTGTTTACTTGAAATGTTCAAAAAATGTCGAGAAGTGGTTTAGGGGCCCTTTAAGCCACCCTGAGCATTTATTCCTTCAGATATATCAAAACATACTTTAGTGATGATGCATAATAAAGTGATCTAGTCTGGCTCCTCAGTGTCTCAAAATTTTTGGTTTCGAGAGACATGTTTCCCGTGCCTCATGAATATCTTCTGATGAGGCTTTACTGTAATATACACAAACAATTGCGTAACTCCTCCTGCAAGTATTATTCATTAAGCCCGTTCACTTATGTGCAAAGCTTGTGATTAAGTCTTGATGTCCGTACTTTTTAGAGCTATGTTTATTAATTCATGCTGTTCTTATTGGTTCTTTGATGCAGGAGACAATGCCTACGAAATTATTGGCCCTGATCATGAGAGCCCTCAAGGGGCAAACAACATCTCTGTTGCAGAAGTGAGCCCGATACCACTTGGAAGTTACCATGACAGATGACACGGCAGCAATAGATACAGAGACTGCCATGTCTACTGCAGCTGCAACAGTGTACGAGGCAAGCAGCAGTGCGTCAGCATCAGCAGCAGTGTCAGAAGGAACCACACCAGGCCTGGTAGAGCAACATGTGTGCTATCACTGACTTTTTTTGTAGTGGATACAACTCATTTGCTCAACATACAAAAGCTTTTCACCACGACTGTGAGCCAGTGTTATTGTGCAGCAAGTGCAAGACTAAGTTAGGTGTTATAACACAGTACAAGCATCACTTTAATATATGCAAATGCAAACATATTACAGTTGTTGCCTCCCCAGCCAGCCCACATAGTGACAACAATGTGGAACACATGGTGGGACACACCTCTCCCCCATTACAAGATAGTAGAGACTGTCAGTGTTGTTGCTAGATTGACTGGTCTTTGTAGGCAACTAGAAGGACAACACAGGTGTCATAAGATTGTTGTTGATGTTGTTGAAGAGGTAAAAAAGAAGTTTGATGCAGCTGAAGTGCCAACTGATATTGAGCAAATCAAAAGCAACCACCTGAGAAAGCAACACTATCGAAATTTGGGTATCTATGTGCCGCCAACTCTGGTAAGAATGGCATAGGACAGAAGTGTGATGAAAATCACACAGACACTGCTGTTGCATCACTGGCCACAGTGAGCAGCGACTTGTAGGGCAAGAGAGTCAACTGAAACTAACATTATATCATGCTCCCATGTGACCACTTTTCAAGTTATTTTGCAAGATACAGCTCAACCTCCAGAAACGAGACTGCAACTTGTCTGTAAAAAAGCTTTCACAAAAAATTATTCATAACACTATTAACATAGCAGTATCTTTTTTTTTGTGTGTCGGTTCGAGGTTCCCGGCTGTCCATTAATGCAAAAATTGAGGAAAAAAAGAACATGTGTCGTACTTACACCTTTTTAACAAGTACGAGGGGGACAGAACTTTTCTAGTCATGCATCTTCATCATACTATCAAGTTTTTAAATGCCTTTTATAATTATTATTACCAGTTATATCTGAGGGCATTGTATGCATGTAGCAGGTGTAAAATCGGGTCAGTTGGATCAGATGCCTTATCTGCAAGCGAGCCCTATATTCAGGAAATTTGAATTAAAATAGTTACGTTAGAGACGCAGTCGTTCAGCACTTTATTGCCTGTGGTTTAAGCATTGCTCAATACTTTTGTGGGTGGCAATTTCAACCGGCACAGCACTGCGCTTTGCCACAGTCACATTTGTCTTCCAAGCGGTGTTTACCATTTGCGTTGATCTGTTTGTGTATGCATAGAGCAAGTTTTAAATTTATATTTTTCTGCATTCTTGTGCTTGCACTAAGCTTGTATAAGGTAGTTACAAAATGTGCGTCACTATAACAAACTGTTCTGTTGAGCTTACACTTGCAAATAATCGTGTTCAGATGGCCGCACTTCTATGCGGGTGCACCGCTAGCTTTGTGTATGTTCTCATGTTTGTATAAAGCTTATATAAGCTAGTTAGAAAATGTATGTCACTAAGCATTGTGATATTCTTTAAAGAACTGCTTGGTTGGTTTTACACTTGTGAATTAGTATTGAGGCGGTGGTATTCCCATGTATGCCCACTGCTAGCTTTCTGTGTCCTCACGTGTTTGTATTAAGTTTCTACAAGGGAGTTACAGCATGTACGTCACTAAGCGCTGTGATATTTTTTAAAGAACTGCTTTGTTGGTTTTACACCTGTGAGTAATAGTACTCGGGTGGCACTAGTCATGTGTAGGTACACAGGGACCATTTGTATACATTATGCTCATGTAAAGCAGTTACAAAGTGTATGTCACTAATTACTGTGATATTTGTTGAATTGCTGTGATGGTTTTACACATGTGAATAATAGTGGTCAGGACACAGTACTTGCGGTGTATAGTTGAATTTATACACTGCCAAGACATGGGCTGTATACGTACCAAAAGAAATGTATGTCATTATATTGTTGTGATTATTACTGTTTGGATTTTATTAAACTGTAATAAAATTGTTTCTTGTATCTATTGAGGTATGGCAATTTGTCATGCAACCAAACTGAGGACCTGAACTTGTGCATACAAATAAACAGCTAATTAAAGAGTATACTGCTCATATTCTGCTAAACCAGTTTAACAAATCTTGTACTACAATGCTGGAAAAATGACAGAGCTGACTCGGATGTACAGAAAAAGTTCTGCACTGGCTGAAGGACTGCCCCACAATGGAGTTCGTAATGTTGCGTTTATTGGAGTAGAACAGAAAGTGCACTTCTATTAAAAATGCGACAGTCGGTGCAGAAACATAAGGCAGACGAGCGGATCTGGCACATTTTTTTCAGGGCCCTCCATGCCTACTACTGCATTTCTAGTCTTCCTGTGCTCTGCGTATAAGCCCCTGTTCAGCCAAGGTTTTTACTCCATGACAGTTGTTCTACTGGGTTTGTAGCAATATTGAAGAAAAAAATTCAATGGTTTTCAAGGACTTTCGAGGCACCGACACAGTAACTTCAAGGACCTCGTGCAATGTGTGTAGTAGTTTGGACAGGCAATAACTTGTTCAAGAACACGGTTAACTTTAATGCAAACAAAAGAAAACAAAACAAATCGCATTTCAGTGATTTCAAACATTTGAAAGACTGCTAATTTGCCTTTCACCGCCCACCACTAAACACACACAAGGAAGCATTTCAAGAAAGCGCTCAAATTTTTTCTGCAATAGCACAATTAACTACTTGGACCTGCAACATTTGCAGTTTTTGAATACTGTTTGGTTTGGTTTGACAGTGTACGTGATGTCATCTGTTGCCTCAGCTTTTTTCACCATCAAATAAGCAATAGTCATTTCTAATTTCTTTTTATTGTGTCTGTCGCTCTCAATTTACTCTTCACGGCTTCTCTTCGAATGCCTCAACTGTTGAGCTTCCTGCTTCTGCTCCTCCAAGCACATTTGTCGCCGGTTCCATGTGCATAAAACTGGTATCTGCAGCTCCTTTGTAATTTCAACTTTAAGGATGTCGCTTTCCTTCTATTACCTCCAGAGACAATTTTCTGTGACATGCGAAAGAGTGTCACAGAAGGGAAAAAAAGCGCTTGGCAATGTCTGCTAAGTCTAGCCAAGTGTACAGGACTTTGCAGTACTTCTAAAAATTCAAGGGTTGTCAACGCCTTGAAAATGGCATTTTAGAAATAAAGGATTTTCAAGGATCGCTACAAACCCTGGATTCTAGCACCTAAATTTTACAAGCTTATTTTGGCATGGAGTTAGGAAATTCATGCTTTCTAGCTAACGCTGCACTATCTCTGTACAGTGAAGCCACGAGAGCGCAACTATTTTGGAGTAAAGAAAAATACTGAAAGCTTTTAATACCACTCTTCTTTTTTTCTATGGAGCTTCGTATTGCCTAGTTAAGTTTACGAATGTGCCTGGTTTTGGCGGGCGTTTCTTCGACATTTTCTGGAAGAAGCAGATGTCTAGCCCCCGTATTCAGAAATGTATCTTAATACAAAGCTCATGCTTGACTTGATATAAACGACGCCTGGTGCGAACGTCCCCCAAGACGCTCACTGCCTTTCTTTTGGTGCGTTCACGACTTGCGTCGTTTAGATCAAGTCAAGCATGGGCTTCAAGTTATGATGCATTTCTGCATATGGGGGTAAGCGTGCACAATTCCGGGCAACGCGCTGTGCCATTGACACTGAGAGAAAACGGGGAAAACAGAGTTAACCACTTATGCTCCTAAACTTTTGCGTAAATGTGGTGTGCGTGTATCGTGGAAGAAGAAACAGCGCAAACACAAGGACGAAAAAAAGCATCAACCACACCAGCGCTTCGTGGTGTGGCATGTTTTTGCGTCGTCCTTGTGTTGCGCTGTTTCTTCTAAAATGCTCAACCAACTAGCCGGCAAGTCCATCCTGTGCATATATAAATTGAACACACGCATGAGTGTAGATGGTCTTCGAAGCTTTTAGAACGAGCACTGCCACAGGATACGAGCAGTGCACGCGTAACAAGTGGACACATTAGTCATTTAAACATGCGTGCCAATGCATTTGACGCGGCTATCGGCATAAGCAGTCTCTAAATGCTGGAATGCACGCGCTTCAAAACGCTAACGATCCGCTGCTAATGCTGGACAACAGCTCACAGCGGACTGAACCAAACTCTAAACTAATGCACTTGAAAAGAACGCCTACACGGCAGCGTGAGGCACGTCGAAATGCCTGGTACTGGCGTCGCAGTTGCTCACCAGTATACGCGCGAATTAAATTCACATACGTGGATGGTTGGCGCAATAGTTTGTATCCGCGTATTTTGGAGAACATGGACTGGAGAAGCACTCGATCATGAGCTGAACGGCACATTTGTTATTTTCCTGCGGTGACGACAAGCCGTGAATAGTTCTCACGTTGTCGTCTACGTTGCCTTCCTTCGTTAGTCGTAGCAAGGAATGGAAATGATGCAAACGCACACGTATTCCAGTACACAACAGCACAGCACACTGCAGAGAAACCCCACCCACCACAGCCGATTCATCAAATACGTTTGGTATATATATAAGCTCTAAAAGAACACGACTGGGCGTGGCGGCGCTGTGGTGTAATGATTATGGTGTGTGTTTCGAATTGTACAAATGCGAGTGTACGCGGGTTCGAATTCACATGATGTATGGAGCATTGTGATTCTTGATAAGTATGTGATTCACTTGACAATTGTATTCTAATTAGGTTGTGTGACTCCTGATTGTGAAATTTGCGAAGATATTTGCAGATTAAGCGTTAATTCGCTTTTTTTTCTCCTCAGGGGCGTTCGTGACGCATACGCATAGGCCGCTTCAGAGCAGTCACGCCTCACGGTAGTCGGCAAATAGCCAGGAAAAAATGACTTTAAAATCCTGCATAACTTTGCTCACGCCTATTCTGAAGGCCGCTTGGAATCGGGCCTGTCTCTGAGGAGCCGCCTAGGGAACAGTATATCAGCGGCCCTAATTTGATCTGATTTCCTGCCTGCATGCGTGACCAGGACTTGGCTAAGGGGGTATTGGGAAGAGTACTAGCACTCTGTTCTGAAGGAGTACAAGCACTCTGTTTGGGGGAGTAGAAGTACTCGGTCTGGCGGTGTACTATTAACCCTGTGGGGAGAGTATTAGCACTCTGCGGAAGAGTACTAGCACTCCCTGTGGGAAGAGTATTATCACTCTGCGGAAGAGTACTAGCAATCCCTTGCGGTGGAGTAACAAAACTCTGTCAGGAGGAGTTGACCTACTCTCTCTCAAAGAGGGTCGATCTACTCTCGAAAAGAGAGTGAAATATGGGACAAGCAGCTACTCCCTCAAAGAGAGTGCCCGGCACTCCCTTAGTTTTTAGAGTGCAAGGAACAAAGTTTCGTCGCACTTAACATTACTCCCTTATCAACCGCTCTTAGACTTGGTCTAACGCGAAGTTATCTCGCATTTTGAGTAAGTATAGCCGATAACGACCCGAATGACACTTTCTAGCACTTTGCCAGGACAAATGCATTCTCTCCTGCAAAGACGAGATCTGGTGCGTTTGCGGCTGTTGAATCGGTCACTTTAATATATAATTTGTCTGACCCTCAATCTCGCTATAAAATGATGCAGACACATCTGTTGGAAAATATCAGCACTTGAGACTTAAACGTGTGGCTGATTGGGCTAGTTGGTTCTCCATATTGAATATAGGTGCCGTGCGAAAGAAGACAAAACGGCGATCAATAAACGCGCTTGTCCGGGTGTCTTGCTTCGCGCTACACCATTAGTCAGTGTTCACTTACTATCATACTGGCAAAAAAATCTACAAAGACGATCAACTTTTACATATTTGTCCCTGCCACAGACTTGAAGCATTTAGTGCGCTAAAAAATGTGAGAAGCTATTGGAAACAAGTGTGGAACACTCAAACATAACATAAGCTCCATATATTCAGACCACAGTTGAGAATTTGGTCATCCGCCACAAGGGCACGACAAAGTCAGGTTCTCTTCTGTCGACTAAGAATAGGGCATGCGTATGGAACCCGCTCTTGCCTTTTCACTAGTGGGCAATCGCTAACCTCTGGTAGATGTGGTGAGCCGCTACCACAACTTTGTGGTAGATATCGATGCAGGAAGTCAATGGACGATCTATGGACAGCCAGACGCATGCAGAAGAAGATTCATCATCATCATCATCATCATCAGCCTGATTACGCCCACTGCAGGGCAAAGGCCTCTCCCATACTTCTCCAACTACCCCGGTCATGTACTAATTGTGGCCATGTTGACCCTCCAAACTTCCTAATCTCATCTGCCCACCTAACTTTCTGTCGCCCCCTGCTACGCTTCCCTTCCCTCGGAATCCAGTCCGTAACCCTTAATGACCATCGGTTATCTTCCCTCCTCATTACATGTCCTGCCCATGCCCATTTCTTTTTCTTGATTTCAACTAAGATGTCATTAACGCGCGTTTGTTCCCTCACCCAATCTGCTCTTTTCTTATCCCTTAACGTTACACCTATCATTTTTCTTTCCATAGCTCGTTGCGTCGTCCTCAATTTAAGTAGAACCCTTTTCGTAAGCCTCCAGGTTTCTGCCCCGTACGTGAGTACTGGTAAGACACAGCTGTTATACACTTTTCTCTTGAGGGATAATGGCAACCTGCTGTTCATGATCTGCGAATGCCTGCCAAACGCACCCCAGCCCATTCTTATTCTTCTGATTATTTCACTCTCATGATCTGGATCAGCAGTCACTACCTGTCCTAAGTAGATGTATTCTCTTACCACTTCCAGTGCCTCGCTACCTATCGTAAACTGCTGTTCCCTTCCGAGACTGTTAAACATTACTTTAGTTTTCTGCAGATTCATTTTTAGTCCCACCCTTCTGCTCTGCCTCTCCAGATCAGTGAGCATGCATTGCAGTTGGTCTCCTGAGTTACTAAGCAAGGCAATATCATCAGCGAAGCGCAAGTTACTAAGGTATTCTCCATTTACTCTTATCCCCAATTCTTCCCAATCCAGGTCTCTGAATACCTCCTGTAAACACGCTGTGAATAGCATTGGAGAGATCGTATCTCCCTGCCTGACGCCTTTCTTTATTGGGATTTTGTTGCTTTCTTTATGGAGGAGTACAGTGGCTGTGGAGCCGCTATAGATATCTTTCAGTATTTTTACATACGGCTCGTCTACACCCTGATTCCGCAATGCCTCCATGACTGCTGAGGTTTCGACTGAATCAAACGCTTTCTCGTAATCAATGAAAGCTATATATAATGGTTGGTTATATTCCGCACATTTCTCTATCACCTGATTGATAGTGTGAACATGATCTATTGTTGAGTAGCCTTTACGGAATCCTGCCTGGTCCTTTGGTTGACGGAAGTCTAAGGTGTTCCGGATTCTATTTGCAATTACCTTAGTAAATACTTTGTAGGCAACGGACAGTAAGCTGATCGGTCTATAATTTTTCAAGTCTTTGGCGTCGCCTTTCTTATGGATTAGGATTATGTTAGCGTTCTTCCAAGATTCCGGTACGCTCGAGGTCTTGAGGCATTGCGTATAGAGGCTGGCCAGTTTTTCTAGAACAATCTGCCCACCATCCTTCAGCAAATCTGCTGTTACCTGATCCTCCCCAGCTGCCTTCCCCCTTTGTATAGCTCCCAAGGCTTTCTTTACTTCTTCCGGCGTTACTTCTGGGATATCGAATTCCTCTAGATTATTCTCTCTTCCATTATCATCGTGGGTGCCACTCGTACTGTATAAATCTCTATAGAACTCCTCAGCCACTTGAACTATCTCATCCATATTAGTAATGATATTGCCGGCTTTGTCTCTTAGCGCATACATCTGATTCTTGCCAATTCCTAGTTTCTTCTTCACTGCTTTTAGGCTTCCTCCGTTCCTGAGAGCTTGTTCAATTCTATCCATGTTATACTTCCTTATGTCAGCTGTCTTGCGCTTGTTGATTAACTTCGAAAGTTCTGCCAGTTCTATTCTAGCTGTAGGGTTAGAGGCTTTCATGCATTGGCGTTTCTTGATCAGATCTTTCGTCTCCTGCGATAGCTTATTGGTATCCTGTCTAACGGAGTTACCACCGACTTCTATTGCACACTCCTTAATGATGCCCACAAGATTGTCGTTCATTGCTTCAACACTAAGATCCTCTTCGTGACTTAAAGCCGAATACCTGTTCTGTAGCTTGATCTGGAATTCCTCTATTTTCCCTCTTAGCGCTAACTCATTGATCGGCTTCTTATGTACCAGTTTCCTCCGTTCCCTCCTCAGGTCTAGGCTAATTCGAGTTCTTACCATCCTGTGGTCACTGCAGCACACCTTACCGAGCACGTCCACATCTTGTATGATGCCAGGGTTAGCGCAGAGTATGAAATCTATTTCATTTCTAGTCTCGCCGTTCGGGCTCCTCCATGTCCACTTTCGGTTATTCCGCTTGCGGAAGAAGGTATTCATTATCCTCATATTATTCTGTTCTGCAAACTCTACTAATACCTCCCCCCTGCTATTCCTAGTGCCTATGCCATATTCCCCCACTGCCTTGTCTCCAGCATGCTTCTTGCCTACCTTGGCATTGAAATCGCCCATCAGTATAGTGTATTTTGTTTTCACTCTACCCATCGCCGATTCCACGTCTTCGTAGAAGCTTTCGACTTCCTGGTCATCATGACTGGATGTAGGGGCGTAGACCTGTACAACCTTCATTTTGTACCTCTTATTAAGTTTCACAACAAGACATGCCACCCTCTCGTTAATGCTATAGAATTCCTGTATGTTACCAGCTATATTCTTATTAATCAGGAATCCGACTCCTAGTTCTCGTCTCTCCGCTAAGCCCCGGTAGCACAGGACGTGCCCGCTCCTTAACACTGTATATGCTTCTTTTGGCCTCCTAACTTCACTGAGCCCTATTATATCCCATTTACTGCCCTCTAATTCTTCCAATAGCACTGCTAGACTCGCCTCACTAGATAATGTTCTTGCGTTAAACGTTGCCAGGTTCATATTCCAATGGCGGCCTGTCCTCCTATATATATATGTCCTCCTATATGAACACAACAATCAAACCCCGGCCCTCAGTCCCCAGCAGCTGCGAAGCAACTGACCACGGCGGCGGTCAGACCTGCGACGCTGCAGAGGGTGCTAAGAATCCCTGGCTCCGGACAGGCCGCCATTGGAAGAAGATTCAGTGCCGGCTAGATAAGCTGTCGTCACAACGATAGACTACATTATGTGAATTACTAGACCCTAATAAGCTCTTATCGCCCTTATGAAGGAACGGTACATCCGCCGTGCAGCAGTCACCACTCAAAGCTCTGGCCCTCTTCTAACAGCGACCAGATAGTGATGTCACAGAAGGATTTCTGCGCCGGATCATACGGGCAACTCACAGCAGCTAACAATTTACCACCTTCATCAGCATCCCGTCACCACATGACCCCTGCATGGATATACCGTTTTTCATTCATGAACACGAAGCGGTTCCAGCTTTGCGCAGACGTACGTCACCTCCAAGACCAGACGTAATTTCTTACAGAGCTCTGTGCCATCTGAGTGAGTGGCTGAGGAGCTTTCTACCAGGTGTGTGCAATGTATCCTAGTGAGTTGGTACACTTGCCACTTCCTGAATATTCATCCTGTGCTTCTGCTACTAAAGCCTGTCAAGCCCTCGTGGAGCTTTTTTTGTATCGCCCCGTTGCATTGGAGAGCTGTGTGAGCAAATTAAGAAAGACGATAATGCTCAGACCTTGGAGTGATAGATTGACAATCGCAGGGATCCTACGTGGCCCTTCATCAAATAATAATTTGTTTCGCTCGTTCACCTACGTGCAGGACCAAAAAAGATGTAACCGTCTTATCTAACATCCTCTTCACATACAGTTTTTCTACTTACATTCTTTACAGCTCACATCCGTAGATGCCAAAGGGGCGTAAGAAAATTTTACGCATGAAATGATGCTCGCCGCTCCTTAAGCGGTAGGCCTCGGCGGTTGGATGTTTCGATGGATAAGTAGCTATATCTCTGAGCAATCTGTCTTTGTGAGTATCGAGGACGGCCACACTTGCTTACATTACGCCTACCGTGACGTCCCACAGAGCGGCGTACTGAGCCCTCCGCCGTTCACACTCACGCTCATTCGCCTTTTTCATTTCCTTCAAACCACAGTTAAATCATCAATGTACGCAATATATGCGTTCGGGCATCTGGAGTAACACACCTACAGGTGTGCGCAAGGCTCCGAAAGGTGGGAATCAGACTACACTTTAGCTCCGCAATAAAGACGTGGAGATGTAATTTAATAAACGTGAACTTTTGGTGTTTACGAGGAAAACCATGATAGATTACAATTTATTAATCAATGGCAAACTTCACCGAAAGTCTCGTGACACAAATTCTTAGGCGTCTTAATTGATAGATACAACCCATGGAGCATCTATGTATTGCACTTAAAAAAGTAGTTGACAGGCATCTGCCACCTTTTGAATTCCAACGACGAAGGGCCCAAAGAATCTCCACAAGCGATAGCGCTGCAACTAAAGCGTACTGACGCCTTTTCTTCCGTTTTCTGCGATACTGTTTGCCAGCATTAACCAAGCGAAGCAATATAACGTTACGTACTATAAAAAATGTTAAGGCCCGCCTGCTCCGGATTTGTCTAGGTCTTCCTCGAAGAGCGTCAACAGCGACCACTATTGCAATTGTAGTCCCGCATCGCTACGTCAAGTCCCACGTCATAGTCACAGGCGCCTTACTGCTAAGGGGCCTCGTTACGTGTAAGGGGCCTGGCCCTGACTAATCGCCACCTTCTTACTTACCTTTACCCATTGAAAGATCACGTGACTCGTTTTGCCGAACGCTATCCGCACATCGCGAGTCTATACCATTTTGCACCACGCTTACCGCGAGATCTTCGACTCCTCCTTGGTGCCTCATCCAGCCCAAGGAGAACCTGATAATACCTGGAGTCCGAAAAAAATGAAGGTATGTCATGTCCGGCTCATAAACAGCTCATCGTACTCGTATTATACACAAAGTACTCCAATTATGCACACATATACACGGACGGCTGCGTCCTGCCGAACAGCTCTACTGCAGTTGTTGTTATTCCACCCAAAGCCACCACGGTCAAATTCGAAACATCTCACTTGACAATGTCGGCGGCAGCAGAACTCACAACGCTTCGCGTCGCATTATACTTTAATGGTGACGAACAAACACATAAGTGGTCGAAGACGGCACTGCAGTTTTTCCTGTCCACAATACGGCGTGGTCTGCATGAGTAGTTGATGTTCGAAATTACAAAGCCCCTACACAAGCTTTATGAGAAAGAGGAAGAAATCATTTTTCTGTGCTTGCTAAGTCACTTGGGTATTATCAAAAATGAACGTGCGATGACGCTGCTCGTTTAGCTCATGTACAAGACGAGCGCCTATCAATTTCACTGTCTAGAACAAATGGTGCAAGGATACTCCGCATACTTAAACATCAATGAAACACATAGGAGTGGATACAACCACATTTCATGCATGCTCAGTTATACATCTCAGATACATCTTTAAGCCTTCAACTTTTACCAAGTCTTTCCCAAATACACGCGACCCTTTATAGTGTAGGCTACAGCTTGGTGTCAAACTTACCGATGTGTATGCGTTCCGCATGGGCATGGCCGACACTGCAGTCTGGGGCCACTGCGGCCGAGAGGAAACAATCTGTCATTTCCGGTGCCCATGCCCGCAGTAAAGTACAGAGTAAATCACTTTCCGTCGTGTTCAACCAGTTGGACGACCGGCCCCTCGTCTTAACAAAACATTCTACAACATCGGTGGGACTTAACGTAGCACCAGAAGGTCGTGCAAGCACTATTGCAATTCTCGACATCCACATGCCTTTGTGAAGATCTCTAATAGAAACTGTGTTCTCTGCATTTTAAAAGATAATCTCTTTCTTAATTAGTTACAACCACTTTTGCATATCGGGCATGCCTTTAGCCTCTTATCGTCGGCCGATAGCACAGACTGTCCAGCCTAAAAATGAGGTCCCACTGGGACACCACATTTTGTGGACCACTGGTCGTTTTGTTGCTCTCTCTCTCTCTCTCTCTCTATATATATATATATATATATATATATATATATATATATATATATATATATATATATATATATAATAACGTGTGTGTGTGTTATAAATTAACGTAAATAAAATTCTCGGAGAGCAGCATTCGGACTGAGGACGCCTAGCACAGCAGCCCGATATTCTAACTATTAAGCCACCGGCGCATTTTTTTCTCTCATGTCCGAGCAGGCGGAATAGAACACACCTACGAATTTTCTGCGTCCGAGTCAGCGCGTTGAAGCTCGTGGCGCGTTTCATTGCAACATCAATGATATTATCAACACTCCGTGCGATATTTCACCGTTGTCAATAAGTAAACTGTAAATGCATGATACAAGCAACCATCCTTGTCCACTCCGTGGTCCAGACGCAGGAGCAAGGTGCTGCATGCTGGGCTTACGGCGCACGCTGGAGCTCAACGCCGGGGCCGCCGAGAAGCGGCGCTGCGGATGCAAGAGACTAGAGTTACTGTATATGCTACCGCATGTAGCAGAGTGGCGCGTAGGTCCACCATCTTGTCTGGGAAGCAACCAAGTCTATGCGGCGAAGCCGCACTCTGTTTTTGCAGGCGACATGTCTAGCGTATCGTCGATCGACTGTGGGCGCTTTTGCATCGCTTGTGGACCGCTTTTCCGCCTAATAGCAAACAAAGCGCATCAAAACAGCTGACTGGATAAGATTGTCAAGAAAAAGGCGCTGCTCTTGTTTAGTGCGCGGCGTAAGATGCAGCGCGAATATTATTTGTTTTTTTGGACTTGCATTCGCGTGTGCACCTTCTCCGAATTTTGACCTAATAACGTATGGGCACTCGCGTTTCAAGAATAGATTGTGCATTCTATATACGCCGATCAGATGCAGCATTCATGAACCGCGACGACAACAATTAGATCGCACGGAATAGTCTTAGGGAATATGTTGATGTTATTTTATGGATTCTGAAAATCGTACAAGAAGTTTCCTGTGAAAAAGCTACTTAAGAAGGTAGTATAAAGTTCGAAATAACACAGTTAATTAAAAACTGGACAAACGTTAGTAATTGAGGTAAACAGTCAGATGCTTTAATATTTTTCCTTCGCTTGAATATTGCTTGGCACTCAGGTTCTGTTTCAACAGAGACAAATACGCTACTAATATCAGTGTAGTGCTCTTTTGGCAAGTAAACAGTAACAAAAAGCACCGAGCCGCAACTACCTCTTTTTTCGCAATAAAACCACAATGCGAATTTCAGAGACAAATACAAACACTATTGCATGTGCGTGCAAATATTTCGGTATAGTGAGCTTTCTCAAGTGGTGCTCTTTTACAAAGGGAACTGTACTAAATATAATGAGGCCTATAGCTGCTTATGTGCCAAAGCTCTCAATGTGTAGGCAGTCTAAAATATTGCTGGTGAATCACCGATCATTAGTATTTCGACTCTGGTACCCCATTAGATTTGCTGTAGAAACGTATCCATCTACCAGCAGGCACGTACTGGACATCAGCCACACCTGCAACTGTCATTTCATTATGTGCCTTTTTACTGCAGGGATTCCAAAAGTAGACTTCTGTGGGAGTGTAGCGAAAGTTATTCTCTCACAGGATTGGCATAGCTACATTATAGGAAATAATGCAAAGCACAGGTAGGCCCTTACCCTATGCTAAAGGACAACATTCATTCATCTTGCCTCCTGCTTCACATAAGCAGTAGTAGAATAAATATCTTTACTTAGTAGTAACCTCTTTCATGTTCAGAAACAACCCAAGCAGTGTATTATCCTGAAAACGGGAGCTCGCTTTTTATGACACTTTTGTGAAAGCAGTGTGGTGCATTACATATAGAGAATTGGTTATTCCAACTAAAACTTTTGTATAGCTCTATGTGCTTCCATTATTAAAAAAAAAAAATCCAGACTTGCAGTAGCCTTTAATATTTCACCTTTCAATTTTTTATCACAGCCTACAAATGCACGTAGCTTTTAGACAAGCAATTTCATCTGATCGAACCACACTTGGCGCAATAGGCAGTTGACTGAAAATTTGTGCTTGTTCAGGTGTCTTTACCTGAAGACCCTTGAATAGTTTCACAAAGGAAGAACAACAATTAGTACAGGAAGGTCTCACAAACCAGGTTTTGAATATTTTATTATACCCAAGCACGTTGCTACGAACTAGCTACAATTTATTCAATTTACAAGGAATTCATTCGACCACCCACAATGCAAATATGCTAAGCATGCAGGACAAGAACGGAAAAATAGAAGAGTGAAGTGCACATGGCCATTGCAGCAAGCATCAGCACGTATGTGACCAGCTTTTACTATTTTCGCAAGAGAAGTGAGGAGAGCTTCTATTCACTTTGAAATGAAGATGCGATAAAAAGAGTTTATTTATAAAATTAGTGTATGACAAAATAACGCACAGGCAATGTAGGTGCATGAAATCAAAGCATTTCATTTTTATGGCAGATACAGGTAACTCATGAATAAGACGCTGCATAAGTATGAAATACAGGAGCAGGCCACACAGAGAAGTTGAACCAGATTTGTACATACCACTTCTAAAATTTGAGCAATATCTCTTTTTTTAAATTGCCTATGCAGATACCATCACTGCACATATTGGGCTGGATTATCCTTCAAGGCAGGCATTACGTGGCCAACAAATTATAGACAAAATTATACAATTTAGCAAAACTGTTATGAGTAGTAGAGATTGGAATTTTAGGCAGCAAATAGTGAATTTTAGCCGTTTAGAAAATCGGCACTAGAGCTGCAGTCTTGAGTACTAATGGAATGTTGCATCCACAATTGCAAAATATGTACCTAAGTAGACTGACAACCAATTTTCATGCCGCTTAATTTTTTTAATGCAATGGCAAGCTTACCCGTCAGTCTAATTGTGAAGTGGCAATACGGGAAACGCTGTGGAACATTTCTATCAGAGTTTTTCAATCTGCGGTGAGGATGTAGTTCGCTGGAAGCATGCCAAAAACCCTGAAAACGGTGACAAGGGAGCGCGATAGCAATTATACGCCGGCATTAGTGGGAGGCAGACGACACGTGCAGCCTTACTGTGAGAAAGTATTATGTTGTTTATCAAGTTGGTGTTTCTGTGATTCATGTTTTCTGAAGTGTTAAAGTATTTCTGCGGCAATAGCTACGTGCTTCCGTTGCTTCCAGTCCAACTGCTTTGGTATTTAAGCAGTCAAAACGAGACCAATCTGATTTAAAACGAAACGACGCTTTAGATTTGATACACAGTTCAGCATGTTGCGTAGCCATGCGTGTGCTATTGATTTTCGAAGCATAGAATGAAGCGCAACTCTCTAATGATATAGCAAGTGCAAGTTTAGGAAAATCATTATGGTGTACTTATTAACAGCCGACTTACGTACAGTAATCTCATTGACTACATCCAATTAGAAGATTTCATCGTCAGGCCTCGCCACTTACAGGTTTATGAGACTTTCCTTGCGTATTTAAAATTATAATTCCTACTTATATCGCGAACAGCCTGCTGTATTCTATCACTATAAATCATGGTCATTTAATTTCCATCAACGGCTCACAACACTTTCTCCCATTTAAGTCAATGATTAAAGAAATATTATCAGAATAAATATAGCCGCATGGGTGGAAGACGAAGTAAGTGTGAGTGAAGGGTACGAAGGAAGAGAAAAAGGACATTTCCGGCCTTATCTGAGGCTCGCCGTGAAACCTATTAACTAAATCCAATTTATTTCACATTGTAACAGCGTCTAACTTCCCATGCGGATTTGCTTAACAAATAATGCCTGTCTAGTAGGGTTATCCAACCTGGAAGAGTAGAATAGTGGTATCTGTAACGAGAAATACTTAAAGAATTGCTTGGATTTCCCAGAACCAGTAGTTTACATAGTACAGAAAACTTGCACATATAAGTAGCAACTGACTGTTGAAAAGTACAAGTCATACAAAAATGAAGACCAGCTCAATGACCAGAAGCAAAAGGTATCCAGCAGGGAACAAGTCATATATGATACATGATAATGAGCAAAACGTGAACAGGTGAATGCAGGAGCCAACGTTTCGACAAGTGGACTTGTCTTCTTCAAGGCGACGTATGGTTTCCTCGCCACAGTATATATAGGTGGGGTTCTTCTAAAGGGGGAGAGGGTGTGAGGCGGGAGGGTGCGGAAACGAGGGAAAATGTGTTAGCGTGTCGAATTGAGAGTAAAGGAACGCTCTGTACAAGGTCAAAGCCAGGGCACCCCCCCCCCCCCCCCTCCGGTCTGTCAACGCACGCGCGTTAGCCGGCGCGTCAAGGGCGTCTGACACGCCGGCTGACAAAAAAAAAAAAAAAAAAGAAAGAAAGAAAAAAAGAAAGAAAAAAAAAGGGGGGGGGGGGGATACGCCAAGAAATCAAACTAAGTGTTCTTGCCTATAGCTTGAAGTTTAGCATAGCGAATAGATTCTAAAGCTCCCTTTGAAACGTTTATGCCTATTGGTTGCAATGTCTTGAACTTATGGATAAGGTATGATTCTCTGTATTTTCTTTCTCGTTCAGAACCGATTTTTGACTGTAAGATGTAGAGTTTAAGTTCATCAAAGTTATGATCTGGTTGGTTGAAACGCTCGGCAACGGCAATGTCCGTTTAATATGACGTTCATTGATTGTCCTGTTTCACCGACATATTGTTTCTTACAGAAGGAACATTCAAGCATATAGATCACATCCGAACTTGTACAAGTGAAGCTAGATTTGACTTCGTGTGTATAACTATTTGCGGTGCTTTTAATTTTAATGGCACTTTGAAGGTGCCTGCAGGTTTTGCACCTAGGGCGACAACATGCTTGGGGGAATCCTGTTGGCTGACTTTTGCGTGTAGTAACATGTCTTTAAAGTTCTTGTTTCGGCGATAGGCAACCCTGGGTACATCCGGGAACGCTTTTCGCAGACGCTCGTTACTTGATAATATTGGGTGGTATTTTCTTAGGATGTTGTTTATGTTTGGGAGTGCATTAGAATATTTTGTTATAAAGGCCGGCGGTCTGTCAGATTCTAATGTGGGCTGTCTCTTCGCCAATTCCGACTGTCTCTCCAATCTTGACGTGGCATCATAAGCTGTATCGAGAGCAACTTGGGGATAGTTCCTTTCTCCTAGCATTGATTTAAGGTCTTTAGGTGGTGGATATAATCGTGGTCTTCGCTGCAGATTCTTCTTATACGTTTCGCTTGTCCGACAAAAATTCCTTGCTTGCAATGTCGCGGGTGATGAGTGTTGTAGTCTAAATATTGCTGGCTATCTGTAGGCTTCGGGTAAAGTGTCGTTCTCAGTTTTCCGTTTTCTATGTAGACCGTCGTGTCCAGAGTTGATCTGACTAGGGGAATGGTGAGCAGTAAATTTAATACTCGGCTGAAAGCGATTGAAATGGCTAATTAAGTCGGTTAAGGCGCTTGTGCCGTGTTCCCATATTATAATTATGTCGTCAATGTAACGAAGATACGTGTGGGGTTTTAAAGGGTAGGATTTCAGCAGGTCTGCTTCAAGCTGTCCCATGAAAATGTTCGCATACGTGGGAGCGAATGGCGTACCCATGCTACTGCCGAAAATTTGCAGGTAGTGTATAGAATCGAATTCGAAATAGTTGAGCGTGAGAACTAACCTAAGGAGCGATAAGTAAACAGCCGACGTGTCAGACGACCTTGGGCTAACGTGCGTGCGTTGACAGACCGGGGGGGGGGGTGCCCTGGCTTTGACCTTGTACACAGTGTTCCTTTACTCTCAATTCGACACGCTAACACATTTTTCCTCGTTTCCGCACCGTCCCGCCTCACACCCTCTCCCCCTTTAGAAGAACCCCACCTATAGACACTGTGGCGAGGAAAGCATACGTCGCCTTGAAGAAGACAAGTCCACTTGTCGAAACGTTGGCTCCTGCATTCACCTTGTTGACGTTTTCCTCATCGTCTTGAATTTCCATCTCCCGCATTCCCCTCTTTTCTCATGATACATGATAGTCATACATGAATTCAACATGAGTAACCATGTGATGATTTTAAAGCATACACAAATCTGACACACAAAAATAGTATACATAACAAAATATGAAAAGTGAGAATACAATATAAATTTGCCATGAGAGTGCAAAATATTAGAGTGACAGCAAAATTATGAAACATTAGAAAAATTAAGTGACTGAGACTGCAGCCACGTTTTTGTGTGCAGTTGATTATTCCTAACATTGCACAGAACACTAAATTTCCCTTACATGACTCAAATCATTATTTTATGCAGCTGTTAAGAAGGTATCTAATTCACTTAAAATTGCAGCAAGTAATCCTGGCTACAGAAACCCATTTCTTTCAACACTAATTACAGTGGCTACTTTAGGTTAATGTGGAATAACAAGCTTTCAAAGCAGAATAATTTGGTACAGAACTTGAACAACCGTAAATACGAAAGGGCAGCCAGATAATTGTATGCAACTAGGAGGTTTGTGAATATATTGAAAACCACTGCTCATATGCTTATGACTATTGTCTGATCCTGTTAGACTAGCAAGCAGTGTTGAATGACGCTTTATGTTTATTCTGCATCACGATACCAAGTCTCTTCAAGGTTTCAAAGGAGAGATTTACCAAGGATCCGCAAAATAAGCCTCCTATATTGTGCATATTTTGTGCACACAACAAAAAAGATGCTACCTGCAGCACGTTGCTTATACTGGGAGCAACTAACAGCAGCAGCCTATAGACCGTTTTATCGAGGGCGCCGCCATTTTGCGATCGCAGTGCCGTTTATCGTGCGGCGCCATGTTGGTATGTGGGATAGCGCTGGAGGGTGCACGGCGAACGTGCTGTTGACAATGAGTGACAAGTTTTCGCGCTTTCCCGAGAGGTGTCAACAACCTTTTTGGATTGGAAAACTTCTTAGCATGTCGTCACTAAGATTTTAGCTTCGATATAGCCACAATATTGACCGGCGATGGGCCTAGAGGCGCTCCGCAGCTCTTCCCGCGATCGAAATACGAGGCGAATGAAGGTTGAACATGGTCGATACGTAACGTGTACATGTTACGTGCTATTACTGTATGTCTAGCTTTGAACTCAGCAAGGTATCATTCAGGCGACAACAATCAGAAAATGGCGGACTCCGCGGCTGGTCTGTGAACGCCGCGGCCGGTTTTTGTGTGTGAAGGGGTTTCTTTGAGTTTTCGCGAAACATAATTACGTTTTCTCGTACTGGGAAATTAAAGCCCTAGAGCTATCATGTCTGTAGGTTGTGTGCAAGTCGTAGTTAGCATTTTTCTACGTATTTTAGCTTGAGAAATTCAATTAGTTCAGTCAATTCCTTGCGTCACATGGAAGTCCTGGGTATAAGTGGTATCCTTTTGTAAAAACGATGTCCGACGTCGGATTTTCTTCTACACAAGCTCCTTTACGGCATCGCGTGGAAATGCACAAAGTAAATTAGACTATGTTACACTGAGAGACATTTTGATTGAGTACACGCATGCCAACACTCTTTCCAGACTGTAGCAACCTGGACAAAAGTTGCACATTCCTCAGTTTTAAAGCAAACCTGAGTCGGCAAAGAAAAAAATGAGACAAAGCCTTTTCCGCAACACCGTGGCATGTAAGGAATTCTTGGTAAAGGTCAGCTTTCCCTAAAACCATTTGCTTTAGGCTTTTGACACTGCACTTCGAGTTGAGGAGGCTAGTTTCATTGGCGCGAAACAAATTCTCACAAGCTTGCATGAGGCTGACTAGTGGCTGTGATGGCACTTTCAAAGCATTTCGGCCATGCTGGGCATAGCATTTCAAGGCTAACAGCTTTGGGACTTCCCTACTTCCATCATTAATGCTCAAATGGCAGGTCCGGCGCAGCTTATGCTTACAGCATATGCAGTATAGCCAGAGAAATAATCTAGGCTGTCGTGCTCCTCTTGACAAAGGTCAAAAACGCCATCATCGACAACTTCATCTGCATATTATTTAAGGTCAGCATTGAGATTCCTATCTCTCAACACAAGCACAAGATCCTGCGAGTCGTCAATGCTAATGAGCCGTTCCGACTAGGCTGCGAAAACTGAGCCAACATAATGACCCTAAACTAAACGACTAATGACTAAACTAAGCCTAAACTAACGTGGATTAAAACGACGGACTTTTTTCAGAACCGCTCTCATTTGTGCGCGCTTTGACTCCATAGTTTTCCTTTCACAGCCACAGAATGTAGACATGCAAAAAACGCCGCGAGCATGCACAGCGAGTACCACCGTGTCGAAGCACGAACTGAAATGGCGCGAACGCTACATCGATCTCGACGGTGCGACGCCCGTTGTGCCACAGGGAACGCGCCATTGCTACACATGCAAAGAAGAAACGTCGCGAACATGCACAGCGAGAACCGCGGCGTCTAATAAGCGAAATGCTAGGCACGACGGCGAGCTTTCTGGTAGAAACGCGGGCTCTTGCGTGGCCCCATCTGTTATTGTATCGAGCTTTTAATATTTCAATCTGAGAAGATTTAACATAAAGGGCATGCGGCGTCGGCGTTTTGTTTCACGAAATTTGTTCGTCGGCTGTAGATTATAGAAAGTTCCGGTTTGTAGCCTTCTCCAGTCGGCTGCTTCCTGTTGTGTAAGTAGTGTGTGTGGCGGAGGATATTTGATTCTCGGCCCTCTATAGTAGTTTAATATTTCCGCACACGTCGGCTCCACCGTTGTAGGGTTCTCGAGAGGCTCTATCTGTCCAGCTCGGTATGTGATCTCGCGAACTAGACTGTCTGCTCTCACGTTCCCTTCTATTCCGGTATGTGCGGAGAAATACCAACTCTCTACCACATAACATGGGAATGTAAGCATAACTACACATTCCATAAACATAAAAACCCGAGTGCAGAGCAATGGGAGGGCCTGCTCACCAGCAGCGAGCTCACCGCCCAAAGGGCAATGGTGCAGCACGCGTGCGAAGCGGCCAGGCTCAGTGGAGCCCTGGAATAGGGGCACACCCGTGCTGAAGAGCCAGGCAGCAAGCGCAAGACGGCTCACCGCTAAACCCCTTGATAGCATCAATAAAGTTTTTCTCTCTCTCTCTCTCGTCGGCTGTCATTTTGGAAAAGCTGAGGAATAACTTTGCAAAGAATGCATGACCAAGTACGAGCAGCTTCAGTGATAGAACTTTAGTGCCGTGTAGAATGCTATGTTTTGTAGAAGTTTCACAATTGTAAGTTGTAGTCGAAAAAGAAGCCATAGAGAAAGAAATGCACTATAACACCTAGAGGGTAATCTGGCGCCACCGTCTATGGGAGTTTCTTAACGGGCGCCGTGCCGTCATGGGAATGACGGGATATGTGTCTGCGAGGCTTGCGTTGGCTGGTGTTGTAAGAGGCTTCGTCTAAAACGTGGATATGACTACACAAAAAACGCGTTCTTACAGTAAAATATTCATAAAATGTTTCCATTCACGCAAATTGCATCTTTACTCACCTACATTGCATGACGAAGGGAAGAAAACCAACAACAGACGACATACTGTTTCAAAGTGAGCGAGAATCTTGTCGTCTGTCCTCAGCTTTAGCGGCCCGATAATACTTTTTGCGTATCATATAATTTACATGCAATAACAAGTTCTTATAGTTAAACAAAACATGTTTTTGTGTAATAATAAAGCTAAAACAGCTTTTTACGTGCAGTTTTAGTAGAATACGAATCATTGTGAGAGACGGAACGGTGCTTGCCTGGCTCTCCGTGAACGATGCCAATCCGAAATCACAATATACCGGCATTCCCATGCATACCACAGCGCAGCAGCGCCAGATTTCCCTCTAGGTAATGTAGTGAGAAACTCTATGAGAAATTTCAACAAGAGCGGACACTCCAATAGAGCCCAGCGGCCGAATTGACCGTAGCGCACCAAACGGATGGTATTAACACCTTTCGGTTTCGGTTTTGGGCGCGCGTGTTTTGAACGCCCGTTTTTACACGCCACGCCCGCTCCGCTGATTGGCGCAGCATTTTTTTTTTTCGCTTCTACTGCTGAACCACGCGCGGCCTTGGCGCGGAATCGTTTAATCATTTAGTAAAACTGATTGCGAACGATCTTTACAAGCCTCCACCGAATCTGTGTCACGTGCAATTTCACAAAGAAAACGCAAGACGTCTTCTGAAATGATGAAACGTTTATTTTGCTCTATATAAATGCTCGTTCCGGGCTTCTTGTGGATTCATCCAAACTTGTGGCACCAGGTAAGCAGCAGTCGTTGCCGTACGAAGCTCCACCAGATGGCATCAGTTGAAAAAAATTAAATTACAAGCATGTACCATTTTGGTATATTGACCCAACAGGAATATTGCGTGTAGACGCGAAACGTACGTAAGTGGTGAATGAGCGGCATTACAGATAAATTCGCTTTTACATACATTTCCTCCCAAACAATGCCATAAAATCTTAAGAAAACATCCGATTTTCAAGCATCCCTATGTTCCCGGGCAATATTTCCTGCACTTTAAGAGAACAAATACACGGGTGACTGCGCGTTTCCAAAACAACTTGGCCTCAGTCGACGCGATGGTACTCCAGTACACAGAGGTGGCTAAAACACAAGCTCTCAGCCAGACCATGTTACACGCTCGCAGAATGCCTTCTAGTCGCACTCAAGACATATTCGTGGATGCAAAGCCTGGGCCGCTATCTTGTACACGTTCGAAAAGCAGACGTTCGATTTCGCCTCGTGCGATTGTCCAGGCTGCGCCGATATCGCGGCCTAGGCCAATCTAGTCCAATCGCGTGAGGCGAAATCGAACGTCGGCTTTTCGAACGTGTACAAGGTAGCGGCCCTGTTTTCAGTCGCTCAGAAGACAGAAATGTCAAGTTCTTGAGCTCCTCGGCGTTATCTTTTCGCGTCCAGCCGGCGCAAGCAACACACTGCCGTGTTATCACTCTCGACAATCGCTCGTCAGGTTTTCGACAACTGTGAGTACCGAAATAAGGTATATGTTGTTGGAGGGCCATAAAAAGCGTCACAAACTTGTCCCACTAAAATTCAGTACACGCAAAACTAACTAACCACAGCCGGCTTGCTTTTTTGCTAACAGCTTCACAACCCCAGGCGCGGCGAGCATGTCTCAAAAGTATTACAAAAAGTAACGAAATGAATTACAATAATTTTTGGGGTCAGAGAATGCGTCACGAACTTCTCCCAGTAAGATTCAGGACACGCGAAAGTAACTGGCACACAGCCGAGCTGCTTTTCGCTAACTGCGCCTCTACGCCGAGCGCGGCCACTGTGCTTAAAAAGTACCCAAATAAATAGCAAAATTAGTTACAATAATGTCTGGGGTCAGAGAAAGCGCCAAAACTTGTCCAGGTAAGATTCAGTACAAGCGAAACCGCGTCACACGACCGAGGTGCTTTTTCCTCACAAAGCCAGGTGCGGCGAGCGTGCCCAAAAACTACCGAAATAAGTTTTAATAATGCTTAGGCTCATAGAAAGCGTCGCAAACATCTCCCAGTACGAGTAGTTAACTCAAATTAACTAGGCTTGGACGGCGGAGCTGTTTTTCGATAAGTGCCTTACTATGTAGGACAGTTTGTGCAGTAAGCCTAAATGTGCTTGATGTGCGTCGCAGACTGTCAAACAAGATTCCTCACCTTGCTGTAGTCCAGTAGTGCAGCGGTGCCGTGTCGAAATGCAGACGGAACACAAGAGAACGCCGGGAGCCCAAAAGAACGGGCTACATCCAAAAGAGACGGGTCGCCGAGCACGCGAGCTTCGCATGCGCAGCCGGCCTCGCTCACTCCTGCGGCGTAAGAACCTGCGGCTTGTCTGGCGCATGACGTATGCACGCGCGTCAGGCGGGCCGCTAGCTTGTTGCTAGGCAACGCAATAAAATTAGTCGCAAACTATAAGGTCATTTACACCCAAAACCTTTTTGTTTCAGTGGGAAAGAGTAAAAAAAAATGAAACGTTGTCTCTAAGTTCATTTCACATTCTTTTTTTCCCGATGCTCGCGTCAAATAACGGATGTTGTTGAAACTAGGCGTGACGTGTTTCCTGTTGCCAGTTTTTGCATAGTGTCCCCTCTTGTTGAATAAAGATTTACGGAACCAGGCGTTTTCTGGGTGTGCCTGGAGCAGTAGAGCTATCTCGCTGAAAATTTTACGAAATGAAGTGGTTTAATCCTCAGAGTCCACCAGTTCGTCTCGCGGATGATTTACTTCACAGCTGACTAAGTAGTGTCTATCAGGTTTTCTTGGCATTCCGGTGTGGTGGATGTAGTAAGCCGCAAGGCCCCTGTTCTTACCGAGCACTAAATTGTACCGCATTCAGAGCTCGCTAAACCTACGACTGTAAAGAAACGACGTACCAGCACCAGATCGAAACTCGCCAGCGGAGAGCTTTGCTAGGGTCCCCACAGTACAACGCACTTGCTGTCGAAAATATCCTAATGAACAGCCTACATGCGTAGTGTTTTCACGGGGTGAAAACCGCAGCCGAAGGAAGAGGCGTAAGCAGAACCAAACGTGGTTTATTCCATGACGGCTCGTAGTGGAATGCGGCCCGGTGGCCGCATGACTGGGCTAATATAGCAAGCTGTCGTGATAGTCGCACCACCGCTATCGCTCAAGCGGCGATGATAACACAACAACATGAACTAGGAATATCACCTGTCGGTTTCAACACTCAAATTGCTCTTCCCTCCAAACTACAATGACAACATATAAGAGGAAGAACCGGTTACCAGTGAGTATTCATCAAGTTCAGGAACACTGGTCATTACTTGCTTGTATCGATCAACTAGGAGGTCCCATTACAGTCTTTGACCTCGGGACCTCCTCCTGTATAATACTGACTTGTGCTATATCTTGTCTATTAATAATAAAACCTCATTCAAACCTGTTATAGGGCGTCAGTGGATAATGTTACGATATAACAGGCGCTTCCGATACATGCCGCAAAGGAAGGCGAAGACGGGGATCTGGGTTTTGGCAGGAGCTGGTTACCATTTTGGTCTCTGGCTCCACTGCTCTTGTAAATATATTGTAATTAGTTGCTTTGTTTGTCTCTCTACACGTAACATTCTGGTGGAGGTTTGCGATCCCCGTCCTCACCACGGAGCTCCGCAGCGGTCGCTACTTCGAGCTTGCTACCATACATCCGTTCAGGAGATAAGACCAGGCCCCGCACACTCTCAAGTTCAACAAATGGTCACAGAGGGCGAAAAATCAATCGAGGCGCGTTTCAGCGTAAGCGCGCAAGTGGAGCTACTGTAATTTGGTCGAATACTTTAATCTGTGCTTTCTCTGCTAGGGGCGCTGAACATGCTGAATTTTTTAATTTACACAAACCATTGACATGAACAATCGAGGTGTCTAAGGATGCTTTTTTACCTCAGGCAAATAGGCAGTTGATTTTTTTTTAATTTGATGGTTGAAGCAGCTTTTTAGTCATAGCGTCAAGGTTTTTGTGCTCGATTAACCACGGACAGCCGACAGCCTATTGGTATCAATGTGTTTCCTGGCCGTTGGCGTTCGAATACTACGGCGGTAAAACATTTTCGAAAGCATGCTGGTTTCGTCTGCGAGTCATTACATAGACTTGCTGTAAAAAGGTCTACTCTTTGCAAAGAATAGTGCCTCATTTTGTTTAGGCGTTGATTATCATAATGAATGCGGCGGAGGTTGAGGGAGTACGCTTGAAGGTACGTTTTTATGCCGTTGATCTCCATAACACCGTAAGTACGCAAACCGATGTCACAGAACACCCGATGCATCATTGTGTGTTCTCCTTCATCGCTTGTTTGCTGTATGCCTACTAATTCTTCATTTCTTCAAGTGTTGTATCCTCCTTTTGTCCTTGTTCTCTTGTGCTTTACTTACAGTATGTCGTTCCGTCAGCTGTAATGCGCATTTGCAAAACCAATACGTTTGATAAGACGCAGTGGTTATCATAATTTCACTACACGTGTATTAAGCTGGCACATATGGTTCAGATACAGATACCTGTATGCGAACTTGCACAACGTTGATGCGGAGATTAGGATAATTATGACACCAGTAAGGAAGAGGCAGCTGACAGCCGTATAAGCTGTTGCATTCTTTCCGCCAAACTACCTGGCCTGGTAGTGCTGTAAAGATGCTGTATAAAAGTGACGCGCGGTGACAGGGAAATTATTATACTTAGCAGCCGACCGTACGTTTTGTAGCTTAGGTCTTCTTTGTTGTGCGTTTGTGCTACCCTTATTAATGAGCCATTTCTTGACTATGTTCTTGACTATGTAACCGCGTTTGTGTGGATGCGTAGACGTGTGCTTTTTGTTGTACTTGTAAAATGCAAATAAAATATTTTCAGGCTTACTCAATCTTTGGTGTCGTGTGCGTTTATTCCAGTCGAGGCCATCGTGCCACCTGGAAACCACATTCTGTCAGTAGCCCTACACGAAATGCAACAGCTGGAGCGCGGCGGCACAATTTAACTCAGGGTAACGGCGGCGTAATAAACGAAAAACCGCTCGGGATGCCCTTAAAAGTCAGTTCAGATGTGCCTTAACTCGATATGACTCAGCGCTGCATGTATTCTGCTGCGCCTCGATCGTGCTCCCGCCAGTTTGGTTGCTGTGTGGCAAACGTAGCGCCTACATAAATATGTAGGCGCTACGTTTGCTACACAGCAACTAAACTGGCGGGAGCACGATCGAGGCGCAGCAGCCAGAAACCCAGTAAAGCCACAGAACACCTGGTAAAGCGTGTGCAAAACCCCGTTTCCGTTTCCTGTTGTACAGCGCCACCTGTGGTCACATACTTTAGTTCACGACGCCACCGCTACGCTTATTTCCGTAGCACTGTGGAAGGTACAGTTTCCCTTCTCTAAGTTTGTATAGGTGTTCTGTGATAAGACCTCATCAGCGTCGGCTACAACTCGTCAGACTGCTCCAGTAGTGATGCTTTCACATGCTCGGGACCCTCGTCTGTTGTCCGGCTTGGACATCACTGACGTCAAAGAATGGATCAACCTTTATGAACGCGTGAGCATTCATAACAGTTGTCATACAATGGTCATGCTCGCTAACGTCGTTTTTTACCTGAGTGGCACCCCTGGCGTGTCGTCCCGAACCCACGAAGACGAATTAACAAGATGGATGATTTTTGAAGGAAAGCTTCTCGAACTGTTCGGCGACCCCTTCGGGCGCACGGTCGCAGCAAAGTAGGCCCTTGCTACGCGTGCTGAAAGCCCAAGAGAGCCGTACGGCTCATACATACTAGACGTCCTGGCTCTTTCGCACGAAGCTGACAGCAAAATGTCTGAAACAGACAAAGTTGCGCACATATTAAAGGGTATTATTGCCAACGCCTAGAACTTGCTGGCTTTCGGCAACGTTTCTGCTATTGACGACATCATCGAAGAATGCCGCCGCTTCGAACAAGCCAAGAGCTGGCGTATCACGCCCCCCATCGTGCACCTGTCAAATTCTGCTGCTATTTCGACTTGTGAGCATCATTCCCGCCAGCTTATCCCAAGTGACAACGAAACTCGTGTCGTTCGCCGCGAGCTCGAGGCTGCATATTAAGTATCCTACTCCACTACGCCCACCAATCCATCACTAGCAACAAGAGCTGTGATTCAGGTCATTGCCCGAGAGGAATTTCAAAACATGGGTCTGAACTCTATGTGCTCGTTGACCCATGAACACAGCGTGCAACACTTCGCTCGCGGTGCCCCTCGTCCCTGACAATCTTTTTTCACCACATCCCGCAACTCGTCTGAATGGCGCATCTCGTACGACAGGCTCATCTGTTTCCACTGCTGGCGCATTGGCCACATCGCTCGTCACTTTCGCAAGCGATGGCAAACTATGTCTCCGACATTCAACAGCGCATATTTCTGCAACTCTGCACCTACTGCTCCTTATGCTTCTCGCCAGGATCGCCAGGATGCTGATGCCTGTCCTCCGAATCTTCGCTAGGGCCGATCGCCGTCACCCCGATGTCGTCAGTCCTCTTCGCCCCAGCCCCGTCGCTGCTCGTCACTGTCTATTCTCCTCCACACCTGGCCGGAAAATTTGCAACTACAGCTTCTGGAGATGAAGCTGCAATATCCACCTTGCCCTCAATTTCTCTGCTCACTTTGCCCAAAAACCAGAACCTCCCTGAAGGTGACGTTGAAGGCACTGCTCTCACTGCGCTGATCAACACAGGTGCCCACCTCTCCATTATGACTGCTTATTTCAGACGACGAATTAAAAAGCGCCTTACACCTCCATCAAGACACGTCGTTCGAGTTGCGGATGACGGTACTGTTCCCGTCGCCGGCATGTGTACAGCTCGCGTCAGCACCGTTGGCCGCCACATGCTGTCTTTTTACCATGATTGTCCATTGATCGCACGACCTAATTCTCGGCCTTGGTTTCCTCTCGGTGCATTTGGTTCTTATTGATTGCTCCGCTGGCACCCTCCGCCTAGAACTGCCTATTATTTCGGATACTTATGGTGCAACACCCCGCCGCTTAAGCCCCACGACCTTCATCGGATTGCCACCCAAATCCCCATCATATATCTAAATGTCGTCTTCTCCACCCGTTCCTGATAGAGAATATCTCATCACTCGACTGCCAGACATTCCACTGCATTTTAATGTCACCGTATCTCACACAGTTCTTACTACCACGGCCAACCAAACTTGAATCCCTGTTGGTAACTTCGGTTTAACAAAGCGGATTGTGCCTCAAGGGATCCGGCTCGCCCAACTTGAGCTTTTATATGACCATCATTTGGCGGCTTTTTCACCGGACGCTCCGTCTGAGCCAACCAGGTCTCCTAAGTCTGCCTCTTGTGCTGATCCGAAGAGTCAGAAAATTACTATGACGGACATTTTACCTGCACAAGCCACAGACCTCTATCGTGTTTTGTTTTCCTACAGGGATGTTATTTTACTTTGACAATTGCTCCTTAGGCCAGACGCTTGCTGTCAAGCATCGTATTAATACTGGCAATGTTGCTCCTACTCACCGTAGACCATATGGAGTTCATGTGTCAGAAGGCCAGGTAATTCAAACTGAGATTAACATGATTCTCGATATAAACAACACTGAGCCTTCTTCGTGCCCGTGGGAGTCACCGGTAATGTTGGTTAAGAAGAAGGATGGGACATGGTGCTTCTACCTGGACTACCGCCATCTTAACAAAGTGACTAAGAATGACGTGTATCCGTTGCCAGGAATCGACAACGCCCTTGGCTGTTTCTACGGTGCCAGTTACTTTTCCATCGACATTCCATATGTATACTGGTAGATCGCCGTCGACGATATGGACAGAGATAAGACCGCATTTAAAACACCCGATGATCTTTTCCAGATGAAAGTTATGCCCTTTGGATTATGTAACGCGAGCGTCCCCTGTCCTCTTTCCAGGACAGACGCTGTAAGGCAGCCTCGTCACCTGGCACGCAAGCTCTCTTTAACATAGTGAAACACTCCAAATATAAGGCGAAACAGGTTGTGAGAACTGAATCTTTCGCACCACCTACGACCACCACCCGGGCTTCACCGACGTGAGGCATCTGCAGCGTGGAAGAGAACATCGAACATTTATTTAGCCATTGTCATCGATTCCAGTGGAAAAGACAAGCATTATCTATCGCATTGCGACGACTGGACGATCGGCCATCGTCTGTGCAGGTGCTACTTGAAGACTGTCCCCATCGCCCGTCGGCCCACAAAGCTATGAAGGCACTCTTGTCTTTCTTGAGGGCGACTGGCCTATGTGAACACCTTTGACTCGCTCAGCGCGTGAGTGCGCAAGCTAACCGCGGCTTTTCCTGCCCCTCCTCTACCTATCTCTATCTTATCTTTGTATTCCCTCTTTCCTGTACCCCAGAGTAGGGTAGCCAACCAGACGCATTTCTGGTTAACATCCCTGCCTTCTCTCTTTATTCCTCCTGCTCATCCTCCCGGCCACTTTTGAGCGTACGATGGGCTCCTTGCTTCAGGGTTTCAAATGGTCCACATGCCTGTGCTACTTCGACGACGTTATTGTATTTTCACACACATTTTATACTCACGTTGAAGGTCTCTCAATCATGCTTTACGTTCTTCATAAAGCCAGACTGTAACACAACTCGTCGAAATGTAGTTTCAGCCGCCGCCAAATTGTTGTTTTGGGCCATCTTGTGGGCTCTTCTGGAATACAAACTGACCCAGACAAAATTCATGCCGTCCGTAACTTTCCAGTTCCGAAGTCAGCCACAGACGATCGCAGTTTTTTTCGGATCTGTTCTTAGTTCCGCCGCTTTGTCCAAGATTTTGCCGCTGTTGCTCAGCCTCTCATTGACTTTTTAAAGAAAGATGTACCCTTCACATAGGGGCCTCCTCAATCGGCAGTCTTCGCTCGTCTCATGAAGCATTTGACCTCGCCGCCGATCCTCGCCAACTTCGACCCTAATGCCCCAGCAGAATTGCGTGCCGACGCCAGTGGTCATTGTGTAGGTGCTGTACTAGCCCAGCGTTTGCGTGTCCTTGATTGCGCGTTATCGCTTATGGCAGCCGCTTCAGCTCAGCATAAAAGTACAACTATTCTATTACGGAAGGGGAATAATGTTATCTTGGAAGTTGCCAGGTTCCGTCCTTACCTTTACGGCGGTGCGTTTTCCGTAGTAACCGACAATCATGCTCTCTGCTGGCTTTCCTCCCTAAAGGATCCCACGGGCAAGCTTGGTCGCTGGCTTTTGAGGCTCCAAGATTTTTATACTCTGTGATTCAAAAGTCCGGCGACTGGACCAAGACGCGGATAGTTTGTCGCGTCGCCCTGTCGACAGCTCTGACGCTCCTGTCATCGAGAATGCTCCTTGTGTTTTCTCCGTGCCACAGCTCCTCTGTATTCACCAACGAACAACGTCATGATGCCTCACTCAAAGCGTTTGTCGATTGTTTTTAATCCGCACCCGACGACGCTTCCTTACACCTCTTCGTTCTCCGAGATGGTAATTTGTACCGTTGTAATGTTCATGCCGAAGGCCCGATCTCCTTCTCGGCAATCCAAAGCGCCTCAGTTCGACCGTTCTACCACTGGCCATCTAGGCGGGTGTCGAACCTACGACCGAGTACGCCGATGCTTTCTCTCGCCCACTCTTGCACGTTCTGTGCGACGTTACGGCGCAGCTTGCGAGCCATGTCAACGCCGCAAGGAGCCATCGCTGCCTCCCGCTGGTTGCCTACAGCCGCTTAATATCCAGGTAGAGCCATTCGCTCTTCTCTGCTTGGACCTCCTCGGCCCTTTTCCGGCGTCTGCACCGGGGAACAAGTGGGTTGCTGTCGCTGTTAACTGCGTGGTCAAATACGCCATGACGCGTGCTCTTCCAACCAGCTGCTCAATTGATATGCCAAATTTTCTGCTACACGACGTCGTCTTGGTACATGGAAGTCCATGTCAAGTGCTCATTGAACGAGGCCCTACCTTCTTGTCCAAGGTGATTGATGACATCATGCGCATCTGTTCTATCCAACATCATCTTGCCCCCTGCTACCACCGCCAAACCAACGGCCTAACCAAGGGATTGAATCGGACCCTTAGAGATTTGCTGGCGAAATACGTTTCAGCTGATCACTGCAATGGGGACTTCGGTGTACGTTACATTACCTTCGCCTATAATTCTCGCCTTGACACTGTCAACTATAGCCCGTTCTACCTCTTGCATGGCTGGGAACCCACGCTAACGGTAGAAACCTTGTTACCATTGATTACGACCTCGACAAGCGAATATACCCGTGATGCCGTCGCTCGCACCGACCATGCTCGACAACTTGCACGCGCTCGCCTGTCAGTGCCACAAGAGAACCTGAAGCGTCGCTACAATGTCTGTCACCGTGAAGTGCACCTGGATGCGTTAGTGCTGCTTTGGTCACCTTCCCGTCGAGTAGGCTTTTTTCGAGAAATTCCTCTCTTCTTACAATGACCCAAATCATGTGCTTCGTCAAGTCACGGGTGTCACCTACGAAATCGTTCCAGCCAGCCTCGCAACGTGCTCCGCTCCGAACAGCAGTGATATCGCCCACGTCGCCAGGCTCAAGCTCTACAAGTTTCTGCTTGCCACCGATATCTGACGGCACCGGAACGGCGCTTTTGCCGCCGTGCAGTTGGGTTACGATACAAAAGGCGCTTAAGAGATATGGCGGAAAGAAAGACGAAGACGATGATCTGAGTTTTGGCACGAGCTGGTTTCCATACTGGCCTCTGGCTGCGCTTGACTTGTAAATATATTGTAATTAGTTCCTTTGTTTCTGTCTCTCAGCACGTAACAATATTAGGGTTATTCTTCTATCTCGACGCATGTGAAGTTTTCGTTGAAATGACCGGTGGAAGTCTTCTGCCTGTTCCTTCTCTGTTTGCGGCAGAGCTTGGTGAAGAACATGAAGTGCTACAACTTCAAAAGTACTACTTGTAGTAACTTTTTTTTTGCTGGACAAGTGTTTTGTGTCGACATTATCGTCTTGGTAAGGCAGTTGGGCATTGCTCAATTTCACAACCACATATTTCTGAAGCATAACTGCGAGTCGGCCCAGTTGGAGCAGATTCATCTTAAAACTTTTTGTGCGCAAACAAACAGGGATGAAGAGTAGGAGCAACACAAGGACGAGCGCTCGTCCTTGTGTTGCTCCTATTCTTCGTCCCTGTTTGTTTGCGCACAAGAAGTTTTAAGACACATATTTCTCCAATCTCTTACAGATGTATGTTCGTGTCTTTCTTTATCGCGGTGAACGAACCTCAATTGAAAAACAAATACATTACGCCTTGCACAATTGGCGTCTGTCATACCCATCGTTTTTAGATTGCCCGCCTACTGCTTGGCCAGCGTAAGCACACTTAGCAGAAAGATAATGACCTTTCATATTACGCATATCTCGACAAGTACGAGAGGGGCTTTCGTGTCGAGGCTGATGTGCTTGCAACGCGTGTCCTGTTGACATGTAAATGTTCAGGGCGAACAGCAGTAGTCAACCATGCGCGCTGACAACGGGTAACAACGCAGCATGTCAATGTGGCTTCGGCGTGAGAAAAGCCATTGCTCACCTGTCAGCGGCATTTTATCGAGAGAATCACAGAGGCCAAGAGATAGTATGCGTACGTCCAATAGTTATTAGCTCGCCTTAATGGCGGAGCTCTCGCGAGCACGTTTTCTGCAAATAAGGCGGCGACTACAAAGCGCCGGCCTTTCCCGCCCATCAGGTGGTCGGAACAGCTGGACGTGTTAGAATTTCCTGGCCTCCGAACGGGGCCTCCGGTCTCCCGCCTTATTTTCACGGCTGATGTCATTGGGTTGCACGAGCAGCACCAGTATTTATACCGGCGACGCACACAGAAACGCGAGCCACTCATTTCTGAGGCCACTGCTGCAGCGCCTTCACGGCCACATTATCAGGTGAGCTTTCAGGCCGGTGACGTGAACAAGGGTTGTTCCTTCTCTTTGTGCTGCGGTGATACAGGATACCTAACCTTTTTGCCAAAACGTAATTCTTCGCAGCAACGTTAACGAGGTTATCTGCGCGCTCGCTCGTAACGTTGCTGCTCGCGCAGTTGTATTCTGGTGTGCCGATCGTGGAAACTTTATAATTTTGGAGAAATTTGCTTCAGAACCGGGCCAAGTTATCGAATCGAAAAAGAAAAGAAATGGAATTGAGTAAGAGTTGCTCTCCATGGATTAATCTTCTGTAACGGTAACATCTAACCAAAGTAAACACTGTTTCTGCAATATGCCCGCATTATTTCCTACAAGTAAGCACGCAACATTTTCAAGTGTAATGTAACCGCTTCCTTACGCGGACTAATCGAGTAACGTCGGTGCAAGGCCCAACAGTTATATAAAGCCTACTAACAATATTGAAGCCCAAGAGCACCGACTTTTTGGCTAGTTGGTTACACATAGCAGATCACAGTCAAGCACGCACAGACAAGGACAAAGTGAGGCGTAGAAGCGGTTGTGTTGTCTACTCCTCCCTTTTTCTAGTTTGTGCCTGCTTGACCGTGATCTGCTAACAATGTCGCACATTTTCTTGCCCAAGGTGTGGCTCTACGAAGTCTTACCTGACGGTGCTGAACTGCCGTCTCTATCAGACTGCGAAGCAGGTTCTTTGTGTTAAGTTTTTTCGACTCGCTGCACCGTCATTTCTCGTTTGTTTGTTTTCCTTGATCCGCGGTCACCGTTGCGTCGTTCATACGGTAGACGATGTCAAAGAACGACGTCTGTGCATCAAATTCTGCTCCATGTTGGACACTCTCTTTATATGAAAGAGGTTGTTGATTTCAAGTTCGTATCGCAAAATCCGGAAATCAGCAGCACTTTTACGTAGAAGTATTTACGTTACGTAGTTCGGACAAGTCCCCTCAATATCTGGAGCTTAGGTGAGTGGCTTCCGCATTACAACGCTGCCGCCTACACAACACAGAACCTACGCGCAGCACGTTCTCGCAAAATTATTTCACAATGTTACCGCATCCTCCTTGTACTATCCCATCTGGCCCCTTGCAACATTCAAAAGTGAAAGGAGACAATACAAAGAAGTGTTTCAAGGTTGCGAGGGCGTAGAGAAGAAAACGACGGAAGCATTCAGGTGCATGAGTTTGCAGGAGATTGGGACAGTTTTGAACGGTCAATAAATCGGTGGGACTAGTCATTTTATTTTAAGGAAAATACTCTGAGAGTTATTATTCGTTCGGAATCTACGCGGCATAGCGAAAATAATATTAAAAATGATTTAAATTTGGGTCCCCCCCTGGTATGCACCTAATAATGAAGAGAGTGGACAAGCGGACAACTGACGCTGGCGCTCAGTTGGTATAGCTCCTTACCCGGCATGTGGATGCTGGGGTTCTGGCTCCCACCGGTAGCAACAAGTTATCACGGCTTCTACTTCCATTCCGCTTTGCTTTATTGCCCACTTATATTTGGTTGCGATAATATATATGCCTGCCCTCTGCATGCGCAATGGGTGTGTGTTATACAAGAAATAGGGAGGAAATGTATTATGAGCTTATACAAAATATTTGCTAATTATACGTTAGCTGAAAGCATGAAAAATGCAGTAATAGGACACGGCATATAGAAGTCACGTTAAAAAAGAAAACAACCAACAGCAGTTCGATCAAATGTTTGCTATTATACAGGGTTAGCTAGTGCTTCTCGAAAATTTTCATTGTTGTTAATGGAAACAATATCAGACGGAAGTTCATTCCAGTCTTTTGACGTACGTGGCAAAAACGACTGTAAAACATATGGCGCGCTACATGCACCAATTTTAACTTTATGCTGATGATCAGTACGGAAAGATAAGTAATATTGCCGCGACGTGAATTTCGGATGAAGAGTAGGTGGTGACCCCGCTTATGAAATAATCAAAGGCGGAAAATCCTGCGACGTGTTGCCAGCGGCCGAAGCCGATATTTGATTTCGTTGAAGATAGGCTCATAGCGCGGTTGTAGTTCCAAAGAATAAAAGTAGTTGCGTTGTTTGGATTAGTTCAACAGATTGTATTAGGGTTTCGTGAAAGCGGTCCCGTATGGCTGCAGCATATTGTAATTTTGGCCGTTCCGGGGTTTTATAATGTAGTAATATTACATATATATATATATATATATATATATATATATATATATATATATATATATATATATATAAGCGGGTTTTTTTTCAAAGTTCAGCACGCAGAACCCGGCGTAACATACTCAGGAAAGACGCGACGAATCTTTTGGAAGACGTATTTGCTTAACGTTTTCGGCTGGTGGACCAGCCTTCGTCAGAGTACAGTAGCGAGGGTTACTGTACTGTACTGTACGTTACTGTACTCTGACGAAGGCTGGTCCATCAGCCTAAAACGTTAATACGTCTTCCAAAAGGTTCTTCGTCCCTTTCCTGAGTATGTTACGCCGGGTCCGGCGCGCTGAACTTTGAAGAAACCCCGCTTCTCTCTCTCTCTCTCGACAAACCCTGGTATGGCCAAACGTTAAGTAAACACGTCTTCCAAAGGGTTGGTCGTCTCTTTCCAGCGTATCTATATAAGCTACATAGTGACTCACTCAATTTATTCCTTAGCATCATTTTCAGCACAATTAGCGTGGTTCTTGCTAGACATTTAGTCGATTGGTTCTTGTTATTCTGTTCTTACATTTCACAGAGGGTGTTTCGACTTTGGCAGCGTCGATCTCTCTTGAAGCAGCACACGGGCGTATACTGGTCATTTATGTGACATACGATAGCCTACTACATGACGACTGTAACCTAATGGATGTTTTACATCCGTCACCTTCTCCACCACTTCATGAGATAAATTTCTGATACCCGCGCATCAATGACAACGAGTGAGGAAGGAGATGGCACCGTCACCATAGCTCAACTGCTAGAGCACTCCACGCGTCATGGGGTAGTGGGGGATTTGTCTTCGATGGGCAGCACGTTGTCCTTGCTACCCCGCTCACTTATCTTTCCTTAGAGATATCACTTTACTGCCTATTTCATTTGTATATATAGTTATTTGGCACAGCTCCATATGCAGGACAGATTATCTTTTGTCAGTAGTACATTCTGTGAAAGCGCAAAACAGACAACGCATTTTCCGGGCAAGATATATAATTCAGTGATGATTCTCCTGTCTGCTTTTTGTGCAGTATGGGCAGTATGATGCGAGGATGCTTGACATGCCTTCTACTGTTTACTTTCGCTGCGCTCACGCTAGGTAAGTACGGCATCATATCGTATTAAAGTTTCATATTGTTTGCACTCACACTTAGAAGTGCTTTTCGCTGATTATTAGAGGAATTCGTACGGATAAAGGCGATTTCAAGTATTTTATTTTGTTACTTTACTGAAATTTTTTTATCGGGGTTACAATCTTAACAGAAACAGAATGCTGAGTATTCTTTGATATTTAGTAGCTGAAAAAAATGCCACCGACGACACTTCCGGGACAGCCTAACGCTGATAGGAGTTCCAAAAGAATAAATAGTAAATACTGTTTATTCTGACATGCATACATTTATAACAATGTATCATGCCAACAAGATGAGCCCAAAGGAAACAAACAGAGCATGTTTCCTAACTAGGGCTAGATCCAGGTTCGTAAAAAAAACGAGTCAGCAGTGGGGTCGGCAAAGAAACGTTCAATAACAGCTCAGTTCAAATGCATCGCATACATAAATTAATCAAAAACATTTGCCAATTACATGCAAACCTTCGCAATAAATGTAATACGACTAATATTGCAACTGTTTTGAGCACCTTTTGTTATTCCTTGATTCATGAGAAACAAAGAAAGTGTCTTGTGATGAATACCAGTGTTGTTGTATGGCAGTTTTCTTTTGTTTTCTATATTTTTCTTTTTTTCCCTGTTTTTCCATGCTCATGTGTATTTCACAATTCACTTCCTGGTTGGGCCTGTGCTAAGGCCTACAGTATTGTTAAAATAAAGAAATAAATAATAACATATGAACAATTCCATCTTATGTTAACAATATGATCAATAAACATAAGCAAATAAAAAGATAAACACTTCAAGCTAAATGCCAAGTAAGACTAAACCATGTGCATAACGGTGCATATGGAGTGTAATGAAATACACTTAAGCAAACAGAGGTAGACATCGTAGTTGGTAGGATACGAGCACATGTACAAAAAAAAAAAAAAAAACACAAGGACAGCGGGGAGAACACACACGCACCTACACAAAAACGCTTCAAACTGTGTAGAAAAGTAATCTTACTTTCTTTTGAATATGGTATACAGATATGCTCAATTGTGCGATTTCCACTACAAAATGAAAACTATTACATATTTCTATTGCTTGCTGATGCAGTGATTGATTGCCATAATTTGTCCTCGCTCTAATCGAAACAAGTGAGATCTTTTGTAAGTTATAGTGAATATCACGGCTGAGGTACGTATTGCTGAATGAAAGAAAATCTTGTTTGATACGATGATAGATAAGACCTTTTAGTTTAAATTTATAGTACTCACTAAGACGCATTACGTGAAAAACAGAAGAATAAGTTATTATGGCTACCTGGCCTTATCGTGAATAGCTTAAATGCTTCTTTTGTTTCATGATTATAATTTTTTTTTTCATCGGTCTTATTACCCATGCCCGAACCTAAGTTGCAGTATGTGAAGTGCGAATGAACAAAAGAAAAGAGTAGCTGCTTTTCTACGGAATATGGAAGAAGATGGTTAATGCGACTTATAACAATTATGGGTCGAGCCATTTTCATTTTGACATGAGTGACGTGATCAGTCCAGCTCATATCGTTGCGGAAGTGTACACCCAGAAACTTGCAACTACTATTGCGTACGATTTTTGAATAATCAAAATGGATCTTGGGGTGGCGCTTTATTGCTTTATTCTTTTTGCATGTAATAGTATGAAATTGCTTTTTTAAAATTTAATGTCAATTGATTTATAATCAGCCAAGCCTGTCAAGCCACATATCCGCTTGATGCTCAAGTTCCTTTAGGTCTGAGCCAGAAAAGAAGACGTTAGTATCATCAGCGTATAAGATAACGTTCGAAGTTGAAGAAATGTTTACGAAGTCATTTATACACGTAGTGAACAGGAGAGGTCCTATTACGAATCCGTGGGGTACGCCATATTTTAATGTTCCACGGTCAGACCAAGTGTTGCTATGCAGCCTTGTGTACTGTTGTCTTCCAGTCAGGCAGCTTTGCATTAGGTCTTTAGCGATGCCATGAATTCTGTAAACTTATTTTCTTTGTAGAATAACATGTTGGACCGAATTAAACGCTTTGCTGAGGTCAAGGAAGATACCAATAGTAAAAAGTTTCATTCGAATGTTCTAAATTAAGACATTTTTATATAACATTATGTGGTCTCAGTCGATTTGCCGGTTTAAAGGTCGTATTGATGATAACTTATCACATTCATGGAGGAAAAGAAACCAAAAAGACGCGTGTAAATTATTTTTCAGCAACCATAGACAATCCTACAGAACTAACATTGGCTGGCAATTGCCGAATTCTGTTTTCTTTCCGCCTTCGAAAACAACAGTAACAAGAGCTACTACTAATTCGGGAACACTCCAGTAACCAACATCTGATTAAGTATGTAAGTCAACGGGCCTATGAAGCATCCAATAGAATGCTTAATTAGCAATGGTGAAAGGTGATCATCCTCAGGAGCACAGGTATTTCTTAGAGAACCAATAATGGTTGTAATTTCTGCTTCTCTTGTTGGTGTCAGAAATATCGAGTCAGAATTTGATGTGTGCACGTATGACATAAGGGAGGTATTATTTGGGAGAATATTTGAGGCTGTATATTTGCCCGCCTCCAGGAAATGTGCATTAAATTTGTTTGCTAATGCAACTCCAGTACGAAGAAAACTGTTTATCAGCATTTCAAGAGGTGTTGTGTTAGTTTTGTTACCTATGAGAGCTTTAATTTCTTTCCATATCTGCTTAGGGTAGTTCCCTATGTGCGATAACTTGTTTCTGTAAAAGAATGACTTTGCTTTCTTTAGATCTGTGTTTAGTATATGACGAAACTTCCTTTACTCAGCTGATATCTGGAAACTTCTTGTTTTGAGAAAATCGGAGAACACCAAGTTTTTTTTTGTTTTGCTCCTACGAAGAGAGCCTTAGTTATCCAATATTTTCGAGCCTTTCTGTGCTTTCTAATCCCTTAGCTTTCGCTAACTGAAGCATGCTGGGGGTGTAAAAGATATCTTAGTAATTACACTGGAGCAAGCTACCTGCTATAGAAAAGATATCGAGCTCGCAATTGCGAATATGCGGTTTATTAGCATTTATTTATCTACTTATTACTCCATATTGACACTCATGTTCTCTTAGGTATGCTTGTTTTAGTATTTCACTTAAAAACGTTTTTCTCGTTATGTTGATTCAAACGTGGAATTTTCCAATGCTATATTTTATAGCCCGTTCCACGGGGCATCACGTACTTTACAGTGCCTTTGAAGTAGGAATCGTTTTGGACAATCAAACAAGATACCAGCTCCAATATCAAATGCTCGGCACGAGTAATAAAAACTAGAAAAACATTTATGTAATGTCACGACGATTGATAACAAAAAGAACGAACACTACTGGTCCAACTGAAAGTTGTTACATAATTTGCTTAATCTGCTACATTTTTTCTCATGCTAATAAAAAGTGTCCAAAACGCGTAAACTGTACCTCAATCAGGTTTTCACACGTACGGCTGCATATTAGAGTACTTATAGGCCATCTGCCGTAGAGTAAGTGAGCTTGTCACTTCTTAAGCATTAACAAAGTACTGCAGCAATTCAATTGTACTCTATATAATGGCAGTAATTGCATTGGTGCAGTTTTCCTCTAGGGCGGATGATTTGTGTAAATCCAACAGTGCAGTTTTACTCGCTCGCCGATAATGCAAATCTAGTAGTGCAGTTGTAACTGCAGCCTCTGCGTGGTGATGCAAGTAAGCCGTTGCTTTAAGCGAATGGTAACTGAAGCCTTGTTTCCGAAATCACCCATGTGTCAGATTGTAAAGGATTGCACGTACGCCTACTCATGTGACAGGGCTCATTACGAGTTCTTGTGTGCATTGTATATAGGTCAAGAAAACTAAAAGCCAGCTATAGATAAGCAAAACTTTACCCTTCTCAAGACAAAGGAAAGCTTGTAATCGCTGTTGTTTTGTATCCTTCATTTAGTGAAACTATCGGAGGACCGTGTAATAGCTTTCTTCTTGAAAATGATTGTATTCTTCTTCAGTGCCATGTATTTGCGCGGACAGATGATGTAGGCATCCATAGGTGCTAAAGCAAGGTTACAGAATATAGGGAAGGGTTCACCTGTTCTTTCTGTTCCATTCACTGTACTGAAAAGTTTTCCTTAACAGTTTTCCTCTAGGGCGGATGATTTGTGTAAATACAACAGTGTAGTTTTCCTCCTCTAGCGGCTAAGGCGATATACTTTCTGTACTTCTCGCATCAGTTCAAAACAATAACCATGAACCGAATCGAGCCTACATTTTTGCACTGCTAAATTCTGGTACTTCTTTCTGAATAACTAATGCTTCTCTTCGACATCGATGTTGATCTTCTAGTGTATGCTCCAGGGAATGTCACCAGGAATGGTGCTCTTTGAACAGTGTATCCTAAAATGAGCACGTTAAGTAACTTGAAAACATTGGGAGAAATAAAGATGAAATTGTACCAGTTTTCGGAAACAAGGAATTCGTTTAGTGATTTGCCTGTGTATTACAGTCTCTACTTTTGAATTTTCATTAGCCATAATATCGACTCACGGAGTTAGTGCTTCCTTAAAGTCGTCATATTGCGTCAATTTTCGTTAGCTGGCTAAAATAAACAAAAAACAACAGCGCTACTGCACTGTTTTCCACACATCGGGAGGACTGTTTTTGTTAACAGCATGTCAATGATGTCTGAGGAATATGTGAACCATCCCTGAAGTGACTACGTTGCTCCAGATCTCTCGCTAAGCTTTCGTTCAAGCTTCAAAAAACAGGACCGATATGTCTTAAAGAGTGACACAGCGTTACAGTAAACAAAGTGCGTGAAGCAGTTGAAGAGGACATTCTTCAGAATAAATATATCTCAAATGAACTCGTCTTGGATATTTCCAGGAAAGAAAAGTTACAGGTGAAGGCCCTATAGGCCACATATCTTATGGCCACTGATTAAACTGTCCTGTAAAGCATTCTGTTAAAATTGTGGGTCATTTAGAGCAATGTATCACCACTTGACGCCGTACTTCAAAACAAAACTGTAGCGCTAATACAACGGCTAAACAGTATACCCTATAAACAAGCTAACATTGTCGTTTTATAAGCTCTTTGATTATTGATATTGTGACGGTGATTTAAGCATCACCGGCTAAAGTCATTCTGCACTTCAGCATCATTCTATGAAGAGGATACAGAAATCAACCATGACGGCGTAATGGTAAGTTTTTCGAACAATATTGTGCAACGCAGGGCCTTAGGCAATATCGTCATTTAATTAAAATATATATAATTTCCATTAACATTTCAATCTGTACTTACCGTATTTATTCGCGTATAACCCGCAGCAAAATGTGAAAGAACACGTTTAAAAAGTGGGGGTGCGAGCTACCTTCGCATTTTTTCTTTTTTTCTTGGGGGGGGGGGGGGGGGGTCGGCTTTACGGTAGTGCGCGCGGCCTCCCCCTTTCAACCGCCATCCCCATCGTCATCGACCCTTGTCAAGCCGATGAGGGGCCAACGAAAGGCATAGCAAAATCCGCATTCATAGTCCGTTTATTCTTCCCCACGCCATTGGACACGTTTTTTTCAACCAGCGTTGTTGAGCCTAGTGTCAGGCGCTGTTTCGTGTACTACACCCCAGTGTGCACTGCTTGCCTGCTTTGTTTGGGCGTCATGAGTGCGACTCGGCGGCAGTCTTTCACAGCGAAAGAGAAGCTAAAGATTATAGCCACTGCCCAAGAAATCGTCAACAGAGCTGCTGCGAGACAGCATGACGTCGTCGAGTCGTGCATTCGCGACTGGAGGAAGAAAAAAGAGAGTCTTAAAACAACGAACCGGGACAGGCAAGCGTGTCGTGGTCCGAACTTTGGCGAGTACCACCACCTCGAGACGCAGCTTGCCAAGTTCATTGAGGAGCAGAGAATTCGTGGCCACGCTGTTTCGACTGAGATGGCGCAAATGGAATCCCTGAAGTTGGCCCGGGAAATGAAGATTCCACGCGAGTTTCGTGCAAGCCGTGGATGGCTCAGCGCTTCATGTGAAGACTTGGATTTTCTATGCGGCGGCGAACAACCATGTGCCAGCGGCTTCCTGATGCCTACGAGGAATGATTGTTGAACTTTCAACGATATGTCATCGCACTTCGAAAGGAGCAAAGCTATTTGCTGTCTCAGGTGGGAAATGCTGATCAGACACCTGTGTACTTTGAGATGCCGATGGACGTGATCATGGAAAAAAAGGGTTCCAAATCAGTCGGCGTGCTGACCGGCGGAAATGCTAAGCTGCGCTGCGCAGTCATGTTACGTGCTTTGGCTGGCGGCACGAAAGTGCGCCCGTATGTCATTTTCGAACGCAAGACGTAACCTAGCACCCCAGTGTCCCCCAGGAATCGTTGTGCGTGCGGAAGAAAATTCCTGGATGAACAGTGGCCTAGTCGGTGACTGGCTTCGAGTTATCTGGGAACGAAGACCAGGTGCCTTGCTGCACGCCAGTCGATGCTCGTACTGGATTCCTTCCGAGGCCACTGCACTGATGCGGTGAGGGCTCGCCTCACCGAGACCGGCAGCGACCTCGTTATAATACCTGGCGGCATGACGTCCATGCTGCAGCCACTCGACGTGTGCCTGAACAAGCCGTTCAAGGCACACGTGAAGCGGCTGTATGCCCATTGGATGGCCGACGGCTTTTACGCCCTCACACCGACGGGACGCGTGCGAAGGCCCGATATTCCATAGCTGTGCCTGTAGATCGTGGATGCGTGGAGAGTGATACCGGCCGACTTGGTGCGTAAAAGCTTTAAAAAATGTGCCTTCAGTAACACCTTGGATGGTTCCGAGAACGACTACGTCTTTGAGAGTGGCGATGCAGCCTCGGATGGCAGCAGTGAGAGCGGCGACGATTGAGAATCGGATAACCAGTGACGTGGTGGTGGTAGTCTGAATAAATGTTCTTTAAACGAAATGATCACTCATTGTGTAGTTGTATGTTACTAGCGTTCTTTTTTTAGGTAAATGTGCGGGTTATACGCGAGGTTCTTTTTTGGTGGTGTTCAAATTTAGGGGTGCGGGTTATACGGAGGGGTGGGTTATACGCGAGTAAATACGATACTTTCTAATAACCTATTTATAAATGTTAGTGCTTTCATCATCTCATGCTTCTCATCGCAAGCTCTATTAATTTTTTGCCGAAATAAATGAAAGAGAGACGCACTGAATCAATGGCTCAACAATAGCAAACAGCTTGAGTTCTCGTAACAAAGATCATGATTTCGTCACCTTTTCTTACTTGTAATTGCCATTTCCCCGTAAAAATGCGAGTTTGCCACGAATTCACCTACTTCATTGTCGTCCTATCCTGCACGACCAGTTCATCGCAGCAGCAAACTATGTATTGCACTGTGTTGACCTCCGTAGTAAGCTGATCTTGAGCTATGTTTTGAAAGAATTTATTCCAGTCTTTTTTCCATCGCACGTGCATAAATTCGAACCACTCTCAGGCGGGACTTATAGGTGCTAATGATGGCTGCCCTTATTGTGAATTTAGAGAACATTTGCCATAGAATCGTTCCTAGGCCGGGTGGTTTGGTATTCTTGAATGTTCTGATGAAACTATAGCAAATGAATAGAGAATCAAACAATAGAAATCACTTGAGAAGATACTTGATATAAGGCCGTATGGCATAAACCTATTCCTATGAGTTTTTATTCCAATCTCCTGACGTGAAATTTACGTAACCGCCAACGCAAGCATCGGGCGGTGACCCGCAGCGTTGTCTGAACAGCCCAATGAAACTCTCCTCGTTCATAGGAGGTCACTTTTGTTCGCTTTCAAAACAAATAACATCGCCTACGTTGAGCGGTTCTTCTAATATAATTGGCTGACAAGAGGCGAGGAGCACACTCAAGTGGAGAGGGCTTGGATGAGGCTGAGCCAGCGCATTGAAAAAAGATAACGGATGAAGAAGGAGATGCCAGCATCTGCGATTGGTCCGCTTTGCCTTACTAAGCTCGCGGTGGCTTATCTAAAATCGAGGTGGCGTGAAACGAAGAGTTAGAAATGCCGCTAAAACGGATCCTCAGCAAAGAAGAGCTGGCAGAGTGATGTCGAATACGTGCCGAAAGGGCTCGTTAACGTCACATGGCCACGCAAAACGTTTTGTCATACACAAATAAACACATGCTGTCCGGCAAGTGTGAGGAGCCAGTGCCTGAGCGATCGGCGGCAGCAATTTTCTATTTCTTTCGGAACGGGACAGTCACTGGCTATTCAGACAAAAAGAAAAAAAAAACAGTTTTGTTCGGCATATTAATGCATCTTTAACGCGTACGCGTCACTTTGACGCAATGAGTTTTCGCGGTTTTTTGACGTCGAGTGACAGACAGGTGAAGTGTTTGCAGGCTGAAACCTTTTCACCATTAGAAGGGGGTTAATGGCGAAAAGGCGTGAGATGAGGTGAAATGAAGTCTATTTTGAAATGAACTTTATATTGAAATTAACTTAATTTGCGAAAATGCGTCGAATCAGAAATAATTATTTTTCTTTTGTTCGGTGGAATCATGCATAATCAGTGTGTACACGACGTGTCAGATTGGGAGCTATCCCGGTTTTCGTGACGCCGCGTGGCAGACAGGCGAAGTGGGGGCGGTTCAAGAAAGTTTTTGACCAATCGCGGAGGGCTGATTGCACAATTGGAATAGTAAACTTTGGAATACTTTACGTTATAGCGCCCATGTTTGAGTGAAAGGCTGAAAAAAAATAGCGCAAAAGATAACCAAATTGGGAAATGGCTTTGACTTTATTTTATCGAAAATTCTTAAGATTTGTCGCTACCAATTTTATTCCAAGAGCGGCGGCGAATGTCTTTGTGGGTGAGTAACACGTATTACCAAATGAACATCAATCTGTTTAGGCCTGACAGCGCTACTAATTAGGTGTTTTTAACATAAAAGTGTTTAGTTTCTGGTGCATAAACCATGATTCTTTGCTACGGCGCACACTATCACAAAAGCTCCTAAATTTGTGGCATTTTAAACGTATTTTTCCAGAATCCTGCAGCCAGGGTAGACGAGACGGTCATGAGTGCCCCTCAACATCCAGGTACAAAAGACTATTTGCCCTTCCTGATGCCAGCGTATTATAAATGAAGAGCCTTCTTCCTTCCTCCCACTTTTATTCCGCCTTCGAATTCCCCTTGACACTTAGGAAGGCCTTTTCTCGATCAAGGATCAACAGCAAGGGGTTCCGACATGGGAGGCCCGTCAGCTGACGGCAAATATGCTACGAGGCCGCCATGTCTTAAAATTTCTGGCTAAATTCTGATGTGCCACAAGGTCACTATATTGAGCCGAGATTGGCAGAGAAACATACATCATCAGCCTGGTTATGCCCACTGCAGGGCAAAGGCCTCTCCCATACTTCTCTAGCAGTGGTGCAGCGGTGGCGTAGAGGTCCGTGGTTCGCCACGGAACACCCTACGGAACTCCTACGGAACACCCGCCTCGCGTGCAAGAGGTCCGTGGTTCGAATCCCGGTGCCGCGCAATTTTCCACCGGATTAAAAAAAAAATCCGCGTGTTGATAAAATTGCATAAACAGGCCTGGAGTGTGGCCTGATCCCGGTGACCAGAACCGGTAGCGCACTCCCTCACCAGAGCAGGATTGGCCACCCTGGTGCAGTACTTGACCACAACCTCCTATATGAACACAAACAATTAGTACATGACCGGGGTAGTTGGAGAGAAACATACGCTGAATGGAAAACGCCTACATTTCACGAGACCGGGACAAATCACGCCAGACGAAAGCCCCACAGGGCTAGTAGCTTGCCTTTCTTAGTCCTCGAGTGGGTTATAACAATTTTATCGAATATGAGCCTAGATGAGTACGATGAACCGTTCCGTCGTCTGCACGGTGCTTTGCTACGTGGCTACGCGCGTTTCTCGCGTCCGTCACTTCTCGTGAGCAATGAAAAATGGTGAATTCAGAGGCAACAGGCAAAAGCCAGCGTATAGAGAGCACTTGATCGCGTCGGGAAAGTGTCAAACCGGTGTCGCAATGATGTATTCCGCTCATGCAGAGTGAAACGACGGCGAGTCAGAATTGTGGTGGAATCAGAATACACATACAAGCGCATTAGGCCGCACGAAGATTACGTATGCATATTTTATTGTGAGCCTTTTAGAGTCAGATGTAGATTGCGAACAACGCGTTGAGCCACTTGCGCTTCATGTGAGGGAAGTGCAAAGCGTTAATCTAGGTGCTTTACGAGGCCTCTCTCTCTCTCTCTCTCTCTCTCTCTATATATATATATATATATATATATATATATATATATATGTATATCTTATCGCGGATAAGATAACTCATGTTGCTATTGAGAATCTCCGAACTATAGCGATAATTTACTTCCATTTTGGACGACGTATAGCCTGGCAAGCAGAAGTGCACTGTGATATCTACGAAATTGAAGACCGCGTAATAGGCGACAGACAGGGAAATTTTATTCATGTTTTTGGGACTAAACCAAGGTGGGTTGTGAGCGAATGAACAAGACGACCTGGTCTACTATTGTCTGTGTAGAACACCTAACCGGGGATCAGTTAGTGCAACTGATGGAGTACACTCAATAGAAACTCGAGTAAGTTGTGAGCAAAGGAAGAAAATAATCTGGCTGTGCTATTTATTACGTGGAGTACAACTGGGGATCAGTCAATGCTACTGATAGACAATACTCAAAAGAAGAAATCGAAGGGGGAGGCAAGGCACAAAGGCAACCAGTAGGCAAGCCCTCCTAAGTATCAAATGACCTAATAAAGAAAGGACAAAGAATGAAAGCGTCCGACTCAAGAGATAAGATACAATTCGCGATACTGTCTAAACTGATCAACAAGGCGAAAATAAATGATGTTCGAAATTATAACGTGAGAAAGACTGAAGAAGCCGTAAAAAATGGACGCAGCCTGAAATCAGTGAGAAGGAAACTTGGCATAGGACAAACCAAGATGTATGCACTGAAAGATAAGCAGGGTAATCTCATCAGCAATCTCGAAGGTATAATATAAGCAGCGGAAGAATTCTATACTGACCTGTGCAGTACCCAGAGGACTCAGGAGTACTCCATTCGAAACAATAATGAACAGGACACAGAAACTCCTATAACTAGCGATGGGGTCAGAAGGGCCTTGTACGACATGAAACGTGGGAAACGGGCAGGAGAAGATGGAATAACAGTCGATTTAATCAAAGATGGACGAGGCATAATGCTAGAAACACTGGAGGCTCTCTATACGAAGTGTCTATCAACTGCAAAGGTCGCAGAAAACTGTAAGAATGCAAACATTATACTAATCCATAAGAAGGGAGACAAACAAGTGAACAATTACAGGCCCATTACCTTACTCCGAGTATTATATAAAATATTTACCAAAATAATCTCCAATAGAATAAGGGCAACACTGGAGTTTAGTCAACCAAGGGAACAGACTGGCTTCAGGAACGGGTACTCAACAATAGATCACATTCATGTCATTAATCAGGTTATTGAGCAATCCACAGAGTAGAATGAGCCTCTCTATATGGCTCTCATAGATTACGAAAAAGCATTTGATTCAGTAGAGATAGAGGCATTCATAGCAGTCATAGAGCAGCAGTCATAGAGACATTGCGTAATCAAGGAGTACAGACCACTTACGTAAAATGTCCGGAAGATATCTAAAGAGATTCCACAGCCGCCTTAACTCTAGACAAGAAAAGTAGGCAGATACCTATAAAGAAAGTGGTCAGAGAAGGAGACACAATCTCTCCACTGCTATTCACTGCGTCCTTGGAAGAAGTATTCAAGCTATTAAACTGGGAAGATTTAGGAGTAAAGATCGACGGCAAATACCTCAGCAACCTTCGGCTGGCCGATGACATTGTTCTATTCAGCAACACTGCAGACGAGTTACAACAAATGATTGAGGACGTTAACAGGGAGAGAGTTAGAGTGGGGTTGAAAATTCATATGCAGAAGGCAAAGCTAAGGTTGAATATCCGAGCAAGGGAACAAGAGTTCAGGATTTTAAGTCAGCCTCTAGTCTGTGAAGGAATACGGTTACCTAGGCCAACTATCACAAGGAACCCTGACCATCAGAAGGAAACTCACAGAAGAATAAAAATGGGTTGGATCTCATACGGCAGACATCGTGAGCTCCTGACTGGACGTTTACCGTTATCATTGAAAATAAAGGCATACAATCAATGCATTTTACCGGTGCTGACATATGGGGCAGAGACTTGGAGACTGACAAAGAAGCTTGAGAACAAGTTAAGGACCGCACAAAGAACGATGGAACGAAGAATGCTAGGCATAAGCACATAATCTTCAGATTATTGCAGGTCCCATCGATAGCAATTCAGTGTGAACTGAGTGCGCCTGCTGTAAAAGTACTTAACTAAACCACGAATAATTTATTTTTTATGTCAACGCGAGTGAAGCTAACAGGCACGACGCGCAAATTGATGTCAGCATCAAATGGTCAAATCACTGTTTAATTGTTCATGCTTACTGACTCTATATAACGAAAAATATTGCACACTACAGTAAATGAGCGATGGAGTGCCGCCCTTTTCATTACAATTAGAAGCAATGCATATTGAGGCACCAGCTAACTTTTACAGCTTCAAATATATACATTCGTAATGTTTTTACTTCATGCATTAGGCCATAGAATAGTGTTCTTGACAATTGTTTTGTGTTATAAAAATGTGTTATTTTTGTGTGTTAGCTCGTGACATTAAAAATACTCTTTGTTTCTTTGTATTCATGTAAAATTGCAGAATGTATTGAGGCTTTCTGGTTTCTACTAAGGAAAGGTCCCCTCTAGAGTTTGTTGACTCTGGCAACTCTCTCTTTATATATGCATAATTCACATTTATAACCACATTCCTGCAGCACACTGGCAAACCGAAAATTAAGGCAAGAAACATATGCAAATATGTTGCCCTGCTTATAAGGAAATGAACTAATGCTCTGACTGAGCTAAGTTTGAGCTGCAAGTGGACAGCAAAATGTTTCCTTAAAAGAAAAAAAGCAAGCTTGCACATATCTGAAAATATTTTTCCAGCCAAAGACGACCAAAAAGAAGGCAGATCCTTTGAAGACCATCCTTCTCCACGATTCCCGCCAAGGAGAAGAGGAAAACTAGGACGTACCTGCAGAGGGCGAGGATGTTCATCAAGCCTGCCGGTTCACTGAATATTATTTTCTCTTCATAAACGACCAATAAAACTATCAGATGAAGAAAAAACTCGGCTGCTTTCTCATGTGCTTTCTCAGATCAGCTTCAGGATTTTGTCCGCAATTAGAAGGTTAGTAGGAGCAGTAGCGAACGAATTTCTATAAACACAAATGAAAATGACTATGAAAATGCTTTACGGCCACTGATCTAGAACTTGCCACAACTAGCGCATTAGACCGATAACCTTGTGTTAGAACATGATGCAGTGTTTCTTCCAGCGTCTGCTGAGATATGAACTGTTCTGCCTGTTTAGTTTTGAACAGACTGTATTCAGATATTCGGTTGTAAGATGAAGTATTCTTTCAAATTACAATAATGTGTTACGTAACTTACGTGCTATTTTGTATTTCATGCGTCTTATTCGCTCTTGCTGACACTGCTCTCTGTCTGTCGCGTTTTCTGATATATCTGTATTCCGGCACTCACCTGGTAACTTTGCGCCCACCTGTAATGTTAAAGGCGGATTAGAGCCTTTATAGTCTAAATAGTATAGAAACTTGGAGTGAGGCTCGCAACATTTCTCACAGCATGAGTTGAAGTATGCGGACACGTTAGAGAGGGTGAGTGGTCAGCTGGTACTTCGCATTCCGCTCAATGGAGATAGTCTCCGTATTTCATCTCAAGCAAATATTCCGCCCTACCCTTAACGCCAAAGAAGACAGGTCGCCCGTGCCACGCCGTAGGGTATATATAATCACGAACTCAGGTGCGTCATGTAGTAGCCAGCTACATACATCCCGCTGAACGTTCTCTTCATGTACGTTGATCCGTATCCACGAAGGAGGCTCGGCGACAACTCAAAAGATTTTATTTTCTTTTCACGAGCTAATAATTTAATGTTTCATCTTGCTATTGGGAGGAAATTGTTTTTACCAAACACTCCGACCCGGTTTGTTAATACGCACATTGTTTCCACAACAAAGTGCTTGTTGTTTATCGTAAATGAAATTTAAAAAATGTAGCTACGGTAGATAGCGGGACTGTGCCCATGAAGCTAGACTGCTCTTAGCGGCAGCCATTACTTCACCAAGAAATCGAGACACATAGTTTGAAAGTTGGGCACAATTTCCTAGTAATGTTACTAAGGAATAAAATTTACGAATTGCAGCCGGCAAGTAAGAGGCATTAGATTTCAAAAGAATTTTGAGGCTCGAAAAACTTTCTAAAAATCCGTTCCCAAACTGTGCACCGAAATGCGTCGGTGTTCACATTCAATTTATGCGTCACTAAAGATAAGGAAGCATGTTGCTAATTGAAGTTGCTGGAACAGCCGCGCAAGTGGGCAGAAGTCTGATTGTGTTTATCTCAAAGCTTGTGGTAGTCTCAAAATCATTTCCAAATTGATGAGCCTTAAGAAGTGACATGGAATTGATTTTTGCAACTTACAAGATGGCCTCTAAAATTATTAATGAAGTTCACACGCAAAGTTTTGCGAATGAATGTATTAGGCATTTCGGTTTTACGTGGAGACGATAACTTACTCTGCACATAACTCGTTATCAATGGAGTTTTAAGCATCTGGCTGTTCACCCTTACCTGCTACCTATAGTGGGCCGTAGCATCTTGCTCGAAGTTATGCTGGGCTCCAGAATTAAATACTGATTATAGAGCTACACGATGCGACGCAGATAGGATGCATGCACCCTGAAGCAGAGGTTACCAAGCGCAATCTTTGGGCCAGGGCGGTGGTGGCCACGCTCACATCGCTGCTAGATACCCTAATTGAGCCGAGAACTATATTGCAATACTATTACCGTACCTTGCTATGAAATCAAGTGGCATAGCTCCCTGCCTTTCTGTCACAGTGTTACAGTGCTAGGTAAAAATAAGGTAGCTGTTCGTACAGCGATAATTGATAAAGTTATTCCTGCGACCACAAAGTGAGCTAACCATCAAACACGTTTGTTTAGGAGCTATCGGGAAAAGTGCAACAGCAATTATTTCTCAATCCCAAAACGCTTAAAAATTTTAATTATGGGGTTTTACGTGCCAAAACCTCCTTCTGATTATCAGGCACGCCGTAGTGGAGGACTGCGGAAATTTGGACCACCTGGGGTTCTTTAACGTGCACCTAAATCTAAGTACACGGGTGTTTTCGCATTTCGCCTCCATAATCGCAAGACATAATTACATGACCAGAAACAAAAATCCAGCCACACGTCAGCTCAAATTTTGAAGAAGAGGAGGGAAAAAAGAAGGCAGGGATGTTGATCAGAGATGCCTGTGGTTGGCTACCTTACACCGGGGGACTGCAAAGAGGGAATACAAAGATTAGTTAGCGAGAGAGGGGGAGGATAGGAAAGACGCGGCGAGTGTTTTTTTTTTTTTGCGCATGCGCGCAGAGGATCCCACGAAGCCAAATGCGTTTACACAGGCCAGTCGCCCTCAAGAGACACAAAGGTGTCTTCACTGCCTTGTGGGCCTACGAGCAATAAGGGCAGTCTTCGATTCGAATAGCACTTGCATGGACAGCGACCGATCGTCCAATTGTCGCAGCGTGATAAAGACTGTATGCACTTGCGATTGAGATCAATGACAGTGGCACAATAGATGTTGAATGCTGTCTTCACGGCCGCAAACGTCGCACGGAGTACTCTCGTCAATTTCTGAAGCAGTCACTAAAAAAAAAAAAAATACACACACGAGCCTATATGTATGCAGAAAAATGTGTTATTCTTCATTTGTTCGCAAGAGCGAATTCTGTACAACATTGATTTTGGCCATTGTACTAGAGACGGCATCTGGCCAATGGTAAACAACACATGAATTTTAAAGCGTTGTGAATTCGACCTCAGTTGCCTCATAATTTTTTCTACATTAGCTGATAGTCACCGTACATGTTTTGGTTTCAGGGAATTGTACCACATGTAATATTGGTTTCTTTAATAACGAGTCCCATTTTTCTGAACCGGGTGAGTGGAAGTTGAATTGAGTCCTGATCGCTGTAAGATTGATTACAGTTGTACAATGAAAACTTCGGTGCAGCTTTCCTCAGTAAGAAAACCGACAGATAAATAGCAGGACTAACCTAGTTATCGCCTTCACTCTCGAATTATGATCGACTGTTAATAAATTTATGAAATTTCCGTAGTTTTATGCAAAGCTGTCGGGGACCCTGTTCGAAGCGTGACAAGGTGACAGAACGGTTTTAGTGCATATTATAGTGATTCACATTTACAGGATAATAATATACCTACTTATTATACGGTCAGTCGTGTGAAGTTTCTTCATAAAAATAATTGATTCACCCGCTCGGAATATATGCAGACAGTAAAAATTGGTTGCGAGCCCCCACTACTAGAAAGGGATCACAATGTTTCGCAAGTGCTAACGAAACGCCCTGCTTCCCAGATGCTGTCAAACACGGTGGTGAATTTACCAAAGCGTACATATTAAGCAATATAATTCATTCGAAAGTAAAATGAATCGAGGTACTTTAGGTAAGCGGAATGATCAATTTAAGCTAAGCCTACTGTTCTTGGTATATTCCTTGCCCCATTGCTGCACAGAAATGACAAAAAATAAGTCGCGTACACAACTAGGTTAGCCATGACAAAAGGAGTTACATCAGTGTTTTTTCGAATATCTTGTTGAGCGGTTATTCGATCATATTCCTGGAACGTACACCAGTGTAACAACATTTCTTGCGTGTTCTGAGTGGAGAAAGGTAAATAGGCACAGAATTTGAGAGCCTAACTTGTTTAATGTTATTTACTGCATCCACGAATACGATCTGTGTTAATAAGGGGAAAATGAGACATCCACCCAAACGTAGGTAAGTGTAAAAAAGGAAACCCATATGGGTTCCTCGAAAGAAAAGTCTCGCAGTTGAAGAAAAATTCGTCCTGGTTTGGGACTCGAGCCCGCGACCACCGCCTTTCCAGAGCAGTCGCTCTTCCATCTGACCTAACCAGGTGGCTAGCAGATGGCAGGGCGAAGTCGAATTTCTCAGCAATTCGAAGCAAAGTTGCTGATGAAATGCTTCGAGTTGTTGATAAATTCGTCTTCGCCCTGCCATCTGCTAGCCGTCTGGTTAGTGAATATTGTAGTGTGGCTGCCCCTCAAAGGCTGTGGTCCCGGGCTTGAGCCCCAGACAAGGACGAATTTTTCTTCAACTGCGAGGTTTTTCTTTTGAGGAAGCCGCATGGGTTTCCTTTGTAGCATTTAGATACGTTTGGGTGGGTGTCTCATTTTCCCTTCATTAGTTCCTTCTCTGCACCTTGCGGGTTACCACAGAACTATTACATCATGATCTGAATGTCTTCACCCTCCGAAAAATCCCACCTATGGAAAAACAGTGATTTCACGCACAGCGTAACTGAAAAACGCGCGGGCAGTTATAAAACTTTCCCATGGTAAAGAAAAACTACAGGAGAGGACCTAACAAACGACCCGATACTGGCCCCACGAAAACACGCTCCATCGGCTATGTTACCTCTTTTCTCATTCTTTGCACCTAAACAATTTGACCGGGCGTGTCAAATAGCACGTGACTTATTGAGGGCGCAAAAAAATTCGCCGCCGCTTGTTTGATCAGTACTTCGCTTTTTGGTACTTGACCCTGGAGTCCATAATTCCACGCGCAGCACCTGCAGAGCAAATGCTGCGCTGAATATCGCCCACGAAGATGCGCAAGCCGGTTAGCTGCAGATGTGATTGAAACCAAAACATTATGCAATAATAATGGCACAAATACGGCACGCGACGAGAGTGCGTATTTCTGCTGTGATCTGCGTAGTATGTAAGATGGCTGCCTTAAAGGCTGCGTCAATATACATCTGTATAACTGGACATTGACAGCTGAAAGACGACGTACCTCCTCTTGCTGAAAAAGAATGCTCGAGGCGTGATTGCTCGAAGCGTGCATGATTAGAGCAAAATTTAATAATTTTGCAGACTCATAAGATTTAGCGCTATGTGATTACTAACCTTTACTAAACCATTACTAAAGGTAAACGATAAGTCCTTGAAGCGGGATTCGACCGCTTCAGACACCGTTCAAAGGCTTGGTAAGTGGCATTAATCATAAAGAGGGTGAATATTCATTCTTTGTACAATGTTTAAAAACAGCGCTAAGACATACCCCGGACCAGAGAATAGAGGATGGGACACACACGGCGCTGACTTACAACTGCAGTTGTAAGTCAGCACCGTGTGTGTCCCATCGTCTATTCACTTGTCTCGCGTACGTTTTTAACGCTGTTTTTAAACATTTTGGAAAACCGCCAAGTCGCCCAATCTGCCGTTCTTCTTCATTCTTTGTGGCTGACCGCTGCGATGACTGCACCAGGAACCCCTACTAAAGAGCCCTAGTTCATCGCACAGGAGAAAGTTTACGTTCTAGTCGCGACTTACTCTTCAAATGCTAGCGACACCTGCTGACAATTCTCACTGGCGAAAAGAAGATTATGCTGCTGCTTACAATTGTAGAGGACTCAGAAACGTAGTTTCAGCCTGTTTGGAACTGAACGCGAATTTTTTTTTTTTTCATACATCCGTGTCGGCGCCTCCCGTGATGACACGGGAAAAAATTTCCACGGAATTTGTTTTTTATCTACAGCGAGGAAAGTTTTGAAAATAATTATTTTAGTAAAAGTGAATGATCAAAACAACCAAAAGTATTTTTGACACCTCATGGCTGCTTTCTTGATCCAAGACGGCTCACAAGCGTTGAGTCTAGCAACAGGTGTTGCTTTGTTATACAGAAGGATGCCTCGAAAGACACGGAAAAAGCACTTTGATTTAAAACATGCAATTTGGTTTGTTTGTTTGTTGGTCGTTAAAGAGGTCGCAAACAGCTGCCGGCTGTAACATGTGCGAGAAGCACAAGTGGCCAGCCTGTCCATGCAAAGGTAACTTAATTTAGCGTGACGGCACTGGCAAATCCTACCGATCTGAAGCGGTAAAGTGCAATACCTATACAACGACAAGTAATTGTCCAAACGCTCTAGGGATACGAGAGGAAAAGGATGCAATGACCTCAGCCAACGTGTCACATTTATCGCAGAAACAACCGCAGCCGTGCCCCAGGGGCTTGGGCACCTGGCTCGGCTGTGGGAAGTATGTAGTTCAAACCTCACCACCGGATACTCACTGGATTGTAAGACGCGTACGAGCAGTCCCCCGGCAGAATATATAGATATTTTATTAGCCTGTAACCATGACTAGCTAAAACCAGTGCTTTCCAGGGCTGCGCTGCTTGAAACAGGATTGGAGAAACCGCTACGTGTACTGTGCAAGAACCAAGGCAAACAAAACGCAAACTCAGAATAATTTCAGCCGATGTCATTCCGGCAGAGTTGCTTAGTCAAGCTGTAGTAAAACAATCATTATTTGTATGACAACAAATACTGTGGAAAATTTTCAAACCAAAGAAACAGCGATTGCTAATTCTATGGTTCAGTACTTTCAATAGCATCAGAAACGCCCTGCTCATACTTTTCATTTTACTGAGTGAAGTGTTACCTCGGTGCATTCGTCTCACTATGATTAATAAATTGTAATATTAATATCATCCCGACTGTAATTTTAGCCTGACATGGTCATCAGCATATTTGTTCGATGCTTCACACACACACACACACACACACACACACACACACACACACACACACACACGCACACGCACACGCACACGCACACGCACACACGCACACGCACGCACACACACACACACACACACACACACACACACACACACACACACACACACACACACACAAAAACTACAGAAGCCTACAATGTTGTGTTCGTTTGTAAACACTTTTGTATATGTTATTCACCTTCTACCTTGCGCAAACTTGGCAATAACGAAAATATTAACGTGCCCTAAGGGTACACATTATTTTCTTTTATAGCGAAACTTCCTCGCCGAGTTCGAACAAGAAGAAAGAAAACCGAGGGCGTGATAGTTATTAGTCATATCATAAGAAGCCAGCAAACAAGAGAAAGAGAGAGAGAGCAAATGATAAATGAAAGGCAGGGAGGTTAACCAGGACTGACACCGGCTGGCTACAAAGATACCAAGGACAGCATAGGGGAAAGTACATTTACTTATTCATTGAAATAGAGAAATGATAAAGTAATAGAAATGAAAGTGGATCGATGAAAAAACAAATGGCCGCAGAAGGGGCACGAACCCACATCTTCGCATTACGCGTGCGATGCTCTTACCAATTGGGATACCACGGCGCCGTTTTCCCACGCACTTTATGGATTATTTATGTTTTACTACGACTGAACATGGGATTGTTAACGTTCACCACACCTCACGCTCTTGGCGGCAGATGTGGAACAACCCTTTTTGTCGTAGGCGTACAAAAAAGATGACGTACACGTCATCTTTTTTTAGGGGCGACAACTGGTTAAAAAACCCACACACGCTACCTGAAGGCATCAATGCTGCCCGAATCTAGGCCTCACTGTGCAACGGACAAGAAGAAAGGAAACCGAGGGTCAGATGTTTATTAGCCGTCTCATAAGAAGCCAGCAAAAAAAGACACCAGAGACGGCATCTTTGGTGTCTCGACAACTTGCATGCACTCGCCTATAAGTGTCACAGTATAACCAAAAGCACCGCTACGAATTCTGTCACCGTGACGTGCATTTTTCACCGGGCGCTTTAGTGGTGCTTTGGTCGGCTCACCGTCAAGTGGGCCATTGCGAGAAGCTCCTGTCTTGTTACAAAGGCCCATAACGCGTGTTTCGTCAAGTCAGTGATGTCACCTACGAAATCGTTCCAGCCGGCCTCGCAACGTCCTCCCCTCCGACCACCAGTGATATCGCCCATGTTGCCAGGCTCAAGTCCTAGAACTCCCTGCTTGCCACATATATCTGGTGGGTGCGTTCGCCACCGAGGGTTGTGTTGCCGTACGACCGACGCTCAAAAGACATAGCGCAGGTGAAGACGAAGACGAGCATCAGGGTTCGGCACGAGCTGGAATCCATCTTAGGCTCTGGCTGCACTGATCTTGTAAATACAGCGTAGTTTCTTTTATTTGCGTCTCTCCACACGTAACACTATGTAGGCCGGTGCCGATGAACGCAAAAGACGATGAGAAGGCCACATTCG